>NC_136462.1:68811853-71211853 GCF_902686455.1 Sciurus vulgaris
GAGTGGAAACTGAGGCACTTCTATCTTTCTCTTTAGTGCACTGCTTTCTTGCTTGTTTATAGAGGATAGAGGAAATGAGGTTTACTTGCTTTGAGAGGAGAGAGAGAGAGCCCGCTTATCAGAGAGAAAGAGACTTTGCTTAAGAGAGAAACTTTGAGAGAAAGACAAGCTTTGCTTAGAGCTTAGAGGAAGAGACTTGCTACACCTTAAAGTCCTGCATCCTGTGAACTAAGGGTACGTCCACCCAAGGTGCCCTAGTGATGCGTCTCAGTTCTCCGTTCCGCGATCTGCTTTCCGCCGCTGCCCCTACTAGCTGCTGCCGCGTGTGTCTTCTTCTGCTGTTTTCCTGCTAATGGCTGCTGTGTCTCTATCTCGCTCCACCTACGCTTATATCACCTCCAGGAGGCGGAGAGCAGGGCCACGCCTCTTACGCAAAGATTAGGCGAGATGCTCCGAGCAGGCAATTAGTGCTCGAGAACACATGCACATACATTGTATGCGTGGACGAGAAAATCACCTGAGTGTGCTTATGTCAATTAACCTCCTCGCTGCCGATGTGATCAGGCGCCATCCCGGCGCCGCCAACATAACACAGCCCCCAACAGGACATTGTGCAAGTTTATCAACCGGTGCTGGCTAAACCCTACAGACATGTATCTATGGAGCCCACAGATACCATTGCTAACTGAAACCATAAATTATAATTTCTGTGGATCTGGAAGATCTCTAATCACAGAAAGATGGTTGCTAGATGGGCTTTGATCTACATGTTATAAGTCCTGTAAAAGGAAATTAGTGCCTTCAAAGGAGCTTAAATACCACCATAAAAATCCTCCTTCACTAAATATGTATACACACATCATCTTTCTTCACACAAGTGCTGTGTACCTCTTAGTCAAAGAGACCACAGATGCTTGCCTGTACTGGGAACTTTCAGCCAATAAGTGTTAGAACATTATATTGTAAAACCTCTCAGGCACTGAAGGTTTTCAAGCACATTCTGAGATGCGTGTACACAGTAAAGTGGGCTATTTACCACAGTGACCTCTCTTTCTCCATTAATTTTTGAGTTCTGGAAAATAGTTCTGAAATGTAATGGCTGACAAAATTATGCCAGTACTATACCTGGAACTAGACAAAGGAACAAAAGACATTAGAAATGCAAGTGGCTTGAGGCACTGTCCTGTTCCTGGTGGTGAAAGGGTGTAGGTACAGATCAGCAGGCAAATGAGGATTAGGAGACTCCTCCCAAGGTCAAGGCAGCTCAGGAGCAGGAACCAAACACTGCAGGAACAACGCTGAAAAAAAGCTGTGCCTGAAGGCACAGCCTTCTTAGGGATCTGAAGAGAAAGGAAAAGTGATTTCCAATGTGAAATGCCTACCCTTTGTTCTCATGGACTGTGCCATAGTGTGTGGGTCCTTACAGTGCCAACCCACCTAGAAGCCCACCTCCAAGACCCAGACTAAAAGAATTGTGTGCACATATCAGGTTAGGATGACTAGGTTTTGAGCAAAAGTAACTTTATATTTGTATAAGCCTGACAGCTTTGAAAATTATCTGCATAATAGTCATGCAGTTTTTATTAATATGTTAATTTTAAAATGAAGAAACTAAGATTAAAAGCATTTAAGTCACACAACTGATAAGTGGGTAGTGCCAAGTTTTCGGCTCAGCTCTTCTGACCCCATGTCTGAGACATTTTTCTCCAAACAAACCAACTCTCTGAAAGGAATACTCCCAAAGCAAATTGAACTACAAGGATTATCTACCTGCAAAGCAAACAATCATCTCTAAGTCATTCAGATTTCATAAACTTTCTTTTCATTAATACAGAGTACCCCATACAGTGAATCCCAGTTGGACAGTTTTCAGAGAAACACAAACCCATATTTTCACTGAGGAAACAGACTCAGGCAGGTAAAGAGGCACACCAGACTGCACCTAGAAAAGCAGTAACAGAGCTTGATAAAGACTCAAACGCTGCTAGAGTTCCCGGGAGTTTTTACATCTTTACATTTGAAGTCACTACCACAACAGATTCAACACAAAACACAAAATTTTCTATGAGAAACCTCCACATTCATATTGGGAAGTTTTCCTGGTCACCTTCTATTGGGTCTGTGTAGGTTCTTCAAGTTCTGTTTTGAAGGGTTTAGAGACCTAAACGTTTGTATCTATCAGTGTTTTACTTTCTGCTTTTCACCTTACTTTGAAAACAATCATGTGCAAGAAATAGGTGTAAGTCATTAAAATGATTTGAAATGCATAAATTAAAATCCTAACCAATTCTATCCCTTGATATTAGGACCTCTGGTTACCACCTGATTTCTTTATAACTCATTTCCTGAGTAGGGAAGGACAGCAGCATGCACAACGGGAATTTAGGTTTTAGGGGATAGATGTCACATTCCATTTATCTATAGATTACAAACTAACTTTACCATTATCAGTCAGCCTTGCATATGCTTTAATAAATATTTTAGGCAATGAAATTGTTGAAATTATTAAAGCTATTAAAGTAACCATGGAAAGAATTATTTTCACTGATAACCACCATACCTTTTCTCAGGATAATTTTAACCTTTGGTCTCAAATTTTTGCTATATACTATTGGCTCCCAATTGTCTGTCCCAAACCCCAGGCTGTGTGTTCATCCATTTACTGGGCATTTCTACTTAAAGCTTCTACCTAATCTTTTAAAAATGAAACCCATCCCCCTTCCTCCCTAACTGCCCTAATAACCCCTGCTGGAATTATCTCAAAGATCTGTCCCACATTTTCTCCCAGGTAGCATATCCAGAACTGACCCTGATTCTTTTCTTCCCTTATCCCCCATTTGTAAGCAGTCACCAAGCCCTTTTGCATTTGTCTCCTAATACCATTACAAGGTCATTTCTCTTTACAGTGTCCTACTCACCGTTTCGGTAGGTTAGCTCATTGAGATCACTACAACAGCCTCTCCAAGATTGTCTGGTTTAGACGCACGTTCCTTTGCTACATCAGCCCTACCACTGTCAGAAACGGACTTTCTAATTAGATCACACTACAGTCTTCACCTAAACTGTTTCCCAGAAGCCCATGTCTTAAAGGCTTTGTTCCCAGGCCAGGGTGCTCTGGGAAGTGGTGGAAACTTTAAGAGGTGGTGCCTACCGGGAGGTTTTAGATCATTAGGTGGTGTTACCTCAAAGGGGAATGGGGGACCCTGGCCTCTTCCCCTCTCTCTCTTGTGTCCTGGCCATGAGGTGAGCAGCTTGGTTCCACCACATGCTCCCAACAGTTTCATTTTGCCTCGCCTTAGGCTCAAAAGCAACGGAGCCACTCAACCATAGACTGAAATCTCTAAATCTGCATCAAGATAAACCTTTCTCTTTATAAGTTGATTATCTCAAGTATTTATGAAGGTAATGGGAAGCTCACTAACACAGATCACTACCCTGAACTTTCTCCCAGAGCCACAGCCAGGCATACATGTTGGTCTTGATCTGGCTCCACCTTCACAACTTCACCCATCCTTGTTCTTCCACACCTGTTTTCTTATCACTACCTACAACTTATATGCCTACCTGTCCTTAAACATACTATTTTATCTCCTACTCTTACCTCCCTGGTTGATTTTCATGTGTCTTTCAGGCACATGAAAACTTGACCACTGTTAGAAAGAAGAGCACATCTTTCATAAGCTGCAAATTGTTCTCTAGTAAAGCCACTTCTAGGTTGGGCCTTAAGACACATCCGTGTTACCCCAGGATGTATCAAAGTAACTACATTTGGCTTTGACCATGCAGATAAGAAAAATGATAAGGTTACATGAATAAAAGAGTAGGGCCCTTAGGACCCTAAATTAACCTGTGGAGCTGAGCAAGCTTCCTTGGGGCCACTGACCTGGGGCTGTTAAATGAAGGACAAAAAAATCTTCAAAGTTCTTTCAGCTACTATATTTTATAGTCTTTTGGTTACAAGTACTTAGCTCTTAACTGATAATATATACCCCTCCACCTTTCCCACTGCTACTCATCTTTCAAAAACTAGCTGCTTCTCTGGAGTCTTTCTGAGATTCCATGGTACATCTACCCCTCTTTTGCATTTCCACAGTCCTCTGTTCTATTATAGTGCTCCTCACAGTTCATTTTAATGTTTTATTTACCCACCACCACCTCCCCCAAAGAACTAATGCTTAGAATTCTGAAGGCAGGAATTCATCACATGCTGTCTTGCACAATGCTTGGCACAGTGTGTGGCTTAATAATTCTAAAAGAATAAATCAAACTGGAAACCACACAGAATTCCCCAAATTGAATAAAAGTAAATAAGAGTTGTTGCTATACATATCCATCTGCTCACACTCAACAGTAATCGTGCTGCATTATACATTAGAAGAAATGTTCAGGTGTTCCAAGGGGTGTGGTCTTTCTAATAGAAATAGAAATAAAATATAATGGTTACATATGTGGTTCAAATGCATAAGGGTAAGGAAGGCTGAAAAATAACTACAACTGTGTGGAGAAAAGAAAAATCAACCTTTGATAGATCACCCTAAGTAAGTGACAGCAGTTATTTTAAGTTGATCACTTTTTTATTAAAATTAATATGATTATTCATGGCAATGGGTTATAGAAGCTTTGGCCTCCTCCACAATCGATTATCTTTTAAATCTCTTAAAGAAATGGCAAAAATAAGTAATATAAATGTTGCTTCTGTCTGACTCCTGGCATGGATACTAGTGATATTAATATTGGTTTGATCCAAGTACTACACTGAATTTCACTGTCTATAAAAAATATTGTATTAAATTCAAACAAAAGAAACATGTTTGCAGCTGTGCAAAGGAAAAGAAATATAATTAAGAAAATGTGGAATATATTATTAGAAGATATTCCTTTGGATATGTAAATATTTTCATCTGATTTTTTTTTTGTCTCCTAGACAAATATTGGGGGAATTTTTAAAATTTCCATCAGCTTATTTTATAGTAACAACATATTTTTAGATTTGAATTGCTCTGAGATTATTAGCTGGAATTGGGCCTTTAAAAAAAGTTTACATTTAATGATCATATACTGTATTAAGTGCTTTTTCCCCCCTCCTCAAACTCCAGTAAGAGTTAATAGCATTTGTCATGTTGCTCTTTCTGTTTCAGGAAGAGAAGTAAACAGGTAAAATCACAAGTAATTTTGACACATGTATTCTATTCATTATAACAATTAAATTTACAGAGTTAGGCAAATGCTCTAGAGAATCCGCTTCCTCAAGTTTGATTTGGGTTGAAGCCAAAACATTTCAGCTTTGGTACTCAGGAGTATTATTTAGAAGATAAATTGCCTGATATCAGATTTTGGAAAAGGTAGAATTACCATCCAGTCTTGTTACACAACAATTCATTGGAGGGAACATACCCTGTATTATTCAGTTTTGCTTATCATAAAAAAGGATTACTACTAAGGAGAATTTAATTGGAATAAAATATCGCTGAATTATAGTTTAGTGTAGCATTTCAATAATAAATAGACCACCTCCTTCTCCCTAGGGGGGAAAAAAAAAGTGTTTTATTTTGAGGTTTTACTCCACCGTCTGTGTGTAATATATATTTAGAAATGTGTTCTTATCATAAATCTTTTAACACTAAAGTAGACTCTACCAACTAATAGGAGAGCTTCAGTATTGATCTTCCACTTCTTTTGAATGACAAAAACGGTTTCAACTTTCAGTGTGGCAATTTCTCAAAAATAAATTTGAGTGGAGGAGATTACATTCAACTAAAACTACATTATGAAGCAGCAGCAGCAAGGTAATATAAAGTACTTTTCTTGGGTATATTCGAGATCTGTACATATTTTCAGTTTCTTTCAAGGTCTTGATTCAACAAGATTTATTAGCACTGTCTTCTTTAAAAGCAAAAAATGGCTCTGTGTAAAAAGTTTGTATTTTTGTCTCTACAACCCACATTTCTGCACTCAACTGTCTGAAAACAACGACTGTGAATAAAAGGCTTTTTCTAACTTGGTTAAGCTAAATTACCATTGAATGATAGCCAGGATTTACTCTTTTTGAAGAAAAACTAATAATAGAAATAGCAGGCCTTCAAATTGGGACTTTAAAATTGAAATGCTAAAAGTGTGATCAAGGAGAAGACTAATGCAGAGGCCAAGTGTACAGTGGTTGCATGAAGTGGTATGCTGAAAGTAAAGACAGTAATGCATGTAATTAAATAGGAAGAGGTAAAAACAAGAAAAAAAAATATATCCATTGTATTGATATTTTGGCAAATGATTTATTTTGGCAGGCCTTTTCTATATCAACTTGAATAAATAGTTATAGCTTAAAAATTTCACAAAATGACTTAAAAATTTCTTACACACGGCCTAGTAAGCGGGCAAATCCTTGCTGAACTGTGTGTACCTCTCATCCTGGAGCATGTCCACACCCCCGCACATGCTCCTAAACAGAGGGGTCAACACCAGAATACAAACTCCCATTTCTTCACTGCTCTTTTCCTTACCACGTGTGATTTCCAGTTACTGTCCTTACACAAACCTCTAGTGGGAAGATTCCCACAGGTGCAATGAAGAAGGCTTAGTACCTCAGGAAATGTTCTACATGGAGAAATCATGAGAAGCTTCCCTAACAGGGCCCAAACTTAAGGAGCCTCGAAAATATGTGGAAATATATAAGAGTTAAGGATCTACTTTTGTTATATAGCTGCAGGTATCTGGGCATTTTCTGTTTACCTTTAGAAGGCACTTTTTAAATGCTTACACTAGAAAATGTAACATCTGAGAAAAGAATATGACAGTTTCTTAGCCTTCCAATATTCTAATTGAATGATTCATGTTATGTCCCACCGTGAAGAAATCTTCATCACTGGGTCATAGAAAAGTCTTAATCCTGAGTTAACCATATGTAACTACATTCAAAAGCATTTCCCTTCGTTCACCACTGGTACATTGAAGTATACATGTTCATGATTGATGAACATAATTTTTTGTAAATAATTGACCTGGAATTGTTCTAAAGAAGCACATTATTTCCATTAAATGGTTAAAACGATAAATGAATCATTAGAGACTGTTAATATGTATTACATTTTAAAGACATTATTTGAGCAATGATAAAGTCTATGATAGCAAATCCTTTTATTTCAAGTTCTAATATTCATAAAAGATCTTCACCTCTCCTTCCACCCAGTAGGCTCTGGACTCACGTGCAACAGACTCCTTCTAGTTTTAGTCCTGCCACTGACTACCACAGCAGCCTTGACAAACTCACTTACTTATTCTGTGTCTGAGTTTCTGAAATTGGGAACAGTAACAAGCCCTTGCTGCCTGACAGGGTCATTAAGAAGGTCAGATGCTTGGGAAAAGAAATCACTGGAAAATGTACATTCTGTGCAAATGTAAAAGGTGATTATTAGTGTTATAATTACCTAGCTCTGCAAGCAGAAAAGATGTTAAAGATAATCTTATTCACTAACCACACTTTAGAGGAGTGAGAACCAAAGTGAGGACAGTTTAGAAGACTTAGCTACAGCCACATATTCATTGGAGACAGGTTGGGTTAAGAACATGGTTCCAATTTTTTCTCCTTCCTTGATTCCACACAACTCATGGAATGAAGTACTAAGCCAAGTCATAGATGTATCAAGGCCTCCTGCACTTGGATATGTGTGTGTGATGTTCACAACTCATGGGTAACAGGATTGCCATTCTATGGATCATTTTATGGAGTATATGAGCCCTTCCTTATTAAAAAAAATTAATTTCAGTAACACTAACAAAATGCACATTAGAATGACTCATTTCATATATGATTGCTTTACAAAGTATCACAAAAATCTGTTCTGATCCTCATTGCATACCAAGACATTTGGAAAAATTTCACACCTACTCAGAATTTCTGTCATCCCTTTGATTTCTAGTCTGACAAAGTAAAGCAACCCTGCTAATTACAGATATTTTCTTAAAATACATAAAATTGCCTATTGGTTCTTGAAAACAATAAGTTTATCCATTCAGTAGCTTCCTGAAAATGACTAAAATGCCATCATAAAATTCTTCTATTTCCCCCAATTCAGTTATGGAGTGATCAAAATGAGGAATACCCCAGTAGGTTACCAACACTTCTAGTATGTCACAATCCTAACAGCCTAACCTTGGAATCTTACTAATAAATCTACTTTAGTAAAAACCAAGTGTTTGCTGAATAGTCCTTATATAGACCTCACAATGTAGTACTTAAAAATGTTCCCATAAGAAAACAATAAAGGATTGAGGATAGAGCACAGTTGGTAAAGAGCTTGCCTCACATGCACAAGGCCCGGGTTCAATCCCCAGCACCACGAAAAAAAAAAAAAAAAAAAAAAGAAAGAAAAATAAAGCATCACATAGAAAAAAGTTTAATAGCACATCAAACACAATTCTACTAAGGAAATAACTGAAATGTTTAAATATAACATGTGTTTCTTTCCCCTTTTCTAGCAATCTAAACTTAGGCAGAGAAATTTTAAAGCCTGATTCCCAGGCCCCAGGCCCCTGCACACAGACTGCACATGTACTGTGCCTGCCATTGAAAGTGTTTAATAATAGAGGAGCTTGCACTTTCATGTAATTCATAATTAGAAGACGACTACAACTGCATTATTTAAAATCAAGTCTTTGTTATCAGCACCAGTTTTAGACAGAAGCTGAGAATCATTTGTGAGCTGTGGCAGACCCAGACTGTTCAAAGCAATTGCTGTTCAGCATGAAAGCTGCAATGGAGGTCACGAAACAGGTCAGGAGGAAAGATAGTGTATCGATTTCACACCAGGAATAGAGGCAAAGCAAGGGCCCACTGTTGCTGCATGTGATGTATTTCACTTCAGTTTAAGGCACATTTCATTCCAGTCCAAGAGGGGGTGGGGAGCAAAGGGCAGTAGATTTCACACTGAATCATGATGAATGCTGGACTTGTGGATTCCAGTAAATATCTCCTTCCTGGCATTAAGTATTTCTGTAGCGGAGTGAACATAATGGAAATTAGGCCTCCACTGGTAGTAAGCATGTACCTTAAAAAAAGGTGACCATGTGGTAGGAAGTCTACTTCCTCCACTGATTAAAATGCAATAAAAGTAGACATAAAATGTATGCAAGTGACCAGCTCTGCAGAATGACTTCACAATGATCATCATTCATTCAGTCAAAATGATACTGCAGATCACTCAGTAAACGAAGTCAATTAACAGAAACAAACCTCTCAAAAAAGAATTCTTGGGTATGGCCTCAAGAGTAAATCTCTGATGTCACACACAGGATACTGATGGTATACAAATATGTCATTTTGTGTTCCCACACTGCATGTGGGGTTTTCCTTTTCCTCATCTTTGAAAAACCATTCATACTCAGTAAGATCAAAGAACCATTTTATACTAAACTTCATCCTGGCTGAAGTTGTCGTAAGACAATCAGTAAACACTGACATTTGTTCACAATAAATGCCTTTAATTTACACCATAAACCTTGTACCATGCCTCGTATGACCATCAGCAATTTTTTTTAACCTTCAAATTTTAGATCAGTTGGATGAAGTAAGGAAAATGAAATAGCTGATTGGATGTTTATAATTCTAAACAATGGGCAAAGGGAGCAGCCTTGCTCTCTATTCTTCCATTGGATAAAAATGATTTTCTAGGGTGTACATTCAACATACAGTCAAGCTAATCCCAAACACTACCCAACTATCATAGAAAATAAATTGCTTTTTTAATGATAATAACATTATTCCTTTTAAATAATACTAATTTCATCACACAAAGTGCACACGTGCACATGGGCACACACACATACATATTTCTGAATCCCTGGCATAAATATTTTCTCTTTCCTGAAAGCCAAGATTATATTAGAAAGAGCAGAGGGACATCCTCTTAAATTATTCATATCATTTCTCCACGTTATCATTATTTGTGTTAAACTGATCCCAGGCATCCACATAGGCCTTTCCATTTCTTCTACATCCTGCACAACTCTTGTTATTTTTCAGTGAGGAAATAAAGAGAAGTCACAGAAATTAAGGAGTGGAGACTGAAGTATATATATCTTAATAGATTTTTAAAAATCAGTTCAATCATTTCTAAGACTCCTTCCCTAAATGGGGAGGAGGTGGGACTGAGAGAATTGGCACATCTCCTTTTTATCCTACAATGGAAAACCAAAAAAGCTCAGAAAGAAAGAAATATTTAAATAAAGAAGAAGCGGCAGGGCTGGGGTTGTGGCTCAGTGGTAAACACTTGCCTAACACATGTGAGGCCCTGGGTTCAATCCTCAGCACCTCATAAAAATAAATGAGTAAAACAAGATATTGTGTCCATGTACAACTAAAATTTGAAAAAGAAAAAGAAAAAAAAAAAAAAAAAAAAAAGCAGGAGCACTAGACATTTTCCCACACAAGTGAAGCTGACAAAGAAGAAACTACACAGGGTAGGGAAAGTTAGATGGGAACCGTGTGAAATGAAACTGCCTCTAATTTTAAGTTCCTCTAATTTTAAACTGAAAGGTAGAGTCCCAAATTCACAGAAATCTATAATCAATCCAACCAGACATTTAGGGGGACAATTAATAGAGGAAAATGACTGAGAATTCACACGTTAACATTTTTAAACCTAATTGAGATGATAATTCTTAGCTTCTGTTTTTATAGTCTCCCCGCTCTGTACAAGTCACCGTCCATGCTTAACAGCAAGAACTATGGTATGTACGAGCATTCTTTTTTTTTTTTTTAATTTGTTCTAATTAGTTATGTGTGACAGTAGAATGCATTTTGACACATCATACATAAATGGAGTATAACTTCTCATTCTTCTGGTTGTACACAATGTAGAGTTATGCAGGTGTGTAATCATATACGCACATAGGGTAATAATGTCTGATTTATTCCACTTTCATTCCTACCCCCATACCCCCTTCCTTCCCTTCACTCCCCTCTGTCTGATCCAAACTAACTCTATTCTTCCCTACCTTCCCCCCACTGTGAATTAGCATCCGCATACCAAAGAGAACATTTGGCTTTTGGTTCTTTGGGACTGGCTTATTTCACTTAGCATGATATTCTCCAGTTCCATCCATTTATAGGCAAATGCCATAATTTCATTCTTCAGTAAGGTGGAGTAATATTACATTGTGTATATATTCAACAATTTTTTTATCCATTCATCTTTTGAAGGGCACCAAGGTTGATTCCATAGTTTAGCTATTTTGAGTTGAGCCACTATAAACATTGATGTGGCTGTGTCACTGTAGCATGCTGATTTTAAGTCCTTTGGGCATAAACCAAGGAGTGGGATAGCTGGGTCAAATGGCGGCTCCATTCCAAGTTTTCTGAGGACTCTCCATACTGCTTTCCATAGTGGTTGCACCAACTTGCAGTCCCACCAGCAAAGTTCATATGAGTGTATGTACAGGCATTCTAAGCAAAAGCACAGCAGTTCAATTTCCATACAAAAAAAGTTAAAGTCTAAAAAAAGCATGCTAAGTTAGAAGTATAGTTTCAAATTGCATCCCTAGTTTATAAGCTGGCTTTGGCTTTTCTGCAGTATGATCATTATGATGCCTTGAAAAGATCCCAAGATTTGTGTACAGGTAGCTATTTGATGGGTCAAAAGCAGAACAAGTTCATAGTGTTTTCCTATGTAATTTGTTCAACTCAGATGCCTGAAAACATCTATCTTTCAGCACCCTTCAAAGAATATCTTCTGGCTTATCAGTTATGTTCTGATTCATTCATTCATCCCTTCCTTCCTTTCTCCTTCTCTCCTTTCTTTCCTGTTTTTAACCTGGAAACAGGCAGAATAATTTTCTTCCATGTATATAACTATTAACCCTAGAGATAAATGTCCTATACAGAGAACTTTATTTCACTTGATAAATCCTCAAGTTACTTTTAAGAAAAATCTCTGCTTGAAGTGTGACTTGTCATTGTAATAAATGTGATGCTGTACTTTATTGTCACCCTGAAAAACTTTTGGAGTTCAAAAATTTTGCTGCCTTTACTGTCCCATCACCTTTTCCCCTTAGAGTCTCATTAGGTGCCCAGTGCCCACTTTTTGGCCAAAGATCTTATTAGTAGCACCTATAAAAAAACAGTGATGTCCCTTCTTCACTGGTGGACCTCCTCCATCACCTTGATCAATGTTCACCTGGTCTCATCAAGCTGCCAGCAATTATTGTATATACTAATAATATACTTCTTCCTCTTCAGAGAACTAGCCAGAACCTCCAAGCCCTAGGCTCCCTAACATTACTGAGGCCACTACTAGAAATTTAAGTAAGGATACAACACCCCCCACACCCACACCCCAGAATTCTGACACCTCTGCTTTTCAGAGCTCTTTTCCTTAGGAACAGACTTGGGAAAAGACAAAGAATTTTGCTATGGTATGGTACAGGGATCTCTATGCCCAGATATTAGGAATATAGTTTGTATACAGATTTTTTAAAGGGTGTGGTTTCCAGAGTAATTTTAAAATGACTTAGAAAAGCACAAGGCACTTTTGCTTTTGTCTGTGAGAGCCCTACATCCACCAGAAAATGACCAAGTACACTAGGAACTTCCATCTGGTAAAAGTGTCCCTATACCTGAAGCCCAGGAGTGTGAGGAAGCTGCTGAGGGTAAAATATAAATGGTACAAAGAGAAAACTTAGTGCCAGTAAAGAGTCTGTCTATCCTCAAACCCCATCAGTAGCATGGATATCAAAATATCCTTTGGCAACCTTTTTTGCAAAGTAATTGGGTAATGCTGCACCAAATGATAAAAAGCATTTCAAGTTTCTGTGTAATGTCTGTTATCTATTTTCAAAGTACTGAATGACCAAAAAAAAAGATGAAAACTAGTTACAAAATAAACAGTAAATATTTATTGAGCAGCAACTATAAGGCACTTTGCTGGGACTTCATGGGATTTGAAGATGTATAAGATTAAGCTTACAATTTAGTTGAAAAATCAGACATGTGCACTAATACACACAAAAATACTTGAAATGTAAGAAAACACCAGCATTCCCATCTCAGTGTGTGAGTCCTTTACTCTCAAAGGCAAGTCCTAGCCCCATCAAAATAGACAAAAATCTTCCTCCAGGTAATAATAACCCCAGATAAAAATAAATCAAAGGATCACTGTCAATTTGAAAATGCCCTCTAAAAGGTCCTTGATTTTTGTTTGTCCATTAAGTGAATATTATGTATGCATTAAATGAATCTTTTGCCAGGCTTCATTTACATGCAAAATTCACTAAATACATTCAGAAAATAAGACCAACTTTTTAAATGATGCTCTTTCATTAGGTGTCTGCAAAATATCAAAATAAGTGATCAGTTCAGTCACTAAGTAAAAAAATTTCATCAGATCAATGTGACTGGCATGAAACATGGCAACCAGTCTAACAGATTTTTTTCTATGAAATTGACTTCTTAAAAACTAATAAGATGATCTTAAAAGACAATAATGTTGTCTAAATAAATATTTTCCAAAGAACTAAGATTGCTGAGCTAGGTTCAGAGACAATGGTGGTCAGTTAACTGTCTATTACCTCCCTGATCAAATCATCATTCTCTTCTTGACTCAGTTTTCTTTCGTGATGAGACACTGAGTAAGATGCTTTCTGGGGGCTCTATAATCTACAGTTGCACCAAGAAAGGAAAATCCAGGTTACCAAATTAAATACAATTCTTTTAATATTCACAGTAAAAAATGGTCTTTCAAAATACTCATACTAACCCCTACACTGCTTTTTCTTCATTAAAATATGTTTGTATATGTGTACATAAATACATATGTACTCTGTATAATTTGTAAATGTAAATAGATTTACATTATAACTACCTAAAGTAACGATTAAATTTTTAAGTTCTAACTTTGAAGAATATTTCCTTAAAGAGTCAAGACCAACTTCATTCTTATTTTCCAACTGAGTATGTGGCAAGTATACCAAAGTATAGATTAAGTTATTCACAGTTTATTAGAATAAGCATAAAAGACTCAAGATTTTATTTATATTTTATAAACTTTGTTTGCAATATTTTAAGATAAAATGTTTTTTATAATTCTAGACTGCTAATCCTACTTTATGAACACTATAATTGAACTGTTAATTTCATGTAATGCATATGTGCATATCTAAATTTTGTAATAACAACTGTAAAATGAAAATAAATAATTAAGAAATAAACATTAATTCCCCCAAGAAGTAGCCCTGCATTCAAGTTAGAAGAAAAATTCTCCATAAATTCAGCATACAAAGTATGGTTTATTCAAAAACATTATTTTTATTTATTTTCAGAAATTATCTAATTTACATAACTGTCACCGCTTGAATTTATAATTATTTTTGAAATATTCTTTTCAAATAAGGTCTCTAAAAACATCATTAAATAAATGTAGTTGTAGAGTATACATCAGGTTCAAAGGTTAATGGCCTGTGAACAATTGTGCCTATAACAACAATGTTTTTTTTTTTTTTTGCGGTGCTGGGGATGGAACCCAGGGCCCTGTGCTTGCAAGGCAAGCACTTTACCAACTGAGCTATCTCCCCAGCCCTATAACGACAATGTTGTTCTTAAGAATTAACTGCATATTCTTAACATACCAAAAGAATAGCAACATACCAACTCTAAGGACAAAAGAGTGATCATAAGCAAAGCTTGACACTTGGCCAATGTCAGAATGTGATGGAGAGGTAACTGGTATAGCTGTGGACTGTAAATATGGAAGGTATCATTATTATGTGATGTACAATAGCTCTTGGTAAGCGAGAGTGGTCATCAGTTAAACAAATGAACCATTGGGCAGAGAATAGATGTGACACTCTGGGCATGATCTTCTAATTTTCTGATAGGCAATGGACATTAACTGGTTCACAGATTTTAACGAGGATGTAACAATATGTACTACATATTCATGTACAAACAGGTCTATATATTTATCTGAGTGAAATGAAGATATTAACATATCAGAACTGAAGATTAATTTTTTCTAATTTCCATCAAAATTTTTTGAAATTACTATTTTTCTGTCTACCTAAAGAGAATGGGCCAAATCACTGCTTAAGCATTCCTATTTTTTTAACAGTCTGTGTTAGATATTTAGATAAGCTTATAAATAAGCTGAAACCACCTTTGGATCATGAATGAAACAAATTATAATTACAGTTTGAATCTAATACAGTGAAAATTCTGACTTAGAACACCCCCTATGTATATAATATAAGCTCACAAAATCAAATTGAAACTTCTTCAAGTTTGCTTTTGTTTAGGGTCCTCTGCAAGCAGACCATGAGATAAAGATTTGAGTTCAGATAATTTATTGGAAGTTAAGGAAACTCTGATGTGACACAGGGAAAATGACACAGTCAATAAAGATATGCAGTCAGTACTACCACTGTGGACCACTGGAGTCTAATCCCACCAAGGAAATCAGGAAGCCACTGTAAACCCCACATGAGGAAAATCCCATCCAAGGGGCCAAGAAGCTGGTACACTTATAACCCATCATAAGTTATCATACCCCTTGGGGACTAAGTTAATTCCCTGGCAGGGGTTTGAGCAGCCAGAGAAAGCCTCAGACCAAGGAAGCTAGCAACTAGAAGTCAAGTTATGATCACTAATCACATAAATAAACTATGGTGTTCTGATGCACTCAGAAGCTCCACAAAAAACAACCCATGGATGTGCTCCCACCCTCATGGATACTTTCATTTCCTTTTGCTTTGACTTGCTGTAAGTGCCTTCTTAACTGGTCTTTTCACACAGCTACTCTCTCCATTTCAATCTCTTCTATGCATCACTGCCAATTAATCTTCCCAAAAGATGGTTCCTATCTGTCACTGCCTTGCTCAGAACCTTCCAATGGTTCTCCTTTATCTGCAGAATTAAGTCAAAATGTTTCAGTCTGGTTCTTTCCGTCCATACCATATATTCTTCTTTTGCTTTTACCTTGTTTTCTGGTCATTGTGAGTTGTCACTATTCACTTGAACACACTTCCATCCTTGGTCACCTCCTACTCTTCACCTGGGACATCTAGACTTTATCATAGTCTGTTTCAAACAAAAGGTGAGTTGAAACTATGACTGCAGGAAGGTACCATGTGTCATAAAAAGAGAACTGAACTTGGAGCCTGGATACCTAAACTGCAGTCACAGCTAAGAGAATGACATTGGCATTCACTTAACCATTCAGTGTCTCAGTCGCCTCACCTATAAAACTGAATAATAAACTGCCCTTTGCTGCACATTCACATAACTTGAAATCAAATAAATTAGCACCCATGAAGTAACTTTGAAATTTTCAGTGACAGAACATCACAGGTTATTTGTTTTATGACAGTGAGGTCCTGTCCTTCAGGTGATGATAGAGATGACATCAATTCACTGCAGAAATGCTATGAGTAATTTTGCCAGTAATTGTCCTGAATATGCTTTCTAAATTTTGGCTCTCTTTAAAAATTAATGCCTGTACATATAAGTTGACTAGCTAGGGAGAAGTATCAGCATTTGAATTCATTTTAGAACAGGATCAACTAGCCTCCTATAGAGATTGAATAAAGGATGCTGACCTCATTAACAGCAGGCTTTAAGGCAACAGTCAAATAGGTGTGTGTGTGCATGTGTGTGTGTGTGTTTTCAACAACAAAAATATGTCTACTGAAACAAAAAAGAAATTTACAAAGCTCTCCTACTTGTCTATAATACAAACAGATAATTTGAAAAGGCTATGCTTATATACATGTATAGATAAAATACATGCATGTCCTCATCCTTATCTTTCCTAAATGATACACCTTGACTTTACAGTATGCTCATACTCTGGCATTGACACACCCTTTAAATATTACTAAAAGGCTGCCTTTCTACAGTGTATTAAGCAGCTGCTTGCATATGAGTATCTTGTTGTCCAGAGTGACAGCTGTATTTTCGCCTGTTTTGACATTGAGTCTGATCTGGGTGAATAGCTCATATCCATTAAAGTGCTATTACAACACTGAATGACTGCCAGAATACTTCCTGATCAATTTTAAAAGCCAGCTAGCTGTCATCATTTAATCGCAACAGCAAAAAACAAATCTTTGGGGAATAAAATGAGATTTTTAAACATTTTTAAAGCAGTATATTAAATATAATCCCTAAAAACTATTTGAATAAGAATTATAAGCCACAGAAATGGGAAGGTGGAAATAATATTTTCTGCACTTTAAAAACCCTTACACTTGCATATTGGCAGGCAATCTCAAATACTCCTTAAATTTACCATTTCGGCAATCACTGAGTTTGAACTCCTGCCATTACATAACTTAATAAAGCAGCACTGAAAACAATCACCACAGAGTGCGATTGTGCTCACCATTAAATTTAGTTCTCTAAAATTTAAGACTGAATTCAATCATCTTTCTGTCTTTGCTTCAATGGTTGAAATCCAAGTGTTCAGGTTTACTCTTAACTTTCCTCAACAGGCAGACAATATGCATATTTTTAAAGTTACAATGCTGGCATTTTAGATTTACATTTATTTAGCATTGCCATAGGGAGGGAGACCCTCAGAAACAGTTAAGACCACTTGAATCAACAATTTAATTGGGGAAGTCTGATTCAAAGTTGTAATTCTGCCATCATTATACCAACAATATCAACAAGTACATAATGTATAAATTGGCATAATCGATATGAAGGACAAATATTTAAAGTATGTAGTCTGCCAATATAATTAATCCTCTGGGATGTGTTTCTCAATGGGTAGTTCTTCTCATCTTGGTTTTGGTCTTCAATGTTTCCACATGGCTATTACATCAGTAATACATCAGTAGAGTGGGCTGTCTCAATTGCAGACATGAAAAGATCCAATTTCATGACATCAGGAGGTTCAGTGATCATCAGTTCTTTCTAGGATCTTGTGCCACAATGTCAGAGAATCTGAATAAAAGTCTAGAAATGCTAGAAATTCTCAACTCACATTTTAGAGAGTATGATAAGTAGTGAACAATATAGTTTAAAAACCCTTCAGAATATGAGTCTCTTTAATAAAACATAGTCATTAAGGAAATAGCTGATAAAAAAAAAAAATCACTATTCGTTTCTGGAAATTCAAGAGCTCTTCTAAGAGGCTGGAACCTCTGCTACAAAGAGTCTTCTCCATGCTATTAGATGATCCTTTTCACTTTTGATCAAAGTCTCCCTTCATTTTTACTTTAAAAGACTTTTTTTTTTTCACTTTTTGATCCATTTTTAAATATTAAAATTGATGTTATTCTAAGAAACTGACTCATCTTACTTCCCCACTTAAATAGTCAATGCTCCCATTGCATATCAGGGAGTCCCAGGCGACTCTGCGGGCACAACAGCTTCCCCAAAGCTGCTGATGAACTCACGTCTATCCCTTCCCTCCTCTGGCCCCCTCCGTCTGGTCCCTTCATGAAGCTTGGATTTCTCCTGCCACTCCTGGTCCTCCTTCTGCTCTGCCTTTGCACATGCTATGCTCCATGGTCAACCCACCTTCTGATCATTTCCACCTAATCCAACTCCTACTCTTTTTTTCTTTTTCTTAAAGTGTATGTATATATTTATTTATTTTAATGAACTCTTTATTAATAATTTTGGGTTTATGAGAAAGTTTCAAGGATGTAAATATGTACTTCAAATGGCTCTAAGCCACTTAGATTATAATCTTTTGTTTTTTGTGAGATTTTTGATATTATAAAATTGATTTCTAATTGGTACATAATATTCAAATTGAGCAAATTATGTTATGTGCCTGTAAGAATACACCACAATGAAACCCACTATTTTGTATAATTATTAAACTCCTACTCTTTCTTTAGAATATCTCCCCTATCACCTCTTCTGAGATGTCTTCTTTGATTTTCCCAGGTAAATGTATGTTTCTTTGTACCTGTCACTCAGGCCAGGAGGTATGCATGACTATTTCACTTATTCATCTACATGCCTTTGTTCACTGACATAGATACTGGTTCTGTTGAGAATAAAATAAACTCCACAAATAAATTCCAAAGAACAAAAATTATGTGACAAAGAGAACCCAGAATGAAAAGAAAAAAGTAGCACCAGAATGGCATCTCTAACACTAGGTTCATGTCTGTTTAGTTTGTGTGGCCTTCACTCGCTTGTTCTTTTTTTAATTGTATTATTCCCACCAATGGGCACGCTTTTCCCTTGTAAAGCAGAATTATCAAAATCTGTCACATTTTAAAAAAAGGAAATAGCTGAGGTTTAGTCACAAAATAAAACAAAAAAACTACAAGATAGTCAATGAATTTGAGAATGAACTGCAGAAAATAACTCATTTTTTTTCAAATTTGTATGTTATTTTTAAAGGTAAAAGCTCATATTTATGAGGTATAAATATATTTTGCCACTTAGAGGCAAAGATTAAATGTTCAAAAAATGAAGAGTAAATAAACTTCACTATAGAGACTAAAGTGTAAGCTATGTGACAGTCTAAGGCATGAGGCACTGTTTACCCCTTAAGTTCATAAAAACAAAGTGACAGTTTATGAGTGACTGTGTATTGACTGACAGCAGACTACAGAACAAGGGATTGAAAACTCTCTGCCATATATGTGTTTTTTTTTTTTTTTTTTTCTTGAATTTGAAGATGCTCAGAACAGAGTATCACGTGGTACCTAAAAGAAGATACCGGAAAAGGTTGTAACTGAGGTCAGTTATTTGTGCCAATCCCCATTTCCTTTATATCTAGTCCATTACTCTCAGCATAAGTTACTTTGGCCTCCCCACATACTGTTAAAAATATGTATATTGCTTCTGGGAGATCTACTGCCCCTTGTAAATTCACATATTAAAGGGTAGCATAGAAGGGAAAGGAATCTGTAATAGAGTCGTTTATAGCCAAGCACTAAATCATATAATACGGAAAACAAATGTAGATGACTTGGAGGGTGGGGGCAAATATATTACCTCTCCTCAATGAACATTCATAAAATAAAATGGGATCTCCAAGCTGCCAAAATTAAGTGGAGCTGGGCTACAAAAATATCAAAGACAGAAAGGGGAGGGAAAAGGATAGGGAAGTGGAAAAGGAAGAGAAGGAGGGAGAAGAAAGGAAAGAAGCCAATTTAACCCAATCTGAGTTAAGTAGTTAACCAGGTATTAAGCAAATCAGTATTATTTAAGGGAAATTCCTAACAATTTTGAGACTCATTATATCAACACATCTCCAGAGAGAGAGAGAGAGAAAAAAAAAAAAAAAAAAAAAAAACAACTGGAAAATCAGGATGAAAAATGAATAGACTGCAGCTTTTCCAGCTTTCCCAATGATTCCTATTCCCCCTGACTCAGTGCCCAAACACGTCTTTCTCTGAACTGCCTTGCTATTTTGCCAAAAGAGAAAACTTATTTTCCATCTATGTAAACTCCTAGAAGAGGAGGGAGCAGGAAGACTACTCAATTCAGCCCAAGAAAAATAGAGCCCTTGTTCATATCTCCAAGTGTCTGGCAGTGACCCAGTCCCCTGCCAACGTTGGTGGTCCAGGCTGCAGGCTATGATCTGACCCAGGAATTAGAAGCGTTTTGCTAACCTCCCTTCACTGGGTCAGCGGGAGAAAATGATACACTTACTGGGCAGGAAGGAAGGGCATGAGCACATCACATTTAACACCACCGCTTTCCTGGAGCTGGCAGGTCTTAGAGTCCCTGGAATTTAGCTACAAAGGATTAAGCCTTACTAGATTCTGTAATGAGAGAACTACTTTAAAGGTACAGGGGGGAAAGGAGAAAGGGAAGGACAGGGAAAGGACAAGAACTGAATTCAACATTCAAGAAGCCAAATCTATTTTTATTTATACGCAATGTTAATTTAAAAGAATCCAGAAGGCATAATGGAGACTAGCAATATATTTAAACTAGCTGTCGGATGGAGCAGTAGACCACAGCTAAGAGGAGGAACTGTAGAAGGAGTGAACAAATTGGAAGCCAGAATATAAAGGACAATAAATCCATTGTGAGGAAAAACTAAAATGAGGACAGGAAAGATGACAGATTTTGAATTCTTCCCTAGCTCTCCTCAAAATGTAAAAAAAAAAAAAAAAAAAAAACAGCAAGAAGAGTACAATAAACAGAGAGAAACCAAAAAAGGAGGAAATCATATGTCCTATTGTTGGTTAGCAGGCTGTATTTACACACAAGTGACTTTCTGTCCAAATGATTCACATGGGAAGATGGTTAAGTCAACAGCTACTATGGGTCAGAAACTGTGATAAAGTCTACAGGTACAATGAAAAGCCATACAGGTTTCCTGTCCTTAGAAAGCTTATATTCTAAAGAAAAAGGACAGTTGATAAATTTATAATTACAATTAAGTAAAGTAAGAGGAACGAAGACAGGTCATAACCAAATTTGAGGTACCTGAGGAGATCAGTATCTAGGCTGAGAACTGATTAGGAGCCACCCAGAGGACTGGTAGGGAGGCACTCCTAAGTTTGCATTTAATTATTGTCTTCCAATAGAAATAAATTATTGAATTTGACATATACATCTTATTACTATACTTAAAATCAACATGGGTTCTGGAATCTTGCTCATTATTGAGTAGGCAAGAAAAAACTCCAGGCTGATAATATCAGAGAAAGCCTTCAGTGAGGAAAGAGCAATGGGGGCTACATCTTATTTAAATAATCAAATTTCAAATACCTTTTTTCCAGTATTTTTCATTTCCCTATGAAACCTTCCTGGAAGCTCTCATGGAGTTTAAAATAATTCAATGCCTGACTTGACAGACTTCCTCTGACCAGTTTTTCCTATAGTGACACCATATATTTAATGCCTGGACTGTACCTATATTTGGAAGTGGGGGAAGTTAGGCAAAAAGAACTGGCATTTATTGATCACCAACTGTATGCTTCATGCCTGGCATATTACATGCATTATAAAATATTCAATTCTTGAAACAACCCTAACAAGGAACAAGGAACATCCTGGTACTCTGTTTTTTGGATGAGGACAAAAGACTCAGAAACTTCAAAGTGTTTTATCAAAGTACTTATAGACAGTCAGTGACAAATCCAAGACCCAAACCCTCATTTGTCTGATCCCCAAAGCCTGCACAAAACCATTTAAGCCAGCTGCTCTACACTTTCCAAATCTCAATGATCACTGTAAAGATAGCAGCCTCCCCTGTTCACCCCTCACCTCCCCCCGACTCACACATGTGCCTATGCTTGCTTGCACTCTCTGTCAAGTTTATTACTTTAAGAGCTATAAAAACACACATGGTATTTTTATTAGTGGGCATGGATACACATTTCAAAAATACCCTAAAAATTTTAGAAATAACTAATAGGTTAAGAATAAAATAGTTTTGATGGGCTGAGGATATAGCTCAGTGGTAGAGTATCTGCCATTATTGGCAAGACTCTGGGTTCAATTCCCAGCACCACACATGCACACACACACACACACACACACACACACACACACACACTTAGAATAAAATGTTTTTGAGAACATAGATATATGATGTATTTTCATGGCAAAACTATATATGGTTTACAACTTAGATTTTCATGACTCATTTAATGATATTGTATTCTATAATATTGAAAGAATTTTCTCTTTTAGAATTTTCCAATTATAAAGGTAATGTATATTCAGTATAAGAGAGTTTGAAAGCTACAAAATAAAAATTATCCATAATCCCAACAAATATTCATTCCTGAACATTTTGTTTGGTGTGTTTCTATATTCTTGTGTACAATTGTCAACTAAGATTTAAACTGTCAATAATATTTTATAACTGAACTTTTTTTCATTTAACATTATATGGCTGACATTTACATACAATCCCAGAGTAATTAAGAACATGATTCTCAATGGAAATCCTATGGTAGTATCTAACCACATGTGATGAAATATGAAGACTCAAATGTATATTAATATATTTTCCTGTCCAAAAGACCTATCAAGTTACTCTCCTACTAAAATAAAATAAATCAAAATGTTTCTCCTGCCATTTTTTCACAATGTAAACATCTAAGGGCAAGAGCTTTTTTTGTTTTTAATCTTTGCAGCCCCAATTTTTGACTGACACATAATATATGTTCAATAGATATTTGCTAAATTGATCTGAATGTATGACTCTATAAGACTCACTGGATGACAGGCAAGGCTACACTGGGTGGATTTCTGTCTACTCCACAAATACATGCACAATAAAGTCTAAGTCTCCAATTTTAATATTGTAAATGAACATAGAACAATATTCAAGACAAAAGTTCTATTTGTCAATATGTTATATTAAGACTAGAAAGAGATGTTTCCCCAAAACCCCAAACTACTGAAAGATTTAAAAGCCTAATATTAAAAGGATATATTCTGAATACTCTTCCCATCCACTTTACCAGTTCCACATTCAGGTTATTATAAAACTAGAGAATCAATCCACCTTTATAATGCATTTTTAGAATGTATTAGGAATGACAATAATTGTTAACAGCCTACAGATCTATTTCCAGCAGCAGAAAGCATCAACACATGTATGAAAAAAGGTGATTCTGCCTCAAAGTCAAATTAGGAAATAAGATACATAGGAGAAATATGGAGATTAGGTCACACCTTCCAATGAAAAGAAATATTCATTCCAAAAGTGATGTCATGGGTCAGCTTTGAATCCAAGTGTAAGGTTAACATTTTGTCTCACTAGAAAAAAATGAATTTGACCTTGTAATATTTATATCACACAAAAACTACCATAGACAGATTTCTTTCTGAAAGCCTTCAGATTGCTTCTTGTCAAACCGTCTGTGTCAGAGATACGAAATGTGATCTTAACTGGTAGCCATATTTGATGGTGACAACCCAAAAGACAAGATCAGGAAGATTTTAGTGTGGCCTTTTTTAAAAAAGAACTTGTGTTTGTCACTATTTTTGTTATGTCTGCTTGGAAGAGTACAGATGTTATTAAAAGCAGCCCTTGGGAAGAATTGCTTCTTTTTATAAAACCGTTAATAGTCTTGGATTAAAAATTTAAAGGTAGTAGATTCTATCAGCACCCAGAAAGGTGCAGTGACACACACCAACTTTTGACTTAAACATGGTAACTCACTGTAAAGAACAGAAAACAAAAAGTTTTTGAACATGACAATGTCAAATAAACAATCACAAGTCTACTTTGATGAATATTGATAATCCATTCCTTATCCTTTTTAAATTATACAATGAATATAAAGAAGGAAAGCATTACAAAGTTTATAAATGTGTACTAAGTAAGGAATTAATTGGGAAAGTAACATCTTTTAAATCTTCAAAATGTGAAACTTCTAATAACTTTAATGGAACTGCCTTTAAGAGGCTTATATAGATGGGCATGGTGGTGTTGGCCCGTAAGCCCAGAAACTCAGGAGGCTAAGGCAGAAGAAACATAAGTTTGAGGCCAACCTCAGCAATTTAGCAAGAACCTGTCTCGACAATAAAAAGAAATTTTTTTTAAAGATTGAGGATGTAGCTCAGTGTAGAGCATTTGCATGGCATGTGCAAGGACCTGGGGATTATTGCCAGTACCAATGAAGAAACAAGAGGTTTATACACAATTTTGTTTCATCTTTCAAAGCATATGTTCCAAATGTATTCTTCAAGATACGTTGTATTAAAAGATGAATGGATAAAGAAAATGTGGCACATATACAGAATGAAATATTACTGAGCCACAAAGAAGAATGAAATGATAGAATTTGCCTGTAAATGGATAGAACTAGGGATTATTATTCTAAGTGAAATAAGTTAATCCCAAACAACCAAAGCAGATGCTGACTCACATGGGGGAGGGGAAGTTCACCAGATTGGACAGGGTGGAGCAGGGAGAAGACAGGGAGAATGATCAGACCTAACTTTCCTATGTTCATGTATGAATACATGACCAGCATAACTCCACATCATGCACAACCACAAAAAAAAATACTCCATGTATTTATGAAATGTCAAAATACATTCTACTGTCATGTTTAACTAAAAAGAACAAATTATAAAAAAAAACATGTTGTATTAGCTCATAATCTCTATTTTCATTATTTCCCCATAGACATTAGAAAGTTTATGCCTTATATGTTTAAAAGTAAGGTAAATGTACCCTTTATAGGTCCCAATATGATTCCCTTGACATGCTATAAAATGTTGCAGGTGAGCAGGAAGCTGTAAAGGAGAGGTAGCCTGTGGACCAGGTGGAAAATGTATGGGGCTCAAGTCAAACGTGGGTTCCAATGTCCCACTCTCTGTAATTGGCATATCGTATTTCCTAACTTCTGGAAGTCTCCATTTAATTTCCTATCAGTGCAGTGCACATGATGATATCTACCTTGATATCCCCAAAACTTGTAAGATGGTCTTTGAATGTAAATAAGTATTCTAAGTGGTAACAAATATTGCTTGAACACTGCTCCTACTACAATTATTATCTTATCCCTTACTATGAGAACTTAATTGGACAAAGCCTATGACACTTTAACAACACAAAATATTGCATATTTTGTTATATTTATTACATAACTTAGTGACAAATTATGTGTAGACTGAAAGTACTAAAGGAGAAGAGAAAAGATCACATTAGGGTACAAACAATTATGGATGACTTTAGTGAGAAGAGAATCCATCTTTGCTTTGAAAAAATAGGTGGGTTTAGGAAGATTATAAGAGCTGGAGCAGGGACACATGGGGAAGGCATTTTTATGTGAAAACCTGATTGCTAAAATCCTGTACAGCTGAAATGACAATAAGTAGGCCCATTTTGACCCTTGAGCCATACATAATTTGTGACCCCTGACATATAAGGAATGTGCATATTTGAAGAAAGCAAGTAAACTACTTAGGCACTCAGATGAGGGGAATAGTAAAAATAACCACCACTTACTGAGCAACTGCTATATTCCAGTTACTCTTTGTACCTCTATGTCCTCTAATAAAGCAGTTGAATGTTGGCTCAATTTTCATGCTGCTGTTGCTGATTTGGATTCTCAGTGCCAAGCCTGTGCCGTGCACTTTCCTTAGCATCATCTACCCCACAAGAACTCTGCAAGCCACATCACAACAAATGGGTTGAATAGAGTTGAATAGGAAAATGTTGGCCTTGATATGGTAAGAGTAATCACTGTGAACAGTTTTAGGCAGATCTAATATTTTAAAAGGACTGGTCTGGCAGAGCAGAATAGCTGGGAAATCAGTTCATAGCCCCTCAGATCAAGGCTGTCCAGACAATGAGGGTCTAAGAAGCACTTTCAAGGTGGCAGAAATGGGGTAGAGAGAAATTATGATACCTCCCAAAAAACTGGACATGATTTATTGTCCAGCTCACCACCACTTATTGAGGGCTTAAAATGTGCCACGCAACATGTTAAATGGTTTTTGTTTTATTTGTTGGTTTGGTTTTTCAGTGCTATGGATGGAACCCAGGGCCTCTTGCATGCTAGGCAAGTGCTCTTCCACTGAGCTATACCCATAGCCTATATTTAAATGTTTTTATGGTAATTATTTCATTTACTTATCCCAGCATTACTCTGGTAGTTGCCATTATCACATAAATTATGCAGGTGAGTAACCTATATCATCTACAAAATCTACAGTTTACATCACTCACCCTATACAGTAGGTCAGCAGTGGGTCAGGCTTTGAACCCAGATTTGTCTGATCCTAGAACCAGCACTCTTGGCCTCTCAACTGTACTAGCTCTCCCATGACTATACTTAAGATGATAAATATGGGTTCTGATTGTAAGAATTAATTGATATTGATTTCTTTATTCTTCAGAATGTATCTCATTAGTATCTGAAGTTTTATTCTTTACTAGCTATTGCTAAGGCATATCCATTATTTTTAAACAGAGAATGCAAATTCCAATTGCCCATCCTCAATCATTTGAAAGGTATAACAATATAGATGAGACATTTTAAAAGTTTGTCAAGAGATATAAATAACGTCTGTGGAGTTTTTCATGAAAATCAACCTATTCATGAAAATAATTATTGCTGGTTACTATTGGGTTCAGGTCTGTAAGCAGACAGGAGACTCATATAAAGGCCAAGCAAAAGAAGTTTCTATACAGCAAAATCAAAAAGTTCATTTCTTGAAACCAACAGCTTTAAATGGGGTTATTTTGGACAATTGTTCATATCTATTCAAATAGACCCCAGCCCGACCAAAATGTTAATCTGTCACTCCTAACTGATCCTTTACAAAGCCTTAGACCACTGCTTACAAAAGGAATGTAGTTTATTACAGTTGTTGCACTCCAAATGAATATTGATTTCAATCTCAGAATGCTATGAAAGGACTTGCATCAATTACACAGTACATCAGAGTCATAATGCAAGTTACCTAGTTCCAATGATGCACACAGCAAATCAATCATTCACTTTCACACACCTTTGAAGAGACACCAGCCACTATGAGCTTCCTTTATCTAAACCTTAAAATAAGCCAAGCAGTGCAAAGCGGTGATGGAAAAGGAAACCATCCCCAGTTTTTAAAAACCATAGGCTACTGTCAGAAAGCCATTATAATTACTCCCTTTCAAGTGGGCTGTGTGTTAATACAAATACAAATGAGGGGGTAAAAAAATGAAGTCTTAATGACAGCATTATGAGGGGAGGTTTCTCCTTTACATTATTTATTTATTCAATGGAAAATTATTTGGCAATTATGATAAAGCAACTAGAGGACAATGACTTTCCTTTGAATCACTAATTAAAATGCTGATTGCCTGTGGAGTGAGATGCGCAGTTATGGTCAAACAAGAACTTTCATTGTGCTAAACAGCTTGGGCTGGCCTGACACCTGGGTGGGGAGGGGAGAGGATGAATCAAGTCGACTTCACTACCAAAATCAGACTCATTCTAATTCAGGAAAATTCTAACATAATGTTAGGAATCTGGGCAAGATAATACTGCAGCCATTAATCTTCAGAGAAGGAAGAAAAAGAAAGAGAAAAACGGGTAGGAGGGAGGGAAGAAAGTTAGTCTTGGTTCTCAATGAATAACCTTATTATGATCTGAGAATATTTGATATAAACCAAGTAGTTTCCATGGGAAATTTATTTTTTACAAGTCTGCATGTCCTATGTTCTTAGATTTTGCTATAAGCTACATTTATGTATACACAAACATCAAAGAAATGTCACCTTCTTAATTCAACATAAACGCTCTTTAAGCACAGACGATTTCTCTTCAGTAATGGAAGAAATGTCTTACAATTAATTGTGAAGAGGAAATTGCCTTTCTTGTAATGAATTCAGTACTTTGAGTTTTACTAAAAAATAATGGTTTTCCCAATACCACTGAAATAGTCATGTTTCTAAAATGAAAAATAAATCTCTTATATTTGTAACTTGTTTATATTCTTCAAAAAATAATTAAATTCATAAAATTAAAGGAGAGTAGACACCTTAACCAGTAACATTCACCATTAGAAAATGCTTTCTTTTGAAAGATCTAGTCCCTCACAGAATGATAAATTCTTAGATTTGGAAGAGAATTGAGAGGTCATCTACCCCATTCAATTTGGAAATTCCCTCCAGTGTCTCTCAGAAGATGCTTACCACCTTTAAAGAAAGACTGTCCCACTTCTGAATGGCTCTGAAGGTCACCTAAAATATATAGGTCAACTGATCTTCCTATAACTTCTATTCCTGGAACCCATTCTGCCACTGGAACATCACAAAATAAATCCATCCCTCTTCCAAATGACACCCTTCAAGTAGTTTAATATGCTTCTCTGTTTCCTTCAAAGTTTTCTCTTTTCCAAACTTATTAATTCTAATTTTTCCAGCTAGTCTTGATGTGACTTTGTGCCCATTCTCCACAATCTGTCCCTCTTAACAAAAGATTAGAGAAAAATAAAAAGAAATATATTCTAAATGTGGTCAAATTTTCAAGTGCAGCTGAGTCAGGAGGCTGAGGCAGGAAAATCTCAAATTCAAAGCCAGCCTCAGCAAAAGTGGAGGTGCTAAGCAACTCAGTGAGACCCTGTCTCTAAATAAAATATAAAATAGGCTGGGGATGTGGCTCAGGGGTCGAGTGCCCCTGAGTTCAATCCCTGGTACCCCCACCAAAAAAAAAAAAAAAAAAATTATTCAAGTGCATTGGAACCAGTTTCTTTTTTTTTTTTTTATTTCTATTTTCTATTTTTTTAGAGCCATAACATGACAATGCATTGTATTCATCTCACAGTCAACTAAAACCTAAATCTAAAACCTAAATTTAGATCAATTTTACACAAATGATTTGTTAATAAAAGTACAAGCTTTATGAAATTTACACTTATTGCTTGAAGTATAAATTCTTTCCTGTCCATTTGAAGCTATTTGCTCTTTCTAAGCCTTAGTTTTCTCATGTATAAAATGCTTAATCTGGTAAATTCTAAACAGGCACTAACTGCCATTTAGGGAGGACTTGCCAAGTGGTGGGAACGGTGCCAAGGGCCCTATGTGCACCATGTGCAGGTGGATATCATCAGTTGCATCAAGCTAAGGCAAAGAGAGGTGTGGTAATTTGCTCAAGTCCTTCAGCTAGTGACAGGGCCAGGCTGCCTTTAACCACCACACTATCAATGACCGCTCCTCTTAATTTCCTGACTTGTAAAACATTAACAGTTGGGACTATGATAAACAGCTAATCAGAATCAGATTAAAGCAGTGTTTCTTTAAAGACCAGCTTTCAGTTTGATTAATTTATCGTTTGCTCAAAAACCCTTGAATTCCTCACCACACAATACATGTCCCCACAAAGAGCTGGCAACCACGATAACATAATATACTTTCTCAACTGGCTTGCACACCGAGATACACTACGCCTTGGGAATTCCCCTCATCTACAGGGTCAGTCATCATATTTTTTTAAAAAGGACATGATGTCAGCTTGGTATCCCGGCTGGCATCTGGTGACATTGTCTTTTCCAAAAGGCTGTCAATCTACCCATTTCATAGTTCCCACCCCAGTACAAGCCTCATGTTAGACATCCACAGGTTTTTTGGTTTTTGTTTTTTGTTTTTTCCCCAATAATATCAAGAAATTGTCTCACCTCTCCTCTTGCCTGTGTTTTCCAGATTTCCAAGAGCAGGTCCACAATCCCAAATGAAAATTCTTTTAGTACCATGGGATGAATCTGTAGCAATTTAAAGCATGAGCTCATTTGGAATCTCTACACCTACTTGAGGTTTTCAGGTCTTTTAGTTACGGTTGTGCTGCCCTTTCCAATTTGAAAAACCATTATCCTTTATAGAGAAAATAGAAGTTAAATAGAATTTAGTAGTGTTTCTCTTTCTGCAGTCATCTTTTAACTTTATACCATATGTTCCAAACAAGAAAAATCAGCAAATATTTATGGAGCGCCTAGAATGTGCAAATATTTTTATGAGAACAAAGGGAGTATGAAGATGACACAGTGCGCTTAAAACTCAGGAAGGAGGCGGGGCAGAGGCAGGGAGAGGAGTTAGGCAGAAATGGTTAAGTATAATTTAAAATATAAAAGAGAAATGAATATATAGAAAAGCAAACTGCTATAGGATCCCATAGAGAAGGGACCAAATTAAGCAATGAGATAGTTCTTCTTTTCCCCTCTTTTTCTGTTTCCACACAATACTTTAAATATTTTTTCTTTTGTAGTTGTATATTTTACATTTGTAAACTGGTATGTGACACTTTTTGGTTAACTACTCTTTTCTTCATTGAGTTAATCTATAATTGTCAGAATTTTGTTAGTAGAGCCTCCTACACACCAATGGTCCATCCTCATTCAATCAACTTCTCACTTATTCATTCATTACACAAATATTACTATGTTAGCTAAATACTAGGCAATATTTTAAAGTCTTAAGTCAGAGAATCATCCTATTGAGACAGGGGTGAAGGACAGGTGGTTGGCATAGATCACAATGGGTCAGAAAGGTGAGGGCCTATTATCAAAGAAAAGGAAATGGGCCACGAACACCTCCAGAGTACTTCCGGCTCAACAAATTGCTAACACCTTCACCTTCAGGGAATTACACTTCCCAGCACAAGGAGTTGCTAATGATTACACCCTGGGCTGCTCCTTCCTGCCCTTAGGCAGGTAAACAGGAAAGAAAGAGAAGGTGAGGAGGGAGAGGAAATCTGGGATCTATAAAAAAGCAAGACATACCCCCTCCCTCCTGCACTCAGCTCTGGGCCCTACTCCTCTGCGAAGTCTGCTATCTCTATTCTATCTCTTTCTTAAATAAAATTTGCTTTTTGTTTTTGCCTCAGCATTTCTCAGGTGTTTGTTTAATCTTCAACACAAGGGGATCAAGGACCTGATCCTGATTTCCAAGACTGTTATCACTATTATATTTTTAGATTATCTACGCTGGTCCAAATACTATAGAGTCATTGGCTCTATATTTAAAGAGCTAAACCATTTTTTGGTTTGGATTTTGAAAAATCTGCTTCCTTCTGGACATGGTGATGTACACCCATAATCCCAGCTACCCAGGATGATGAGGCAGGAAGATCACAAGTTCCAGGCCAGCCTGGGCAACTTAGAAAGAGCCTGTCTGAAAATAAAATAAAAAGGACTGGTGATGTAGTTCAGTGGTGGAGTATTTCCCTAACATGCATGAGGCCCAGTACTGGAAAGGAAAAAAAAAAAAGCAACAACAACAACCAAAAAAAAAAAAAAAAAAAAAAACCCACTTTAAAATTACAAACAAAAAACTACTTCCTAAATTCTCAGGTTACGGGTCTAGCTCTATATAGTCTTCACTTGACCAATAAATTTTCCCCTAATTTAGAATTAAATTGGGAGCAACCAATCATTTCATTTTTTCCTCAATCATTTAAGAGATTATCTTCAAAGACAAATCATGATTTTTTTCACAATCTTGACAGATTATATGTAGAGATGAAATTCTGCAACAGTACTATATCTACCCCAATTACAGGTTAAAATCTCAACAATTAAAACATTCATTCTGATATCTGGCCAACAATTACTTCTGTTCAATTATGTCATCCAAACCCAAATGCTTTCTACTCAAATGTGTTTTTATATTTTTGGTATTTAAAAATATTCTTATATACTGTTTCCACTATCAAAGTATTAGGTGTCCACTGTTTAAACATTTGAAAATATAGAAAATCAGAAAGACAAAAACTATCCAAAAATTTACTATCTGGAGGTAATTTCTTTAACAACTGTGGTATATATCCTTTTTGAGTATACATAGGGTGTGTGTATGTGTGTGAAAAGACACATAATGTGTCTATGTTTGCTATGTATTCTGTGTATATATGTGTGTGTGAGTGCTGCAGTTTATTTTTGAAAATGTAGTGAGTCATCACTGCATATTTTAAAATTCATTTCTTGCTAGGGAAAAGGTAAGTGTTCCTATTTTAAGTTCTTCCCCTTAGTCCCAGAGCCAAGAGTTGCTTACACCCCTTCTGCTCTAATTTAATTTTCTGCTTAACACCTATACTTTATCTTCTGCATACAAATATTTGACTGTATTGACCCCATCCATATTATTTTACTATGTTTTTCAGAGAATTTTTAGGACTTCCTTCTTCCTTCTTTATTAGTTAAGTATCAATTTATCAATTTTGTGTTTTGATTATTTTATTTTATTTTTACCAGTCTCAAATTTCAATTTAAAGCCCTCTTAGTTCTAACAAAGCCCTCTATCAAGCTCATCCTTCCCAGTACTAAAAACTAGAAAAACAGATGAAGACATTATTTATGTCTCAAATCTCATAAGTCAAGAAGTGGAGACTTTCCCAGGCACTTCTAGCCATCTTACTTGTAAATGGACAAGCAGAACTCATCAATTCCTAGGTTCAAAGAGGTTTAACCAACCAGTCATTCATTCTAAGGTTCCCCCTCCAAGAATGTGCATGTCTCCTAGCACTATTTCCACTCTATATATTGCCTCCTTCCATTTCCCAACAGAGACCACTGCAGTTTATGGAGTCACCAAAGGAGATTCCACTAAGCCTCTTGACACTGTGAACACTCATTGTTCAGCACAGCAAGAACAGTGCCTCCTGGAAAGGGCCTGCCTGGTGCTCCAGGAAGCATCTCCAATGGCCCAGCAGCTTCTCTGAGTAGATGTGCCTCTCTTCTTTCCATGTAGAATCAAGTTCCTATACTCATCAACCTCTTGATGTTGATTTATAATTGCCTGCTGATGCTCTTTGCTTCTCAGAATATTTGCTCCATTCAGACTGCCCTAATCAAAAAATTAATCTATTTTATTACATATAATATTTGCACATAGGAGATAATGTGATGTTTTGATTCATGTATATATGGGATAATGACCAACTCAGGGAAAAAGATAAAATATTTGTGAAAGAAAATAAAATGGAATGGCTATCAAGTCAGATATAAATTTATTATTATACATATTATATTAAACATTAAAATGAATCAAATGCAAACATATTAACATATAAAATTAACATATAAATAAAAAATAAATCAAAAGGGAAATTTGAAAGAAAATCTAAGAATGAGTGTTCAATCACCCATGTACCTAAAACTCTTTCCATAGTTTAACAAGTTTATTTACTAAAAAGAACAAATATGATTTATTATTTTAATATACAAAGCTTTCATTATGTGTCACTTAATCATTTAAGATATGTCATATATCACATTATAAAGGCAATATTAATAATGATTTCTTATCAGCATATGATCATCATTTTAAGATTAGCTCAAAAGAATGGGATATAATATTTTATTACAATTGTGGCATTTGAATGGGTTGTTTTAAATTGAGAACACTAATTACAAACATATCTCTAAAGCTTTAACAAAAAGCAAATATTTATTTCTCTATAACTTATTTCTATTTTTTAATACTGAAAACATATTATGAAATATAATCTATAAACCTAATATACTTTAGAAATAAACAGTACAACTCCCTCATCCTGTGTCTCTGTATAATATGCATCTCAGCATGGTTCCCCACTTGACATGTATGTATATTTAAATATTATCTAAAAATTAACATTTCCCTCTCTTGCCTAATTTTAAAAAATTATGGAAAATTCCTTTTTAATATTTACTTTTCTGATTTGAGTAATGTCTTACAGGAAGTAAGAAGTAAGACCAACTCTGTTGAGCCTCCACTGAAGAGATTTCAGATTGATTTTTTTGTTGTTGCTCTTTATTTAGACATACAGAAAAATGTAAAAATGGTTTTATTATACATTTCAACTTACTGTGAACTTTTCATGTTGTTACTGACAAGAAAAAATCTGGAGGACAATTTGACAATATTCATCACAATTAAAATATTCATTCTACTTTTCTGAATTTAACCTAAATAAATCTAGTAAATGGACAGATATGCACACAAATGCAAAAAGATAACACGGTCCATGAAAACAAAAATACTGAAATTGGGTTAAACATCCAGTAATAAGGACCTGCTCATATGAAATAACATGCAGCTAATTACTGTACAATTACAAAAAATGTTGATGTAAAAATTTCCACATTAATTTTAAAAGCAAATTAAGATGAATATATGGCAAAATACATTTTTAAAACATATGTATAAAAAGTCTACAAGATTTTCACTAATTTTTTAAATGATTTTACTTCTGTGAGATGAGATCCCAGGAAACTTTCTCTGTCTTTATATTTCTACACAATGTATGGTGTATGATGAGCATGTAGTACATTTATAATTGAAAAAGGAAGACAATGAGACTATCCAAAATATGAAATTTGGGCTGAGGTTGTAGCTTAAGGGTAGAGCGCTTGCCTAGCAAGTGTGAGGCACTGGGTTCAATCCTCAGCACCACATAAAAATAAATAAATAAATAAATAAATAAATAAATAAATAAATAAATAAATAAATAAATAAAGTAAAGGTATTGTGTTCATCTACAACTAAAAAAATATTTTTTTAAAAAAATATGAAATCTGCCAGGCATGATGGCACACAACTTTAATCTCAGCAACTCAGGAGGCTTAGGCAAGAGAACCACAAGTTCAAAGCCAGCCTCAGAAACTTAGCAAGGCCCTGAGCAATTTAGCAAGACCCTGTCTCAAAATAAAAATAAAAATAATAATAATAATAAAATTTTAAAAATTAAGAAAAAACAGGCTTGGGATGTGACTCAGTGGTTAAGAGCCCCTGGGTTAAATCTCTGGTACCAAAAACAAAATACATGAAATTTATCTTTAAGTTCATTATCTTAACTCTAAACTAATAAAATGAGCCAAAGCACATAATTCTGAATTCCATTTGAGATATTTTTTATAGAAATGCTAAGTCTGGCTAATTTTAAAATATTTACAGGGAACCTGCTATAAATATTTAATATCTAGAGAAATAAGATATCCTCCAGGGATAAAGAGATCCACTTATTTATGATATAACAGCAAACAGTTTCATTAGTCATAAGAAGAAACCATCTAATCTGATCTGTGTGTGCTCATTAGGTATGGAAAATATGACTGAAAATACCATGCTTTTTCAGAATTCTCTTTACTGAATTAGTCTATCTTTTCAGTAAGGGAACAAATCTAGTGAAGTAGACTAGACCATTAGGATCTGTTATCCTACAAGGTTTTGAACATTTTGAGTCAGAGAACCCAACCATTCTGACTGTGTTCTCAGCCTTTAAGAACACTGAGACTGATAACCATCACTTATGCTACTAATCAACAAAGTTGGACTCTATGTTCTGTTTCATGCTTTGCCACTGTTTATATATAAACATGTTGACCAAAAGATATGACTTCAAGGCTTAAAATGTCATACATTTTTCCTGATAGTGTTTAGTTGGAAGTTCTCATAGGTCTAAATCAGAAAAGTGAAACTCTCAACTAAAGGAAAGATTTATATTATGTTTCAAGAAGCAGAGTTCATAGCATTTAGTGAGTTATTTGTTCTCATTTAACTTTAGCTATATTTTACTAATACGGCATTCAAGACTGAATAGAGTAGGTAGCAACTAAAGACTTTGTTTCATGCAAGAAGAGGTCTTAATTATCTTCAACTCTCCACCCCAACTGAAGTTACTACCTAGGAAAGGAAAAACATTAAAACCTATACCAGATGGGTCATAAAACTCACAGTGTCCCCATATCATTAATAAAATTATAACAGACAGGTCAACGCTCTATACAATTGTCTTCTATAAAGGCCTGAGTGTTGAATGGAGGACATGGGAGGAAAAAGAAAAACAAGCAGAATTAAACATCTGGACAACTGGGCACAGTGGCCCACACCCATAATCCCAGCAACTCTAGAAGCTGAGGCAGGAGGATCTCAAATTCAAGGCCAGCAAGTCCAACTTAGAAAGATCCCATCTCAAAATAAAAAATGACTGGTGATGTAGTGTAGGGGTAGAGCACCCCTGGGTTCAATCCTTAGGACCTCAGTAAGTAGATAGGTAGGTAAATAAATAAATAAGTAAATAAATAAATAAAAGTGAAGGCAGGCACAGCCTTTCAACCCAAGCAGTGCCTTTCCTATCTGTGGCATGGACAGGGATTCTGTGCAAGTGTTAATTGGGGGAAACCGGCCAATTCCTCAGGGAGAAAAAAGGAAAAAGAAAGAAAAGAAAAACGTTTGAGAAAAAAAAAAAACACATGACCCCAGCTTTCTGACCTAGGAACCTAAATTTTTGATTATCTGTACCACAAACGTGGAGTATTATTTCTCTCTGGAAGGCCACCTCAACTCCCCCAATCTGCAATTCATTACAGGTAACACACATACCAAAAATAAAGACCAAAAAAAAAAAAAAGGGGAAAAAAGAGCATGACTAGGTTATAATTATTTCCTAGGCATAAGGAGGACATACAGATTCAAGCTACTAGAAGAATAAATAGGAAAAGCAGGACTCTACTTTAGAAATGGCTGGTTTCTTATAAATTATTTATGGACACATCTTAACATAAATTGGTTCAAAGTTAATCTAACCAAGAATTGGCTGGCCCACTTCTCACTTGGACTCCTGAGACTTAGAGATATTGTTCCTTCTACAAAGCCACCGCCACTTAGCCAAATATAATATACATGCAGTTAAATCTCAACAAAGGTAATAAGGCTTCTCAGATCTACTCCCTGGTCATGAGCCACATCTTTAAAGCAGTTCTCCAATCTAAATCTAAGTAGAGAAGTCCATGCTCACCCTATGACATCACCATCATCCAGCAGAACCAGTGTAGAAACAATTAACTAAACTGGTTGTTTGATGACAAGTTAACAACATTTTACTTATGAAACTCTAACCATATGTTGTGTTCTTTTTGCCTGACATTCTCTCACTATCTCTCCTAATCCATACAACCCAGTTATTAACTCTAATTTCTGATGAAGTAACTGAATCACAGAATGAATGCAATGCACCTTAGATACTATGTTTCCAGCACCTTTGTTTTATGATAGAGGAAAATAAGTCAGGTGGTTATTTAATGTCAGAGCCAGCACTAGATTATAGTTTCCCACTGGGTGAGCCTAGCCTTTGGAGGTTTGGAATTTGGGGGTAGACAGCAGCATTTACATCTGGCTTCGGCACTCACCAGCTGAGTGTTCTTGGGCAAGTTATGTTACTTCTGTAAAGCTAGTTTGTTCTCTTTATATTAAGAAGAGTGATTCTATGGCCCTGGGCTTAGTGAGGATGGGAAAAAGATGAGTTGTGAAACAATTCCTTGCTGGCATAAAACCCTTGGTAAATAAATAAATAAATAAATAAATAAATAAATAAATAAATAGGAATAAATAAATAAATAAATAAATAAATAAATAAATAAATAACAACATGGCCCTGGTGTTCCTACTAATATTTACGCTGTCACTCATAGCTCATTACCAGCAGCAGCAGGTTAGTGTCAATAACCTGCTGCCATCATCACCAAGGTTACATCATTCTCCTCCTCAGGAGATATGGAAAGCTGCTCTGTCACTGCTGTTGCTCAAAGGCTCCCTTCCTTTTGAAACCAGCCTCTCCATCTCCCCTCTCAACTCAAACTGCACTGAGACACAACTCAAATCACAACTCTCTTACAGAGCTGTCCCTCACCTACCAGCATCTGTTCCTTCATCTGCTTTTTATATTACTAGATTTTCAAATTGGCCTCTGAAAATGTGATGTCTTAGGGTGTTATCTAATTTCTTCTTCCCCCATGAAGTGGGTTGCTCTTTCAGGAAGGGGGGCTGTCATTCACATTTCTTTGGTTATCACTTACTTTTTTAATATAGTGAGGGTTCCTAGTAGGTCTTCAACAAATACTTGCTAGATTGAAAACAAAGCCTCTTCTCAGCTATGTAAGAGTCTTTCAGTTTTGCAATCTATCCTAGGTCTGGATTCACATAGTACATTAGTTTATAATAGTCACATTTTAAAACAAAGTGACTCCTAAATTACAGTACACTGGCAACAGATTCTCACAGATTTCTTTCTTTAGAGAAGGTAGCATGCTGCAAAGAGTGTTTCTCTATGAAAGAGTGGCACTAGCACAGGTAAAAATTCCTAAGGCCAGACTGACCATAACATTGACATACAGCTCATAAATTGCCAAGCACTGTGGTTAGTCTACTACCTTTGCTAAGTTATTGAGTTTCTAAAATTTCATAAAGTCCAAAGAATTTCTGTAGATCCAAGGCCTATGTAATAAATAAATCATATGCCCATTCTATTGGAGGTAGAGTTCTTACCTAACATTCATTTCCTATAAACCCCTCAAAATTATAAAGACTATATTATAATTTCATGTGCTATAATTTTAAACTTAAAAATTACAAGTCCTCATTCTTTATACTTTTTTATAATATAAATGTCTAGCTTTTATTTTGCATGTTATTCCCTAATGAATTTTTTAAATTTGTGGTTTCATATCCTCTTTGACCTTTGACTAACACTCCTAAATCTAGTTGCTACCAAGAGATAATCACTTGTATGAGGTTGATGTGTGTTCCCCTAGAGCTTTTTCCTATAAATTCACAAACATATATTTATATCCACAGAGAATATGGATACTCTTTTGAGATTTGTTTGTTTAGTATGAATGCTGTCATGTTGTACATATCATCCTATAAGTTGCTTGTTTATCCTGTAAGAAATGGTGCTGGGGAGAAATTTACTTGCCAATTTTAAAAAATACATGTGACTCATTCTTTTTAGCTGGGTACATTTTCACAATTTGTTTAACTAGTTCTTTATCAATGAATATTTAGGCCATTGACAATTTTTTGCTACTACAAATTTTTTTGCTATTTTGCAGGGATAATCCTTGCTAATGTTTCTCTATTACTCTCAATGCCATTTTGTTAAGAATTATTTTTATAACGCATACACCCTAATTATATACAACCCCTCAATAAAAATATAGTGTATTTTTCTTTATTGTTTAACTAGAATAAATTTCAACTCTGGCTTTTATCTATACTAATATTAAATTTAGAGATTTATCTTCACACTAAAACAGGAGTGAGCAAACTACAGACCATGGGCCATTCCCATCCCTTTTTTTTATATATAAAGTTTTATTGAAATAGCCACAATCATTCTTTACATATTATGACTGCTTTTCTACTACAACAACAAAGTAGAATTGTTGGAAGAGAGACCCTATGGCCCCCAAAGTCACAAACATTTACCGTTTACCACAAATGTTTGTGGACCACTCAACTAGAACACAAAACATTATTCCTCAAAAATTTTTTTTCTATTTCTATAAAGTGCCAGTATCTTTACATTTAAAGTATAAGACATGTAGAAGCACTTATTTCTTTAAAAGGCAAACAAAAAATCCATATCTGCTGAATAAAACAATATATTTTTTGAGCTCCATAATCAAAACTACATAATATTAAGCCACATCTGCCCTGGATCCTTCATAATTTTTGAAGATATTGAATGAATTAATTAAATTAAGGATTCTCCTTTAAATAGCAGGTTATCCCTCAGCCTGACAGGAAATTTAGGTCACCATTTTGAAGAAAAATACAAGTTTTTAGAATGATTTACCTATTATGATTTACCTGAGTGGCATGTAGTAATATTTGAGATGAAATAAGATTACAGAATGAAGTAACTAGTAGAAGAAGCCAAGGGGCTCGTGCTTCTTGGCCTCCCTGCAACCTTTGGCATCTGGGGTGGTTGTATTAGACCCCACTAAAATCCTGGTTAGTTTTCACATTTGAAAGCACTTACAATTCGTGCGTAGAAGGAGATACTTCTAATAGGAATTTTATTTATTCAAAATACTTAAATCTATACAACATTCACAGCAAACTCTATTCTATGTTGCCACTGACTGCAAAATTTATGCTAAAGTTGGAAAACAGGTCTCAGTGGATAATAAAAATATATAATTTGAGCTTAATCTATGCTCATATACAATGAACTGACTCTTAAAGAGTTAATCACTAATAGTGTCTACAACTTAAAATGATATAAGGAGACTCAAAGCAGCACAGATGAATTTGTTGTCATTAGAAATCTAAATGTTTTGAACTCAATTTGCCAGATAGTGCTACACTTGTACTGAAAGGGAACAGGGCTTCCAGCCACTGTCCTATGTAAATTTTAAAATTCTTTCAGCATTCCTCATTATGAAATGTTATACACAGTATAAAGAAGGTCCAACAGTTGTACAAAGCACCAAATTCTCATTTTATTCTCCCCTATAGAAAGAATAGAGAAATGAGTTCACTGGTTTTGTTTGATAAAAAATAACAGTAATATTAATTACTTCGCAATTATTTGCTGATTTACAGTTGGCAGATTTCTTGTAAACCTCTCTGGTAAGCTGTCTGCTTAGTCTCTTAGGTGACTAGGCTATAGTAACCCACAGTTGCCCCTCTTCCTGAAAACTAGTTTTAAAAAATTAGTGCATTAGCAATTCCTATTAAAATCCCAATGACATTTTTCATAGAACTAGAAAAAACAATCATGAAATTCATTTGGAAAAATAAGAGACCCAGAATAGCCAAAACAATCCTTAGCAAGAAGAGTGAAGCAGGAGGCATCACAATACCAGACCTTAAACTATACTACAGAGCAACAGTAACAAAAACAGCATGGTATTGGCACCAAAATAGGCAGGTAGACAAATGGTACAGAATAGAAGACACAGAGACAAACCCACATAAATATAGTTAGCACATGCTAGCCAAAGGCGCCAAAAACATACATTGGAGAAAAGATAGCCTATTCAACAAATGGTGCTGGGAAACCAGAAATCCATATGTAGTAAAATGAAATTCAACCTCTATCCATCACCCTGCACAAAAGTCAACTCACAGTAGATCAAAGTCTCAGGCACTATAACAGAGACCCTGCACCTAACAGAAGAAAAAGTAGGCCCAAATCTTCATTTTGTAGGTTTAGAACTTCCTTAACAAGACTCCTAAAGCAGAAGAAGTAAAATCAAGAATCAATAAATGTGATGGATGCAAACTAAAAAGTTTCTTCTCAGCAAAGAAACAATTAATAACATAAAGAGAGAGCCTATAGAATGGGAGAAAATCTTTACCACACACACTTCAGATAGAGCACTAATCTCCAGGATATATAAAGAACTCAAAAAACTTAACACCAAAAAAACAAATAACCCAATCAATAAATGGGCTAAGAAACCAAACGGACACTTCACAGAAGAAAAAATACAATCCATCAATAAATATATGAAAAAAACGTTTACCATCTCTAGCAATTAGAGAAATGCAAATCAAAACTACACTGAGTTTCCATCTCACTCCAGTCAGAATGGCAATCATCAAGAATACAGGGGTTGAGGATTTAGCTCAGTGGCAAAGTGCTTACCTAAGGCATGCAAGGCCCTGAGTTTGGTCCTCAGCCCTGAAAAGAAAAAAAAAAAAAAAAAAAAAAAAAAAAATGCAAGCAACAATAAATGTTGGCGAGGATGTAGGGAAAAGAGTACACTCATTGCTGGAGGGGCTGCAAATTGGTGCAACCACCTATGGAAAGCAGTATGAAGATTCCTCAGAAAACTTGCAATGGAACCACAATTTGACCCAGTTATCCAACTCCTCCGTTAATACCCAAAGGGCTTAAAATCAGCATACTATAGTGACACAGCTAACATCAATGTTTACAGTGGCTCAATTCACAATAGATAAACTATGAACCAACCTAGATGCCCTTCAACAAATGAATGGATAAAGAAAATGTAGTACATATACACAATGAAATATTACTCAGTGCTAAAGAAGAATAAAATTACAGCATTTGTACGTAAATGGATGGAGCTGGAGAATATTGTGCTAAGTGAAATAAGCCAAACCCCACAAACCAAAGGCCAAATGTTTTCTCTGATAAGTGGATGTTGATACATAATGGGGGCAGAGGGTAAGGAAGAATGAAGGAACTTTGGATTCTGCAGAGGGGAGTGAGGGGAGAGGGGTGTAGAGATTGGAAGGACAGTGGAATGATACAGACATTATTACCCTATATACACGTATGACTAAACTACCAGTGTGATTCTGTACCAAGTGCAGCCAGAGGAATGAGAAGTTATGCTCCATTTGTGTACAGTGTCAAAATGCATTCTACTGTCATGTATAACAAATTAGAACAAATTAAAAAATTAAAAATACATTTAAAAATACATTTAGTACATTAATACATTTAGTGTATTAGTTTGTTGGTGCTGTAGATGTGTGGGAAAAGAAAAAAAACAAACAAACAAACAAAGAGGAGAGGTAAAGAAATAACTGATTTTCCCTACAAAAGTTTAGGTCCAGGTTGGACACAGGACCCAGTTTGCGCAGGATAACCAGGTATGTACCAGGTTGCTCTATTGTAATTATGAACATTCCTCACCACTTGACAAATGTCAGAAATTGAACTATAAATTCTGCACTCGATCTCACTAGGCTCAGCTCCCTTCATTTTTGCCTCCTCCAGTGTCTTCCCTCCATCTCTTCTTCGAGAGTTCTGATTAAGAAGGAAGATATTGAAAGAAGGGAAGCACTGGATTGGAAAAATCAACAGAATCAGAAATGAGAAGGGCTTCAGAGATCCAGAGAGCAAGAGATGAGGAAAGTAGTGGATGCTACGGAGTGGGGTGGGAAGTCTGGGGTCAATGACAGTTTCGCTTTGCCTTCTGGTTGGTCAATCGGGTCAGGGGAAGGGAGTTACATGCCTCCATGTGTGGCTGAGGGTGAGCGTTAGGGACAGAGTTTCTGTGCAAAGACTGTCATAGTCATAAAGACACTGATCAGTACCATTAGAACAGGTTAAGGAACAAACAAGAATATCCTTGTTCCAAGATCTAAAATGACAGAAGAGACTCTTTCAGTGCCATTGTGAAAGCTGATATTTGAAAGTCTGAATCCTGAAGACCCAACAGCCAAAAAGTGCGCAGGCAACCGCTGGTTTATCAACTTGAGGAAGAGTTCCATAGCCTACACAGCTAGACCAACTCCCCTTGAACTCTCGTCTGCCCCACCCTCTCCTCTAAACAAAGGTTCCCTCTATTTCCTGATCCAGATGATTTCAGAGTGAGTTTTCTCCTTAAGTATGCCCTGCCTAGGTGAAAAACATTATCTGGTTGGAGTTCCAAATTTCTCAGGAGCTAGGGATCCAGCTCTCAAACCTACTTCTCACGCTGTCATCAGTAGGGTACTGGGCAGCTGAAGGACTGTGATACTATGTGGCTTGTGCTCCCAAGTAACCATAACAGACACACTAAGTGATTACAGACAAACAATACTAAAAAGTATTATTATAGTGGTTTTATAGCTAACAGTTATTGTTCTGTCAGACTTTATTCTAAGTGCTTTACCATTAGTAATCCATATGATTTCACATAGTCCTAAGAATGATGGTATTATCCCCATTTTATACATTAGAAAACTGAGGTTAAGCAATCTGCCCTAAGTCACATGGTAATAGCATAACCAGGATTCAAATCAGGGTAATTAGGTTCCAGACATTATACACTCAACCACTTTACTCCAGTGATCCTCTCATACAAACTCTTTTGAAATCCCAAGGTAGGTGAGATCTTAAAACCAGTTTTCGATGCCTAACTTTTAGAAACCACTTTGTCACAATTGTTATAACCCAAAGTCATTCCAGCAAATCGTACACACTATTCACTATTCTTGAACTTTTCCTCTTGAAAACTAAAATGTAAGAGACACAATGCCTTGTAGTTTCCCAAATTCCTGTGAAAAATAATGATCTTAAATCTTTCCAACTGTTTCATTGCTTATACTATGAAAATCTTACTTGGATTTCTTCTAAACTGAAATAACCTGCCAAAATATTCAGGGAAGAAAGCTCATGATGGTGTTATATTCCTTTTTTGAAAGCTTCATTTAGACACCTACTAGAGATCCCTTCATGGACACAGAAAAATCTTAAACTGTCTCTATTTGATTGTGCTTGCCTTAGGCATTAAGTCCAATCCACCATGTCTCACCTCAGTAACTCGACACAGACTAGAAAATTCTTACAGTCAGCTTCCCCAAGGGATTTGTTAAGTTTCACATGCATTTAGTCGTGCAGTTGCCCTGCTCAAATTGATAAACTTGTAGCTAAATTCTTTCTGCAGCAATGGGCTGTTGGGCTTATGTTTTTTATCACCAAGAGAATAAATATTGCAAAAGAAGCTGTTACTATGTGTTAGTGTTACCCATTAGTTTTTAGCATAATTGAGCTTACATTCCAATTTCTCAGTAACTGATAAGTATTTATTTTGTGGATGTGGTTAAAAGGTGAAAGGAATTAAAAAGAGCTAATGCTGAAATATATTTGTAGCAAAAAAAAAAAAAGAAGGAAATTTGATGTCTTAAAGTGAGCAACCAAATGAAACAAAAATTGTGAATAAAACTATTATTTTTATGAAAACTCTCTAGTTGGTATGATACATGGCTATACAGGGGAATTTTTTTCAATGAATCCACCCCATAAAAATGATCTAGCCTAACTTGTTTACATTACACAGAGTTCCAAGGTCACAAACCCCAATGACAACAGAATCAGGACTAGATCATTGGTCTTCTGACTTTGCAAATCATATGATTCTGACCACTTTGGTAAACATATGCCTCTGAAAGTCCAGTTGCAATCAGAAACTGAAGGTATATTAAATCAACACATTATAGTCATTCAAATCATCATTCATTCTCAATCTGTTACTCACACTATTTTTCTACTATCAGAATTTATGGGGGCCACTTCTCTACTTTAGTCTCCTGGGTCAATAAGTGCTATCATTTATTTTATATACTATGTTCCTCAACTAGAAAGCCTTTCAGGAATTGTCCCAGGCTTCAGACCTCCACCTCTCCAATCCTATAGGACACAGAGCCACTGCATTATCTGCTTGAACAAGGAGGGCCTATTGCTTTAACTCCATCTCTTCAACTCTGTATTTGTCTGTTTACAATGTCTCAGGATCCTACACACAACTATAAGCATTTTCTTCCTGAGTAATTTTTGATTCCTGTTCTCAGAAGCCTTCAATGGCTCCCAATTGCCTCTTGAATCAAATGAAAACTCCCATCCAAATGATTATCTTCACACCTAAGTACCTTCATCTTCATTCAATACGTTTATTCAGCAAGTATTTGTTGAGTAATCACTTTGTGCCCAGTTAGATGCTAGGCTATGTAGGAAATTATAAGATAGATGATACAGTTCCTGCCCTTTTGGATCTTAACAATCAATCTGAAGAGACAAAACACGCTCACATTAAACATTTTTATAGCAGGAAAAGGCTGCCCCTGACCATGCACTCATAGAAGTGAGTGGAACACACAAGTCAAAGTTCACTGAGAGCCAGCGTATTTGTGTGAGGCTTCCTGAGCTACACATGAAGTGAGCGGGGCTTGTTTCAGGATATATGACAAAAGCACATTTTCCTGGGCCTCCAGGGTAGGAATAAGGATTCTCTAAATTCAGAGACTAAGTGACCAGTCTGCCTGAAGTGGAGCCTTCTTAGGCTTAGTAGTCAGAAATGAGGCTAGGAAGTAGTCAGAAACAGAATAACAGTGATTCTTTAAGTATATGTTGAATAATTTGGAATTCATCCTTGCACAAAAGGGAGGAAAAGGGATTACTGAGTGAGAATACAGCAAGAAGAAAGTGATTATTTTTCTAGTAGCAATATCCAGGGTGGAATTTTAGGTAGGAAATTATTAAGCCAATGCAATGTTAGGAGATAAGGTCACTAACAAGAGCATACATAGATGGAGGAAGAAAAAGAAGACAGACTGAAGAGACTTTCTGAAGGCACACTATTAATACATTTAAAAAAAAAAAAGGGCAGCCAGGCAGAGGGGCTCACTCCTATAATCCCAGCAACTCAGGAGGTTGAGGCAGGAGGATTTCAAGTTCAAGGTTAGCCTCGGCAATGTAGCAAGACTGTCTCAAAATAAAAATATAGAAAGGGCTGGTGATGTATCCCGGTGGTTAAGCACCTCTGGGAGGAGGAGGAGGAAGAAGGAAGAAGGAAGAAGGAAGAAGGAAGAAGGAAGAAGAAGGAGAAGGAGAAGGAGAAGGAGAAGGAGAAGAAGAAGAAGAAGAAACAGACAAACCCAGGGGATTGCAGTACGTGCTAAGGTAATATAAGAAGAAATTTTCAATAAAAAAATAACACGTAATAAAGCAAGGAAAGAAGGGAGTGGTGAGTCTGAAGTGTCAGCAGGGCAGATTGAAGAGACTAGCCTCAACTTCAGATAGGAAACAGGGATGTGATCTAGAGTCATAAGATACTAGCATAAAAGTGATAGCAGGAGACTGCTATGCATTTCCAAAAGCTCATGACTTTTTCCTGCTGAGCATTCACCTCCTTTACTTTTCTCAGGCTCTTGCCTGGAGTGACAGCCAAGTGGAATGTGGGCAGGGTTACTTTTAAGCTGGACCCAAATGTACTACCACATATTATCCTGTTGTCTGTCCCTTTCACCAGTTGAATGAAAATGGCTCTTTGAACCTACAGGAAGACTCTGAGAACCTAGGATTTGGCTGGACAAAATGTGAATTCTTTAAATAACTGTATAGAATAGAGACCCATACACATGGAGAATCCCACTAAATCTGATAGAAAAGATATAACCTTTGGTTGTATTAAGTTGCTGATATTTAGAATTGTTTGTTGCAGCAGACAGCCTACACTAATATGGTTGGCTTTCCAGAAGAAATCTATGTCCTACACAAACCCAACTGTTAAAGCAAACCCTATGGTCATCTGCACCTTATTCAATGCCCACTCCCTGTTTTGTTTTTTCACTTCATTCTACTTCCTAGAATGATTTCCACCACACTAGGCCTTGTCCTTCCTGGCCTTAATATTTTTGCATAAGTTTTACATCCTGTATTAAAGGAGCTTCTGATTTACCCCAGCTGACAATAGTCACTGCAATCATTTTCCCAACCCCACAGCACTTGTGCAAATATCTCCATCCATCTGTAACTGGTTATGACTATGTTTTTATGTTTATTTTATCTGTTATCATGTATCTCCATTTATATTTGTTCCATTAGATTATAAACTCAATATGAACAAAGATTGTTTCCTATTTCCTTTGTAATTTCCTACATGCCTCATATATTGCCCTACACTGTCAGTGCTTCATAAACTCAACTAATTGAAGTTCAAACTTCTACTCATATACTTGCACCAGATGCATAACCACTCACAAAATCTGTGCCTACAACATAAATACATGCACAGTTTTGCAGTAGCACCCTCGTTTATCCAGTGTCATCAGGGAACAAGCTGGCCCACAGAGTTAATCTTAGCAATCAAATATAATGCAGCAGGGAAGAACACAGTGGCTCAATGACACAGCACGCTTAGCTGGCATCCTTGCCTAAAAAGCTCTCTAGTAAATCGCACTTTGACAATAGTCATTAAAATAGATCTCTACTAGACATCTGGTAGCAAACAAGTTCAAACTGGTTAATATCAGTTTACACTTGTCGGACTTGGGCAACACTTGATAAAATATTTTACATCAAAGGCTTTTGACACTCCAGATATCATTAATCTTGCCCACAATTCCCTAAGACTTAACTCACTAACATGATACCCATGCCACCCAGGTCACCAGGAGAGGGAGGGGCTCCCTCCTTCTTTGTACTAGGTCATTTTGTATAAATGTCAATTACAGCATTCATCACGCTATGTGGTAATGATGAGCTTTTCTACCTACTTCACCCCAACCCACTACAAACATTTTGAAAACAAGGTCTGCAAATTCCCAGTGCCTGTGTAGCAGTGCAGCCTCCTAAGTTATATTATTTGTGATATACTTTTACTATAAGCAACAGAAATCCAAGGTAAATATGTGAAAGAAAAAGAAACCACATGACAGTAAGGATAACTGAAACTAGGAAAAAATAGATCCCCAGTAGATTTCCCTGCCCAAGTACATCATTTTGGAGCATCTTTACCAAAGGTAAAAAGTTTTAATTAAAATTGTTTCCCTCCCAAAATATAAAAGGAAATAACTAAAAAACTATACATAATTACTGGAAATAAAAATACTGGAAATATGCACTGGATAATCATTTAAAAAATGCAACTGTGCTAGACAAGAAGTATAACATTTATAATAAACCTCATCTAATTCTTCATGTATGCATTCTGAAAAGCAAGGTACAGCAAAGTTCAACTGGACTTTTTAAAAACCAGAGTCAATAATTATAATCAAAGAAGCAAAAATTACTGTCTAAAAAACAAAATTGCTATTTAAAAGTAATCTGTGTTTTCACTATGTTCCACATCATATGGACATGAGGAACACAATATGAATAGGATGTCGTCACCACCTTAAAAGAAGACAGTGCAATGAATGAAGAGGCAGGAGCACCAGTACCAGAGGAGTATGAGCCATGATCTGGTCAAGGAGAGCAAGAAAGTTGGAAGAATGCTACTGCCTGCCATATGGCAACAGTAGAGGCTATTTCACAGAAAAATTGGCACTTCTGTCCTTTGTTAAAGAATATAGTTGAGAGACAGGAGGAACAGCATAAACCAATGCAAAGAATGATACAATATAGCATATTTAGAGAAAAAAAAATTATCTCCCTATAGGTGGGGAAAGATTATAGGAGAAGTATTAGCAGGTCAGAAAAAAGGAAATGAGGTTGCAGCCTGTGAAGGGCCTCCTAGGAAGCTGGGGAACCTGGAGCTTCACTCTGTACACCAGGGGGAGCCAGTGCAAGCTTGTTGTTGGTTGTTCCCGCCCCCAATTGAGGGGAAATCCCCATAATATAAAATCAATCATTCTAATATGAATAATTCTGTGGCATTTCTGAATGAGGTATTCAACCACTGCCTCAATCTGGTTCCAAAATATTTCCATTGCTCCCCAAAATAAACCCTGCACTCACTTAAGTAGAAGCTCCCCATTCTCTGCTTCCCCCATCACCTGACAACAACCAACCTATCTTCTGTTTCCATAGATTTACTGATTCTGAATATTTCATATAAAGGGGACCATATATGTGTCATTTTGTATCTGGATCTTTTATTCAGCATAACATTTTCAAGGTTCATCCACATTGGCGTATGAGTACTTCATTCCTTCTCGTGACTGAATAATATTCTATGATATGCATGTAACACAATATCTTTATCCACTCATCTGATGGCATCTGAACACTCTTTTTTAACTTTTTGTATGTGTGTTGAATTGTGCTGTTATGAGTATGCAACTACTTTTTTTGTGTACCCATTTTCAAATCTTTCAGATATATAGCTAAAAGTAAAATTGCTGGGTCATACAAAAAAATTTATATTTAACTTTCTGATAAACTACAAAATTACTCTCCCCAGTGGCTGAATCCTTTTACATTCCTACCAGTACAAGTCTTTAAGCAGGCAGTGACACCCAAAGAATGAGGCAGTTAAATGGCCATTCTGATGGTGTAGATGAAAGATGGCGGTGCCTGAGCCAGGACTAGGTAGTGGAAAACATGGAAGAGCTGAATAAAGAGCACACAGAGGAAGGAATACCATGGAAGGAAGAATCAGATACGACTCCTAGGCTTTGATCTTTAGAAAGCGAATGGACAGTTAGTTCAACCATCAATGAGGTTACAGAACAAGAAGCAAAACCAAGAAGAGAAGGATTTGGGAGATTCCAGCTGCTCCCAATGACATTAAATGGGTCATTAGGAATTCTGGTCATGGGATGAGGTTGAGTTTCACTGTAAGTCTAACAGTGGTTAAGAAAGAGAGGGTAGTCTAGTCAAGGAGTTATGCAGAACAAACTGGAGATAGGTAGAACAAAGTCGTTCAGAGAGTGATTTAGAGAAGAGAACCAAAGAAAGCAGTTGGGAGGACACTCACAGTCAGTGCAACATGAACCAAGACCATGAGGGTAAGAGCAGAGGAATGGGGAAGTGGAGACTCAGAGTGCAAGAGTCAAAACTAAGATTTCAAAATTCTTTATGGTACTTCATTCAGAAAGACTGGATCCTAATTCATGGTTAGTTCTATATGGGATTATTTCCACTTCGCAAATGACAATCTGATGTTTGGAAAAATGCACTTTGCCAAAACACACAGCTAGTGTCAGCACTAGGATTTGAATCCAGGTTCCTTCTATGCACTGAGTTGCCCCAATTTCAGTCTCCCACTGAAACAGTCCTCTCTTCTTTAAAACATTTTCCAAGGTGTGTTTCTCCAATAAAACGATAATTGTTCCAAAGACAGAATCCTGTTTCAAGGAATTCAAAGTATTTAAATATTAAAAACATATACTAGAATGGCTATCCAGTTTTTTTTTAATTTAAAGTTCTAATAGCAAGCACTTATTGTGCAGACTTTCTCAAAGACTTCATGTAGCTTCTCATTATATGAAATAATTTTTGTTTATTTAATTTAACATTTTTAATGGAGAAAAAATATTTTGTGCTCTAATATGTAATTGACAAGGGTTTAATATAGTTTTGATGTATTATAGTTTGCATTTTGCTGAAAGATAAGTATAAGTAGTATTAACCTAGCTTATCTTTTGTTAACAGGTATTAATTTAATATACAGGAAGTTAGTCTGGAAGTATCTCTCCTAACAGAGAGAATGGTATAGTATGATGGAATGCCACAAGCATTTACATTCTTTCTTAATAGTGTTCATTAAATACAAATATAAGTACTCACATGTTTATAGTATTCATGGAATTCATAATACAGTATTTCAAACAAAATAATAAATAACTTCCTGCCCCAGTCCATTATACATACTTGCTTTGCCTTCCTTCCCCACAAAGTGCCAGGCTCTATCCCCTTTTAAAGGAGGATATCTGCAAACTTGCTGGTACCCCTTCCCTAGGGTAGAAGGTAATTAATTTGACTTAAAATCCTCCTCTTAAATTCCTTCTGGGGTATGATAAGCTAAGATCCTGTTTATGTAAACAAAAGTGCTTAATTAAACAGAGTATGGTGATAATGCCACAAAAAACTGGAAAGATTTTCAAGTCACCATTTTATTACTAAAAATTGACTATATCTAATGGAGCTTCCATGAACATATATCTGTTCTTTAAAAGGTAACAATATTTAATTTCCTAATACTTTAATTTCTTTTTTCAAAACTTACTTTGCTTCAAGTTAAAACTAAGTTCTATAAAAATTTATAATAGAATGATTAATTTCTGGTGGGAAATAAAGGCCACAGTCTATCAGTAAACCACAGTAAAGTGGAAAACAATGCTTAGTTGAACTAAGGCAAAATACAAAGAGGTTACAAAATGACCTTTTTATCTTCTATGACACTGTTATCAAATTCAATAGACATTTTGAGGTATAAAATCTTTTTACCTTGTGCATTTGCTTATAATTTTCTGTTAAATTTCTTACCACCTTAAATCTTCTGACCCTACACAAAGCAGGGAATTTGATTCTATTTTCCTCTAGAATTCCTCACCTCCTTGGGTCTCCCAACCCTGTTCTTCAGCTGCCTCCTTGAAAGTTCCAATTTTATTTTCTTCTTGGAGTCTATTATTTCTCCTACTTTCAAACCTCTAAGACTGGCCAATCAAACCTATACTCACTTCCCTGTGCTGTCACATAAGCTCCAACTTTTTAAGGGCCTATGGGCATTTTTAAACACATCAACATCAATTCAAATGCAAGAGAACCATCATTTTCCTTGCCAAACCAGCTCCATATCTCAATCTTCCAATTTTGATTATTAACAATACCATTGCTCTAGTTATGCAAAACTTTGAAGTCATCTTTAACTCATTTCTCTTTCATACTGAATTTAATCATTTCTTCCTTATAATTTTTTTTTCAATACAGATGTTTAGTGTCTTCACATGAAGGTATAAAATAGCTTGTGCTTTGATACTTGGCTCAGAAAACATGGTCACTATATCTCCTGGTTCCCTACTGTCTGCCATACAGTACTTCTAAAGCAACAATTAAGTATAGCAACTTACCTGCAGACAATCTCATGTCAGACTTAATGACAGATTCTGAGGCCAGAGATAAGCAAGGTCAGTCACTGCTGATCATCCCTGACTACTTCAGTTCTGGACACTCCCTGTACCTGAGAGCTGAACAGTGGCATTCTCCAAACACTTGGAAATTAAACCGACCTATGAAATTTCTGCCAAAATAATAATATATCAGAGCAGAAATAGGCAAAGTCATTTTAAAGAAACAATGGAGCTCCATGTGGTGGCCCATGCCTGGCACTTCTCAGGGAGGCTGAGGCAGGAGGATCACAAGTTTGAGGTTAGCCTGGCAACTTAGAGAGACCCTGTCTCAAAATAAAAATTAAATTTAAAAGTCTGGGGGTATAGCTCAGTGCTAGAGCATTCGTCTAGCATGCACGCAGTCCTGGGGGGTCAAAACAGAATGGTTTCTATGCCACCAAGATTTGAAAATTATTTGATCACCTAAAGAAGGAATATGATGCTCACAAAGGTTCTTTAACTACAAGTACCGCTTAGGAAATGAGAGCCACAGAGACAAATGCTGGGTGTGCCCTTTCACTCACTATCCCACAGATAAGACTTTAGAAGTCCTGGTGCTACTGAACAGTCCACGTGCAGCTGGCCACACTAAGCTGTTCTAGTTTGATTCATCCAAATTCCCTACTCTGGCTCCACACTCAGTGGGCCCCTTCTGAGTATGATCCAGTTCTCCACATTGGAAAAGAATGTTTGGGAACTAGTAAGACAAGTGTTCAATCTGTGACTGGGTTTGTCACTGTAAATGAATGACTTGGAATTCTGATTTTATTAGCCTCATGAATGTGCTTAATGTAAGTCCACCTAAGAGAGATGGATCTGCCCTCAGTGCTGACAACATTAGACTTATGCATTGGCTAAACTAAGTAACAGACACTGTGTTACAAACATAATCAAACTAAAAGGTGGTGAACATCTTACTATCAGGCACAAAGGGAGATGCAGCACAATTTTTTACCTGGTCCTGAATGATATTTGGAAGCACTGAAAGGAAAGGATAGCATTTACAATCCAAATTGCTTTGAACTAGTCATGGGTTATGATAGGAACAATGTAACTTGAGCAACGGAAAGTAACTGTCATTCAATTTTTTTGTCTTCCAGTCATTAAATGAATGATGTGAATTATTTTTTGAAGTTTTCCAGAGCCAGAGGAAAGAATTCTACCTATTTTTGGTCTCTACTGCCATTATAAGGATAAAAATAAGTGATCTCAAACACCAGTACCATGTATAGTTTCAAAGGAAGGTGCTGCTAGTGCTGCTGGGGAAACCAGGACAGATAGGCAGCCAAGCTAAAGACATCAGGGTATGTTTTACCAAAGGCTCCAACTGAGAATCTGCATGCTTCCAGAGCAAAGACCTCCAAGTAGTCTTGGAGGGGACATTACCCCTACTGTCTAGATTATATCTTACATGGAATTCGATTCAGCTAGACTTATAGCCCAATTAACATGCAGGCTTTCTGAGAAAGCATCAAGAGCATCAACTTTCATTATGAAATGGTCACAGATATTCCTCTACAGGGTCATATATAACCTTCCTGTACCCAGTTAATTGATTTCTGACCAGCCTTCATTAATAAACCTCACCAAGAACAAGTTTTGAATCCAAATGGATGATTCTCCAATTACCTTAATAAACTATACACTCTCTTATAGTTTTCAAGTCTTTTCTCAGTCACCATTCCTCTCGTTGCTGAATTTGTTCCCTGGAAGCTTTCCATTGTTCTTAGGACATTCCAAAAATAAGCAGTGAGGGGAAGTGGAAGGCGGTGGCACTCAGATTAATCAGCTCTAAGTACAATCATGTACAGCACATTAACTTGCTTGGAAAATTTTAAGCAACAAAAGCAATTGTTTCTGCTATTTATTCTTTTAATTTTATAATTGGAATGCTGGTTTTAATAATTAGAATATATGGTTTTAAAATCATTACAGCAAGTCAATAATAGCCATTTAAAATGTAATGAATTGATGGCTAATCTACACACTTATTCGATCATTCAACAAGCATTTGTTTACCACATACAATTATTTTCATATTTAGGATTAGTCTGCAAATGCTTAGGTTAATGCTATTTCACTTTTTTAATGGAAGACCTCCATCTCAAAACAGGCCTCAAATCTTCTCCCTTTTCTCTATTTGCTATTTCAGGGACCAGAAACACAATCCACTGGGTCAGAATCCTTTGCACATCATGGCTCCTTCCTTCTCCCTCGCCCCTCACATCCCGTAGTGAATTTGTGTAGATTTGTCTTTATTATTTATCAAGTGCATCCCCATGCACACTGCTTTTGAGCAGGGTACCACCTTCAGTCTGGAGGACCGAAGCAGCCTCACACTGGTATCTCCTCCCTTTGGTCCCACCTCTTTTCTCTCTCCACATCGCCAGCAGAGTTAGCTTTCTAAACTTAAAATCTAACTAGCTCAATCCCAAGCTGGGCTTCTTATAACTCTTCAGTTTAATTCACAAGCACTGCGATAGGATGAAGATACAAGAGGCAAAATTAATTGCATGAAATACAAGTTTTAATGACTTCATTAAATATAGTTTTCCAGTCTCATTTCCTGTCCTGTGACTATTTGCATCCAGTCACCACAGTCTATAAAGAATTCTCTATGATTTTTTCTGCCTCTGTGCCTAGAATGTCCTTCTCCATTTTATCCACCTCTCTAGTTCTTTCTCATCCTGTGAGACTTAAAGGGTCCCAAAGCCCTGAAGCCTGAGTTCAATCACTTCTGGGCCTCCACAATAAGTCTGATGCCCCAACCCTATGCCTCCAGAGTATCCAGTACCTACCTATTCCCCAGCATACATCATGCAAGTTGCGACTGTTGTTTGTCTTCCCTCCTGCCCCTCCTCACATTCGGACTGGGAGGTCCCAGTTGCACGGTGCCACATCTAGATCATTGGTGGTCTCTAGCACCCTGCTCAGTGACTGTTGTACAGCAGGCACTCAATCAGTGTGCTGAATCACTAGATGTTGGGAAAGATTCCTACAGGAGTTGTGCCATGGGTTCAAACTGGAAATATAGAAGAAATAAATGAAGAGGAAAATATAAATTGAAAAGTCTTCTTGAGGAAGAGATTTGGAGAGATTAAGTAAACCTCAGAAAAGTTTTGGAGAATAGGAATTAAGTGACATGACTGGTAGCGCAGTGAAGACAACAAAAGAAACTCATGTTCCACTGTGCTTGCTACTCTGGTTGGTGACACACAAGGTGACGCATACTATTGGTGGTATAAAACCAGATTCAACTTCCAGAGTCCTCATAAAAAAGGTATCAGATAAATACGAGATTTTCTCTTTCTTCTTATACATTAATAGACCAGTTGAAAGCTTATGTCTTAATCATGTTTATGGATTAGTCGGGTTCTTACTCAGGACAGTACTTAATCATTGTTAACAATAAGGGGTGTGTCTGTTTCTAAAGGACTGTCATAAACTAGAAGGAATTACTTTTTATAACTTTTTTCATTGTTAAGGAGAAGAGGAAAATTAAAGAAAATTGAGTCTTCTTTGACAAAGCTTTGCTGTGGACATGTAGCAAAGGCAGTCTTTCTGGAGTAAAAATAATCATCTTTTTAAGTACATGATCACCAGATTATGCCAAATGTTCAACTAGGAGGGCTTTATTCTATTGTTCCCAAAATATCTTAAATGCTAAAAATCACTATAAAATGCCCAAATGCTTTATAATGTAACTACAAAACTGTAAGCACATACTTTTAGGGAAATTAATTAATGGAAAAATCCATTAGAAGTCAAGTCAGAGGCAATGACCAGTAAGGACTAAATGTCTTCAATCCATAGTTCAGCTAGAAAACATATTCAGAAGCATATCAAAGTTATTTGCTTTATCTTCTGCATCTATAACCCTTTCCATTGTGTTTTAACGTTAAGTGGCTGTGTTCTTGTCTCCCTGGGTATGGGCCCAAGACATGCAGCACAAGGGAGAGATGAGTCCAGTCTCAATGTCCTTGTCATTTCTAATGTTCCTTTTCCAGGAAGCAAATATAAAAACCAGACAGAAGTTGCCTTTTGTTCCCCTCTATCAGTTCCAAGACTTCAGTTAGGTGAGCAAATTCTCTCTTCTCACCAACCTTCCTGCTCACGGACACAGCACACTGGCCTTCCCTGTGTACAGGCTACGTGACCCAGCCATCTCTCTTTTCTATTTTTCTTTCCCTCAGTGTTTAATGTTTTTCTTCCCATGCAGGCAGAAATCCTTTGATCCATTAATACTTTTCTTGATGTAAAGAGCTTTACCCTCTATTCCATAATGATTAATTTTCAAGCCATAATTTAATGGAGAACTGTAGTACACAGACATTATAATTCTTAAACATATAGGCAACACATTACCAAATCAATGACAGTGACTTCTTAAATATGATTTGAATATTTTTCATATTAGCATTTTGATATATTTTATTGAAACTATACTTGTTAAAATTTTTTCCCAGAACTCCCATTTTCTTCTATTGATGTAGAACTAACAGGAGAAATTAATAACAATAATTAACTTTATCTATAAGTGTTCTGATAATTTAAAAATAAAAAAAGAAGAATATTCCTCTCATATGTTGATGGACAAAATTTTTGATTACCATTTTAATTAATATGCATTTTATTCAAGAACAGAACATTTTGTGAAACTGTTCCAAATTAAGTCATGGTAAAGACTAAACACAGCAAATAGGAATTAAAAGTATTTTTGACATCATTCAATATGTCTTATAAATTCATAAAATTATAGTGTCTAAAAACAAAGATTTAGCATTGAAATTTACCATTTTAAGTCTGTGACTTTTTTTTTTTTACAAAATTTACAACTTTATACTGTCTTACTATAGTTACTGTCATAAATTACTATCACTTGTTTTATGAAGACAACAGCACATTTTCTGTTTGAGGAAAAATGCTGTATCATTAGTGTTCAAAATCTGATTACAGTTTTGGTTTGTCTCTAGTCACGGGAAATAACAAAAACTTCTGTAAAGGTCTAAACCCAACTCCCCACTCAGGGATCATCCTTAATTTTTAAATCTATCCTGAAAAATGTAACACTTTTTCAAGCAGCTGATGCTTTAAACATGCTGGACTGGGCTGAGCATTCCTTCGTCCTGATGTCATGCACCAGCATTTTGTCTCAGAAGACATCTTTTGTAGTTGCAACCAAAAGGCAAAGAAATCAGAGCTGTGAACAGGGAGAGGGGCAAAGGAGGAAAACTGCTTAGACCAAATCACTCAAAAGAATTCTGACACAAACCTGTATGTTTTTAGTCACTCAACATGCACACTTTAAAATAAAGCCTTCCGACTTTTATAAGGTATTGTGTGTATTTTCACACTATTGGTTTAAAAAATACTCTCTGCTTTATGGTAATGTGTCACAGGGAAGTTAGCTATAGTTTCATGAAAGACGTTTTCATCCCTGACTGGCATCTTCTCAATAGCTGGGGCCCAGGCACACCGCGCTCTTCCCGGCAAGCCCTCTGCACTGAAACAGTGCAGCATTCATACGTATTCTCAGCACCGCGGGGCAGCTCACAGAAAAGCTTCTCCAGCCTAATGGGTTACATCACTGAAAAGTCTTCCATTGGCCTAGGTGAAAAACATGAATGCATGCCTCATTCATTTCTCCACCTTAAAAAAAAATCAAGTAAAATCATATCCACCCTAAATCAAAAGACTTGCATTCCCACAGCCCAGCTCCATCAAATCTACAACTAAATCATGCAATGGTACGACTAACTTGCTTAACTACCACTCACCTTCAAAATGATTTTTACAACCTGTGCCACTATTAAAAATACTCAGTAAGGTACCAAAAATAACTTGAATTTTTAATGGAATAATCTTTGATTGGTGCTAGCATTGCCTTTAGATTTAGGTCGCATTTTAAAAATATACTTTACATGCAGTCATGGAACCAAAAAACTCACCCTTTCCACTGACAACAGCACCATAAACCTACGTGCACAGAGGTTTCCACTTCTTCTTTTTCCATACTTTTCCCAATGGTCAAAAGAAATCAGCTGCGTCCAATGCTTTTCAGAATGTGCCAAACATCTATGATTCTTTGGAAGGTAGACACCCACTAGTGTATCCAAAATATTTTAAATTGAAGAGGACACACACTTCCCTCATCAGAATACGCTTTTTAAGGCTAACCCATAGTTAATGGCATGAAAATATTTTGACCTTTTCCTCAAAAAATAGATTCAAATGTGAACACAAGTAATACTTGGGGGGGGGGACCCATTGCTCATATTCTGTACTCTAAATCATACAAATGAAGGAGCTGAAGCTGTCTGGCTGTGTTTTACAAAATGATGCCAAATGTCCAAAACTACAGTTGCACAGAGATGGTCTAAAAGGCATGTAGTGTTCTGTACTGAGAGCATGGAATCCTTACAGTGGTATCCATGTGGACTCACAGGGTTGCTGTGACAATGGCAGCAGCTCCATGTCCTTACTGCTGTCTGTCTAAATGACAAGGGGAAGCCATGTCAATTATGAAGAATCGTGAACTTTATGACTAACGACTCACTCAAAGCCATTTATATCCTTGATCGTGTAAATCCATCCTTGCTCACCAATCCATGACATGATAGAACTTTATAGCTTCTTCTAAGTCATTTCCGTGCATCATGGGGACTCAGGCTGCCATCACCCATGTTCAAAATCTGCCTAAACATCCTTGTGAAATGCTCACAGAAATCAACTCTGCACTCCTATGCAGCTAAGAACTTTTTTCTGCTTTCTTTTCCTTTCCATGGTATGTCCTTTCTTAGAAGTTGTTGATTTTTTGTTTTACAAACATAATCCCTAACTGGCAACATGAAAAAAAAATTCTTCCGCAGAAAGTCTACACTGAGAATTCCAAAAGAAGCTGAATTCTAAAAGAAACTGAATGCCTTTACTAAGCATAACATATATCTTTAGCATTAGATAAACTGTACAGAACACAAGTGTAAATATTAATTCCTAAAACAGTAGAAGTTCCAATTTGCATAGGAATGGCCTAACAACGAGGCAGACGTTTTTATTAACCGAAGTTCTCCTAGTTGTGTTATATGTGCAATGTAGATTTTTGTGTCCTGTAGATTTCTGACTTTGCAAAAACACTCTAAAATATGCAGCCTCTAGAATGTGTAGCCATATTCATGCAAGCCCTACCTAAAACAAGATACATAAAGGCCACAGTTACCAAGTCCATCAATAGATAATATTAAGTGCAGTATTTCTCTGCTCTCCATTTTCTTTATCAATATATAATAGTTGCTTATCTGACTATAAGTGTATCTTGTTCAGAGAGGATTCTTACATGTTGTACTATATATACCCCCATAATTTCTAGTAATTATCCTTACTATAGTTTAAACTCCCATTATGAAAGAATAGATATAATTTGGCCCTCGAATTCTTTACATACTTATACACATTATACCCGAGACTTCATAGTTTGCAAGATGGACATCAAGTCAGAAAATGCCCCTTGCTGCAAGCATCGTTAGCAATCTGAACTGTAGAATATAGAAATAGCTAAACTGAAGCTACAGATTTGGTGGCCATTCCTCAACAAACTCTTTTAGAAGACAGGAAAAATTCACAGAATATTCACATGACTAAGGATAATCAACGTCAACCATTTCCACCCTGCAAAAGAAAATGGAGCTTCTGTTAAGAATGAACAATAAGGACATTATTTTGGTTCCATTGTGTTTTTCTGAAGGAGTTCCCATCTCTAAAAAGTACACGCAAAAGCAACAGTATTCCAGCTATCCTGGCATTCTTCAATTCAATGATGATGCCGTTGTAAAGGTTTCTGTAAATACTAGAAGACAATTAAAAACTTCTTTAAATGTTATTTCTTTTCAAAACAGCACAAGAAAGGTTTATAGAGAATTGAAATAGAAATACTTAGGGAGTTATTCAACCGGGATGGTCACATTTCTAAAGATCAATGAAACAGAATATTGATAAAAAGAATATTAGGCCTGTTATAGTTGATCCCTTTTCCTTTTTTTACTTAATGCTTTTTGAACATTTTCATATCATAGAAGCCCTAAAAAATTGGATAAATATGACATTCTAATCCAAATTAAAGATACTTGAAGAGAGGTATGAGGAGGAATCCTCACTTCACTTAGAGCTTCATATAAAATATAACAGGGATTAAACCCAAACAAAAATAAGATTGAGCCATCATAATATAGGTTATGGATACATCTAAAAAGTATGTAACTCATTTCCAGAGCAAGAGACAAGATATAATATGCTATTGCTGAATCTAGTCAGTTAGACTGCATTTAAAAACCACATTATATTGAACAATTTCTCCTCTAAATGAGCTTTGCTGTACAACACTTAATAATTCTATTTCATGCAATAAGTTTTTATAAGTTATATAATTATAGCACTGCATCACTAATTTATAGCCACTTTAGAGAAGGAAACCCAGTACATATCATATAGTTTCAACCACATAAATTTATAGCATTTGACAAAGACTTTGGGAATGGATACTAGTGTGCATTATTTGTTTTTACTTTTTAAAGAAAAATTTTATAATTTTGGAAGAATGAAAATTTGAAATACCAGATAAAACTGTTCATCTCAAAAATTAATGATTCGATACAATTGACCTCCCCGGTCAAATATTGGGAATATAAGCAGACTTTAATATAATAAATTATCCCATCAATATAAAGCACACCTGCACACATACATGCAATTTAGTGAAGTAAGGAGTGAAATCATTTTTATAGTCTAAAGAAAACGTAAAATTTCACTTTCTTTTTGTTTTTTTGTCTTACAGTTAGCAGTAAAATTCCCCTTGACCTATTCATATAATGTACTGGATAGAAGCAAGGGATTGTGCAGACTACAAGTGTATAGAATTCAGGAACTAATTGGATTTAAGAAGGCAGGGGTTGTCTCAAATACTGCCAAATCTTTTTTTTTTTTTTCTTACTGGGGATTGAACCAGGGACAGTGAATGACTAAGTCACATCCCCAAGACTTTTTAATATTTTATTTAGAGACAGGGTCTCAAGGATTTGCTAAGTGCCTCACTAATCTGCTGAGGCTGGCTTTGAATTCTCAATCCTCCTGCCTCGGCCTCTGGAGTTGCTAAGATTACATGCATGCACCACCCAAGCCCAGCCCTGCCAAATCTTGAACATGTATAACAGAAGTAAGAGCAGGAAGGGAAAGGGGGTGGTGTTCTAAGGATAACAGATAGAGATTATTTTAAGTGGCATCTTGTTTTGGAATTTCAGATGTAGCGATTTGTCTTGAGAGAGGAAACCACCAGGCAGTTAGAGAGATAAAGCAGAAAGATACAGTAGAAACCAAGGCAATTGATGGGGAAAAGAGATGAAATGGAATAGGACATCAGCAGAGGCCTACTACTTGACACTTTAGGAAGAGCTATCTAGGGATAAAATGCACAGGGAAGAAAAAATGACCTGCACTTATTAGCACTTGTGCATTGAAGAACTGAGCCTGCAATGGCTCTGCCCATCAAGACAGTGTGCTGTGGAGATCCCACAGTTCTGCACCAGAAGGTGAAGAAAGACACCTGCCGCCATAAGAACATCTGACAAACATCTATGGGACACCTTAAGAAGATCCATTTGGTTTGACAAAATAACTCAACAGAGATTTGCTTTTCTTTTGTTTTGTTTTTGTGGTGCCAAAAGTCAAACCCAGATCCCTGCATGTTGGGCAAGCTCTCTCCCACTGAGCTATGTCCCCAGCCCAAGATTTACTTTTAAATAGTCAACTTTCTGAGTATTTTTCTAATCAATTATTTTTCAGTAAGAATAAAAATTAAGTGTAATGATTTTAATACAAAATGTAACTTATAAAGTTATTCGGCAAAACTTTTGCCAGAGACACACTGTGCTTAATATGTGCCCTGTTAAGAATAATTAAATGGCTGCCACATTTCACCCCAGAGGTGGATTCATTTCATTTCCATATTGGACTCAAAGATCACTTTTCATAAAGTAGTCTCAAGATGCATGCTCCGTTTACAAAAGCTCTTCAGATGAAAGATGTTTTTGCAAATGCAAAATATGAATTATTGTCATCATCATCATTTTTATTGTCCTAGGCATGTGAATGGATTTTGCATCTGGTGGCTCTAAGGTTTTACCACAGCAGGGTGGCTGGGTTAAAATCTAAATTCCTGAAGCAATACTGTAATACTTTGAACCATAGTGACATCCAAGAGGGATAATGACTTTCTGATGAAGTGAGCATGGTAAGAGGAGAAACACCAAACCTGGAACCTGGTGCAAACTCACTGCTAACTCCTGACAGAAAGTGGATAACAAATGGCTGCAGGCTTTCTTAGTTCTTCTGTGTGATCTCCTAACAGCAAGAACCACTGCAGGTCACAATGAAGAGCCCAGTGATTTGAAAGGGGTGTGTGTGTGTGTGTGTGTAGCTAAAATATTAAATTGAAATACTATTTTCTAAATACCTTCCACAACATAAGTGGCCTGTATCGTCTTTCAAGACAGAGGATCACAGTTTATTTCAAATTAGAGATACTGGCCTCGATTCAAATTCATGGCAGTTATAGAAACCAATGTTCCGTGCCTTGATTCAGGTGGCAAGCATTAAATCTTTTCCGGCTGGTCATGCAACAACAACTTTAATACAAATTAGCACTGCCAAACTCACTTTCCTGGGCTCAGAGGTCCTTGATGCTAGTCCGTGAATTTTATTCAGACTTGCACATTAACTGTGTGCTCTTTTGAATGAAATGGTAGCATATGAGAAGAAAATCTAAACAAAATACAATTTAATTACTCCCAATTCAGCAGCCTAATTTATAACTCACTTCAAAAAAATTATATATCCCCTTTTTGTTATTTTGATTAATGGGAAACTTACTCGTTATATCATATGTTAGAATTTTCTTATATGCAAATTCCATTTGTATAACTGAAATCCTCCTTTTAAGCAGTTAACATTGAATAGAAACCTGTCAATTAATACTAATTCAAATATAGTGCTTGTATTAGTATCTCTTGGTTCTGAGTCGAATCTTCCAATACTCACACCCTGGGAACAACAGACCAAAATAAAGAGAGCTGCCTCTTTCCTGGAAAGACAGGCCCAATTAACGTAACCTGACACTCCAAACAACTTGGGAAGAATTTCCAGCTAAGGAAGATCTGACAGAGAAACATTATTTCAACTAGGCTAGTATTCTTCTTGTATCTTAAATTGGTTTTTTTAATTAAGACACCCCAGGGGAAAATACAGTGATCTGATAGGGTAGTTTTAGCTTCCAGGTTTCTGGATATGTGACATGTTCAAATCATGATCCTCTGACAAAATTTTAACGCTAACAGAAACGTCAGTTAACTGATTGCAAATTGATATAATAGATCATTACTTTTATTTTTAAAAAAGTTTTTGACAAATCAATTGGCATACTCCTAAAAATAAACTGACCTCCTATCACAGGTGAGTAGCTGCTTTTACTTATTAACCACTTCAAAACATACAGAATGGGCAATGTAACACTAAAAGAACCTCATTACAAAAGTTGACCAAATTACTCTTTTTGTGATGTTAGAAATCCAGGACTCAATAGTTTTAATCTGAACATTATAATAAGAAAACAAAAACAGTCTGAAAATTTTAAGAGAGATCTTAGAAAATTTAATTCCTTCTAATGTTTATTCCACTATAATGCATTTACATCCCCAAATAGAGCAAATGAAGTCTATCCTAACTTGCAGCCCTCAAGGCTCAAAGAAAGAGATGTCACAATAATGGCCCCACACACGTGCATGGTCCTTCTAAATGGCCTTAGAGACTAAGTAAAGGAATATGGCATGAGATTACACACTGCCTATAACTACTTATGGTGACCTTAATCTGAGATCTTTACCCCATGAACCCTGCTCTTCTGAACTACTAAATGAGTACAATGGTACCTTACCCAAGGATGTTTGCAAGGATTCAATGAGATAACATACATAATTTGGTGACACATAAGATATACACTAATAAGTATTAGTTCTGAATCTTACTGAAATTTCACATTAATCAATGGTGTGGACAACAGTGTCTCTATTTTGCAGAATAAGACTCAGAGAGCTCAAGTAGTTTGAGGGCACACAGGTTTTAAGTGGGAAAGCCAGGAGTTATTTTTTAAGAGACAAATGGCAATAAACAGAATGATAATGTTATTAGTAGTATTGTGTGCTTACAATGTGGCAGGCACTTCACTAAACTCTTTGAAGATATCATCCAATTTAATCCCCATAAAGACTCTGAGATTCATACTATTTTTCCCATTTTATATATAAGGAAAACTGAGTCTAAGAATGGTTAAGCAACTTTAATTACTTAACAACTATTTTTTGAGTCTTTATGATGTCCCAAACATGGGGCATACAAAGACAGACAGGATTTCTCACCTCTCACCTAAATACAGTGATCTGATAGGTAGTTTTAGCTTCCAGGTTAAATCACACCTAAATACTCTTTAAAAACTGTGACCTTAGAGACTGAGGAAAACATCAGCCTAAAGCTCAATACAGTTATTACCTGACACTTTGAAGGGGGAGAAAAAACAACCAACCAGTTGAAAACATCTGGGTCACTAATCCATGCAATGTTTCTCCAGAACACAAAACAGTGTTTCTCTAGAACATAAAACTATCATTTCCATTGTAGAGAGGAGCAAACTGAGATTTAAAAAAATATAAATATATATATACACATATATATAAATAGAATATATATATAAAAATACATATATATATGTGTGTGTGTATATATATATATATATATATATATACATATATATATATATATATTATGCCAGGCATAGTGGCATATGCCTGTAATCCCTGCTTTTCAAGTTGTACACCTATGGTGCAGCTCCCTATTGTGACTTGGGGTTTCTCCTTGTGGGTAGAGTAGATTGAGTTTCTTATCCCGATGATGGTCAGTCTCCATCTCAATTCCCAGTGTGACAAAAGAGCCAGGCCCCAGTCACAGCATGAAGGCATATACTAAGAAGCAGAGCACATCCACAGCACCCAAGAACAGAGCCTCTGGCATCTGGACCAGCTTGTTCACTTACTATCTGAGTGTCTCTGAGCCAGTTTCATCACCTCCTCAAGTCTCCATTTCTTCATCTGTAAGATGGATAATAACAATAGCACCCACCTCTAAGGGTTAATATAAAGATTAAATGAGATAATAAAGTGACCAGCATAGTGCCTGGCACATGTGCACTCAATCAATATCACTAGTAGTTATATTTATTATCATTTTAACTCAAATTATGTTAATACTCTCTTATTTTCTCAGATCCATGCAGTAATAATACTGAGAAATATCAAGGGGGAAAATAACATTAAAATATGTCTTGACTGGGGAGGGGCTGGGAATTCAACCCAGGGCCTCAAGTATGCCAGGCACGCATTCTATCCTCTATCACAGAACAACATCTCACTCCCAAGAAATGAACTTTAAAAATGAGAAACAAAATTGGGCTTTAGAACTTCCTATACTGTATGGATTCCTAAAACACTGACAATAAATAGCTGAAGCTTTTCAAACCAGCAATTTTGGTTTTTTCTCCTTTGCTGGCAATTCAACTGAATAAATAATTGTGTGTGAGAGACAGAGAGAAAGAGAATGTGTCAGAGACAAAACTTAAAATAATAATGGCCCCAGGCCTAGAAACACTGACTAGAAGAAAATGGATAATCTTGGATATTACAGATCTATTTTAAAGAATTAAAATTATGAGGAAGCACAATTAATGGACTATATTCATAATCATGGTGAAATTATGGTAGTTTTAGTTGTAAATCCAAAAAAAATCTTTAAAAATATAAGTTATACAATGAAAAACAGTTTTCTTTTACCTTGAATAGAAATGCTTTATAGGAAAGTGTCCTCTGTGAACAGAAGAGAATGGGTTAAATCTAGGCTTTAACACAAAGGATGAGGAAAGTCTCCAGAAAACCCACATTTATTCATATCCACTGATAAGTGACACAAGTCACCAAGCCCTACTAGGAACTGTAGTGAGAGACAGACCTGAGAGAGCTAAGTTACCTTGATTCTTTTCTTCTGATGTCTCAGTAGGTTTTTTTTTTTTTTTTTTTTTTAATAACAGTATCTGATCAAAAAACTAACCTAATACACAGATATTCTTACCGACATAAACTGCAAAGTCCTGTCCTCTCAATCTTTTGCTATGCTCTGTGTGTATGCATATCTAATAAAAGAAGCCTTGAGTAATGTCGATATCTAAATGAAAAACAATTAAGAAACAACAAACTCTTGCACAGAGCTGGAAAGGGGTATGGATTTTGGCCTTGTTAATCGTTTTAAGTAGTGATCTCCAAACTTCTTTGATCACGCATCACTCTCATTAAAGCATTTTCTATTTTTATTTTTTTGGGGTGGGGTGCTAGGGAATCAAACCCAGGGCCTTGTGTTTACAAGGTGAGCACTCTACTGACTGAGCTATCTCCCCAGCCCCCTAAAGCATTTTCTAAAACAGACCTTTAATAGATATATATGCCACTCTATTTCTAAATTATAAATATGTGCAACAGTATTAAAATATCATGTACATTACAAAACACAAACATGAAATAAATTTTAAAAGGTCAAGTTTAAAACAAATGAATGTAATAAGAAGTTCCATTATTTTCTTCCTAAATCAAAGTAAGTCTTTCTGCAAATCATCTGAAATACACACATCCATTTTGGAAAACCCTGCTTTTGCTCTCAGGAGTATCCGAGATGCACAGAGACCTAGTGTGGGAGGCTTTACTACCCTTCCCACCTCACTTACTGTGTGCATGGGTTTCTTGAAGTGAACCCCAGGAGCTGCCTCCAACACAATTATCTGGATTACCTTTAAATTCCTAGTCCCCACTCTTACCTGACTTCATAAATCAGTAGGCCCCTAAGCCTTGGTGTCTATCAAGCTCCCCAAAGGATTTTTATGCACACTAATGTTTGAGGTATGCCAATCACAGGAGTTGATTGCCTTTGTTCCTTCTTGGTTGTGGTCCCCAAAGAGGCCAGAAAAAGAAGAAGTCTAAGGTTAAAGTAGTTCATGCAAAACACACATACACAGACAAAACCACGTATATGTACACACAGAGACACCACTACCACTACCACCACCAACAACAATAACAAAACACTGAAGAAGAAAATCACCTTTAGGAGGTAGAGATACTATAAAAACTGCAGAGCTGTTTGTTGTGTTTTTGTTTTATTAACTATAATAAGTACCAATCCTCCCATCATCTGTTGTATTTGTAGTCTTTCTTGCATACAAAGGACTTCACATTTTTCCACTAAAATTTTTTTAAATAAAATACCTGACATAATACTAATTTAATAAGAAATTGTAAGCACACTTTCCTCCACCACTCTGTTTTAATGATTTAAAGGTAACAAAGATGATTGATTCTTTGTAAATTTCTGTTGACAACATCAACAAAAATGACCATGATCATTTGAAAGAAACAACAGAAAAAGAAATTTAAAAAACCCATCCCTACTTCCCTAAACGAAGATGAGGAATTATCCAAATGATAATGCCAGTTGTCTAGGCTGATGGTATTAAAAGACTTGATCTGGAGGTGAATGGTTCTTTATTCTGATACCCTCATCCATTACGTCTTTAATCATTCCAGTGGCTTGTTGCAGACATTTATGTTAATTTTTTTGCTAGTGTGATACAGTGAGACAAACTTATTCTACCAATAGCATCCTCTCGTAAACACAATCTAAAGAACATGATTGATTACCTACTAAATTCTGACAGATTACTTTATTGATCGGATACTCTTTCTATATGTTATTCTCATTAGTAACACTAAAGAGAGCCTTGTTTAGTTTGTTCTTTTGTGTTCTGTTTTGATTTTGCCTGTGTTTGATTTTTTTTAACACATCTCTAATAGACTTTGGATGATACCATAATAATGACACCCACATGGCCCTGTTCTACCAGTGAAATGCAAGTAGAAGTCAGATCAGAGTTTTCTGGGAAAGTTTCTACTTTTCTGATAAAAATCTTGAAGTTTCTTCTTCTTTTTTGGTTTGTTTTTGGCTTTTTTTTTTTTTTCCCCCTCTACTTGCCCCATGCTTTTGCCTTGAGAGCTGACATGATGGACCTGGTTAACACTAAAAAAAGAAGACAAGAGAACCAGGGAAGACAGCTACTCTGTCTCTGACTGTTTTTTGTTGTTTGTTGGTTGGTTGGTTTTGTTTTGTTTTGTTTTGTTTTGTTTTGTTTTTATTTTAGTTGTAGATGGACACTTTGTTTTATTTATTTATTTTTATGTGGTGCTGAGGATTGAACCCAGTGCCTCAAGAGCTTGTGTGCTAGGCAAAGAGCTCTACCACTGAGCTACAACCCCAGCCTTTGATGGTTAACCAACATCAACGTTCATCTACCTTTATGCTTCTAACTATGTGGAGAAAAAAATAATTTTTTATGCCACACTGACCAATTTTTCTGATGTCTGGAAATGGAAGATGTCCCTTAGTAATATGAACAGTGTGCCCTCAGTATCTGTAGAGGATTAGTTCCAGAATTCCTTCAGATACCCAAATACATAAATGTTCAAGTTCACTACATAAAATGATATAACACAGGCATATAAACTAATGTACAATCCATGTGTATACTTTAAATCATGTCTAGATTACTTATAATGATCTAATTCAATATAAATGCTATGTAAATAGTTATATACTGTTCAGAGGGAATAATGACAAAGAAAAAGGTCTGCCATGTGTTCAGTACAGGCATCATTTTAAAAAAATATACTCTCAATCCAAGGTTGAATCCATGCAGAACCATAGATCTGGACCCCATGGTCCTCAGATATAGAGGGTTATTATATCATCTTTTTCTTATTGCATTTCCAAGTTCAAATTTCACCAACACCTGATTATTCTTATTCTTCTGCTCTACAAAAGCACTTCACGTGTATCTTAGTTGTAGCCCCATCATGTTCTCATATGTTATTAGCAACACCATTTTCCAGTGAAAAGTAAACTCCTGAGGGTAGAGTCCTAGTTCATTCACCTTGGCCCCACAGAGCCCTCAGTACAGTGCCTGGCAATCACAGGCATTCAATTAAATACTTATTGAGAGAATTAATGATTAAAAATAATCTCCTTTGTCACTCAGATGACTATAATAAAATTCACAAGTCTCCCCATGTATATGACCCCAGATAGATTTTTTTAATATATATTCTGTATGACAATTCCCTCACTTATTCCTCAATGTTAATTGATCACTTCATATGTGTGAAGAAATACACTATGTACCAAAGGAACAAAAATTCATTTGATGTAGTTGACTTCAAATAATTAATAGAAAACTAATTTTATATAGAAAATAAAGATAAATTCATTGAAGTTATATTCTGGGACTAAATTAGATGTCAGCACTTGAAATAGTTATTTAATCTAGGTGTACCTGCTATAGAAATGGCATTTGGAATTCATAGTATACTTCTAGAACTAAGAACTGATTTTCATTTACAAGCAATTTCAAATTTATGAACAAATGAAATTCTAAAAGTACATTTTTATATGAAACTTGGAACACTTTTTCAAACAAACAGCTTTTCCAATTGTGGTTAGTTGTCTGATCAGGCCCAGATGCATATTTAACCTTAATGTGACAAAATTATGGATCAAGTATTCCCAGCATGAGTAACAAATTCATGAAAAAGAAAGTTAAGATATTTGGATTTTAAAGAACATAAACCCCATTCTACTCCACTCCTTGTTTGGGTTTGGAGTTAAGGCAAAAACTTCAAACAGATGAATATGTCCTCAGAATGCTTGCTTTATTTAGAGTTTGCTCTTTCCTAGAAGATACTAAGCTGAAAGTGCCTTTATTCAAATCTTAATCACCCTTTCCCTATATCATAGAAGGATTCCTTAGCATCTTCACCTGCCCCACCCTAACACCCCAAGTAAAACTCACTTGAGAATAAGGAAGAAGGCAATGTGACCAAACTAATCTGCAAGAATGTCTTCCAGTAGTACCCTACTATTAAAGCAAGATGGGCAGTAACAGGCCAGTAACAGTAAAACAGGCCTGCAGCAGTTTTGTAGTCTGGGAGTGGGATGAGTAAATGGCCTGGACTGACACGTGAAGGTGCAGCCCTGTCCTAATCCTCCCATCACTTCCAAACAGCTTCCACTCCTGAACTCATGGTTCTCAAAAACCCTTCTAAAAACATTTTTTGTTCAACAAAGAAACATGAAGGATCAGTTCTGTGGCAAAGTGTTTCTTTTCTTCACCTTCCTTTGGCAGGTTCCACAGCAGACATAGTCAGGGTTTTAATAAGGGAGAGAGCGATGGGTGAGCAGGGGCAACCTGCTGGATTTATTATGGGTCATTTGAAATTTGGCAACCATCTGTATTTATAGGGTTGAAGATTTTAATTAAAACAAAAACATGATTACAAAGAATTTAAATGTTCTTTTACGCTACAGACTTTAGCAAAGGTTCTGTGTGTGTGTCTGTGTGTATGTATTTTTCATTGAGCAAATTTGGTCTTTAGGAATCTTCAAATATAATGACAGGTATAAATTATTTTAATTTTTTTAAACTAAGAAAAGTCTCATTGCTTAATAAAGCTTAACAGGGTAACTAAAACATTAAATTTCTTTGCTTTTAACCAGCATTATTCTGGCAGAGTTTTACTACAGGGATATGTCCAGCTGACTAAGAGTCCCATTGATAGAAAACAGCGAGACTTGAATAAACATTATATACAAGATTAAAATATTTCAAAATGGATTGAGAAGAAACATAGTAACTTGAGTCCTTTATGATGAAAAGTATAGAAACCATGATCATGGATTTTGCTGCAATATGAACAAACAGCAGAAATAAAGTACATTCCAAGATGTTTTTATGGATTTTAGTCCTCAATTGAGAAGGCAAAATATATTTTTAAAAAAAATTAATGTGATTCAAAATGGAGCTCAGAAAATCACATTGTCTATTTGGCCTGCTGAAAGTTACAAGTATTATCTTAGAGTTGTTTACCCTTTACTTGCAGATGTAGGCATTTTCAATAAATATTATCCCAGGGAATTGCAAATAAAATTATACAAGACATATAATTTCCAGTCCCACTTCTTAAAGCATACACATTTAATTAAAAGAATCTTAAAAGAAAGCTATCTTTATGTTAGAGATGATGCACAATTGGTAAGACTACAAAGAAAAACACACAGAAATCATTTTCACAAAAGTCCAGCATTGGCTACCACAGGGGGGGAAGAGAGCACACACTTAGAGGTGACCATTTCTGATATGATAATTATTTCTAATAATATCTGCCTTACTCTGTGTAGGTGCTAAAGGGGGAATTGTGTCCCCCCAAAAGATAAGCTGAAGTCCTAATCACCGATAATTCTGAAATTATAACACAAGGCCACAGAGATGAACCCTAATCCAATAAAGCCAGTATATTCATAAAAAGAAATTTGTGCATGGACACGCACATACACGTGCACAGGGAGAGACACACAAGTGCACAGGGAAAGTGCCATGTGAACACAAAGGCAGAGATCGCTGATGCATCAACAAGCACAGACTTGCCCAAAACTGTCAACCAACCTCCAGAAGCCAAGAAAACAGCATCAGATGGATTCTCCCTCAGCCTGAGAAGGAACCAAACCTGCTGATACTTGGATCTTGGACTCCTAGACTCTAGAATGATGAGACAATAAAGCTGTGTTGGTTAAGTCATCAGCTTTGGGGTATTTTGTTACAACAGCCCTAAGAAATGAATACAACGGAACTACTTTAAAATTGTACACAAATGTCATGTGAACTTTTCTGAATGTACATTTTCATTAACGGAACAAGGAAAAACTACTACTTCTGTAGAAGTAAGAAAACAATATGAAACGTCGTATAAATTTTTTTTAATGTTCATATTATGCTATGTCCCTGGGTTAGAAAATTAATCAAGTCACACAGAGCTTGAGGGTAACAGAAGCAACTGAAAGCAGCAACAAAACTGTGAGAACAAACATTTTGCCTTTCCCCCCAAACCGAGAATTTTCAGACATTAATTTAATCTATCTCTAACCTAGGATAAATTGATAAAAAGAATCAAGTTCAATTGCTTTACCACTAAAAACTTTTGATTCTTTTTAAACCTATTTTATAATTCCCTCTGGTTTTACAGTCTTTTTTTTTTTTTTTTTTTTTTTGGATGCTGGGGATTGAACCCACGGCCTTGTGCATGCGAGGCAAGCACTCTACCAGCTGAGCTATATCCCCAGCCCCTACATTCATTTTTATTAATATCCAAGTATCTCAATTTGCTTTAAATTTTTTTTCTCCCAACTATTGCAAATGCTTCCAATAAACAGTTTAATTTTTATTTCCTTATTCAACCTCTAAGTGGGTATCTCTTTTCTCAATTAGCCTCCATTATGGTTTAGATATGAGGTGACCCCCAAAAGTTCATGTGTGAGACAATTTAAGTATTTTCAGAGATAAAGTGATTATATTATGAGAAGTTTAAACAGGGAATTAATCTACTGATATAGATTAACAAGGTGGTAACTCTATGTAGATAGGGTCTCTCTCTCCTTCTTCCTCTCCCTCTTCCCCTCTCCTTCCTGATTGCCAAGTCCTGAGCTGATTTCCTCAGCATGTCCTCTGCCATGATGTTCTGCCTCACCTCTGGCCTGCAGCTATAGAGCTGGTGGACCATGGACTAAACCTCTCAAACCATGAGCCAAAATAAACTTTTCCTTCTCTATATTGTTCTCGTCAGGCCTTTTGGTCACAGCCATGAAAAAAGCTGACTAAAAGAGCCTCATTGTTTTCAGTTATTAGTAACACAGCTTTCTTTTCTACTAATTTGGTTAGCAGAAGCAATCCTACCTCACATTCTTGTCTGACTAATGGTAGAGCCCTAAGAATTGTGTCAATTGCATCTTTTTAAAAGAAATGTTTCTGAAGGTGAACATTTATTTGTGTACTCATCTACAAATTCCACTACCTACCTACCTTTCTTATAGATAAGAAAGCTGAAGTTCAGAAGTGGCACCATGGACATTTGAATTCAGTACCTATAATTCTTCCTCCATAAAAATTTACTTTTAGTCTGATATAACAAATTCCATCTAAACCTACAAAATCACTTCAAAAATATCACCAAATACTACTCATGTGTAAGGCAGGAAGAGAATTTGGCATAGACTTTTTTTTTTAATGATGTTTGTGGTATAAAAGGGGCAATATAGCCTCATAAAAACTTTGGGACTTGGGCTGGGGGGTAGCCAAAGGCAGAGTGTTTCCCTAGCAGGTACAAGGCCCTGGGTTCATCCATCAATGAAAAATACAAAAATAAAAATAAAAAAACACTTTGGGACTTCATCAACACAATTTTTTCCTAAAGAAATACTTGCAGGGATCAGTCCCCAGGATGGTTCCCAACAATCCCACCAGTTACCCTGGTTGTAGATCCCACCCCCACTAGACCAGGACTGGTATCTGACCAACAGAATATGGTATGGCAACTCTCCCCGCAACTCTCAGTCAATTGCCATTTTGAGGACACCCAGGTGGCCTATGGAGAGGTCTAGGAGGTGGTGAATTGTGGCAACTAGGCAAGAGCCACAAGGAACACCAGGATTGTTAGCAACCACATGAGTTGAGTCATCTTAGAAGTAGATATTCCAGCCTCAGCATTTGACTTCAACCTCATGAGAGACCCTGAGCCAGAACCAGTGAAGTGGCTCTCAAAATATCTCCCCTTCAGAAACCATGCTAGCTAATAAATGTTGTTGTTGTGAGACAGGGGCAAATGACAGGTAGCTGATTATCAAAGAAAAGGAATGGGTTGCTTATAGACTAGCTCTGGATGGCACTTTCCCCAGCTCAACCTTTGCTAATACCTCCAGTCCTGGGGTAGGGCTTTCTAACCCAAGCAATTACCCCCTGGGACTGCTCTTTCCTGCCTTTGTGCACATTCTCAGGAAAGAGAGGATGGGGGTCTATAAAAATCAAGACACATCCCCTCCCTCAAGCACCAGCTCTAGGTCCTAGCTTCTCTCTGGAGAAGTCTACCATCTCTGTTCTGTCTCCTAGATAAAACTTGCTTCCTATGCTTGTCTCAGTGTTTCTCTGGGTGTTGAATCTTAAACACTGGGGAAACGAGAACCTGATCTTGATTTCAAAACCTGTTATTTTGTATAAGAATTTTAGCTATGAAAAGTAATGTAGTTTAAAGTATGGAAATGTACCATGATTAAACCATATCACTAGATTTAGGAAACAAGTAACTCATAATTATATTCCAAGTATAATGATAAATTAATTGATATTATAGTTAAATACATATATGACACAATAGCTCGGACTGTTGAAATTTTAATACCAATAGTTCAAATAAAAATATTTTATATACTTATATTTTATAGCAGGTACACTAAGAGTTTTAAAAATAGTCTGTTTTGTTGGACTTTCAAAAATTGCTATTTATTTATGTTTCTCTACTTAAATGCTTTATAACATACAAACTTTCTCTGGCGGAATAAATAAGCTACCTGATTTATAACAGATGTGTTCATTAAATCTTCAGAATTTCCTCTGTTCATATGGAATCTTAAATATCTTCATTGAGGTATTTCATTCTCTAATACAACATATTATATGTACCTATCTAACTATTGGATATTTTGTTAAAAGAATGGTCAAAATAAGTGGGGGAGATGCTGAGTGCAATGGTGCACACCTATGGTCCCAGCCACACAGAAGGCTGAGGCAAGAAGACTGCTTGAGCCCAAGAATTCAAGGCCAGCCTGGGTAACATAGCAAGATCCTGACTCAAACAAACAAACAAACAAACAAAGGGGAGGGGGTGTGGAGAAGTTCAGTACATTTGACATAAAGAACATGGTGTACCAGACAAGAACCTGGGATCTGGAGTCCAGGACACCTGAGCTAGAATCCTGGCTACAACATTTGCTAGCTGTACATTATCCAATTCACTTAACCTGTCCTTACCCAACTTCCTCATTTATAAAGTGGCTATAATAAAATCTACCACGTAGGACTGAAGAAGAAATGAAGTATACATAAAACATTCTTCGCACAGTCTAAAGTAAACACTAAATCAATTAATGTGTATCATTTTTAGTGCAGTATAAAGTGGAACAAAGAGCTGAAGGAGATTTTCCATTGGAGACACTACTGTTTTGGATATTATTAGCCATTTCATCCATATTCTGACCATTGTTGTAACTATGATAACTTTGGAATTTGCATTTTAGTAAGGGCAACATTAATTTTTCTTTGAATACTATTAAGGTATATCAAGGAAGAACAGACAGTTAGAAAGAGTCTTCCATTAATTAATGGTGTTTCAGACCTCCCAAACCAAGCTCCTCCCCAGACTATTTTTCTCTTCCCTGTAACAATAACAAAAGTCATAATATTAAAGGTCAGGGTTATCTGTACCATGAACTTATCATATTACTTGGTATTTATAGAGAACTTAAGAATCTGTAAAGCACTTTCCCATGCATTATCTTACTAAATCATCTACTAAGTTCTAGTTGAATACTGAATATTAATTCCAAATGTAAAAATTAATTTAAACATAAAATGGAGAACTCAATGCTTCCTAACTTCAAAGTCACTCGTGCACTAATGACTGTTTGTTTCCTGGATTATTTGTCTGGATAAGAAGAGGACAGAATGGCCGGAAGATGTGGAGTACCAGGTCAGTAAGCATGTGGGGAGGCTACAGTCTGCCCTCCTGTGTCAACTAAGTCATGCCCACTCCACCCACTCCCCTCTCAGTCAGCACTTTGTGAGATAACAGAAGAACCTTCCTTTGAAAAAGATGAGAACCCAGTTTCAAAGTTTCACTTGTCTATTTTTCCCCACGAATTGCCTTGGAACAGCCTGACCATTATTTTATTTTTTTTTTTAGCAGCTCATTATTTCAATTTAATGTCCTTAAATGCTATCTTCCACTTGGCAAAACTCCTCTTATCAAACATTATTTTGTATTTAAAATCCGCAAAGTATGGGGCCTATTACAGCAAACACAGAAAACACCCTATTTTTCCATAGTGTATTTGCATTCTTCACTGCTTAAATTTCTTAAGCAATTTCTTTGGCCTCACAAATTATAGACTTTTATCATTAAATTCTATCTAGATCTAGGATCATCAGCTATCAACACTGGGAAAAGTCACTGGGTAGAACGAAGACCTTTCAAAAGAGAAGTAGATGAAGGGACCCTAAAATAGAAGGAAATAAGCATTTCTGTGGTATGAATTCCCAAATCCAGTATCTTCTTATATTTCATATAGTGTTAGTAACCTATCTCTTATTGATACCTACATTTTAAAAAGTGCCGTTTATAGGCATAATCTCTTATTAAGACAATATTTTGTTCATCATTTTTGAAAGGTTTGGTCAGTGGTTTGCCTAGCTCTGCCTTCAGGCATCTGATGGAACTATTTATACTTGCAGGTAGCTAGGAGTGCTTAATTGTTTCAAAATTCATTTTTAATAACAAATAATTTTAAAATCTCATCTTTTTTGTTTTTCAATTTAAACCAGTTTTAATCAACCAACTAATTTTTAGTATCCCCTCTACAGGTTGGAGGAAATTCTTCAAAATATCCCATTACTCTCATGTCCTCTACCTCCCTTTAAAACAGTAATGCCCTAAACTGGAATACAGATATAATTCCTCACCAATATCAAGAAGCAACACAGCACTGTACTGAAATGTCTTTTAATTCCTCTTCCTTTTTTTCTAATTGTTCCTTTCAACTCCATAACTGCAAAATTATTGGTGGGGTTTATATTTGTGCTTAATTATTTGCTTAGGAGAACTTTAACTTATGTAACAGCATATCGTGTATTATTGTTTTTTTGAACTTCTGAGCCACTCTTCCTTTTCCTAACTCTTATTTAGCACTAAAATATAGCTTTCTAAGAAGAATTTAAATAAAAGTGTGACTGAGAGCAGAGTTCTTATCCACCTAAATGACTCAGGTCCTCACCCATAGCATGGGGATATGAGAGTTTCCTCAGAAGTTACTGCAGGAATCTAATGAGGTGAAGTGTGTAAAACTCTCAGCACAGTTCCTGAGATAGAAGCTCACTGCATGTCCAATTCATGATGACCACGAAGGTGAGGAACAGGGAGGAGGACGAGGGTGTGACACTGCAAGATATCACACAGTACTCACACTCTCAATGACCAAGAGGCCTTCCCAACTGGAGATATGGAGCCATTTATCACAACACATTCTGCAGACTGTGTGTGAAAAAAAGCAGAACCAGTAAAAGATGGCAGCACTACAATGGTATGAATTCTCCTCCTTCAAAGAACTGTTATTAGGTTTCAAATAAGGTTCAAATTTTACTTTGAGTTTTAAATATTTGTTTTTGTAATGGGAATAGTCACAAAATATTTTTTTGTTTAAAAATGTTTATTTCAAGAACTGCCATGAAATTACGTGGGGAATTAAGCAGCACAAACATTTCTGTAAATACTTCCAGAGGTTAGTGAACATGTTTAAACACATATGCTGGAGTAAACAAAACAACCCAAACACACAGCCTGCTCTCAGAGTCCTGATGACTAAATGAAGCTATTCTAGTGCAACTTTTCATCTCCTTGTTTCTTAAATGACCACTACTAGGTTTTACATGAAATCTTTACTTTTTCCTAATTCCACAGTCAACTCATAAGTATATATGAAATATGAACAAAACTTAAGGAGAAGAAATTATTTCAATCTATAGTAAGAGACCCAAATAATGGTTAAAAAACAATAAATTTATGACTACATTTGACTAATCAGTAGTGAGAAAATTCCATTTTTATTATTTCCCAAGTAATAAAAAGCTATTATAATGTATAGAATAACAGTGCCCCCCTCCTTTAAAAAAGGGTCTGTGATTTGACCTTTCATGGTAGCATTCTCGGTGATCTGTCTACTGTGCTCCCTCAGCCAACATCCTTCAGGGCACAGAAATAAATGTGTCTCTGTAGTCTCTGTTTTCATTTGAACAGATTCTTTTTATATTAAAGCCTGATTTTGCTTTTATTCTTCTCCTGTTTCAACAAACATTCAAGGATATAAAGATATAATAAGTTATGGCTTCTCCATGGCTACTATAATAAATACTATCTTTCCTGCTTCCCTCCCAAACTTAGTACATGAATTTGGTACTGACTGTAAAGAATATTTACATCAATGAAAAACACTATGTATATACGAAGAAAACATGAAAGTTAAAAAAAAAAAAAAAAAACCCTCTTGGATTGAACTTCTTTCTAAGTTCTAGATGTCTGACTTACCATCTTATAAACAATACATTTCTCTGAATATTCAAGGTTCCCTGACCCCCCCCCCCCCCATACTTTCTTTAAAATCAATAAATAAATAAATAAATGGAAACTCGTGTAAAATCCTTAGATCATGGTGAAATCTCCTTACACAGTGTGTCACAAAATATTTATGATAGTCTATACCAGTACTCTGACCTCAGTCAAGCATCTCCCTTCCTTCTGGAGTATGCTTTAAGGAATACAGATATTTTCACTGACTACATAAATATGTAGTATTGGATAAAATTCAACAAACAATGGGCTTCCCCTGCAAACCCTCGGGAACCTCACTCAGAGCAGTGATGCTGTTACAGAGGAATAAGAATGTCCAACTAAACCCAGCAGGTGAGCATGTTCACAGAGCTCACACTGAAAGGCTCCACTTCTTTACCCTCACAGTTGCTAAGTACGTCTACATCCATCAGAACCTCAAACACAGTGCACACAAGCTAGAGAAGATTTCTTCAAAGAAAAGAAGTTTAGAAAGGGTAAAATGATAATCAAAGAGCATATGAAGTATTTACTCATGTAAATGTAAACATAGGTCTGAAGGGTAGCTATTTAAATGGTCTAATTTCAATATTTCCAGACACAAGGTCATGCCTCCTCTTTGGAATCTTCACTTGAGCATCAGTTAAGTGTGCATGTGCACATGTATACACCACACATACCACACACACCACATTAAATATCAGGTATTCCCTAGCAAAAGTCAGACCAGATCTAGGATTAAAGGTTGTTGTTTCTGGAACATAAGGAAAAAAGCAAAAGTTTAGGAACAAAACCTTGAGGCAGAAGTTAAAGAGTGCCAAGGTCATTCAAAATAAATAAGTACTGTGTCTAAAAACCAGTAGGTCAAAGAAAGATTGGAAAGATGGGACAGATTTCAGTGGTCAGGGAAGACCAAAGTTACACGTGTCGTAGTTTGGTCAGAGTGAGATCACAGTACGACTATCAATACTTTGGCATAAGCCTGTTCGGGGACTAGTTTGTTTTCTAGATTTTAGGGTATTTTCCTGCTCATGCATTTATTTATTTACTCACTCGTTCATTTGACATATAATATGCTGAGCACATACTATGTGCCAAGTACTGTACTCTTCAGTAGAGCCCATGTAAAGAGCTGTGGATGATACATAGCTGTATATATGGATTTAGAAACCAGGGGAGAGAGCTACTGGTTGAAAATGAGCAGCTACGGTGTTGTCAGCTCTTCGGGAAGCCCAGGAAATGACTGCCAGGGTCCTGAAGGGAGCACAGAATCAGATGAGAGAAAACAAAGACAGAACCACAGACATCAACAGAAAACTGAGGGGAACTCCAGAAAAGCATAGTAGCAGACCAGTCCAGGGAACAGAGTATCTCAAAAAGTATCAACAGTGTCAAATGCTGCTAAGAGATCATGGAAGATAAAGACTGAAACTGTCTTTTGGAAATGGGTATCCTCATGTTTGGAGATCTACAAGGAAGTTGCATGTAGCTTGCCAAGGAAAAGCTGAAGGCAGTCATGGGCTCGTGGACTAGGGGGAGAGTATTAAAATTTCTGGAAGAATTCAGTTTGGAGAAAAGAGGATTCATTGTAAAGATAAGGGGAAAAATCAAGGTAGAGAATAGAGTGTTGCAGACTTAAAATTAAAAAAAAAAAAAAAAACAAAAAAAAAAAAAAAACAAGACTTTAGGTGATAATTTAGAATGGAAGGGCCCAATTTAAAAGGGAACTTATTAAGTATTGAAGGAAATACTGAGTTGAGTCTGAGAGAGAGTATAGCAAAGAAAAGTGCTAACCTGGTATCCAAGAGCTAACCTGGAATTTTTCTGTACTAAGTTGGAGTGGGGCCAAGGGCAGTGAATGTAACTATAATGTTTCAACCGCTAGAGTTTCTACATGTGTGCTACAAAATGTCCCTTACCTATGAAACTGAGAAAATGGGAACTTCTGTAAGCCTATGAAGCTCACTGGGATTTTACCACCAAATTCAGGATTTAGAGATGCACAATCCCAAACTGAGAGACAGAGAGAATCCAAAGGATAAGAGAGTAACTCAGTTAAATGAAATGGAAAAAATAAAAAATCTCAGCATTCAAAGTTCTGAGAATAGGCAAAGCAAAATAAAAATCTGGACTAGAAAATAAATGCTTATAATGAGAAATATTTAAAGATAACAAAGATGAGTTACAAGTTAACAATTCAAGTGGTTAGAAAGTTTAAGATAATGTGGTAAAGAATTTATCACTGTCTGACACATAAGAGTATGATAAACAGTAATTATTAAAATATTATTATTAAAACAGGAAAACATGTTATTTGCCCAAATTTTCCATGAGGGGTTGCACAATACAGAAATGGTAAATGTTTTTTAGGAAAATAACAATCTTCCCATATATACTGGGAGTAGAAGTCCAGTTTCATCTGAAATTGGGAAACCAGAATGGATCTGCACAAATTAACTAAAAACATTGTCATGCTAAGTCACCTTGGCAAATAGTCATTCACAGTTATATTTGTTTCTGGAACTTGGTTGTCCCTTTGGGAAAATAGAAAGCTTTTCTCCATTAGAATGGACAAAATAATGTTTTAATATTAACACTAAATAGAATTTCGAATTGTGTTATTGGTTAGAGATCTGTTCGCATGGTGTATATGTTGGGGGACAAGCATGTTTTGGCTTTGCATTCAAACAGACTTAGGTACATATGTCAGGATGTTGGTTGTAATTTTAGTTTCACAAAATTGTCTCCTTGTCTGTATCTACCAATAAATTGGAAGTTAAAGTTTATTCCAAAAATTATTCAAGACACGTTAATATGTCTGAATAAAGCTAATATGCATTGAAGACAAAATTTAGTGTCTACAGATTATAAACTTTGGAGAAAGTAAGCACTGTTCAGAGTAAAGACAAAAAGGAATAAGTATATTTGAACTACTGATCCACTCTTTCCCTGGAGTTATTAATTATTTCATTTCTTCTTACACATTAAGTTCAGGCAAGTTTATCAAGTTTTAGCCCTCCACTAATTTATCTGATGAAAGTAACCATATTCACTACTACTAATCAATCAGGGTGAAAAGCTAAATTAGTCACAGTTATTCAGCTTACCCTTACAAGAGATTTTTTGTGCAAAGATTTTTCTTCTACATACTATGTACACAAGGACATGTGATGGCTGAACTGCACCACCAGAGGCAAGAGACCTGGAAAAATGTCAGCTCTCTTTGCAACCTGTTCTATTTTATGACTGGATTTTTCAATTTTGGTCTAATCGACTTAAATTATTATAGGTACAATTTGTGAAATATAAAATTAATGGAATTCAAATTTTATGGAATTATAATTGACTATAAAATGGGTTTAATATGATCCTAATTGGAAATATAGTAGTTCATTGTTCCAGAATTCATCTATTTGGTGGTATCATTTGGAGGTTTTAAAAAAAACTATCAAAGATATATTTGGTTCTAATTGATTTTTCTTGATTTCTTGCTTAATAGAGAGATACATCTTGAAACTAAAACTATTCTCTGTAGAGTTACAAAGTATAATGTCCAGGGAATCTACAAACAGACATGTAAATAATTCAGCTTTGAAACCTAGAAGGCACTTGAAACTACTCAGCATTAGTAAAAAACGTATAATTACAAAGTCACCCCCCAACACACACAGACACACACACACACACACACACACACACACACACTTCAGACCTGAGATCATGGGTTATGCTGAGGCTGCTTGTAGATCTGACTGAGGGGAATTCCTGGGATGAAACATAAATAGGAAATAGGCAAAGTAAAACTGGAATTCATTCACCAGTTTATTAACTGTTCTTAGAATGTATTTCAGCACTGGACATGCAAAATGGACACCAATATATTCCCTTTCAAAGAAGTAATGATTTATATAGAAAAACAAGTATAGAAGAAAACTATAATTTCTTGATTTGAGCTTGCAATCCTCCTGCCTCAGCCTCCCAAGACACTGGGATTATAGATGTATGCCACTGTGCCTGGCTATAATTTATTTCTTCACCATATATCATTTTGGTTAATGATCCTCTATGCTGATATGAATACTTATTAACAATAGATTTCAATGGTAAACTATGATTTTCTTCTCAACAGACAATTTGTACATTTCCTTGTCACCTCTTTATGAGTATCTTGCAGTTTGATATCTTAGCCTGGTCTCCACACATTTGACTGGCATGCAAGTAGTTCCACTGCAGAGAATAATTGTGTAGTGTATCCTAGAAATAATATTTGGGTTCAACCCATTAATAAATAATGGGTCTCATTATTTAATTATATTATGCTTTGATAATTAATTTGTATTAAATTATATTGATATACATGTTATTGTATCATATTAAGATAAAAATTGGGCCACAAGACTTGAAAGGGGAAAAACAGAACATCAAATCATTGACCATTTATTGGAAGTGAATACCTAATTTTATAATTGGATCTGAGTTGACCAAAAATCACCAGTTTTTTTAGCCAAGACTTTCATGTGAACTATATCAACAAATTATTATTTATAAAAAGTAATGTTATACAAAAAGTAGGCATATATTATGACAAAAAGAGTGATCATGCTACCAAAACTCATGAAATATATGTCTCTTCTCAGGTGAGTAGTCTATAAAAACTATGCAGGAAATAGAAATCACAGATTATAAATTGCCCACAAACACATTATAATTTCCTAATAACAATCTTTTAATGTAGTACCTTAGTATTATGCTAGGTGTGATCTCCAAACATTTGCTTGATCTATTTATGTTGTAATTACAATTGTTAGCTTGAGAGACGGTTATTACAAACTCAGAAGATAAGGAAGGTGATGATTTAGTATAATTTCAGGTTGCAAAATGACTATCCTACAAGTTCCTGAGTAGTACTGAAAAGCAACAAAGAAAAGCAGAGTCAGAGAATCTGCTGGCCCCATATTGGAGTAAAGAGGTACAAGAAAGAGAAAAATGGTATGATGCAGATAAGTAATGTGGGAAAGTAGAGAAGTCCCTGAAGAAGGAATGAAGAGAAAAAGAACTCTTAAAGAGTCAGAAGAAAGTTCATATGATAAAAAGGACGTCATCCTCATTAATGGAGACACTAGCTAGTTTAATCCTTACCAGATATTAACTTGTTGTAAAATAGGAAGATTAACAGACCCCACTTTTCTGAGTTATGGATAAATTTAAATGATGTGATACAAACACACAAGGTGAATTTTCAACAAGTTAAAGTTTATGGATAAATACAGCAAACCAGGAAGAGCAGGCTTACAAAACAGGACAAACATATATTATGATAAAATATGCCATGAAAACATGAATATATTAACAGTAGACTTCTCCACCATTGAATCAAATAAACTTACATGATCTTGATGTTCTGTATCATATGATTCATGCTTAAGCAATTTGGGCATGATTACATGTTTGGAACCTCTTGTCATTTTCTGTCTTAATCATTTACTTCACTTTTTTTTTTTTTTTTTTTTAGGTTCAAAGAAGCTCTAAACTATGGGACTACCAGATCCTCTCATCCCTCTATAATAATCTCCACATATAGTGACTTCAATTGTCAAGCAACAAGACTCCACTGGTCTCCCAAATTTCTGCATATCATGCAGGCAAAATACGAAACATCCTTGGTTATAGACTCTCCGTGTAAGGCTGCATGTATAGAGAAGAGTCTTGGATAATAGAGATAGTATCTCCCTCCAAAGCAAAAGGAAGACATCTCTACTGCCCATCCTAAAAGATTCAGGTTCTCTGAGCTCAGAGTTCCTCCTATAACCAACTCCTGCATATATGGATATCAGTTGGCCTTCTTCACATCACCCTGTGGGAACTGGGACTCAAAGAATTAGCTTAAATGCTAATACTCTGGCTACTACTAATGCTGTAATAAATTGCCCTTCATTTCTGACCCAGCATCCTTTAAAATGTAGCAAGTTAACCTGTTAACTTGAAAGTAGGATAAAAATCTCAGAGACTTCTACAGTTCTTGACACAGATTATAAGGGAAAATATAATATAAAAATAGTATCAAATAACAGATAAAACATTATCAATATGCCATTTCAGGAGACTTTCAGATCCCCTGAAGTCTATTTACTGATCACTGTAACACAAATGAACTGTAAGACAGGAGAAACTACACTCAATCAGAGCCTACTGAAAGTTTTTGTGACCATGCATGAACTTAATGCTGCTGACAAATGGATATAATGGATATAAAATATAACTAGATGTCTGTCTTTGGAATAAGACTTAAGAAATGAAAACAACTACAGAAGGAGGAAAGGGACTGAATCTCGTGAAATCTAAGTTTGTTTCCTCAACCCACTCTAAAACCTAGACTTCTTTTTACAAAGAACACTATAACCATCTATAAATGCCAAATATAAATTCTGTTTCAGAGTGAGCAGATATTTCCAACTTTGGGGTCAATACATATTACTCAATTCTATATTTCTTGACTTGGTGGTAGATTTTTGCCACATTTAGAAACCTTGAATTAGATAGGAAAATGGTTACCAATGAACATATACACAACACATGTATTTAAGCCAACTCATATAATTTACCCACTTTTATCCTCAATAATGTTACAAAATTAAAACATTTTTTTAAAAACAATGTCCCTCTAAGACACTGTTTTCAGAAGAGATGTGTCAAGGTACTGACTAATGCATCTATTGGGAAGGGATAGATGTGTATGGCAGAGTGAGAAAGAGCACATTACAGGTTCCCCAAGTTCTATTCATTTTAAAATGTACTGTTATAGTTCCTTTAGAAACTGAAGGTAAGGATAACTCCTAATCAGGAATTTTTCTAATCATTTAATCCCCCAACACATAGTCCAAATTAGCTTTGAAAAATAGGATTTTGATGACTGAAGAGAATGGGTGATTTTGATGAGTGAAAGGAGTTATGAAAGTATAGTCCACATGAAAACATTTTTAAAATTTTCCTAAGTACTCATCATTGAAAAGCAGATAATCACTTTTTGAGCAACTAAGTATTTTTTTAGGGAAAAATATTTCATAAGTGGTGTTCAATTATCATTGAAAAGGGCACAATATAGGTATCGGAACAAAACATTCTTAACTTACATAGAATACACAGAATATATGTATAAATAATCTACATATAGAGAGAAATTAGGCAAACAAGTTAATTACCTCATAGGAATATACTTGCATTTCCCATTAAGTATCATTAATTGGAAATTGCCAAGAAAATAACAAGTGATTGAATGATACATTTATTTAAAAAGTCATTAATCTACTCTAAGTAAAAAATCTTATCTCATCACAAATCTTTAGATCTGTCTACACTACAAACATTAAATCAATTCACCTTTACAAGTGAAAGAGTAGAATTAGAAGAAAGCTATTTTGAAAAACAAGGTTAAAAAGAAATAACCATTGTAGTTTAGATAAATATCTTACTACAAAAATGTATTCTTTTATAAATGTTTTAAAACACACAAAATTTTCAGATTAGTTATTCCCCTACACACTTGCCTATCAAATATCACATTGATAACATCTTCTTGAGTATATCATCTGATTTTCAAGTACTTCAAGTTCTACTGTCTCAGTTGAATTCAACAAACAAATGGATTTATCTCTAAATTCTTTTAACATTTTTTTTTAGTACTACATTGAGTCATATGCATACCATGTCACTTTAAAATATAACTCTAAAATATAATGTCTGCTATTGCCCCATTGCTTCCACACATTCCTCTGGACATTCCCCAACAAGTTTCCTTTCAAAGATGCTCTCAAGAAGAAAAGATTTAAACATCCAATATTTCATTGACAGAAATCTATATAACAAGCATCATAGTTGATCTGAAACTTTTAAGAGTTTCATAAATAAGGACCATTTGTAAATGTTAATGGCACTAGAAAAAAACACTGTACATGTCAACTCATTATTTTGTATTATATATTCAGGAAATCATGTAATCATAGATTTCTATAGTTGGGAATGTTAGAAGCTCAATATACAAATGAAGAAACTGAGGCTCTTAAAGGACTTGTGTATAGTTTCTTACAAAGATAAAGGAAGAGTGACATTGCTGCCCAGGATTGATGCCATTCCATGCTTCTGTATCAGGAGCAAGGAGCAAGTAGCCAATGGAAATTCATAACTTATTACCCTGACAATCTCAACATCCAGGGGCTCTGTCATTCATATCAGTTATCATTGAGTAATGGAACACTTCTTGCTTTTTTGCCTCCCAATTGTTGTACAAAAAGATTGACACACTTTGGTGCATCTTGACTTTGGGGGCTTTCTATTGACTCCTACCCTGAAGTATTTTACTGGCAGTTTAAATATCCTAATTCAGCAGTGTTATATAACATCCCTGTTATGGCCATCTTTTAAAATATACAAGCCACATTAGTTAGAGGATGATGCCCTATCATAAGAGGGTGCCACACATCAACACAGAATAGAATTGGGCCTCAGGACATTTTTAACATTCTGAAGAGAAATACAAAGATATGGAAAATTTTTTTCTAAGAATGTTCTAACTTGCTAGTAGTTGTATCAATTCTGAAATGAATTTTTAAAACACAGACATACTTAACTTTACAGTTAAAAGTTTCTCTACACTAATGGGAAATCATTCACTTTATTTTTTAAATGATATTAATTTTCCTGCCCTAAAAACTAAAACAACAAAAAAATACTGCATGAGACTAACTGTATGGATTGAAGCACATGCTAGAGCAGTACAGGTTGTGGGAAAATATGCCTTCATGATGTCTTCTGCTATCTGTGCTGCTAACTATAACTCTTGCATATATAATTCTATTATGCTTTTATAATTCAGGGTTTTGAAAATGCTTTTGAACCATTAATATATTTTCCTGGTTAAAATTCTTTGAGATGTTCTTAACAAGAGTCTTAGATAATGAATTTGGGCAAACTCTGGAACAGTCTTTACAGTATTATCATTCTCATTAATTTTCAGAACTACCCACTGTGTTGAGATGATTGTCATGGGCCTAAGACTTCAATTTGGCTAAATATTTTTGCATATATTTCAACATATAAGTAACTAACAGATGTTTAAATGTTAAGTTCATATGGAAGATATCATTAAATGTATTTAATCTTATGATTTCTTTGCCACACTAATTCTTATTATACTATTTATGTTTTACATAGTTTTCTCTATACTTTGGACTACAATGGACCAATAATTACAAAATCCCTTTAAAGATAACAATCCTTTAAAACACTCTGGAATTTAAGCCATTTATGCATGTATAACATTTAACATTTCTAGTATCACTACTTTTTAAAGAATACCTTAAATAGGAACTCTGACATTTGATTTCATACATAATATGATATAAAGTGTAAGACTATACTTTTCCTTTCCTTTTCTTCCTTCTTCCTTCCTTTTTTTAGTAGAAAGAGTAGTTGCCATTTTTATTCTTATTTGTCTTTAGCAACCTGATGTACAATACTGTCCTGACCTGCCAGGGGGGGAAAAAAAAAAAATATATATATATATATATATATTTTTATATATATATATATATATAAAAATATATATATATATATATATATATATTTTTATATATATATATATATATATGAGTAGGAAACAAAAGCCACTTTAAGAGAGTTAATGCAGTACACAGTTCCATACTTTTATCCAGTTTATTCTTTTCTTCTTTGCCTTTTTTGGTTATCTCTGAAGACTGCTTCTGTTTCTATTGTTTCATCCTTTAGCATTCACATATCAGAGCAATAAGTATTTCATTACTGGTTTATCTGTCCAGAGGCTTGAGAAGCGGTAACAATTAACCCTCCCTTCACAGTGATTGATACAGGCTTTGCTTTCAATTTGTTCCACTACACAGATCATGAAATTCTGAATGCAATCATCCTCATTGACCTACACTTTCAAACACACAGCTACAATGAGACGAAAGTAATTATTAAAAGGAACACAGGACCACTGAGATCTGAAACAAAGTCTTTTAAAAATCTGTTAGATGACCTTCTGGTAAAATTGGCAAATTTTGATGCTCAGGAAAATGATAGCTCTGTGTCCCTGTCTGGAAATTTTCGATGCAAGTTGATCAATGTATATTATGGTGATTGCACTGGGTACAGTATATACTTAGAAAATGTATCAAGCCATTCTAGAACTGCTACAAACAAATAAACTGTTAACATTGTAGCTTAAACTGCATAATTTTTTTCCCAGAATATTAAACTTCCTGATTTGTGTAAAAAAAAAGAAAAAAGCTTGACCACAGTAGAAAATCCAGGCTGGAAAAGCAACAGTCACTCTCGAGGAAGAGCTGCATACCTGAGATCCTCCACATTTTCTCTCTCCCCTCCCTTTAGATGAAGATTCATGGTAAGAAATGAATACATTTTTCACAAAGTCTGAAAAATAGCTTCAAATAAATATTAATCTACTGCAATCGATATATATGAGGAATGGTGAGGAGCTGGTAGAAGAGTGGTGACTACAGAACTATATTAAAACAAGGGTTGCAGTTAAAGAAAATCAGGGCGGAAAGCAAGGCAGCAGGCCTGAGGCTCTAATCACAGAACAGAGTGATGGAGATGAACCAATACTGCATGGATTAGCAATGAATTATTTTGAACTGTAATCATATGCCTGCATAGAAGAGAGGCAAAAACTAACCATTACTCATAAACTGATCTGCTGATTGAGAGACAGAGAGAGAAATTCATATGCTATACTAATTCAGAATAATGAAAACCTAAAGATGTGGTTACACTTCAAGTAACATTTTATTTTTAATGTCTGCCACTTACTACGTAATATAGAGTATTTTGAGTATAAACTGTAAAGTGCTTTGATTCAAACAGTATAAAGTCAATCATTTCTTCCAAGATCAGGATGTGATATAGCTAGTCCTCTCACCATTCTTTCTTGCCTACTAAAACCATTTCTGGATAACTTTGATACCCCCCAAATATGAAAATCTTTAAAGTATTTAGTTATAAAGGAGAAACAGCACTCAGGGAATTAACTCCCTTTGGAGAATCTGAAAATTCATATCAATGAAGATTCAATTGTTAGAACTAATTTTGTTAGGAGAAAAAAAAATCAAAACTGCTGGTTGCAAGAGATTCCTGAGATTCTTATGAACAGACTGTTTAAATGAAGAGCACTTTAATCAGTAGAGGAATCCTCACGTTTCTAATGTCTTGCTGTGCATTCTGCAGGTTATAGTAGCAGCTGGTAGAGGTCATATATCTTTTGTGAGCATCCCAAAAAGGCTCACTGCCAGACTGTTAAATTATGAATAAGCAATGAACAAAAGAATGCAGATACGGTGGTGACAAGATAATCCAAGCAAATTTATCTATGACAAATTTCACAGGATTAACAAATTACATTTACACAGAACAATAAAAATGTGCAAAAAAATGATGAGCCTACTTTTCCTTACAGCATTAGGAAAAACAAAAAAAAAAAAAAAAAAGTCACCAACCCAGTGTATATATTTAAATTTAACTCCATGTAAAGTAAGACATTTATAATCCATTCAAGATATCTTTGTTAACACTTTTACACCTTAGGTAGACACAGAAAAACATGGTATATCTGGTATATATTTTATATGTAATTTATGTGGTATACAATGTATATATGTATGTGTGTATGGCTTATAAACCATATATACTATGTATGAAAACCTTGTACAAAACAATCCCATTCATACATATGAATAAAATGCATATGTTTTCCAGAGTAGATTCTGAGGAATAAATGATTTTTATAGGGAAAAATGCTCCCTCAATCAGTGCAATACATGTAAGCTACTAAAATATCCTTATGCATTGATATCTCCATTTTCCAGGAACAGAGAGAGAGGTTCTGCAACCAGTTTCAATCACTCCACTTAGCCCCACCAAAATATTTCAATCTCTCAGAGTAATGTGCTTCTGAATAAAGTTTAAAACTAGCACCATTTTCTGCAGTATTACAGCAGAAAGGAAATTTCAGAGATTTGAGAAAGAGGATGTTAATTTCAGCTATATTCACATATAAGCGACCCTTTATTCAATATTCAACTTTTCTTTTATAATAAAATTTTTATAAATCTTTTTACAAATCTCACAAATGAAAAAGCTGTAGACTATCATATGTAATAAGATATTACTGAAATGACCTATGATTCTTCAAAGTGGTCTTAAAATGCAATGTGGCACTACATTTCAAAATATGTGATATAAGGATTTGTTAAGTTTCAATGTTTTATGCAAGCTACCCAAGTCAGAGCTCTTTAATTCTGCCATTAGTATGCTGATGATAATAAAATACTGTAATCAGACGTAATTTCTTTTAAGATGATCTAACTGCTATTTTAAATTTATACTTTTTCATTTATACTTCCTATTGACTTTTGTGTTTTTTTCTTTTAGTGAAATATCTCTGTAAATGAGTTATTACCAATTCATTTTTTTTCAATTTTTATTTAAACAAATTTGCTGACTGTGAAAGTGAATATCTAATTAAGATATACAAGCAAAATATTCAGTCTTTCAACCAAAAATACTCAAGCACTGCTTATCTAGTCCTTTGAAGTCCTGAAATTTCTACTACATTTTTTAAAGAAGCTATTTGGTTAACAGTATTACATCCAAAAACGTAAAGATAAACATGGCATGCTTGTCTACTACTGCAAATACAACTTACATTCTGCAATGAACAGCCTGGAGTCAGATGCTACAAAGTTTCCTAAAGAATAATTTTTGTCAAAGAACTGTTACATACCAGAGACCTTTGGTTCCTGGCATGGAGAAATAAAAATGTTACCAAAGACATTTTCTTCTTAAAGATGCCTGATGTATGTGTGTGTGTAAATTAAATAACAACCTACTATTTGTGTACTTATTGTGGTCCATTACTAGCATGTTATATTTTTAATTAAAGGAGTTAGCATATGTAAAGGCCTTAGACTATGAAAAGTCCTTAGAAGAATACCTGTGTATTAGCACATAGTGGTATATAAATGTTTGCTGTGTTATTATAATGCCTGATAATTTGGCCAGAAGCCAACTTGTACAATATATTTCAAAAGACAATACCCAGAAATAGAGGTAGGCACTAAAGTATGTTATTCAAAAATCCCTGTGAGGCTGTTTCTACCTACTCAGTGACAAAAAACACTACAAAATAAAAAAGCTCAACTGTAGTGCTCAAACAGAGGCACACTGTGAGGCAATGCTATGTGAGAAAGAGGGCCTTAAGTGCTGTGTGTTCTGTGACCAAAGGTACATGTCTGCAACAAACTGATTCTTCTGAAACCATTCAACCAAACACCTGCCCTAAAGTACATATCACTGAGGAGCTTCCCTCCATAACTACTGGAATGTTAAAGGAAGAAGAAGGCCTACTTTAAATAACTGATTCCTCCTATAACTTTATAAACTATATTTCTTAAGTTCTGCAAACATCAGATGAGGGACCAAAATAGAGGAAAGCTAGTTCATTATCCACAACTTAACCATTCTTGCTGCCATTGGAATTCTCTGTGACTGGTTCAGAAATTTCTGACTCTGGCAAGTCCAAAACTCCAACCCCCCCCCCCCCACTACTGTTAAGATGCATTTCTACAAAGATGACAGTGCCCAATTCCACATCAGCCATAAACCTGAACTCAATCTCTAACTCACTTTCCTTGGGAATAGTAAGCTTCTTATTTCCTTATCCATATGTAGAAACCAATAAGAAAACTGCTATGAAGTATAAATATAGGATCTGAAATATAGTGTCCAATCAATGCTTTTTATTATCCTACATAATCTCTTTTTAAATCCCATAAAAACATCTTTTCTAACATTTGCTACAATTTTGCTTATATTTAAATAGTATGTTTCCACTATCTTTCCTCCAACAACTTCTAATCACTTTATCATCATTAATCACCATATTTTACAAATTGGACACCTGTCCTCCCAGAACACTAAGTTAGTGGAAGCAAATAAAGATAGAGAGCCTTATAGTTTTAGTAATCTATGCTACTCACTCTTAGAAAAGTGTGTTTTCTGACAGTATCATGCTTTCCATGTCCAAAATAAAGGCCATTCAATAATCAAAACAACTGCTCTTACAGTGTACATTATTCACTACAATCCCAAGCACAAGTGACTATGGTCCATGGTAGAGATTCAATAAATAAAGCTGAATGGAAGAAACAATCAATAACTGCAGTCTAGGGCCAGAAGCACTGTGGGCCATAGAAACATGGTATTTTCATCTTGCTTCTCATGATTTTGTACACAAGATCACAAGTATTCCAACTAATTCACCAACATGTTTTACAAGTGTACACTGAGGACAACTTCACAAGCTCTTCAATCCTGCCTTTGCCCTCGTCATTTCAGATACAGTAGCAGTCACTTCATTCTTACTAAGTCACATCCTATTTATGCACTGTAGTATTACTAATATTTCTACAAATTATTCTGTGTAAGGTTCTATCAAACTTAATAGTGCAAACATCCTATTCACACTAATGAGGCCCAGCGTTGTAAAAATACCATTCAGTTACAGTTGGTTTATTACACTGTCCAGTGAGGGGAGGAAAAAAAGGCCACTCTTTACTGTGAAAATACTGACATCATTTAATACAGTTCAATAACTGAACTTTCCTATCAATTCTAGAAGTTTTAACCTAATCATAAGTTTAAATATTCCACCATATACAACCATTGTATGCATTCCATTATATGCAATGTAGAAAAAGCAGCCACGTAAACACAGCATGGAGAGGTTGGTTAGCTCTGTGGCTTTCATGTGTGCTTAGTTTTCTTTAAATTTAGCAGCATTATGCATAAGAAATGTTTACAAGAATTAAAAAATAAAACCAGACTAAGGTTTACATTGGAGTCATTATTAATAGTGAAATACACTTGAGGAAGTTTTTAAGGGAACATATTACTAGGAATGATTCAGAAGTTTTTGTAATATATTCCCATAAACATCCCAAAATAAGAGGATCTACACATTAAACAATAACTAAATTGAAGCTACTCTAAATCCTCACCCAAAGTGTTGCTTCACAGAAGCCTAAGTGTGCACACACACACCCACATGCACACACACAGAGAATTTTGTCATCGAGAATCTCACTACAAAACAGGACATCCTGGACAGCAGATCTTGCTTCAAACAGATGTGATTTTAACATGCCAGTGGGCCTCAGACTAAAATCTGGGGCAGGGAAAAAGAATTGAAGGGGTCATAGAAATTCTGGCATTCCTATAAAATAGCTCTGTTATAGGGGCAAACATTGTAGAGAACTGCAGGGGAAGATCAAAATTCATATTTCTACAACTATCAAATTGTTCTCACTTGTGGATTGTACTTAAAAGGCAATGTAATTCTCTCAATTCATTATTGAGAAAGATGTTCATTACACATAACTTTTAATCAAACATAAAAGTTCTATTTTTAAAATCATATATAGACACAGGGACCAAAACTTTACTCATAAAAACACTAAGTGCTATAAAGACCTTATGTAACTTTTTTTTAAAATCAAAAGTATCAAATAATGTTGAAATCCAGTTTGCTCACTGTATCAAATCAAATCTAGTGATTGGCATATTGCACATTTGGAGTAGCTATATATCCCTTCATTCATAAATCAGAAATTAGAAATCTGAAAGGATGCTATAATGTGGGAGGGTCCTACGTAATAAAGGTCATTATAAGTCCTGACTCTGGAGCTATACTATCTAATATCCTCTCTGGTGGAATCTATGATATGCCCATGCATTACAGTTCTTGTTGACAGTCTGTTGCCTTGGAAATATTTCATTATTTCAGTTTTTCCATTTGTAGACCCTTGGCCTTGTGATATGAAGGCCATCCTATTTCATATTTTCGATTATCATTTAAGCAATCTTGTGGAGCTATTTATATATATAAGCAAGTGTTAGACAATGCATATCATCATTTATCACTGTTTAAGCTTATACTGTAGAAAGAAATACCTCCAAAAAAGTCTCCACCACCACCTTTACACTTTCAGTCAAAACCATGTGCTAGTGGAATACGCTTTGCAAACCAGCATGGGCACATCACATGCTTGACACTTCTCTCTAATTTTCTTGGTTATATATCCACACAGTGGAACAACTCTGTGGCAGTGCTATATAATTTGCAGCCCACTGGAGTTTAAAGAAATTCAAACAAGTTTATACATACAAGGTTTTCAACTTGTTCTTTCAAGTTCTAAAGAAGCATTTTGTGTATGTACAATTCAGAGAAATTTAAGGAATACTAAATAGTATCCAAAGACATTATCAAGAGTAAGCTTCTTTACTTTGTAAACATTGTAAGGAAAATGATTTTTGGACTGTATTATCATATGCAGGCCACACACTTTGTAAATAAGACAATTCAAAAGTTACATTTTTTCTCTGTAAGTTTTGATTATGGGTATATTTGAAAAGTAGTAAATTATCAAGTGCCCATTAACACTTTTGTGAAATCAATGGTTTGGGAATCATTTTTTAAATAAATGAGAAGATACAATTTACATCCACAGAGTCATCTTTTATAAACATATCTGTGGTTCTACCATATTTACAAAGAATATTATTAACTAGCAAGTTCCAGGCACAAAGTGCAGATGAAGGTGGAATGACTTACTTAGTTGAAGCAAGTAACTATGAAAAACAAGCCCCTCCTGAACAAACCATCTGACTTCCCATTTCTCATTACAAAACCAAATCAACTTACATGTGTAATGTTTACACTTAAAGTGCTAAGAGCATTTAAAACCCTGATAACAAAGTAAACCCTTGGGGCATAAAACAACTGTTTGGATAATGGACCAAGTTTGTGGTTATTACTGTTTCTAACAGTTTAGAACTCCTTTCTTCCTTTCCTCTATAATGTTCCTTCTGTCCCCCACCCCCTTATTACTCCTCCCTCTCCCCATAGGTTAAACTTTTTCAGATCCAACCTTTAAAATGACAGCATCCAAGCTGAACAAGAAGATGCTATTAAAGGGCATTAAATTAAATACAGTATATCCTCCTACAACTTCAATCAGAATTTCAGACCAAGTGTTATTTAGTTCAGCTCTCAAGTGGAGCAGAATAACAAATCGCACACTTTGATTTACCTTCTTCGAATGCCAAATGGAGACAGGTGATAAAGAACGCACTCATGCACAGGCTATGAAGTTTCCCCAAGAAATTAATTCTATCTTCGAGATTCCTATCTCAGAGAAATTCCCAAAATGGCACACAAATAGGCCTCTGCTAGAGAGATTACTGGGGCCATCCCAGTAAATACATTTACTACCAACACAACTGGGAAAGGAGGAAGGAGGAAAAGAAGGAAGGGAGGGTAGGAGTTAGAAAGAGGGAAAAGCAGAAAGGAAATCAATTATACCTTCTAATTTCAAAAAGTATTCACCATGATGTTAAAGTAATTATCAAAAGCCTTGCAGGATGCACTTAGAAATAATTTTTCTCCCATAAGAATAAAGTATTTAGTATGTGAATTCCTCATGAAGCACTAATACTTAAGAAGGAAATGTTGGGTTTTAGCTATCACAAGAGTCAGACATGGGGAGTGATGGTTGATGTATATGCATAACATTTAACACCTTTAAAAAACTGGATTACGTATGATTAACTCTCTGATATATGATTTTTACAGAATTATCTAGAATTAGTCAATTACGTATCTTCTTAAAAATATTTCCTTAATCCTGATAATTCTGCTGTCCCTATTACATGAAGGAAACAAGCAATAGTACAAAAGAAGCTTTTTACAGCCTAAGTGTCTCCCTATTTTTTTCTTGATGTATGTTCTATCAAAAGCTACGTTGTATCAAAAATAAAATTGCCTGTGTTACAATTAAATTCTGCAATTAAGCACTTCCCTGGGCCTCTTTACAAGTTCTCCTAAGCCTGAGAGGGAAGTAAATGTCCATGCTTGGGGGCTGGGGGTGTATTTGTTTTCCTTATGAATCAATGGGTTACGTTTCATACTTCCTACTGAACCTTTCCTCTTCGGAAACAGAGATACTCACTTTGCTCAAGCCGATATGCTATATGCAATTAATGTCATTAACGCTGTCAATTAATAGCAAATAGGATTCCAAACAAAGTAGGCAAGGTGGACAGCAGGAGGGGAAACCACGTTGGGGGTGGGGGGCGGGGTGCTTAGTTACTCTAACAATGCTATTCACGTAGGACGATTAGGGATATTTTGAACACAAACTCCTTTTCCCTTTGGCCCTAGTAGTTTAACTAACTTCAAACAGACATGCTCGACTGAGCCCCTTGCCTAGATATGCAATTCTCCCCAGGAACTTTTTAAAACACAGATCCCCAAACAGTAACTAACGGGGCATAGATGCTCCAACTGCTGACACATTTTGGATCTCGCTGTTTCTTTGCTTATTTGGATTTAAGGGATTTCTTCTCATTTATATATTTATTTATTTATTTTTCTGGGAGGAGAGGGAGAGGAGGGAAGGATGAGAGCAGAGGGCAGAGCAAGAGACCCACAAGTTGCCAGGGCTGAGGGCACAGCCCGGGCGGCGGGGAGGCGGCGGCGCGCCTCGCTCCGCCCGGCCCGGCCTAGCTGCTCCGCGCGGAGACAGCCCCTCCGCGACACATTCCGGGCCTGGCGCGAGCTCCGCGCTCCCCGCCCCCGGCCTCCTCCTCCTCCTCTCCTCCTCCTCCCCTTTTCGCCTGCCTTCCCTCCCCCTCCCCAGCCTCATTCCCTTCCTAGAGAGCAGCTGCCAAGGGACCTGCGGCGGCCCCGGGGATCCCCCGGCCCCCCACCCTCACCGCTGCTTCCCGTCACACAGCAGCGCCTTCTCTTTTTTGTTTGTTTCTTTTTCTTTTGCCCATTTTCTTTTTTCTTTCTTTTTTCTTTTCTTTTTTCTTTTCTTTTTCTTTCTTTCTTTCTTTTTTTTTTTTTTGTCAGCGAGTCACTCTATTCGCCAAGCCGAGGAGGTGCGACTGCTCGGAGAGCCTGGCGCCGCTGCCGCCACCGCCAGAGCCCGCTCGCTGCCGCAGCCGCCGCCGGGCGGACAATGCGCGCGGGGACCGCGGGCGAGCGCTTAGCCGCAAGCCCCCAGACGAGGTCCCCGCGGGCTCGGGGCCCAGGAGGCGGGCTGCGGAGCGGGCCCCGCCACCTCGGCGGCGGCGGAGGCGGCGGCGGCGGCGGGAGCAGCAGCCCCGGCGGCAGGTTCAATAAACAGAAAAGTGTTACCGTTCTCGCCTGGAAGGATCCTGCTGAAAGCTGGGCTTGGTGGGCGCCATCTTCCTGCTATTTTTTTTCCTCTCTTACTTTTTGCCTCTCTCCCCCCTCCCGGGGTGGGGGGCGTGGGGAGGGCGGGGGGTGTGCGTGTGCGTGGGGTGGCGGGAGTGAGTGCGGGCGTGCGCGGCGCTCTGCTGCTGCCCGGCGGGCGGCGGCCGTGGCCGTGGCCGTGGCCGTGGCGGCGGCGGCGGCGGCGGCGGCCGTGCTGCTGAGGCAGGGAGGCTACGGAAAAGTAGTGGGGCCGGAGCCTCGCCGGCGGCCGGCCGTCCCCTCCCGCCACCGGTGCTCCCAGCCGCAGGTCGCCGCCTCCTCCGCCGCCTGCGCCTTCTCCTCCCCCTGCTCGCCGGGCGCCGCCGTCCATGCGCCGCAGAGCGCCCGCGGCCCGGGCCGCTCCGGCTCCCGAGACATGCCCAGCTCGGAGACAGGCGACCGGTGGAGGCGGCGGAGGAGGAGGGGGAGGTGGTGGCGGGGGGAGGCGGCCGCGCGGCCCCGCGGGCAGCCCGGCCCAGGGCCCCGCCGCCTCCGGGTTCTCACCCTAGTGCGCCGCCACACACACACACACACACACACACACATACACACACACACCACAGTCATCCCACTACCACCACCACCCAGAGCTGGCCGGGTGACAGGTGGGGCACACACTCTCCCGGCGGGGGGTGGCCGGGGCCTAGGCTGGGAGGGACAGGGAGGGGGAGGACACGCAGGGGGTTCCCAGCTTGACCGCTGTGAAAGTATTTCTGGGCATTTTCCAGCTGCTTTGCTCCAAAGCGCTCTCGCACGCAGACACACACACCCCTTCTCTCTCTCTCTCTCTCTCTCTCTCTCTCTCTCTCTCTCTCTCTCTCTCTCTCTCTCTCTCTCTCTCTCTCTCGTAAGGGGGACTGGAAAGCTCGGCTGCTGGCGCAACAACGCCACTCAGTTGCAGTTTCAAACACTTCCCTTCTCTGGAGTATCGCAGCCAGGAGGAAGGAAAGAAAGAGAGGGGAACTGGGAGGCCACCAGAGTGAGCTTGGACAGGACACGGTCCCGGGCGCACCTTCGGAAGCAGCGGAAATAAACGTGGGGCGGGCACAGGGGCTTTCGCTGGCCCAGGCCAGCGGCCCAGATAGTCCGGCGGGCCCACGCAGCTGCAACCCAGGCACCTAGTGGCTCTGGCGTTCTCAGCAGAGCCCCTAATGCCGGAGCATCTGCATTATTCAAGCACGTAGAAATATGCAGACCCCGGGGTTTACAGGTGAATCCCCAGCGGTTAAAACGCAATTATATACAAAGGCTTCTCCCAACTGAGGTCCTGTACCTGGGATCGGACTGCTTGCGTCTGGGGATCTAACCCAGCCGCTTCCCCATTTTACAGCTCAAGGCCTAGAGAAAGAGCGATTCCGAGCAGGTCCAGCGCTGGAGTCGTGTTACCTGGATAGACCCTGGTCAGTGCGTTTTCTCCGCTAAGCCACTCTGCAGTATGAGAGCAGTTTTCTACCTAGACTTGGGTCAGTCATATGTCAACCTGGCATGAAGAAAGAACTCCCAAAGCTTTTCCACTTTGAATAAATGAAAGAGACTGATGGAAAACATCAGTCCTATTCGAGATTTTGCCTTTTGCTTTAAACTTCAGGAAAAATAAATAAAAGACCTGAAAAGGAGTCCCCTGTGGTCCTACCATTCAGTGAAGTAGGGCTGGAACTTGGAAACTTCCATCTAAAGCATAAGGTTTTTTTCTCGGGGCAGAGGTGTTTAATTTTCATGATGATGTTTGAGTTCTCTTTGGAGTACACTCTACAGGTAGGAGAAAATGAGAATGATTGAGAAATGAACTAGAGTAGAGACTGTTGCCTACAAGATACAACCTGACTGGTAGAGAAGGGGGAAAGTTGCCAGTTGGAAGCTCTAGCTCCAGAACAGTCATCTAGGGCATTTCTGCCCCAAGATGACAAGTGAGAGAAGCTCGTGTTGTCCCAAGAAGCAGGCCTTCTGCTTAAAACTCCCCACTCTTATCACTCACTCTCTCATCAGACTCCCCAAAAGTACTTAAAATGTGTGTGTGTGTGTGTGTGTGTGTGTGTGTGTGTGTGTGTGTATGACATGCCGTGTTACTTTAGCACACATATCCAAGTCTTGAGGTAGAAGATAAGTCTGATCCTCAGAGTTCCTGAAGCCTGACAGTTGGTGGCCCACAATGCTGGCTCAGACCTTACCTCAAACACCTGCCAATAATCTTCTTGTCCTACATGACTCACTCTTCTGCCCCAAATTTAAAATTAAAGACAGTAACAGGTGTCATCATATCTGAGTAACACCACCAAAGAAGACAACATTTTTCACAGCATCTTCCCTTCTGTCAATATAAGAGAACATAAAAATCGAGGGAGGGAATAATACATCCCAAAGGCTAGAGTTCAGAGTTGATTACTTTTATCTTTATAACTATAGTGGGACTCAAATGTTTGACAAGAAACCCAAATTCAAAGACAGAAAGGTGTAAAGTTCCAGAGAAGCTTTCAGTATTGAGATGGCAGAGACCATGGAGAACTGCCCCTGGATGCTCCTAACTTGAGGAAAAATTACCCCCAAGATTATCTTTGCTGAAGGACAACACCAACACTCAGAGCAAACCTGAAGGCTAACAATTCATAACTGCCCCCAATGTATATCTTTTAGGTTAGCTCAAGTTCCCTGGAGGTCCCTGAAATCTTCCAAAGGTCATCTGACATTTCTGACCCTTGACTCCCTACTTCACAGACCACACTATTGTGACTGTTGCCTGCACTTCCCAGTTAAAGTGATCACTAAATTCTATTGTCATTTAAATGTTTTATAAATGACAAAAAAAAACCTGACCATAAAAAGGAAAAATCTAATTCTTTTCCAATCCTTCATGTTTGAAAGATTCCCAGATCTTTTGTATTAAAGGTTCTTGTCATCATTGAAGTAAAAGAAAACTAAAATAATTTAAGTAAAAAATCTCTTTGACAAGGAATAGCCCCCTTTTGAAATATTTTTAAGACTCCTTTAAAAACTTCTGACAATAAGCAGAGCATATAATGAAGTCTTCTTTAGAATATTTGCAATACTGTGCATGAACTTGAAAAACTGTGTTATGCAAAATCTGCTCTGGTCACTGGGCCCTTGGTTAGAAGGCACAAAATATGGCAATGATAGATTATCTTAACCTTTTCAGTTTAAATACTGTTGGTTCAAATCAAAGGTTCTCAAATCAATGAAGTTTCAAATACAAGGTAAAAATAGGAACTGTTATTTGAATAATGCATTGTGTATATTTTAAGTTAAATGCCATTGGCAAATCTCTCAGATGTTTAATCGTGGGCAATCTGGGAAACACAAATATTTAATTTCACACTTTCGTGTGCTCTTTTTTCTTCCATCTTCAGTCAAATTGAGCCTCACAAATGGAGAACTTACTTTTCTTATTACATTGTTAGTTTTTCTCAGCACATTTTTATGGATTACATTTTCGATAAAATCTTGGACCATCTAAAGCTGTCCTTATGGAAAAACCTCAGGGTTCCAGTGCTGGTGGCTGTGGTCATTTTTCCCTCTTTTTTTCCTAATTGAATCGAATAATGTTTACTATCTCAATGTCATGTCCATTTTTTAAAAATCTACCAATATATTAAACAGAAATGCACACAAGTATTACTTTAAAACTTCCACCTTACCACCTAGCTTACTTAACTTTGCAAAATTTGTTTCCTAACTTGTATCTTTGAATCTTATCCATTTGCATTATAATACGTTTAAGATGAATACTTAACAGCGCCGAAGAGACTCGGATTTCATGCTGTATTTCCCTGTAGTAACAGGTGACATGATAACACTATTATGTAGAAATCCAAGTCTACCGCTACACGTGAAAATCGTTTCTATTTTGTTTGGAAACAAATGATCAATCAGCCTCCGGTGATCAATTGCCCCCCTGGTTGTTGGTCAGCGCCGATTCGCACCCGGCAAAGGCATTGAGAAAATTCTGCTGGAAGGGGAACAAGGATCCCAAACTTTGCAAAAGCACCTTGTGCGGCGTCTCAGACTTCGCTGCAACTCCTTCGCTACTCGGGATTGGGGCTCTAGATTTGGGGCTAGGCAGAGGGCAAAGGATGATTTCACTTCGCCAGTGCACTGGAGTGCTTTTCAATTCGGACTGTGATTTTTTTTTTTTTTTTTTTTTTTTTTTTTTTTTCTTCCTCTTCTATAGAACGAGAGGAAGGCAAAGTGAGCCCTGGTGGTGTGCATGTGTGTTGTAAGGTACAAAACAGGAGCAAAGTGAGTCCCACCCTAGCACCCCGGGGCGGGGACACTATCCCAGCTCAGGCGGGACTACTCACCGCTGCTGGTAGGAGGTGATGCCCTGGACGTTCTGCGGGGTACCGTTGGCGGCGGCGCCGGCCCTCCCCATGCCCGCGCCGGCCGGCACCCCTGCGGCCGCCCCGCCGGCCGCCGCGGCCGTCACCTGCACGCTGAAATCCGGAAAGATTCGGATCATCGCCGCGACTTCGGCCCCCGGGTACTACGACTCTGAGCTGGGGCTGGCGGGGGCTCGGGTTCGGGCTCGGGCGGCGGCGGCAGCAGCAGCGCGAGCAGCGGCGGCGGCAGCAGCGGAGCCAGGCACCAGCCTGCAATCCCATTAGTGAGCCGCGGCCACTGTGCGCGGCGGAGAGGCGCTTTGATGTGCGCGCAGCGGGCCGGGGGGGCCTCGAGCGCGAGGAGGAGGTGCGGGGGGCGTGCGAGGGACTTGCAAACAGCAAAACGTGTCAGGGTGGGGCTTTTTTCCCTTTTGGGGGGCAGTGATGCTCCCCCCTCTTTCCAGGATGTTGCTCTCACTGGCTGCTCCGGCTGCGCCGCGCGAGCCCAGCTAAGGGAAGAAGGGGAGGGGGTAGTGGAGGAAGGATGCACCGGGAGGCTTGGCTAGGACTTGGCCGGTGCAAGGGAATGACGGGCAGTAGAGAGTGCATTTCTTTCCCGCCCCTCTACACACACACACACACACACACACACACACACACACACACACACACTCGCCGCGCACTTCCGACCCAAAGTGCTAGACTGAGGCGCGCTCCCTCCCCTCCTTTCTCTAGAGAAATAGCGACCATCCAGGCAGGCTCGCGCCTCCGGTGGCTTCCAGCAACCTGGACTCCAGCCCGCGTGTGCAGGAATGGGGGCGCAGAGCCTCCCCTCCTGCCCCGGACCGCTCTTTGCCAGTCTTCTGCACACTATGCAGCGCGAGCATTGCCAAGCGCAAGTTGGGCTTCTGGAGAACTTGATACTTATCAGGGAGAGATGGTGTGCGAAGGCTGGGGGGGGGGGGGGGGGAAGGAGTCGCTTTTGTGCAACGAAGAGTTTGTTCCCTTTATAAGAAAGGGCTCTTCCCGCTCCTAGTGGGCGGGCGGGTTGGTCCTGGGCAAACTCGTGAGGTGGGGACTGTAGGACCTGCCAGAGGGATCCGAGTGTACCCTGATGACCCACCTCCACAGGCCCCTTTCGACCAATGAAACGAATAAATTAACAGCCACAATTGTGAAGAACTCTGCAAATTCCAACCACCAGGGAAACAAAAAGAGAAAGCACGTGCATTTATTTCCTCGCGTCTCACAGTTACTTCTCCACATTGTTGCAATAGTCCTTATGAGATGAGGAGGGATTCTTTATGGTTTGCCTACGCCTTTTTAAGTGATAACTTGCACTCCTTTCACTCGGCTAAGCAATGGGACAGTGGGATTGATCATTTCTTCCACCCCCAGCCCTGGACCCCTGTTGCCCCACTTCCTCCTCTGTCTTCCGGCTAGTGAGCGGGAGCGAAGTTGCGAGCAGTGGGCGCAGCCCCTGAGGGAGCAGGGCTCAGGCTTCCCTCCCCTTGCGCTCCCACACTCGCTGCCTGGCTTTGCTGTTGCTGCTAGTGGTTCCCCTTCTACTGGTCTCCTTTCCACTCCTCCCACGCCAAACCCCCGGAATCACAGCCTGGGGAGGAGTGGTCGCCGCACCCTCAGCACAAACCCAAATTGGGCTCAGCGAAGCGTAGTGACCGCTGCCGCGCCGCCCGGGCCCTCGGCCAATAGCGCCTCGCCAAGCGAGGCACCTGCTTAACCCTTTGAGCCTGGGGCGCAGCCGGTCCGCCGGGGCCCAGAGGGACAGAATAGATTGGCCAGAAGTTGCCAAGACAGAGAGTAGCAGAGGCCGCTCAGCCCAGCGTCTCTGCACACGGTCAAGGGTCTAGGCGCCTGCCCTTACAGCAGACCCGGGCGTCCCCTCCCACCCTGATGACTCTGGAAAACAGCCAAGCAGCACAAAGGCGAGTCCTCGCCCCAGCGGCGTCCCGCGCCTGCCGGGGCAACCTCTGAGCTTCCCTAACCCAAGTCAGTTTCCGGAGGAGCCTCCCGCGCCCAGCAGCCGCAGCGAGACAGAGCGAGGGAGCCTCAGCTCTCGCTGGCCGGGCCCACGGCGCAGCTGCGTTTCCATTTTCCTCTCAAAGAAAATGCTTTGGACGGCAGATAATACCAGGAGATATGAAACTGCTTCGTCCCCCACGTGTTGCACGTAAAAAGAATCGTAATGAGCATCTGTGGCTTGTGCGGAGGATCCCACGAGTTAGTTGAAGACCTGAGCAAGGTCCTGACTCCCTCCTTCCGGGTTATTTTCTAGCTTAACGGGGATACTTGTTGAGAAGCCAAACGCGAGGTCCTTGGAGCCCGGGTTGAGACCGCGAGGGCGGGGCGGGATGGGTGGAAAGCCGCCCTGTAAGGATCACAAAAGTGGGTGGTGGTCCCACGCCGAGCACACAAGGACTAGGCGTCGCGGGATGACTTGAAGGTCTGCGCTCTCGCTCCAACGCCTCTCATCCTCAGGGCAGGATCCGCAGAGATTTCAAATAACACGCCTCGGCCCTGGGCAGGTTTTCCTGTTGAAAGAAATGGAGTTCATACCCATTGTAGACAGGTCAGGAAGGTTTTTAAGGGATGGGGAAAGGTTCCTTCTCTGCGTGAGTCAAGGCCGGCGGTATCATAGGCCAAAGGAAGCCTAGTAAATGCCTGATGGATGAGGCTAAAAACGAACTCGTATGCTAGCCGTGGCTTTCTATAAAATACCATTTGTCTGAATTATTAGCCCATTTGTGGGGTGGTGCTGAGCCTGCCACCGATGTCTACACCAACCACTTGCTTCCAGCAAGTGGCTCCTGCCTCCTTGTGACTACTGCCTTCGTGCACTATTTCAGGCCAGGTCCTGTTGATCCAGAGACTGCCCCAGTGTGCCAAGTGAGGGAAAAGGGAGAGAAAACTCTCCTTAGCCAAAAGAGCAGAATTTTTAGGACATTGGTTTCCCTTTCTGCAAATCAACAATAAGCTGTATTTATGAACAAAGAATATCACCTCTTTGTTTCAGTTCAACACTATGACTAGAAGTCATAGAAATTTTTATTTTCCTTATGTTTTACAGAATAGTTGGTCAGCAAGTGTATGATCTTGTTTCCCTTCCTTTTTGGAGGGTAATTTTTACTTGGAAAACCAAAGGGCAAAATTGTCCTGTTAGAAAGAATATGTGAGATATGCTGCCAGACGTTTAAAACTACATACAATGAAGTCTCTTCAATTATGCCTTACACTATTAAAATAGTTAAATGAGCACATTCAACTTCAAAGTTCTATGCTTTCAATTGCCCGTATTTAAAGGAATTAATATGACTCCTGCTCTCCACGATTTTATTTTTCTAAAACAGAGACACACAAAATAATTAAAGAAGACTTGCACAATAGGTTACCTTAGAATACATATGTAAGTCTGTTGCAGTATTTTATCCTTACATGTATGATTTCAGAAGGCTGGTTTGCATGCACAAGAGACAAATTCCTTACTGGATCTGCTTATCTCCATGTTCATTAAGGACCTTAAGCAAAATATAAGTTTATTCTCTCATTAGTAATTCAGATTCATTACTCTTTTCCTTCAGTTAAAATCTTTACATGCTGGCAGCTGTTTTGAAATATTTTGAAAGTTGCTTTGGCGTTCGCCCAACCAAAAGGGCTCCAGTTAACACTAAACTGTATGATTTCTCATTATATATCCTCCCCCACCCAAATCTACATATTAGTGCAGGTAGACATATAGATAAGAATTGTATGTTTTAACTCTGAATATATACATATGACATACTCAGCTATCACAATTACACATTTAAATCTTCAGTCTTTGTACAACTGTGCCTTTTACCCATATGAATAAAATATTTATTCTTGAGACATTTATTTCCACTTACATGGTTTGATTTGGGATTTTTACTATTTGCTGTCAGAAACTGGCAATGACAGGTTAGAAGAGAAGAGCTTGATTGTATCTAATTTTTATTTCACTTTGGACATATACTTAGAAAATATAAAATAATATACAGAGATTAGGGTAAGATAAGGCAAAACAGGAAATAAATAGCATAAAAATCCCATATGAAATGAATAAAGGTAAGAAATGCTTTGCTCAGAAATGTTGGATTTTTCTTATTGAAGTGATTGTGCTGCAATAAGGGATTTTTTTTCTATAAAGAAACTTACATGATAATATGCAACAATCTGGAGACTTCATTGTAGGAAGAGCCATGAGCTAGTATTACGGTCCCACCATACCACGTGAGGGAGATTTTACATTCTATAGAAGGGTTACATATTTGATTTCACCAATTTTCCATCTTCACTCCTCAATCCAAATTGAATTCAAGCTCTTACTGCTAAATTTTCCATGCTACTAATATGTTTTTTTAGACCATTTGAAAGAAAAACAATGCCAGGGGAGGGAAAAATAACAAACTTAGCAATAGAGCCTTTCTCAATGTTCTAGAAGGAAAACTAAGAAATTAAGAGAGAATAAGTCTTTATTTATATTATAGGTATGTTCACATACAAGAAGAGTTCTGAGGACGTTTTCATCTTAATTGTACATATGTCAAGCACTAAAATATAGTAAACTATTATGCTAAACTAAGTCTCAGAGGACGTTATAAATATATAGCTAGAAAGAGAAGAGGTTTAGTTAAAAGAAAAGCCTTTAGCTATATATATATATTTTTTTAAACTCAGCAGCAGGTATTAGGGGAGGAAGACTTGTTGAGAAAAAATAGTGTGATGGGAGAGAGTCTCAGAAATCCATATTTTTGTTAAATATTCACACATTATGGCACATATTATTCCAAAGCATGTACAAATCAATAGAATCTAAGATAAACTTAGACTTAAAAACAAAATGATGGAATATGCTCAACATATTTAATAGCTAAATTTGACTTTAAGCAACAATGTTTTGCTTTTGCTTAATTTCTAATGTACTGCATTTTATTTCGAATTTGAAAAAGTTCTATATTTTAAGGAAATAGTTTTAAATCTACTTGTGATTATAAAGGACTCCCAATTGCTGGTGCTAGTTTTGCTTCTTGTTATCATCAGCATAATTGGAATTTGCATGGAACCTCTACTTGCCCCATAGATCCAGCATCCCATGGTAGTTTTTTTTTTCAGTGAAAATTATACACAGTACTAACTTAAACTCTTGTTCCTGTTTGACTTAGTTCTTCCAGATAAGCATTCATATAACCAATAAACTCTGTCTTCACTGAATTTTTTTATTGATTGCAAAATTATTAATTCAGTACTTGATTGATTGAAGGAGTAGTTAATTGGTTTGGATTGAAATTTTCTTCCAAAATGAAAACAACCATACTAGATGAGTTTTTACATGAATTTTTCATTTTCAGAAGGATAGGATATTGTATAAACCTAATCACACAGCAAATCAAACGAGTAGTTTTATTAAGCTCCATGCTGAGTCAACTATTCTGTTTTTATTAAACTGTTATGTCCCTTCACCTAGAGGGATGGTTCTCAGACTTCAGTGTGTATCCGAATTACAAGAAGAGCTTATTAAAACACAAATTTCTGGGCCCTGATTCCATAGGACCTTAATCCATAAATCTGGGGTGAGGCAATCATTTTCATTTCTAACATATTCCTGGGTTATGTGATACAGTTAGTCCAGGCACCTTATTTGAGAACCACTGACCTAGTGTGTTTATGACAGAAGGTCCTGACTTTGCTACATACTGAGTGGTCAAGGACAAGTTATTTAAGCTTTCTTTGTTTCAGCAATCTGGTATTAATTTTGTCCAGGAAAACTGAATTTGTGCTATTGTTGGGAATTCAGACATAGTTCCTTTCTTTGGGGAGCCAAGAGTTTATAAGCAGAGGTAGATATGTAAGGAAACTAACAGCAATTATCCCAAGTGCAACAATCAATTTGTACAAAAAGCACAAAAGTGACATGGGGATATGGAAGCTAAAGCAAATGAGGAGTAAAACATGGCCAAGAACATGGGGTGAGAATCCTGTCCTGTAAATGGTTCTACCATTTACAAGCATTGTGACTTCCGTGTATTTACTTTCTCTAAGCCCCAGTTCCTTTATTTGTAAAATAGCAAGACAGTTCTCAAAGGATTGTTGTAGGAATTGCTATTAAGTGTGTAAAGTACTTACTAAGCGCTTGATCCTGTTAATTACTCAATCAATGGTGGTCATTCCCATCAGAACAATTTCTACGTTCTCTTGAGTTCTCTTGGGTAGACATGTAAAATGTTTTGATTACCCAGACAAGTTATGAAATATCTTTATGTTCTATTTGTGAATGTTGACAAGCCTAAACAGTCTTGTTTTTTTATTGTAAACAAACGGGGTACAACTTGTTTCTCTGTTTCTACATGAAGTAGAGGCATACCATTTGTGTAATCATACATTTACATAGGGTAATGGTGTTTGATTCACTGTTATTTTTTTCTTCCCCCCCACCTCTCCCACCCCTCTTTTCCCTCTATACAGTTCCTCCTTCCTCCATTCTTGCCTCCCTCCCACCCCCCCTATACAGTGTTTTATTCTAATCTATATAACTACATATCTGAAATCAAAGTCAAGAAAGACATCAGATAAAATTACTGTAAGTGCTCCGGAAAGTTGAGAGCACTTTTCTGGAGATTTCAAGTTCTGCTTTACACAAAGGGCAGTAAACTTCTGACATTGGTCATATATAGAAAGTACAGAGACATAAAATAAAAGAGCTTCACAAAATGTAAATACAGTTATGATAGCAGATCCTCTATTGATGATTATTGGAAACAAGGATGCTTGCATTTTATTGCTAATCTTTTAAATCAATGAGAGTAAGGATAACTGTGATTTTTCACTAGAAGATCATTTGATGCAGTGAATCACAAACATTTTTGTCTCCAAGTCACCTTTGTTAAACATTTTTCGAGCCACTAAAAGAAATTTGGGTTATTTATATCACATTTATAAATATTTACTCTATTCAAAGTTAAAACACATATGTAAGAACTCCTTATTAGTCCATTTAAAAATTACAAATGAAATTCATTACATAACATCAATAATATTTAATACAGATTAATTACTTTTATTCAAAACAAAAAATAGAAAAGCAATATTTTTTTGGCTCTCTTTAATATAGCTTAGAAGGCAAGCAGATTCCTATATCTCTTCTGCATTCAATCTGTTATGGAGTTAGGAAAGAGATAAAGTAAATTTTAATTACATTTTCAAATAATTATGAAGATTCTTCTTTGCTACTATACCAAAACTCAACAAGAGTAGTTTCTTAAAAGTTAGTAGTAAAATGGAATTTGAAATCATACTAAGAAACTTTTCATACTATGGTCATTAAAATTCATTCATTAAAATCATTGTGGCACTTGCCTGGCACGTGTGAGTCACTGGTTTCAATCCTCAGCACCACATCAAAATAAATAAATTAAATAAAGGTATTGTGTCCATCAACATCTAAGAATTTTTTTAAAATTCATTGATCTGTGGATATTTTTCATCCATGTGTGATTTTTATATTATCATGAGTTGATAATTTTCAAAACATTGATTAACTAGGTTATGCAAATCTTCTAAATATTCACACATTTTATTAGTAATATCAACAAATCAGATCTGTATCAATCTTATCAGTAAAGTCTTTAAGCATTGAGAATTGTCATGCTCACAGTGTCAGCTACAAGTTTCTTAAAATTCTAATTTTCACTTGAAAACTCAAGTATTATTATTATTATTGGCACCAAATATTGTCAGTTGTTAAGTGACAGACACATTTTATTCATTTTCAAGAAATTTGGGAGATGTCAAACACCCCAGATTGAATAACCATAGCTTTTCAGTTTTTCTTTCAAGGGTAAGTGTCACTCCATGAAAAAAAGTGGTTAATTCAGTTTGCAATGCCAACAATTGATTGTACAAGTGATCTTTTGGAGACACTTGTTGTAATTAGGTATGCAACAAAGTGCTTCATGTGTACTTCCCAGTTCATCACAAAGAACATTTTAAAGATGTGTGCTTGAGTGTCTAAATTTAATAAAATTAATATTTTTCCCTGCTTTATCAAGGACATAATAAAGTGAAACTGGCAACCTTTTACTGTGAGTGAGTGACGGGAGAATACCGTGACAACTAGGACAGTTTGGTCCCTCTACCTTGATTCCTGCTAATTCCCTAGCAGGATTTGTTGTTGTTGTTGTTGTTGTTGTTGTTTGGTACTGGGGATTGAACCCAGGGGCCCTCCATCACTGAGGTACATCCTCAGCCTTTTTAATATTTTATTTAGAGACAGGGTCTCACTGAGTTGCTTAGGGCCTCTAGTTGTAGAGGCTGGCTTTGAACTCATGATCCTCCTGCCTCAGCCTTCCGTGCCACTGGGATTACAGGCATGTGCCACCATGCCCAGCTTCCTAGCACTTTTACACACCATGATTTTTGTATCATCAGTGCAAATGTCCACAGTGATAAAGGCAAATAATGTCTTAATATTATTACAAAATAGTTTTGAACTCCTGGGTACAAAAAGTGTTCTAGCCCACACTTTTAGGACCAAGTTCTTATGATGCAATTCTCATGTTATTATGACAGCTAAATAAAACATCTAAACTCTCTTTCTTGCTAATTTTCAAAGAGTGAAAATATCATTTGCAGTTATGTGTTGCTTTACTATCAAATCACAAATGGGTTATCACCAATATTGTACTTAGGATTTCAGTTTTAAATAAAACTCGGTATAAGTGCTTTGTTTTCTTATAATATCACTTAGGAATTAGTACAGTTTTGAACAGAGCATTTAAAATAATATTGGGCTGGGGTTGTGGCTCAGTGGTATAGCGCCTGCCTAGCACATGTAAGTCACTGGGTTCGATCCTCAGCACCATATAAAAATAAATAAATACAGTAAATGTATTGTGTCCATCTACAATTAAAAAAAATTCTTTTAATTAAAAAAAATTATAATACTTAATGTTGAAGACCTGGGATCAACAACTTAATTTTTTTCTCAATACTCTGAGAAAGGGATGGGAATACAGGAATCAATATGATATTCCAGAAAAAGGAAAAGATGAAATATACAAGGAGCTAAATTTCCATGTTAGAAAGAAGCTTTCCATCAGTCAGTACTGAAGAGGACTTCTGAGGTGCTGGCCTCTCTTACTTAGAATATATTTTAGCAGAACAAGATGAAGACTTTCTAGGAATTTGGATGAGAAATTTTGGCACTGGGGGATCTGTTGGAGTCAATGTTCCCTAAATTTACAATTAGTATAGACATACTCTTTAATCATATCCTCTCTATGACATGAGCAAAGCATTACAACACTGTACTCAAAATGTGTGATCTTTCCAACATGGTCTTCACAGGCAGCCACAAGTGGTTTCCTTATTTTTTATCACTATTCTCAAGCAAGAGGACTTCAAAGTCTTGTTCAGAATAGGAAAACAAACTGAATTGCAATGTAAAGCATCTTTGCTTTCTCAAAATAAAATGGGGGAAATCTGTAATTTAAGTATTTACAATAATTAATTTTATTTAAGTACCCTGGACAGCTGCTCGAGATACCAACCAAATAGGCAGAGAGAAACAACCTTTGGAAGTTAGAGCGCTGCTTGTTATTAGTGATTCATAATCAAAAGGAAATCTCATCATATAAACCACTGAAGAATTAATCACCCAGTACATAAATTAGTGTAATCTTGTCCAGTAATTATATCCTGACTGTCAAATATATTCTTGATGAGTTCTAGAAGGAGCAGCTTTCTGGCCAATTTATTTCTAGACAACACTTTTCAGTGTTTGTTTCAAGAGAAAATAAGAAAGGTATATATGAGATAAATGGTATCTGTGTATCTTTGCACAAAACTGAACAAACTGTTTTAATTATACTTATTTTGACTGAGAAATAATTCCTCCTAAAAAGTGATTTGTGTGTTCATAGTCAATGAAAACTAGGCACTTGAGGAAGAATCAGTAAGAATTATAACATTATATATATGAAGGAAAACATCTAAATAAATTGTTCAAATTTAAAACTTTTGCCAAATTTGTTTTGTTTGATTTAGAAGAGTGATACAATGTATTTTCATTTGGAAATTTTCTTTAAGATTTTGGCTTATTAAGATTTCCTCGTATTTAACTTTTCTAAAAAAGAAATATTAAATAGCATAGAAGTAAAATGTACCATATGTCAAATCACTTTAGATTTGTATAACAGAAGCACAAGTTAGAAGTTGCTATGTAAGATAAAAGTTTATCTCTTCATCATGTAAATGTTTAGAAGGCGGATTACTCCATATTGAAGAACCTGAGTTCCACTGTGTCAGGGGCAGTGAAATAATCTCCACAGTCCAAGATGAACAGCTACCTCATCCAATTTTTAAGTAGTAGGATAGAAGTACATTGACTGAGGGACAGAAGGGCATATGTTTTCCCTTAAGAACATGCTTTAGAGGTGGCACATAGTTCATTCATGTGTCTTTGGGCAACACTTAGTCATCTGACCACACTGGCTACAAGATATGCTGGGATATGAAGTCTGTATTACAAAGAGTCACGTTGACTAGATAAAAATCAAGAGTGCTAGTATTGTAGAAGGGAACCATTCAATGTAAAAATTCACTTGAAACTAAAAGACAAGCAGAGATCCAATTAATCTGAAACTAAAATATTGGAAGTAACTTTTTATTGAAGCTAATGAAGATTAATTTCAACAGTATTTATTTGAAATCTAGTAATAACCAAATTCAGAGTGTTCATTCACCTATGGAGCAGATAAAGATGCCTTTATGATTTTTAGTGAAGCCAAGGGGAAGGAATATAAGAGTGAAATGTGGTGACATTTTTCCTTTTGTTAAAAGGAAGGAGGTGACAAATTTCTAAGAATTCTAGTATAATAAATTTTGTATTGTGAGGTATAATTTTCATTTGATTTATGACATGGAATTTAAATGAAGCAAATATACAAATATTATTTATTCCATTGTAATGCGGACATCTTTTTTATTTTTCTCATGTTCAGAATATGAAGGAGAGAGTTCAAGGATTAAAATTATCTCATCACCATGTCAATACTTTGTGGTCTTTAGAGGAAGGACTCCATGATGCTCAATCACACCTTGTTGTGGAAGAGGCTACAGGCCTTCAACAGATTAAAAATAAGAGAACTCCTGATGATGATCTCAGATGTCTACACTCACAGTCCAGTTCTGCAGGAAGATCCAATTCTGCCTACAGGAGACCCTGTTCCCCCTACTGTTCTCTAACAAAAGACACTCCTGTCTCAACTTGAGTACATTTAAAACTTTTATCTAAACTACAAGTTTCTTTTCAAACACATTTTGATATACCACTCACTGTTGTTATCATTTGAAAGTTACAAGGAATGTTATAAAAATGCCACAAACATTACTGGGTGCAGTGGTGCACACCGGTAACCCCAGGACTTTGGGAGTCTTGCAAGTTTGATCAGCCTCAGCAACTTACTGAGACCCTGCTTCAAAATAAAAGATAACAAGAGCTGGGGATGTAGCTCAGTGGTAAAGTATCCTTGGGTTTAGACCCCAGAGCCAAAACAAAACAAAAACCAGATATTTTTCTACACAGTATTTTGGGGTCATTAGGGGGAAACTTGGATCAGAGCACTTGGATTTCAATACTATCCAGGGACAGACATGAGATGAATTATCTAACCTCTAAAAGATGGTTTCCTTTCATTGATTCATGAATTCATCTGAAGGAACATACACTCCATGAGCAACTACCATAGGCCAAATATTATTTTAAGCAGCAGGGATATAGCAGGGTAAAAGAAAATAGGAAGCTCTCTCTATATGTAAGAAGAGACAGCAATGAACAAACACCTGTAAAAGCTCAGAAAAGACAACTTCATAGGGTGGCTATTCCAATGAAATAAGGTAAAAACAATATAAATTGTTTAGCATGGTGCCTTACATGCAAACATAATTCTAGTATGAGTTACTATTAATAGCATTACATGGATTTGGGAATAGTGTGAATCAAAAAATTTTGCGTAGTCATTATGGTGGTATGCAAATATTGTATCGGATGTTCATGAGATTGAGGCAGGAGGAACACATGAGCCCAGGAGTTTGAAGCCAGCCTGGGCAACCAGTGAGATCCTGTCTGGAATAGAAATAAAAAGAAAGAAAGCTTGATTTTAATTTTACAATAATAGTCCAAAATAGTGTGACTCATCTGTATTGAAAGTTTTGTTCCTTTGGTCTTATCTCTATTTCGTAAAAATAAAAAAATTAAAATCCCTAATTCCAATTCTTGCATTATCTAATGGAAAATAATCCCACATTTATCACAATTTGTATCTCCTCCTCTCCATTGCATTTGGCTTTGCATCATAAAAAATATTTTTAAAAAATATGGCCATAGGAAGTATAAAGGAGAGGGTTAGGGAGGGTAGGTAGTAGGGGGTGGATATGTTGGAAGTATGTTAAATGCATGCATGAATATGCCACAATGAAACCCATTATTCCATATAACTATTATGTGCTAATAAAAATATGCCCACAAACAACTAAAGATGTTAAAATGTGCAAAGACAAGAAAATGAAAAATGAATATCTCTTCATTATGTACTACTGGTTTGGTGTTATTAGGCATTCTAGACATATATTCTCTTTAAATCCTCATCACAACCTATATTAGACCCAGGTGGAAAAATTGCTATAGACGCCATCAATTGCTACAGACTCAAGTAAATATATGGGACGATTAAAGAGTTCTCAACATAGCTTTTCTTTTTCAGTTTCCAGTTACTGTTCTACAAATAATTGGTCACATACACTTTTTCTGTAAGAAACAAAGGAACACAACACTGTCAACCAAAATGAGAAGATAACTGACAGTTTTTATATCTTTAAAAAAAATGGTTTATCCTCAAATAAAGCAGGCTTTTTTCACTTTCTCTATTTCTGGGTTCATTTAGTTCTGATATAAAACAATCTTAGTACTCCAACTCAATTAGGAATGCTCATAGAAATTTCAGTCTTTTTGTTTGTTTGTTTGGTACCAGGGGTTGAACCTAGGGGCTCTTAACAACTAAGCCACATCCCCAGCCCTTTTTATTTATTTATTTATTTATTTTTTATTTTGAGACAGGGTCTCTCTGAGTTCCTTAGGGCATTGATAAGTTGCTGAGGCTGGCTTTGAACTTTTGAACTTGTGATTCTCCTGCCTCAGCCTCCCAAGTCACTGGGATTACAGGTGAGTACCCAGGACCCAACCTTCTCTTCCCTTCCCTTCCTTTCTCTTCTCTTCTCTTCTCTTCTCTTCTCTTCTCTTCTCTTCTCTTCTCTTCTCCTCTCCTCTCCTCCTCCTTTCCTTTCTTTCTTTCTTTCTTTCTTTCTTTCTTTCTTTCTTTCTTTCTTTCTTTCTTTCTTTCTTTCTTTCTTTCTTTCCTTTTTTTCTGTTGGATAATGATAGCAATGGCATGGATCAGTGGTTCTCAGAGTACAGTCCTCAGACTAGCACCACCATTTTCAACTGAATTATTAGAAATGGAAATTCTCAGCAGTCACCTATTGAATAGAAAATCCTGAGAATGGGTCCAGTCAATTTGTGTTTTGAAATACTCTCCGGGTGATTATGATATAATATAAAGTTTGAGGATTGTGAGTATGGATAATTACTGATACCCAACAAAGAGTGCTACAGATCATTACAATACTATTTTCTCTAAGGCAAGACCCTCCCTAGCCAAGAAAATTTATGTCATTGGTTTCTTCCCTATAAACAGAAAACAGTACTCCTTTAAAGATCCAACATTTCAGGAAATTTCTAAGTGTCACCAATTTGGGAGCTACACTGCTAGTAAAACGAAAGCAAACATTTCAAAGACAACCAATATCCAATTTTCTTTCCAAATTCTTCTGCTTGTAACAGGGTAGGGAATGTATTGCAAAGAGCCACGTACAAAAGAGCAACCCAAAAGACAGGGTGAATAGAAAGCGTCACAATCATGCTTTAGAGTCTCAGTTTCCTACCTGGAGGGTCTGAAAGAACGGTTCCTGTTCCATATGTAGAAGGCCAGGGAGCAGGATTGGTTTGTTAAGGCTGTCACTGAGATTAGAGCTTCCCGAAGCTCCTGTCCTAACATCAAGTCAATTTCTTGCTAAACTCATTCTCATTTTAAATGGGAAAAAGATTAGACTGTTGAGTGCTTGGGGAAAAATATAAAACTGGCTGGTAGGCAAGCTTTCCTTTTTAAAAGAAAAATTCTCTTAGCCTTCTGAACTCAAAGATAGCTTAATAAAAGCAACGGAAAAGACTAAAACCAGGGGGAAAAAATAAGAAGACAAGAAAAAAGGAAACCAGATCCCCTTTAAAATCAGTGTTCATTAAATGCCAGTGAAAGAAAATGCCTTCAAAGTTCTTACAGAGATACTGTTGGGACAGAGGAAGAGACTAACAAACACTTCAAAACAGCGTCTGGAGTTTTTCCACTTCAGAATATCACGGGAAATCTATCACCTAAGGAGGCAAAAATATGCTTAACCCTAAAAGTATCCATATTTCTCACATGTACAATGGCCCTTTTGTGGTGTGGATGCTGGCTTACCATCAAATCAGAAGCGCCTCTGATGGAGACCTGTTGCAAGATATGACTGGAAGAGGGCAAAAAAAAAAAAAAAAAAAATCTACATTTTACTTTCTTACAAAGGTAAAATGTAGAATTAGAAAGGGCTCCTGAAGGTGAATGTTTCACCCAGTCTATTCACCACAAAGCTATAGTTTGCACTATAGTTTTGAGAAATGAGACTAAGTGAAAGTTCCTGGAGTTGCTGATGTACCTGAATGAGGTCCTGGGGAATAATTGCCATGAATTAAGCTGAAGGAGAGTTCAAATATGTTTGAAGTATTTGGGCAAAGTAGGTTTTTAGCCCCAAACCTTCATTTCATCAAGTTATTTAGTTGGTTATCACAACTGGAATGGAATGCTAAGATGAAGATAATGCCAGAAGTTTTAGGGAGGATGAGGAAGCTAATAATACCTACAACAGAGAAAAGGAAAGGAAGCAAATTTTGGTGAAGATAGCCTCTAGAACAGGATGTAGATCTGAGACTTGTGGAAAGAAAGCAGGGAGGGAGCAGAACCAGACAGGGAAAGTGGCAGACTGTGGCACAGTTAGATTGTGTGTTTGGGGGATTCTGGGTTGAGTATAAGTGGCCAGCCTGGTTCTCCCACCATGCTCAGTCATTGCTTGAGGACCATCAGGGAAAAGCATGGCTTTAGTTCAATAGCTGTCACACACTTGGAAGGTTCTGCCACTGATAGACTGTCAGCTATCTGCACCCTTCACAGCTGAATGGGAAACCCATACAGTGTTACTCCATGGTGAACACAGGCCACCCTGTGCCACAGAATCTACTTCTCCTGGATTCCAGGAATCCCTGTACCAAAGATGAATGACAGTCTTTCTTGCAGTTGGAATTTTCCACTCTCCACTTTCCTTGGTTTTTCCAAAAGTATACAATTCTCAGACTACAGTTGTAGCTCAGTGGTAGAGCACTTTGCCTAGCATTGTGAGGCACTGGGTTCGATTCTCAGCATCACATATAAATAAATAAAATGAAGGTCCACTGACAACTAAAAAAAAAAAAAAATTTTTTTTTTTAAAGTATACAATTCTCTACTGCACAATTCTCTGGCTTAGACTTGTTTCAAAACCCTAAGGATCTACAATGGGATACTAACTGGTGTTTGCCACAAACTCCATTATCCCTTTTTCCACCAGCGACATCATAGAACAAAATCATAGGTTCTGCCTGGTCATTTGGTTCAAGCTGCAGCAGAGTTGTTTGCACATTCAATCTGGTCCTTTCCTCAGGTATTTGAACAGTAGTAGCCTTCCTAGGAATGAACCAAAAGAAACTTACCAGGGATCTCTTATGACTATACTATGACAGAGACAACAGAGCCCAAGGGTAAAGTGTCAATATAAATTGTTGTCCATGCCGTATAGATGTGGACTCTATCTGTTCCCCTTGCTTGCTTAGAAGAGAAAGTAACATGTTTGCTAAATCAAAGGTGCATATCATGTACCTGAATTTCTCACCAGATAAATCCTATATTCCAAAAGCGGGTACTTAAGTCTCTCTGCCTCTGGTCCTATGTTCTGGCCCTGTTTGTCAAGTACTCTAAAATTCCAATGCCAGGGGTACTTTCCTGGGTTCCACTAGTAGATTCTGATCAATTATTGTAACAACAGTTGTAGCTTTCTCTGGCATCAGGCCCAGCACAGGTGTGAGTTGCATGGCACCCACACTTGTGTTGGGTCTGATGCCATCGACATGGCAGCCAGAAGTGGTAGAGATAAATAAATCCTGAGGGGGAAGAAGTCCCCACAGTGTCCTTCCACATGGGGAGATTTCTAGCTCTCAATAGGGATGGGTGGGCTTCCTACACAGTCTGTGAAAGCTCAGAGGGGCCCAGATCTTTAGGTGTTCCCACACAGACTCTCAGGTCAGGTTTCCTGATTTTTTCCAACTAATGCTCTGACCATTAGCCCTGTGTCCACTGGGCATTCCATTCATCATCCAAAGCTCAGTGATTCTGAGTTCTGAGAATGGTTTTCGGCTTTCTCTCCTTTCCTACTGCAGAAGATAAAGACTGTTTTTTAAGCTGCCAAAGAGGCCCCTGGGCTTAACACTTAGTTTTCAGTTTGCTAACTGCCCTTAGCTTTTCATTATCCTTCTGCAGGTTTCCCAGTCAATCTAATAACAGCAAGCCAAATTCACTGTTCTTGTGAGCTTTGTTTCCCACCCACATCTGACTCAGCACTTTTCAAAGTCCTGAGTCACTGTAGCAATCAGGGTCATCTCCTCCACTGCAGCATTGAACTAGGCCACCTCCTCTGAAAGTTTTAACAATGGAGTCACTACCTTGTGCCAGAAACTACATCTGCTCTGTTTACCACCCACAATAGGATCCTCATTGCCAGATAAGTGCTGAATGACCCAAGGCTTGAAGCCCATCTTGCTGTCAGGTTAGGTCCTGGGAGGTAGATGCTGAGACAGAGTTAGGAATGTGTACAATTCAATGGGAGGTCTAGCATCTGTGAAAGATAAAGGGCAAGGAAGCAGGATTGGACAAGGAAAGCTTTCAGACTGAGATGGGGACCTGAAAGTCTGAATGGCAAGTAGGAGGAGGCAAATAAGGAGAGCCTGACTGCTCTGCAGACCCAGGAGAGTCTTGGCCAACCCAGTGGGAAGCTTCCAGTCCAAGATTGCCTGTAGAGGAGTTCAGCACTGGGCAGAAATGGCCAGGCCCTAGAATCCCACCACATCAATCATTGGGAAGTAGCTGTGCAGAAAGAGGGTGGCCTTGGTTCAAGTACTATAATCCTAAAGTCACTACAGCTGGAACCTGGCTATTAGCCACTTATGACTATTGCACTTTCATAGTGCCCTTCATGGTTTTTTTTCCATGAGCATATATTTATTTCTTCTCATTTCAAATAACGGTGATAGGTTTACTAGGAGACAAGAGATGAGTAAATACAGTTCTTGATTTTCAAGAAGCTGGAAGATAGTGATAAAAAACATTCATGTCACAAAGAAGTGACCCAAATTGCAAAGGTGCCAGAGCCATCTGTTGCTTTTGTCTGTTCAGCATCAATTTCCCTATAATGGAAACAGAAAGTCAGTTTTCTTTTGGGAATGGGCCCTTCCGAGTTCACATGTCTGGGGAGCTCTCCTGCCACATCCTGTGTAGATGAAGAAAAGTTTCTGTCGGATGATGGTGCCAACTATCAATTAATCACTGAGAAACTTATCAAATCAAATAAACACAAAAGCCAATAATCTTTTCAAATGGAAGGGGGTGTGACAGACTGGGCCATGCCAGATCTGGCCTCCAACAAGACAGAGAAGCCCACCTTCCCTTTATTTATACTTGCAGGTAAAGGGGACCAGGAGGGGCTTCTTCTGTGATAAACAGGATGGGGTGGAGTTAGGGAAGCCATTTGCTTAGAGAATTAGCATTTCCTCAGACGGTGAGCCAACTCTGTACAGGGTCACCTACCCCAGGCTGTCTGACTCAGTCTCTCATGACTGCCAGTTCCTGGGAGTCAGACCTCTGTATCCCGTGACTCAGCCAGGCCTGATTCTGCTAAACATGGATGGCTTCCCACACACATAGAAATGCCTCCCTGTGTTCCCTCACCCCCATCGGTTACTAGAGAGGGTGTAACTCAGACCTGGTCACTCAAGGCTTTGGTTGGAAATACTGTGTGCTCTTTTTCCCACTGGTGTTACTTGTTGTGAGGATGAGGTAAGCCTGAGTTACTAGAGAACACCATGTGAACAGAGCCTGCCGAGAGTGCAGCCAAGTCACAGGGAAGCGGTGCTGAGAAAAAGAACTTGAGAAACTGGATTTCCATGGGCCCTTGGAGCCCTCCAGACTTCAAAATCTAGGTCTATAACTTTCAGTTATGTGAGCAAATAAAGTGTCCTTTTGACTGTAGGCTATTTGGGATGGGTTTACTGTCAACTCTTGATACAAATTGGTAGAGGAAGGGCTGAGTCTAGAACAGTGGTATGTTTTAAGGCACACTCCTCTTTAACAGGAGCCCAAAGAAGAACCACTGAATACTGGAATTTGAAAAGATTGTACCCAGCCTTCAGTCCAGCCCTGTCGCTCTAAAAGAGTCTATGAAGGATGACTCTTCTGTCATTAGCTACTTGATAAAGCACATTTTTTGAATCTGTGGGTTTCAGGCCACAGTTGTTTTCACTGTGACACTGTGTGTCCCTTGAGAGCAAGATGAAGATTACATGCTGTTTAAATTCACAGAATTCACAGAAACTGAAAAAAAAAAATTAATTTATAAACAATGGCAGTCAGCTAATGCTAATTTAGTATTTAATGCCAGTAATCCTGGATAATGTGGCTATTGAAGAATAGTTACTAACGTGGGCTTCATACTATAATTTAGCATTACTTAAGTAAGAATAAGATCAAAATATGCACTTTTGAATGAAGTGTGGGAAAAGTCTAATCCTTATTAATTTTTCTTTTTTGTGACTTGCCTGAAAATGTTCCTTCCTTTTGTTTGGCAAATTTTAATTCTTTATACCTTATTCTGGAATGTTGTGAGTGGAAAATAATTTTGGAAAATTAAAATTAATTTTTCTAGTGCATTGTTATTTACTTCACTATTGCAAAGAACTTCAAGGAGACTTTTTGCCTTGAGACTTGTTTTTATAATGTATTATTATGGCAGCCTTTTTTTTTTTTTAATCAGCCTTTTTAGATTTTAAGGCTTAGTTAAAATAAAAGCCAAAATTTTGAATGATGACTCTGTCTACATAGCATATCTAAAGGAAGAGATGAAAGAGACAAAGATGTTTTACATTTATGTGTACTTTATTTTTTTAGTTTTTTTTTTTTTATTCTTTAGAAAAGTGCTTATAAACCATTTGGGACTTCATAGTTTAAGAGAGGATTTATTGGTAGGTTTTAATTTGTTTTACTTAGACATTACATTCTTGAAATTATTCCTAATTTTAAAATTGAATTTTTACCCATACCATATTTTTGGGGTATTTTCCAGACTTTTCTAAAAGTAACATTATGATCAATCACATGCTCACCATCACATAATTAGTTTAGTGCCTCAGTTTTACACACTGAAAAACAGAAACAGAAAAGACCAGACGAATTTGAAAAGAAGCAATGAGGAGAATTCATTCCTTCATCCACATATCATTTTGCAACTCTGGTCCTCTATTTTTTTTTTTTTTTTTTTTTTTTTTTTTTTTTTTTTTTTTTTGGTACTGGGGATTAAACCCAGGGTCACTTAGCCACTGAGGCACATCCCAAGCCCTTTTAAAAAAAATATTTTATTTGGAGACACAATCTCACTGAGTTGCTTAGGGCCTCACTAAGTTGCTGAGGTTGGCTTTGAACTCGTGATCCTCCTGCCTCAGCCTCCAATGCTGCTGGGATTACAGGTGTGCAAGATCATGCCCAGCTTGAGCTTCTACTTTTTAAGATAAATTTTATTTCAGGAAATGTGTTTATAATCTTTGATTCAAAATCTGTTGTTCATTCTCAGGATGAATGAGGCAAATCTTCATGGCATCATAATTGCAAAAGATGGTGTTTAACATGTATATAAAAGAACACTCATTGCAAAACCTAGTTAAAATATTAATGGCAAAGAAATAAAGAAACAAAATTTGAGCATATGAATAAGGCAGGAGAGTAGTAGCTTTGTATTTCACTACTAAGGAAAACCTGTTTTTGCCTCCTCAGAGTCAATAAATTCTTTTACACATTCAAGAAATATTCACTGAGCATCTATGTTCAGCATAGAGGAAATGGAGATGAAGGGATGAGATTCCAACCCTGAGGGGTGTGAAGAAGTGGGGAAGACAGACATATATACAAATGACTGAACGACTATGGGAGAAACAGTGCAGTAGAACTTTGTGATGACTGACATGAAAACAGAGATGAAAAGGTATTATTACCTGGGCAAATCAAAGGGAAGCCAAAAGAAGCCTTTGTAAAGGAGTTGTAGAAGAACAGGGCATTCAAGGCCAGCATTTTCCAGTAGGTGTGTGGGAGCAGGTGCATCTCCTGCAGAGAATGGAGTTTGGTTAGAGAGTAGACAGGTTTGTGGTGGGGCATGGAGGTAAAGAAGCAAAGCATAATGAGCCACAGGAAATTATATTCATGTTGGCAGGGTGGGCAGGTCAGATTTTAAAGACCTTAAATGCCAAGTCATGAAGTTTGGATTTTTCTAATTGTCCACAGACAGCCATCAAAGGTCTTTTCATTTTGTTCATTTTGTTTCATTTTGTTTTATTTTAGCAAGATTGTAATATGATCATCTTATGATATAGGAAGATAAAGTCTGCAAGATGTGGATAGATTTGTGAGAAAAGAGACTAGAACTCTGAACCTCTTTAGAAAACTGTTCTAGGAGAAAGTGGAATGGAGATGAGTACCTGAACAGGAGTGAAGGGGACAGAAATGACACTTGGACCAAAGTGTGGAGATTGGTGGTATTAACTGGGCAAACTGATGAGGAAGAGCTTGCTGGTAGATGGCAGCTGGAGAAGTGGACAGGAAGGACATGTTGGGTTTGGAACATGTCAAGTTGAGGTGCCTGTGGTTACTGGGAAGGAACTGTTCAGAATGTGAATCAAGAGCTGCTGAGGAGTGTCCAGCTACTGAACCTGGCTGTAGAGCAGCTTTAGCAGACAGAAGATGACTGAAGTTTATGTCAGTGATAAAAACAGAAAGTTGCATTTGCATCCTAATTGTCTCCTGGGTGGCTGGAAACGAATGAGAAAACATTTGTGAGCTCACATAGCTCTCATTTCACTATTGTAGAACAGGAGCCCAGAGAAAGCAAGTGACTTAACTCAGCCCCACAGCTGGCTGGTTGTAGTACCCAGAAGAGAATCCATACCTCCACGTATCAGACATTGTGTGGGACACCTCTCAATTTCTGCTGGCAGAGCTATAAATTGGTACAACATTTTGGAAAACTGATATTGTCCAATAAATCCAAACGTGTATACATTCCAATAGTCCAGTCTTTCCTCCATAATGAAATACACAATAGAAACACATATATCTATTAACAAAGAGTCATGCATGAGAACATTCATAGTAACACTATTCATACAACACCCCACAAGAGGAAATTTCCCCAAAACCCATCCTGATAAATAAATGAATTAAGGCGTATTTACCACAAAATAAGAATGAGCACAGCATCATGGTACATGCCTGTGATCCCAGTGGCTTGGGATGATGAGGCTGGAGGATCACAAGTTCAAGACCAGCCATAGAAACTTAGTGAAACCCTAAAAAACTTAGGGAGACCTTGTCTCAAAATAAAACATAAGGACTAGGACTATGGCTCAGTGGTAGAGCACTTGCCTAGCATGTGTGAGGCACTGGGTTCAGTTCCCAGCACTGCATATAAATAGATAAAGGTCCATTGACAACTACAATAATATTTAAAAAATAATAAAATATAAAAAAGGCTGGACATGGTTCAGTGATTAAGCAACCCTGGGTTCAATCCCTGGTACCAAAAAGGTATTTAAAAAATTTCCCAGTGTCTAACATATGTTTAGCATTGTCTCTGAGTAAAAGTTATTTCTGGATATTCCTACATATTTGCCTTCTAATCATCATCTATTCTCCATAATGGCATACCTTTCTGATTAGTCAGTCCTCTCTGTAACTTAAATGGTTTGTTGTAAAGTGAAAACACTCAGGTTGTTCCTCACTGGCCATGACTGGCAGTGTTTCCTAATGGACACTGAGGTCCTTGCACATGGAACTTGCTTGCAAAATACCAGCAAAGGGACAATGAAATATTTGTCCCTGAACATAAAATAATAATAATCATAATCAACTAGGTTCTTGAATGAATTGGCAAGTAAATAATTTTTTATAAAAGAGTTGATTTGAAAGTATTATATAAATACACCCATGCTTTGACCCTCTTGTATATTGTTTCATTTCCATCATAACTTATTATAGAAAAGTAATGTTGATTCTCTTTTAAATGGTGCTTCCTAATTATTATAACCTGATAGGAGTGTGTCCTATGTAATAGAGGACCGCCATGCTAAAAATAGCAGGCAGTTTTATTAATTAAAACATTGAGGCAGGAAAACCAGTACTTAAAATTGTATTGTCTTACAATGTACTATTGTCAGAGGTTTAAAGCCATGAAAACTAGGGGGGAGGAGTTGGAAAATTGTTTCATATAATGAATATTTGTGATGACATAAAAAAATCAAGTTTTTAATTTTTCTGTGATACTTAACATTCATTATTTCAACTTTAGTTTGTATAAAATTAAAGGACTAAGATTGGAAACTATTATTTCTTAAGCTTGAAAGAATATTTAACATTTGTTAAATGAATTGAATATAATAGTCCCCAAATCTTCTAATTCTCTAGTCCGTTTTCTTTGTCTAATTAAAAAAAAAAAAAAAATTATTCTAGGTCCGAAATCCCATAATTAACTTCCCATATGACTTTATATTTACAAACCATCTCCTTTTTTCTTCTTTTCTCTTGGGACAGCATCTTGCTTGTGTTGTCCAAGGCTGACCGTGAACCCCTGGATTCAAGGAATCCTCCTGTCTGAACCTCCTATGTCGATTTTACATTAACCTTTTTCTTCTCTTAAGTAGTGTTTGCTGTCTGTCTCACAATGGTAGGGGACTGGTGATGGGTGTAACTTATTTTTGGAATCCTACTTCAGTGATGCTGTTGTGAAAAAAAACTTGAAACAAAAACAAAACGAAAAACGCAAAATGCTCCTGAAGGCCTTGGACAGTGAGGTGAGTAAAGAGAATGGGAGATGACAGGAGGAGGTAGGGATGCCACTGCAATGTCCTTGCTAATCAGGAGCTGGCAGTCACTAGAAGCAGGCCAGTAACTGGGACTGCGGGTCCACCACCTCGCTAGCTACAAACTATCTATAGGTAAGGGAACCCTTCTCAAAAACATCACTTTACATTTCTTGCAGGACATAAATGATTTAATTACAACACATTCAAAGGACAGAAGACAATGGTGACAGAGGTATTTGAACAATAGCCACTGGCAGGAAAACAGGAGAAATGACATGTGAAGTTATTTGTTTTAAAGGAGGTTTTTTTTTTTTTTTCTTTCTTTTTTTTGAGGGGAGTGCTGCTGGGGTTTGAACCCAGGGGCATTTAACTGCTGAACCACATCCCCAGGTCTTTTTTATATTTTATTAGAGACAGGGTCTCACTGAATTGCTTAGGGCCTCACTAAATTGCTGAGGCTGGGCTTGAACTCCCAATCCTCTTTCCTCAGTCTCTCTAGTTGCTGGGATTACCACTGCGCCTGGTCCCTTCCTCTTAGCCACATGATTGCCTCTTGAGTGTTTATCATACGCGTGTTGCAGGACACATCCTGTTATTTAGTTTTCCTTAGTGGCCAACAGAATGCTCTGGGGAGGACATTTTCAGGGACCTGGATTTATATGTAACTGGGCATGGTTTTATATTTACCCGAAGAAACCTTTTGATCACTTGCTTCTAAGTGGCCTCCAGCTCCTGGTTAGTGAGGAGATTGCAGTGACATCCCTACCTCCTCTGGTCCTCTCCCCTCCTCTTCACTCACCTCACTACCCAGGCCTTCAGGAGGATTTTGTGTGTTTGTTTGTTTGGTTTGGTTTGATTTTTGTTGCAAGCCTTTATTTCACAACAGCATCACTGAAGTAGGATTCCCAAAATAAGTAACACCCCTACATTGTGTGACAGAAAACACCACTTAAAAGGTTAATGTAAAAATTACAGCTTTTACAAAACAACCACTAATTTTCAGTTTTAAAGGAAATGTGGAAGAGGAATGCAAGTCTTAGTAAATAGAAGATTGTAGTGTTAAAGAAGAAAGTGAATAGCAGTTTAAAATTGCAAGTCGAATCACCATCAGCACCAGAAAGTAATGGCAAAATAAAGGTTAAAAAAGAAGGTGACAGATGTGCTGAGTAGAAATGATCTTAAAAACAAGCTTCCCTTGAATGTGAAATGGAGAATCCAGAGTTGGGATTGCCAACTGTTTACAAAGAAAAGATTATTCAGAAGAACTACGTGACTTAAACAATAACAGCTTTCAGATTCTTCTGGGAAGATTGGTAGATAATATGAAATTTAAACTAACATTTGGACTTTGTCCATTTTGTGCACAGTGAAGACATTTTTGGCATGCTATTTAAAATATTTTCATATCAGTTTATCATTCCAAAATATAGTGAAAACACACTTCTACAGTTGCATTCTGTGGCATGGAAAAAAAACAATGTCAGAGGCAGAGGCCACATTACCTTATATAGAAATAAATAATTCCCTGTATCTAATTTACACTAATTTGCACCCTCTTATGCATGCAAGGTACAATTCCAAAACTTTCTTTGTCAGACCAAATCATATAAACTTGAGCAAATTACTGAATCTCCTTACTATACTTTAGTTCCCAGTCTAAAAAATGGAGTCAACAGTGGTAAACATTTCCTTCAGTTAATGTGAGAATTGAATGGACTGATACCTAAAAACCACTTAGGACAGTCAAAAATAAAGAGGAAAATACTCACATCCACATACGCACAAACATATGAGTGAGGCAATCCTTATTGTTTATAAAATGATTGTTATTAAAACATTTGTAACTGCTAGAAAAAAATGAATATGTGACGAAGACCATATGAGGCCTACAAAGTCTAAAATATTTACAATCTGGCCCTTTACAAAAGTATTCACCAAGGTCTGCTCTAAATGGTAATCTTGACTACAATAGGGATCTTTAGTCAGTGTAAGTGAATAATATAAATGGAATGCCAGCAATATTTAGATTTTCTCTGGGGCTACATAGCATTTACCAAGATTAAAAATTGATTATATAACTAAATTATGATTTCTTATATAAGTTCAAATGTTACCAAAATATTTATCAAAGGAAAGCATTCTAAAGTATCTCTGACATCTGATGCCAATGAACTGTTAGTCAGAGTTTTTGTGTTTTGTTTGGAAGCTGGACCGATGAACACAACCATCAGGAGCTTGCAGAGATGCATGGATACTTCAAGGGTCTTCTTGTCACATTAACCTCATTCGAGGCTGTAGTGATGCACAACTCCAGGGGGGCATCAATTACATCATGTTCATGGGAAGGAATTATGCCTTATGGTTACCTTTGGAGAAAAATACAATAGGAAAGAAGCCCTCTGAATTGTGCAAAAACAACAGTACTGACTTCAGCTCCTTTCTTAATTGGCATTAAATTGGCAAATAAGGAAAATAATTCAGATGATATATTTTTGTTTAAATAGGCTATTTGACAATCTCAGCCTTGATATCTTCTTGTCAAGGAAGAAAAATATAGCTTGGATATTAACACAATAATTTAAGTAGATTGAATAATTTTTTCCAAAGATTTTAAAGATTGTTGACTGATGGATGCCAACTGGTTGGAGAGACTGCCAACTGGATGCAGGAGTGGTGGCCTACACTTTGGTATTGGAAATTCAACTTAGTTTTAATCTATGATCTAAGGGAGCATATAGAAGCTATCCTTATCAAATTTGTATATGACATAAATTGGGAGGATAGAAGATAGTAGTTATAGTTTCAAAAAAAATTAACATGGAACCAAAACTAAACAAAACAACACAATAGAAATTTATCCTTTGCAAAAAGGAACTCTCTAAATCATGGCTTTTTCAATATTTGTAATTCATTGTTGAACCTAAATGTATTTTGGCTTCATAAAACTCAGGGAGTCTTAAAAAGATTGAATAAGTATGATTATCATGTAAGTATAGTTATCCTTAAATATTTGGCTCTTTTCTTTACTATATAATTTTAATGTATTGTTTCCCAAAGATAAAATTGTGAGACAGAATTAAACTCATGTTTAAAAACTGAAGGGCTACAAAACAGATATAATCCATGAATGTCTTTTATTTTACTGCCCTCTCCATTATGTTTCAGTGAACATTTGAATTAGTTGCCTATATTGAAAAGCCCCAAGATTTCATGCACACATCTGGATCTTTGGCTTCTCTGGGGTAACAGGAAGATCTACTGCACTGACCCTTCCTTGAACAGTGGCTACCACTCTCCTAAGGCCAGACCTGCACCTTCAGGCCACCACACTCCTCCCCATTCCCTATGGTGGCCCTACCTGGCCTGCTTACTTATTGTTCTACATGCCTGACCCCTATGCATTTGACTCGGTGTGACCCCTATAAAGTAAAATGATGGAGACATTTTGAAACTATGGAATCTTTCTTCAAATTTGTTGGGTTGCTTTGAGAGGTATGAAGCTTCCATCCCATCAAGGGCAGCATCCTTTAAAGCATAAGATATGGATGTTACTGGAAGGATTTCTGCAAGGAGTTGGAAGTTAGACTGGATCGATATTTCTCAAATTTCTTTTTAAAAGAACGACACAAGTAGTGTTGCTTGTTCAATTTTTACTCTGAATCTTAAACAGCCATGTGAGTTAAATTATTATGTTTTAGTTTTGATTTAAATGAACTCCAAACAAATATTTAAATTCCAAAATTATTGCTGTCAAACAGCTCTGTAAAAACTTTAAAATGTCTTTTCATATATTGAGTGTTTATGATGTGTAGACACAGGCTATATTTGTGATACTTCATCATCTATGTAGTTTGGATGAACATTTTGGCAACTGTGCTTAGTTGGAACTATAAATTTAGGGATGATTTCCATGGTCCAAAATTCCTATGAAGCTAGGTCATGCACAACCAACATTTAGAGAAGAAAAAGAAGATGATCCTGGTTATAACAATTCATTCCACTTGTGAATTCTAAAGTCCTGGTTATATTTGAGATGCAGATGCTCACATGTAGATTCCTTTTTCAAATGGGAAGCTCCGACTCACTGAAATTAAGTCAAAGGATATCTGTAGTAAGTATTTAATGAGTAGCCATCATTGCTGGGACAAAGAAAAGAGTATGTAATATTAAGTCCTTGCTCCTTAGGACTGCACTCTCTTGTTGAAGACAAGTCACAATCACAAGAAATAATTAAAGAATAATAAAAGTAGTACCTAGAGGCTGGAGTTGTGGCTCAGCGGTAGGACGCTTGCTTGTCATGTTTGAGGCTCTGGGCTCGATTCTCAGCACCACATAAAAATAAATAAATATAATAAAAGGTCCATTGACAACTAAAAAAATGTTTAATTTTTTTTAAAAGTGGTACCTAGTTAAATATGCCACAGACTACACATAGAGTAGACATTTGGAGAAGGGACAGAGGATCACAAACTGTGGTAATTGTAGAGAATGAATAGAATGTCATTTAAAGGATAATCCAAAGAAGAGGAAAAGATAGGCCAAGCAACAGTTACAGCATGTGCTAAGCAACATACTCCTCCTACATCAGGCAGAGGTGTGAAGCATATGTGGGCGTGGGAGAAGCCTGATCATGGAGGTACTGAATGTGTTTAAGGCTGGATCCTTGAGCATTCCTTTAATTATTGGTGAAAGGATAAAATGAGGCAATGAATGGGACAGCGTGCTGAAGGTCAGTAAAAAGGCTGGAGCTCTGGCTCAGGTGGAGTAGGAGGAGGACTCTGCCAAGAGGAGACAGAAAGGAAAATACAGTTTGTTTCTAATGGTGAGTGCTCTGCAGGCAGTCACAGGTCGGTGTAGCAAGATGGTGACAAATCAGAGAGAAGTGCCACTTCCATTGCGAGGGACTGTGAGCATGCTGGCGTGCTGATGGAGATAGCTGAATAACGAGCTCAGAGTAGAGCCTGTTGCATTTTGTTTGATATCGTGGCTTTAAAGAGTGGAATTAGCCTTACAAGGAAATGGTCCCATTTTTCTCAAAGATGGAGGCAACGTAAGAGCTTAGATAAGGCTACAAATAGTTAGGTGGACGTAAGAGAAGTGGAGGGGGGCTTGTTTTTTAATGTCTTAATTATTTTTTCAGTGAAGTAGGAGGCAAGGACATCTACTACTGAGAATGAATACATAAGACTAGGGAGAGAAGTGTAGGGAATGTGAAAAAGGCAAGCGAGGAATGCACTAGTCTGGGGATTCGAAAATCTATAAATAAAATAAGGTTGCTATTTAAGCAGAGATGAAAGAGCATGGATTTGTAGCTGAGCCTAGTATCATGGTTTTGAGAATTTTTCTCAGTAATCTTTGATAATAACCAAATTTTAAAATGAAATAAGAAAGTAGGCAGCAGGTCAAAGAGGCATGAGATTTTAGGGTGATAGGCATGAATGACACGGTCGTTCTTATCAAGGAGTCCAGCCTAGTTAAGGAAGTAAGGCAGGTCCACTTGCCAGGATAAGGGCCAGGAAGAAGGGGGGCATTGGCAGCACAGCAGAACAAGAAACGCAAAGGGGATGAGGAAGGGGACAGGTTGTGTACGAAGAGAAGAACAATAATAAATTCCTGCATTCAGGATTTACAAGTGTAGAAGCCCTGGGTGATTGTCACCACAGGTGTGGCTGTGCTGGGGATAACTGATGTTTAGCAAGGAGAGAGAAGATGAGACGTGAGGCCAGGGACCTAACTAAGTATACTGAAGCCATGAAAATGGAGGCAGAGCACGGGCTGTTAAGGAAGATGGAGGATTTACCGCCACCATCAGTGAGGAGGTTGGAACAGCATCTTGGTGACTGGAAACTGAGGTGAGGGTGAGAGCAGTTTAGGGAGTTGTCATAGATTCCAGAAGAGGACTGTTGACTGGGAAGGCTTAGGACAATAGTGGACCAAAGCAGCGATCTAGGAATGGGTTGCCCCAGTATACAACACTTTGGGTGCCTCTCTTCGAATCATCCTGCTTATTTCAGGAATTGTTGCAGCAATCAGCTTCACACAAGTGGAACCTGATTATATCTCAGTTTGACCACACAGCTCTTATCTTCTGCCCCAGGCTTTCCTGACAATGTAATGTGGCACTCCAAGCATGCAATCTAAACATGGAGGGGGCTAACCCTGATTGGGACAGCACTAGACTGACCAGCAATTAGCTGGGGAACCAGTGTTCCCACTTAGCTGGGGAAACAGTGTTTCCATCGGGCAAACAATTCTGAGGCGCTTTCTGAGGTTCTTTGGAGCACTCCAGACGTGTTGCTCTTGAGTTGTGCACAGCAGTGCTAAGAGTAGTAACAGCTTTGTGCTAGATTTGCCTCCTTCCTGGCTTCACTCCTCCCCATTCCCTACCCTATTCCCTGTGGTCACTTCTTAAAATACATGACCTGAATGCAAGGGCTAGTTGTAGACCAGATGTCTGGGAGGAACTTAGGTCCCTTATCTGTGAGTGAGGCTGCAGAGAAATTAGGAAGATCGCATGTTCAAGTGAAAGCCAGGTTTCAGTTCAGTTAAAGAAGAAGAAGCCTTGAAAAACAGGAGTTTCTGACAAAACACCAATTTCAAAAGAATCCTCCTGGATTGGGGACAGGTCAGAGCAAGAGCAGGGTTGATGGAGATGAAAACATGGGAGGAAAATGAGGAAGGTTAAATATGAATCATGTACATTAAATGAGCTCCTCTGTCCCAGAAAATAGATATACTAATAAGCATGAGCAGCACGTTTTAGACAGTTGTATTTATTGCTGGAACTTTGCATTTGCCTTCATCTTCATTTGTTCTGTCCCGGGCAGAACATCAGACAGTCTAGCCTTGCTGTGTATCTCCTTTTCCTGCCAACATGCTGAAGTCACCCTGTATCCAGCCCTTAACGTCACTTCAGTTCACATTCACATTCATGTCTTTTGTCTTTTTCCTTGGTGTCTAATTTACTATAGTTTCAATGAACTTCCTTTTCTCTGAGTAGGACACATGGCCAACTCATCTAAAATGTCAAGAAATCATAACGTGGAGTTATGTCCTTTGGAGAAAAAAAAATGAAATATACATTTACATATAATTAAATAAGTTAAATAAATACCTGTGGATTTTAAAAAGCACACAATTTCTGACAGAGTACAAGATACTTAGGGCAAATTTTTGTAATATCCCCACCGAATTTTGCTATATCCCTGAACTCTTAAAATTTGAACCAGAAAGTCATAAAAATACTTTGAGAATATTATTCTGTCCATTTTAGACATTTTGGTTTAAAATACTAGGTCATCAGAAGCTTCTGTAATAAGTCTTACCAGAGAAAAGGCCTCTGTCACTATTTCTTGTGAGTCACAAGCCACATGCACACACTGATCCCTTCAAACCTGTATCAGACAACAGGCCTGGGAGAAGAGACCACATGTTTGACATTGGACTGAACCTCGAACTGTTATTTTTTAGAAAGAACTTACATAGGAGACACATTCAGTTTGGAATCATAGAAAACAGAGACAAAAAAGAACACTCAAGTCATGGGTGCCCACTTCCTGTTGGTCATCCACACTACTGTTGCTCTTTACTTAGCCTAGACTTAATTCCCTTCACATATGGCCTTTTAAACAATTATTCCCAGTGTAATATTACTGATAAAACTATTACTGGTTACATTTGTAGTCTCTTGCCCAAAGCAAAACTAGGTCTGATATTTCCTGTGCGAAGTTTTGATTACTCCACTTCATCACCTTCTTCTCTTACCTGCCCACATTTATGCACATCAGAATCATCTTACCCTCACAGTCATATCTTAATTATACAGCTTTTAGAACTCATCTTCTATATCCAGGCTTTTTCATTATTTCTGCTATTTGTTTTTAAATTCCTTCTATTTTACCTCTCACCTCTCATTGATCAAGTTTCAGCAGATATTTTTTTCTTTAAATATAATTCATCATCAAATCATCATAGCCAGTGGTATCAGCCTATGGACTTAAGAGCACAATTCTACAAAATGTAATCTTAACCATCCAATAGACTCTAATCCATAGAAACAGTTTGGCTAGGCACCTTTCATTCTCTTTTGAACTCTCCAAAAGCTATCTGACCAAAGCAGAGCTAGTACTTAAGACTAAAATGTGTTTATGAAACACCTATTGGCAGATGCTTACTAAGCCCCATGTAAAACAAGCTAGTTTTAATGCTCTGTCACTGGGAGGCTGAAACCTAAGATTATCTATGTAGACAGCTAGTTGAAAGAAAAATGTATTTAAATAGCATTATTTATGTGAAAAGTATAATGTAGTAGACATGGACTTTTCTACGACCAACATATTGATTTTTTTGGGGGGGGGTGGAATCATTCCTACCTGACCTGGATGTACATCTCTCAACCCATACAAACTCATGCTGATATACACCCTTATGTACTCATTCATGTGGTGTTTGGCAGGGGAGCAGGGTAGACCTGACTCTGGCCTGGTCATTCAGAGTATTGTATCCACTGGCCATGGAAATTGGTTTGTGAATGGGAATATGATATAACTCAGTCCAATGAGGCTGTGTCACGGAATTTTTATAGAAGAGCATATAAACACAGAACCATTGATGACCATCTTGCCAACTGTTAGAATTCCTAAAGGAAATGACTTACTGGAAAACACTCCCAAAAAATGGAGAGAGAAATCAGATCCTGACAGCATCTTTGAAAGTTAGCAGATAGTCCTACTTTAAAGCCAGTTCTACCTCTGTACTTTTCAGTTCTATGAGTTGTTAAACACTTTAGCTCTTCTTGAAACCAGTTTGATTTAGGTTCCTGCCATGCAGCTAACAGTCTTTACTAATGTATGTAGTTTGCCAAATAACAAATTTGACCAATCCCTTTAGAGCGATCTTTTGCATTCCAGTGCTTCCCAAAGTGAGAGCTGCATACTGCTCATTTCAGAATCACCTGGGATGCTTGCAAAATGTAGATTTCCTGCAGTTCCCCAAACATCATCAGAATCTATAAAGGTGAGGCTCTCATGTTTGACAAGCTACCTCTGGTGATTTTATGCACATGAAATTCTGAAAAACACCACTGAAGTCATGACTTTAGATTAGATCAGCTCAGATCAAGCTGTTTCTTAAATCAAATTGACCCTTGGGTTCAGCCAAACAGCAATTCTTTTCAAATAATTGATCACCAGATTTTAAAATGTCAGCATTGATGTAACTAGAACACAGAGTAAACACTTCAGGGCGTATGTGAAGTAACTGTAATGAAAACTGTGATGTTTAAATGACTGCAGAGTTCCTTATCACCTCTTACCTGTAATCTAAGTGGCATTAAAAGACACAGCCTTCTACCAGAAACAAGGCTTGGCAACATTCACAGGTAAAGTAGAAAGAAGAAAGTAAGTTTACCTTGAAAAGGTGCAGAGTCAAGGGAGCTCATACTGGAGATATGTGGCTAGTGTGTGTCTTTGTTCTTTTAGCTGTTGAATGAACTTTACACCTCTCCAATATGGCATTAATTTCCCACACTTGAATAATTCCTCATTTCCCAAAGAGCATCAGTACAAGGAAAATCCTTCATTTGTGGGGACCCTATGGACCCTTTACTTCTTCGGACCTTTTAAAATACATTTAACTACAGATGTGTCTAATTAGCTAAATCTTTGGTCAAGACATCTTACAACTCAAGGAATTCACTTCCCAGTGTCACAGGAGATGGGATTTTTGGAGCAAAAACATGAATCTGTCAAATCTTCAGCAGATAAATACATTGTGGTATAAACTCAGTTAAAAAAAAAAAAAGGAAAGAAAGAGTAATATACTTAACCGGACTGATTAATCTATAAAACATTAGGCTAAGTGAAATAATTAAAACACAGTAGGGTACATACCACATGACTCCTGTATGAAATTCTAAAAAGGCAAATCCACAAGGGACAGTAGATCAGCAGCTACTTGGAGCAGTGAGACAGGAGAAAGCTTCTGCTACACAGAGGTACAGAGAGTTTTTTAGGTTGATGGAAAAATTCTATATCTTGATTGTGGGGAAGCTTACATGACTATATATAATCATCCAAGTTTATCAAATTGTCTATCTCAAGTGGGTGAATTGTATGTGAATCATACCTCAGTAAAACTATTACTGAACAGAGAAGTTTAGAGGCAGTGGGAACTGATTTTACCAGAGCAGGAAAATGAAGACATGAAAAACAGTTCTAGAGAGGAATGGGCTGAGGCCTATGGACAGTGTAGGGTCTGGGGATGCAGGCAGGTTCCAGCAAAGGCAGAACCCTGGCGGCCAAATGGGAAACTCTTGGGGTGGGAGCTTCCTCACTTGGTCCAGTCTGTTGTTGCTTAATCATTTCAGCACCAGAGTGCCTTCAGCTCCATGAGGCTCCAAGTTCTACCTGAAGGTGACTAGGCAAGAAAGCGGTCTTGGGAAATTGCTCACTGACAGGAACACAGAGAAATAGGCTGGAATAGAAGGGAGTGACACAGAGTGACTGACCCCCAGGGTGGGCCACTGTGGCACGCAGCTAAGAGATGTCCCAGGATGAAGAGCACACTTTCTAGTCTTAATAGATATTTATCTAGAAGCCAAAGACCTTGTGTGGTAGGTTAGTGCCCTTGGAATTATTCTAAAGATGTCAACAGGTTATTTACTCCAGAAACAAAGTTCCAAGCCACTCCCAGGTAACAAAGTGCAAGAGACTAGTAAACATCTATTGAGTTAGAAAGTTATTCTCTGGGGGAAAATATAGGAAAAACTATAAAATATAGGAAAAATTGCTTCTGAAAAATTGAGAGCATTTATCAAGCAAGCTTGATTACAGGGACTTTACCTTCCAGTGAGAATGGAAGTTTTTTTTTTTTTTTTTTTTTTTTTTTTTGAGTGCTTCCCCATAAATATCCTGTCCACATGCTGAGAGAACAAATGAGAATGGTAGAATTTGGCCCATTTTGTGAACCCCTTAAAAATAAGAGGATGCCCCCATCAGTAGTGTTTTATGAGCAAGAGGATGCATTTGCGCTGCCAAGTGGGATAAGGTTTTATTTAAACCCTAATTTTCTCTTTCACTCGTTTGCTGTCATAAACCAAATGAAATTTGGCTTTTAAAAAAAGTGGTAACTCATGTGAAGAAACAATTAGAGGGATTATTAAAAATCCATAAATTATATTAAATTTATAAAAAGCTCTTAGTGCCAATAAATAAGTCATGTCCTTATCTAGACACATTCAAACTGGGCATCCATAAAAAAAGCACAAGGAAATGAAAAGTTCAAATGGAAGAAGAATCACTAGATGAATTACTTCATCCTAAATGTTGCAATTGGCTTCTTTTACAGGAACAATTTTTTTTCCAGAGGTGATAAACGCAGAACCTCATCAATCTAGCTCTTTACCCTTGGCGGATACTTGTCTTTCTATATGCATATATTTTTTTTCCTCTTTGGCTCCAGACACAAAACAGAGTATCATTGTGATCCAGGATTTGTTTGAAGAGATTTCATCTGGAAAGAAGTCAAGCAGGGCACTAGCAGGGGAGCTTTTACAGATTATGACCTGTAATCTGGTTAATACTCTGAAACACAAAGATCCGAATGTGGGGATAAGGTTACTTCATATGTGGCCATGTGCCTCACCTCCCCCAGCCCCTAGGAAGTCATTCCAGAGGCTGAGAAGGACCTGGCTTGTGCATGCTGGCAGGTTAAAAGGGGAAGATAATGTAGCTATAATGCACATATTCCAAATCTAGCACAGAATAATCACCCAATAACAGTATTCACTTATTCTGCTATTATTGTCATAGGAATCAATTTCCTTTTTAGTTTGGGATTTATACCTGTGATCCTTGATTAAGAGAAGATGCTGGAGTTGAGTGTAAGTGAGACTTTATTTCTACTCTGATATTTAGGCTAATCCCTAAAATTTTACTTTTTTACTAAAAGGTTGTATAAAACCAATGTTTAACTTTACATTTTCATTTGGAGACCAGTAAATTTTAATTCACCCTCTTTTAGAAGCCATCTGCTGAAAGTAAATCTTCATAGCATCTAAGTTAAATTGTGAATATGCTTTCCTTTATCTAAACACAAAGAAGTTTCTGGAAGATATTAAATGATATAATTTTTTAAATCCAAAATGAAAGATTAAAGTTTACTTTCCAATTTGAATTTGAATTTTTTTAGATTGCATAGTTTATTTTAATGGCCATTTAAAGTCCCAAGACATTATTTCTGCTTGAAAAATAATAACCGCTTTTGTGCAGACCAGTTTTCCAAGACATTCACTTGCATACCCATGCCTGTGAACAGGAGGCTTAGGCATCTCAGTGGTGAGTCCCCAAGTAATAAATACTCAACTTAAGAACAATTTATATGCAGAACAAGTTATCAGAGGAAGCAAACCCCAAGCACCTAGTTCCTATGGGCATCATCTCTTTGTTCCCCAGTAATACATGGGGAGAAACACATTTAAAGGAATACTTCAGCTTGCAAACATAATAACAGAGATGCTGACCCTTGGTAATATCTATCCACCTGCTTTTTGAAGGAGTCATTGTCCTCTGAATCTGTTCCCTCTCATGCTGATCCATCAAGGCAGAGAGAAATGTGAGAAGTTGGTTGCTACTGTAAAAGCATTACAGTTCTTGATTTACTGTGGGTGAAGTGTTTGCAGACTAAGTAGGGTACGGAGTTGTATTTCTAATAATATTGCTCAAGAAAAAGTAAATTCCAAATTTCAGATAATATACTGATTAATTGATTAATATACTAACTGTTGGAACTAACCCACTCATAAATCAGGAGCTTCTGGGATGATTTTTGTGAGGTTGACTATTTGCCATATGAATTGAGAAACTGAGGTTAGGCTAAGTAACTTCTGCCAAAGTTTCAGAGAACAAAAATGATGAGAGTTACCCAGACATATGTACTATACAGATTATTCATCTCATTCATCCTACAGAGTAGTTCTGTGTTTTTTTTTTTTTTTTTTTTTTTTTTGGTTGTTGTTCATATGTAAAATTACTTGCCAAAAAATAAATGAGCCAATCTTTGTTTCAAGTGAAATTTTAAATATGAACATTCTTTTAAAAAAATCCTTTTGGGTAGAAAACCAGTAGATTTAACTCTCCATCCTTTCATGGCTCCGAGGAAAGGAAAATTTCTAATACTCCCTTCATACCCTATGGTGTTCAAATAAACCTCTTTTTTCAAACAGTTCTGCATGATTTGTACTTAAAAAGTGGAGAAGAAAAAGCAAATGGAAACAGGGTGTTTCAATCTGAAGATGAATGGGTGACTGGCACTCAGGAAGTTTCTTTGCCCTATTTTCTTCTATGGATCCTGCTTCTCAATGCATTTTTACATGGAAATTTTTTAAAATAGATTTATTTTAGGAGGGAAACAACAGAACAAAATTTAAGATACCATTAATATCGTTCTGGGACAGAGAAAAGTGTTAATGCAGAAGGAGCATACATTAGAGAACATGCGACCTTTCTCAGGATGAACTTCGCACATAAATCCTTTCCTTCCTCTGGAGGTGGCAAGACAAATACCTATGCTGTCAAACTCAGAAGGCTTTTGATATGGGGCCTGGGGCAAGTGATATGGTTTTTAATACCATTTTCCTCATTTGTAAAATGAGGTTACTGATACCTTCTTATTCCATAATACTATGAAAACTAAGAATTAAAAATTTAAAAGTAGTTCCAGTCTTACAGAGGTACACTGAAAAATCAGCCTTTAAATTTGAAGACCACTGGGCCATTTGGTGGTGACTTTTAAATGCCTAAACAGGGGAGAATTGATTCTTTTGAATATCCAAAGCTTTTAGTCCTTTAATCAACAAGCTTATTAAGTTTGTTATTTATAGTGTACTCAGAAGCCCACCATATACTTCCACATGCACTATTTCATTTGATGTCCACAGCAGGTCTATGAGGTAGAAGTGAATTTTTTTTTTTTTTTTTTTTTTCCCTGTGAGGAAACTAGAGGAGAGGCTAATATCTCACCTGAGCCTCATGACCTGGAAACAATAGAGGTCAGCCTTGAACCCAGGTCTGCTGGGTCAAACTGTCATGGGGCCTGGGCAGGCTCATGACAGGCACAGTCAACTCCTCCTCAGGGAGAAGGCCATGCTTTTCTTTATCCCTTTCAAACTCAGAGCGGCACTAACACCCATCAGAATAATGGGATGAATTCTCAGGAAGGGACACATATATGTGCACATCCCAAGTAGAATGCAGATTCAATACAGGCAGCTGCAGAGTTTCATATAGTTCAACTAAGATTTGTGAATCATTAGTCCTATACTTTATTTGTTCCAATTTTACCCCCTCACAATCAACTGGGGGATGGGATCAGGAGGGAATGAACAAGAGAGAAATGCCAGTAATCATGGTGAGTAGCAGTTGTAGGGGTAAAGTGACAGCTCAAGGCTTTATTGTTGTCATAAAAAAGTGGTGCAGTTTTAGAGCTTTAAGATGAGTAAATCTCTGGGGTCTATGTCCACTGTGGTTCTAATAGCATTAGAAAGGGCGAGTTGGTATAAACAATAACAAGATTTATGTTAGTGCAAACTGCTGACTATTGACTCTGATTTTGAAGAGAGGAGAAAAGAGAAAGTGAAACTAGACCAGATTCCTGTTATATCCCTATTTATGGGAAAGTGAGGAACTTGACCAGTTCTAGTAGACATTAACAATGGGAAGACAAGTCACTGATTCTACGCCTTAAGATTAGAGTCAATAGAAATAAAATGAAAAAGTGACAAACAAAAAAATCTGTGATGTGGCTCTTTTGAACTGAAGATTTCTAACAGCAAAGAGGAGCTGATCCAGTGGTCAGACTGGGATAACTGTATACACAGAAGAACAAAGATTTTGAAATCCTACTTTGTGAAACAGAACATCTAACCTGAAGTGTTTCACCTGTAGAAAAGAAAACTTAAAACACCCTTTCATTCATAACTTGTCTCTCGGTTGGAAGCAAAAGACCAAAATTTATCTCTACTAACTGGATGTGAATTTAATGCATATTAGTATATGAGGGAGGTCATCTACTGTCTTTTTCCCTTTAGTCAATAAAAAGGACCCGTGCCTGATTCTTCTCTTTTCAAAATTATTATCAGTGAGAAGAGATACTTTTTTACTCTGAGGAAACTTCCCACTGGCTTTGTGATTATTATCAGGCTACTGAAAACATTTTGGCTTCATCAGTTTATATTAACAACCTCATTAACTTAACTATGTTTTTTCAGAAACCAAAAAATGTTCCTTATTGTATTCTTTTATATGGGAAGTTCAGCTTCTTAAAAACCACTACATGATTACAAAAACATATAGTAAAGGAATCTTCAGCCACAGGAGGGAATTTAACCAAAGTACCATTGATCTTAATAAAAGAAAAATCAAGCTTAAAATAGAGAATTGAATACTTGAGCACAAGATCTGCTCCCATAATCTAGGAATTTTATGACCTCCCTAAAGGAAAGAGTATGTGGTCTGTTAAATCTGATCATAAAATATCTCCTTGAGGCCTTAAAATGTAATGTGTCGGATGTTCAATCCATCCAGTATGGGCCAATTGTGAAGCTAAGATATCAGCCACCAGTTCCCAAACAGTCCTTTTGATGTTATTGCCCGTCTACAGCCTTTGGGAAAAGGGTGGAAACTAAAAAGCTGAAAAAATAGTACAATTATTTGGATAGAAATATACTTTCATTATATATTTACTAAATGTACTTATATATCATATCTATATGCCTACTTTTCTATGATACCTGGGAGAACACAGATTAAACTCTTAGGTGGTTACTGACGAAGCATATATTAGTTAAGAAGCAGCATTTACTTTTTTGTTTTGCATATTAGTACATTGCATGAATTTTGTAATAAGAATTTATTAATGTAGCAAATAAAAATTAAGTCAACGTGATTTTTCTTAAAGAACACCTGGGGTGACAACTTTTTAAAAAATCTAGTAGTCTTAGACAAGTTCAATGCAGTTAAACCCAGCAATTTTGGGGTGATCTTGTGGCTAAAGCAGAAATCACAATGTTAGAGTGCTATTTTTATATTTATTAGTATGGTTCTGTAAATGAACTAATTCATCTTAATTTTTTATTGCCTTTGAGGTACATTAGAATCAAGTAGTTAGCAATTATTTCTCCTCAGAAGGAAAAATAATTACCCTAGGTAAGCCACTGATTCATCACTATGAGTTCATCCCCACCAAAGAACATTCTGGTAGACTAATTCTAGGGATGCATGTTGTAAAAAGATACACTCTTGGGGGTTAGGATTGGGAGCTCATGCTGAAGAAGTAGAATAACAGCAAGATTGTAGCTTTTGAGTAATAGTAAGCAATCCTATGCCACTTACAAAGCTGGGACGCTCTGGCAGAGAACCTCTGACGTGTGCAGTCTCACACTGAACAAAGCAGTGTTTAAATACATGAGTCCTGTGAGAACAGAGACCCATAACCGGAGGGCACTTTGGCTTATTTGTTTGCAAATATTTTTCTAAATACATAGTAGAAACCAGGGACCTAATGTTGAGGCCCTTACTACATGGAGGGACAGGATAGGGGTTAAAGGAGGTGGGTGTGCTTAGAATTTCATAAATTCACTTATAAAGGCATATGAAGTAGAAACCAAGTTCATGAAAACCCAGAAACTGATGATTTGCCGAAGAGACACACTCTAAAGCAATTGAACAAGGAGAAAAAGGGCAAGAAAGAGATACTTCATAAAGCCAGGTCTAAACTAATGCTTTTTGCCCTACACCTTCACATTTACACTTAACCTAAAAAGATTAAAATATCATAATAATTCTGAGATTTCTGGCTCTCAAGATTTCCATTATGACACATCAATAAAGCAAGGCAAGGTGACTGAGGAAGAACGGCCGGCTTTCATTTCCTGCTCATTTGAAGGTCACTTTTGGAGATAAAGATTATATTTTTGCAGAACCAGAGGATACACGAACATTTCTAGAAACTTGTAACATCAGATGTTCTGAACGAGCGAAGGAAAATGAATGATCCTATTAAGATACTTCTGACCATAAATCAGAGGTGTTAAGCTCTGACTGGCTAACTTCAGCTTCCCATTTGACTCATTTGAAAATGGAACTGATGTGAATATAGATTGAGAAAAGATGCTCAGTACCATTAGAGGTGGCTCATAAGCTACTGCTCACGAATCTCAGATTGAAATACAATGTGCCTAGCACCCAGGGACAAATATTTGCATCCTTTCATTGTTAAGTGACTTCATACGAATAGCAGAAAAATGGGTGTCATGCTTGTAATACAAAAGAACTGCTTGTGTTAAAACTCACAGGCTCTCAGGGAGGAGTAGTGAGCAATTTAATGACTGACACGTGGAAAGGGTGATCTTGTTTTCAAGCTCACCCCTCTTCTATTTGCAAAAGCATCTATTTCTCGACATGTGCTGGTGTTACAATCCTCCCTCACTAACACTTTTAGTAATATTTGCTTCAACCGTTTAATGGAGTAACCTTTCAGCAAGGAGGATATGGATCCTTTTTCTGCCATTTTTCCGAGTTCTTAGTTTCTAGGAACTTTCCCCAGGCAAAATGGTGAAGTTCTGCCACTCATGGGCAAGTGGTTTAACCCTCCTGAGTCTCTGCTTTCTCATTTGCAAAATGAAGCTAAAATAATTCTCATCCCACAGAATAACTCTGAGGCATAGAATTGGATTTGTTAAAGTATATAAAATATCTGGCACAAAATAGATGCCAAATGTCATCTACCACCTACTGAAAGGGTGCTATAGGTAAAGATGAACCTTGACAACCAAAACCTCCAAAATCAAGGGATGCAAATGAATATTTTTCATTGCTTAAAGCATTGAATGTATTTACCTTCTTTTTTCTAGGACTCCATACAGTGGTGCATACTAGGTAATTATATTTGCCTTGTAACTATGACTATAAATGGCCTCTATCATTGTGAATAAATCAGCTATTTCAATGCTGAAGGTGGAAAAACATCAAAATAGTTTAAGAAGTGCTGTCAGCAAGCATCTGAAATTGAGGCAAGAGTTAGGGAGATTGGTGAACACCTGAACTGCCTCTCTTTTGTAGTAGGTGGGGTCACCATGCCCTGCGTGCCACTTATCAATAATGACTCAGAGGAGAACATTACAAACAGCTGTTTAAGGATTGTGTAAATATCACTTTTAAATATGAACTAGTGACATATACACTTGTATCTGTAAATAACAGAGACATCCAAGCCATGATCTTTAAAAGAAGCAAAATTACCATCTTACATATTCTGATATAAATCACAGTTAATACAACAGGGAAACTACTCTTCACTAGGACTCCTAAAGCTCAAGAAATAATACCAAGAATTGATAAATGGGATGACATCAAATTAAAAAGCATCTGCACAACAAAAGAAACAAGAATGTAAAGAGGGAACCTATAGAATGGAGATAATTCTTGCTAGCTATTCTCTAACAAAGAATTAATATCCAGAATATATAAAGTACTCAACAAAATAACCTTCCAAAACCCTCAGATAACCCAATTCATAAGTGAGCAATGAACTAAACAAACATTTCTCTAAAGAAGAAATAAGAACTGGGCAACGAACATATGAAAAAGTGTTCAACATCTTTAGTAATTATGGAAATGCAAATCAAAACTACACTGAGATTTTTATCTCAATCCAGTTGGAATGGCAGCCATCAAGAATACAGTCAGATGCTGGAGGTGCAGCTCAGTAGTAGAGAGCTTGCCTCCCACGTGGCAGGCACTGGGTTCAATCCTCAGCACCACATAAAAATAAAAAGATATTGTGTCCCTCTACGTCTAAAAATTATTTTACAAAAGAATACAATCAATAAAAAATTCTGGAGAGGATGTGGGGGAAAAAGAACACTTTATACTGCTTCTGAAATTATAAATCAATCCAAACACTACAGAAATTAGTATGGAGATCCCTCAAAATACTAGGAATGGATTGACCATATGACCTAGCTATACCACTCCTCAGTATTTATCCTAAAGAATTAAAGTTATCATACTATAGTTCGATGCAACCCAATTCTCAATAGACAAACTATGAGAGGTATCCATCAACAGATAAATGGATAAAGAAAATGTGATTATAAATACAATTGATTTTATGCAGTCTTAAAGGATAAAATTACATCATTTCAGGAAAAAGATGGAACTTGGGAGCATTATGTTACATGAAATAAGTCAAACTCAAAGTTTTTTCTCATATGTGGTCGCTAAAGAGGAAAAAGTAAAATAAAGTGGTGTTGGGGGAAATCTCATGAAAATAGAAGGGAGACTAGTGAGAAAAGGAACCAAGGGGAGGGACGAGAGGAAGGGAAGGGGAAATACTGAGGGATGACATTGACCAAATTATATTGTCATATCATGTGCATGTATGAAAATATAACAATAAATTCCACTATTACATGTAATTGTGCACTGATAAAAATAAAAAAATATATAAAAATTTTAAAAAATGAAAAAAATCCAATTCTAGAATTCAAGTATAAAGGCAAATTTATGGCTAATTATATATTTTTTAAAACCCTAAGAAAGTCTCTGCTTCCTGGTACCATGTTCTGAGCTGCTCTCCTCTACCATGTCTTTCTGCCTTGATGTTCTGCCTCACCTCAAGCCCAGAGCAAGAGACTTGGTCATCTATGGACTAAGACCTCTGAAATGTGAGCACAAAATGAACTTTTTCCCCTTAAAAATTACTCTTGTCTGGTCTTTAAGTCATAATAGTAAAAAGACTGACACCTGACTAAAACAGAAATTGGGTAGAGAGGTGGGCCATTGCTACGCTGTGGTTCAGAAGCTTTGGGAGCTTTCTGGAATTTGAGAGAGGACTTTTAAAAGTTTACACGTGAGCTTTAGAATGATGTAAGTGGAGTTTAATGGGTGATTCTCCTAGGAGTTCAAAAGACCGGAATCCCAGCCCGGTATGGTGGTGTACACCTGTAATCCCAGCAATTCTGGAGGCTGAGACAGTAGGACCAAGAGTTCAAAGTCAGCCTCAGCAAAAGTAAGGCACTAAGCAACTCAGTGAGACCTTGTTTCTAAATAAATGCAAAATAAATACAAATAGGGTGTGGCTCAATGGTTGAGGGCCCCTGTGTTCAATCCCTGGTACTCCTCCCCCCACCAAAAAAAGCAAAACAGAATTCCACAGGACTATGGATAGTAAATACTGGGCTCATGAGGTTTCGGAGGAAGAAGACTCTGCAAAGTGGACTAGAGGCCATTCATGTTACATTCTGGCACAGAAGTATCTACATTTTCCCCATATCCTGAGACTTTGAGAGACTTAATTTGAAGGTGATATACTAATTAAGTTGGTGGAAGAAATTTTGAGGCAGCACACCATTCAGGTGGTAGCATGGATATTTCTGGCAGCTTTTAACCAAGTTTACTGTGATAACCAGGGGCAGAAAGCAAAGCAGAAAGATCTGAAAAACTTGGAGTTTGGTCAAAAAAGTGCTAATGAAACTGTGGTTACACAAAGTATGGTTGTTAAAGATATCATAGCCTTTAGATACTAAATACTTTGAAGAGAGACAATAGGAAAGATGGCTCAAGTTCATCTCAAGAATTGGCATGACGACACCCATTTAGAATCAAAGGTGTAAAAATAAGAATTCCTTTGAGAGGAGAGTGGGAGCACTCTGCTTGCACAGGAGGATCTAGGAAGTTGCTACATCATGCTTAACTGCCCAGGCACTCAGAGGCTCCCTAGAGGCTGGCTACTGCTTGAAATGGTGGCAGACTTTGGCATCAACCATGGAGTACTGGTTCTGTAGGAATGCAGGATGCTGGAGTTAGGGCGTCATGGATGTTTCTACTAGGATTTCAAAGGAAGGCCTGGGAGACCAGGCAAAGTGTAGCAGGGTCAGAGTTCCTGTGGGTTGCCCCTGAGAGAGCTAAATGTGAAGTGAGAAGGAAGCTGAAGCTCCAATGGAGACCCCTGAGGTTAAGTGATACCAGTACCATGGACATCTGCCAAGGAAACCTGCAGCAACTGAGCAGAAACAAGTCAAGAAGAAGCCACATGGGCCACAACCAGCAAGACCATCGGAGCAGAACTACTCAAACTCTTTGGAGAGAACATTACAATGCCATGTGCCCCGGGGAGCTATAGGACTTGTTGGCCCAGATGGCTTTCAGTCTTGATTTGATCCCATCCCTTCTTTCTGTGCCTCTATCTCTCTCTTGTGGAATGGAATGTTTGTTCTGTGCCTTAATATATTGAATACATATAACTTACTTTTGATTTTTATAGGAGAAAATATCTAAGGGTTTGTCTTGAATCTCAGAGGAACTTTGGTCTTAGACTTTTGGGTAATGCTGGAACTGTTAAGAGACTATGGGGACTCTTGAAAATTGATATATGTATTTTGCATTGTGAGATAGGCATGAGTTTTGGGGGGCCAGGGCCAGAATGTTATGGTTTAGATACAAGATGTCCCCATATGTGAGACAATGGCAGAAAGTTCAGGGGTGAAATGATTGGTTTAACCTAATCAGTGCATTGACCCACTGATAAAGATTAACTTGGTGGTAACTGAAGGCAGGTAGGGTGTGACTGAAAGAGGTGGATCACTGGGGGTATACCTTTGGGGTTTATTTTTTGTCCTGGTAAATGGAGTGCTCTCCTCCCCATCTCTCTCCTTCCTTGTTGCCATGTCCTGATCTGCTTTCCTCCATCGACTGTGATGTTCTGTCTTGTCTTGGGCCCAAAGTGATGGAGTCTGCTGACTATAGACTGAGACCTCTGAAAAAGTGAGCACCAAATAAACGTTTCCTCCAACAAAGTTCCCAAACCAAACACACACACACACACACACACACACACAAACAACTAAGAAAAAAGAGATTCAACCTATAATGAAGGCAGTTTCCTAAACTGCAAGTTGTTGAGAAATAAAACTAAATATTTTTCCATACTTAAATTTTGAATTATAAAGTATGGCCCTTTAATGCAAACACACATTAAAGAAAAAAGAAAGATACTGAAGTATAATTCTATAGTTTTTAATAATGAATTTTTGACAAGTCTATACAATTCTAAAAGAAACATTTCAGATTAAGCAGGACCTCACTGAAAACCCACAGTGAGTATGAACTGAGATTTTTTTTTTTTTTTAGTAAATAAATGATCAAAACGTCATGTTAGAGTGTCTAGAATCTCTATTTCTATCTCCCAAGAAATTCCTTGAGAGGATACTCTAATTGTGTCTTGACATGTTTTTTGGTGCTTGTAAGGATGACTTTTGCACTTCAGTACAAATATTGTAGTTTGTAAGGCTTTGAAAGTTATTTGTTTCTTTGTTCACGGGCATCCAAGATTTTCTTTCTCTCTTTTCACAAGACTAGGCTTTCTTCATTCAAGTTGGAAAATTAAATGAACATAATTATCAAATATTTCTCATAAATTCTGAAACATTCACTAATGTAACTTGGTGTCGGTGTTAAAAATCATAAAATATTTTAAAACTAGTCTTTCTAACTTACCATGTATGAAAGTGTTTTCAGGGTTTTCCAAAGTTTATTAAATAAATGGAAGAAGAGAATATCATTTTTTGTCTTTATCATGTAGTAGATCATTGATCACATACTCCAAGTGCAACATTTACAATTTCCCACGTTCATCCATTTGCTCATTTAAGTGTTCATTCCACAATATTCTCTACCCTCATGAGCTTTAGGAAAAAAGTCATACAAGAAAAATAATTATGAACCATTAAGTTTTCTTTAAAAAAATGGATTGGGAGCTATAAAAGCACAGAACGAGGCATCTGATCTAGTTTGATGGTTCAAGGAAGAGTTCCCCGAGGTGAAGATTGAACACTATTGGTCAGTCAGATGATGGAAAAGACTGAAACACAATGCTGCCTTATCAACTTAGTTTAAAGATTGTGAAGAATCATTCTATTTGAAGTGAGTGGAAAGAAGTCTAGTGTAGTTAGAGACTTTGGAGCAATATTTTCCAATCCTGGTGGAATTCGGGAAACTTTAAAAGAATCCAGGGGCCTGAGACCCATCCCCAGAGATTCAGATATACTCATTATTGGATGGTTCAAGAGTCTGGAATTTTTTGAAAGTTCCTTAGGTAATTGTAATGTGTAGCAAAAATTCAGAATTACTGTGGTAGAGTTAGGGTGATATGGCTGAAGAGTGTGGCAGAGGGAGGCAGCTCACATGATGATCAGGAAGCAGAGAAAGACTAACCTCAGGTAACCAAATACCCCAAAGGCACACCCCCATTGACCCCCTCTTCCAGCCACACTGGACCCACCTTCAGTTGACACTCAGTTAATCCCTATCAGGGGATTAATTCACTGATTGGGTTAAGGCTCTCATAACACATTTCACCTTTTAATCTCATTTCACCTCTGATTGGTCCTGCATTGTTTCACACGTGAGCTTTTGGGGGACACCTCACATCCAAACCATAACAGGGGTGCCTCAGGGGCTCACGTGCCCCCAGTCTTGGCTCCTAGCCAGTAACACTGTTGGGAAGTTGTGGCACTTTAAGAGGCGGAGACTATGGGAAGGTGTTTTTGTGATTGGGGCAGGTCCTTGACAGGGATGTTGGTATCCTCGCTCCTTCTTTCTCTGTGTCGTGTTCTGGCTGTGAAGTGAATGGTTTTACACATGCTACTGCCACGGTGTGCTGCCTTGCCATACATCCTTTCAGGTCTATGATTTTTTTGTTGTTCCTGTGTTTTAAGTTCCCTTATTAAACTACTCATGTTTATATTATTAAATATCCCCATTTATTACTGATAATATTCCTGTTCGGAAATCAAGTTCTTCAGTATCAAGAAATATTCCAAATTTCTTGTTTAGTTTTGTTCATATTATTTTTCTCTTTACTTTTTTTCTTTTTTTTCTTTATTTATTTTAATTAAAAATCATAAATTTACATAGGGCAATGTTGTTTGATTCATTCTGTTATTTTTTTCCCTTCCCCCCACCCCTCCCACCCCTCTTTTCCCTCTATACAGTCCTTCCTTCCTCCATTCTTACCACCCTCCTTATCCCTAACCCTAAAACTAACCCTAACCCTAATGCTAACCCCCCTACCCCCCCATATGTCCTCATCCACTTATCAGCGAGATCATTCGACCTTTAGTTTTTTGAGATTGGCTTATCTCACTCAGCATGATATTCTCCAATTTCATCCATTTGCCTGCAAATGCCATAATTTTATCATTCTTCATGGCAGAGTAATATTCCATTGTATATAAATGCCACAGTTTCTTTATCCGTTCATCAATTGAAGGACATCTAGGTTGGTTCCACAATCTGGCTATGGTGAATTGAGCAGCAATGAACATTGATGCGGCTGTATCTCTGTAGTATGACAATTTTAAGTTCTTTGGGTATAGGACAAGGAGTGGGATAGCTGGGTCAAATGGTGGTTCCATTCCAAGCTTTCTGAGGAATCTCCATACTGCTTTCCAGAGTGGCTGCACTAATTTGCAGCCCCACCAGCAATGTATGAGTGTACCTTTTTCCCCACATCCTCGCCAATTGTTGCTTGTGTTCTTGATAATCGCCATTCTAATTGGGGTGAGATGAAATCTTAGGGTAGTTTTCATTTGCATTTCTCTTATTACTAGAGATGTTGAACATTTTTTTCATATATCTGTTGATTGCTTGTACATCTTCTTCTGTGAAGTGTCTGTTCATTTCCTTAGCCCATTTGTTGATTGGATTATTTGTATTCTTGGTGTAGAGTTTCTTGAGTTCTTTATAGATTCTGGAAATTAGCGCTCTATCTGAAGAAGGAGTGGCAAAGATATTCTCCCACCCTGTAGGCTCTCTCTTTACATTACTGATAGTTTCCTTTGCTGAGAGAAAGCTTTTTAGTTTGAATCTATCCCAGTGGTTGATTCTAGCTTTTATTTCTTGTGCTATGGAAGTCCTGTTAAGGAAGCCTGATCCTAAGCCAACAAGTTGAAGGTTTGGAACTACATTTTCTTCTATGAGATGCAGGGTCTCTGGTCTGATTCCGAGGTCCTTGATCCATTTTGAGTTGAGTTTTGTGCAGGGTGAGAGATAGGGATTTAGTTTCATTCTGTTGCATATGGATTTCCAGTTTTCCCAGCACCATTTGTTGAAGAGGCTATCTTTTCTCCATTGCATATTTTTGGCACCTTTGTCTAGTATGAGAAAATTGTATTTATTTGGGTTTGTGTCCATGTCCTCTATTCTGTACCATTGATCTACCTGTCTATTTTGGTACCAATACCATGCCGTTTTTGTTACTATTGCTTTGTAATCGAGTTGAAGATATGGTATTGCGATACCCCCTGCTTCGCTCTTTTTACTGAGGATTGCTTTAGCTATTCTGGGTTTCTTATTCTTCCAGATGAATTTCATAATTGCTTGCTCTATTTCTGTATGGTATACCATTGGGATTTTAATAGGAATTGCATTGAATCTGTGTAGCACTTTTGGTAATATGGCCATTTTAACAATATTAATTCTGCCTATCCAAGAACATGGGAGATCTTTGCATTTTCTAAGGTTTTCTTTAATTTCTTTCTTTAGTGTTCTGTAGTTCTCATTGTAGAGGTCTTTCACCTCTTTTGTGAGATTGATTCCCAAGTATTTTATTTTTTTCGAGGCTATTGGAAATGGGGTAGTTTTCCTAATTTCTCTTTCTGAAGATTCATCACTTATGTATAAAAATGCATTGGATTTATGAGCATTGATCTTGTAACCTGCTACTTTACTGAAAGAGGGGGTATCTAAGAGTTTTCTGGTGGAATTTCCAGGTTCCTCTAAATATATAATCATGTCATCAGCGAACAGGGGTAGTTTGAGTTCCTCTTTTCCAATTTGTATCCCTTTAATTTCTTTGGTTTGTCTAATTGCTCTGGCTAGAGTCTCAAGAACGATATTGAATAGAAGTGGTGAAAGAGGGCATCCCTGCCTTGTTCCAGTTTTTAGGGGGAATGCTTTCAGTTTTTCACCATTTAGAATGATACTGGCCATGGGCTTAGCGTAGATGGCCTTTACAATGTTAAGGAATGTTCCCACTACCCCAATTTTCTCGAGTGTTTTGAGCATGAAGGGGTGCTGTATTTTATCAAATTCTTTTTCTGCATCTATTGAAATAATCATGTGATTCATAACTTTTAGTCTGTTGATATGGTGAATGACATTTATTGATTTCTGGATGTTGAACCAACCTTGCATCCCTGGGATAAAACCCACTTGATCGTGGTACACTATCTTTTTAATATATTTTTGTATGCGATTTGCTAAAATTTTGTTGAGAATTTTTGCATCGATGTTCATTAAGGATATTGGTCTGAAATTTTCTTTCCTTGATGTGTCTCTGTCTGGTTTAGGTATCAGGGTGATATTGGCTTCATAGAATGAGTTTGGGAGGGTTCCCTCCTCTTCTCTTTTATGGAATACTTTGAGAACTATTGGAATGAGCTCTTCTTTAAAGGTTTTGTAGAACTGGGCTGAGAACCCATCTGGTCCCGGACTTTTCTTTGTTGGTAGGCTTTTGATGACCTCTTCTATTTCATTGCTTGAAACTGATTTATTTAAGTTGTGTATATCCTCCTGGTTCAGTTTAGGTAATTCATATGTCTCTAGAAACTTGTTGATGCCTTTGAGGTTTTCTGTTTTGTTGGAGTATAGATTTTCAAAATAGCTTCTAATTATGTTTTGTATTTCACTCGTGTCTGTTGTGATATTTCCTTGTTCATCCTGAATTTTAGTGATTTGAGTTTTCTCCCTCTTTCTCTTTGTTAGTGTGGCTAAGGGTTTATCAATTTTGTTTATTTTTTCAAAGAACCAAATATTAATTTGTTAATTTTTCTGATTGTTTCTTTTGTTTCAATTTCATTGATTTTGGCTCTGATTTTAACTATTTCCTGTCTTCTACTACTTTTGGTGTTGGTCTGCTCTTCTTTTTCTAGGCCTTTTAGCTGTAGTGTTAAGTCGTTTATTTGTTGATTTCTACTTCTTTTGTTGAATGCACCCCATGAAATAAATCTTCCTCTAAGAACTGCTTTCATAGTGTCCCAGAGATTTTGATATGATGTCTTTGTTCTCATCTACTTCTAAAAATTTTTTTATTTCCCTCCTGATATCTTCTGTTATCCATTCATCATATAATAGTGTATTATTTAATCTCCAGGTATTGGAGAAGTTTCTGTTTTTTATTCTGTCATTTATTTCTAATTTCAATCCATTATGATCTGATAGAGTACAAGGTAGTATCTCTATCTTCTTGTATTTGCTAACAGTAGCTTTGTGGCATTAGACATGGTCTATTTTAGTGAAGGATCCATGTGCTGCTGAGAAGAAAGTGTATTCTTTCTTTGTTGGATGGTATATTCTATATAAGTCGGTTAAGTCTAAATTGTTGATTGTGTTATTGAGATCTATGGTTTCTTTATTCAATTTTTGTTTGGACGATCTACCAGCGGTGAGAGAGGTGTGTTAAAATCACCTAGCATTATTGTGTTGTGGTCTATTTGATTTCTGGAATTGAGTAGGATTTGTTTGACGTACATGGATGAGCCAATATTTGGGGCATAGATGTTTATGATTGTTAAGTCTTGCTGATTCATGCTTCCCTTAAGCAGTATGTAATGTCCTTCTTTATCCCTTCTGACTAGTTTTGGCTTGAAGTCCACATTATCTGAAATGAGGATGGATACTCCAGCTTTTTTGCTGTGTCCATGTGCATGCCATGTTTTTTCCCATCCTTTCACCTTTAGTCTATGGGTATCTCTTTCTATGAGATGAGTCTCTTGCAGGCAGCATATTGTTGAATCTTTCTTTTTAATCCAATCTGCCAGTCTATGTTTTTTGATTGATGAATTCAGGCCATTAACATTCAGGGTTATTATTGTGATATGATTTGTATTTCCAGTCATTTGACTCATTTTTGTTTTTTGACATGATTTGGTTTCCCCTTTATTTGGCTATTCCTTTAGGCTAGTTCCTCCCGTTGCTGATTTGCATCATTGTTTTTCATCTCTTCCTCATGGAATATTTTGCTGAGAATGTTCTGTAATGCTGGCTTTCTTTTTGTAAATTCCTTTAGCTTTTGTTTATCATGGAAGGATCTTATTTCATCGTCAAATCTGAAAGTAAGTTTTGCTGGGTATAAGATTCTTGGTTGGCATCCATTTTCTTTCAGGGCTTGGTAAATGTTGTTCCAGGCCCTTCTAGCTTTTAGGGTCTGGATTGAAAAATCTGCTGATATTCTTATTGGTTTCCCCCTGAATGTAATTTGATTCTTTTCTCTCGCGGCTTTTAAAATTCTGTCTTTATTTTGTATGTTAGTTATTTTCATTATAATGTGCCTTGGTGTCGGTCTGTTGTAATTTTGTATATTTGGAGTCCTATAAGCCTCTTGTACTTGGTTTTCCATTTCATTCTTCAGATTTAGGAAATTTTCTGATATTATTTCATTGAATAGATTGTTCATTCCTTTGGTTTGTTTCTCTAAGCCTTCCTCAATCCCAATAATTCTTAAATTTGGCCTTTTCATGATACCCCATAATTCTTGTAGATTCTGTTCATGATTTCTTACCATCTTTTCTGTTTGGTCAACTTTGTTTTCAAGATTAAATATTTTGTCTTCAATATCTGAGGTTCTGTCTTCCAGGTGTTCTATCCTATTGGTTATGCTTTCTATGGAGTTTTAACTTGGTTTATTGTTTCCTTCATTTCAAGGATTTCTGTTTGGTTTTTCTTCAATATCTCTAACTCTTTATTGAAATGATCTCTTGCTTCCCGTATTTGCTCCTTTAACTGTTGATTGGTGTGATCATTTAATGCCTGCATTTGCTCTTTCATCTCCTCATTTGCTTCCCTGATTGTTTTAATTATGTACATTCTGAACTCCCTGTTGGACATTTCTTCTGCTGTGCTGTCATTGGGTTTTATTGATATAGTATCTAGGTTTGTTTGGGACATTTTCTTCCCTTGTCTTCTCATATTGGTCAGATGTCAGTGGGACTTTGTGATATTGCAGAATTCTTCTATTGGCTTATATTGTCCCTGTAAATTTCCAGTGTATCACCTTCCTGCCTTCAGTAGCCTGAAATCTTGGAGTAACTTGATAATGCAGTGCTTCCAAGGAAAGCTGCCCCTAGTCCTCTACTGATTCCAGGACTTGGAGCTGGCTCTGTGTGGAAAGGCTCTCACTGGGGGGGTCTGCTCCGAGAAGCTAGCCAGGAAAGGCGCTTCCCGCCAGAGGGGGCTGGGCTGCGGGCTGCTTGGGGAAGTCCCTGGCTGCCCTGTCCTGGTCCCTGAAGCATCCTGTGGGCAGGAACTTGCCACCCCAGTTCAGGGAATTGAAGCTTGGTTCTGTGCAGAAAGGCTCTCACTGGGGGGGCCTGCTCCGAGGTGCTGGAGAATCTGGCACTGTGGGAGGAGCCCACCGCCAGAGTGCGCAGGGCCATCTAGGGAGGACTCTAGCTGCTCTGCCCTACTCTAATAAGCCACCCGAATCCGGGCCTGCCGCTCGGGCAGTGCTTCACCGGGTGGGGGAGAATCACCCCAAGGCTCTAGAGTCTCTCAATGCCTCCCCTTCTTGAATCCTGGATTCTGGAGTGACTGGAGATGCAGTCACCCTCTAGTCCGCCATCTTGGATGGCCCCGTGGAAAAAGCCTGTGGCCGGGGGGGGGGGGGGGGGGGGGGGGGGGGCGGAGGGCAGGTCCACCTGGAGAGGTCTCTGGCTGCCTTGCCCTGGTCCCAGAGGCTGCTTACGGGCCAGAGGTCACCGCTGGCTTGGGGACTTGTGGCTGGCTCTGTGTGGAAAGGCTCTCACTGGGTGGTCTGCTCCGAGAAGCTAGCCTGGAAAGGTGCTTCCCACCAGAGGGGGCCGGGCTGCGGGCTGCTTGGGGAAGTCCCTGGCTGCCCTGTCCTGGTCCCTGAAGCAACCTGCGGGCAGGAACTCGCCGCCCTGGTTCAGGGACTTGAAGCTTCTCCTCTTTACTTTTAATCTTTTCCTCAATATTTGAAGTGACTTTCTTATAGATTCCAGTTAGTTTAGTCTTGCTTTATCATCCAGTGTGAAAATTGATGCATTTTAATTTCTCATTTAGACCATTTACATTTAATGATTATTGGTATTGTGGTTTTAAATGTTCATCTTGCTACTTATTTTCTACTTGTCTCATCTCATCTCTTGGCATCTGTCTATCTTCTTGTAGGCCTTAGGCCTCTGAAAGCCTACAACAATAACTTTACTTTGTGATTTGTTTGTTTGTTTTTCTGTTTTTGGTCCATGAAGGTATTTATTTGCATATTGTAAGGTTGTATCAGTCAATGTGTTCTGCTATATTTAAATTTTTTATCTTTTAATATTTTATGTTTCATTGTTATATATTTGCAGCTTGTGATAAACTGCAAAGTGTTACATCAGAGTAGCATCTCAGCAGGAAGTACTCCAATTTTATTTGTGTGGAGGATTAGAAGGGAGAAAAGACAACTCAAGAGAAGGCAGAAGAGCAAAAAGAAGACAATTGCTATAGTCAAACTAAGAGGTGATAATGGCTTGGAGCAGGGAGGTGTTCTAGATATTTGTTATGGCTTAACAACTTTGTTATATGTAGTGAGAAAAAGAACCATTTTATTTTGTTCAAGTCAGAGCTTTGAACAGGGCAAAGTGTGCAGCACATTTCTGCTGCACAATGTCTAGGGCCTCATTCAAGAAGACTCACTCACTGGGTGGTGGAATGGCTGGGGGTGGAAGGAATTTGGAGCTCTCCCTCCTTCACATGTCCAATGCCTGACCTGAGGTGATTCAAAAGGCTGGCTCAGTTGGGGCTGTCCTCTGGACTGACACATAACTGCATGTGGCTTGGTGTCCTCACAGCACAACAGCCTCAGTAGCTTTGTGTTGTTCACATGGCCACTTGAGGCGCCAAGTACAAATGTTCTGTGACCAAGGCAGAGCTGCATTGGCTCTGATGACCCAGCTTCTGAGTTTTGTTTTCTGAAGCAGTTATAAGCCCCCTCAGATTCAGGGGAGGGGATAAACTCCCCTCAACAGGATAATACTATTTACAGTCGTGCATATGTAACTACATGACGTATTTGTGTTCCCAGTGGCTGAACTAAAATGTCTATTGACTGCCAAAATATTTTAGGTTGATGAATTGCTCTGTATTAAAAAGTAATATAATTTGAAATTTTGATGGGAAAGCAGATCCAGATATTCAAATTTGCAAGGAGAACAATTTCTCATTGAAATATATAAAGAAGTTTTTACAAAATTCCAAAATACAGTGTTTTTTTCTTGAACAGAGGTACCACAATAAAGCATATAAAACACACGTGGAAAATATACAACTTGTCTACTTTGTATTCATTAGAAAATGTGCTCTGTGCCTGGTCCAGAGTTGAGTTTGCACACTCGAGGTTTGCTGATATTAATTCCCACTCACAGGGATCTTGGAGACTGGTAGGGAAGATCAGCATGCAAAACATCAACATCCTGAAGGAGGGCTGCTCTAAGGAGATGCACGCTATGTGCTGTGCAGGTTAAGACGCTTACAGACTACAAAGGGACCCTCCATCATGTCTGACAGGATGAGCAGTTTGGCCCAGAAACCAGCAGGAGCCTTGGTGCTATAGTCATGGGAAGAGGTGTAGGTGCAAAAGGGAAAGGTTAGAAAGGTGTGTGAGAGAGAGGCACATCCGGAGAATTCCAGGGCATGCTTTCTGCATAAAGGCAGATTTAGACAGCTTTTCCAGTCTATTGAAGTAAGAGCAAATCATTCCTGACAGATTTTGGTATTCTTCTGGCACATTATTCTGAAGACATCAAGGAGGCAACTCTTACCCTCTTGTCCTAATAGTTAAAGATTGGAAGGAATCAAACCCTGCAAGTTACTTTGGCGAAGGGTTTAAAACCACCTTACAGAATATTTTTTTGGTACTAAATGTTGGAATTAACAAAAAAAAAAAAAAAAAAAAAAAAAAAAAAAAAAAACTTTCACGTGAGAGTATCAGATCTACATTTACTATTGTCTACCATGCTATTTACCAAAAGTAATTCTAGATAAAAGGCTGAACTTAGTAACAATCAAACATTGCTATAGCTCAGTCAAGTGACTACAAGCTTTAATCTTAAATTTTGAAGAAGAAACTAATATAAGTTGGGTTTCTTTAACACCTGCTACATATATGTTAGATTGCATGTAAGTCAAATTTACATATATTAATAACATATAAACAATGCTAGGAAAATTTCAAGAAACATGTATTCGAGGTCTCTTCTTTTAGGAATGACCAGAAAAGTAAATTGTGCTGGAGGTACACACTAAATAACTTGGTGCTTTCAGGAAATATTATTTTTTATTCATTAGAGGAGTGGCTATGAAGACCTTAGTCTCACAAATAATCCTAAATTCCAAAGGGAAACTTCCTTTTTACTCAGTGTCTTACCCCATTTGGGCTGCTGTTATGGTTTGGATGTGAGGTGTCCCCCAAAAGCTCACATGTAACACAATGTTAGAATGGTCAGAGGAGAAATGATTGGGTTTTGAGAGTCTTAACCTAATCAGTGAATTAATCTCTGGTGGAATTAACTGAGGTGTTAACTGGAGGAAGGTAGGGTGTGGCTGAAGGTGGGAATCAGGGCGTGGCTTTGGGGTATATATATTTCAAGTGGAGTCTCTTTCTCTCTCTGCTTCCTGATCACTATGATATAAGCTGCTTCCCTCCACCACCCTCTCCTACCATGATGTTCTGCCTCACCTTGAGCCCCAGGGAATGGAGCAGACCTTTTATGGACTAAGACCTCTGAAACCGTGAGTCCTCAAATAAACCTTTCCTCCTTTACAGTTGTGCTGTTCCGGTCATTTAGTCATAGCAGCGAAATAGCTGGCTAAACCAGTTGCTAAAATAAAATACCAGAAACTGAGACGGTTATAAACAATAAAAATATATTTCTCACAGTTCTGGAGGCTGGGCAATCCAGGCTCAAGGTACCAGTAGCCTCAGTGGCTGGCAAGTTTTCTGGCTCCCTGAAGGCTAAGTCCTGCTGAAGAACTCCCACAAGCCTCTTTCATAAAGAGCCCTTTTGGAGGCCTTTGCCTTCAGGACTTAATGACTTGGCAGAGGCCCCCCCCCCCCCCACTCCCCCCGTAATGCTATCGCTTTGGCAACTAGGATTTTAACATATAGATTTTGGGGGGAGACAAAAACGCAGACCACAGCACTTGGTGTTTTCTTCAAAAAAATAACTATGACAATTTGATCCAGATTTGATTAATACTTTTCTTCTCATCAGCGAAAAAAGAAAGATGATGATCTGAATTTTTCTGTAAGTCAGATTCCATTTTCTGAAGTTGGGGCTGCACGGCTTCCTGAGAGAAACATCCTTTTCCACACTGAACATTCATCACTGTCATGTTGCGCAGTCATCACTTTGAGTTTCAGTAAAGTTTCAGAAATCTCCCTTTTTTCTATCCAAGCAGCATAAATAACATGGATGGTGTTTCCACTGTGAAAATGACCTGATGGTAATGATGCTAATTTCCCCCTACAGGTCTGACTGCTTCTCAGGAAATGCCACCTGAAGATGTTCATGACAACATCCAGGAGCAGAAGAGACTGGAGGGAGGTTTCCAGTATCGCTTTGGTGGCCTGCTTGGCAGCTGAACGCAGCAAAGGTGGTGTTGGAACAGTGGAAGTTGAGGGATTTCTTCAGTGTCTATGCTAAACAATAGTTTCAAAGCATCCAAAATTTCCGAAATTCACCTCCAAGTTAGCATTTTGAGATGAGTGAGGCTTATATTCTCTGGAAGACTGTTTTTGAGCTTGTTGATGATGAGCTCTATCCTATATGGTAGTAGGTTCAGAGTTGATGCTACCGGGCACCATGCCTATAATTTGCTCTTTTAAGATCCTGTCACATTCCAGATGTAAGGGTGTTACAGTCATTGTGCACAACAGTAGCTATATTGTTATGAATCTAGCACCTGATCATTGTCTGGGTCAAGTCCCCTGTTCAGATGTTAGTTTTCCTCTAGAAACTCCAAATTATTTTTAATAAAATCTCTAGAAAGAAACAGAAAGATGAGGCCCAATCTCTCCTTTATTTGCTGTTTTAAGTTCTTAATGAAGAATGGGCATTTCCAGGAAAAGAATGCTACAAATTACAAATATGAGGCTCCCAGATTAAAATCTAAGAAGTGTGATCTTAGGTAGATGGTAAGCAGGGACAGGTGGGATTGCTGAGGGTAAAGTGAGCTCATTGGAGAGTGAAAATGAGAACTTAAAACAGAAAACAAGAAAACTGTGACACTTGCTTCAAAAGTTGTCAGGTGATTTGTTTCAGGTAGCAAGGGGACGCCTAAGGCTTGTGGATATATATAGGCTTTGAATCAGATTGATTTAGTCTGGTTTTATCACGAGGAGCTAATGTGAAAAGTTCATCAAGTGGTGCTAATTAATAGAACAATCAATCGTGGACTAGTTCAAGTTGATCCTTGAAGACTTTGGAAGGCAACCTCTAAGATGGCCCCCTACGATCCTGGCCTCCTGGGAGTCATGTCTTTGCAGTCTCCGTCCCCGTCTAATCACACCTGGTCTGTGACCAATGGCAGAGGTGACCGTGTGCAACTTCCTAGGCAAGGTCATAAAGGGCAATGACGTTTCCACCTTGTTCTTAGATCATTCTTTCTAGAATCAGCTGGGAGGGTGTCATGAAGACAGTGGAGCGCCTCTGTGGAGAGACCCATGTGAGGAGAAACTGGGGCCTCCCTCCAATAACCAGCACCCACTGTCAGCCACAGGAGTCAGCCCCCCTCAGAAGTGGGTCCTCCAGTCTCAGCAAAGTCTTCAGATGACGGCAACTCATTAGAAACCCTGAGGCACAATTACCAGGACAGCAAATGGATCCTGAATTCTCAATTCACCAAAACAATAAATAAGTGTTATGGTTGCTTTAAGACATTAAGGTTTATAGTACTTTATTACAGAACAGTAGTTGCTAGACTTCATTTCCCTACTTTCCATCGGATTTCTACGGGTTTCTAGATGCTTCAAAGACACCTAAACTTGGAAGCTAAGCCCCACTGAGGACATGTCTCTGTGTGGACAGTGAGTTGCTCAAGAAGTCTCTACCTTGACTCCCTTTTTAGCCTCCCCAGCAGGTAGGTGGGCCATCTGATTGCAATTCAGGCCAATGGAATGTAGAAGGTGGTGTGACTTCAAATGTGGTCCTTGAAACCTCTCAAATGTGCCCTCCCACATTCTTGTCATTTCTGCCTGAATGTAGCCTCTAAAGCTGTGTGTTGAAGATGACATTTCCACTGGGCCTGTGTCCCTGAAAGATGTGTGGAGCAATGGGAACTGTCATAGAAGCAAGAAATGAAGGTTCAGGAGTCACTAAGTTTTGGGGTTCATTTGTCAAATAAACCAAGCTAATTCTAATCTAGTCAGTGAAGCCCATATTCCAGATTCTTTCTGGAATCTTTGTAAAATCTTTTTCCCATAAAATTTTCCTTTCCTGGGTTGGAGTGTAGCTCAGTGGTGTAACTTGCCTAGCATGAAAAAAACCCTAGGTTCATTCCAGTACTAAAACAATAACAAAACAACCCCACCAAAAAACCTCTTTCCTAAATATATCTACTATTTCTTTGAAGATAAGTTTTTCCATAAGCCTAAGCAAATCTAATGTGCTCAGCAGGTGGGCTTGGATTAAGGTTTGAACCCTATAAAATAGTATATTGCAATTTAACAAGATCTGGTGGCAGATAGCCAATGCCAAAGAATTTCAGGCACTTCAGCAAGCCCCTGAGATAGATGTTAGGGGACACAGTGATTTTGAGTGACTAATCACAGCACCCTCTTGTAGGATGCTGGAACTGTGAGAAATAGAAAGTCTGGTGATCCATTTTCAGAATATAGTATTTGGTCTTAAATGTAAAATTTGAGTATAAGAAAGGCAGCTGGAGGCGAGAGCAGACTGGAAAGTTACAAGCAGTTAACACTGGGGTGTCAAAATTCACAGCCCCTTGCCAAACAGGTGGGAGGGAGATGAGAGGGTGGAGCCCAGACCAACTACATACTTGCCAAAAAGCACTCAATCCCAAGGGGCCTTCCTGCCACAACAGAACAAAGGGGTGGGAACAAATAAAGTTCTATTTCTTTAAATAACCATAGGAGAAAGTAAAACCTAGGCGGATGTTGGAGGAGATTGTGTAACTCAGTACTCAGTCAAAGAGGAACCACGGAGGAACCTTGCATCTAGGAGACAAAATGCTGACTGTAAACATTCGATGTGCGCTTGCTCCCCAGACATCCCATCTTGCAGGGCTGTCAGTAAACCTTTGCTTTTAGCTACGCCTGGTGTCTCTTAATCCACTCTTTGGGTTTGGACAGGTGAACATGTTTCTCACAGTACTTAATTGTAATCTGGCTGACCCCAGAAAGAAGAGATTTGGCTGTAAGCTTGATGTGACCCCACACCCTTGAGGTCCGCACCCTCAGAGCTGGCTCTTTAGTCTTGTTTCTCATTTACAGTTATTTATGACTGAGATTTGTATCCTCGAATGTTTTCCATGTCCCTTAGACACCAGCAAGAGGAGGCCAAGTATAGTGATCTGAGGCTTTGTCACATACTAAGATATTGAGGGAAGTCTCTGTAGTTCTTGAAGAATGGCATCTTAGATTTTGTGTGTTTGTGTTTAGTTGTTGCACACTAAATATACTATATGCATGTATATGCATGCATGTGTGTGTGTGTATATATATGTATGTGTATATATCTATATCTATATATATATTTTTTTAATGGATGGAAATAAAAGAGTAAGGCAGAAATAAAACTTGCACACAGTGTTGGCCACCCCTGAAAGGAGTGACTGGAGAGTATGTCACACTCTCGCTTATTAACTTCTGCAAGTGGCAATAGAGCAGAGTAAGACCATCTTTATGTAAATCATAATATGAAAATATTTCTCCTGTAATGGTGTCTTAGGATGCATCCCCCTGAGTAGGGCCTGGGGCAAAGATTCTATGTGCAATTCCTTTCTCAAGAAGTGCAGACCCTGGGAAGCAGAGACAAGGAACCATGGCAGAATAAAACAGAAGCAGGATAGAGGGGAGAGGCCTTGATCCAGGGGTTCCATCACCCATTGGTCAAAGATTTTCCCCACAAGGTGGTGTTAACGCCTTTGAATTCCCCGGTGGTGGGAGGGTAAGTGGGACAGGGCACTACAGACTCATTTGTGTTTTCCATAATGTATGTAAATGGAATCAAAATATATGTTTGTTTGTTTGTTTTTGTACTGGGAATTGAACCCCAGATTCCCTTTACCATTGAACTACATTCCCAGGCCTTTTAATTTTTAAAAATTTTGAAATTTGAGACAGGTTCCCTTTAAGGTGCTGAGACTGGTCTCCAATTTGTGATCCTCCTGCCTGGGCCTCCCAAGTCACAGAGATTACAGGAAAGCACCAAGACTCCCTTGTGGCAGTATATATTTCTTGTTTGCTTCTCCATCTGTCCCCCAACTAAGCATAATGATTTTAAGTGCCCTGTGTTGTTGTGTGATTCAGTATTGTCATGGAGACCATGGAGGTAGCTGCCAATAAGTCCTGCCCTTTTCTAAACCCCCCAGGATGGGTGGGACCTGTGACTTGCCTCTTGCCAATAGAATGTGGCAAAGGTGGTGGGGTGCCAGGCTGCTACTTATTTTATTTTTTGCCTTGCTATTGGATTCACCTAGAATTTATTTTGAATTATGATGTGAAATGAGGTTCTAAAATTTAAAATAGCTTGTAAGTAGTCCCAACAAATGTGATTTCATGTCCTTACATTTTGTGGTACCAGTTTTATCATATATATTAATTTCTTATATCTAGAACAGATTCTGGAAGAGTTAGGTCTAAAACTGAAGAACAATGAATGAAAAAAATCACAAAGCACATATTATGAGAAAAAGTAAAAGATAAAAAGAAATTAATGGTGAAGGTTTGGGGTCATGGAAATGGGGAAAAGTTTGATTTACTGATTATAAACTTCTTACAGTAGCCTGTGTAAAGAAATTTACAAAAGAAAAAAAAAAAAAGAGATTGAAGAAGACACAAATAAATGGAAAGATGCCTTGTGCTCATGGATTAGAATAGTTAAATTGCTAAAATGCAAATTATGGAAAGCAATCTGCAGATTCAATGCAATCTCTAAAAAATACTCTAATAGTATTCTTCACAGAAATAGCAAAAACAATCTAACATTCACATGGAACCACAAAAGACTCCAAGTAGCCAAAGAAAACTTGGGGGAAAAAGAAAAAGGCTGAAGTCGTCACACTATCCGATTTCAAAAAATACCTTAAAAAATACCTTGGGTAGTCGAAACAGCATGTATGGTTCTGGCATAAGGACAGACACACAGACCAGTGGAACAGAGTGGAGAGCGCAGAAATAAAGCCCACGTTCCTGGTTGACTGATCTTCAACAAATGCCAAGACAAACAATGGGGAAAGGACAGTCTCTTCAGTAAGTGTTGCTGGGAAATCTGGTTATGCAAACAAAGAAAAAAATTGGACTCATTCCTCACCACAGCTAACAATCAACTTAAAATGGATTAACACTTAAACATAAGACTGGAAACTGTAAAACTACTAGAAGAAAACATAGGGAGAAATCTTCTCGTATTGGTCTAAGCTATTATTTTTTGGATATGATCCCCAAAGTACGGGTGACTAAAGAAAAATGGACATGGGATTTTAGCACACTAAGGAGCATCTTCAAAGCAAAGGAAACAATCAACAGAGAGAAAAGACAACCTACAGGAGAGGAGAAAGTATTTTGAAGCCATACATTTGATAAGGAGCCAATATCCAAAATATATTTATTAAAAAAAATTCTTCAACTCATTAGCAAGAAAACAAATGACTTGATTTAAAAGTAGACAAAAGGTCTGTATAAACATTTCTTGAAAGAAGCTATACAAATGATCAACATATATGAAAAAACACTCAATGACAAATAGCAGATTTTGTCTGAATGTGAAGTCCCAAACTAAAATTTAATGTATCTCTCCCATTGCCTCCAGCAACAGAACCTTGCTTTATTACCACTAGTATCTTAATCAACACTGGCTTTCCCTTCTATTTAAAGGTTCCTGTGTTCTTTCTTTGGGATGCTTCTCCCTGAGGGTAAGGATCTTGTCTGTCTTGTTCAATAAACTGACCCCCAAACCCTGAAAAGTACCTGGCACATCATGAGTGTTCAATAAGCATTTGCTGAGTATATGGGCAGGCAGGTGGATGGATGGATGGATACTGCTGTGGCAAAGGCAGAAAATGATGGTGGTTTGAACTTTTGCCAAACAAATGGGAGAAAGTAAAATTTTTTTTTTTTTTTTTTTGCATATAGAATCACTAGGACTAGGACTTAGCAAAAGGACTGAATATGAGACATGAAGGAACATTATTAACCACATTGATTCCAAGAATTCTGGCTGGAGAAACCTGTGTATCTTCACAAGTATTTAGTTTTTAGCATCCAGCCTAACACATAGTGGGTGTCCCACCAATGGTTGTTAAATCAGTGATTAATCTGACCTTGAACTTTAATAGATTAAATTAGTAGCTATGAAACTGAGAAGTACCTCTACATATTCTGGCTGCCATTTTCCCAAATCTTCCCACACTCTTGACCCTTGATGCCCACATTCTTTTCTTGGTGGCTGAGCTATGAAGGCAGAGGCTGCCTACTGGCAACATTGTACCTTGCTGGCTTTGGAAGAGACACAGGAGTGTGATTACCATTGCTCACTGAACTGTGTTTTCAACCAGTTGCTATGAAGGTAAGTGGTTTGCAGTTTCTCACCCTCTTCCCTGGAGAACAATGAAGAGCGTTAATTTAGAAAAAAAATGTGGCAAATTTTCAGATTAATTATTGGAAGAGTATCTGAACCATGAAAAATTCAGTTTCCAAACGAGGATTTAAAAAGAGCATACGGCACTAATTGTCATAGAGTCCTTGCTACATTTTAGGTATTTTTCACTTTGTAAAAGCAGCAATTCATTTAAAAGAAAAATTTGAACAGCAATTTCAGAAAAAAAGTTAAATTAATACAGACATTAGCCTAGAATCTACACGTGCGATGCTGGCAGGTTACATGCAGCTCTTGTTCCCACAGACAGCGCCCAGAGCAAGGCAACCTCCAGATTTCCTTGCTCCTAAAGCCATTTGTTAGAATGTGAACTCTGATGTGTCCTTGCCCCTGAAATTCATTACGTGGGCTTCAAAGGCCTGCTGGCCCTCCAATTAGCCAAGTTTCCTTGCCTGATTTCTTAAGAAAGGGACAAAGATATTTGAATGCAGCAGTATCTTGCACAATATGGAGCCTTTATCATTTTTCCTCTCTCAATGATTTTACAAATAATGATGTGGAGAGTGGAGGGAAGAAAACCACTACAGCATGTAGCCACCAATCATCTCTTATTGTTTTCAAAGAATGGGCAAGTGTTATTCTACACTTCAGGTCAAAAGAAATTTTTAAAAACCCACTAGAGTCAAATGCACTCATATGTAGAAAAGTTTCATTTCAGAATTAACACAATCATGGTAGCTTTTCCTAACTGGCTGTTCTATCAAGTCTCCACTGCCTGTAATGATTTGGAAATGCCACAAGCCTGATATCCTTTCCCTGCCCCTCCATGCCCCCACACTCTTTGGTTCTACAAACTTCAGGTGGCCAGCAGGACAAGACAGGTAAGTGGGACAGTACTGGGCATTGGAAGAGATGGGCTTGACTTTTGAACATTGGTTCAGCCTCGTCATCACTGTTTGACAGGAAGATGATGTGTCTTCGTCTGCAGAATGGGTTTACTGCTAATTAATTCTCAAGGTCAGTGTTAGAGATGGTACCTATGTCAGAGACGGTACGTGTGAAGCTCCTGCGATGTCACGAGTGAGCCTAGTTGTCAGTGGCCTAAATATCCATAGCACCTGATTTGCTTATTTTTCAGTAGAACTACTTTCCCTTGAGTTCTGCATTGTGAAACTATCTCTTATGTTCCATTTATTAAACATTTCCTTGTCTTTTCTCATTTATAAGTTAATAAGTATAAGAAACACACTTATCTGTCCAAACCCCAAAAATGAACTAAGAGACACAAGGTACAGCTAAAAGTGAGGTTTCGATATAATGATGGTCTTGCAAGATTCAGTGCCTGGTGTTCAGGGACCCCCAGTTCAGGTACAACCAGTATTCTATGCCCTAGAGCACAAGATCCCTTCCCCAGTTCCTCACTGGCTGAGTTCTATGGGGTGCACAGTCTTCCAGAATATCACCTAGGTTTTACAATCTCCCATTGTGTTACTTTAAGAAATATTCCTTTACCTGTCCCTACCTCCCTTTGTTCTAACCTTGGACTGAGTGCCTTTTGGCACATACACAATTTATCTTTGTTGGTCAGGTCAGGCCCCTTCCTTCTCACCTCCTGTTTATCAAGGGGCTATGGATTTTTACACTCTGGTGTTAACTGCTTCTAACTTTTCATTAGGCTTTCCCTCCAGCTGCCTTTCCTACATCCCAGGTCATTTTATATCTCAAGCTAAATACTGCATTTTGAAAATGGACCACTGGACTTTGTATTTCTCATAACAAGTAAGAACTATAGTTTATGATGTGCAGATCAGACACCAATCAAACAGCTCTGGAAATCTCCGTGCCTCTTAGAAGACTATGTCAAATTGTCTTTTGGTGTAAAAAACATTCCAGGCATCCTTTATTTAAATATTTAAATGCATATTTTAGTATTGGCATCAATTTATTGAGTGCCAATATGGTGTTAGCATTAGAAGACCAAGATAAAAACCAGTAGGAATTTGTATTCTAATAGTTAATTCAGTAGTGGGCAAAGTATTTCAAACAAGTACTTTAACAAACTTTTTTACAATTTAAATCTGGTATATACAGCTTACTATCTCTATTGTGGGAGGCCATATAAGACCTGAGGAATCATAGAAAAAGAAAAGTGTATCTAGTATAACCTCCACTTTATGTAAGCTTGGAACTTCTTGGACAGTACAAAATATACCATTTTTATATAGGGCACCCAAAACAGTTGGCTCCTCAGTTATATCTAGAAATAAAAGTCCCATTTTTACCTGTGACTCAGTTTTCATGTTCTCTTAATCTCTGAACTTTAAAGTCATAAGTAATTTTTGTAATCACAAATATTCTGGGAAGACATTACAGCCTGTGCCTGGTTCTCTGGGGGAGTTCTGAGACACAGTATTGATGACCCGGACCTTCAAATAGTATCTCCACCAGTTTCCATCAAAAGTTCTAATGCTTTCTCCTGGTGAACTTTCAGCCAGAACTACTAACAATAGAATCAGAAAGAGAATGCTAGTTCAACACAAGGGCTGCAACAGGAAGGATTTAGGAATGCAGGAGAGGCTAGGAGGCTCTGCCACCCCGGAAGCAAGCAAGGCCATGGCCAGGAGCCTGCAGGGCCTGCTCTTCAAGCAGGCTACACAGCTACAGAGAGGAGCCAGAAATGTCTGCAAGGTCCACTCACAACCTTACAACGGGAAGAGTCCCAGTTTGTTCTGTGAGTGTCATTAACAGCCCACCCTGAGGAAGCTGAGCTACCCACTGTTCTGCATGCTTAGAAGACCACACCGAAAATTCCCAGAAACTGTTATCCATTTAGTAAAAATTAAGGGCCCACTGTGTGCAAAAGCTCTAACCATAATCTAACATTTTGCATGACCTTGATTCTATTTTTATTCTCCTCAAGAGATTCCACCAGAAAATCTTGTTGTTAGGAAGAGAAAAGTGCTCTGTTTGTCATTTCTGTACTGAAGAGCTTCCATCAACCTTGAATTACAGGAAAAGACTCCCGTACTCAGCTATTGTTGGCATCATCATCGTCATCATTATTCCAGGCTCCTGAAAGGGAGCTAAGAGTGCTTCTTTTAATGCCAACTGTGATTTGCATGTTCATAGAAGGTTTGAAGTTTCAGAAATTAAATGTCGGGGTGTAAAATTTTCTTGAAGGAAGAAAGTATGATTGCATCGAACTTTCAAAGTACAATCAAAGTCTAAAGGAAATATAATTATTATTGTCGGTTTATCACCTCAAACATGTTGTTGTAAATGTCATTATATCAGATGAGTTTGGTAACAGGTTTTCCATTTTGCACTTTATTTGACAAGGTGATTCATTGTTTAGTGCAGTTTAAGATGTCAGTCCTTCTGGAAGGAATTGAGCTGAGCTGATGTGCATAAGAACATTCTTCCATCAAAGTATATGATTAAAGAAGGGTTAGACTCCTGAAATATTGTTTCCAAACTTGCTTTGAATAAGAGTGGTTTCTTTGTGGAGATATAATTCATCACAGTTTGTTACATCTGGGAAAGTGTGCAAAATCTCTACATGCTGTCTGGGGTGTTTTGTGCAGCTCTATGCCTGGGTGAGAGAATCCTACGTTGGACAAATTTGTTTCTTTCATGGGAGCCTATCCAGTAATTGCAGATGTAATTTTTGTTTTGTTTCAAATAAAATATCTCACAATGAACCAAGATAGCAGAGAATACTGTTTTACCCCACATCGTTGCACACAGTATGTGGGATCACTGTGTGTTCTAGGTGTTGGTCATCCAATATGAAACACTTCACAAGAAAGCACCCAGCTTTTGAGTTCTGGAAGGGAACCAGGGCCTTCTTTTTGCCATGCTGATGATGTCACAACCATTTCCTTTTTCTCTTTTTTAATTTTTCATATCAAAATGTTAAATAAGAACATAGATCTTTGGAATAAAGACTGCTTTTTAAATATATGTACTTGCAAAAGGCCAGAAACCGGGATAATTGGTGTATTATCTCACGTGTTCAAAGCAATCTTCTAATTTATTTGCATCTGCACCCTAAAACTGAAGAAACTAAGGCTCTGAAACAGTGACTAATTTGCTTAAGACAAACTGACCACAATGGCGGAGCTGAAATTCCAAGGGAGACTCTGGGACTCCAATACCAGAGCCCTTTCCTTTCCCTTGGTTGATATGTGTCTCCACAACACATCAAACTTATCATCTTTTTTTTTAAGCAGCTTGGCCTATAGGTTTTAGTGCTATCCTAGGTGATGCCTGTGATTATAAATAGAATCTTTTAAAATTCTATTTGATATCTGACTTACTGTCTTATTTTAGGTGCTATGGCACATAACACATACAAGCTGTAAAAAGAAACATTCTTTTCTTCCTTCCCCCACAGTGAAATATATGCTGATTGCAACAAAGGTTAAAATGTCCTAGGCCTCTTACAGTGAAATTAGATGTAAAGGAACTCCCTAATGTCTTCCAAATGGCATTTTAAAAATTTGGCCAAGTAGAGGGTATCGCATGATAAAAATTCCTTGTTTAAATTGAACAGTCCTTTTTATGAAAGATGCAATGGCCGATATTTGAGAATATAAAATAATAGTCAAGTATTTATGCAGTTGCCATTAAAAAATGGCAAGTAATGTCTTCTTGTGATGAAGAAAAACGTAGACTTGACACTTAGCATGGGTTCGAGGCTGAGACATCGTCAAGCCCCCTCAGTCCCCTCAGTTTCTTTGAGGCTGAGAAGTCCAGGGTGATCTTCAGCACTCTGCAGCTTGAAGTAGGAGTCCACACAATAGACTTGGATATACCTAGAATCTCAGGTGTTCCAAACTAGGTGAAGAGTTTTGGTTACTTCCTGTTTCTGTTAGTGTACAAGAAGTTTGAAACTTGTGTGTCTGACCATAGGGTATTTTTACTTGTATTTCAATGAGTCAAACCATCTCTAGCTAAGAGGGCTTGTTTTCATTTCACTGAAAATTTTAAAATGTAAATCGGTATGCACATAGCATCTATCTACACATACTCATCAACAAATACACACCTTATGTTTGTAAATTTCTTAACAGAATTAAAATGGTCATGTACTGTCCATAAATAGCTCATCGCTCAGCCAGTAACATAGTGATTCTGATCCAGGTCTCTAGTGCCTAGGTTCAGAGCCCAGTTTTAACCCCACTGTTTCTTACCCCTTAGGCAAGTTTTTAAATATCTGTCCCTCAGTTTCCTCATTTTCAAGTTGTACTTAACTCATAGGCTTATATGAATTCATGTTTATAGAGCATTTAGACACATAGTGACCACTATGTAACTACTGGTTTAATAAAGGTTTTCCTAGAAGCAATACGATCAATTACGAAAAATATGTTTAGAAGCATATTTTGAGAAACATTAACTCTTTTTGTAATTTTAGTTGGTTCTTCTGAGGAGTTGATAATATTTGAAGATCAAAGTCCCTTTTAAAGTGAACTGTCATCTACAGTAGGGTAAGTACAGGAAAAACCAGTATTATATACACAGCACAAATAAATGTGACCATTATTATTCTGTTCTTGGAGATGGTAGGTGACCATGATCAGAGACTCAATCTGCTTGAATCTAAGACTGACCTTGGACAGGTTAGTAAATGTCTCTGAGCCTCAGAGTTCTCCTTTATAAAATGGGAATACTACTATATCTACCTATCAGGTTGTTATGAGACTCAAATGAGACAACATTTGTTAAACACTATTAACTCAATAACAGCTATGATTGACATTAATATTGACAATTTTGTTATTCAAGTCTCTACTCACATTATTTTTTCATCTCCTTGTTAGAATAAATGGAAGTGGTATCAATTGATTCCACTTACAATGGAAATATATATGAAAACAATGGTGAACGATGGTTAGAATTGAGGAAGCCCCTGTGTTCATAAACTGGGGTGGCCAGATTGCTATAGCACATTTTGTCAGGTTTTGATTTGCTGTATTCTAAAAATATGTGGAGAATCACAGTGAATATAGAAACCCAAAAAATGAAATATTGAAAAAATAGGAAATCACCCGTGAGAAAAAGGATTTGTATTATTTACATGAGAAGAGAACAACAAATGACTTGCTCAAAGCTTCTTCAAAAGATAGTTCTCATGAGAATATTGACTTTCATCTATGAGAAGATAAAGGAGCTGATTTTAGACAGTAGACGCAAGTTGGATGACATAAGGACTTCTACTCGTGAATGGGTTCCCACAGCAGGACAGTTTCTCAAGAGAGAGGGTACGATCACCACCTCTAGAAATATTTAAACAAAGGATAAACAATTACTGTCCTTGATGGTTAGCATAATTGAATCTTATTTTGGGGCATGAAAAGGACCTGATAACAACTTTTGACTCCAAGTTTCTATTTTTTACGCCATCAACCAATGTGTAAATCCTCATTGGGTTCTATGGTATACCAGAATACAGAGCTGAGGCTGGACTCAGCCCCCACCAAGAACTCCCGTGGTCCCCAAGAGCGACCTCCTCCATTTACTCCAGGATATGAGTGTGAACTGTGAAGTAAAAATCTAGAAAATTATTCACTTGGTTGTGTAATGTACTGAAAAAGAGATGGTATCTAAATTAAAAGAAAAAATGTTTTCAATCAACTAGAAAACATTTGGAGGCCCAGAACAACTCCTTGATACACATGTGTGAGCCAGATGGAATTGAGAAAATGAAGGAACTTAGAGCTTTCATTATTCAGTCTGGTGAGGTGTTCTTTGGGTTTTCCCTGCAAAAGAATACTACAGAAATCCAACAGGAACATTACAATGACTGGGTCAATGTAACAAGGTCTTTATCTACACAATAAGTGCTGATGGAGCCTGCCCATTCTCTAAATTCATACCTTGAAACTCAAGTTATATGATTCCAAATTTCCTTAATCAGAAAGTCTAAACAACCTTTCAAGTTAAAGAACACAGATCACATTCATCATGTTCTTTGAATTTTCATCTCTTTCTTCTGTGTCTCCAAATTATTTGCTTAGGAATTTTATATTTGATCACAACCAAAGAAGGAACTATTAAACTTCTTCAATCATCCAGCATTCGTTCTTTCAAATAGTAAGTATTTAGAAAATACATATGCTTAACAGAACTACTGCTTAAAGCTTTGGATGATCCAATAAAACAAAAAATTAATTCAACCTTTAAGACATATGGAAAAATAACTATAATGCAAGAGGATGTATAAGAAGATACATAAGAATAGATTCGGAAAATAAATTTTGGACAATTGGGAGATGAGAAATCAGCATGCAGCATATATTTCTGAAGATAAAATGTGGCCTCTCAGGAGCATTTTAAGAGGTTCCATGGAAAAGTCTTATTGATTTATCACTGGTCATTGAATCCATAAAGAGGAATAAGTGTATGATCTCAACATAGATTTAAGGTTTATATTTCTCTCTGGGAGCCATTACTGTTGGCCAACATGGTACAAATTAACATGGATAGGAAACCTTCTTCTTGACAGATGAAATGTCTATTTTAAATGGCACAAAACAGGACTGAATCCCAAGTGCACTTCTTTTAATTTTATAAATGAACAAATTGGTTGTCATCTGGTGACCTAGCCTCCGTAGGATAAGCACCTTTCATGTGTCGATGACATGCATTCTTATATGGTTGCAGAGTGACTTTGACAAGATAGTCAACCTCTTGGCCAACTTATGTCAGGAAAAGCTGTAAATGTTAGTTCTTCTAAAACCAAAATGATCCATTTTGGCAGGTATGCTTTGATTTCCAGAGATATTGAACTAGTCTGCTCAACTGATGGCCACATTTAGTTCCTAAGGGTCACAGTTTGTGATTTATGTGGTCATAAATCACATAAGGGGATGAAGTTGATCTCCAAATTAAACATTGTACAGGATTCCTGTTAAGGATCTTCTGTGGTCAACAGAGACCTCTGATATTTCTTATCCTCAAGGTCTTTTAGACAGGCTACATGTTCTGTGCCTTATGGTACAGAGGCCTGGTGTTTCCCAGCAACAATTTGTGAAGACATTGAATTGTTTTGGGAGAATTTCCATGGATCTTCATTTGGCTTCCTGTTTTACAGAGGGGAAGTGACTCTCCATTAAAACAAAAATATCAGATAAATCCTTTTATATTCACAAGGAAACATCTTTGTCATCTGTACATCAGATTTTTTTTTTAAATCAGCAATGTAGACCACCTTTAAGTACAACTGGATAGTAATCTCATTTTGAATATTCTTTTTCTGTCAAAAGCCTAGCCAAGATTGTATAGGAGCCACCAATCATTCATCTTCAAGATTCTCCCAAATAAAACCATATCATGTCCTCAGTTCTCATGTAAGCTTATTATAAGAAGTAGTTCTATGTGGACTTTTTGTTTAAAGATTTAAATTATTTTATGTTATGCCCTTCAATGGTCTGTAAATAAAGAACTATAAGACAGAAGTTACTTCCTTTATCAGAAAATATTCTTGTTCATCACATATTCTTTACCTAGATTGCTGAGTTCAGAGTGAATTTTTATACTTGGTTTCAGAATTTTTCCTTGGTCCAAATTTTCATATAGTTATTCCTTTTATCATTTTTGTTTCATGTGTCTCTTATTATACCAATAGTTTCCTATTTCATTGTGATATCTTTTTTGGTTGTAAGCTGTGTCACAGTATGCATTACTTTTGGAAGAAGGGAGTTAAAAAATACACATGAAAAATATAATCACTTCAACATGGTACCCGATCAGGCACTGCCTTGAGAAATGGCTCAGAAGGTATGGCCAGTGCAAAATAATAACCTGGGATCTGTGTTCCATAGATTCTTACCTTCTATTCCATATCTTTTGGATAAGAATCAAGGTGAATATGGTAGTCTTTATTTTCACTTTTTCCTCAAGTGAATCTTGTACAAATAATAGACCAAGAACCACTGACCTAACATCATTCTCTAGTTGATCCCTATGTGCGACTGTATCTCCCAAAGTTGGTAAGCTGCCTTGAGGAGAATGATAGACCTTTTGTTCCACCAGCATTATCTGCAGCTCCGTGGGGGCTTGAATTCAGATATTCATAAAGAACTCCATTGAAATGGCTAAGGCAAAGTGGTAAGCACTGTGAGTGACCCCAAAATGAATGAAGAGTCAGGAAACTATTGCTCTGAGCCATGGTTGAGTCATGGGAGTCCTAGCATCAAATGACAGTGGGAACAGAAGATATTTGATAGGACTTCATATTGTAGGGAAGTGTTATGGCTTAGATGTGGTATTCCCCAAAAGCTCACATGTGAGAGAATGCAAGGTTTGGAGGAGAAATGATTGAGTTATAGCCTTAACCTAATCGGTGAATTAATCTCTGATGGAATTAACTGAGTGGTAACTGGAGGCAGCTGGGGTGTGGATGGAGGAAATGGTTCATTGGGGGCGTGGCTATCAGTCTATATCTGATGAGTGGGGTCTCTCTGCTTCCTGATCACCACATAAGCTGCTTCTGTAGTGTTGTTCTGCCTCACCTAGAGCCCAAGGAATGGAGCTGGTTTCTATGGACTGAGACCTCTGAAACCCTAAGCCCTCAAATAAACTCTTCCTCCTCTCCAGGTGTTCTGGTTGGGTCTTTTAGTCACAGTGGTGAATAGCTGACTAAAACAGGAAGGGGATGGCCAGGGCCTTTTTCTTTTTTAACTAATTAATTTTTTTATTAAAATCTTTTTTATTTTTACAGACTGCATTTTGATTCATTGTACACAAATGGGGTACAACTTTTCATTTCTGTGGTTGTATACAATGTAGATTCACACCATTCATGTAATCATACATGTACATAGGGTAATACTGTCTGTTTCATTCTAATAGCTTTCTGTCCTCCACCCCTCCCACCCCATTTTACTCTACACCATCCAAAGTTCCTGCAATCACATTTGGAAGATGAGAGAAACAGAGGGAGAAATACCCCAAATTTGAATATGGAACAAATGGGAAATGTTAATGCCATTATCTGAGATAGGATATGGTATAAAAGATTGTGAAAAATTATACATTTGGCTTCAAAATATGAGGGCCTAGAGAAAGTGCCAGGTGGAAGGACAGTTGGATAAAGGACCTATACCAAGAATCACTGAGAAAAGTCAAACTTTAGAGACAAAGTGACAAAGAGACAAAGTGTTGGAAAATTACATACCTAGAGGTGAGTTGAAATTATGGGAGTAAAGAAGTAACTTGGGAACTGTAGAGAGAAAAGACAGGCAAGCTTTGAAGGAAACCTGAGAGAAGACTCGCTGTAGAGAGGGAAGGAAGAAGCCAGGTGTGTTTAGAAGTAGGATGGAGAGAAGGGAATTTCAGGCTTCAGAAATCAGAAGAAAAATGACTTTTAAGAAATATCATCACCCACTTATCGGGTGGAGTGAGACAGACATCATTCCCTTATGTGCATATATGATTACATGAATGGTATGAATCTACATCATGCACAACCATAGAAACTAAATGATGTACCCCATTAGTGTACAATGAATCAAAATGCAGTCTGTAAAAAGAAAAAAAAATTAAATTAAAAAAAGAAATATCAAGCATCAAAGCTTTTTTGCTACTCAGTAGGACCATAATATCCTGAAGAATTATAGTGGTTCTGTTTCAATAGAATAGAAGGGGTGGAAAAAAAGGCTACAGAGGAAGAATGAATGGGAGGGACCCAGCCACTGTAAAGTCTGTGAGAAGTCTGATGAGGAAAGATGGTGACAGGACAGGGAGGAGAATAAGGGCAGAGCTGCTACTAGACTTTGGTGCTATTTGGAAAATTAGGAAAATGTGTCCTCTTGCTCTGGGTATGCCTGTTCCCACGTGAGTGCTGATGTGACGTGGTCAGCAGGAGACCAGGTGGATTTCACCATGAATGACTTACCCAGCTGGGAGTTTTCGTGCATTGAGCAAAAGAGAAAGCTTTTATTATTTATATATTTATTCAGTAATTTTTCACTTTTTCTGTACCAGGCACTGAACTTAGGGGTACTGAGTTACATCCCAAGCCCTTTTTTCATCTTTTATTTTGATTCAGGAACTAAGTAAATTGCTAAGACTGACCCTGAACTTGTGATCCTCCTGCCTCGGCCTTGAGAGTCGCTTGGGATTACAGGTGTGCACCACTATCTCTGGTTGAGATAAAGTTTTTCATGACAGCAAATATTTAAGCACATTTCTAGACCTAGGAAAATTTGCTAGTTGTTGATATAGGTGAGGGGGCATAGTCTCTTGTATTTAAGAGTCAAGAGAATAAGGAAAATCAAAGAGAAGCATGAAAAGCTGGATTCAATACACAGTTGCCCCTAGACAATGAGCAGAGTAGATATGGCCATTTATGCCAACACCTTACCTGAAAATTTTCTCTCATGTCATTAATTCTTTTGCATAATACAGGCATGTAATGGAATCTAAATCTCCTTTTGTATTTTTTAAAGAACCTCAAAAAGTTATCAGTGTCTAGTGTCATATAGTTATCAGTTTCAGTGTCATATAGTTACAAAAACTGGAGAAAACCTCTATCAACTAATACGCAGTGATTTCCAGGGATATTAAATTTTAAAAAATCAAAGGCAAAAGATACACAAACTATGATAACTGTTGGGCCAGAAAGAAGGGAAGATAAGAAAATATCCATTTTCTTATTACAGAAAGAAACTTGGAGAATAAGCAGAAGACAATGGATTTGCATACTTCCAAGAGTCTGAAGGAAAAGGGATAGGAGGGATGGGGAAGTAAGGGAGCCATTATTTTGGGGGTATGCTTTTTTTTTTTTTAATATTTTTTAGTTGTAGACAGATGCAATGCCTTTATTTTACTTATTTATTTCTATGTGGTGCTGAGGATTGAACCCAGTGCCTCACATGTGCTAGGCAAGTGCTTCACCACTGAGCTACACCCCCAGCCCCTGGGGTATAATTTTGAATAGTCTCAACTATTCAAAATTATTCTACATGTTAGAAAAATAAAATTAGGCCAATACGAACTGAAGGGAAGAAAAATAGACTAAATGAAAGGAACTGAAATAAATGAACATAATTTTGAACGAACGAATGACATAACTATATTGAATGGAAGAAATACTGAAGGGAAGAGAGGAAGGGAGGGAGTACAAAACAAATCCATGAAAGGAAGCACTTGGAAACAGTTTAACCATGCACCTCAGTAATGAGCTGGGTGGAGATGTGGGAAAGGGAGGATGGGCTACAGAAAAATTACCAACACATCCTGAGCTCTATATGTCAGGTTGTTCATTGTGATGGTTTGGAAGCAATTCCAATACCATTTTAAATATATTATATTTTATTTAGCAAATGAGTAAATGTGTTGATGTTGCAGTACCCAGGGTTTTCATGGTGGAAGAAGAGAAATACAAATATGGAATTAGGGAAAGTTCAGAAAGAATCCTATGGGAATGGTTTGAAATCAGAGATACTGGAATGAAGTCCTGATTTCTAAAATAAGTTATGTGCATGTATATTCACATTGGTGTATGTGTGTGTGTGTGAATATGCCTTTGGAATATACACTTGTGTGTATGTGTATGTACGTATACATGTATGTGTACATACATTTCCTAGCTCTGTTGACTGAAAGGGTCCAAAAGCAAACATACTTCAGTAGCAATAGCACATCAAGGACTCAGATCTTGTTCTTTAATCCCCAAAGAATGAAGACGTCTCAGAGAAATGGCTGATTCAAGGGCTGGGATATGGAGCCTAGCAAATAAAGTGCTTGCCTTGCTTGTGAGGCCTTGTATTTGATCCCCAACAACACACACACACACACACACACACACACACACACACACACACACAATTTGTTTAAGGGCTAGAACCATGTAGGTATACTTTTTATACTAAAAAGTAAGGAGTTGCTTAAAAAAATGCACAAGAATACAAGAGCCAGATTGAAGAGGCTCCCACTGCCCCATCTGGGACAACTTAAGCAAATACAATTAATAAAGTCATAAACTACAAATAATTGGGGACAAAAGGAATTCATGAGTTCATGTTTATGACAAACAGTTAAACAGGTAGGGATAGAGGGAAGGATTTTATTTACTATGGGATAACACCAGTGGCCAACTAATTATGTGAAAAGAGGGTTAAAGTTAAAAAATAATAATTTTACCATCATCTTGGTAAGAATTAATTAGATAAGAATTATCAGTGGATAGCCAGGCACAATGGCACATGCTTATATTCCCAGTGTCTTGAGAGGCTGAGGCAGGAGGATCACAAGTTTAAAGCCACCCTCAGCAACTTAGTGAGGCACCAAGCAACTTAGTGAGACAGTGTCTCAAAATATAAAATGAGAGGGTTTCAAGATGGCGGCCTAGAGGGTGGCTGCATTTCATGTTGCTCCAGGACTCGGGATTCAAAAGAGGAGATATTGAGACACTTGGGACCAACTCAAAGCAGCCGGGTGACTCTCCCGTTGGGGAGGCGTCCCTGATGGGACGGTAGTCCCGGAACGCAGAGAACTTTGTGAAGTAGAGCTGCCGGCGAGACACCCCTCCCCCCGCTGGAGCAGTGAACTCGGACAACTGGGAGCTTCATAGAGGAGGCCGCTCAGCACAGCGCTGGGACTCGGAGCAACCACTGGGGCTCCGGAGGCTGCCCAGGGGAGGAGTGGCGAGGAGAGCTGTGTGGACTCAGAACACCGGGGCCTGCCCTGAGGAGGAGGAGGAGAAGGAGCGTGGCCGCTTGGATTCGGAGTGACTGCACCAGAGCTACAGGCGGTTGCCAGAGAAGCTGCGCGGCGAGCTGTTTGGACTCTAAGTGACCGCTTCTGAACACCGGGGCCTGCCCTGAGGACGAGGAGGAGAAAGAGGAGCGCGGCCGCTTGGATTCGGGGTGACTACACCAGAGCAACAGGCGGTTGCCAGAGGAGGGGCTGCGTGGCGAGCTGTTTGGACTCAGACCACTTCTGAACATCGGGGCCTGCCCGGAGGAGTAGGAGGAGGAGGAGGAGGAGCACGGCGGTCGTTTGGACTCGCAGTGACTGCATTAGTGCTCCAGGCGGCTGCTCAGAGGAGAAGGTGAGTGGTGAGTTGTTTGGACTTAAAGTGACAGCTCCTGAACACAGGGGGGCTTCCTGGAGGAGAAGTGCGGTGGGTCGCTTGGTCTCCAGTGGCTGCACCAGAGCTCCGGGCGGTTGCCCAGAGGACGTGTGCAGCAGGTCACGTGGATTCAGAGACACTCAGAGCGACCGCTCCTGAACACCCAGGGGGTTATCTGGAGAAGGAGGAGGAATGGGGAGGGTCACTTCGACTCAGAGTGATTGATTGCCCAGGGCTATGGGTGGTCGGTGGGAGGAGGAGGCACGCAGTGAGTTGCTTGGACTCCTAGTGACTGCACTGGAATACTGGGCGGCTGTCTGGAGTAAGAGGCGTGTGGCGGGTCTCTGGGACTCAGAGCGATTGTACGGGGCCCCAGGTGGCTGCTCAGAGGAGGGGCCGCATAGCCAGGCGATTAGGTGCAGAGCTGGGTCCCAGGATCTAGGAGGCGTCTGGGTGGAAGAGCCGCACAGAGACAGGCTTAGGGGCGGAGCGAAGGTTCCAGGCCTGCGGGCAGATTCTCTGAGGAGGGGCAGCCTAAGGAGATTCATCTGCGAAGGGTAAGGCTCCCAGGCCCAGGAGGTAGGGCCGGGCCCCTGGGAACTTTGCAGAGGAAGGCAGCCCAGCCAAGGCGGTAGCTGTAAATTGAGGGGAACCTCTAGGAGGGAACTGAACAGCGAGACCTCCCCACTGGGTGAGTCTTCCCTGCCAGGTGAGGTTTCCCCACAAGGACGGTAAAACCAGAGACTCAGGCCCAAACAGGCCTTGCCTCAGCCCGCAGCCTAGGTCCCCTTTGGATGACCATTGGTCAACAAGTGGAGGCACCTCTGCCCACTAGCAGGGAATATACCCCACCTGAAGGCCACCACTCCTAGAGAGGCAGCTTCCTTGTGGAGCACCGCATTATCAACTTCCTCCAAGACTTCAGCCTACTGAAGGCTAAGGGAGGATATATATAGAAATCTTCAGGGACATTGTAAGTCAATAGAGGAAATCTGCAATAACTCAGCGGTCCACTGATACCTGAACAATATGAGAAAACAAGGAAAGAAAATGCTGCAAACAAATCTAGATGTTACATCAATAAAACCCAATGACAGCATGGCAGAAGAAATGACAGAAAAGGAGTTCAGAATGTACATAATTAAAATGATCAGAGAAGCAAACGATGAGATGAAAGAGCAAATGCACGCACTGAATGATGAGATGAGAGAGCAAATGCAGGCATTGAATGATCGCACCAATTGACAATTAAAAGAGCAAATACAGGAAGCAAAAGATCATTTCAATAAAGAGTTAGAGATATTGAAAAAAAACCAAACAGAAATCCTTGACATGAAGGAAACAATAAACCAAATTAAGAACTCCATAGAAAGCATATCCAATAGGATAGAACACCTGGAAGACAGAACCTCAGACATTGGAGACAAAATATTTAACCTTGAAAACAAAGTTGAACAAACAGAGAAGATGGTAAGAAATCATGAACAGAATCTACAAGAACTATGGGATATCATGAAAAGGCCAAATTTAAGAATTATTGGGATTGAGGAAGGCCTAGAGAAACAAGCCAAAGGAATGAACAATTTATTCAATGAAATAATATCAGAAAATTTCCCAAATCTGAAGAATGAAATGGAAAATCAAGTTCAAGAGGCTTATAGGACTCCAAATACACAAAATTACAACAGACCCACACCAAAGCACATTATAATGAAAATACCTAACATACAAAATAAAGACAGAATTTTAAAGGCTGTGAGAGAAAAGAACCAAATTACATTCAGGGGGAAACCAATACGGATATCAGCAGATTTTTCAATCCAGACACTAAAAGCTAGAAGGACCTGGAACAACATTTTTCAAGCCCTGAAAGAAAATGGATGCCAACCAAGAATCTTATACCCAGCAAAACTTACCTTCAAATTTGACGATGAAATAAAATCCTTCCATGATAAACAAAAGCTAAAAGAATTTACAAAGAGAAAGCCAGCATTACAGAACATTCTCAACAAAATATTCCATGAGGAAAAGATGAAAAACAAAGAAGCAAATCAGCAAAGGGAGGAATTATCCTAAAGGAATTGTCAAATAAAGGAGGAGCCAAGTTGTGTCAAACAAATAAATAAATAAAATGTAAAAAATGAACTAAATGACCGGGAAACCAAATCATATCTCAATAATAACCCTGAATGTTAATGGCCTGAACTCATCAATCAAAAGACAGAGACTGGCAGATTGGATTAAAAAGAAAGATCCAACAATTCGCTGCCTGCAAGAGACTCACCTCATAGAAAAAGATACCCATAGACTAAAGGTGAAAGGATGGGGAAAAACATACCATGCACATGGACACAGCAAAAAAGCTGGAGTATCCATCCTCATTTCCGATAATGTGGACTTCAAGCCAAAGTTAGTCAGAAGGGATAAAGAAGGTCATTTCATACTGCTTAAGGGAAGCATAAATCAGCAAGATATAACAATCATAAATATCTATGCCCCAAACAGTGGCTCATCCATGTATGTCAAACAAATCCTTCTCAATTTCAGAAACCAAATAGACCATAACACAATAATACTGGTGATTTTAACACGCCTCTCTCACCACTGGACAGATCTTCCAGACAAAAATTGAACAAAGAAACCATAGATCTCAATAACACAATCAATAATTTAGACTTAACGGACATTTATAGAATATACCATCCAACCAAGAGCGAATACACTTTCTTCTCAGCAGCACATGGATCCTTCTCTAAAATAGACCATATATTATGCCACAAACCTAATGTTAGCAAATACAAGAAGATAGAGACACTAACATGTATTCTATCAGATCATAATGGATTGAAGTTAGAAATAAATGAAAGAGTAAAACACAGAAACTATTCCAACATCTGGAGGTTAAACAATATGCTATTATATGATGAATGGATAACAGAAGATATTAGGAAGGAAATTAAAAAATTCTTAGAGGTAAATGAGAACAAAGAAACATCATATCAAAATCTCTGGGACACTATGAAAGCAGTACTTAGAGGGAAATTTATTTCATGGAGCGCATTTAATAAAAGAAGTAAAACTCAACAAATAAACGATCTAACACTACAGCTCAAAGCCCTAGAAAAAGAAGAACAGAACAGCACCAAAAGTAGTAGAAGACAGGAAATAGTTAAACTCAGAGCTGAAAACAATGAAATTGAAACAAAAGAAACAATACAAAAAATTGACAAAATAAATAGTTGGTTCTTCGAAAAAATAAACAAAATTGATAAACCTTTAGCCACACTAACTAAGAGAAGACGAGAGAAAACCCAAATCACTAAAATTCGGAATGAACAAGGAAATATCACAACAGACAGGATTGAAATACAAAACATAATTAGAAGCTATTTTGAAAATCTATACTCCAACAAAATAGAAAATTTCGAAGATATCAACAGGTTTCTAGAGACATAGGAATTGCCTAAACTGAACGAGGAGGACATACACAATTTAAATAGACCAATTTCAAGTACTGAAATAGAAGAAGTCATCAAAAGCCTACCAACAAAGAAAAGTCCGGGACCAGATGGGTTCTCAGCCGAGTTCTACAAAACCTTTAAAGAAGAGCTCATTCCAATACTTCTCAAGGTATTCCATAAAATAGAAGAGGGAGGGAACCCTCCCAAACTCATTCTATGAAGCCAATATCACACTGATACCTAAACCAGACAGAGACTCATCAAGGAAAGAAAATTTCAGACCAATATCCTTAATGAACATCGACGCAAAAATTCTCAACAAAATTTTAGCAAATCGCATACAAAAACATATTAAAAAGATAGTGCACCATTAAAAAGATAGTGGGTTTTATCCCAGGGATGCAAGGTTGGTTCAACATCAGGAAATCAATAAACGTAATTCACCATATTAATAGACTTAAAGTCAAGAATCACATGATTATTTCAATAGATGCAGAAAAAAGCATTTGATAAAATACAGCACCCCTTCATGCTCAAAACTAGAAAAAATAAGGATAGTGGGAACATTCCTTAACATTGTAAAGGCCATTTATGCTAAACCCATGGCTAATATCATTCTAAATGGTGAAAAACTGAAAGCATTCCCCCTAAAAACTGGAACAAGGCAGGGATGCCCTCTTTCACCACTTCTATTCAACATCGTTCTTGAGACTCTGGCCAGAGCAATTAGACAAACCAAAGAAATTAAAGGGATACGAATTGGAAAAGAAGAACTCAAACTATCCCTGTTCGCTGATGACATGATTATATATTTAGAGGAACCTGGAAATTCCACCAGAAAACTCTTAGAACTCATAAGTGAATTCAGTAAAGTAGCAGGTTACAAGATCAATGCTCATAAATCCAATGCATTTTTATACATAAGTGATGAATCTTCAGAAAGAGAAATTAGAAAAACTACCCCATTCCCAATAGCCTCGAAAAAAATAAAATACTTGGGAATCAATCTCACAAAAGAGGTGAAAGACCTCTACAATGAGAACTACAGAACACTAAAGAAAGAAATTAAAGAACACCTTAGAAGATGGAAAGATCTTCCATGTTCTTGGATAGGAAGAATTAATATTGTCAAAATGGCCATACTACCTAAAGTGCTATACAAATTCAATGCAATTCCAATTAAAATCTCAATGATGTACCTTACAGAAATAGAGCAAGCAGTTATGAAATTCATCTGGAAGAATAAGAAACCCAGAATAGCTAAAGCAATCCTTAGCAGGAAGAGTGAAACAGGGGGTATTGCAATACCAGATCTTCAACTCTACTACAAAGCAATAGTAACAAAAACGGCATGGTATTGGTACCAAAATAGAAAGGTAGATCAATGGTACAGAATAGAGGACACAGACACAAACCCAAATAAATACAATTTTCTCATACTAGACAAAGGTGCCAAAAATATGTAATGGAGAAAAGATAGCCTCTTCAACAAATGGTGCTGGGAGAATTGGAAATCCATATGCAACAGAATGAAACTAAACCCATATCTCTCACCATGCACGAAACTAAACTCAAAATGGATTAAGGACCTTGGAATCAGATCAGAGACCCTGCAAATTATAGAAGAAAAAGTAGGTCCAGATCTTCAACATGTCGGCTTAGAACCAGATTTCCTTAACATGACTCCCATAGCACAAGAAATAAAAGCAAGAATCAATAACTGGGATAGATTCAAACTAAAAAGCTTTCTCTCAGCAAATGAAACTATCAGCAATGTGAAGAAAGAGCCTACAGAGTTGGAGAATATCTTTGCCAATCATACTTCAGATGGAGCACTAATCTCCAGAATCTACAAAGAACTCAAAAAACTCTACACCAAGAATGCAAATAATCCAATCGACAAATGAGCTAAGGAAATGAACAGACACTTCACAGAAGAAGATCTACAAGCAATCGACAAACTTATGGAAAAATGTTCAACATCTCTAGTAATAAGAGAAATGCAAATCAAAACCACCCTAAGATTCCATCTCACCCCAATTAGAATGGCGATTATCAAGAATACAAGCAACAACAGGTGTTGGCGAGGATGTGGGGAGAAAGGTACACTCATACATTGCTGGTGGGGCTGCAAATTAGTGCAGCCACTCTGGAAAGCAGTGTGTAGATTCCTTAGAAAACTTGGAATGGACCCGCCATTTGACCCAGCTATTCCACTCCTTGGCCTATACCCAAAGGACGTAAAATCAGCATACTACAGGGATACAGCCACATCAATGTTCACAGCTGCTCAATTCACAATAGCCAGACTGTGGAACCAACCTAGATGCCCTTCAATTGATGAGTGGATAAAGAAACTGTGGTATATATATATACAATGGAATATTACTCAGCCATAAAGAATGATAAAATTATGGCATTTGCAGGCAAATGGATGAAATTGGAGAATATCATGCTAAGTGAGATAAGCCAATCTCAAAAAGACAAGGGACGAATGATATCGCTAATAAGTGGAGGATGACACATAATGGGGGGGAGGGAAGGGTTAGTGTTAGGGTTAGAGTTAGGGTTAGGGAGCGGGGCAAGTATGGAGGAAGGAAGTACTGTATAGAGGGAAAAGAGGGGTGGGAGGGGTGGGGGGAAGGGAAAAAATAACAGAATGAATCAAACAACATTGTTCTATGTAAATTTATGATTACACAAATGGTATGCCTTTACGCCATGTACAAACAGAGAAACAACATGTATCCCATTTGTTTACAATAAAAAAAAAAAAAAGGAAAAAAAATATAAAATGAAACAGGCTGGGGGTGTAACTCAGTGGTTAAGCAACTCTGGGTTCAATCCCTGCTACAAAAAAAAATTTAAAAATTATCAATGAATGTTAAAAAGACTGTGAAGAGAGGCAGATATTTGCACACGATAAGACACCCTGAGAAAGGCAGAATACCAACTATGCAACTTTTTAGTTGAGAATGCATAATTTTAATCTAATCACAAGAAAAAATTGGACAAACACAAAATAAGGACCAATCTATTTAAAAAGGTGAGGCCTATTCCTCAAAATTATTAATGTCATAAGAAGACAAATAAGGGCTGGAGTTTGGCTCAGTGATAATGCACTCTCGCCTATCATGTGTGAAACACTGGTTGAATCCTCAGCACCACATAAAAATAAATATATAAAATAAAGGCGTTGTGTCTGTCTACAACTAAAAAACATTTTTTTAAAAAGACAAATAAAAAACTGGGGAAATGTTTCCAGATTAAGGGAGGCTAAAGAGACATGATACCTAAATTCAATCCATAAATCATATACTGAAGGATAAAAAAGTGCTACAAAATATAATAGGAAAACTGACAAAACTGGAAAGATAAATTAGATAAAGACATTGTATCTTTGTTTATGGATATTTATGAAGGTTATAGCTGTTTTAGGGTTATGTAAGAGAATGTAGCTATATCTCCATTAGAAAACATACAATGAAGTAATTTGGGATAAAAGACCATGATGTATGTAACTCACATTCAAATGGTTCAGAGAAATGAAAACCAAACAGAAAGAGAAAGAGAGAGAGAGAGAGAGAGAGAGAGAGAGAGAGAGAGAGAGAGAGAGAGAGAAGAACATATGGGATGAAATATTAAAAATAAGTGAATCTGGTTAAAGTGTACTACTTTTTATTTTTATATTATCCTACAAGTCTGAAATTATTTTTAAATAGGAAGTTAAAAAACTGTTGCCTCTTCTTACTTTAAATGTTTGTAGTTGCTGGGTTGCCAGTGGTAAAATCCAACAAACATAGTCTAGGAAATAGCTCTTGAATATAATGAAAACTTTTGAGGTAAATTTTTGTAAACTGAGACCTGACTATTTACTCTTAAATCTAGAATACCCTGGAGGAGACTAGGCCTATATGAAGAAAAATCACATAAATGAAGCTAGAAATCATAGAAAAACTCACATTTTATGTCATTAAATTGAAATTAATTGATATTTTATAAAATTGTCTTTCCCTACTACCTTTTTCAGAAATGAAATAAAATACATGGATGGGAAGTTACATATTTTAAAGCATTCCTCAAGCAAAATGTAATGATAAAAATGTATGTTCCCACTAGAACATTAATCTCGTCCTTCATAATTAACTATTGCGTTTTTCTTTCATCAGGCTCTGACCTTTAAGGTGTTCCTGTTGTGTGTGTTTTTAATGCCTAACTTTTCTGGAAAATGTGCAGAGGTCATAATGAGGCATAATTATATACAGTATATAATTTTCTTTGGCCTTTTTCAAGTGCTAATTTAGCTATCATTTCTTCCTATAGAATTTTTATAAAACTACTTTCTAAAATGAAAGTCCTTTTTCAGTTTTGGCATGAGTTATATATTCAATAAGTATTTAATACAGACAGGAAACTTAAAACATGTATATGGTTGTTAAGTGAACACTATACGATAAATTCTTATTTATTTGGATGGAAAATGAACTTTAAAATTAGCCTTTTCCCCCTCCTTGCACTCCATTTATGAAAAAGCACCAAATAACCAATCTACCTCTCTAGTCCTTCATTTCCTTATTATAAAATGGGTGTTATCCCAATCCTGAAAAAAATGGGAATTTTGTCAACTATAGAATATATTGAGGATTAATTACGAAAATTGCTTAGCCCATCACCTGGCATAGAGTAAGCACTCAGGTGATAACTATTTATTTTACTATTTTTCAGATTGATCAAAAATAATATCCAGAGTGTTTATTTAGACTGATCTCCTATGACTTACTCATCTCTGGTACTAAATAATTGTTAATCTATGAAAATGCTTGACCATCAAAGATTATATTTTGTTTTAAAATATATGAGTTGCCATTAAATCGTTTATGAATTAAATATTCCAACCCTTAGGTTGATAGGAATGGTCTGTTTTTAATCATTCTGAATCAATTAGAACTTGTATATTTTTTTAAAAAAATAAAGATTTTTCACTCTTACAGAAAATACTTCTATTTGTAAATGATTAATAATTTTACTTTTAAAAGATATTTAAAAAGATATTTTGCATGGAAAAACATCATTGGTATATTAGAAGAGAATATTTAGAAATTTATGATGCTGATTGAAGTATTTAGAAAAGTGGCAAATGGTGAACATGTAAAAATGGAATTGTTTCTTGAAAGTTAAGAAGTTTTCACTTTATGAAACCTTGCCATTAAGTATCATTAGTCATTGAGCTCAGCATGGATGAGAGCATAAATATGAAGACTGATTTGATTTTCACACCATTTTAATGACAAGATAAATTTCACTGACTTGGTTTTCTATCTTAAAAGATACTTTAAAATAAATGAAACATATTTGCTAGGAAGTAAACACACAGAGAAGAATTATTATTTGTTTTGAATTGCTGACTTAGTGTAAGTAACTTGATCAACTAATAGAACCAGACTAATTCTATAAACCTCTGAGTATATTTTATAAACCAGTGGTTAGGGAATATTAGGATTTAAAGAGGATCTTAAGCATTTTTATGTTCCTAATACCTTCAATCATTTTAAGTCCTTGAATAAATTTTGCTGAATAATACTTTATTTCTGTAATGTTCCATTTTTTTTTATAGGGTTTGGATGTTTTTGTTGTTTTTTAGTGGCAAGTTAAGAGTACATAAAGACAAAGATATGTTTTAGTAATTTCAGCATACTTATTACCTCTTGCATTTATAAGTTTGTATTAAATTGATAAAATTCACTATTATATGTCCTCATGGTAGAAGAAAATTCCAAATTTAACTCTGGAGATTCCAGCCGAACTCTCCCATATAAAATGAATGAAGAAAGCAAAACAACAATGGCAGTCTATAAAGTTCATAAGCATGACAGCTTAAATGGTAGAGACAAAAAAGGCTTTGTCTTCACCTGGAAAATGTTGATGTTTCATGTCTTCATAGTTTCATGACTCCATAGTTAACAAGGGCAAAGTTACCTGGGCCAGATCATTAGGACTGGCCAATTTTCTACCATAAATGAGGACAAGTTCTATGGCATTTTACATTTGCTTTTTGAATTCACTTTTTTTCTGAAGAACATACTCACCAGAAAGCTTGAGTTCTTTGTAGTTGGAGATCATTTAGGGCTGGCCATACCGAGCTGTATGGAGTTGAGCCCATTGTTCTTTAGGAGCCTTTTCACGTGTTTTAGGACACCTCATTTCAAGCAAGAAAGTGTAAACGTCAGATTCAGTGGTTCTTAAACTTAAAATTTAAGGTTTGTAACCAATAATAGAGTACCAAAGAGTAATTTTTTTGTTCAAGTATGAATTGGATGGGCTTCAAAGTTACCCTTACTACAATGTCATTGCAATCCTCTGCATTGACACCCTTTCTTGAGTGGGAGAGAAGGAAGCCAAAGATTCCCTGCACTGAAAATTGCATATTAACTTTTGCAAAAGACTGGAAAAATTGTCTCTCCTATGGTCTTAATATCTGTTATCTCCCTGAGATTCATGTTGAAACCTAATCCCCACTGGGGTAAAGATTTGGGAGTCTCTGGAGGGTGATGAAGTCATGAAGTGGAGCTCTCCTGAATGCTATTAGCACCCTTATAAAAGATGTCTGAGGGGGCTTGTTCATCAATGTTCTTCAACTATGTGAGCATATAGCAAGTTGGCATCAAGCAGAGAATATGCCCTCACCAGACACTGAATCTTCCGTTGCATTGATCTTGAACTTCTCGGCTTTCACAACTTTAAACTGCACATTTGTTTTGTTTATAAATTGCCTAAAGTATTTTGTTATAATAGCCCGAATAGCCTAACAGTCTCACACATGTGAGCACCTCCCAAGTTTTGTGTGCTGTGATGGAAAAGAACCTGAGTAAAGTTGCATTATGCAAACCCTGATTTGCTTTAATACACAAGGGCAAATAAGCTCTGCATAATTTCTGTTTTGGTTAGAGTCCATTAATTAAGGGTCAGAACAATCCCAAAGCATTGGCCAAGATGCCTTTGGTAAAGAAACCTATTGTGCACTTGACCAGCACAAATCACTTTATTATTTTACTCTGGACAGGCAAATATGTGGCAAGTCTCATATAAAAGTTTATTATTATACGAAAGGTATGTGGTTATTTTTAAAGAGGGGGCTAAAAGGCTTCCTATGGCTAGTTATGCAGCAGTGGGAAGGGAGCAGTGCTGTCACAACTGACCAAGAGAAAAACAAAAAAGGATCATTTCCATTGAAGATCTTCTATATCCAACAAGAGTGTTCACCTGTGGGCATAGCAGGGTCTGTGTTGAATACTTATGTCCTTGGTACATTCAGATTTTTATTTATGACCAGCAGTCAGGAAATAAAGGTGTATCGTATATAATATTTTGATCACAAATTTACTTTTATTTGGGTTGAAAAAACTTTAAAAGTTGACTGTGAAATGGCCCAGTTTCATTCCTTGGCCTGCTTCAGGAGAGTATTCAGAGAAAAGATTTCAATTTTTTGGTGTACTGACGTGAACTTAGGTTGTATCAATTTTTCTGATGGTTTTGATTGAACTAATTAGTATGTAATTGACTAACCCACCAAAACAATCAGTTATAGTTAGTGAACTAAATAGTTTAAATCCTTAAACTATGCACATGGAGTGATCTTTTAGTTTATGAAACAAGGCACACTTCATTTTTCTAAAGTAATATGAGCTAAGAATGCAATAAAATCTAGAAAGAAAAAAACTATTCCAGTTCTTCTATGTTACATTGACTTTGCAAATTGAAATCTATCTAACTCCAAGAAAATGGTGTTAGAAATTGAAATAATATGAACCAGGTCAGAAAACTTTCTTCAGTGAGCCGGACAGTAAATATCTTTGGCTTTGCAGACCATATAGCTTTTTGTTGCAAGTACATAATGCTGTAATTACAGTGCAAAAGTAACCCTATGTAAACTAATGTGTGAGCTTGTTCCAATAAAACTTTATTCTTAGACATCAAAATTTGTATTTCATTTTATTTTTGCATGCCATGAAATGCTCTTTTTGAGGTTTTTTTAACCACTAAAGAATGCAAGAATCATTCTTAGTTCACATGTCAAAGAAAAATAGGCAGGGGACTGGTTGTGGTGGCACATGCCTGTAATTCCAATGACTGAGGCAGGAAGATTGCAAGTTTTGAGAACAAGTTTTGAGGTCAGTCTTAGTAATTTAGCGAGACCCTGTTTCAAAGAAAAAATAAAAGGGGCTGGGGATGTAGCTCAGTGGCAGAGTGCCCCTGGGTTCAATAGAAACAAAAACAAAAACAAAATAAACAAACTAGTGAACTAGATTTGACCTTTGGGTCTATGTTTTCCAACCTTTGCTTGAGACTAACAGAGCATGAGCTGTTAAGAGTAAATTGTGAACTTTGAGACACATCAAGAATGTCAGTGTTTATTCACTCTTATTAAGGAGTTGAACACATCGCCACCTAGGTGGTACACTTGACATAGAAGTTCATCCTGAGTTTAATAATGAGAAAACAACTGGTTCCATGCAGATTGTGGATCATTCCATAAAACTGGTGTGGACTCTTCATAATGTCAATTTTATGAAAGATCAAAGAAAGAATAAAAATTTGAGACTAGACTAAGTTGTTTGAGATTAAGAAGACACAGAAACTTAAAAGTAATATGTGGTCTGTCTTTAGAACCTGGATTAAAATAATTGAATATGAATATTATTTGGGCATTTGGAAAAATTTTAATATGGCTATCAGATAGTATTATGGTATCAATGTATGTTTCTTGAATGTGAGATGGAATTGTAGACTTGTAGAAAACGCCCTTGTTCTCATATGATAAAAGATGAAGTCTTCACAGATTTGTGTGTGGGTCAGAGGTGGGGGATATGTAGACAAAGGAAGTAAATACTACCAAATAGTAACAATAAATGAACCTGAGTGCTGAGTGTGCAAATTCATTTTACTAGTCTTTCAATAGGTCTGAAATTATTCAAGATAAAAATTGGAAAAATTAAAATAGAAAGAGGAGATATAGTAGTAAATTTAGTTGGTTCAAATTATAATTGAAATATAAGAATCATGATACTTGAAAAATCAGTTTTTCTTTAAAATTCCAAAATAATTCCAATGTCATTTGGAAATTAAAGCAATTTTGCCTGTGAGAAATAGCTGGACCATTTCATTCTATATTGATATTTTCATCTAGTTTGTTCCAAGGAATTATAGAACAAGAAAAACCTAAACTAGATGAAACAAACAACAAAATCATTGAACTCAGTTTATACAAAGCCCTAAATTTAGATTGTTTTCTTGTTATATAAGATGCATATTTACTCAGGAACCAGAAATCTGAAAAACGCTTTCTTTTATGTAATTAAAACCACTGTACTTCTAGAAGTCAGATCTAAATTATTTTGTATACTACTTTGCACATAAGATCTTTGCAAATGTAGAGAAACTTGGTAAGAAACAAAGTAAATGGGATCATAATTTAGAGAAAAGTCATAATCATTCCACCCAAGGATATGAAAGGCACTTGCAAAAGAAAACTGTAAACCCTTTGGGGACGGAGACTGTGTGTCTGTTGCCTTTGTGTACCTGTTGCCAAACAGTGCCTTACACAAGGAGCCATGTGTTTGGTGTGCGTTGAATGACTGAATGACTAAATGGATGAATAAGCGAAAGGGGACCCTGTTTTACATGGATACAGGTTGTGTTTGAATTCAGTGTAAAGATTCAAGATGACTCCAGCACTGTACTGGGCCACTGAAGGAAATAGTGGATTCTTATTTATTTACTTATTTATTTATTTATTGAAATTTACAATAATAGAATAAACATATATCTTGAATATATTTTTAGAGAAAACTTAGCACTTAAATGGTCAGATAGTTTTCTACATGTATGATGATGAAGACAGTTCCTGGATTTCAAGGATTCTGTCTGTTAACATTCAGTCAGGTTGAAATAGATCTGAAAATCATGACATATGAAGGGCAGTTGGAGGAATAGTGGTTGGGAGAGAATGAGTAACTGGCCTCAATTATGTTCAAGGTTGCCATGAGAAATAGGGAGCAGATATTCGGAGCTGCTCCATAAGACAGAGCCTAGGCCCAGTAAGCAAAATTAAAGATGAGGCAGGGGGAATCTGCAGACGTTAGCAACCAAAGAAAGAGCATTCTAACAAAGAGGCACAGCCAGCCCTGAAACAGTTTGCCTTAACACATAACAAACCACTGTCCCTGGAAGGTGTACAGGCAGAATTTGTGTGGCTGTTTTTAAGAGTAACTGGGGAGACAGCATCTATACAGGATGTAAAATTGAGGCTCTTCCATCTCTTCCAACCAGAAAAGGCATTGTTCAATAAGCCTAAAAGTCAATCTAAAAATTCGGTGTTAACACTAAACAGATAATCAGTAAATACTTTCAAAACCTCAAAGTCTTTTATGAGCATGTAAAGAGAACATATGGGCAATTCATTCTTTGAAGGTTTTATCAATAGATGCAGATTTGACATCAGTTACTACCCAAGAAAAATTTAGGTTGTCTCAGTATATAAAATAATACCATATTCCAACAGAGGTCCAAAATACTCATAGGTCCTTCAAAGACTCTAGGATTTGTTCTTCCTCTATATCCCAGGCCACTATCCCTGTGCACTCTATTATGTCTCAAATCTAGCTTATTTACTATAGCTGCCTCCTAACTAGACAGTTGTCTCTAATCTCTTTCCTCTGTAATCCTTTTGAATATAGCAACGAGATGTCTGCCTAATACCCCTTTGGAACAAATGACTACCTATTCAAAAGCCTACAATGATTCACTCATTCAGAGTTATGTATGGAAAAGATCAAAAGTGGGCATAAAATACAAATAGTTATTAAAGTGGTGTAATTACAAATAAGTAGTGTTTAAATGTTCTTGGTGCAGTGCTAATAAAGTTCTGATTATAAATAAAATCAGGTGAAAACCAAAGAATCTACAAGGTTTCCTTATCCCCTAGCATACTTCACACAAAAGCTCTGATTTAACTTTTTACAAGACCTTTCATTAAGTCCTCCCAATAGGAGGCCTTTTCTTCTATTATCTTTGCACCAAACTCCACTATTTTCTTGTCTGATCTCTTCTTATCCTCTTTCTTCTTCCACATCCCTCCCTGCTGCATCTTCCTTTGTCCCTCTTTCACTCTTTGCTCTCTTCCTCACCTCCAGGACAACTACGGATGTTGTCTGGATGTTCACTTCATTCCTACCCTAGGTAAGCTTCCTGAGGGCAGGGCCTTAGTCTATTTGTTCATCGTTGCATTCCCTGAATCTAGAATAGCGCCTTGCAGATAAAAGATGTTAATGAATTATGCATTAAATGAATGATTGTCATTTCTGTGACTACACGAACCCATAACATTCTTTCCCTTTCTGAAATATGATATAAATTGATTATGTATTGTGTGTGATTTCATATTGCATTGTATCTTTTTCTAGCCATGTACATGTTTTAATGTAATTTTCTCAAAATGAAGAGATATGTCATTCATGTTTCCTAATTTGATACTCCAATTCAAGAAAATTTTTATTGAATACCTACTGTGTGTCAGGCACTTTAGTAGGAGTTACTATATAAATTAAAAAATGCATTTAACAAGCATTAGTAAGGACCAAATGGAATATTTCTCTGCTGATTTCCTTTACACAAAATAAATATACCTGAAATCTATAGTCTAAATAAAAATAATTGTCAAATTTTCTATACTTTTCTGCCATCTTTCTATCAAACCCATTTGAAAGAATTATTTAAAATAAATTAGATATATAGGATATTCTGAAATCCAACATTAAACCATTAATGATAGGTGGAAATAAAATTAGTATACATTTTTATTGGTTTAGGGGAACTGGCCTTTCATCATTTTCTATTTCAAGATCTTTACAGTGGCCAGGAAGATTTTGAAAATTGTGTAGGTTTCATGTCTAGTATGTAGTTCAAGTAATTTTATGCCTTTTATGCAATCTGGATACTTTGGAAGCTGCTACATGTTATATTTTCCAGAACCAGATGAAACAATTTGGTAAAGAACACAGGTAGAAGAGATCACTAATTTTCCTTTTCCCCCAATAAACTATTTTTATTACGCCAATTTTAATTACCATGCAATCTAATGGATTTAAGGCTTATATTTTCCACATCACTAGACATCACAAACATGAAAGCATTTTATACTGTCATTATACATCAATGTTTGTACTTGGTTATACATATATACAGAAATTATTCACACATCTTAACCTTGCTATTTCCTCCTTTCAAACTAACATAATTTTACCATGAAAGCAGCTTTTTAATAAATGGTATAAGAAATACAGCAAGGCACACTTTTTTAAAAAACTTTTTTTCTCATTACCACCTCAAGAAGCATAAAAACAAAAATGTTGTACATAATTGAATAGTAGAATATCACCAGTTTATAATATACAACACTGTTATAGCTGTGTCTTGAAGTGCTGCATAGATTATTATTAAAATGAAATAAATAGAATGGCGCTTTTAAAAATTGCTTAATTTTGAGAAAGAAGGACCAATGTTTCTTCTCTATGATACAATCAAATCAAATGTTAACATTTTAGGTAAACCTCTTTCATTAAACATAGGCATCATATCATTAAAAAAAACATCCAGATTGAAACATGAAATTGGTCAAGTACTGGCAGGGATGTCATTCCAGACAGATGAATTTAATGGACCATCAATTTGGTGAACTGCAGAACTTCAAAGAATGGATAAAGAGGAAAGGAGGCAAACAGAAAAGTCTCACTGGAGAGAGAGGGTTGGTAGAGGTAGCCTGGGACAGGAATCCATGGGAGAACAAGCAGCTTCGCTGAACTTCAAAGACGATCACCTAAAGAGAACCAGTGCACACATCCAGATCACAAGGCTCATGTGGACAAACCGCATTCAGAAGAAAGATTCATCTTGGGAAAGTCAATGTGACAAAGGCAGTGACGACATGATGGAACCAGAGATCAGCCCAAGGCGGGAGGATGAGGCCAGCCCTGAGTTGCAGCCAGACTATCTACAAGAAAGAAAAAAAAAGGCAAGAGAAGGTTTCAGAAATATCTTTTTCATTTGCAAAACAAAGCCTGTTGAGGAACCACTAAAGTTTGCCATTTGGGGACTACCTGACAATGCTCTGAAATAAAAGGATGCATAAAATAATTCTTTTAATAGCTCGAGGTTCCATTATTTACAGAAAACATTTTGGTAGAGATGTGAAAAATACATTTTTTTTAATGACATGGTTTTGAAGGAACAAAAACCTCAAGTTTGATCTTTTCTCTGGATCATACACTCTTTTGCGGGTGAACTCAGTTTTAAATACTCATGATAGCTCAAATCTGTATGAAAATGTGAGGCAGCTGTTACAAAGTGATTCAGCAAAGTATTACCAATGATTTGGAGACTGAGAACACAGGCTCTCAGGTTTACCTCTTCCTTCAGTGTCTTTATGTGTGATACTGAACAATTCCTATATTATACAGAGGTAAAATATTCATAACATTGTGATGATCCTAAATGTTTTAGCCTCTTTTATAGAAAAGGATATAATTAGGACTTCTAGCTCAAATACTAATGCACTTAATTTAAGGTACTAACAGCATTATAGAAATGAAACTGATTCAATTATTTTTGTACATCTGATGGCAGATGCAAATTTGTTTCAATCTGTTCTGCTTATTTCTAAATGGCTAAAAGCAACAGGTCAAATGTGGGGGAATATCTAAATTCCAGTTTTAGGCGATACAGGATACAGTTACTTTAGGTCCTCTAACCAGTTCTAAAATAAAGCAAATTTTTGCTTGTCTGGGTTTAAACTAAGTTCTAAAGTCTGATATTAGGTAAAACTAACATTCTCATTCTGTCTTGCTGTTGCCTTCTTTTTTCTACAATCTTGCAACTTTTATGAGAGCCAGAAAAACTTTTAACAAAAAGTGGTTTGGCTGGAGCCACAGGAAGTTGGGGAAAGACAAAAAGTTAACAGGAACAGGGGAAGACAAACAGACAGGAACAGATGGGACATGATTTGATGCAGTAACTCAAGAAAGCACGGTGCATTGTTCAAACGCTGAGGACATGACTCATCTGAAATCTGGCTACTGAGTAGGGAATCCTTAGGTGAGGCAAATCTGGTGTCACTAAAAGCTGGCATTTAAATTCTTTCTGGATAATCAATTATTTCAACTTGGCCTACTTGGAAACAGTCAGACCAAACTGGCTGAGGCACAAATCTGGGGTGTGTGTGAAAGAGAGAAAGATAGGGAAACGAGAGAGAGGGGGAGAGAGAGAGAGAGAGAGAGAGAGAGAGAGAGAGAGGGAGAGAGGGGGGGGGAGGAGGAGGAGGAGGAAGAAGGGAAAAAAGGCTATGTCAAATAAAATCTTTGTTATTTACCATGGCAGGGTTATTATTCAGAAGTTCTGGATAATTAAAGATCGTATCCAGCAGAAACTTGATTTAGTAAAGTGATTTTAAAAGTAAATTTGATAATATAATACCTGTGATGTTTAGTGAAAAATTAATACACAATCCCCAAAGATAGTTTCTTAAACAGATTGACCAGCTTTGGGGAATATCAAACACTTAGTGTTAACCTAACTAATAGAATGAGAATCTGTGCTGTGTACATGAGGAATGTTTGCTCTTACAGCTTTCTCAGTTTGTAAAACTGAGAAATAGCATTTTAAACTGTACATATGTATATATACAGTTGAGTATATAACTACAAATAATTGCCTAAAATCTAAAATCTGCAGGTTACTAACTATCACATTTACAGACCAGTAAAGCAGAAAATACAATGAAACTAAAAGTTCTAAAGGAATATAAACGCAGCTCCTTGCCCCATCCTCAAAACAAGTGCATGAAAGCACACAGGCACACACGGATGTACACATACAAAACCCCTAAACCACCAGAGCAAACCAAAAAGAAAAAAACAAAAAAGAGTACATACTGGCTGCATGTGATGAGTTAAATTTTTATACCACAGGATTTATCCAGCCTGAAGTTTAGGGTTAAACCATTCATCAAAGATCAGAGGCTTATGATGAGGATTATGAAGAAATAACTGTCAGAATACAGCAAAAAGATTAGTGCAAAGTACATCTCTTAGGCAGGTCCTAGGAGGCACTCCAGACATACATTATGTGCTTTCCTCCAAATTAGGCAGAAAGAGCTGGATCTATCCAGTTACCTTGCCTTTGATGTGATTTGCTGTAACTGACCTCTCTATTTTTATAGAAACATGACACATAAATGAAAATAGTGAAAAGCACAGCAGTGTGCCTGGAAATCAGTGCAAATGCACACTGTTAGATCACGTTAAAGCTTCTCAAGCAGTTTCAGTGGGTTTTTAATTAGAACACAGTAAATAAAAACCTTTTCAAAATTTTTTGAAAAAAAATTGTGTTTTTGTTGCAGACTCTATTCTAAATTATATTTCTTCTGGATGGATCATAGTCATTTATTTCTGATCATTTCATTAAATTAATTGTATTTACTTTAAATCAAATTTATTTCTAGGGAGAAAACCCCAGCAAATTGAATTTAGTTAATTTTAGAGTCTTAAGAGTACCCAAAATGGTGGTATTCAAATGGCTTTAATGAACCAAAATGCAATCTGTAAAAAAATTTTTTTTAATTTAAAAAGACAAAAAAAGCAGAGTTTTTTTCTTTTGCTTTTTTGAATCTTATAGAAAGAACAATGACAACAAATAAGCTCCTATAGGGATGAAACCTCATATTTACCAAATATCTTCATTGTGTATTCTTGACATTAAATTCTGAAAGCTGGTCAACATTTTCAGATTAAATAACTTGCCTGGGTTGACAGTACATTAATAATATGTGAGTATTGACACTCAGGTACCTAATGCTAATGATGGGAAAAATTTAGGCCTCTGGATGTTTAGTCCACATGAACTGAAAACAACACCACCTGAACAGGACCAGTAAACCGAGCTATTCAAATTGCTCCAGGCTGATAACAAGTCACTTGGGGGCGATGTAAGTTCTGCAGAACTAAAATTCAAGCTGCTTCTGCTTGTGCCCAAGATAGGACCATTGTGGGGGCTCGACAAAATATTGCTGACTGGCAGGCAGGCTGGCGGATATTTCATACTGTTCCCGTGTGTGGAACCTGAGGACTACACGGATCCATCAGCACACTCGCTTTCCTCAAGTCTAAAGATGGAGCAGCTCATCATTTATATTTCATTCCAACTCTAGGTCTATGTAAGGCGGAGAAGAAACTCCTAGAGGACTGAAAAGGGAGAGAGTGTCCCAGAGGCTTCTCCAGTGCTGGAGCTTCCCCTGCTCCGGATCTCAGTCTGACTGGTGACTTGAGGGTCACAGTCACATGATGTCATGCTCAGAGTGGTGTTGCTTTAGAGCCTTTATCCCCATTTAGAAAACAAAATCAGCCAGGCTCTACTGGCTCTTCAGCGAGGTTAGCAGAACCCCAGTACAATTGGTATTAATAGAACTTGTTTTGAAACAGTTTATAGAATTGCAGTTACTCTCCCTTAATGGTCAGTTTTACTGCATACTGATGGAGAATATGATTATAGGGTGGACACGACTCACAGAAAATACATTTCTCTCCCCTATTTTTGTTCTCACTTGCAGCCAATTGTAAATAGAGTCTGAAACACAGAAAATTAGTTGAGCTATATTAGTAAGTAGGATGCCTTTCTTCAATTTTGCATATTGAGTTTATTTTTAGGGTATATATATGGTATAGATTCCCCCCTCTCTCCCCATTTCTAGCAGCTCTACACAGAATCACACATTTTAATGAGCTTAGGGCACAGGTGTTGCAGGAAAAAAATAATGATGTTTGCCATTCATCTTTCAAATTAAATAATGTGTTTTTAAATAGTAACTTTTTTCATAATACATTATGGGAACAACATTTATCTGTCACATTTTAAAAGATGTATTTGTAATAAATGTAAATTACTTTTAGAAAATCAGTAATTAGGCTCATCAAAAAATAAACAATCTGCCACAAAAAAGATAATCTTTAGCATAGTTAAGTATAATAACTGTTATTTGAATAAGTTAACAAATTAGGGTAGATTGCTTCTGTAATTCATTTCCTATAGCACGAGTTTAGGTTACAGCATTAGGCTTCTGGAGTAGGGGGTGGAGATGGCATTAGGCACCTCATACTTTGGCGAAATATGACTCTCACATTTGAAAATTTTCTTCTTTAAACTTGATTGAGAAAGCATATTCATCACTGGGGCTTTGAAATGGGAAATAACAGAATCTTTGTGTCACTTTTAGAGATACATCATCATCTCAGAATTATCAATCAATAGCTGTCTTATTAAATATGAAGAGTGGAATGACTTTCTTAAAAATTTTGATGGAAATCAGCCTGTCACCTTCAGGCAAAATTCAAAAATTCTGTTTTTATCAAGACACCATTAACTTGTCATGTATTCTCTCTGCATTTGCTTTCTGTGCCTATTCTCAATCTGTGTGTGTGGATAAATAAGAGCCTCTTCTTTAACATCAACGTCCCCTCCTGTTTGAATTTGCAGACATGGCCATGATTAGAAGCTGTGACAGCACAGCCTTCCACTGGGGAAGCAAATTGATGACAACTCCATTGGAGGGAAGCATGAGGGAAACCCCAGCTGGGAGCTGCAGCCTTTAGCCTGCTCGCGCCCAGGTCCAGGCACCGAAAGGAAGCAGTGGCTACGCACAGGGAGCCAAGTGTGGAGGGTGCATTTTTATGATGGGGTATTACTGCAATTTGGATAAGCTTTTTCCTCCCTCAGTGGAAGAATTTGAGGTCCTAAATCGTTCAGCTACTTCCTCAAATTTTGTATTTTTCTTGCCAAAATGATGGAATAAAGATAATGTCACTGAAAATGTCGATTTTTTCACTATTATCCCCCCTTTTTCTTCAGTTACTTTCATTGTTGGAATTATTCCTTCTCCCTAACTGCCTTATTCAGATAAATATCTGCCATGATCGGTCACTCTGACTGACCTTTTCTTCTATCCTGATTTGTTGATGTCAACACATATTTTTAAACACAAATGGAACGAGGACTGATACATACCTTCCAATGAGATGATTTTCATGCTTGGGGAGGGTGCTACATTCTATCTATGCATATTTGTATGTCGTTCTTCATGAAAGTTTAGAAGATTTTCTCTGCAGGTTAGAGCCTTGGGGCTGGGATACACTGCAATCTTGTCTTTGGGCTGATTCGCCTTCAAGGACAGGTCTTGAACTTTAGATTTGGCTGAAGCAGCATCATATTCTGGCATTCCTGACTCACCTGGCTTTTCTGAACTCTCCTTTTCACTGCCTAGCCTTGAAGGACTAAACTCTGAGCTTTCTGCACAGCCAGTGGATGTCTGAGGGAAATCACATACTTCCTTTCCCGTGTCAGCTCCTTTCTGCGGGGGAAGACTTGAAAAAGCCACTGTGTCTGCATCATCAACTGAGGGAGAAACATCACTGGACTTAGAACAGCTTGCTGTTGTTTGTAGTGGCCCCACAGCCTCACTGGGAACTGCAGATTCGTTTGGAGAAGCACTAGGGAAACAGGGCTTCTCTCCTTCAGGGTCATCCTCAACACAGGCCTCAAAGAAGCACTCTATGTCCTCTTTGTCATCTAAGCCAGAATCGGTAGCATCTAGTGGCAATGGAGTGTTGCTCTTCTCTTCTATGTAATTGGTGACCTCCCCACAATCACTGTCATGAGATGAAAGAGACAAGTAGGAATAAAAGTCCCCTTTTCTCAGCTGGATGGGCCGGTGAGAATGCTCTAACACCTTCTCCTTGATTTGAGTTAATGAAGTGGGAGCAGCCTCCTCATTTTCAGGTTGAGATTTACTTTTTAGGGCAGTTGAAGCCATGTCAATGATTTCCTTAACAAAGTCATGTACTGAACAATCTTCAGCATCTTTTTGATGGAAAACATCTGGCTCACAGTGGCAACAGGAAGTGTTGTCGCTGATAGAGGCATTTTCCTCTGTTTCGTTTTGTTCAAGTGCTAAGCAGCAACTAGCAGATTTTCCAGCCTCACTTGGTGCATCATTAGATGAAGATTTCAGTATATCACAGTCTTGTCTGCTGTTAACTCTGGTTTCTGAAGCCAGTTCTGGGCAACACTTCTCAATGGGAGTGCAATCAGCAGCTTGATTTTCAAAATGGTGGTGATTTGGACATTTCTTTGGAAGATGTCTAATGTTTTGGGGAACGAATTCCTTTCTAGCAATATTTGAATCCTCTGAACCATCCATAAATGCTTTACACTCACAGTGCTCACTTTCTGAAGCCTTTTTCCCATCTGAACCAAGATTTTCTTGTGCCTTTGAAATCCCATTTGGTTTATCCTTTTGCCTTTCTGGAGTGCTTTCAATATTGCCATTCTCCATATCAGCCACATATGGATCTTTACTAACTTTGAAAATATTTTTCTTATTTTCACCCTTTGTCCCTAACTCACGTGTATGAGATGAATTTTTCGCATTTCCATTATTTTCAGAGAGACATTTTATGGAGCCATTTAGAAGGGCCTCAATGTTTAGGGTATCAGAGGGATTGGTCATTTCACCACTGCTTACATCTTGACTGCCCTTTATATCATCACTGAGATTGCACCGTTTCTTATCTTTTGTCAAGGAAAATTTTGGCCTAATCCAGGTCTGCAATTCATTCTTTATGTAGTCCAGCCCTGACATCAGGTTGCATTCTTCATAAATCTCATCATCGGTGGCAATACTGGAGTCATCGTCCTCATCTTTGATGCACAGTTCTTCTTCAGTCAAGGTGAGGGTAGAGCTGGAGAGGAGGTCACTGTCGTCTTCATCATCAGTGCAAGCAGAGGTACAAGAGACATTAACGATCATGCTGACATTCACATCGCTTTCATCAGCCACAGAATGATTCAGACGCTTCCTGAAGGATGCATTTGATTCTGGGATCTTGCTCTTGTGTAACACAATATCCTCTGAGCAAAGAGAGACTTCGTCACTGCTACTAAGTTCTGTAAGAGATGCTGCTGAGTCTTCATTGATAGAAGATGCTATGTCTAATGACATCGGGCCAGCAAAGGACATCTTTTGGGAACTGCTCTGGAGAGTGATATCAGAAACACTTCGTTTTATCTTTTGCTCTGAGGGACTCTGAATATTCTCCAAACGATTCAGGAGATCTAATGTCCTTTTACTCAGTTCACCAACTGAGCCACTACTCACACTTAAGTCCCCAGAGCTGTGACAGCTAAAAAGATCCTCATTGCTTTTATAGGATGTCAACCAACTTTCTAAAGAAGTGCTTCTCTGGAGGCAGTCACTGCCATTTTTAAAGATGCCCAATCCAAATAAATCACCCCCTGGAGAAAGGGACTCAATAGATGAACTACGAGACAAAAGGCAGCGTTGTTTGGCATTCTGAATGCCAGCGAATGTCTTCTCTATATTGCCACTTTTATATGAATTGCGATCCATTTCATGGGGAGCACTTGCCAAAATCCTTTCATGGGGAGGTGCATCTGGTTGTAACTCTGAAGCCTGATGTTTAGATTTGCAGGATTTTTTATCAAAATAAAAACCACGAAGAAGGGGATCCTCCACATGTGCCTTTTCACTTTGTGACTGTTTCATTATCATTGGTAATTTGAGTTTTGAGCCTTGGAGGTACGAGTAATCATAAAATGTAAACACATCATGTTTTCCTTGTAATTCTTCTCCCAAACAATCGGGGGTATATTTGGTAACACTGTTTAGGTCTCCAACTTTTCCATTTGCACAACTCACTGGTGAAACGGATGAGCGAGAGCTATTTGGAAGCTTACCGCATTCTTCCTCATCTTTAAATTTTTGCTTTAACATGTTAACTGCCTCTCCCACTTGTGCGTCCAGATGTTCAGTTTCAGGGTTACTTGGGGACCCATCTCCCACATTGAGCAAGTACATTTCAGAGCTGGTAGTCACTTCAGTGTCTCCTTCACTGACAATTCCACTCTCACTACCAGAATTCTGGCTCATGTCTCCACTGTGGCATGGGCAGGGCTTTACCAAGTTGGAACTACCTAGAAGATCTGGCAAAGATTTGGTAGATGAAAATGAAGAGTCTTTACTGAGACTCTTCGTTAAAACACTAGGCTGTGTCATGCCAGTAAACTTTGGATTGTTTTTCAGAAATGGTATGTGGCTGTCCTCATAGAGTTCAACATTGTGGAGGCTGTACACTTGGTAAATGTGTGGACTGGAGGGTGCAGTGATAGTTGAGGCATACTGAGATCCCCCATGGTCACCTGCCTCCTCCTCATAGCCAGGGTCCTCACTACTTGTCTCTTCAAGCTTCAATGAAGGCATGACAGGTTGGGGTTGTTGATCAAGGTCATTTGATTCTTCATTCAAACTAATTAACTTGTTGCTTATATCTGTTTCATCCCATTCCAGAGCATCCTCACTCATCCCGTTTAGGTCCATCAAGCCAGGATCAATCACATTCAGAGTCTCCTGGGTAGGAAGAGAGGGAGAAAAAAGAAGAATTAGGGACATAAACAGGAAAAGTTTGCCCATTTGAAATCTCTTGGAAGAGTTAAAAAACTGCCTGAAGCATGGATTTGAAAGATAGCAAAATTATCGCCTCTGCTTCTCTCTGGAATAACATCCCCAAATTACTGAAATAGGTTTTTCTATCAATAGTAATTTGTCACTGAAGGCAATAACATAGATTAAAATGCTAAGATTATTAGAGTCAAATTGTAATTTATGGAATTAATCATTTCCTATTGATTCTTCTACAGTTTAAATCTTGGATTAAGTGAAGATAAAACTGTCAGGTAAATGAAGGTAAAAAAAGCACAGTCTATGATATTTCTTCAGGTACATTCACCCTCATATTATTTAGTTCCCAAGCCCATTGTGGGATACTACCTGCAGCCACACATGGCAAGCTCCTTTTGCCTCTATTTCTGGGGTCTCCACTTGAAGTGACTTTTGCTTGCAGAGTTAATTATAGCCATCATAGAGAGTCATTTATGGGCCAGAGGCTTTTGACTGTCTCTCCCTTCCCCTCCTCCCCTTTCAGGGTTATGTCTCTTCACAACTTGGCCCAGCTCCCAACTGGACCCAAGATGAGCAACAATGACTGGTTTCCTCACCTACATGTTACTGGACCCCAGAGTGTTCTAGGAAGTGCCTTGATCACAGTTTTCTCTGCCCCTCTTTCCCTAGCCTGTCTCTATGACAGAGATTTCACTTCTGTCCTTGTTCTGATCTCACTATGGTCAGTCCTGCCCTCTATTTCTTACAGGCAAGACTCTCCCCTTCCTGACCATCTCCAGCCCCAAAATGATAACCCTCTGAAGACTTTCCTGACTCCCAAGGATGCAGAAACCCCGATCCCCTCACACTGCTCTCTGCTTGCCCATGTGGGATACGTTTTATTCTTCCCTTGGACTTCTTGGTTTTGCCCCTTCTTAGGTATTGATGCATTCTGGGATACAGTAGCTGGACAGGCTCCTGAATCTCGACTAGATTCCTTCACCATCCTTACTTGCTATCCAGCTGTCTGGATTCATGCTAGAACCAAGAAAGTATATATGTACTGCAGGCCCTGACAGGCTCAACCATAGACTGAAACATAAGCCAAACAGCATTTTAGTATGTGCTCATGCTGGATAGCCAGGCAGAGAGCTTGACTCTAGAACTAGCAGACTAGTTGAAGAGTGAATTTTGCTGCTTACCAGCAGCATGATCTTAGGCAAGTCACTTGACCTTTATCTCATCACCTATAAAAGGGAGATAGGACTATCATCTGTCAAGATTATTCTGAATATTAAATGAGCTAACAATTGTGAAGTGTTGAGAAGGCAGTCAACATGGGGTAGCTAAAATTCTTGATGTATAGAGAATGCAAAATTGCTCTAGAGTGGCCTTGAGTCAAGTCATGAAGGGTTCTCCCTGCTTTCCTCATTCTCTCCTTGCCATTCCTTCCAATTTGCTATTAAGACCACAAAGAATTCATGCATGATAGAGAGAGGTGTCATGCCTATAACAGGACAGCATTTTTGCATTACAAGTCAGAAATATTTTAACTGTTTAATTGAAAAATAGGCCATGATACTTTTATTCCTCAGTTAGTGGGAAGAAAGCTTCACCTACAGCACATTAGCAGAACTTTCCTAAAGCTCTCAATCCTTCCCAAAACTGTTAGAGGATACCACACAACAAATTAAGTATAAATACCCATTAGCACTTTATTATACTGGACATATAGGAGATTATCTGTATAGTATGCTTAAGTTTAAAGGAGTCCAGTTACAAAGTAAACATTAATTAAAGGGTATTTTAAAATTTCCAAACAGAAATCTTTCCTGCTGCCAGTGTTAGAGCAGTTAATCTAGTACACTGGCAGTCATCATAGTTGCTTACGTATGGAATACATTTACTGTGATGAATTTTTATTAGAATTCCTGTTTATTCTTTGCTTGATGATAAAGGGAAGCACTAATGACCAGTTTGTATGGTTAATGAATGTTAAAATCTTCAGTTGTAGGAACAATCAATCAGTCTAATCAAACAGTATATTAATTTCAAATACCTTAGCTGACACTGTACTCTGACAGAGCTAATAAATAATTGAACTAGACTTTCAAAGGAGCTCTCTTTGTAACTCTCAGTTGACTTTTAAAGTTTAGCAGCAAAGATCTTGCAGAAGGGTCCCAAATCTTAGGGCTCATGTATATATACAGGAATTGTGCCATCTGGATGTGCTGGGAGCAGAACCCAAGTGTTGCCTGCGACTCAGACTAGTCTTCCACGACACGTCATGTTCAAACACTGTCTTTATAGCCTTAGGAATCCAAGCCTAAGAAAGTACAAAGCTTACAGCAGCACCTGAAGGAACAAATCTTTTGCTTAATAAAATAGTTGGAGTGGAAAATTTGCATAGAATGTAATTTTTTCCCCTTAACTCTCTTGTCCTATACACCTCTTAATTTCTTATGATTTCTAACATTTTCTGGTATGTCAATTCCAAGGAATATCTGACAGGATCCATTAGGAAATGATTCACATTAGACTTTGAATTTTTTCCATATTAAAGAAGTGCTACTCACTCTGTTCTCTCTCACTCCCTTCTTGTTTTGTATTAAATTATGTCAGCATTTTTAGCAAAATCTCCATTTCCTCAGGATTTAATTTAAACCATAAAACATAGCCCTGGGGCAAGAAAGTGGGAAACATTTCCAAGAGGAAGGACATTGGGATATTTATATAGCTAAGAAAGTTGCCTTTAGGAAAAAATGCATATACATAAATGGAACTGATAGGAAATTATTTGGTCAAATGCTATCTTTGATGACAACCCAACACAGACAATAATGCTCAACTAAGTAAGCATCTGTTTTGCTGTTGTTTTCCTAGACAAAATGCTTGGAACCTTTTATTTTTCTCCCTTCTTCTTTTTTGTGGTACTAGGAATTTAACCCAGGGGCACTTACCACTGAGCTACATCCCCAACCCTTTTTATTTTATTTTTAGTTTTAGACAGAGTCTTGCTAAGTTGCTAAGGCTGGCCTCAAACTTGCAATCCTCCTGCCTCAGCCTTCTAAGACCTGGTAAAGAGTATCTAGCAGAAGAGGCCTGAGTCACCATGTCCAGCTCTTATTTGGTACTTTTTAAAAAAGGCACAAATGATCTTGTTGTTGATGAAGTGATGAGTCCAAACAGGGTTAGACAAAAATCTGAGTATCTGAATGAAATCAAAAGAAGGTGGGTAGTAAATGAGGTTCCAGTGGAGAACCTGATATTCCAGAAATAATTCTGAATTAAATTAATTCATGCAAGGATCTGTCATTCTGTCATTCACTAACTTGCTTCATGGATACAGAATTTTGTTCTAAACCAAGGTATTATATAAAAAAAATCTCTCTCTCTCTCTCTCTCTCTCTCTCTCTCTCCCTCTCTCTGTCTCTCTCACACACACACTTTTCTGCAGATCTGTTCAAGAAACAAATAAAATTGGTGCTATTTATTTTTTTAATCTTGAAAGCAGGTTATTTATAGAAACACAATATATACCAAGAAAGGAACTAAAAGTGGCTACAGAAATGATGATGAGGACGATGAGGATGATGATGATAATGATGAAGAAGAAGAAAGAACCAAGATTCCACCTAAAGCAAGCAATAATCTGAACCAGCATACTGAGTAGTTTACAGCTTTGAGTTGCCTCTTCCAGGACTGTGTTTTCAGGATTTCCTTAAAATTTTAGGTGAAAGGGTTGGTGTTTATAAGAAATAAGAAACATATAACCTACAGAGTAGAAATGAAGAAACCAGACATTCTGTAAAACAACAACCAACAGATCTGATACAGCAACCTCTGGATGTCTTTGATTTCCTTTAAAAAGTAGTGCCTCCTGAAAGATTTTTCCTAAAAAAAAAAAAAAAATCTCAAGAAGATTAGGCTGAACTGAATATTCTAGTCAAACTTCTGGTGCTGGGAATGGCAAAATCATTAGGAGGCCTTGTAATTTGCATTCTCCCTATTTATTCCAGATCCAGGATGATTTGGTCAACTTTTTCACTGCTGTGACCAAAAGACCTGACAAAAGCAACACAGATGAAGAAAAGTTTATCTGGGGCTCAGAGTGTCAGAGGTCTCAGTCCATAGATGGTTGAGTCCATCGCTGCAGGCCCGAGATGAGGCAGAACATCATGATAGACGGGCATGGCAAAGAGAAGCAGTTCAGGACATAATCATCAGAAAGCAAGGAGCTCCACTCACCAGGGACAAATTGTAACCCCCAAAGGCACACTCCCAGTGATCCACGGCTTCCAACCACTTCCCATCTGCCAAGGGTTATGATCCAGTTAATCCACATCAATGAATTGATGCACTGATTAGGTTATAGCTGTCATAATCCGCCAGCGCAGTGGTGCACCACTGTAATCCTGGCAGCTCGGGAGGCTGAGGTAGGAGGATCTCAAGTTCAAAGCCAGCCTCAGCAAAAGTGAGGCACTAGGCAACTCAGTGGGACTCTGTCTCTAAATAAAATACAAAATAGGGCTGGGAATGTGGATCAGTGGTTGAGTGCCCCTGAGTTCAGTCCCCAGTATCAAAAAAAAAAAAAAAAAAAATTGTCATAACCCAATCATTTTATCTCTAAATTTTCTTGCATTGTCTTACACATGAACTTTTGAGGAACACCTCATATCTAAGCCACAACACAGGACTTTAATGAGCAGTACCACATCAAAACCTGGGAGGAGATATTTATCTGTCGAAAAGAGGAATATGATTTTAAAATAAGCAAAATTAACTATAACTGAATAAAGATGTACTTGTTTACCCTATGGTGAAAAGCAGAACACATGGAGATTTGAGGGCACAATGAAGAAAATCATATGTAGATAAGATTGAGGAAATCAATCTAAATGAGAGAAATTCCAAAATTCATGCATTTACTCTTTTTTTTAAATTCTGCAATATTCTGTCTAGTTCCTCCCCCAAACCTATAACTGAAGTGTCTGAGCATTGAGCATGAATTAGTTTCTTAAATTAGATTTTACTAAAGAAACAAAAGCAACAACAATCACAAACAGCTAGTCTTCAGAAAACAGAAAGAGAGTTTTTAAAAAAATCCTGTGTGTCATATTCTGCATCTTATTGAGCTGAGAGAGAATGGATTCAGGGTTAGCAAGAAAAACATCGAGGAAAAATAAAAAAATGTTCACTGTTTATCAGCCACTTTTGTGTTGGGGGTAGAAACTAAAACAAATCTGGGTTTGAATCTGAATCCTCTTCCCCCATGTTAACTGTGGACAAGTTAGTGAACTTCAATAAACCTAATTTCAAACATTTGTATATCTGAGATAATTTTAGCACAGAGCATCTACCTTATAGACTGTTAGGAGCTTTAAAGAAGAAAATATAAAATCCCATAGGGTGGGCCTAGCGCACAATAGGGGCATAATGACTCACAGCTATCACAATATATTTCCCATTTTGAACTGAGAGGAAGATAGCATGGCTGAATGGTAAAGAGCATAAGTTTTTGTATGTGGTTTGGTTAACTAATCTCTTTAGTACAATCACACGCATGGGATTCAATAAAATAAATATTGATTAGGCCCATTCTTGCACCCACTGTGCTGTAAATGGGGATGGGGTCTGCTTTTGTCTTGTATGCCCTAATGGGTTTATCTTGCAGGAATAACCAAGTCAGAAAGACGCCTGTCTAGACCACAGCAAGGTCCATAGCTCAAGGACTTTCTATTTCCTGAAAATAATCTTTTTTTTTAAAAAAGGCAGGTCCATTGTCTGTGAAATTCTATCACAACTGACACATTAGAGCAATCAAATACTGCTCACTATCTATCAGATTGACAATAATGTTAAAGTAACTTGTCTCAGCTCAGAAAATGCTTTGAAAGTCTATCTCACACTAATGATCAAAAACTGTTCTAGTGAATGCTCTTTTTCAATAATAAAGCTGATCAGAAACTCAAAACAGACAAGTAAGATCCAAAGTCATCTCACAAATCTTACCAAAATGAGAACTGACATGGGGCTATTTCCTAGCCTTGACTACACAGGTAATTCTGAAATAGCTAAAAATGAAAAATCCATTAGATGTTGTTCTAAAATAAGTTTTATAATGGTAAAAATTGCCTTTCTTCTCAATAAGGACTAGGGAAAAGGGAGTTCAATGATGGAAAGCAGGGGTTTTTCCTTCCATAAATAAACTTCACAGGGGCAGGGACTTTTGTCTTTTCTTCCTTATAACCCCTAGCACTTAAAACAGTGCCTGGCATAAAGTAAGTTATCGACTTTTTTTTTTTTTTTAACTGAGTGAATTGAAGGAAGACTTGCCCATGGTCTCATGTACTACTGAAGGGAGCTAAGGAAAGGTCCTGAAGTTAAACTGTGCTGTGGCAAAACCACTTGGAGAATCTCTGACTTTTAAGCTGATGCCACCTCTCAATTATAAAACCTAATAGACTTGAAAACTTGCTCAATAAAATAAGCCATACACAGGTCATATATAGTCATTCCTCAGTGTCCATGGAATATTTGTTCCAGGATACCCACATCCCTAGGATACCAAAATCAGTGCATGTTCAAGTATCTTACATAAAATAGTATAGTATTTTTTAATAACTGATCATATTCTCCAGAATACTTTCTAAAAATTCAAATACTTTAAGTAATACCTAATATAATGTGAATATGATGTAAATAGCTATTACATTATATTGTTTAGGAAATAATTGCAAGGAAAAAATTCTGCCCATGTTCAGTACAGATATATATCCCCAATTCTTTTGTACTTTATTTAGAGACAGAGTCTCCCTGAGTTGCTTAAGTCCTTGCTAAGTTGCTGAGGCTGGCTTGAAACTTGCAATCCTCCTACCTCAGGTTCCTAAACCACTGGGATTACAGGTGTGTGCCACTACACCTGGATCTTTCAAATATTTTTGATCCGTAGTTGGTTGAATCTATAGTCATGGATCCTATGGATTGATATGGAAGGTCAACTGTATTGTCCACTTCCATTTTTAACCAGAACTGGTAAATATTCTGAAATAGGTAATTTCAGAAAATAACCAGGGACAGAATAAAGATAGGTGGTTGCCAGGGGTTCTCAGGAGGAATGGGAAGTGACTGCTTAAGAGGTATGTGATTTCTTTTTGGAATGATGACAACGTTTTGGAGGTGGTAGTGAGATGGGAGTCTGGAGATACAGAAAAAGAAAGACAGACAGCCTTGAAAAAGAAGCACCCATGAACTGTTGAAATGCAAAACAAACATTGCTGAGCAACCAGGCCTGCTTCCGTGACCCACGCCCTTGCCAGCAAAAAGTAACACGTGGGCAATGTGCAAGTGCTGGAGAAACTGGAGTGAGATTGTGTAACTGTCCTAATTCCGCTAGTCCAGCCCCTGGCCATTGTCCTTCTATAAACATTAACATCCCAGACTAAGGGGTTGCTGTTTCTCCATCTGGAGATGGTCTGCATTTTCCCGTGAATGTGTATTTTTTACTTCACCCCAAAAGATGTCTCTTCCTTGAGAGAACCTGCATTCTCCCTTGATGTATGTCTGCTTTCCTAAATAAATCTGTCTGTGTGTCTAACTAGCTCATGCTGAAATTCTTTTCCATCTCATATGCCAAGGATCCCACTTGTCCTGAGTTGTGGTCCCCCTCTCAGGGAACTCCTCTGGTAGTTGGTTCAAATGAATTACTTACTTTAAAGTTATTAATTTTGGGGGAATTAAAGAACTACTGAATTTAAAAAATCATTTGTAACCTTAGAGATGGCAGGTCCTAGAGGTTGGCACCCAAGGAAACAAGTATTGAAGTAGTAGAGAGCAGCCCGCAGGAGTCCAGGATCCGTGGCAAAACTGCAATTCAAATTGGCAGCATGTGCCTACCAAGGTCATTTACCACTTTCTCGTCCTCTAGTACCAGTCTTGGAAGAGAATGGAAATGGAGAAACCATGAAGGTCACAGAATGTATTGGAAACTCTTCAATTATTCTAACACCTCTTCCTTCAACACCAGACACAGTAGCCCCTTCCAACTATATTTATTTAACAATCAAAACCCTACAAAATGCTGTTTTTGTTTATTTCTGAAAAATAGGTTGCTGAGAAATTTAATGTTTAATAAAAAGAGGGATCCTCAGGCTGTAGGAAAGAACTCCACAGAAGAAAGCAGAATACACAAGATATAAACATTTTTTCTTCCCTTTCTATAATTTCAATTTCATTGAAGGGTCTGCTCTAGTGAAGTACTATTTTGATTAAGAAACTATGGTATAATAAGAAATATATTTGGACTTTGGTCTTTATTCAAGTTTTCTAGCACAGAGCCCTTAAAACCCTCAGAATTTGCTGATAGGAATGTCTTGTTAGTCACAAAAAGTCACTTTTGATTACACCTGAGTTTATGCTAATGAGGTAATTTAGGTTGGACCCCTAGGTAGTCTGACAGGCTGGGGCTGGTCACCAGAAAGACCAACTGATTAGAGGGCTGGAACTTTCAGCTCCACTTACAGGGTCTCTGGAGAGAAGGGTGGAGCTGGATATGAAAAACTTTGAAAAATTCTTGAAGAAATTTGATGAGCTTCCAGGTTGCTGAACTCCTAGCAATGTAGGAAGGGTGGTGCACCTGGAGAGGCTCAGAAGCTTTGCCCAGTCCCCTCATCCTGAGCACCTCTTCCATCTGGTGATTCCTGTGTTGTATCTCTTTATAATAATTTGGTAAATGTAAATGAAGTGTTGCCCTGAGTTCTGTGAGCCACTCTAGCAAATTATTGAGCCCACGGGGGAGGTGGTGGGGATTTGAAGTCCTGTCAGAAGTAGAGAGAATGGTAAGATTGGCATCTGAAGTGGGGGAGGTCTTGTGGGACTGAGCCCTTTACCTTGAGAGATCTGACACTGATTTTAGGTAGATAATGTGAGAACTGGATTAAATGTTAGGACACCTGGCTGGTATGCAGGAAGTAGAGTTACTTAGTATGGAAAAAACTTACACATTGCTGTCAGGAATGTTGTGTGTAGACAAACAGTGTTTTCATAAAGAAGCAATATACTGAGTAATATAATGAGTGCTAATAAGTTAATGTCCTTTAAATACTTCATAGTTTCTAAATATTTCTTAGAAATTTGGCATTGATGACAGTATTAAAGCTAAGTGACAACAGATGACCAAGTTGTGTTTCTCTTAAGTGAATTGTATAAATAATTTTATTTATCTCTGTTTATGTATGTATGTATGTATGTTTCTATCTATTTTGAGATGGGGTCTCACTGTGTTGCTATGTTGCCCACACTAGGCTCAAGGGATCCTCTTGCCTTAGTCTCCAGAGTAGCTGGGACTACAGGTACAGGCATGCAGCATGTACCTGAAAGAATGGACATTTTTTAGGCTGTCTGTTTTATCTCAACTCCCTAAGGTTTCCCTCCCAGTAATGGGAACAAAGCCCTTAAAGCTGTTCTTTGTTCCCAAACAGAGAGTAAAAGAGTAAATTGAGCCTGATAGCCAGATAGTGCTCAAACAGTAGGATTACCAGAAACTATTGACCAGAATCTACAGCCTGTTGTAAAACATTGTGAAACATGTTGTCAGCAAACCCAGACCCCCTTTGAAATTTTCTGGCAGCTTTGTTCCCCCTTTTCCCCCTTTCATGTGTGACCCCTCCCGATGTGTGGTTTCTGCCTTTATAAACCTACAAGATTTTCTGCTAGGGACTCGACTCCTCGAGTTGGGTCCCAGCGCGCTGGAATAAACACCTCTTGCGGTTTGCATCAAGTGACGCCTCCTGCGGTTGATTGGGGTTGCCGTCCATCCATGGGACAGAGTTGGGGTTTCCTTTTTGGGGGCCTTACATTTGGGGGCTCGCCCGGGATAAGATGGCCCCCCCTCATCCGCGGAGTCGACCTTGGAGGTAAGAAGGGGTACCCCGAAGTTGTCTGTCTTTGTCTTGTGTTTTGTTAGTTGGTCTGGTTCTGTGAGCGCGCTTTCGGTTTCGGTGGCAGCCATTCGGTGACTCGTGAGAGTGGCCGAACAGTGGCCGGCAGACGTGCGTGGGGGGCCACAGGTTGCAGCCCTGGGGGACGCCCTAAGGGTGGAAGGAGAGCCAGGGACGCCTGGTAGTCTCCGTCGGTAAGGGCGCTGATGGGGTTCAATTGGTGGATCAGAGATTGGCACCCGTCTGTATCTGGTTCTGTTGTGTGTTTGTGGCGGACAAGGTGGAGGAAGGGTTGGAACAACTGTGGGGTTCTCGGCCCGGGCTACTCTCGGGTGGACCCCAAAGGTTCCTTCTCTGGACTCCCCCTCCCGACAGCCCTGAAGGATAACTTAGCAAAGTAGCTTCAGTCTCAAAAGTAATGAAAAATAAGGTCTCATAATTTTAACATCCAACCTGTCCGGATGAGGTGGCTAAAATGCCTTAGACACAGAGTTTCTGTTAAAACCTGTTAGATCCTTCCAGATCTCAGTCAAGGCTTACATTGAAATATAAATAAAAGAAGCCTAAAGGCTTAGTAGGAGACCGGTCTCAAACCCAGGGAAAGAAAAGGTAAAAAGAGTCTTTAAAACTCCAGCAAAGTAAATGCTATATTTTTAATTATATGTTTTTTTTGAGCTCATGATTTTTTTTTTTTTGATCAGTTCTATTTTTTTTATTCAACTAGAGTTTTTGAACATCTGTTAAACTGCAATGGAGATTCACCTATAAAGTTACAAGGGCTTGATTTTGTGTTATTTGTATGTTGTGCTGTCTGATGTCATGTTTTGTCTGTATCAAAACTGAGCGCTCCTAAAATTAAAATTTAAAAATGGATCCAGATACTTTTAATTCACGTGATTTAAAAAGGTTCAAATTGGGTAAACTTAATAAAAGTAAAATGTCTTTGAAAATAACTTGCAAGTCTCTAGGTGGTCAAGCTAATAAAATATTGATGTTAATAAAATGTCTAATATCAATTGTTTCTAGGACTTTTCTTCAACAGGAAAGAGACAGCAAATACTGTACAGAACACTTGTCTGATATCTTGGTTTTTACAGAATAAGTGAATTAGAGTTAACATGTATGGGATTACTCTAATGTGTTTGTAGAGACATCTGATTAATTTACAAAGTTAAAATGCTAATTGTTAAATAACATCGAGTACTTTTAACTCCTTAAATTCCATGGGGTATCATACTTAAACATTATTGGTGTTTTCATAGGTTGGTAAATAAAAGGGTTTAAACTTGCTTTGTGTCATCACTAAACTAAAAACAAGGTTACTAAGAGTTATGTCCTAACAAGTGCAATTCTATATACAAAGGGTCCCAAAAAGTTTCAACTGTGTTTCAATTAGAGTACTATAAATAACAGAATATTTAATCTTATTAAAATAGAGTAATTTATCTAAATTCAGAAATTTCATAAGAGTTGTTTCAGAATGTGAACAAAAAGGGGACAATGAATAGGAAAGAGAAAATAAAAGGTTCTGGGTATGGAAATATATTTAGTAAAAGGAAAAAGGAAATGTTTCTGGGTAAGAAAGTGCTTGTGTGATGAAATACATGAGGGTCTAAGTAAGAGCTAAGAAAGTCTGTGTAAGTAAAGGGCAAGTTTCAACAAGTTTGTGTGTAACTAAGTTGGTTATATGTATGTGAGACAGCTGAAACTATTGAAGGTTTTTCCTAAGGTGAAATACTAACGTTCTGATATAAACCAAAGTTTAATCTATATGGTAGAATGACATGGTAAAATGACAAGAATTTGAAACACTAATTTACTCTTAACTTTGTGTCTATTAAGTTTATTCTTTAGAACAATTAGTCTTAAAAATTGGGGTGTATACAATTATGGTTAAACAACTATTATAGAGTATTGTACTTTGTTACAGAGTATACATTTCTCTTTAAAAACTCAATTTGGTAAGATAAAAGTGTCAAGGTATTTGTGAAATGGTCACTATTTGTATATTAAATGTGTTCATATTTTTCAGGACCACAAGTTTTTAAAGCAAGGAATTTATTAAGCTCTGCTATCCTCCAGATTAAACTTGTCTGTAATGGTAATCTTAAACTTATAAAGAGTAAATTTTATTGGGGATTTATTTCTATCATTTAATGTTCTATTATAGGACCTGCTATCAATAGGGTATGTGTAAAATTTGTTACTTTTTACACTGAGATAAAGAATTTCAAGTGTAAATGTATTTCTAAACATTAGAGTCTGATTTGTTTAAAGGTTAATATTGTGAAATATGAAAGAAACATGAAAACATTTTGCCATTTAATCACAAAAGGAAAGTTAAAAGCTCTCTCAGTGCAGGCCATTTAGCTCATGTCGTAGAGTTCCTGACTCTCAAGCGGGAGGACTGGGTTTGAGTCCCAGCACTCTCAGATTGTGGAAATAACAAAAGCTCTCTCAGCCTTTCTTTGATTCATGTTTTAGATACTATGTTAAATTGTGTTAATTATAAAGTTTATATAGACTCAGGAAACAGTATATGTAAACTACTTAATGGTATTTAAGGAAAAGAAGCAAAGATCAACATCAGAATTAGAACACTTAAGATCTGTAAAGAGCCCTGCCTTACCTGAGATAAGGCTCTGCCTCCCACCTTACTGCATGTTAGAGTGACTCCAAAATAAGCCAGACTTCAGCTTATTTAAAGTTATAGTCAAAATATTGGTTCTTGTTGTAAAAGTACTGTGATCTCAAATAGGGGATAGAATGTAGTTCTCAATCAAAATTCAAGATAGCTATTATACAAGCTGAATATATTTTTACTCTTGCTAATTTCATTTTGTAAAACTGTTACCTGTTAATGTTTTGCAGAAGTAGCTGCTCCAAGAACAAACAACCTAGGTAACTTGTGATAATAAGCCATCACCTATAGAATAGATAGTGGTAACTTCCAGTACTAATGCAGACTCCAGTTAGATAAAAGGGTAAATAACTGTAAAGTTATGGGCATTAAAGTTAAAGCCCATTACTCTTAATTTATGACTGGTGAGACTGGCTTGCTGGATAATTAAGATCCAACTTAGAAATTGGAGTTAAATACAGAGGTCAAGAAAAGTCCATATTTGGGTCTTGCCCTCAACGTTAGCCTGAACCCAGGGAATAAGAGAACTTCTCTAAGGAGCGTTGCAACTCTGGGTCACACAACCTCCTGATCAAGGAGATTGTTGAGACTAGAGGATGAAAAATTATCCAGTGCATCTGCTGCAGAGGAGGGTCATGGAAAAGGGGAAACATCCCTTGATGTTTCTAAAGGAAGTCACCTCATCAAGAGACCCTGCCTAATCAAAGTCACTGGTGGAGCTAAGGAGCCGCTCTTAAGTTCTGTACGAGTGACCCCTGTGGGAACTCAGCTGACTCTTTAACAAGACAGGAACCAGGTCAATTTGACCAGCTTGATCTTAGATACCCAGCAAAACAGTTAAAACCAAAATATAGCCATTCTTGGGCATTTAAAGGAAATAATGATTAAATGTAACTTAAGATGTACACTTGTATTAGCCCACTAGAATAAAGGCTGGAAGCTACAAATGAAAGAAAGATTCTTCAGCAAATGTGCCTGATAACTATCAAGAGAAACTGCCAGAGTCAGAAGTTTTTAGTCAGTTTAAGACCTTCCTAAGCTACACAGGTAGACTTAATCTATGTTTGCTAGTATGATTATCTATTCCTAAGTAACAGAAGTATAGAGATCTCTAGTAAACACAGGTTATACCAATAAAGGGATATTCTACAAAATCAGATGACATTAAGTAGCTTAACTATATTTTCTGGGGACATCTATGACAATGTTAAAGTCCCCAAATAAAGGCCTTGTTCTCTCCAGCCTTTGCTAGGCCTAGTTATGGGAACAATTTCTCAGTTCTTTCACCTCCTGGTGAGAGATTAACTTCTGTCATTTTCATGATACTCAGTGGCATGTTTCAGATGCTGCAACATTTACTTTGTGCTAATCTCATTTCAGTACTCATGTCTTTTTGTTCTTCTATCATAGAAGCAGCTGCCCCCAGATGACTTTACAACCTGCTCTTCCCCAACCAGGCTTCTTCCTGGGACCCCTTGATTGACCCGATTTTTAGAAAAGGAACTCCAAGCTGCTTGCCCCACGCCACCCACTTCCAGCTCGAAGAAGCTAGAGCGGTCATCGACCTCCTTCCCCAGCAGCATGGAGTTCCTGAGATTAGAGGGGGGAATGAAGCCAGAATTGGGAACAGGTAGTTAGTGTAGAAATAGGGGATCGGGTCAAATCGAGGAAATGGCCATAAAATCATCTGCCTCTGGAAGTTGGAGACTGCCCCTGGAAGAATGGAATGTCAAGGATCTCCGGAGCCCATTGATTACCAAATTTACCTGCCTTTATCAAGGACTGTTTATCAAGGACTGCAAACAAGGGGCTGCTAATTGGTGGCCCGCCCCCTGGGCTCTTGCCTGCCTGAAATCACCTAGTCACCTTCATCAGGGAAAGAGTAAGTGCTGTACAGGTACTAATGCTCAGGCAACAATACCAGTCCCTCCGCCAAGGAAATAGCTTTGGAGAAGAGTATATAGAGACAGAAGTTCCATGATTAGAACTTACCAGAAAAGAAAATGGGGAAATGAAAGAATGGACATTTTTTAGGCTGTCTGTTTTATCTCAACTCCCTAAGGTTTCCCTCCCAGTAATGGGAACAAAGCCCTTAAAGCTGTTCTCTGTTCCCAAACAGAGAGTAAAAGGGTAAATTGAGCCTGATAGCCAGATAGTGCTCAAACAGTAGGATTACCAGAAACTATTGACCAGAATCTACAGCCTGTTGTAAAACATTGTGAAACATGTTGTCAGCAAACCCAGACCCCCTTTGAAATTTTCTGGCAGCTTTGTTCCCCCTTTTCCCCCTTTCATGTGTGACCCCTCCCGATGTGTGGTTTCTGCCTTTATAAACCTACAAGATTTTCTGCTAGGGACTCGACTCCTCGAGTTGGGTCCCAGCGCGCTGGAATAAACACCTCTTGTGGTTTGCATCAAGTGACGCCTCCTGCGGTTGATTGGGGTTGCCATCCATCCATGGGACAGAGTTGGGGTTTCCTTTTTGGGGGCCTTACATACCCAGCCCATATTATTTGTATTTCTTTAACACACGCTGTAGGAAAAAGTTATTTTCCCACCCAACTCTCAAGGTTTTACTAGAAAAAGAATTTATTTCCACTAGCAAATAAATTATTTTATCTTGGCCGTTGCTTTATATGTAAACAACTGAAATCTTTAATTGTATTTAGAACAGCATGAATAGGAAAACCGTTGCTTCCTCCTCTGTCTCTCTTCTGTGTTTCCTTGGAATTTTCTTCCTGAATTTCAAGAAGTTCCTAAATTTTTAGTTATTTAAAAATAAATTTTTACCAAAATTTAGGAAGAGGTTTTTACACAAAAGGAAATTCTCTTTCTGATCTCTACAATACTATGCAGAACTGAAACAAATAAAAAGAAGTTCAAAAGAAAAATAATCTCAATGAAATTGTAAAAAGCCCACATGCAATAAAATGGTATTTTATTCTCTCCACCGCGTAGTAAATCTATCCGGGCAAAAATGACAGACCCACATGCCGGTTGCATAAATGATTTTCCCCTCGAATGCTAACATCTGGCCTCAGTTTTCTAGCATTGTTCTAACTCTTTGGTGTTTGCTTTCTGACTGTCAGGAGTTGAGATAACACTTGAGTTTTGTGCCTCTGGTTGTAGTTTTTGTACCTTTGCCTTAGGGAGAAGTATACTCTTCTTGCTTCTTTAAAAAGGATCTTACATTAATAAAAACCTACATTTTGCTCAATATTGGGGACTGAACCCAGGGCCCTGCAAATGCTAGGCAAGTACTCTACCACTAAGCTACACTCCCAACCATTTTTAAATTGTATTTTGAGACATGATCTCGCTAACTTGTCTAGGCTGACCTTAAACTTGTGATCCTCCTACCTCAGCTCCCTATGGGTAACTGGGATTACAGGCATATAATAGTGCACCTAGCAAAACACACAGTTTTTAAAACCTACAAAAATATTGGTAGTAAAGAGGAGGTGAAGAGTCATTTAAACAAGTGACATTTTCTAACACACCAGCTTTTCTGTGAGATAGAATTAAGCTCTCAACTTTCACACTGTTTTTTTAAGAACGTAAAATTCATGTTATGATTCTCAGGTAGCCTCGGGTACGAGGAGAATTTTGTCAACATGCCAAGGTCTGCCTAAAAAGGCACAAATCAAATAACAGAGCTTACCCATGTCCAGGATCCGTGCCCTTTACAAAGTACCCACTGGAGTGCCCCCTTAAACTTCAGTTTTGCTTTCTGTAGTTTCAGTTACTCAAGGTCAACTATGGTCTGAAACTATTAAATGGTAAATTCCAGAAAGACAATTCTTAGGACCTGAATTGCATACTTTTCTGAGTAGCAATGAAATCTTGCTCAACTCTGCCCCATGCTACCTGGGACATGACTCATCTGTTTGTCTAGTGTAGCCATTCTGCACACGCTTACCCTCCTGTTAATTACTTAGTAGACAACTTCATTATCAGATCTACTGCTGTGGTATAGCAGTGCTGTGTTCAAGTAATCCTTATTTTACTTAATAATGGCCCACAGCATAAGAATAGTGATGATGGCAATTTGGATTTACCAAAGAAAAGCCAAAGTACTTTACGTGAAAAGCTGAAAGTTTTCAATTTAACAAGGACAGAAAAAAAAAAGTGTATGCTGATATTGCTAAGATTCACAGTGAGAATGAATCTTCTAATGGTGAAATAGTAAAGAACTAAAAAGAAGTTTGTGCTTTCAAACTTCTTTCAAAGTTCTCGCTTTCAAACCTCAAACTTCATTGAGTGATAAATGCTTAGTAAAGATGGAAAAGACATTAAATTTGTGTGTATATAGGAAAAAAAAAAAAAAAAACAGTATACATAGGATCGGATATGCTGGGGGCCTCGGAACATATTCCCAGAAGATGAAAAAGGAAGGTCTACTCTATTCATTGAGAGAATTTTTTATCTATTCATTCTCAAGGAGGATATACATCAACAGCTAACATTGTATCATTATGGCTTTTAATTGCTAACTCCTCTCAGATAAACAAGGTGTGATTTTTGTTGTTTTTTTAATTTTAAGTCTATGATTATACCTCATCATTCACAGAAATTAAAAAGAATAAAACATTAACCAACTTGGATTAGGAAATTATGAATGATCCAAAATGGCATGTAATATATCAGTTTTTTTCTTTTTTCTTTCTTTTTTTTTTTTTTTTTAATTTTACCTATGCCAGTCACTATGCTTTTCTAACATTTATCATCTGATTGGCCCAATTTTATCTGATTAATGGGCAGGTTGGCTATGATTCATTTTCTTGAGATGGTTTAACCCTTGTTTTTACATTTGATTTTATTTCATTTGATTTATACCACTGTTTTAATAGACTCCCATAAAGATAACTGCTTTTAGACTCAGAAGGAACTAGAGTCTCAGAATTGCTAAGAAACCTCCCTTGAGCTATCACTGCTCCCATCACAAAAATGACGAGAGTTTACAAGCTACAACTGATGCTCAGAAGGTTGCCTGAAATTTCAGGATGAATCTTCCTAGGAGGGAATAAATATTTTTGAAGTAGGTTTCCACAAGATTTTATACTTCTGATTCCTATCCTGGAATCCTTAGATATATTAAAAATGTAGAACCCTGGGGGATTTTCTTTTTGAGATCTCATGAGAAAATACTAAATATTCTAAAATGCCATTAAATTAAAACTTAATTTTGACTGGAAACTCTGATTCTGGGGTCTCTTGGAGACTCTTGAGAGTTTTAAATGTCAGGACCTTAATTCAAACTGTAACCCAAATCACAGATTTCTAAATCAAAGAAATGCAAATCTCAACCTAAAGGAAAATGATGTCAAAATTTAAGTTTATTTTGTAAATTAAAAAAAAAAAAAAAGAAACATTAGGAGTTCAGGGTCATTTCAATCCCTTAAAATTCTTTTGCAATGTAAAAATTAGTCAAAAATAACAATGAGCCCTAAACTCTTTGGCTCTTTAAGTTGAGAACTAAGAGAATATGCTGATTTTATAGTGCAGAGAGGCAAGGCACTGAGTAGCCAGTGAAGCTGATTACCTGGGTCAAACCTTAATTTACTACTCTAGTCACTTGACAATGGTAGCATTTGTGACTGATATCTCTGCTTTGCTTGCATTCAGTGCAGGGTAGCATACTTTGCACTATGTATGACTTGGTTTTTTTCCTCTTAATAAATAGAAAGTAATCAGGGAAATAGACTGCTTAGATGACCTCTACTCTTACCAAACCAGCAATAGTTTTTAAAGGTCTCTCTGTAAGACATTCTCCTGGCAAACGTTTTTGCTGCTCTTAGGGAGCAAAAGGAATTTTTGGATAAATGTAGAGATCCCTATGTGTACCTACAGATAGGTTCCATATTAAGCTGACAAAGGCTTTATTTTTTCTTCAATATTAAAGACCCCACCACCACCAAATTAATCATTTTCTTTCATTATTTAGTAAAGTATTTGATGAGCTGTGACTCCATAAACTTTAGGAACTCATTTATTATGTTGCCTGATCAGACCTTGCATTTATTTACACATCGTACCCATAAAACCCAGCTTTCATTAGTGCTGGGGAGGAACAGTCCTGCTTCCTTTTCTGGGGAAGGTGAAGCTGGAGAAGATAATTAACCATGAAACAATAAGGAGGCTTGCTGGGTAAGCAGTAGTGTGAAAACAGTTACTCCTCACAAAAGAGGGGAAATTAGCTTGCTGGATAAAAAAGGAAGTGTCAGATTGAAGACTGAAAGGCCTGCCAACAGAAGTAGATAGCTCTATGCATCATTAATGAAATTTTTTAACACTTAAACACCACAGCTGTCCACATTTAAATGCATGTAAATGCCATGTGTTTCTAGAGATTAATATGCATGTTAAAATATTTCTTTCCTCCTTAAACTTCTAGATGTTGTCTCTGTCTGTTTCATTTCACCTACTTTCTTTCTAAGAATAAAAATGCACCAGTTTTCTCAGCATTGTGTCCTCATTTCCAGAGCCCATGTACATGACACATCCTGGAGATGGGCAGCATGCTCATTATAATTTAACAAACACATTATTTTACATTCATAATACTGATATTTTAGTAAACAGAAAGTTTGTTTTGATTTTGCTGCTTCACAGAGTGAAGACTTATGATGTGCATTTCCTTTCAAAACTTCCTCCTGGAGCATTAGTGTTCCCTGAAGCAGCCCCATTTTGGCAGAAATTCAGTTCTGTGCAGTGCCAAAAGAAATAGAATAAACAAACACTGCTCCATGCAGCTGGTGAGATAATTTACATATTACTGCACACCAAACATGAAGACCTGAATATGGATTAGAGCTACGGTGATGACACAAATGTCATATAGATAAAGAGAAACAAAATCCAACACATCGTTGTTTATTTTACCACTGCTACTGTATGAATGCTGCCCAGAAAAAAAAAAAAAAAAAAAGAAGAAGAAGAAGAAGGGAATTGCTTTTGAAAATTGGAATCCCTTCTGTATTTGAAGTGGAGTTCTTTCAGACTGTAACACAGGAAAGAAAGAAGCAAAAAGGCATAGGTTATTTTGGATTCCTGAATCTTCCCACTTTTGCCTTGTCAGTTAAAGCAATTTTCAAGTGCATAAATTGGGATGAGATGGCCAGTGATCACACAGGGATAACTTTTAAAATACAAAGATACCTGAATTCCTATCTAGCCCGTTCTCTACCCTTGATAATTTCAACTGAACATTGAGATCTTTGAGAATGAGGTTCTTGGTTAGGGTGTTGGAATAGGCAGTGTAGGTCCATTAAAGTTCCTTCAGGAGGTGCCATTCAGTGGGCAGGACTTGCCCAGAGTTCTCAGCTAACATGTCTTCTCTCCTCATTCCTTCACATGCAGGTTACTGCAAATCAGTTGACCCTTCCTGACCTCAGCTATATTTATGTACGGAAGAAGGGCCACCTCTCTGGATACTTACTTATGTGACTCTTTTTCTTTCCCCATCCTGGGGATGAAAAGAGCATATGAAGAGATAAGAAAGTTAACACAAATAATGATGGTGGTGATAGGGTGAAGAATAAAGAGAAAGTGAATAGTTTTAGCCCCCACCAAATTAAAAATCTTTTATCCCAGATTAGACAAGGTTGACTTTTTACATTCAAAACTGCTTTTGAAGTGGGATAGTTCTAACAGCCTTTAGCCCTTTAATATTTAGAAGTGATTGTCATGAGTACTTTTGATTAAGTATAAAAACAAAGGGAAGAAATTAAGGCCATGTGGGTGAATCTACTTAGTTGACTATCACTAAATTTTAATAATTAAGGAATGTTCTTTAAGATTTAAGGGAAAAAACATTTGAGAAGAGTTAAGACAATTGGTGCTATTTCACCAGGTGAAGAAGAGACTACTTTTTTCTATAGTATTTGAAAAGTTACTCTGATATGGACAATGAAAATGATCTCTGTTTCTACAACTCAAACCCAAGAAATGGAATTACAGTGCAGCAAGAAAAAGTAGGTGAGATACACAAGAAGGATTTCCTATTTAAAATGCAATTAAGCCTTCTCATTGATTCTCATGAAACATTTTGAAACCTTATCTTGAAACTTAAAAAAAAAAAAAAAAACAGAAGAAACAATAATGTGTTAAATATGATCCTACATATCATTTCCAAACCAGACTTCCTAAAATAAATTCATTCATCATATTACTTCCCTTGTTAAACCAAACCAAACTTCACCCCCCCACTCATATATACACAAAACTTCTGGTATATATCTTATCTTCTTAATTATCTGGACTGACTTTTAAGGCATTCCATAATTTGGACACATAAAATGACTGAAATTCAATTCATAGTGCTCCTGTGAAGCTAACCTACAGTATAGCAACTCCTATTCTCTTTGTCACTATGCCTTTGTTCACAGTAGGCATTCAATTAATATTTTTGAATGAATGAGTGTTGTTTCTAAAGGCCCTCACACAAATTTCTTAAAAGTATGTCATAAATTCCTCTTAAGATTTCTTGGTTACTCAGCCCTCAGAGGTCTTTGTCTCATTTGATTTGACAATGTGATAGAACCACATAATTTAGCACTTACATTTGTTTATTCATTCAGCAAATGTTCACTGAATACTTAGTACATGCCCAAGCACCGAATAAATGCAAAGATGACTCAAGTACAACTCATCTCTCAAAGATTTTGCAGTTTTGTATTAGTTTTGCAATGTATGCCATTGCTTTCATCCCAGATTTTTAGCAAACTTACTGTCTCATCTATGTTAGTATTATCTTACTATTATAGTTTGCAAATTCCTTGAGAATGAAGATCACATTCTGTACTATATCTCTCCAGGCAAATCCCAGAATAATACTGAGTATATAGCAGATACTCATGGGGTATATTTTGATCGTTTACTTATAGTTTCAGTTTCTTCTAATCATGACTCAATGGAATCATACTAAAAGTAATCCATGCAAATAGATCAAGAATTCAGAATCCAATACATACTTGCAGAATCATCAATGATATGTGGATGGTATTATGATCATAGGAAGAATATTTAATCTATGTTAAAATAGCTTTGGTTTTTCAGATCCTGGGCCTATGGACTTACCTGTACTATTTTATACTGCTACTTTCTTCTATGTAAAATTACCTTTACAATTTTGATATTTTAATTTAAGCCCCTGAATGACTAAAACAGTGTATTTTTTTGATATTCAGTAAATGCTATTATTTATATATTAAGGAATCATAAACACAATTCAAAGAAACTGACTGATCTAAATATCAGACCTGAATGTAAAAGAAAATCAGAGGTAAATCTGATCTTCCTGTAACAGGGTAAGAAAATTATTTGACCCCCGTGGCATTTACACTTAAATGTTTTCTCTTTAATCAAAATTTAAATGTGACTATTGCTTCATGATCAGCAGGTTGATACTGGGGTTTAATACCTATTATTTCTAGACGAGTGCTTCCCAACCTTTTTCAAGCCATGGCACATAGGAAATGCTAATAGACTTGCATGCTCAGAAGAAAGAAGGAGACAGTTCATTGCAGAAGGCCATGAGCCTGGACTCCTCCCAGTTCCCCTGTTTCACATAAGGGTGTCAATATCCTCGCCCATGTCTAACTAATTCAGGGGACACGACTGGGCAGTTCTGCACAAGATAACTATAATTAGAGATTAGAGGTTTCTTTGATTGGTAAAAGTCTGAATATATGAGAAGGTAGAGAGGTAGTTCAACAAAGACTAAATGGCAGACTGAGATAAAAAGAAAAATTAAGTCAGTAAAAGACCAAAGCAAGTTATTATGAACTTTTTTGACAAACTCATTCATTCAATAAATATGTATTCAGAAAATTTATGTATTCAACACATTTATTGAATATGAGGTACCAAGTAAAAACAGATAAGGCTGACTCTTAGGATCTACTGGATCAGAGTATAATCTGACATGATACTAAAGGTAGATCTGATTTATTCTAGGATGTCAGGAAGAGTTTACCTGGGAAGTGTCTTTTAATTTGAGTTCTGAAGGATAATAAGAATTTTCTGGGAAGGAACACAGGGTGTTGATGAATGGTGAAAGCAGAAAGAATGAGACTCTGAGGCAGGAAGAGGAATGCTGCATTTGAGGGTCTGACAGCAAGCAGAGGGTCTGGCCTGCAGAAAGACAGGGTATATGCCTGGAAATAAACCCCAGGGAAGCAGGTAAGGTGAGATAATCAGATTAGTGTTTTTGAAAGATTATACAGACCTCAGGGTAGAGACCAGACTGGACAGGAGCAAAAGTTGGTGCAAAGAAGGCAACTGCAATGGTACAGGTAAGAATATGCATAATAACATTTATTAAATACATTTTTTTATGCTCAGCAGTATCCTAAATACATATTACATAATTTATAAGAGACTCAGCTTGGACTAAGGTGGTGATAGTGCACTTTTGGAGAAAAATGAGTAGATAAGAGGTCTTCATAAAGTAAAATCAACCAGACCTAATGAAGAGCTGGATAGACTGATACTGAGTAAAGAGTCAAGGATGACCATGTGCTTTGGCTTAAAACAACTGAATAAATTTTAGTATATTTCCTTGAGATTCAGAATATTAGAGAAGGATCAGGTTGTCAGGAAAGATTAGGAGTTTTGTTTTGAACAAAATGAGTTTGAAATATCTTGGGGAGATCACAGGACAGCTGTTCTGCTGTACATTTGTGTGCCTAGAGTTTTTGAAGCTATGGGTGGGGCGAGAGCACCCAGAGAGAAAGAATGAGATGAAAAAAGCATCCAAACTGAAAAGCTAGGTAAAGGGTGATGAATAAAAGAAGACAAAAGATCACTGCGGACCAGAGTAGTCAGATAGACTGGGGAATAGGAGGTAATCTGAGATGAACTCTAAGAGTTAGGTGTGATCTTCACAACTATTTTTCCATAGGAATTTTTTAAACCTAGAAGCATATAAAGAAGATACTAAAAGTCATTCTTAACAATCCCTGGAAATATTTTATTTAATCCCTCATACATATGAATTTTACAAAATCATGACTATAATTATGCATATAATAGATGATCAGCAATGCATGCATGTCCTGTTCTTTTTTTAACTGTACATTGAATCTAATTTTTTAATTCATAAACTATTTCTGAGAACCATGGTATTAATGATTTTAAATCTTTTTCAAAGTTTTCTTATAATGTATATTGTTGAAAATTTATATTCTTTCTAATTTTTGTAAGGTTTTACGAATAAAATAAGGTAGGCATTTTCACATGAATAGCTCATAGTATTTGCTGAGGGAAAATTTAAGAAAGATAAGTATTAGGTCAAAGATTGGGAATACTTTTCAGGATACTGAAAAAGAGTTAAAGATTATACCAGTTTTTAACCCACTCTCCCATTTCTAACACTGAAATTTGTTGTTTCCCTCTTTTTGATGGATTAAAAAATAGCAACTACTACCTAAAGTGCTATACAAATTCAATGCAATTCCAATTAAAATCCCAATTGTGTACCTTACAGAAATAGAGCAAGCAATTATGAAATTCATCTGGAAGAATAAGAAACCCAGAATAGCTAAAGCAATCCTTAGCAGGAAGAGTGAAACAGGGGGTATTGCAATACCAGATCTTCAACTCTACTACAAAGCAATAGTAACAAAAACGGCATGGTATTGGTACCAAAATAGAAAGGTAGATCAATGGTACAGAATAGAGGACACGGACACAAACCCAAATAAATACAATTTTCTCATACTAGACAAAGGGGCCAAAAATATGCAATGGAGAAAAGATAGCCTCTTCAACAAATGGTGCTGGGAGAATTGGAAATCCATATGCAACAGAATGAAACTAAACCCATATCTCTCACCATGCACGAAACTAAACTCAAAATGGATTAAGGACCTCGGAATCAGACCAGAGACCCTGCAGATTATAGAAGAAAAAGTAGGTCCAAATCTTCACCTTGTTGGTCTAGGACCAGACTTCCTTAACAGGACTCCCATAGCACAAGAAATAAAAGCAAGAATCAACCACTGGGATAGATTCAAACTAAAAAGCTTTCTCTCAGCAAAGGAAACTATCAACAATGCGAAGAAAGAGCCTACAGAGTGGGAGAATATCTTTGCCAATCATACTTCAGATAGAGCACTAATCTCCAGAATCTATAAAGAACTCAAAAAACTCTACTCCAAGAATTCAAATAGTCCAGTCAACAAATGGGCTAAGGAAATGAATAGACACTTCACAGAAGAAGATCTACAAGCAATCAACAAACATATGGAAAAATGTTCAACATCTCTAGTAATAAGAGAAATGCAAATCAAAACCACCCTAAGATTCCATCTCACCCCAATTAGAATGGCGATTATCAAGAATACGAGCAACAACAGGTGTTGGCGAGGATGTGGGGAGAAAGGTACACTCATACACTGCTGGTGGGGCTGCAAATTAGTGCAGCCACTCTGGAAAGCAGTGTGGAGATTCCTTAGAAAACTTGGAATGGAACCACCATTTGACCCAGCTATCCCACTCCTTGGCCTATACCCAAAGGACTTAAAATCTGCATACTACAGAGATACAGCCACATCAATGTTCATAGCTGCTCAATTCACAATAGCCAGACTGTGGAACCAACCTAGATGCCCTTCAATTGATGAGTGGATAAAGAAACTGTGGTATATATATACAATGGAATATTACTCAGCCATAAAGAATGATAAAATTATGACATTTGCAGGCAAATGGATGAAATTGGAGAATATCATGCTAAGTGAGATAGGCCGATCTCAAAAAGCCAAAGGACGAATGATATCGCTGATAAGTGGAGGATGACACATAATGGGGGGGAGGGAAGGGTTAGAGTTAGGGTTAGGGAGGGGGGCAAGTATGGAGGAAGGAACTACTGTATAGAGGGTAAAGAGGGGTGGGAGGGGTGGGGGGAAGGGAAAAAATAACAGAATGAATCAAACAACATTGCTCTATGTAAATTTATGATTACACAAATGGTATGCCTTTACGCCATGTACAAACAGAGAATCAACATGTATCCCATTTGTTTACAATAAAAAAAAATAAAATAAAATAAAATAAAATAGCAACTGACAAACTGTTACTTTTTATTTCTTCAGTTACTAGTTAAATTATATATTTATTCATAGTAACCATTTATATTTGTTACTTTGTGCATCACTTCGTCATATCTTTTGCCCATTTTTCTTTCTATTTAGAATTAACTGGATAGACTACTGTTTTATGCAAAAACTTTATATTTCAGATAGCATCAGTCTATGGAGGTTTGACAGTTTATAAATTTGACTTACTAGCAAAACAGAACTATGACATATTCTTTGATGAGTAAGATACCATAATTATAATAGTGTTTCAGCCATTTAAGCCAAACAGTCATGTGCAGAATGGACTGGAAGAAGTACTTGGAGATAAATATACTAACAAGGAATTTAGTCCAGCCATCGGGTGATTCTGACAGAGGAAAAAAAAGACTAACTGTTGTGAATATCCAGAATACTCATCATATGTAAGGGCCACTCTTCAGTGAAAAAGCCTTTATAACACTTCTGTCCCACCCAGGGAAAAACATTTCTCTGATTCTTCCTGTCTTAACAAAGCAGGTGGCAAACTAAGACACTTTTGAAGGTGTCTTCCCCATTCCCTATCACCACATCAACAGGGCTGCAGTATAATAGTGTATAAAAGGCAAAAGAGATAAAAGATATTTGAGGAAAAGTTCTTTGGAAACCCTAAAGACAATAAGAGAGACAAAAACAAGAAAAAGGAATTTGAAGCTGAGCATAAAAGAATTACAGTTACAGCAAACACAAAATGCAGCTTGACTCATAGGCAGATTAACATAAAACTTATGAAAGGTCTATTTATCTCATTTTCTATTACCTGATATCTGTTACCTGTTCATCATTCCTAGTTTTCAACAACAAAATTCCTACATATGCTAAAAAGCAAGAAAAAAAATCTAAAGAGAAAAAGTAATCATCAGAACCAGATTCAATATGACACAGATTTTGAAATTATCAGAAAGTTTAAATAAATACGATTAATAAACTAAGGGCTCTAATAGGGAAAGTAGTGAATATTTTAAAATAGATGGGTAATGTAAGCAGAGGGATGGAACCTTTAAGAATAAATCAAAAAGGAAATGCTAGAAATAAAAAAATGCTGTAAAAGAGGCAAATAATGTCTCTGATGGGCTTATCAATGAACCTGAATAAAGGTCATTAAAAATGCAGAAAGAAACAAAGTGATAAAAATAAGTAAAACATCTAAGAAATGTGAGACAATTTCAGAAGGCATAAAATATGTGTAAATTGGAATACCAGAAAGAGAAGAAACAATGGAGCCAAAGAATTAATTGAAGTGAAATTGTCGAATAATTATGGAATTGTCAATATTCCATAATTAATGTCAGACATCAAATCACAGAGCCAGGAAGCAGGATAAATATCAAAAAATCCATACCTAGGCTTATGATATACAAATTGTAGAAAATCAAATCAGAGAAAGTTTTACAACTTTGAGCAAAAATTTAAAGGAAAAAAATGATACGAATTACAAGGAACTTATCAGAAAACATGCAAAGCAAGGAGAGATTAGAGTGAAATATTTTATTAGAAAAAAACCTGCTAACCTATAATTCTATATTCAACATTATACTTTAAAAGTGAAAAAGAAATTTAAAAAATTTCTCTAAACAAATGAAAACTAAGGGAATTCACAGCTAGCAGTACTTCCTAGAAAGAAATATTAAAAGTTGTTTAGGGAGAAGGAAATGATTTGTGTTAGAAACTTACATTCACATGAAGGGAAAGTGTTGAAGAAGGAACAAATGGAAGCAAAATAAAATATTTCATTTTTCATATTCTTAATTGACCTAAAGGATAATTTGTTTAAAGTAATAATAGTACCAATGTATTGGGTAGTTTTACTATATGGATAAATGAAATGAATGATAGCAATTTCATAAAGTCTAGGAGAGAGGAATTGAGAATATTCTGTTTTAAATAGCTTTCACTTAAAGTGTGAAGTAGTATAATAGCATTCAAAGGTAGACTTGGATTAGTTTAAAACACTCATTGCAAGTTCAAAGGCAACCTGTCATTTTTTAAAAATTTATAAAAGAGGAAACAAAAATGAAGTCATACATGCTCAGTTAAAATAAAAGAACGCAGAAAAAGGAGAAACAAAGAGCAAATGCAGTGAATAGAAAATAGGTACAAACATGACAGACATTAGTCCAACAAATTAATAAAATTTAAACTTAAAATATAAATTGTTTAAATATTCAATTAAAATATAAAGGTTGTGGACTGGGGAGATAGCTCAGTTGGTAGAGTGCTTGCCTCACAAGCACAAGGCCCTGGGTTCAATCTCTAGCACTACAAAAAAAAAAAAAAAAAAAATTCTAAAGGTTGTTAAGCAGATTAAAGAACAAGGTCCAACTATATGTTATTTATAGAAACTCACTTTGAAACAAAGATTTAGGTCAAGAAATTAAAGTGATAGAAAAAGATACAATGCTAACACTAATCTATAGAAAGCTGGGGTAGTTGTATTAATTTCAGAAAAATCAGATTAAAAAAAAGGGAAAATTACAATAAAATAGGAATTTACACAATATTAAAGAGGTAACTTTTAAGAAGACATACAACTCTGACATGTATACACCTAACAACAAAACATCCAAACCTGTGAGGCAACTATTGACAGAAAAACTGAAAAGGAAAATAGAGAAAACTCATTGTAGCTATCTATTTCAAAGTTCCTCTTTCAATAACTGATCAAGCAGGCCCCAAATTTGTAAGACTATAGTTGACCTGAAGAGCACTATCAATCAACATGATCTAATTGACACTTACAGAATACTTCATCCAACAACAGAATACACATTCTTCTCAAGCTTGTATCAAACAATAAAAACACATTACAACTGTACCCATAAAACACATCTTAACAAACTTAAAAGAATAGAAATTATACAGTGTATGTTCTTAGACCATAATGGAATTAAAACTAGAAATGACAGAAAAAAATAGTCAGGAAAATAACCAAATATCTAAATAACACATAACTTAAACAAAAGATTTCAGGATAAGTTTAAAGATGTTTTGAACTAAATAAAAAATTAAAATACAATTTATTAAGATTGGTGGGATTCAGCAAAGTGGTGCTTACAAGGAAATTAAAGCATTAATTTATAGAATTAAATGTAGACATTAGAAGAGAGATTTGAAATTTGGTAATCTGAGCTGCCATTTTAGGAAATTAAGAATAATTTAAGACTAACTCATCAAGCAATAAAAAAAAAAATAAAAATTAGAGCAGAAATCAGTGAAATGAAAAACAAAAGAGCAACAGAGAAAATCAACCACCAAGAGAGATGTGTCCAAGATTAATTCAACTGGTTTAGCTTAGCTCCCTTCCTTGCTGAAAAGGATAAAGATAAAGATGGACGGTCATGTCGACCACTGAACCCATCACTTAAGACAGAACTTCAACATTAGGTAACTTCTCAATCATTTCTTCGTGCATTTATTAAGCAAAAATATATTAAGTGCCTGCTAGGCCAGGTAATGCATTACATCGAGACAATTACAAAGATACTTAGGTCTTAGTTGCTACAGCATACAAAATAATAGCAACTAACATTTATTGACTATGTGATGGCGTCTATTCAAAGCACTTTTTACACAGTAATTAAATTAAACCTTACATAATATATGCCATAGGTAGTATTGTTATTTCTATCTTCCAAATGAAGAAACTGAGGCTAGAAAAGTTAAATAATTTGCCATGATCACACAGTCACAAAGTGGGAGAGGCTGACCAGCTTTTCATGACCATATTCTTTAGCAGTCGTCATGGAAATTCCCTTGAAAAACCTCTCTTTACTGGAAATCCCTCACATTAGGAATATCTTGAATTTGCTATCAAGCACTTCAACTGTAATTTAAACTCATTTCTTCCTTTTTTGGCTATGATAAGTAGAAGGAAGAAGGAGTTCTTGTAGATCTCCATATAACTTACTGTAACATATTTGAAGATCAGCAGTAAGGGATTTATAAGAGAAAAGCAAAAATATTGAACACTACTGTTAAAAGAGCTTTTTGGTATTTGAAGCTTGGCTAGAAATCCTCTAAAGAAGAGAGCTGTTTTTGACATGTATAAAGATTTTTTTTTAACAACCATCTCTCTTGTAAGTAATTAAGTACAAGTAATTACATAATTACTTGATTATGTAGCAGCACTAAAATTTTACAGGAGGTTTTTCACTTAAACTCTAGCCTTATAAAAATAATTGCCACAAGTCAAAATTATTTTCTAAATGCAGTAATTCTTTCTGCTTATAATTTTTTGAAGGGGGGTGGTGGTGGAATCTAGGTCTATTTTTGTTTAGCAAACCGAGCCAGAGAAGTGTATAATTTAATAATATGTCACTGTGTTCAGACAGTGGCTTAAAAACTTGGAATGAATCCTCAAGTTATGATGGGAAGAAACAACTAGAGGGAAAAGAAATTTATAAGCCAGTGTTACATTCTAGAGGATTTCTTCAGTCATAAAGTTCTAAAATCAACAGATTAGGATGAGAATTCTATTACCTTAGTCAAAAAATAACATTTAGAATATTTAGTTTTTCAAAATCTATCAGCAAGTAATAAGATTGAGAGACAGGAGAGGTATTAGATATAAAGAAAACTCACAAAACCTCACTTTGAGTAACTTCTGCTTATAAGCAAGAAGCTTGGGTAATATAATGTGTGGGGTTTCCCCCTCCTATTATTTCATTCTTTCTTTCTTTCCTTTTTTAAAGTGAGCTGTCTCATCATTGCAAATTTTCTCAAGTTCTTAGAACTCTAATTAAAATGTGGTAATTGGTTATGTTACCTCAATTACCATGATGCATGGACATTGATGCAAAGTGACACCAATTGAATCCCTTGGGTGTTTTACCCTGGGGCCATCCCATTTATCCTGGCCTTATTATTTTCAATTATGTGGCTAGATGGGTTGCATACTCTCAAGGCCAATAAATGTGTAAGGTTTTTCTGGACACAAGGTTCTGTTTTCAATGCAGACCTCTGGAGTGTCAGGCAAAAAGGAAAATAAATTGTGAAGAAAAAAATCCTAAAACCCTAAATTCGCTAAAGTTCAATTGCCAAAATAAAGGTATTCCAAAGTAATCCAGACTTTATCTGTTTAAAACATTTGTTTAAAAAGCAAGAGTGATTTCTTTGCTACTAACTACTCCTCTTAACAAAATAGTAATGGGGCCATTCAGAGTCCTCATGAGAGTTAAAGGGGTAAGGATACACATTCAAAAGTTAAAAGTTTTCTTTTAACTTTTAACATCAGATCTCTAACAGAGCTAAGTAGAGATGTGCAGAATACTTTTCAGATGTATGTTATCAGAAATCTGTCCTCAGCATTAACATAAAAGTAAGGTGCTATGGTTTGGATATAAATTGTATCTCAGTAAAATCATGTGAGAGACAATGCAGGAATGTTCAGAGATAAAATGATTAGATTAAGAGAGCTGTAATCTAATGGGTGACCATTTGATGGATTAATAATTTGAAGGCTTATTAGGTGGTAACTCTAGGTAGGTGGGGCAAGGCTGGAGGAAGTAGATCACTGGGAGCTTGCCTTTGGGATTTATATTTTATCCTTCGTGCTCCCTGCCTCCCACCTCCCCTTCCCCCACCCCTCAGTTTCCCAGGTGCCACAAACTAAGCAGCTTTCCTGGGTGACACTCTTCTGCCATGATGTTCTGCCTTATCTCCTATCCAGAGTAATGAAGTCAGCTGACTATGGACTGAACCTCTTGAAACTGTGAGCCCCAAATATACTTTTCCTGTCAGGTATTTTGTTCACAGCAATGGAAAGCTGACCGACACATAAAAGCACTCTGAAATGATTATTCAGTATTTGGAATAAGTTGTTTTCTGCTGGGGATACTATTGGCATTTGTGGGAAGTGTCTGTTTAAAGGATTGGTCCACTCATTTTTGTTATCTTCCCAGACTCACCCATTCAACGTCAGTGGTATCCTCAGTGGTTTTGAACAACCCCTGTACATTCTCCTCAAATAGCTGGGAAAAAAATAGGGCATTATCTGGGAACATCACCAATAAATATAAAGTGATACTTTCTCAAACCAGTTTAATTTTCTGAGAATGATCCTTGTGCCTTTACCAGCTTTTCTTAATTTTAGCTTTAGATTTTTGAAAACTAAAGAAAATTTCTGTCCTTTTTCTTATTAGTTTATGTCTTGATTTGGTTTGCCTATCTCCAAATAGGTAGAGCATTGAATTGGGAAAATTTGAAAGAAGGCATACTTACAGAGATCTTCTAAACCTGGCAGAGCTGGAATTATTTATGGCAGAACTGCAGGCTATTCCCAGTCAATACCCGAAGAGCCTTATGTTCCCAACAGTTTGGATGTACTTTTTCAACTGAGCCTCATCCATATTTTAACTGCCAGATAATTTTTTCCTGTATTTTTGTCTTTGTGTTTAAGACATTTTTACCTAGAATTCATTCTATTATTTTAAAAATACTTTTGAAGTAAAAAATATTGAATGATGATATATAAAGACCTTATCTAAAGCAGTTCATTCATAGAAAACATTTGAAAATCTAAACTTTACTAATAACTTATTGTATTTGAGTTTAAGTTTTTATTTCAATTATTCAAAGAAAAAACTTTCACTCAATAGCTTTACTTTTTTCATTCAGTGATTTCTCATTGTTTGGTTTGAAATTTTCCCAAATAATACCCAAACTGAATTCCATCCATGAATTTCTTCTGATGAATCCAATCATTTACATAAGAACTGATGGATGAATGTGGAGGGAAGTACTGGCCATATTTTCAAAAGGTGTTCCCTAACTGAATACAATCTAGCTGTAGTCTTCAGACAACATGCATGAATTCTTAGAACTGATCAACTAATAGAAAATAGCCTATTAACAGAAATTACTATGATGTCATTTCATTACATGATTCTTCTTGTATTCATTTCAAAAAGAAACCCACGCAGTTTCCAATAAAAAGAAAAAATAATAGAAGTCATTATTACAGAATATAGTAACCAACCAAAGAAGTCTTGGTTGGAAGAAAGTCAAGAAATGTTATCAATAAATCTTTAAGAGATAAAAGAGCTTGAAGTTCTAGAATAGATATACCTGAATCCAGATCTTCCATACTAGCAGTATGATCAGGGTATTTTATTTAATCTTTCATCAGCAGTTGTTATGAAAATTAAGTAAGAAAAGTGGTCATAGTGACTGGGATATGTTACATGCCTAATAATATTAACAACATAACAGCCCTATTCTCTTGGTGATGACACTTGGAATATACTACCTGACTCTTTAAAGGGATCTTTGCTAAAGTATTAAAATAACAAAATTAGTATAAAAATAGAAAAATATGGAGAAACATATTTTCTCACACTCTATGACACCCTCCTGTGTTAGCAATTTTGTGGGTTCCCCTGAGGGAATTAGTCTATACTAGACTGAACCTGTCCAGAGAGAGAGAGGTTTATTGAGATGACATTTGAAATAATAAACTTGATTTGTGGTATATACAAATCACTGCTGGAAAACTGGCCTTACTACAAATCCCATGAATGTCAGGAGTTTCTGTGAAGCATGTGTGAATTTAATAACTAAGAAGCCTCATGTAGTTAGAGGAAATGCTTAAATAAGTGTCAGTGAGCTCTCAGTGATCAACCAGCATACATGGCAGCCCAAATTCTCTCTTATTTTCTCTAGCACTTTGAAAGGGAAAATGTTGGCATAGTTCTCTTTCTTGACATTCTCACAAGAACTTACTGATTTTTCTAGAACATTTAGATACGGGTTAATTTTTGTTGGTTAAAAATTATTCATATATCAAATGGCAATAAAGGAATTTAATCCATAATTTCCTAAACTATATTGGAGATGTAGAATCACCTAATTTCCAAATCTTGTTGGCTTAATTTGTATTTATAAAAATTTTTATTCATTTATTTACAGGTAGTTGCTGGGTATCTTAATGGCAAAATACCTGCCTAGTTGTGAAAACCCTGGGGTCTGTCCCTAGCAAGGCAAAACAAAACAAAATAAAACCTGAAGATTTCATCTTAGAGAGGCAGCTTGGGATATTTATTCAAGACATGGACTTTGTAATCAGAATTCCTAGGTTCAAATCCCACATCAATTATAAACTAACAGATAACTTTGGACAAGTTGCTGAGTTGTTGTTTCGTTTTGTTGCCTCAATTTTTTTCTTGTGCGAAATTGAAAAGATAAAAATAGTGTATATTATATGGTTTTTAAGAATGTTAGGTGACTCTTAGTACATCAACTACTTAAAACAGTGCCTGATACATATCAAGTGCTATGTATTAGCTATTGTTACTATGTTTGGCTTTTCAGGAAAATTATTTCCATTTTCATTTACTTACTCTAGGGCAAGGATACCCACTGCCAGGTTTCAGGGTAGTCAATCAACCCCTTTGTAATTAACATTCTGAATATGCTTATGTAAAATTCTGAATATGTTCATGGGTTTTTAAAACAGTTTTATTGTGGTATAATCTGTGTAAAATAAGCTGCAAATATTTAAGATGTACAATTTTGTTCTGATATATGAACATACAAAATCATCACCTATAATCAAGATCATGACTACTATCACCCCCAAAATATTCCTCATTGCCTATTTTAATTCCTTTAGCAGTCACGAAAATTGTACCCTATGATTTCTTTCCAATTTTTTAAACATTTTACATTAAGGTCAAAGCTCACAATCTGAGCACATAGAAACTCAATTGTTCCAGGATCATTTATCATTTTCTCCATGAATTGCCTTTTTACCTTTGTAAAAAACCAATTGATCACCTATGCTTATTTTCTGGAATATCTGTTTTGTTCCATTGATTTATTTGTTCACTTTGGCACCAAGTTTGAAGACATAGTTTGATTATAAGTCTTGATATTAGGAGGTGCAAGGCCTCTAACTTTACTGATCTGTATCAAAATTGTTTTAGCTATTCTAGGTCCTTTGCATTTCCAGATGAATTTTATAATCAACTTACAAATTTCTGCCCCTCCAAATCATTGAAATTTTCATTGGCATTTCATTGACTATACAGATAAATTTGGTGAGAATTGATATCTTATTGATGCCTTTTGATCCATCAATACTTTTAGATTATTGTTAATTAGGTAATTTATTTCAGCAATATTTTGTTGCATTTTTGCACAAAGTTATTTGGTTAGATATATCTCTAAGCACTTCATAGGTTTGCAGCTATTGTAAATAGTATTATTTTCAATTTCAACTTCTGATTTTTCATCAAATAGTACGTAGAATAAAATTGATGCCCATATATCAGTGTGAAGTTGATGGAAATGAAAATGTACATCCTTGTTTTGTTCCTAAAAACTCAGTCTTTTAATTCTAAGGTTTCTTTTTTTTTTTTTTTTTTTTGACTTTTTTTTTTTTTTTATTGTAAACCAATGGGATACATGTTGTTTCTCTGTTTGTACATGGAGTCAAGGCATACCATTTGTGTAATCCTAAATTTACATAGAGCAATGTTGTTTGATTCATTCTGTTATTTTTTTTCCCTTCTCCCACCCCTCCCACCCCTCTTTACCCTCTATACAGTAGTTCCTTCCTCCATACTTGCCCCCCTCCCTAACCCTAACTCTAACCCTTCCCTCCCCCCCATTATGTGTCAACCTCCACTTATTAGCGATATCATTCGTCCTTTGGCTTTTTGAGATTGGCTTATCTCACTTAGCATGATATTCTCCAATTTCATCCATTTGCCTGCAAATGTCATAATTTTATCATTCTTTATGGCTGAGTAATATTCCATAGTATATATATACCACAGTTTCTTTATCCACTCATCAATTGAAGGGCATCTAGGTTGGTTCCACAGTCTGGCTATTGTGAATTGAGCAGCTATGAACATTGATGTGGCTGTGTTTCTGTAGTATGCAGATTTTAAGTCCTTTGGGTATAGGCCAAGGAGTGGGATAGCTGGGTCAAATGGTGGTTCCATTCCAAGTTTTCTAAGGAATCTCCACACTGCTTTCCATAGCGGCTGCACTAATTTGCAGCCCCACCAGCAGTGTATGAGTGTACCTTTCTCCCCACATCCTCGCCAACACCTGTTGTTGCTCGTATTCTTGATAATCGCCATTCTAATTGGGGTGAGATGGAACCTTAGGGTGGTTTTGATTTGCATTTCTCTTATTACTAGAGATGTTGAACATTTTTCCATATGTTTGTTGATTGCTTGTAGATCTTCTTCTGTGAAGTGTCTATTCATTTCCTTAGCCCATTTGTTGACTGGACTGTTTGAATTCTTGGAGTAGAGTTTTTTGAGTTCTTTATAGATTCTGGAGATTAGTGCTCTATCTGAAGTATGATTGGCAAAGATATTCTCCCACTCTGTAGGCTCTTTCTTCGCATTGCTGATAGTTTCCTTTGCTGAGAGAAAGCTTTTTAGTTTGAATCTATCCCAGTGGTTGATTCTAGCTTTTATTTCTTGTGCTATGGGAGTCCTGTTAAGGAAGTCTGGTCCTAGACCAACAAGATGAAGATTTGGACCTACTTTTTCTTCTATAATCTGCAGGGTCTCTGGTCTGATTCCGAGGTCCTTAATCCATTTTGAGTTTAGTTTCGTGCATGGTGAGAGATATGGGTTTAGTTTCATTCTGTTGCATATGGATTTCCAATTCTCCCAGCACCATTTGTTGAAGAGGCTATCTTTTCTCCATTGCATATTTTTGGCCCCTTTGTCTAGTATGAGAAAATTGTATTTATTTGGGTTTGTGTCCGTGTCCTCTATTCTGTACCATTGATCTACCTTTCTATTTTGGTACCAATACCATGCCGTTTTTGTTACTATTGCTTTGTAGTAGAGTTGAAGATCTGGTATTGCAATACCCCCTGTTTCACTCTTCCTGCTAAGGATTGCTTTAGCTATTCTGGGTTTCTTATTCTTCCAGATGAATTTCATAATTGCCTGCTCTATTTCTGTAAGGTACGTCATTGGGATTTTAATTGGAATTGCATTGAATTTGTATAGCACTTTAGGTAGTATGGCCATTTTGACAATATTAATTCTTCCTATCCAAGAACATGGAAGATCTTTCCATCTTCTAAGGTGTTCTTTAATTTCTTTCTTTAGTGTTGTATAGTTCTCATTGTAGAGGTCTTTCACCTCTTTTGTGAGATTGATTCCCAAGTATTTTATTTTTTTCGAGGCTATTGTGAATGGGGTAGTTTCCCTAATTTCTCTTTCTGAAGATTCATCACTTATGTATAAAAATGCGTTGGATTTATGGGCATTGATCTTGTAACCTGCTACTTTACTGAAATCACTTATGAGTTCTAAGAGTTTTCTGGTGGAATTTCCAGGTTCCTCTAAATATATAATCATGTCATCAGCGAACAGGGATAGTTTGAGTTCTTCTTTTCCAATTCGTATCCCTTTAATTTCTTTGGTTTGTCTAATTGCTCTGGCCAGAGTCTCAAGAACGATGTTGAATAGAAGTGGTGAAAGAGGGCATCCCTGCCTTGTTCCAGTTTTTAGGGGGAATGCTTTCAGTTTTTCACCATTTAGAATGATATTAGCCATGGGCTTAGCATAAATGGCCTTTACAATATTAAGGAATGTTCCCACTATCCCTATTTTTTCTAGTGTTTTGAGCATGAAGGGGTGCTGTATTTTATCAAATGCTTTTTCTGCTAATTCTAAGGTTTCTGAGAGACTTTATGAGGAAGGATATAGATTTTGTCAAGTGCTATTTCAGCACACATTAGGATAATCACGATTTTCCTAAGTCTATAAATACAGTGTTACATTTTTTTCCAAATGATTTTCCAAATAATTTGTATTTCTAGGAAAAACTCCACAATTATATATTGTTGATTTCATGTGATAAAATTTTAAGAATCTTTTTATCTATATTAATTAGGAATTTCAGTCAGTCTTTAGTATTCTTGATTGTCTTTGTCTGGTTTTGGTATATAGGTAATACTTGCCCAAAGAATAAGAATGGAAAATTTTACTTCTTTTCCAATTATCTGGAAGACTTTGCATAAAATTAGTATTTCTTCCCTTAAACATTTAATATAATCCATCTAAAGAGCCATCTGTTCTTGGAGTTTTCTTTAAGGGAAGGTTTTAAACTAATAGTTCAATATATTTGGTAGTTACAAAGTTATTCATAATATTCCCTTTACATTCTTTTAATATTCGTAGAAACTACAGTGATGTCTGTTTCTTATACCAGATATTGATTTGTCCCTTATCTCTTGTTTCCCCTAATCAGTCTGACTGGAGGATTATCAATTACATTAATCTTGTTTTTAAAATCCAACTTTTCACTTTGATTTTTTTTTTTTCTCTATTGGTTTTCTATTTTCTATTTCAGTGATTTCTGTTCTGATCTTTATTATTTCCTCTCTTCTACTTTGAGTTTAATTTGTTTTTCCTTTTCTAGTTTCGAAAGATAAAAGCTAAGATCAATGTTTTGATGGCATTCCACATCAAAATGTATGTGCCGTTTCTATTTCTATTCAGTTCAAAATATAGTTGGTCCTCCATAGCCATCAGTTTGGAATCAACTTCATATCAAACACACTGAAAAAAATTGCATTTTCAGACTTATTTTATTGTCATCATTCCCTAAACGATATAGTACAACAACTATTTATATGCATTTGCATTGTATTAAGTATTACAAGTAATCTAGAGCTGGTTTAAATATTCAGGAGAATGTGCATAAGTTATATGCAAATACTATGCTATTTTAAATATTTTTCTATTTCTTTTTAATTGACATAATATTGTACTACCATACTCTTTTATACAAGGATTTTGGCCATCTTCAGAGTTGTATATCTCTGGGGGTCCTGGAAATAATTCTCTACCCCACCCAGTGAGGACTGACTTTCTAATTTACCTTTCAAAATTTTCTTTTATCTCTGTATTGTATATAAGTGTGTTACTTATTTTCCATATATTTGAGGATTTTTCAAATGTATTTCTATTATTTATTTCTAAACTAATTGCATTATGATCAGAGAACATACTTCGAGGATATAAATTCTTTTAACTTTAAAAGACTTTTGTGACTTAGAAGTCAGTTTTGGTAGATGTTCTGTGTGCACTTAAAAAAGAATGTATATTTTGCTGTTGTTGGATGACATGTTTTATTAATTAACTTGTTTATTTTTATTTTATGTATTTAAGATGTGCAAAATGATGTTTTCTGTGTGTGTGGTGCTAAGGATTGAACCCAGGGCTTTGCGCATGTGAGGCAAGCACTCTATCAACTGAGCTATATCACCAGCCCCAAAATGATGTTTTGATATAAATAATGAAGTGATTACTACAACCAAGCAAATTTATATATCCATCATTTCACATAGTTACCTCTCTTTGTGAATGTGTATATAGAAAGTACCTAAAATCTACCCTTTTAATAAATTTCTAGTATATAATGCAATATCATTAACTACAGTCTTCATGTTGTATAATAAATCTCTAGATTATTCATTCTACCATAACTGAAACTTTGTATTTGACCTACAGCTTCCCATTTTCCCTGTTTCCCCACCCCAACTCCAGAAAACCAGCTTTCTATTCTGTTTCTACATTTTGTTTTAAGATCCCATGTGTAAGTGAAATCATGTAGTAATTTTCTTTCCATGTCCTCTAGGATTCTCCATGGTGTTGTAAATGGCAGAACCTCCTTTTCTAAGGCTTAATGTTACACTCACAATTTCTTTTTCCATTCATCCATCAATGGATACTTTCACTTTTTTCACTGTCTTGGCTGTGGCAAATAATGATGCAATGGACAGGGGAGTACAGATGTCTTAATGAGGTGGTGACTTAATTTCTTTTGTGTATAAATCCAGAAAAGGGATTGTTGGATCCTATAGTAATTGTATTTTCAATTACTTTAGGAACTTCCATACTGTTTCCCACCGTGGCTGCACCAATCTATTTTCCCACCATTGGTAAACAGGTTTCTTTTTTTCCATACCATCACCAACACTTGCTATCTATCTTTTGGATGAAAGACTTAGTTGAAGTGTTTCAAATGCCCATTAGGTCAAGTTGGTTTATAACATCATCCAAATCTTTTACATTTTTACTAACTTTCTGGCCTATTGATTATTGAGAAATGGTGTTGGAATCTCTGCCCTAACTTGTCTCTTTTTCTTGTCTCTGCACAGGTGTATTAGCTTTTGCATAGTACGTTTGTAAGGTCTGTTTTAGACATTTAATAATGTCATTTTCTCTTGATTAACAGGAACTTTTCACATTAAGAAATGTCCTTCTTTATACCTTATGATATGCTTTGCTCTGAAATCTGTTTATTCTTAATATAATAATATAATATTAATATTTAATATAATAGCCACTGACTCTATTTTGATTAGTGTAATCTTAGCATTTTTTTTTCATTCCTCTTCTTTTAACCTACTTTGTCTTTATATTTAAAGTGGATTTCTTGTGGACAACATATAGTTAAGTCTTAGGTTTTTTACCCAATCTAACAAATTACTTTCTTTTAATTGGAATTTTAAGTTCATTGTTCATTTCCATTTAATAGGATTATTGCTACAGCACTTAAATCTTTCATCTTGCGTGTGTGTGTGTGTGTGTGTGTGTGTGTGTATATATATATATATATATAGAGAGAGAGAGAGAGAGAGAGAGAGAGAGAGAGAGAGAGGGAGAGAGAGAGAGTGCTTGTTATATCTGTTTTGTTTTGTTTTTGGTATTGGGGATTGAACCCAGGGGTGCTTAACTGAGCCATATCCCCAGCCCCTTTATTAAGAAAATATTTTATTTAGAGATAGGGTCTCACTGAGTTGCTTAAGGCCTCACTAAGTTGCTGAGGCTACATTTGAACTTGTGATCTTCCTGCCTCAGCCTCCCAAGTCTCTGGGATTTCAGGCATGTGCCACTGCCTGGCATTACAACTGTTCTTAACTTTCTTTTTCTTCTTTTTCTGGATCGAGATTTTTTACAAAATGATTTACTTTATTTCTTTTGCGGGCCTACTTGTTACAGTTTTTTTTTTTTTTTTTTTTTTTTTTATTGTGGATTTAGAGGATCACAGTGTACTTTTATCTTATTACAGTCTATCTTTAAAGGATATTATACCACTTCACATAGAATAAAAGCCAATACCATTTCTTGCTTCCTGGCCTTTCTCGTATTGTTGTCATATATTTTACTCCTACATGGTATAAATCCTATAATTCACTGTTATTATCTTGATTTCAACAGCCTATTACCATTTAAAGAGGTCTAAACAATATAAAAAGTTTTATTCACTAATCCACATGCTTACCATTTCCACTGTTCTTTATCCCTTTGTGCATATCCAGGTTTCCATCTGGTATCATTTTTTATTTTTATTTATTTTTTTGCTCAAGGACTTCCTTTAAAAAGTCTTATAGCATGGATTTGCTGTGATGAGTACTTTCAGATTTTGATATTTAAAAAATCTTTATTTTTATTCCTTTTTGAATGATATTTTCTGTGTGTATAATCCTGGGTTAAGTTATTTTCTTCTAATATTTTAAAGGTGTTGCTCCTCTATCTTTTGCCCTTAACATAATTTCTGATAAGAAGTCTACTACTCTGCTTCTTCTTATTCTACAAATAATGTATTTTTTTTCTTTTAGATGCTTTTAAGATATTCTCTTATCTCTGGTTTTAATCAATTTGATTATAATGACCACTGGTGTATTTTCTGTTTATTTTATTTGAAGTTTGTTGAGGTTCTTGGATTTGTGAGTTTATAGTTTTCATCAAATTTAGAAATTCTGAGTATTTTTTCTTTTCTCTTTTTCTTTTGGGGGGTGGTGAAAGGGGTACCAGGGATTGAATTTAGGAGCACTTGACCACCAAGCCACATCCCCAGTCCTATTTTATATTTTATTTATAGACAGGGTCACTGAGTTGCTTAGCGACTTGCTGTTGCTGAGGCTGGCTTTGAACTTGTGATCCTCCTACCTCAGCCTCCTGAGCTGCTGGGATTATAGGCCTGCACCGTGATGCCTGGTTCTGGCCATTTTTTCTTCAAAACTTATTTGTCCCTTCCTCCTTTGTTTTAGTGATGCTAACTGTATGTATATTGAACTGACTAAATTTTTCTCACAGCTCACTGATGCTGTTTTTTGTTTCTTTTGGGGTAGTTTCTATTGCTATATTTTTAGGCTTATGAATTATTTCTTCTGTGATGTCCCATTGGCTTCTAATCCTATCCTGGGTGTGTGTTTGTTTATTTTGTACTGGAAATTGAACTGAGAGCCCTCTACCACTAAGCTACATCTCAAGCCTTTTTACTTTTTATTTTGAGACAGGGTCTTATTAAGGTGCCAAACTTAAATTCAAATTTGCAATCCCCTGCCTTAGCCTCTTTTTTCTTTAATATTTTTTTAGTTGTAGATGGGCACAATACCTGCATTTATCTATTTATTTATTTTTATGTGGTACTGAGGATTGAATCTAGTGCCTCACATGTGCTAGGCAAGCACTCTACCAGTGAGTTACCACCTTCCAGTAATTGTAGTTGTGTGCCTCTCCAAGGACTCCAGTGTATTTTTTAATGTAAGTAATTGTAGCTTTAATCTTTAGAAATTTTATTTCAGGTAGGTATCTTCAATGCTTTTAGCTATTATGCTCAATATTTTTTTAGCATCTTGAATATATGGAATGAAAGTATAACTTTTAATGTTCTTATCTACTAATTCTATCATTTATATTATTTCTTGATCCATTTATTTTGGTTGATATTTTTCTCCTCATTAGCTAAATTTTCCTGCTTTTGTTTGCATGCCTGGTAGCATTTGATCAGATGCCAGATTCTAAATTTTATGTTGTTGAATACTGGGTATTTATATTGCTATAAATATTCTTGAGCTTTATCCTGAATATAGCTAAGTTATTTTGAAAATGTTTGATCCTTTCTGGTCTTGCTTTTATATTTTTGAGAAAGACCAGAGCATTATTTAGTCAAATTTTACTCAGTTATTGAAGCAAAATCCTCCTTAACACTGTATCACATACTCTATCACATGTTCTGTGGCTTTCTTATGACTGAAAAGAAAGGGAACTATTCCTTCAAAGCTTGTAGAAGCTTTTTGTTTTTTAATATTTGTTAAGATTTTTATTTGTAGAAGCTTTGAAGAACAATTCATAGATTGTTCTTTCTTATCCTTTCTGGTGACTCCTTCTGCTGAAGACTCAAGAGGATCCATTCTGCAAATATTTATCAAACACCTAGTACGTGCAAGGATATCACAGGCCCTGAAGATACAGAAATAGAAGTTGGAATCAGTTCACTCTATTCTTCCATCCCTTCCTGAGAGTGACTTTCAACCATTTTTTTAAGCACAGAAGAACTTAATTTGCTATCTTCGTCATCCAAATAACCTATGTATTCAGCAATGGTGAGCCTTTGTCTGTAACTTGTATCTATCTCTACATAGTAACTTGAATCTCTAAAAAACAGTCCCCACTTCTCAAAGCTAAAACTTGCCTGTACCATAGAAGTAGGATAAAAATGCCTACATTTGGTCTGTAGAAATCTAGTCCAGTATCCCTTATCATATGATTTCAAACAAATCCTTAATGGAAACCAGTTTGTATCTTCTAAACCAGTTTGAATACTTCCAAATGTCAGAACTTTCCCTGCTGCAGCTGGATTTTGCCCAAGCTTATTATCACCAATATTGAACTTACAGGCTTCAAAGCTTAGAAAAAAATATTGATAACCTCTTGCCCTTCCATATACTCTCAAAAAAGGAAAAAAAAAAAAATAAAGAAAAAGAAAAACATGCCAGTTAAATAGCTTCAAAGCAAACAGGTCATTTTAAGAAAAGACATCCAATTATGTAGACTCTGATTACTGGTATAATTTAGAAGTCTTAAGAAATTCAACAACTTCAGCTCAAAACAATGAAACAGAAATGTTGAAGGGAAAATCACCCCTAAACTCAACATAGCTACAGATGCAAAGAACAAGAAGGTTTACTGATTCACTATTCCTTCTGTTCAGAGTCCCTAATGCCAAAGATCTGAAACTAAATATTAAAGCAAATACTGCTTTGTAAATTAGAATTCATAGGAGGAAGCTATTTTTCGATGACAAGATTTTTACATTTGATTTTTCAATTTTTTGAATCCTGAACTTTCCACAGACATAGAACTGAAAATATAATCCTATAAGGAAAACTTTCCATTCTATGTCATACATATTTTGTTTATGTAAGTCAAATATGAGAGCTGGCCCTTCAACCAATAGCCACTGATTTTGAGGTCATTTGGGGAATACGATCTTTTTATCAATAAATTATTTCTCATAAGAATAAGAAGACTTTCTGAACAATACATTTTGTACTATAATAAAACAACTTCTAGTCTTATTTCTTTCATCTAGCAACAGCTTGAAACTGTGCGCAATTTGGAAAATCCTAAAAGGAATGACTACCCCCATTGTGATCATGACATTAAAACTCTAAGAAGAAACTTGCCAGTTCTCAGCAATTTAACTCTGTTAGAAGGAGCTACAAGTAGAAACGATGGGGGATTCACATACAAATAGATGGTGTTAATCCATATCAAGTAAGGGAAAGGTAAGCAATATACATCAGGTCACCGCATTGTCTGCCAAACACATAGGTTGCTCAAGAAACTGAGAGTGTTAATTCACCTCCTACCAAAATACTCATGGGGCATTTTTTATGATTAATGAATATCTTCATTAATGAAGGAATGACTGAAAGAATTAAAGGCTTAGGTGGTAAGGTGAAGTGAAATCTCCACTTGATTTTTTAAAAAGAAAGACAATGAGGGGAACAGTTGGACCATTTGAAGTATCTGCACTCTGTATCCTATTAATAAACTAAAATAAAGGAATAAAAAGGGAAATGGGATATCCTAAAAGGCATCTCAGTAAGACAAGTAACTCTTGTGTTATCACAAATGGAGTTTCACTTAATGGGTGAAACTAATCTTTAGTTAGCAAAATCACTTAAAAGACAAATACATTTTCCAAGCTGTGAGAAAATTATTTTTTTCTAAAACATAATCCAAGAGACAATTACACTAAAAAAAAAAAAAAGCAATTCACTCACAGATTCCTTTCCCATCTTCTTTTGTAGTCGTGTTTGCCACTGGACAGCTTGCATGACTATGGCTTCCCACCTTCTTTCAAGATTCACAATGATCAGCTGCATGGGCTGGTGGTCTGCATTCAGATTGCAGGTCTCACGGTCATCCAGTAGATGCTGGCATAATCGCAAAATGGAAGCCACTCCTCGACGTCGCTGCTTTATTTCACGACAGAGGGACTGCAACACAGAGAAAGACCAATATCTGAAAGTTTACAGGGCAGAGTTCTCTAAAACATGAAATGCTCACTTCCACCATAATTTTGAATTTTAATGATAAGCTAGTTAGAAACACAGGACAAGAAGGGCCCTGGAGTCTCTATAGACAGCTAACTAATGCTGGAGAAATTAGCTTCATTCTTTTCCTCTTCCCTTTTTCACTTATTTCTTCCTCTAAAATGTAGGTTCCCACCTTGACACCTAGGTAATTAGCAATTTCTGACCTAATGAAGTAAATTATTTAGGGCATGTGAATGCCAAACAGATTGACATGCTTTCTCAAGGTCAAAGGAAATAAAAAAGATTGAAATATCCTCCACAATAAAATGGACTTTTTCCAAATTAATTTCTAAATTCTTTGAAAAGAACAAGTTCAGTTTTTTACTGGCTGAGAGTAAATTAAATAAGGGTGCAAATAATTTTTATATATAAAAGCTATTATCTGAAAAAGAAAAAAGATAAACGGTATTTGTCTTCCGAAGCTTGATTAACAAAGCAATAATGTTCTGAAAACAGAAATTAAGATACTGGATTATTACTGCACAATTTGTTGGTTGCTGTGTTTCTTTTAATAGACATCACACTATTTAAGAAGGATATGCACGCATCAAAATAGCATTTTGCCCCCAGAAGCATTTGTATTGCTGCAGTGACCCTAAGCTGAACAATTCAAGCAAAATAGTGGGTACACATGTCTAAAAATATTATATCCTTTCTTTGCCTAAGGATAGTGTGTAAGTGATATTCTAATTCAAAGCCTTCAGGAGAAATGATGATTATATCCACAAACATCACTGAATTACTAATCTCCCTCTACTGCCACAATTGGACTGTTCTAACAGTTAACAGATTGCTTATTAATCAACAAGGGTAAACAAGACAATGCAATTTCATTTAGTGTGAGAGTTTTAATGCCTGAAAGTATTTGTGCTTAAAATGTTAATCTAGATAAGGCTTCATTAGAAGAAGTCTTAAAATGATTAAGTGCAGTTCATTGAAATGTGCATGGAGTAGGGGTAGTAGATCAGCAGGTGGACATTTCATACAGATGTTCCACTTATTGATATAATGCATGCTATAGCCATTTAAATGACCGTAACTCAGTAATAGCTGGAATTCTATTATTTCTATAATGAGAGAACCCTGTACCTTTAATATTTCTGAATTTTAAATAAGGTGAATGACAAATTCCTAAACCTCTATTTATGGCAAAATATGACGAGGAATTTTATTATTCAATTTATACCACTGCAGTAGTTTCAGTTACGTTTCCTGGATTTACCCTTATTTATTTTCCTACATTTCATTACAATTTTCCTATATAACTCCTGATATAAACACCAGGTCTGACAAATTTCTTTAGTGATACTATTCATTAGTTCACTGCTAATTGAAGGGAAACTCCTAGACATTCAAAGATAAAATTTGAGAGCCCATTAAAGCAACAACATTGTTTCCATCTCCTCCTCCAATTTTGACAGCTGTCCCTTCTCAATCCACATGCATATTCTCTCTCTCTCTCTCTCTCTCTCTCTCTTTCTGATACACACACACACACACACACACACACACACCCTACACATCCTATACACTGTTACTCAACAACAGCTGTTGAGCATTCCAACCTACAAAGTCCACCTCATACTTGTCAATTTTTTGGCCCAATACTGAATACTTCAAGATAATATCACCAGTTGAAATTGGTTCATATGCTTCCTAAGGAAATGCATACTGAGAATTTTGCTTTTTGTTTTGTGGTTAATTTATTAAAAGTAAAGGGCAGGAAAAATCAAAAGAGATGTTTTGTGTCATGGTCCTGGATTTTTAAAATGACTCTTTGAAGTTAAATAGAACAGTTACTGCATTTTTCAATCCAACAAAAAATCCCAAAGTTCTTAGCCTAAGGAAAATTTACAATGAATTGCAGTAAAGGTGTATATGGAGTCAGCACAGGCCATACAAGGTAACATCTGCAAGTGCCCATATGGGCTTCATTCACCCTCACAGGCATTTTTGAAGTTCTGAAACAGGACACCTGAGGTTGCTAGGGGAAATTTTTATAGATATCATTGGCCATAATCTTTGTAAGTATCTAGAATATATCAAATATCTAAATATTCAGAAAACCCCCACCCCTCATCTTAATTTACATGAATTAAGATGAATATGGTGGTTTAAAAATGTAAAAGCAGTTACTATTGATATTCACTATCTGATTTTTGGATCTTCACAATTCTACACTTTTTTTAACTTTAAATATCTAAAGGGTTTAGTCTACATTCTGGATTAATAAGTTATTCTATATGTGTACTCTTCAAAAGGAGAGGAAAATTGAAAATTTTACATGGTCAAATATTTTCAGTACTTTTTTTTAATAGGAGTTATAACTGACAAAATAACATTCTTCTACACAAATGTGTTTCCATGACAACATTAAAATATACAAATTTATTTATAATCACAAACACATACAAATAAAATCAGTGGATTTGATGGTGATGTTTCTCAGAATCAGTAGTTTACATTACTTCCATGATAAACTATGCACAGAGAAATGATAAATATAACTACATAAGATTATTATGACTATTTTTGTCTTACATTTCAGAGAGATGTGCTTCTAAACAGAAAACCAACCTAAGCAATTTAAGTAAGGCACAGACATAAGACAAACTTGTCTTTATCTCCCTCTTCTCTGCTACTCTGACCTCCTCAAATATGTACTGCACCTGCAATTTGCAAAGTACTCTTTCAGGAATGAAGGTTTCAAAAATGAACAAGCTACTGCTCCTTTCCTCAAGGAGCTGAAAGTCTACTGGAGGTGAACTATACCAACAAGTATAACCATAAATTCAGTATAACACAGAGATGGAAGGGACTCTGTGCAGGTCAATATTGGAGGAACTAATGAAATCTTTAAGGAAATGGTAGAATCCAAAAGGTCCAAGATAAAAGATGGGTGATAGTAGTTGTAGGGATAGAAGACCCAGAGACATATGAAGGTGGAAAACAAGCTTTAACAACTAGCTTTGGGTGCTTCATATGTTGGGAAAAATAAGAGAACAAAGTGGATGGAAAAGGAGTTATAGCATAGAAAAGTTTGGAATGCCTTCTATTATTGGTAATTTTGAAGCATTCTCCTTAATATCTAATGAGGTCATACTGGTTCCTATGCATGGTCATATTGCCCTCCCAGAGAAGTATAAGACAAGAAGAGGGAAAGGAAATTCAAAAGAAAGAAAAGTATAACTAATATCAATATGTCAAAGAAAAGTTTTCCAAATATATAGCTATCTTTTGGTACCCTTTTGGCAATTTATTTCTGCAAGGCTACCTCTGTTAGTATAGAGGTCAATTATCTTAGCGTCATCTCAGAAACCCAATGGTTAGGGTGTAGTTTGGTGTGCTACTTTTAAATTTCTAATGCCCCTTTCTATTTACTTATGTTTCTATTCATTTTCCTCCTTTTTCTAAAAAAGGCAGATTTGCTATAAAAATGAGAAGCATAAAAAATAAAATAAAAATTCTTACGTCTATTTTTCCTTTACAAAGATCAGATCTACACACTCTAAACACATTTTTTCCCATGGGAAGGGCTCACATTATAAGAGAGTTGCTAACAGGAAGATTTTTGTTTTACATTTATAAGCTGTCGATCTGATTTCTAATTCACCAGTGGTGGTTTACAAGGGTGTTTTTTGGTTTATCTCCTGACATCCTTGGTCAATTTTTCAACTGTTTAAATCATTCATATACTGAATCAAACGTGACAAAATTATTACTGATACTGGATTCAGTATAATGTCATTGAAGGGACTTTCAGTGCCGCTATTTTATTCTTCATTATATCTCAATTGTATCACAAATGCTAATGTTTTACATAAAAATATTATATTTACTTGTAGGTACACGTACTTGACATTGAACAAATGTAATCTACTTCACATGAAGATGTAAATGAACTTACAATAAAAAGAACAACTACAATTAGTTCAAGAACTGTTAAAATAAATAAAAGAGAGAGATGAAGAGGAAAACAATGGTTCAAAAACACCAAAACTCAATATACATTAAAAACAGAAAAAATTCTGAGAAACTCCACAAAATTTGTCTCCAAAATCTCTTATGTAATTTTATTCAGCATACTAATTTAATATCATTAGGTAGGTCAATATAAAAAAAGTGATAGGACTTTAGGTAATATGAGATTTGAAATGGAAACTATGAAGCAGTTCCATTTATAAAGGCAAACATTACTTCTAGATTGATCACTTATTTACCAATACCTATTTTTTTAAAATTTGTTCTTTCTAGTTAAACATGACAGTAGAGTGTATTTTGACATATTATACATGCATAAGAATAAGCATAACTTGTTCCAATTAGGATTGTTGTTTATGTATATGATGTAGCATTATTTTGTTTTTAAATTTTCTTTTTAGTTGTAGATGGACATGATACCTTTATTTTTTATTTTTATGTGGTGCTGAGGATCAAACCCAGTGCCACACATATGCTAGGCAGGCGTTCTTCCACTGAGCTACAACCCCAGTCCTGATGTGGAGTTACTTTGGTCATGTATTCATATGTAAGGATAGGAAACATATGTCCGATTCATTCTACTGTCTTTTCTATTTCCATTCCTGCTCCCTTCCCTTCATTCCCCTGTTTTTATGAAATGGGCAGTTGCCTTCTCTTTGTCTGCCACCTGTGACCAAATTTTCTAGAGCAGAGGCCCTCAAAGTCTTATTCCCAGGTCAACGAGTATTAGCATCACCCAGGAATTGTTCGAACTGCAAATTCACTGGGGCCACACCATATCTTCTGAATCAGGAACTTTGGGGTGAGGCCCAGTGAGGTATGGTCAAACAAGCCATACAGGTGGTTCCCCTACATGCAAAAATCTGAGAAGATAAGTCCACAGGAATAGAGAAACTTAGTTTTCAGATAAAAGCATCATGTCAAATAGATACTTTTATTAGTATAAAAACAGAAGTTATAAATTCTGATTCCAAAATAAAACTGAGATAAAAGTCAAAGGACTATGATAATGAGTGATTAATCTTTTTCTTATTGTCATCAAATGAGAAAAATATAAATAAATGAATGAATCAATGCAATAGTTCAGATTTTGAATGTTCCCCAAAGACCCACATTTGGTTTGTTCTCTAGGGTGATACTCCTGGGAGGAGGTGGGGGCCTTTAGGAAGTGGGTCAAGTGGGAGGCCTTTACGTTATTTGGGGAATGCCCCTAAAGAGAATTGTAGGACTTTTCCTTGTTGTCTATTTGCTTCCTGGCTAGAAGGTTTGTGGTTTTGCTCCATCACTTGCTAACATCTAGTGTGCTGCCTTGTTACAGGTCCAAAGCAATGGGGCTAACCTGTCATGATCTGGAACTTCCAAAACTGAACCAAAACAAACCTCTTTTAAGTTGGCTATCTCAGGTATATAACTTTTTGTAACAGAAAGCTAACTAATGCAATCAGTGAATAGGTCTTTTCATCTAAACATATCTTTATATTATTAATATTTTCTTGATGATCTCCAAAATTTTCAATGTAATTATCACTGAACTTGTGTTATGTTGTTTTCATCCAATATTAGGGCTTTTACTTCAAATGTCATTTGCTAGTTAATACCTCCAACACATGTGACATTGTGCTAAATTAAATAGAAGCCCTGCTAACAGAAAGTTTACACAGTAAAACATAACAATGAAGATGTCCAGGAAGGTAAAAGGGATCATGTGCAGATAATGTTTATGCCTGCAGTCAATGGTCCAATCAGCATGTAGAGGAAGTGGGGAAAATGAGAGGCTTTACTGGCACTCTACACAATTTCAGAAGATGATTTTGATTGGTTAGTTCCAGATCATTATTTGGGGGGCAAGTTTAGCAACAGTCATATGAATGATATTTCTTATAGCAATAAACATAATTGAATATCAATTATGTGCCAAACACTGTACTTTTCATTACAGGATTAACATTGATGGATGAGAGGCATATAATAAGAAGAGTTACCTCTTCTTAAGATCTTATAATTTGGCTAGAAAGAGAAAATGCTGATTCTTCAAAGTGAGAGGAATAAATGCAAAGCAAAGGTTTTTGATAAGATTTAACTCATCAGGTTGTTATAGGTTTAAAATAAGGTAAGGGAGGTGAAAATGCTTTGTGAATATGATCCAGTGTAAGGTGCAATTGATATATATGCTATGTTATGGGAATTTACTTGGGGAATGAGGAAGTCCATTACTTGCTGCAGTATATAGATTAGGATGCACAAGTTAGAACTAAGCTGTGTACGATGCTGAAGATTACAAAGGAGGAGGGAAGCAACTATAGACGTCACTATGCACAGAAGAAAAGGTCAAGAAACCACAATTTTTGTAACATTTTATCATGGAAGTGCAAGTGGGTATTATGATAATCATTGTTAAACCATCCATTCATTCATCTCAATGTACTTATTGAGTGCCTTATACCATGCCAGGCATTGTTCTCAGTGGTAGGAATATAGTAGTGTACAAAGTCCACAAGATTTCTTATTCATAGAACTTACATTTTAATGTGTGCAGGTGTGGGAAGCTAGAAATAAAACATAAATAAATATTTTAAAATATCAAATAGTGACAAGAGCTATAAAATAAATTGGGGACAACAGAAAGTAGATGGGGAGTTACTTTAGATTGGATCTAAAGTAACACCATACAATAACAAGTTCAGATGTAGAAACAAAATGTGACTTAGTGTTGTGATGCTGCAATAGTTTAGATAAAATAATGTTTATAAAATCAAGGCTAACATATTTCATAAAAGTCTTATTTTATGATTAAATATGGGGTGTTAATGATTAAAATTGAATGCTTATCAATAAAATAAATGAAGTTTAAAGGTTATTGGTGCAATTAAGTTACGAAACAATAGTCTTTACAAGAAATGGTGCCGGGACAACTTATCCACATGTAAAAGAATGAATTGAACCCCAACTTTGTACCACATGTAGAACTAACTAAAGACGAATCATAGACCAAAATGTGAGAGCTAGAACTATAAAATCAGAAGAAAAGAGGAGTAGGTGTTCATTACCTTGAGTTAGTCAATGTTTTCCTAGAATGACGTGAAAAGTGGAAAAGATTTTTTGACTTCCTAGATGTACCACCAAAGTACAAGCAATTTTTGGATTTCTTAAAACTTTTGAATTTCAAATGACTCCATTGAAAAAGTGAAAAAGCTAGGTGCAGTGGTGCATGCCTGTAAGCCCAGCAGCTTGGGAGGCTGAGGCAGGAGGATCGCAAGTTCAAAGCCAGCCTCAGAAAAAGCAAGGTGCTAAGCAACTCAGTGAGACCCTGATTCTAAATAAAATACAAAATAGAGCTGGGGATGTGGCTCAGTGGTCGAGTGCCCCTGAGTTCAGTCTCCTGTACAAAAAAGCAATGACAACAACAACAAAAACAGTGAAAAGACAACTCACAAAATGGGAAGAGATATTTCAACATTATATACCTGATTAAGGATTTATATCCAAAATATATTTTAAAATTCTTACAATAAAGTTGTTTAAATGGGCAAAGTATTTGACTAGACATTTCTCTGAAGACATAAAATGGCCAATAAACACATAAAAAGAACTTCAACATCATTAGCCATCAGGAAAATGCAAATCTAAAACGTACCTAGATAGTATTTTGTCCCTACTAGGTTGTCTAAAATAAAAAAGACAGAAATAAAGAGTGTTGACAATACTAGAGAATTTGGAACCCTCATACATTGTCAATGGGATTGTAAAATGGTGCAGCTACTTTAGAAAACCGTATGACATTTTGTCCAAAATTTAAACACAGACTTACTTTAAGATCCAGCAACCCCACTTCTATGTATGTACTCATGAGAACTGAAAACGTATGACCACACAAAAGCCTGGGCACAGTATTTATAAGAGCACTATTCATAATAGCCCTAAAGTATAAACAACCCAAACATCTATCAATTGATGAGTGAATAAACAAAACATAGCATACTCATATGACAAAAAATTATTTGACAATAAAAAGGAATGAAATATTGACACATACTACAACATGGATGGACCTTGTGAACATTATGCTAAGTGAAAAAAGCTACACACAGAAGGTCATATATTACATGACTCCATTGATATGAAATAAATTACGTGACTCCGTTTATACCAGTCATTATGTTTCTGCTGCCATGGGTGGGTGCAAGGATTAATACACTTACAAATACAAACTTAGAGTTTCCCCCAACTTTTTTTTTCAACTCTCTTTCAGATCCAGTCTTCTTTGTATACTTTTGTGTTTGTTTTATGATAATTCTAGAAGTAGGACAGCTATATTAAAAATCGCACTTCATTATTATATAGCAGAATGCCTACTTCTCATGTTATTGAAGGAAAACACTGACTAACTCAAGGTAATGAACACTTACTCCTCTTTTCTTCTGATTTTAATAGTTCTAGCTCTCACATTTTGGTCTATGATTCATCTTTAGTTAGTTTTACATGTGGTACAAAGTTGGGATTCAATTCATTCCTTTACATGTGGATATCCAGTTGTCCCAGCACCATCTCTTGTAAAGAACATGCTTTTCTGACTTGAGATGGAATCTTAGGGTGGTTTTGATTTGCATTTCTCTTATTACTAGAGATGTTGAAAATTTTTCCATATGTTTGTCGATTGCTTGTAGATCTTCTTCTGTGAAGTGTCCATTTCCTTAGCTCATTTGTCGATTGGATTATTTGCATTCTTGGTGTAGAGTTTTTTGAGTTCTTTGTAGATTCTGGAGATTAGTGCTCCATCTGAAGTATGATTGGCAAAGATTTTCTCCCACTCTGTAGGCTCTTTCTTCGCATTGCTGATAGTTTCCTTTGTTGAGAGAAAGTTTTTCAGTTTGAATCTATCCCAGTTATTGATTCTTGCTTTTATTTCTTCTGCTATGGGAGTCCTGTTGAGGAAGTCTGGTCCTAAGCCAACATGTTGAAGATCTGGACCTACTTTTTCTTCTATAATTTGCAGGGTCTCTGGTCTGATTCCGAGGTCCTTAATCCATTTTGAGTTTAGTTTCGTGCATGGTGAGAGATATGGGTTTAGTTTCATTCTGTTGCATATGGATTTCCAATTCTCCCAGCACCATTTGTTGAAGAGGCTATCTTTTCTCCATTGCATATTTTTGGCCCCTTTGTCTAGTATGAGAAAATTGTATTTATTTGGGTTTGTGTCCGCGTCCTCTATTCTGTACCATTGATCTACCTTTCTATTTTGGTACCAATACCATGCCATTTTTGTTACTATTACTTTGTAGTAGAGTTGAAGATCTGGTATTGCGATACCCCCTGCTTCACTCTTTCTGCTAAGGATTGCTTTAGCTATTCTGGGTTTCTTATTCTTCCAGATGAATTTCATAATTGCTTGCTCTATTTCTGTAAGGTATGTCATTGGGATTTTAATTGGAATTGCATTGAATCTGTATAGCACTTTTGGTAGTATAGCCATTTTGACAATATTAATTCTTCCTATCCAAGAACATGGAAGATCTTTCCATCTTCTAAGGTTTTCTTTAATGTCTTTCTTTAGTGTTCTGTAGTTCTCATTGTAGAGGTCTTTCACCTCTTTTGTGAGATTGATTCCCAAGTATGATTGTATCTAGTATTGATTATAACAAACCTACAAATTTTGGGATAAAGTCATTACTACAAACCTATAGAGACATTCTGCTATATGATAATAAGGTAGTACAATTTTTAATATAGTTGTCCTATTTCTAGAAATATCATGAAACATAAACAGAAAAGATACACAAAAAAGACTGGGTCTGGAAGAGTAGTTGAAACAAATGTAGAAAATGAAGAATCTTAATTAAATCAAATTATTTCAGTGAAGAATTTCATACATGATTATTTACATCTTATAAAACTGTACTCTGTTGCATTATTGGTGTCAGTTCAAAAATGGGAGACCTGACACAATGGGTGTACTTCATGTAGTTTACCAAAGATCATTCCAAGTTGATTACATGTATCCAAACCAAAAGTAGATAAAAACAATGCTATCTTCAACTATTTCATCAAGACTTGCTTGAAAGCAAAAACCGACAATCATTGGAATTTATCAATTACTATAGCACTATTCTTAAAGAATTTTCTTAAGTTATTTTCACTCCCTGTACTAATGAATAATATTTTTTATGTGTAAGTGCCATGAATTTTTAGGTACTTTGTATGTATTGACTCATTTAATCGCCACAGCCACACACACACACACACGCACACACACACACACACACACACACACAATGTATGTGCATGTGCACACACACACATACACACAAACACACATACAGAGAGAGGGAAAAAGAGATTATCATCTAGTTTACAAATAAGGAATTGGAGATGAGGGGAAGTTAAATAACTGATCAGAAGTAATAAACAGCAAAGGCAGAATTTTAACCCAGGAAGCCTGAATTCAAAGCCAATTCATTAAAAAAAAAAAAAAAAACTATGATATATAATTTTTTCTCTTCATAAGAAATATGAAGAAGTTTTTAAGATGCCTACATTTTCAGACTAACTGGGTCCTGTCTTCTAAGTAGATGTGGCCACAGCCATAAAGTGGCCAACAACCTCTTCCTGTAAACATTTCAGAAACCCAATCTTTTAAAGACCCATTTCTAGGTCCTCAAATACACAAGAGCTAGTTATATGCACAATACTTAAACCCAGGTGACTATGAGAGCATGGGTAGAAAAAAAATCAAATCATTAGTTAAACAAGTATGTATGGCATACATATTATAATGGAAACTATTCCAAGTGCTTGAGAAACATCAGTGTACAAAACAGGCAAAACCTTCTTTTGAGGACCTCATATTCTAATAGGAAACATACTATCTCTCAAAAAAGGTATAAATTATACAAATAATAAAGAAGAGATTGAACAAAGGTAGAAAATGTTCATTAGGAAATGCATTTTCAGCAATGGGTAAACAGTTCTTTTGATACCAAGAATACCACTCTCAAAAAAATTATGTGCTTAACTATATGTAGATAATATAAAATAAGAATTTCCACCCTAGAATTGTGAAGAAGTAATTATTCAAAACAAACAAAAAGTTAAAGTACTTCAAATGAAGTATGAATGATGACTTGCATATTTTTTAAATATAGCAAATGACATCTGGGTATCTTAACTGATTCCAAACTTAAAAAACAACGTCAGCCAATATAGAGATCCAGTTCAGTTGCAAACTCTGGGACTTAATCTATACTGAAGCTAAATATTCTATAAGCATGCAGTGAAGTGCAAAAAATAGCAATTGAAAAATGACATGATTAAATGGCACGACATGCAATCATTTGCTCTCAATTATATCAATGTATCTTCTTCATTTCTAGGAGTCAGGCAGAAATATTGTTTTTTAAATGCCTCTATTAAATTGGTCACCAATAATAAAATAGATGAGAGTCCTAATAAGCTCATTTACATAACATACATCATACAGTACAAAACTATTCTCTCCAAACAGTTTTACTCATAGATTTGTCTCCTGGTTGTCATGAGTCTTTGCTACATTAGCAGTTTTTTAAAGCATAATACTGCCTTCAGGACCATTTGTAGAAAAATGTTTATGAAACTTTTCTAGTTAACCCTTGGCAGGATCCTTATTGCTAATTATGGAAAAGGTATTGATATAATATCTTGGCTGTCACATTCTATTATGGTGATGGTAGAAGCAGAATCTAGGTCTGACATTTTGGAAATATCATCTAATTGCAAGTCAGAAACAGAGAATGACAGTTTTAAGTAGATTATAACTTCTTTCAAAATAACAAACTGGTTTACTTAATATAAAAGCTAGATTTTAAAAATAGTATTAAAACCTCCTGAATTCATTCACCAAGCACATCTCTATCAGCTCATTGGAAAAGAGCAGGTTGAGTGTCAAAACAGTTTTGAAACTGTACATGACAGTATAAGTCCAGATTCAAACACTGAATTATTTCTTATAACCACTTGAAATCAAAATATTTCCTGGGAATATTTTCATTTTTAAGAAAAATCACCTCCCCTCTATTCATTCACCTTGTCAGCAGAAAAGAGAGGCCCAAAGACAGTAAGGTCACCTTCCAGGCCCTGAAAAGCCAGCCCTTTTGACCTAGAAAAAGATTCTACTTCTCTTGCAATCTAGTATACTCACCAATCAATCTGAATCACTAAAGGTCACCAGGAATATTAATTAATACTGTAAATTCTTGGAGACCCCTCGATAAGTGATGTTATTGAGGGAAAGATAATTATTGTTTTATAAATATTCATGTTTATGTTTAATAGTTTGTACTTTCATCTGATAGAAAAATATATAGTAAATTTTACTTATGAGGGAACATTGTTATACCTCTTAGCTTTATTTAGTTGTAAGATAAAATATAAATATATAATAAGCATTCTAAAAATGCAGATCCCGTGTTATTCTATGAAAGCTGTTGTTTTATCCCTATGTGGCACTCCTTAATTTCTTTGTTATTTTCTCTATACTAGGTTAAGTACTTTTAAATATGTTTGTTTTTAAGAATCAAGCTCAGTGGTTGTGTGCTTAGTTCATATTCACATGTAATTAGTAATATGTTATATACTTCCTTTTCCAAATTAAAAACACTATTAAAATTCCAGACATACAAAACAATATGAAGATTAAGTTACTCTAAAGAAAACTGTAATAGCTTACAGATTGCTTGTATCATTACTAAAATGCTGGTACCTATTATGGAGTCTCCCTGGAATAAAGAATGTACTTTTGGCAATAATCTTTTAAAAACATGTCCATTATGTTAAGATGCTAAACTAGTCTGCAATTACAGAAAGGTAACTTTTAGCAATAAGGGGAAAAGGGTGCTGGATATAAATGCAACTTAACCATTATACTACAAAATATCTTTTTTCAACTCCCACAATCATTCTTTTCATAAGCAGATAAAGCATTAATTGTCATTTATTTTTACCTATTATATTTACAATACCCACTGAGGTTTTCTCTCATTGATTTCACAGGACTCATTTCAAAGTAATTCTTGGGGATGGATAAAGGTGATTTTTTTTCTCTAGATTATCTATCTATTGGTCCCAGCTACCTAAAATCATCTTTGTTTTTAGTGGATCTAGAGAATTCACTGGCCAGATCAAAGGATATCCAGGACAGACTGGAGGAAAGGAAGGAAAGAATTCTGTATAACAACATACAGTGCAATACTGTATCCATTTTGTAAAATCTTTAAGAAAGGGCTTGTCATAAAGCCCATACCTGGAGAATGAAGTAGCATTAAGAAGGAAAGCTAGAAAACACAGGAGCAAGGGTGAACCAAGGGGAATTTCCAAGGATAATGTGAAACACACAGCCAACCTGACTCAAGGGGAAAAATAGACTATTCAACTAATTAATTTCATGAGTTGCTCAACCATACTGCATGGTATTTTTCTCACTCTCATCTGCATACAGTTGGCTATACTTCACCACTCTCCTCTTATCAAGCATGTTTCTCCAGACTTGCCTCTGGCTTTTTAAAATTTCCTGTGAAGACATTCCTGGGCTCATCACAAAGCTCAGTCTTACCTGAAGTACAAAAGTTAAGAACTAATATTTTAGGGAAGCATTCCTAGGATTCTAGAACCTTATAGATGGACAAAATGGGATTCAAGAACTCGAGGAGCATATGAACAATGAGGGAATAAAGTCAGATTTGGGTAATAAAATTTCTAAAGAGGAAGAAAATGACACTAGGGAGAAAAACTCAACATTAAAAAAGACCCCCTTTTTTAGTAGTCATTTAATATTCCTGATCTAGAAGTGCCAAAGGCATAGATGGCTTTATAAATTTTATATTTTTTATTTTATTTCCATAGCACCTAAAATACACAGGACAACTTCTTATGAGTTTGGACCACTCGGAATTTGCCTCTTAGCCCCTTGTTTTGCATTTGTGGTAGAAGCCAGGGCATCTTGACTTCTTTTCATAGGTTTTCAGTATTCCCAGATATGTAGTAATACTAACCACACTGTCAGGGTCATTTTAAAGTTCCACTAATCTATAACAGCAAATCACTCTTCCACTACTACGTTAGGTGGTAAAGAGACACTGACTACATAGTAGCCACCAGTAAATTGCTATGATGATTATTTAGCTTAAAGCAGCATTCCAAAAATTTGTGAAATGGAAATGAAAGAAATTCATTCTTTATCTCATAGCTAAAACAAACTGGAGGTCCAAGAACATTTTCTTAAATGAAGCCGGTTCTCCTTTTAAAGGAATATATTTTATTCTCTTCTGGGAAGAGATACCATATCTCCTGATTGTTGTTCTCTCATCCCCTCCAAAAAATTGAATACATGGGGGTAGTTCTCTTATTCATTCTATGTAATATTTTGTCAGCAAGACAGACTATTTAAGTCATCTAATCACAAAGGTGTTTTAGTTTATATTCAGTTTATATTTAGAAGCAACTTGGAATAAGGAAGAAACCAAAACTTAGGATCTCCACTAGTTTGGCAATAACTATTTGTGTGATAGCAAGTAAATCACAAAACTTCTTTGTGTCCTGAATATCCTCTTTTTAAAATTCAATGATCCTTTGGCCTCTAACATCTTCTGGCATTGGCATTAAATACTGTATAACTTGTACTGGGTCAGGAAAAATATCATATGGTGGTCTGTGAAGGACATTTGGGAGGGGTTACTGAGGATGGAACCCAGGGGCACTCTACCACTGAGCTACGTCTTCAGCCCCCTTTATATGTTATTTTGAGACAGGGTGATCCTGCTACCTCAACCTCCTAAGTAGTTGGGATTAAAGGTGTGTGCCACCACAACCACCCTGGAATGGACTTTTAAAAAAATTATAAAATAAAATTTTGAATGCCTCTACAATAAGTTACAAGGTGATTCTCATCTTTTCTAATGAACTTCTAGGGGGGGTGACAGAATATTAATTTCATTTTTATGCCTTTGTAATTTTCTTTTATTTTCCTTTTCGATGACTTTAACTGTGGTCAGCTGCTTTAACTGGATAGGTATGAGGTGCAGATAGCCGAATAAAATGACCTCTCAGATTCTACTCATGTCATGGTTATGTTCTAACATCTTCGAAGTCTAACCAAATAACTTTATAATAAGAATCACACACCTGAGCAAAGTACACACGACAGAAAATTTAACTTCCACTGTTGTGTTGGTAAAACGTTGAAGTCTGTTGTACCAGTATTTTATTGAGAATTAAGACAACATGGTTGACTGGGTACTCACTGGCCCTCTTGCTTGTGGTCCTGACTGACAAATAAAGGAATGAATGGATCTTCAACTATCCCTCCGATTCCTAAAAGTCATTTCTCCTGGTCATTTTTAGAAAAGGAGGATGGCAAAAAAGGAAAGAGGAACTTGAGTTACTGCCCTGCCTGTGCTTCTCAAAGGAGCTTTCAATATAGAACTGTCAGTCTCATTTTACATTTATCCTCATGACATTAAATTCAACAAAGAAAGAAAAATCTCCTTGGGGAAGAGAGTGTGGTATTCTAAATGTACAGTGTATAATTTAGGATTTAATCAACACTTTAGAGCATCAGTGAAATTAAGAGAGATAAGTTAGGCTATTTTTTTTTTTCCAGATGGGAATAATGATTTATGCCTCCACCCTATCTTACAGAGGTTTTGGGAGGATTAATGAGCTAATGTCTGTAAAGCTCTTTAAGCTCCTCATATGGAGGCGCAACATAAACACAAGGTGAAAAATGATAGCAAACTCTGTACGCAATTGAGCTCCCAAGGGTAAAGCCCCTGGAAATGAGAAGCTGTTGCAGGTCGAGATGGTAAATACATGAGTTCCAATGCCAGAGGAGTCTTGGTTTGTTGTCACATATATTTTTAAATCTGTTTAAAATAGTCCTTAGTACTAGTAATAAAGCATTTCAACATTTCCTACTTATCACAGTATCCCTCCTGATGATCATTTTTACTTATATTTGTCAAATGAGATGAGAGTGTTATCTGTATTTTACGGAGGAAAATTGGAATTTGGAAAGTGCAAAGGCATCAGTGACAATCCTGCACAAGAAATCACTGGCTTGGCAATATTGGATTGTGGCTTTGATTGGGATTGGGAAGATGCAGACTGCCATCTGGCTTTGCCTGTTTTGTCCTGGGTGAGTCATTTAATTTATCAGACATCTAGTTTCTTTCTCTCTCTAAGGAGGCTGAGCTAGCAAGATGATCTTAGGTTTTATCCAGGGATGAAATTCTACAACCTGCTCTGTACTTTAGTATCTATCTAGTGACTTCAAGGCATTGTCTATGATATTATGAACGACATGCAAAAGAAATAAAACTTCAAGATAGTTCCTACTATTAAAGCTTATATTAGTCTGTTGATAGGACACATAATGCACATTTATACATGCTTGAATGAAATAAATAAGCACACAAAACAATACTGGAACTTTTTTAATCATTTACCTCCAGGACTCCATACATGCACATAGTTTTCTTTTCTTTGCCCCAACTTTACTTCAGATCTGAATTTAGTCACTTACTCTAGGAATTTCCTCATCTCTCCCCATGAGAATATACATGTCCCTCCCCAAGAACGTCCTATGTATATATTTACTTCTATCAAATCACAAGCTGCATCCTGTTCTATTTTAAACTGTGTGTTTCTTGGAAGTCATCTCTGAATAGTTCACCACAGTATCCTTAGTGCCCATAATGATACTTGACAAACAAGTTTACTTTAAAACAAAAGGTGTCCAATAAGTGAAAAATATCTCTATCCACACGCCCAGGATAATCTTGAACTGGTTCTTCTTTCTAAACATCAAAATCCCTTCATCTTTATACACTTTCTATTATTTTTAATGCCTTTGTTGAAGATTTTCATTTCATTCACAGGGGAGTAGAGGGTGATACAGAGGCAATAGGTATCATTCCAGGGAGAGAGGGGTTCTTTGTAGGAGTGAGATCCAAGAAGTCCTCTTCCCTCTTCCACACCCATACCAGCAAACAGTTACCAAGTCCTGTCATCTCTAACCGTAATGCCTCTTTTATACCTAGCCCCAACAAAGGATGTCAGCAAGATGGTAAAACAGGAATTTCCAGTGCTTTTCTTCTTATAGACCTTCAAAGGAGTTACAAAAAAAACAGAGAGATTATAGCACTTAAGTGTTGCAAAGAAATAAGGAGAGAGACATTGTAGATGGGAGTGAGGTTTTGGTTTCACTTTTCCAGTATCACTCCCCTCTCCAAACCTAGGCAGGACATCACAGAGAGATGCTGTCTACTAAGGAGAAGAATGAAATAAGCCATTGACTTTATCTGAGATTCTAGTGTCAGGCCAGGCCCCACAGTGTCCCCACAGGTCCTACCAGACTAGCCCCTGCAGTTCCAGACTATAGTCTGGGTACTCATGGACCCAGATACCATACTGACTCCAGTCTCTAGGCCGTCACCTAAGTCCCAGTTGTATCTAGCCCTATGCCAGTCCCTGTGACCCCAGGATTCATGCCAGCACAATCCAGAAGATCAATGGTCCAAATCTATGTCAGTATACCCTAGGGCAACCTCATGGACTCAGTCTTCAGGCCCATTCTAGTACCAGGGTGGCTGGTGTGGCCCTAGACCAGACCTAGAGAACTAGCCTCCAGGCCACCCTCCCATGGACCAAGATTCTAGATCAGCAGACATAGCCGTAGGCCAGAATCTGCTGACCCACACTTCAGACAAGCCTCTGGACACAGACTCTAGGCTGATGCTAATGGCTTTAGGTTCTAGTGGACCCAGGTTCCGGATACATTCTAGCAGACTCAGGGTCCAGATCTGCCACTGGATACTCCATCATTACACTGGTTGTTACATACTCTGGCTGTAGGACTACCTCTATGAACTCAAGGTAGAGGCCAGCTCTGGGATCAAGTGCACCCCGTGGATTCAGATCTCAGACCTATCTCTATGTTCCCAGGTTCCAGGCCCATTCAAGTACTAGGAAAGCCCTCACACATAGTCGCAAAACATATGGAACACAGGATCACCTCAGTGGACCTAGTTTTAGGCCTGACCTTATCTCACATATCCATGGTCTAGGTCATCCTGCTCATGAATCCTACCAGATGTCCTACTCTAAGGACAGTATGCCTACTGATGAAGCCAGTCTGTAAAGATGAATACGTTCCTATCTCTTCAAATGTGTAGGCACCAATGCATGACTACAAGAATCAGAGATAATCAGGAAAACATTACACTACCAAATGAACAAACTAAAACACTGGCAACTGATCCTAAAGGGCTGGAGATTTGTGAATATAGCCTGGCAAAGAATTCAAAATGATTGTCTTAAAGAAATTTAGTGAACTATAAAAGGCCATGGAGAGGCATCTACACAAATCTGGAGAATATACAAATAAGGTAAGATCTCAAATATATATATATATATATATATATATATATATATATAGTAAATAGTAATAAAGAATTAAGTAGAAAAAAACTCAACTCAAAGTGGATCAAGGACTAGAACAGAGACCTTGCACCTAAAAGAAAAAAGTGGGTCCATATCTCCACCATATGGGCTTAGGAACTGACTTCCTTAACAAGACCCCTTAAAGTGCAAGAAGTAAAATCAAGAATTAAGAAATGGGATGGAATCAAGCTAAAAATCTTCTTCTTAGCAAAGAAAACAATCAATAACATGAAGAGAGAGCCTACAGAATGGGAGAAAATCTTTACCACATGCATCTCCGATAGAGCATTAATCTCCAGGGTATATAAAGAACTCAAAAAATGGGCAAAGGAACTGATCAGACACTTCACAGAAGAAATATAATCGATCAACAAATATATGAAAAAAATGTTCAACATCTCTAGCAATTAGAGAAATGCAAATCAAAACTACACTGAGATTCCAACTCACTCCAGTCAGAATGGAAATTATCAAGAATACAAGAGACAATAAATGTTGGTAAAGATGTGGGAAAAAAGGTACACTCATACATTGCTGGTGGGACTGCAAATTGGTGCAACCACTCTGGAAAGCAGTATGGAGATTCCTCAAAAAACTTGGAATGGAACCATAATTTGACCCAGTTATCCCACTCCTTGGTTTATACCCAAAGGCCTTAAAATTAGCATACTATAGTAACGCAGCCACATCAGTGTTTATAGCAGCTCAATTCACAAGAGCTAAACTATGAACCAACCTACATGCCCCTCAACAGATGAATGGATGAAGAAAATGTGGTAAATATACACAATAGAATATTACTCAGCCTTAAATAAGAATAAAACTATGGCATTTGCAGGTAAATGGATCGAGCTGGAGGATGCTAAGTGAAATAAGCAAATCCCAAAGAACCAAAGGCTGAATGCTTTCTCTGATATTCAGATGCTAATTCACCATAAGGGTGTGGGACTAGGGAAGAATAGAGGCACTTTGGATTAGACAGAGGGGAATGAAGGAAGGGGAAGGGGAAGAAGAGTAGGAAGGATAGTAGAATGAATGAGACATTATTACCCTATATGCATATATGATTACATGAGTGTGTAACTCTAAACCATGTACAACTAGAAGAATGAGAAGATACATTCCATTTATGAATAATGTGTCAAAATGCATTCTATTGTATGTATAATTAATTAGAACAAATTTTAAAAAAAAGAAAAAGAATCAAGCAGATATTATGGAGCTACAGAACACCTGAACTGTGCTTAAAATTTCTACAGAGTGCTTTGAGAGCAGATTTGATCAAGCAGATGAAAAAAATCAGTGAGCTCAAAGATAGATCATTTGAGATAACCCAATCAGAGACTTAAAGAGAAAAAAGAAAGGAAAAAATGAAGAAAATCTACAGAATTATGGGACATCATGAAGTGAACCAATATATACATATGAGTTTCAGAAGGAGCAGAGGAAGGGCAAAGAAGTTTATTTAAAGAAATGATTACATAAAACCCCCCAAATTTGGAGAGGGTCATAAATGTTGAAATCCACGAATCCCAAGAACCCCAAATTAATTAAATAACAGCATCCCCAAACACATAATCAAAGTCAAAAGTCAAAAGCAGAAAGAATTTTGAAAGCAGCAAGAAAAAACCACTCATCACATGCAATCGAACTATCAGTAGATTTCTCTTATAGAAGAAACTTTGCTGGACAGAAGAAAATGGAGAGATATATTAAAGTTTCAAAAGGGAAAAATAAAAATTAAAAAAAGAAAACTAAAATAGGACCAAAAAAGAACTTCCAATCAAAAATATTATATATGGCAAGTATTTCCTTCAAAAATAAAGGAAAGGTAAGGATTTTTCTAGAGCAACAAAAGCTATGTGAGTTTATCATCACTAGACCTGCCTTACATAAAATACTGAAGGAAATTCTTCAAGTAAAAATGAAAGAATGCTAATAAAGTGAAAACATATGAAAATATAAAATTCTTTGTAAAGTTAAGACTATAGTCAAATTCAGAATATTCTTCTACCATAGTGATGCAGAAATCACTTTTAACTAACATAAGAGTTAAAAGATAAAAGTGTTAGCAATACTATGGCTATAATAGTTTGATAATAGACAAATGATATTTAAAAGATGTGAGTTATGACATTGATAACATAAAATATAGAAGGAGAAGTTAAATGGTATCATTTTTTATGCAATCAAAGTTGTTATCAGCTTAAAAATAGACTGCTGTTTTATGTAAGGTTCATGGTAACCAGAAAGGAAAAAAACCTTCAGTAGACACATAAAGGAGAAAGCAAAAGTAATCACTACATACCACTACAAAAAGTAATCAAATCACAAAGGAAGACAGCAAGAGAGGAAGAAAGGATCAAAGGAACTACAAAATAGTAAAAAATAAAGAAAATTTGCTATAGTAAACCTTTACCTATCAATAGTTACTTTAAATGTAATGAATTAAATTATCCAAATAAAAGATGCAGAATAGCTGAATGAGTTAAGAAAAACAAATCTATTTGTTGTCCAAAGAGGACTTACTTTGTCTTTAAAGACTCACAAAAGCTGAGAAATAAGGAATGGAAAATATAGTCTATGACAAAATAAAGCAAGGGTGGCTATATTTATTTTAAACAAAATAGACTAAGTAAAAAACTGTCATGAGAGACAAAGATCATTGACAATGATAATAAATTCATCCAGGGCATGTAATAATTATAAGTACCTAAATATATAAAGAAAATATTAACAAAAATGAAGGATAAAATAGCAATACAATAGTAGTTGCAGACTTTAAAACCTCCACTTTCAACAATGGATTGATCATCCCAGACAGAAAAATCAATCCATGGACTTGAACATTATAGACCAAATGGATCTAATAGACATATACAGGAAATTCCATTCAAAAGCAACAGAATACACATTCTTTTTAAGCACACAGAAAAGTTCTCAAGTATAGATTATATGTTAGACCACAAAACACATATCAACAAATTCCAGAATACTGAATTTATATAAAATGTTTCTTTTTAACATAATTATATGAAAGTAGAGATCAATAACAGGAAGAAAAGTGGAAAACTCATAAATATGTGGAAATTAACACACTCCTGAACAACTAATAGGTCAAAGAAGAAATCAAATAGAAATTTAAAAATACATTTAAAAAAATGAAAGTGGAAATGCAATATACCATAACTTATGGAATGCAGCAAAACAGTTCTAAGAGGGATGTTTATAAACACTGGCAGTATGAAGAAAGATCACAAGTAAGCTATCTAATTTTGTACTTTAAGGAATAAGAAAAATAACTAAATCTAAGTCATTGAAAAGAAGGAATAATAAAAATCAGAGCAGAAATAAGTGAAACAGAGACTAGAAAAACAATAGAAAGGATCAATGACAGTAGGTTTTTCAAAAAGATTTTAAAAATTGACAAACCTTTAGCTGGAGTAAGAAAAGCACATTTCAAATAAGTAAGAATTGAAAAGGGGGATATTACAACTGTTACTGCAAAAAATACGAAGGATTATAAGAGAGTACTATGAATACTTATATGCCAAAAAATTGGATAACCTGGAAAAATGGATAAATTCCTAGAAATATACAATCTACCAATTCTGAATCATAAATACGAAATAGAAAATCTGAAAAGACTAATAATAAATATGGAGATAGAATCAATAATCAAAAGCCTCCCTCAAAAGAGAAGATTAGAATATTTTCATGCCTGTGTTATACTAAACATTCAGTGGATGAAATCCAATCACTTTGAAACCCTTATAAAAACCTGGAGAGGAGAAAACACTGCCAAACTTATTTATGAGATCAGCATTAGTCTCATGCCAAAGTCAGATAAGGGCTACAAGAAAAGAAAACTACAGGCCAATATCCCTGATAAATACACATATAAAAATCTGCAGCAAAATAATATAAGACAAAATTCTATAACAAATTAAAGGGATCATACACCATGATAAAATGGAATTAACCCCTGAGATATAAGAATAGCTCAATATATGCAAATCAGTAAATGTTACATACCACATTAACAGAATCAAGGATAAAAACCACAAGGTCATCTCAATTGATGCAGAAAAAGCATCTGACAAAATTGACCATTCTTTCATGGTAAGAAATCTAAATAATTATGTATATATGGACTGGTTCAAAAAATAATTAAGGCCATATATGATAAGCCCAGAGCTAACATCATATTCAATTTCCCTGAAAAAGCATGAACAAGTTAAGGATGCTCACTCACCACTTCTCCTTGACAAAGCAATTGGGCAGGAAAAAGAAATAAAAGGCATACCAACTGTAAAGGAAGAAATTAAAATATCTAAATTTGAGAATGACATAAGTCTTTCTATAAACCCCCCCAAAGACTTCATCAAAGAAATGTTAGAAATAATAAATGAATTCAGTAACGTGCAAGATACAAAAACCCAAGTAAAATCAATGACTTATTCAAAAGGGAAATTAAGAAAACAATTCCATATACAACAGCATTTAAAAAACTTAAAGAATAAATTTAACAGAAGTGAAAGATCTGAAACAGAGAATAGAAACAAAACATCGGTGAAAGAAACTGAAGACATACAAAAAAATGGGAAGGTACCCCAAGTTCATGGGTCAGAAGTAATATTATTAAGTGCCCATAGAACCTAAAAAAATCTACAGTTTCAATAAAATGCCTATAAAATTTCTAATGACTTTTTCACAGAAGTAGAAAAAAAATCTAAAAATTTGTATGAAACTTCAAAAGACTTCAATATAGCCAAAGAAATCTTGGACAAAAAGAACAAAGCTGGAGGTAACACCACCTGATTAAAAAATAAACACTTCATATCTAGGCTGGGTGTGGTAGCATATACCTATAATCCCAGAAAATTTGGAGGTTGAGGCAAGGGGATCACAAGTTGAGCACAGCCTGGGCAACCATCTAAAAATAAAAATGGAAAGGCCTGATTATGTAGCTCAGTGATGGAGTGCCCCAGGTCCGCAATTCATCAATCAATCAATTTAAAAAAAAGAAAGAAAGGTAGAAAAGAAAAAGAAAGAAAAGAAAAGAAAAAGAAAAACATTACAAAGCTACAGTAATTACAACATCATAGTACTGGCATAAATACATGCATATAGTCCAATGGAACAGTAAAATCAGAAATAAATGCACATATTGATGGTGAATTGGTTTTCGACAAGAGCGGCAAGAACACACCATGGGGAAAAATAGTTCTCCTCACTGATCTAAGAAAAACTGGATACCCATATGCAGAATGAAAATGAGCCCTTTTCTCACTCTACATGCAAAAATACCTCAAAATGGATTATGGACTTAAATGGAAGACCTGAAACTGAAGAACTACTAGAGGAAAACAGGGGACAAGCTTCTTGACATAGGTCTGGACAATAATTTTTTGCCTATCACTTCCAAAAGCTTAAGAAACAAAAACAAACAAAGAAGACAGATTACTTTAGATTAGGTAGAGGAGAATGAAGGGAAAGAGGGGGCATGGGGGTAGGAAGGATAGGAGAATGAATCAGACATTATTACCCCATGTACATATATAAGTATATGAGCAGTGGGATTCTACATCATGTATAACCAGAAGAATGAGAAATTATACTCCATTTATATGATGTATCAAAGTGCACTATACTGGAATGTATTACTAATTAAATCAAATAATAAATAATTTTTTTAAAAAGTATAAAATTCACAGGTGTCTATTAAATACCTGATCTGAAGTACAAAGTTTCAGAACAATGGAGTACTATACGTAAAAAGAAAAGATATATGAAAAAATTTTCAATATCACAAATCACCAGGAAAATGCAAATCAAAGCCACTATGAGGTATCATCTCCAACAAGTGTTGGCAAGGATGTGGAGAAAAGGGAACATTTATACATTACTGATGGAAATAGAAATGAGTATAGCCATTATGTAAAACAGTTTGAAAATTCCTCAAAAAATTAAGAAGAATTACTATATGATCCAGCAGTCCTACTTTAGGGTACCTATTCTAATAAAAAAAATCAGCATATCAAAGAGATATCTACATTCCCATGGTTAATGCAACACTATTTACAATAATCAGGATAGGCGATCAAGCTAATGGATAGATGGATGAATAGATAAAGAAAACATGGTAAATATATACATATAACACAACACTACTAAACCTTTAAAAAGAAGGAAATCTTGCCATTTGTAACAACACAGAGAAATCTGCAAGACATTAGACCAAGAAAAATAAGCTAGGCATAGAAAGAAAATAATTAGTAGGAGCTACTTACATGTAGAACCTAAAAAAGCCAAACTCAGAAGCAAAAAATAGAATGATGGTCACAAGGAGCTGGGAGAAGGGAGGAAAGATTGGTTAAAGAGTACAAAGTTTCAGTTATAAAGATGAAAAATGATACTATGTGAGGTAATGAATGTTAGTTTGACTTAATCACATTACAACACATACATATATTAAAATATCACATTGAACATTATAAATATATACGAGTCTTATTCTTCAGTTAAACTTTAATAAAACTGGGTTGGGGGGAGTAGTCCTGCCTCCTTCTTCCTAATAAAATTGCACTATTTCAAGTCTCCAGAATATAATATCACTTAAGTTATAAAATAGTAACTTCCTAATGGGTCTTTCCCCTTCAGGATTGGTACAGGCTCTCCAAGCCTACTCTCTTGTTCAGAAACACTGAAGACATCCCTGTAGGTTCCCTGTTCTGCCTTCACCCTCACCCAATACTGCAGTATTGGTCACCCATATGCATCAGTATCAATATACAAACTGTCACTCCATATATATGGTCTATACTTTATCATCCCTGAATTTCAAACTAAAGAAAATCTAAATCTTCCTTTTTTTTTTTTTGTCTTAGACTGAGATATTTGTACAGGGAGCAATTTATATACTCTCGAAGAGGACCTATTTTAATACTTAGTCCTAGATAACAAAAACTCTTAAGAATAAGTAGATATGGGTATATATTTAAAGGAAATGAAACCTTTATACCAAAAAGATACTTTCCACTCCCATATTTAGTAAGAAGCAGTACTCATGAAGCCAGAATTAAGGACAGGTAGTTAGTGTAGAAATAGGGGATCGGGCCAAATCGAGGAAATGAAGCCATGAAACCATCTGCCTCTGGAAGTTGGAGATTGTTCCTGGAAGAATGGAATGTCAAGGATCTCCAGAGCCCACTGATTACCAAATTTACCTGCCTTTATCAAGGACTGGAAGCATGGAGCTGCTAATTAATGCCCCCTGGGCCCTTATCTGCCTGAATCACCTTGGTCCTCTCCCTGCCCATGGCTTCTCACTTAATGCAAAACCAGGCCTTGTCACTTAGGCAGAAAGGAGAGATAAGGGGGGAGAGAACTGGAGAACAAAAGAGACTTTAACCTATAAAAGATGTAGGGTGTGCTCACTCCTTGGGACTTCAGAACATCAGCCATGGCTCACTTCTTCCTGCTGGGAGAAGTCTGTATTATTACCTTTAAATAAAACCTGCTTAATATGCTTGCCTTGGCGTGCTTCTCTAGTGTTCAAACTTCAACATTAGAAGGAGCAGAACTTTTTACCGGTGAACAGCGGTATCACTCACAATAGCTAAAATTGTAATCAATCTAGTTGCTCTTCAGTGGATCAATGGATAAGGAAAATGTGGTATATCCATATAATGGAATATTATTCAGTCATAAAAAAAGAATGAAATCTTGTCATTTGCAGTATCATGGATGGAACTGGATGTCATTATTACCTGAAACAATCCAGACACAGAAAGACAAATACTACATTCATTCACTCATTTGTGGATAGTAGGAGGTCAATCTTGTAGAAGAATGGAATGCAACAGCAGTCACTATAGACTGGGAAGGGGAGGGTGTGGGGAAATGGAAAGAAGTTCAATAAGGGGCACCAAAACACAAAGTATAGGACTTGTTTCTGTATCTTTGGCCCAGTAGGATAACTATTGGCTAAAAAAAATACATGCTATATTTTAAAATGACTAGAAAAGTATCAAATTCTCAGCACATAAAAATGAATAATGGTTGAAGTGATTACCCTGATTTATCACCCTAATTTAATTATTACAAATTGTATACATGTATTGAATTACCATAATATACCCCTAAAAGATGAATAATTATGTCTCAATAACTACTATATACTTGAAAGAAAAGGATAAGTAGGAAGAAAACAACAAATATATCAATAGATGCAGTTCAAAAGGGGACCCAATTTGAGGACTCAGAGCAATATATCACTTTTTAAATGAATGGATACAGAAAAAGAAAACCTTAGAAAAATTTTTTAAAAATTTAGTTGTAGATGCACATGATATCTTTATTTTATTTATTTATTTTTATGTGGTGCTAAGGATCAAACTCAGTGCTTCACACATGCTAGGCAAACATTCTACCACTGAGCTACACCCTAGAAAACCTTAGAAAACTTTACTTCATTTCTTGAAATTATGTGCAAGAACATCACATCCACAAAGGCACTTTTGTAGATGGAAAAAGTAACATCACCAAAGATTATACAAAGATAAAAAGAATTTATGTTGAATAAAAATTGCAAATGGGCTGGGGATATAGGTCAGTGGTAGAACTTTGCCTAACATGTGCAAGGCCCTGGGTTCAATCCCCAGTGTAGAAGAAAAAAGAAAAAAAAAAAAAGGAAAAAAAAGAGCGAGAGAAAGGAAAACAAAAACAATTTCAATAAAAACTGCAATAAAAATTTAAAAATCACAAAGTTAAGTATTGCAAAAACAAAAAAAGAAACTTAAGAATTCTAGAAATCCCTAAAGTAATGAAAATAAAAATAGTTTTTTTTTGTTTTGTTTTGTTTTGTTTTTAAGTGGAGGCAATGTGTACAGAGTAGGACTTTCAAAAGGGGCAAACATATGGAAAAGTTGTGCTAATCAAATAATGGATGATAATCTGAACTCACTCAGTTTTCAAAATGCATTAGGACTAGCTATGTTACTAGCAACAAACAAATAATAACCAATCCTAAACAAAATAAAAATAAAATTGAGTAATTGACTATAAATCTAAAAACAAAACAAAAAACAAAACAAACAAAAAAAAATACCCACAAGAAAACAATCATCAGGTTTTGTTTGTTTGATTTTGGTTTTGGTACCAAGTATTGAACTCCAGTGCCTTGACCACTAAGCCACACCCCCGGCCCTTTTTAATATTTTATTTAGAGACAGGGTTTCTATGAGTCGTTTAGGGCCTCTCTAAGTTTGCCGAGGCTATATTTTAACTCACAATTCTCCTGCCTCAGCCTCCTGAGCCACTGGGATTACAGGCATGTGACTGCAGCCGGCCCATTCTCAGTTTTGAAGACAAAAAATTTTGCTTCCTAGAGCAAAATTTTATATTCAGGCAGGCTATTTTATGTGCAGTAAAATAAAATACATTTTTAGATATGAAAGGGTTTGGAAAATATAGTAGGACAGTACTTAAGAATGTACTTTTCTGGGAAAATTATTAGATGATCTAGTAGCCAGTACTAAGGATACACACACACACACACACACACACACACACACACACACATTATTTTTTTGCAGTATAGGGGATTGAGCCCATGGGCCTCCAGCTTGCAATCCTCTTGCCCTTCTTCTGAGGAGATGGAATTACAGGTGTGAGGCACCATATGCAGCAGAATTAAAAAAAAAATTAATGGAAAATCATGGTATAAAAAAATTGAAATCAAGCAATGAAAATACTATTACAAAGAATTAACCCTGAATTACTTTTAATATTCTTATAAAACATAATGCAAGTGTTAAAAAATTCTTGAACAGAAAAAGGTTGTAGTTGTATTAGTAAAATGACAACAATAGTCAATAATTAAATTCAAAATTATATCAAAAAATGGAAAAAGAGGGTGAAGGATATAGAAGGAAAACCAAGTTCAATTTTTTATTTTAAAAGTGGGATCAATAAGTAGCTGACTCATTCTTGATGTATAAATAAAGCAAAAATTTTAACAAGATTTTCAATTCATTAGAGTGAAAATGAACAAAACAAAACTCCATATAGCAAAATATTTTTAAAAATAACAGGGTAATCTTGTGTTGCTAATAACCAAGCCCAGTGCTTGCTGCATGGTACATATCCAATAAATATTTATTAAATGAATAAATGAATGAATGTGACGAGATGAAAGAAGATCTGATAATCTTAATGAAGAAAAAAAGTATAAATGAGCTCAATCATTAAAATCTACAAACTGTTAGATTTGATTATAATGTAATTTATAAGAAAATCACCTAAGCTAATATGATGGTGAAAATCTACAATAAAAGGACAGGCAAGGATACATTGATTAATATTAGGAAATACTTCAAGTCACTAAGAAATGAGAAAGTAATAGTTTAGGCCTATGAGCGAAGGCTTTCTAGTTAGTTTTGTTAGATTTAAATCCTCTGACTCTTCAGCCTGGTCATTAATTTTAACCAAGAGTTTTCTGTCTCCCATTTTTAACAGATCTGTACAATTTCTTGTAATCATGGCAACTGGCAGTTTATCAGAGTATTTCTTTGTATTTAAAAAATGATTCATAATTGCTTGCTCTATTTCTGTAAGGTACGTCATTGGGATTTTAATTGGAATTGCATTGAATTTGTATAGCACTTTAGGTAGTATGGCCATTTTGACAATATTAATTCTTCCTATCCAAGAACATGGAAGATCTTTCCATCTTCTAAGGTGTTCTTTAATTTCTTTCTTTAGTGTTGTATAGTTCTCATTGTAGAGGTCTTTCACCTCTTTTGTGAGATTGATTCCCAAGTATTTTATTTTTTTCGAGGCTATTTTGAATGGGGTAGTTTTCCTAATTTCTCTTTCTGAAGATTCATCACTTATGTTTAAAAATGCGTTGGATTTATGGGCATTGATCTTGTAACCTGCTACTTTACTGAATTCACTTATGAGTTCTAAGAGTTTTCTGGTGGAATTTCCAGGTTCCTCTAAATATATAATCATGTCATCAGCGAACAGGGATAGTTTGAGTTCTTCTTTTCCAATTCGTATCCCTTTAATTTCTTTGGTTTGTCTAATTGCTCTGGCCAGAGTCTCAAGAACGATGTTGAATAGAAGTGGTGAAAGAGGGCATCCCTGCTTTGTTCCAGAGCAAGCAATTATGAAATTCATCTGGAAGAATAAGAAACCCAGAATAGAATAAAGCAATCCTTAGCAGGAAGAGTGAAACAGGGGGTATTGCAATACCAGATCTTCAACTCTACTACAAAGCAATAGTAACAAAAACGGCATGGTATTGGTACCAAAATAGAAAGGTAGATCAATGGTACAGAATAGAGGACACGGACACAAACCCAAATAAATACAATTTTCTCATACTAGACAAAGGGGCCAAAAATATGCAATGGAGAAAAGATAGCCTCTTCAACAAATGGTGCTGGGAGAATTGGAAATCCATATGCAACAGAATGAAACTAAACCCATATCTCTCACCATGCAAGAAACTAAACTCAAAATGGATTAAGGACCTCGGAATCAGACCAGAGACCCTGCAGATTATAGAAGAAAAAGTAGGTCCAAATCTTCACCTTGTTGGTCTAGGACCAGACTTCCTTAACAGGACTCCCATAGCACAAGAAATAAAAGCTAGAATCAACCACTGGGATAGATTCAAACTAAAAAGCTTTCTCTCAGCAAAGGAAACTATCAACAATGCGAAGAAAGAGCCTACAGAGTGGGAGAATATCTTTGCCAATCATACTTCAGATAGAGCACTAATCTCCAGAATCTATAAAGAACTCAAAAAACTCTACACCAAGAATTCAAATAATCCAGTCAACAAATGGGCTAAGGAAATGAATAGACACTTCACAGAAGAAGATCTACAAGCAATCAACAAACATATGGAAAAATGTTCAACATCTCTAGTAATAAGAGAAATGCAAATCAAAACCACCCTAAGATTCCATCTCACCCCAATTAGAATGGCGATTATCAAGAATACGAGCAACAACAGGTGTTGACGAGGATGTGGGGAGAAAGGTACACTCATACATTGCTGGTGGGGCTGCAAATTAGTGCAGCCACTCTGGAAAGCAGTGTGGAGATTCCTTAGAAAACTTGGAATGGACCCTCCATTTGACCCAGCTATCCCACTCCTTGGCCTATACCCAAAGGACGTAAAATCAGCATACTACAGGGATACAGCCACATCAATGCTCATAGCTGCTCAATTCACAATAGCCAGACTGTGGAACCAACCTAGATGCCCTTCAATTGATGAGTGGATAAAGAAACTGTGGTATATATATATATATATATATATATATATATATATATATATATATACAATGGAATATTACTCAGCCATAAAGAATGATAAAATTATGGCATTTGCAGGCAAATGGATGAAATTGGAGAATATCATGCTAAGTGAGATAAGCCAATCTCAAAAAGCCAAAGGACGAATGATATCGCTAATAAGTGGAGGATGACACATAATGGGGGGGAGGGAAGGGTTAGTGTTAGGGTTAGAGTTAGGGTTAGGGAGGGGGGCAAGTATGGAGGAAGGAACTACTGTATAGAGGGTAAAGAGGGGTGGGAGGGGTGGGGGGAAGGGAAAAAATAACAATGAATCAAACAACATTACTCTATGTAAATTTATGATTACACAAATGGTATGCCTTTACGCCATGTACAAACAGAGAAACAACATGTATCCCATTTGTTTACAATAAAAAAAAAAGAAAAAAAAATGATTCAAACGAACAAGTTCTTGTTGATTTATAAACAATTAAAAATATATTATGTTATCTGTGCTGCCATGCAGACTGGAATTCAGAACTAGGAAGACTTTCTTTTTCCATTTTAGGTCAGCATCTGTATTCAAATTATAAAGATATTATAATGTTGGAAAGGAAATTGGTACAAAAAGAAAGCTTGCTTCCACAGTGCCAAAGGCAATAACATTTCAACTTTGGTTTAAAAGATGCCTTTTGAAGCATCGTTTTCAATGAAGTAAACATGGATGCTGGGATACAGAATTGGCTGGATGCAGTAGAAGTTTGTGCCAAACCAAAAGTGTTGTTTAGAGGAATTAAATGGCATCTATAATTGAATAAATCTACCAATGGAAAAAGATGGCTATTACAGAAACATAGAATGTGAGAATCAGAGGGAATCCAGAAACCAAACCAAAAATAATGAATAAAAATTTACAAATAAAGAAGACCAGGCAAAGGTAAATTATTTGCCAGAGAGTACACATTTGAAAGTCCTAGATCATAATGTTATCAACTAACAGAACCCATTAAAAGTGCTCAATAAATACTATTAACCGATGAATTATAAAGACATGATGCTGTAGTAAAGTTACAGAAGATGATTGACAACTCAATATGAGCATTAAAAATTAGTCTTGTTTCTTTAAATGAAGATCAAATTTGTGTGTGTGTGTGTGTGAGAGAGAGAGAGAGAGAGGGAGATAGAGAGAACATAGTCTGTGTGTGTAGAGCATTAATCTTGGAGACATATGAAGATGTAAAAAGAGTTTACAAAAGGCAAGGGAGACAGAGGGGTAGGGAAGAAATGGGCTCCACCTTAAAATGGTTTGCCACCTTACTCAAAATCTGAAAAGTAGTAGAAATGTGGAGAATTGCCCTTTATTTGAGACTTAGTTTTCTGTACCCCAAAAAGAGCTGTCCTTTCCACCAATGTGAAAACTTGGGAAGTGTACTATCTTCTCTTTTCCTCTAGTCTTCAGAGGAGAAAACAATTCTCTTGTGGTTTTACCTAGAAAGTAATAGGCCAATGATCCAATTAATAGATAATTCAGTTCCTATAAATTATATAACTCACCTAATGTAATTGAAACGCCAAGGAATTGGCTGTATCTATTTACTACAACTCTTACATATTAAATATAAATGCCTAAAAACATGTACAAGTTCATGCTTTAGTAATTATAACGATGTCAGCTAAAATATATTTGAGCTCTCACTAGGTGGGACTATTTTAAAACATCTTCATATATATTATCACATTTAACACTTATAACTACTCTTTAAGATATTATTATTATTATTATTATGTGTTTTTAAGATGAAAAACCTGGGGCTTTAAGGAAGAAAAAGGCAGAGTCAGTATAACCCAAGCATTGTGAACCCACATGCTTAAGCCTCTACACTATGGTGAATCAGATTCACTGTTCCTGCCCTATACTTGCTGAAGTGGAGAGCATGGGAACACCTTTGCAATTCTGTTCTCCTAGTTTCATCCTTATCTAAGTTTATTAACAAAGAAAATTACCCTGAAGTCATGTTAAGAGATCACTTAAGAACCTAAGAATAGACACATTCATCACTCTAGTTTCAGAGCCAAATCAGTTATGTCTGATTTTCAAGACAATAAAGAAAGGGTGCATGAGTTCTCCCCTTCATTTTGCTAGACTAGAAGGCAATCTTTGACTTCCACTCCTATCTGGCTTCCCCAATAACAACAATACAAATGATGCATATGAAATGAGCACACACTTGTATCTTTGCATCCTCAAATTAGGGACAGAACTTCCCACTTCAAAGGAATATCATTCAGCATCTTTTTCTCATAAAAGGTGTGATCAGAAAGAATTTGGCCTTTATTCCATTTTCTTTTGTGTTAGAAAACTGCTCTGGAACTGCCTATAACAATTTCCTTTGGGTCTTTCTACCACCCTCAGGCAATAACATGAATAAGATTTATTTAAATCTAACATTGAATTTTAACCTTAACCCAGCCAATTTTTATTAGGCATCAGTTCTGGATTATATCCAATTACTCAAAATTATTTCTGGGAATATATTAGATGACAAATTTTTTTTTAGGAGGGGGAAAATCTGATAAGAGATTTTTTAATGAATACACACAGTTTTAATTAATATATATGATTAATATAATAGCTTCTTTAAAATTATTCTAAGACCTATAGAAAGGATTAAAATTATCCAATGTCTATTGATTTTGGGTGTTTTTCTTGCTTTGGGTATAACCAGATTACATTACTGTAAATTCTTTGTTTACAGCTTTGTTAATAGCATCATTACAAATTTTGTATTGTCTCAGGATAGAGTAGCAGAGATAATTCAGGCACCTGTATGAACCAAGTCTATTTTTCTCACATATCAAAATTGTCAAAGCATTCTCTTCTCCTGTCTTTCAATTTAATCTCCTTTAAAATGTAAATTTTGGTGCTATAGGAAGTGGAATTATTTATGATGCCAATGAGGTTGGTTACAGTAGACGTGGGAAATTTTCTCTAAATGTCATGATCACATTGACCTTATTTTTACTTTTGGAAATTACGCATTAAGATTTTAGGAGATATTCCTTAAAAGTATGAACTGTAGTTACATCTTTTATTCCTATGTTTTGTAAAATTATGTTAGTGGTATTTCTTTTTAGAGTAAATAATTGGTAGTGCTGTGCATTTCATAATCAATGTGAATCCTCTTCAAGGTTCTACTCTATGAATTTGAATGCCCAAGATTTAAAACATTGACTCAATGACTTCCTTTAGCCAGTTGAAAAGTATTCAAAAATGGGAAGGAACAATAGAATGTTACCAGCTGATGTATTTTTCTCTTTCCAGAAATAGATCTTTGACCAAGGGACTGTCATGTTTACAAGGTAGTGGTCAATTGTGGAATGATTTATAGGTCTGGATATTAGTTCTATCACTTACTAACTGTATAAGCTTGAGTAAGTTACTTCAATTTCCTTTCTTCAGTTTTTGCATCTGTAAGTAGGAGATAATAACACCACCTGCCTCAGGATGATGATGAAGAATAAGCAAACAAATGAAGGTAAAACATTTAGAAATTGTGCCTCATACCTCAAGAGCACTCGGTCAGTATTAGTTGTGGTCACAATTACTAAACGAGTGCTTCATCCTTCTAATGCAATTCTAGTGTAGTCTCCTTTTATTTTTTTAAAGGAGATTCAGATAGCAGCCATTTCCACATTTATAATAAATTTTGTAATCTAGATCAGGGTCAGAAAACTATAGTCTGGGTCAAACCTACCCAATGCCTGGTTTTAAAATAGTTTTATATTTAACTTCATTGAATATGGCTATATCTCTTCATGTGCATATTGTCTATAGCTGCTTTTGCACTATGATAGCAGAGTTGAGTAATTGCAAAGCAGATTATATTATCTGGTCTTTTACAGAAAATGTTTGTCAACTCCTGGTTTAGAATAAAACAAGTTTTAGCGTTTCTTTGAAAGGTCATCAAATGACAGTGGGAGATTATTTGAATTTATACCAAAATGCCATTGCTTTCACTCTGTTGCTAGTTGCCATGTGGATTCAAATCAAGTCACATTTACTTTCCACAATTCAAATTCTTCATTCATAAAAATATGTAAATACATATATAAGAAGGTGATTATAATTTTCAACTTATAGAATTATGGTACATGTTAAGTATAATAAGATGAATAAGAGTACATGGTTAAATTAAAATTTCTAAGCAAATCCAGGGCATTAGTAACTGATAGGGTTACCAGATCTATCCCATTCATTCACCTTCATCATGACAGAGTCTTCTAACATGTTTAAACTTGCCTTTCTCAGGCTGGTTTTGAGTCAGGCTAGCACTGCAGTCTTCTTCAGCTATAGTGATAGATAATTTTGCTCCAATTTAGAGTCTTTAGAATAATGAATTTGGTTTTGGGATCCAAGAACATATAATTAAGTAATTATATTCTTTTCTCTCTGAAGGGTCATCGTTAAAAAGCAGTGCTTTCTAGCCAATGGCATTGAAGCTGCTCTACAGTGCCCTTTGCCAGCTGGCCTCATTATGTCCTTGACATGCTCTCCAGCATTTTGTTGTCATCGTGTTCACTTTTGACAATTTTGCATTTCTGTCCCAGGTCTTCACACCTTTATGTTTCTCCTCCTTTGCTGGACTTCAACTCTTTCTTTATCATGTAGAATTTTCTCGTGTCTAATTCCACATTTACCATCCTTATTGCCTTAATGAAATTGCTTCTTCTTTTCCGAAAACTTAAGATCCTGATCTTTACTTCCATCCCAGACCAAGCTCTGAGTACGAAATGCAGTTGTCTACAGAGTGAAGCACTTTCCTTTTGATCTGAAGCACCCTCTCTCCTGCTCTCCTGGAGAGTGCACTGTGATTTGTCTATCATTGCTCTGGGTGTCACATAAAGGAATTCAGTTCTCTTAAAAGCCTAGGGTTTCAGAGAATGGAGAGTCACAAAGTTAAAGCCTATGGATAAAGTCTGCCCTCTTTGTGACCAATGACGGCAAGGGATGTGGGAACCCACAGGAAGAGGCAGAGCATGACAGTTTCCAAACATAAAGACTCTATACTAACTCTCACATTTGAGCTATTTTATCACTGAGAAAGGCAGAGGGTATCTGTTCTTTGGATTTACGGCAAATAAAACGTTTTCATTCTGTATATGCTTGTTACCAATTATGATTTTGACAGGTTATAAACATATATTTCATTGTTATTATTGTATTACAAACATTGGTTTTATTCTTTCAGTGAATGTGGTAAGACAAAGAACACTTGATTAATCATACACAAAGCAAAGTAACTTAGAAATATTTAAGATTCTGACTATGAAAGACATTTATTCTAACAGACATATAAATTTTTCTTTTAAAACAAGAAAGTGCTATGCTAGATCCCTTTAACTTATCTGAACAAATTCCTTAAGGTCAACTTTAGAAAGGAAGTAGAGCTTCTGGTCAAAAAGAAAAATTATCAGGGCTCCATCACCTCAAAAAGTTTGAAAAGTTTCAATTTAAAAAATGACCCAGCAAAGAAGTTTACATTGATATAGTACAAAAATTCAAGCCAAAACCTGTCTCTAAATACCTTCAATAGTTAAAGCTAATTTGCTACTCTGGCCAAACGGCTGAAGATGGTGACTGATAAATCTGCCACAAAGAAACAATGAAATCTAGTTCTGTCCCACTTTTCTCTCTGAGTCATCTGACATGGAAGAATACTCAGTGACTATCAATAAATACCCATTTTGCATAGTAGTTCAGAGAATGGGCATTATAGTCTTTGGCATTACTGGACTTAAATGCCAACTCTACCACACATTAAAGGTGACCTTGGATACAGAAGGTCACCTGTGCCTGAGTTGCATATGAAAAAAATCAGATCTAAATAGCAACCCTATGTTACTATTAGGATTAAATGAGATACATGTAAATCCTCAAAATGGAATATTATAATTTCCAAATAAGTTAACTATGATACTCAACAACATGAATAAATCTTGGCATTTTATTAGCTAATGAAAAAAGGCAATTCTGAAAGATAACTTATAATAAGAATTTTTTTGTAAATTAGAAAATAACTTAAATAAAAATACTCTTTCCTATAAAAGGGAAGCAAAAGAATAATCAATATGGGGTTCAGGACTGTGATAAATTTAGGAGAAGAAAACGGGGATGGAATATGGATGAGGGACCACATGATTAGGTGCACATTATTTTAAGGTCCTGCCTTTTTTAGGGTAGAAGATTCTCTGTGATAATTATGTTATTTTAAAGTAACTAAATAAAATGAGACATAAAAGTTTAATGAATAGTGACACTGAAAACAAGAATGTTTCAAGGTAAAAAAAATATATCTGTGAAGAAGAGAAACAGAATGTCAAAAGCATGTGGTGGTCTCTACTATAGTTTAGAAATAAAAATTCTGTGATTATTTTTAGGTACAAAAATGCACTTGGTAAATATTGAATTAGGTGTAGTGACTATTCACTTGGCGGCTAGAGAGTGATAGTGTAACGTTAGCAAAAGACTAGAATACCTCCCACCCCCACCTTTTTATCTCTCTCTTTGTTTCTGAAGTTCTTTTAAATTTTTACTGGAACCTAATTAAAAATGATGTTGTCACTATACAAAGCCAAAGTATAAAGCTAATGTCCTGTGGAAGCAACAACAATATCAATGTGGAACCATTCATGCTTCCATCTATACTATAGTAATAGCAAGTAACGTCAAATGGTCTATGTATAAAACATAAGTAGGTAGGTTGACAAATAATGGTAGTAACAAACTTCTTGTTATTTTCAATTGTTATATAACACTTTTGGGTGGGACAAGTAAAAATGAAATGGCAAACTGTGTGAGTACTATTAGCTTTTAGACTATAAAACCCACTTGCCTTGTCAAGATGTTTTCACTTAATTTTCAGTTTGCTCTTGTCAATTAAACAGCAGAAGAGGAGGCTTTTAATCAAAACAATGTATTGTGTAATGCAGACAATGCATTGGGAAATACTGTGGTCTTATCTTTGAGGGTGCCTCTTCTTGGGGTACGCCATGAAACAAGATGAGCCTGCCTAAATGGCAAAGGGAAGGTGAACCACATGGGACTAAATTCTCTAACAGATTGCTGGATGGGGTGAGATGAATAAAACCTGACCCTGGAAGATTTTGAGAAGAAATGGTTGCTTGGTCCAAGAAGTTCTTTGTTTCTTAGCTGTCCTGTTTCTCTTAATACCTTTCACACTGGTGTTAATATGCCACTAAATTCATATTCTTACAACTCCAAAGCCTCAGTCAGAACACAAACAATTATAACCTTTACAGGAGGGTTCAAGCAGTATGGGCTAGCTAGGGCTATAAGGGAAAACGTTCAAATGTTAAACTGCTTTTGAGTGGATACTGTGTAAAGAATAGAAACAAACCAGGGGAAATGCTTCTCCATGGACATGAACATGAAAACAGCTGTGTTGCTAAGGAAAGCATTATTCTACAATGGGATATGCTATTATGTAGGAACCTCTTTTACTTTATTCCCTCCATAGTTGACTCTTCCATATGTAAAAATTATGTTTCTTTCTGTCAGAATTAATGGTTTTCAATTAAATCATGTGCTTTTATCATATCAATTTATAGAAGTATTTTTAGCCAAGTTATTTACAGAACATTTAGGTCTATCTTTCAAAGTCCCCAAGTAATGATTGCTGATCTGCTTTTAATTTACCAAAGTCCTCCTTCAATAGGAAATGCATACAACATACAAGTAGCAGAGACTTCTATACAATGTGTATTTGATATGCTTGATGCTCATCTTTATATGCATATAGATGTTAGCATTTAAGAAATGTGGAGGGCATCTATAAATTCAAGGAAATATTTAAGCAAACAGTGATCCATAGATACATGGGCATAATACTTTATGTAGTTGATAAATATTTCATCTCTACCATAAAGAAACCTTTTTATCAACTTTGATTGTTTTTTTATTACCTTAAAGTATTGCAGTTGTTTCTCAGCATTCATTGTTCCTTCCTTTTCTTGTCTCAGGCAGGAATTGAAGATGAAAAGCTCTGTATCTCTTAGCCACCCTTTCAGTTCTTTGATCCTGACCTCCAGCTGCCTTACCAGGCTTCCGCTTTCAGGAGAAAGCAGGTCACGTGGACCTGACCCACTGTGCCCTGCCATTGTGTCCTGGATCTTCTCTCCTAGGGTTTTCTAATGTATCAGATTCAAAAACAAAAACAAAACAAAACAAACACCAACAACAGAAACAAAATCATGGATTAGCTTGGGTACCAAAAAACATCATAACAATAGCTACCTTGAAGTCCAGCAGTATCTTCCACCTTACTACTGATAATTAGTTTAGGTCAGCTTGCTATTCCATTTGGGATTCAAATTCTCAGACAGTGTGCATTTTCCTTAAAGCCAGTGGATACTTAAGAAAATCTCGTTCACTTATACTTTCCTTTTTAACAGAAAGGAGATTTAGTCCAAAACTTCACCGTGGTCATAGATAAAAATTCATTTGAATACTCAAGATAAGAATTTACAGTAAAAAGTTCTCTACATAACACATTCAAGAGATAGAAGTCAGAGTTTAATCACTGTATGAAAGAGGCCAAGAATAGATTGTGCAGAGAATGAAGTTCTTCTGTTTTGTGAAGTACAGTTTCCCAAACAATATGACAGAGGACATTTTTAAAAAGAAGTAGACTTCTTAGTGCTGATGTTGATTTTTACTTGACTGGGAAATTGTTCAATCCCACACTTCTTCTCATTTAGCTTTTGCATGTCAGATGCTCTACTTTATGTGTTAAAATAATGTCCAACTCACTGTGCTAGAAGCCTACTTAGATTAACAACTGTGGCGTGAAGGTGCCTTGGAACTGGTTTCCTTTCCTTATCCACACACCCCCCCTTTGGTGGAATGCACTCTCTTTGTAGAATCAATAGGATTTAGTCTATAATGATAAATTAAACCTACAAAAATAGCTTTAAAATACAAATAAAATTAAATCAACAAATATTCATCTGCTATGTAGTGTTCTGTAAATAGTATTTTTAGAGATTGTAACAGAAAAATAGCCTTTCTTGGCAACACCCTTGTATTTTCATGGTGCAAATATTGATAATTTGAAGACCCTCAGTGGAATCCAGATTTAGCTATTGTTTTTATGCTGTAACAAAAGTAGCAGCAGGAGGTGAAATCAATGCCCTTGGAGGGTAGGGTCACAAAAAAGAATTTATTGCCACTTTTTTGTTCTGGAACAGTTTGCAATCATAAATTCTTCATAAACAGAATACTTCAGAGAATGGTCCGTCTTCATAAATATACGACAGAGGACATCAATTTCATTTAATTCACAATTTGTGTCAGCACAGCAGATGCCAATGCCTGCCTTGATAGGGTTGTTTAATATGCAATTGAGACAGAGTAATATGCAGCACAGGGGACAAAATTTCACAGATTAAACTGTACGCACCACTGACATTTCATTCTAATGTATTTCCATTCCACACTGTTCACCTTAGATGAAAGTAATATTAAAACCCATATCCCTCTATTTTACTATTGTTAGAAGTTAAAATCCTTGTCTTTAATTTTTTTCATGCCAATTAAAATGTAATCAAGCCAATTAAAACAGTATGCCTGGGTGGTGTTAGTGTAGCACAGGTTTTTGTATTATAAAATCTTCCTCCATCCTACTCTCTCCCCAAATCACTGCAAAACTGTTTTGTATTTGAATATTTTTATCAAAATTACAAGCATTTTAAGGCATCTGATTCATAAATGATAAATAGTCTTTTTTTCTTCAATATAATGCTGATTTAAAATTTTCGTGGTGGAAGCAATATAAATGACATACTCTGAACAGGTTTATAAAAAATGTTAGTTATCAAATTAACAAAAGATATATTAAAATGCAATGTCAACAGATTATCAGTTTATTGATGAAGCAAATAAAGTTGCTGTTGTTATCTATTTAGTAAACAACCTTTTAAAATGTCATAGACTAACCACATTTCTCATGTCTGAGATCAGTGAATTCTATAAAATTTAGTAGGTTATGACTTACATCACCATAAAGTGAAAGACATTAATTACTATTAAAAGGTAATGTAACAATAGATTAGAGTAAGAACTTTACATTTTAAGTTACTTTGCACAACTGCAGAGTGTAGAGAATTTAGATGAGAACCAAGGACTTAAAGTTGCAGTTTTTTAATCACCTAGATTAAGCCTGACATAAACTGAACACTGGCATTTCTCCAAGTCATCAAGGTACATGGAATGCTTCTAATTCAAAATATTTTTGGAGTATTATTTCTTCAAAAATAATTTTAAAGAGGCAGAAAAACGGAAGGCATGAAAAATTAGGCTCCATAACTAACACCACCCATACTTAGATGTTCAAATTAATCATTTAGGTAATTGACAAATTTAGCTTACCCTTGATTTGAAGTGAAGGCAATTTAGGAGAGAAGCTGATGAAAAAATACAGGTAAACTTCTCTCTCTGCTGTCTTCTAACAAAAGGACAGCACTGTCTCCTGCACAGTGCCACCCTGGTCTCTGGGTAACAGAATCTCTAGATTGCCTTTTTGCCAGATTCTTGCATTTCAGTCTTTGGCTGAGACCCAGCCCATCATTGCGTGAAATGAATTACATGAAACTTTTTTTTTTTCTTTTCTTTTTTTTGCTTTTGTTAAAAGTGAGCTGGAAATTGAGGCACAAAACAGAGACTGATTTAATTCTGCATTTCAGAGTTAGGTCAAATTTGCATCTTTGTTTTGGTGCTTTAGTGTGACTGGAAAGCTGTAGTGACAACTCCACTTTTCATCTTAAGGGTACAGTAAATAGTTAAACAGTAGATGTCTCTAACATGTACCTTCAGAATAAATTCTATTAACATTCACTCAAGCATGACAGTCAGTGTATATCAGATATACTGTATTATAGTTGATTTGGTGCATGCCCATAATACATGGCATATTTTACTTACTTTTTTATGTATTAAAGAACCAAAATTATTAAAAATCTGAGAGGAGACAAGCTCAGAATTAAAAAAAAAAAAAATCAACAGAAGAGGAAAAGCAGTGTTTTCCCCATAATAGCATGAATAGCTTGTTTGAAATGTAGGTAGTGAATTGAAAGAGAGAGATATTTGTGCCTCAAATTAGAAATCAGACAGATAGAGTACTTCACTACACAAAAAATGTACACATAACCTACAAACAGTAATAAAAATGCAAATACCCCAAGCAGTTCCCATTTTTCATTAATTGAATCCACTTTTTCAAGGAGATCATTTGGTAGTAAAACGCCACCTTTCTTCAAAGCTTCAACCTTACTAAGCAGCTCCGTCTTTTTCAGGTGCCTGATGGACATTTCCACACTGTATCGCTAAAATGAAAAGAGAGAAAGAGATATCATTAGGAAGACAGGTGTTCTTAGAAAATCTTTGAACAGAGCATGTAATGCTAATGGGTGTGAAAGTTTTTATTTCCAATAAAATTTGTAAGGATAATGAACCTGAGTACCTTGAGTGGTTGAGAAATATTGCTGAAAACAATTAAAATATATATTACACACACATACATAAACATCTAATATATGAATTGAGTTGACAAAGATTTACGTCTTTTTAAATCAAGTTTACACATGCATTTGATCTTTAATTTAAAATATTCCAAACAAGATAATACCTGGTTTGGTAGGATTTAATATCACAGTTAATTTTGGTCAATATTTGATTCCAGAGTGCTGCCCATCTCATCCCTGTCCCCAAAAGAAGAGTCTCAGTGGTTTAAACAAAATTGTCCATAAGATTATGTGACTTCTTTCTTATAACTTGCCTGAGTTCTCAATTAACATTTTGTTTCCAATTTGCTTTTACTTAAAATCTCTGTGTGGGCTTAGGGAAGAGATTCATACAGAAAGGAAAAAGAAAGTCAATGCTTTGGGAACAGTTACAAGCTATACCTCTTTATTGATTATTGTAAAGTGTTTCCAAATATTACAGTGATTATAGAACCCTATTCCTCAATATACACTGTATTCCAACAAATTGCCAAATGAGTCTCTCCTAAAAGATGCTTTGCTGGAAATAATGTAAAAGCTATGTAATATGACAGTTACTATAGTGATTCTCTTGAAATAACTATGTTTGTATAACTTCATAGTTAGAAAGTCTTATGGACAGCTATAAACAACTACAATTGTATTTTTAAAACGCATATGTAAAAACACCTTTGATTAGAAAAATTATCTTCTCTTTAAAATATTAAACATATTTTACATTTTTTGAATATTTTAAAAATATAATGGTAACTCCAAAACTTCTTTCTTTGAAGTGCCAAAGTTAGGTCACTGAGTTCCATGGTAGCACTGCTCCTTTGCCCCAACTGAGCAAGAGTTCCCTAAGGTAAGCACCCTCATCAGATCTAATAAGAAACATTTTTGTGTGGGAAAAGTAGCATTAATCAGTGAATTCAAAACATACCCAAGCACTTGGGTAATTTTATTCACCTTGAAAACATGATATTATATAAAATCCAAAACTAAAATACAATTGGAAGCAGCTTAAAGGAAAAGAGGGTATGAAATTACTGTTTCAGTTAATAGATTTTCAGCATTTGCGTGCATATGTTTGCATACTTTTAGTTTCATATTTTAATCTTTCATTTACACTAAACATGCACATCATTTGTATTATGTAAACTTCTCCAAATGTTAGTCATTTGTGGATCACAGAACAAAATGTTTTAAATGAGGTGATTTAAAGCATTTCATATTATTAATGAATGTTGATCAGGATGTCAGAGTATCCAAAATTACATGAATATGCATAGTGAAGAAAATCAAGGGTTGCTTTAGAGCGCTTTCAGAATTTGGCCTGTGATACACGGGAAATTCTGATTGCATTTTCTAATGACAGGCAATTACCAGGACCACATTACTCTAATACAGAAAACACACTGTCCACTCGAGATTTGGGGGCTCAATACTCACAAGTATTCTAGAAATTTGGACAGCATTTTATTTGTCACAATGAGAACTGGAGAAGAGGCCAATATGCTTTATGTAATCAGATTCCCATGTAAAGATTTACATAACTAATTTGGTAAGACTTTGATATAATGTTGGGGGAACCAATATTTCAGGGAGGCAGAAGAGTCCTACTCAAACCTTTTACTTATGCCACATGTGCTAATTGATAGAGGGAGTCCTCTGGCTGTGACACCTGGCAGTGGCTTCTATCAGTTGTCATTTTTATTTGTGACAAGCTCATTTCTCTATAGCCCAACTTTGAAAACCTCCTACTTAGCAAATCTGTCAAGAAAGAGAACAGTTTAAATGTATCCCATAAAAATCACAGTTTTATAGTAATAAAAATATAAAAAGCAAGTAATTGCCAGGTACAGTGATGCATGCCTATAATCCCAGCTCCTTGGGAGGCTGAGGCAGGAGGATCACAAGTTTAAGGCCAGTTTGGGCAATTTAGAGAGGACTTGTCTCCAAATAAAAAAGGGCCAAGGATGTGTCTAAGTGGTAGAGTGCCCTGGTTCAATTCCCAGTACCAGAATAAAAAAAAAAAAAGTAATTAATTTGAAATGTGTTATAAGTAGTTACAGCAATAGCTACTAAAACAGTTATTTCTTAAAAAAAAAAAAAAACAACAAACTTGTCTTTATGTATGCTCTCTTTGTCCCTATGTAACCTTCTATATAAATAGCCTGATGAAAAATATGATTGATGGACAATGTCTTCAAACTGTAAAAGCTAAAAGAATCTAGTTAATGGTTAGATGTATTGGTATATGAATGAAAGCATGTCATGTAATTTAAGGTGAAAAATTTATATTTTAATTTTTGAAGTACTCCAAAAGCTAGATTTGGTAAGATTTAGGGCCTTAAGTTATATGTCTAATAATACCAGGAGGGTTATATTTTTGTTGATGATAGTATGTTTTTGTTCTTCTCTACCATCTTTTCAGAAGCATTAGAAGGGGAGCAATAACTGCCAGCTCTATCTATTCTCAGTCATGCTATCAAGTAGGGCTACTTTATCCTGTGGTGGAAAGATAATTTAATCTTCATATTCATTCCACCCACAGCAGTAAGTGAGCAGAGGCTGCCCTATTGTGTCCTGTAGTCTGGGGATGTTATGATATAGACTACTCCTCAATAGCCAAAAATGAGATTAGCAAAGTTAAAGTCAGATGGCTTTTCTTGAGTGCTAAAGTAAATAAGCATCCAGTATTTAATTTCCCCATAGCACCTGCTGTGGGCCTCTCTGTCTAGTCAAAAATAAAATATACTCTATTGAAAGGGCATATTTACATTATTAAGTGTATTTGCTTGACCAATTCAATTTTGACTAATGAATCCTCCTAATAGATTTGTGAATGATCTAAATTAAAGACACAGGCCACTACTGTCCTAAATCCTGATCCAGTTTATATAACTATAAAAAAACTTTTTAAAAAAGAGTTAAAAATAACCAGAAATAGTATTTCACTCTTCTAGCTAAGAATTAAAGAAGTTTTTAGGAAATTCTTACTGACTTTCCTTTTTATAAGCACAAATGATAAACTAATTATAAAACGAAGTCAGCAAAACCAGGGATTTCTGAAATAAATATACTTAGAAATACATGCAGACTTGATTGAGATAACTTTTTTGACAGTTATGCTAAAGGCTTTTTTTCCCTTCTAAAACCTTTTTTTTTTTTTTTTTTTTTGTTAAAAATCACACCGAAAATTCTGCCCAAATGGAGACTGGAACAATGCCTTGAAACAGTGTTAATTGTCACCATGGAAACCAGAAGAATAAGCCATTTTGAAACTGGTATAGAAGGCACACATTGAGCAACTCAAGCATTTTTCTGCCTCCCTCAATGTTAAAGAACAAGATGCCTTGTCACTGTGAGGTCAGAGAAAGAAAGCATCATGAAAGGGTTGTAGATGCTCACCGTCTAGTAAATAAAAAAATAAAAAATAAACTATGTACAGCTAATGTATAAGACTCTACCAGTGAATCTTTTTGAAATAGAAAGATCATCAAAAGATGGCCAGGATTGGGGGATGGCTCCCACCTAAGCAAAACTTCAGGGCTATATTATGTGAACCTTGCCCCCAAAGCTCCCTGGGAATTCTGCTGTTGTAATAAAACTTCAGAAGAGGAAAGAAAAAAGGCAGCATGATGGAATTCAAAATAATGCTCTAAAAGCACACAGAGAGATTAAGACATCCATTGTAAGACTTTTGTATGGTGCTTCTGTTGGTTATGCTGAAAAGAGACCAGACATTGCTGAGCAGAGAGTGAAGCTCTGGTTACAAGAAACATAAGAATTAAAGCAAATAATTTTCTCGATTATTAGAATAGGACTGTCAAATTCTGTGTCATCAGGGTTCGAGTATTTACATCATGCAACTTATTACTTTTAACTGGCTTCGTGTGACTTTATATTAGAAGAGTTAAAACAAGGAAACTGGTCTAGTTATAAAAGTATCAGATTTGAACATCTTTCCTTATGCAAATTAACACTTCAAACACCTGAATATTTGGTGGGATCACCTTTCCCATATACACGATAGGCAGATAGATGGAAAAAATATACTGAGAAAATAAAATATCTTAGTCTACTAACAAGACAGCACATGCACAGAACACATAAAATACAAAACTACTGGCAAAATCATATGTGAAAATATGCATTTTTGCACAAAAATGCAAGGACGTGTCTATGACTCTCACATTGTGTTCTCTGGCTAGTGTTTGCCCTTCTCATTGGAGGCTTCATGGTGGCCCCTCAGCAAGTCCATGCCTAATGCCATTCAGTGATGAACAAAGAGTCTTTTTATATGAAAGTCCAGGGTCCACAGCTCAGCTGTACTGCTAGAGGCCAGTGTTGCCTTTGCAGCGGTTCTTGTGCTGCCTCCTTTTTTTCTGAAGACCAATGTCCAGCATCTCGCAAAGCATGTGATACTTCACAAGGAGTCAGGATCACCAACACTTGGGGAAGATGTTCAAAATTGAAGAAGAGGGTTCAGCCCAAGACAAATAATAGTTGTCATTTCTTGCAAACGACTTGTATTTTACCATTAGCATTTATGGCGAATAATTGCACAGAGAAATTATAAAGACTCCTACAATTGTCCTTGTAAATTAATAATAGGCTTTCTTGATTGGGATAAATTTGCTGCTGAGCCTTTGGAAAAATTAAAAAGTGCAATGTCATTTAAAATTGCCAGAACTCGCACAGCAAATTACATCTGAGGTTAAGAATTGAGTTTCCCCCCTCTTCTAGCTTATTCCATTTGCATGATCTGGAAATCACATTACATTGGCCATGTATTGTTAATTGGACATAGATTGCATTATCTTTAATATAAATCAAACTACAAATATTAAAATGAATTGCAAATTCCCTAATAGAAGATCATAAAACAATCTTTTTAAAAGTATCTCCCATTAATAATTTAATTCCAATTATATCACTCAGGAAACTTAAGTAGGAGATCTAGCAACTTATTTCTCCCATCATTTCTTTTACATAACAAATATCTAAGCTTTTAAAAATAAATATAGCCAGAGAAGAATTTTTTATTATAAAATAAAAATAAAAACACAAGCCTGAAAACTTTTAGTGTCAATTTCATGTAAAGTACTGCATAAGAACAGCAAGCCTGCTGTCTCTTCCCTTCCCAACACTTGTCAAGGATGAGAAATAAACATATCCTATAGGAAAGATTCACAAAGATTAAGAAATATTGTGCATATACATTCTAAAATTACAAAACTGAAAATTATTACTCTATTTATTTTTAAAAAAGGTTCTCTAGCCCCTTAAGATATTTCTATAAATTTGATACCTTTTTGAAGCCTTTGCATGGCCTTTAATGAGTTTATATTAAATATTTAATACTGTTTAGGGCATATCCACTACTACCAAAAACAGTTATATTCCCAGCAGTCCCACTGTTTCAGGCAGAGGACTTGATTGATCCTCCTAGCCTGAATTGAGTAGAATGAAAAGAAGCAGTTGGAAAATAGCTGCAATCATTTAATGCAGATGACCTCTGACAGCCTCGCAGCTCTTCTATCTGAACAGAAATTTGCATGGGGTCTCTGTGCAGAGGAACAATGTAACCTAAATGGTAGACAATCTTTATTCTAATGAAGTGGGTGTCAAGGTCAATGTAAAACTGCAATGATAAATGGTGCACCACTAGGCAAGAGAAGTTGCATAGGCATTGTAGTGCTTTCACGTTAATTGAAGACTGAAATGCACTGCGTGAAAAGCACAAGCCTCTCTTTTCACCATAATGTGTTAACGTGCCAATGCTGAAATGATTTCTTCAAGATGTTTGCCTGTTGACATGTATCTTATTGCAAAAATAACACAAATGTAGAATTATGGCCAAAAATGGACATTTTTAGAATTTTGCATTTTCCTGGTACAGAATCACAAAAATTAAGTAAAGTGTCCCCAAACAACATCCTGACACCTAATGTAATTCCTTTGATCCCTTTTTCTTTTCTTTTTCTATTTAGACCTGTCTTTAATTAGTTTCAACCAAGCAACCTTTTATAGAACCTTCATTGGGTACTTTCGTGCTGAGCTGACTGTAAAAGAGGACAGAAGAGAATCATTTAAATATTATTTTTCTCCCTCACTTTTAAGTTTGCAGCTTAGTCTGCAGTCAAGATCTTCAGGTGTTATTTGTTCTAAATGAAAATATAATGAAAAGCCTGTAGTTTATAAAGGACAAAAACCATTTTCTACTGAGGAAACTAGAAAACCATAATCTGGTCACTTGACATTGCCAAAATGACTGTACAGCAATAATTACACCATTTCTTCAGTTGATCAATTTTGTGGCATTCAATATTATTTTTCAGCCCATAAAAATAAGGACAGTAAGCTGCTTTTTAAAAATCCTGATCTACTTAAGCCTGTAAAGGGGACACTGTTTGCTAATACACTCATTAGCAGCCAAGCACGTTAACTTCATCAATTAAACAGGAAATAGAGTTGCACCATTAGTTTCACAATTTGCTAAAATACTGATAAGAGCATATTACTAACCATTTGAGAAACATTTCCAGGCTCAACTCATAATAGGTTATAAACCAAATGCATTTTTATGGTTGACATTTTTTTGATTCCGGTAAACTCTGTGATATTCCAACAATAAGCTTCCTACTCCAAATAGATTTTAATAATAAAATTACAGTTTTACTAGTCAAGAATGGTCTGTAGTCTGTAGTCTTGGCAACTAGAAGGCTATTAGTATATGCTAGTGTAAAATAAATGATACTGCTAGTTTGCAACTCTGATGTAAAAACAGTCTCAAATAGAAATCAACAATTCTTGAAATGGTAATTCAGAGAAAAAAAAAAATCTTACCATGAAGGAGGATAGTGAAAAAGAAAAAAAAAAAGTTACTGATGAAACTGTTTAAAAAACTGTACAGCTTCATCTGTGTGTGATTTGTCAGGTCTGAAGCTTTGACGTGCCCAAGGGGCAGACCCCAGCGGGGAGTAGGCTGCCGAGCTAAATAGCTGTGAAAGAAGTCTTAATGTAGGATGGAATTCAAACTAACCTTGACATGACCTCGGGAAAAATATGCAAAAAGTAAAATGAATGCTCTCTGCAAGATACATCCTAATTTTGTGGTGGAGCTGGTTAGTTTTACAAACATAACTGAGACCTTAAAAGAAAACAGAAAGCTAGTAAAAGAAGAAAACTTTAGAATTCAGGCAAAAAAACGTAAGCAAGCATGATGTGTTACTGTGAAGGCATGTGAACCATTTGGAAGGAATCCAAATAAAAACCCACACTGAACAATATTGTTGTCAGCCTGTCTATTCAGAAAAATTGTTTTCTTTTTTTTTTCTTTTTTTTTTTTTTTTTTAGGTTGAATATAAATGACACAAAGCCAAGATTACATCACTGCATTACAAAGTCTGTTGTGGCTTTTAACTGAACAAGCCCAATGGATCTATTGGTTTAGGACAGTAATTCAGTAAGGAGGTTTTAATGTGTTATTTTTTCCCCCAGAGTCAATAAAAAGAGTAGAATTTAAGAAAGAAAGATCCCATGTGCTTTCTAGTCTATTTCTTGCTTTTGATCTGTATTCTATGAGCAAAACTCCAGTTTTCATTGATGCATTTAGTTCTGATTTGACTCTATTATAAATTTTGCCTGTTTTGAAGTGAGCAGCTTAGTAGGAAGGCATTTGCTCTAGTTCCCGGGACAAGAACTGGCTAACTCACTGGATATATGGAAATTTTAATTGAGTGTCAACTTGTGTAGAAATTCAATCCTATTACCGTCTCAATGCAATTTTGTAGCAATACCAGTTATTTACTACACTACTAACCAGATTTTAAACATAATTAAGTTGCTGAGAACATATACCCAAAATCTAATGACTTAAATCCCTACAGCAAGGATATGAATTCATGGATCAGGTGTATGAACTTCCATTAGATTTTCATAAGTATAAAGTGAGCAGAGGAATGAAATAGCTTAGAAGCACAAAAGTGCAGGAATTTTTGCTGAAAACCTGTTGAACAACATAAGTAAAGATCACTGCTTAATTATATGTTATGCTCTAACAGGTGTCTTCTTTGGTCCAGTCTTATTTAGTATCTTAGGTAAAGAAAACATGAATGTGCTATGTTGATCAAACTGACAGATTATACTAATCTCATTGATCGATAAAGAATAATAAATAATTAGCTCAGAGATCATAAACTCATAAAAATACTTATATGCTAATATAAACTGGTTCTCTGGAAGAAGAAAAAAGAAAAAAACAAAGCCCTAATTCTAGTGTTTGCCATTTTCCCTAGTATAAATAATCCCACCATGGCAGGTTCCAAGCCATCAGTGGTTAGTAATACTAGCAAAATCCAACACCCTATTACCTGGCAGGTAATGTAAAAGAGATGAGTGGGGTAAGCTGAATTCCTCTTCCCTCATCATATTCTCACTATCGCTACTATCATAGAAAAGGAAAACTACTTTCTCTATTGAGGGAAAAAACAGTGCGTGAATGTGATTACTGTTGACATTTGACATAATGATGAAATATGAGTGGAGAGTGTGATCTGTGGTGGATAGGAGAGCATATACCCCACCTAAAAGGGCAACTATGCCAACGTAGCTATGCCAATTATTCCCACATGAGATTATGGCTTTAACATGGCTTCGTATGACTAGGTGTGTTTTTTAAATGAAGGCAAAGTACACATTTTTATGTGAAATCTATAATGTTTATATTTTGCATTAAAACTTTTTAATACTGTACAAGCCAAACTATGCCTTTGACTTGGATGTGAATCCATAGGCAAATATTTCATATTTCAGATGATAATATGAGACTCTAAAGGGAACAAAAGATGACGGCATATTGAATTAAATCTAAGAAGGAGAAATGACAAATGTCAAGCCTTGCAGAATTAATAACCACCCTCATCCCATCCTACCCTTGACGAAAAGATAAATATGTAACAACTGTATAAAGGACAGAGGTGACTAGGTTTTAATTGCTTTTACGTTCAATATGAATCAACAAACAATGGAAAGTATATGTAAAAAAAAATTGGGGGCTGAATTGAGACAGAGAGTCAACACAATACATTAAATGTCCAAAGGAAGATCTGACACTTCTGCAATGGGAAAGCTATTGAAGAAGCTAGAACTATCCAGAAGACATGTTAGCTGGCTGAATATTTAGAGGCCTTTTGCATAAAAAATATTAATTTGTTCCATTTGGTCTTACAGGTTGGACTAGGGATCAAAGGTCAAAGCATGAATAAGAACACAGCATGGGAGAGACAGTGAGTTCCCATTTACCAGAGGTGTGCAGGCAGAGACCAGAAGTCTACTTAGCTGAGATATTTTATGGAATAATAAGGCACTGAATGAGAAGTGGCCTGGAAAAGAGAGTTTAAAGTTTCTCCCTGTTTTAGAAAGTTCAGCTTCTTTGAGTCCACATCTACCAGATCAACCATAATAATCACATTATTTGATACGGAAGAAATGTCAAGATCAAAACCCACCAAATAAAGATGCCACTTGTTGGAACAAGATTCAGATATAAGATTCTAATGCGGGAAAACCTGGGAGAAAACAATGGAGCAATGGACAGAACCACATAAAATGTAAACTATACAATTTAAGTCCGAGACGTAGAGAACCATAAGAAAGAGCAAGGTTAACTAAAAATTTTGAAACAATCTTCAATACATCCTACTTTAGTGAAGCATTTCATTGGATTTGAGATATTGAATGAAAATTTTTAAGTTCTTTTATTTGATAAATAAGTGCTAGGAGCTTTCTATTACAGAATTTAGGAAGTTTGATCCTTATTTCAGCAAGGTTCTTCCTGAGATATCTTTTAAAAACACATACACTTCCAAATGCCATTCTCAAAAATTTCTTTCCACCAATACAGACCTTTCTCCAAAAGATATCTAAGAAATGAAGTATAACCCTTGATACCACCAGCAAGAGCATAGTGGTACTCTCTTCCAGGCTATGAAACTTTGTGGTCGTGCAATACTACATTCCAAATCACCTCATCTCAATAAGTTTTCTGTGCATTCCAGTGCACTTCAGTGATGATGTGGATCATTGCCATAATACATCATGACTGTTCTAATTATGGTTTTATTATGATGTACCATATCAGAGCTGTTATAATGTCATGTCAGCACATAGTAAGAATTGTTATGTAATTATGTAATATCTGTTAGAGTATGCAACATAAGGTGGGGGGAAAAAAGACCTGGGGAGTAGAAATTAATGTAATAAAACTTAAGTTTTCTCCTTTTAAAAAGGTTCCAATTTAAAATAGCATCCTTCGTTTTCTATTCCCTGCTCTGAACGAATACCTCCAAACACATCTATTTTTGCTTAATTGGGAACTATATAATTTAATGAATTTCTTAAATCAAGCAAAAAAGAAGAATTAAAAAGGAAAATTCTAGATTTGAGCTGTTCTCCATATGTAGCAAAAGAATTTACTTAGTACATGCTATAAGACATCCAGTAAAAATTTAAATGTAGCAAATTAAAGTCCACTGAAGGTTTATCATTATCAAACTTCGACACTGCATTCTTATATTCACTGCATTGACGTCTTGTGTAGACACAGCACTTCTTGCTTCATTCCCTGAAATTTGACTGACCAGCCATATCCTATCAAATAAAGTATGATGATAAAATGAGATAAAGCACCGATAACCTTATTTACTTCCCTAAACTCTGACCATGAATATTCCCTCAACTTTAGTCTATCTGCCAAAAATCTACCCAATTATCTATAAAAACAAAAATCTTGTTATTTGTCTTATACATTTGAAGAATAAACTCTCAAAGTATGAGGGCTCTGTCTTCTTTGGCTGACCTTGGAGTATTCTGAATGTTTGAGGCTTTTGGAAAACACTAAGCCAATGCATACTTTCTCAAACTAAGTGATACATGAACTGCTATTTGTTGTTTTAACACACAATCACAGAAGAATTTATATATCAAAGCTAACCCATATCTTTATAGATGAATGATAGGCCTGTTCAATGCAAGTGTTTATAATGGAAATGCTGATGAAGCCTAAACTATGGATGGGTATGATGTGCAGCAGCAGCCATTTCAAATATAGATATATTTTTAGTATTAGGAGGCACCAAGTTTGTTTAAATCTGGATTTTTTTTTCTACAATTGCAAGTAATGTTAATAGCACACTGTAAATGTTAAGGCTAAGTGTGCAATGTCAAAATAGATTGGATCTCTCTGAAAATTGGAAATTCAGGCTTTTCAAACATAATCCAGATGTTTGGCTTTTATTCAGATTTCAAGAAAGAGAGAACTAATATGATATAAAATTCATACATGCATATTTCATTAGTGCCTTTTGTATCGCTGAATTAAACATTCTGAAACGTGCTTTTCCCAAATCATGCAGAGTTTTAAACCAAAGCAGTTGCCAAGATGTTGTGCACCTCAAAAAGAATGCCAAAAAGGCCAAATTAATTTCATAAGGAAGAGACTATATATTTCTTATGTTGACTTTGTTGATAATGTTTCCTCAGAGAGAATATCTTGTTTTCTCTGTAAGAAAAGGGAGAAAAACGAGAACACTGCACCCACTGTAGTTCATCAAAAATGTGTTGCTGCAGAATACAGTGACTTTCAAAATTTATGTGACCCAGTGGCCTAAATGAAGGCCAGAATCCCATATTTTTACCATCAAAAACTATATTTTCAAGTTTAGCACAAATGGGTATTCCCCAGGGACTAAGGACACCAGCAATGAGAAGCTGTACCCAGAATTTACCACATGAATGGCAGGTGTTAAGACACTGCTGATTAAAGCTTTTCCAGGGTTCCTGTTCCTAAAACACAATGGAAAAGTCATGGTAACCTTCACATTGTGACTGTGTGTCTGGTTTAACTTTTCAAAGGTTTTCACATCTATAATCCATTCCCCCAAACCCCTTTTTCCCTGGTGCTAGGGGTTGAAACTGAGGCGTCATACATGCTAGACCAAGTCTGTTGTCTACATCCCTAACCCTTCACATCTATAATCCTAATAGATCCAATATGTGGTTGGGTTTTAGTGGTCATTGCCCAGTCCCTGCATAAAATATTTGATGTTTTAGGCAACTTTTTGAGGGTATCTTAGTGCCTTCATTTAAGATGAGGACAAATGTGGCTCAGAATTAGATTATAAAATCCTGCAATAACAGAACACTATGAGGTCAAGAACCATGAATTATTTACCCCTTATCTACTCTATCTCTTAGCCTTATGGCGTAGATGTGTAAGATAGATGAAAAATATGTATTCATTTGAATTTATTCCCAAAGACAGGTCAGGTGGGTTTATATCAACTGTTGAAACATATATGCGAGGTATAGTGTCAGCATGCAGAAATGAGGAGAGTGTGATTGCCTTATTTTTGAACTACATTGTCTATGAAAACTTATTTGATAAAACATCTAATACACGAATATTCTGAATTTTCAGATACAAACTAAAAACAAACTTAATTGCTTCCCATAGCCAGGGAAGGTTAGCATGTACACAAAAAGCTTCCGTAAAATGCATGGAAGAAAAAAGGAAGGTGACAGCAGTTCACTTTAAATCTCTAAAGGTTTAAGGGCACCTGTTACCAGGTGGTGTTTCCTCACAGAAAGAACATTTATTAGGAATGCAAAAGGCTAATTTCCAGTTCTAACACCAGTTTGCTGTAGACTCTCAAACCTTCTGTTCTAGGTTCCCCTTTATGTTTCTTTTGGTGTCTGTTCATAGGAAGAGATTTTAAGAAAATAAATTTGAAAGACTTCAGGTTTTAAGCTTTAAATTCTATTGCTTCAGCCTCAGAAAGCTTGATTGTCATTTCAATAGATTTTTTTTTTCCTCTTAAGGGAAGCCTATGGTGAAAATCAGTAATCACTTCCATCTTAAGGTGAAAAATTGTACATAGACGCTAAGTGACTCATCCAAAGCTGGTTAAGATAGTGCTAAAACCCAGAAATACAATTTCAGGGGAAATTTCAGCTTAGTTTGTTAGGTCATATTATTTCTCTTGAAAGTGTATCTTCAGATATCAGTTCAGAATCTAAGGAAATTGGTGGATCATAGGAACATAATGTAAATAAGGTCAAGAATGTCATTCAAAGTGATTTTTGGAGTAACCAAAACACAGTTAAGAACCCCAACATTGTAGCTTCCATGGCCAGATTCATTTTGGCATAGGCTCAATCCTCCAGAACTTCATGAATTTTGAATAGCATGAGGCTGAGTCTAAAAGGGCAGAAAGAAGAGTTCTCACTGATAGTCATGCCTGTCACTCCGAAGACAAATGGTTCACAGTTTAAAGAAGTTATAGGGTACAGGTGGGAATTTATTGGTATATATCAAGACCCCAAACAACAAATGCTGGTTATAACCATGTTGAGCATGTTTCCAGCTATGTAAGGGAATTGACCATAAACATTCAAGAAAGTTTATTAGAACAGTTCTACCAAAGACAAAAAGAATGTGTGTATGTATGTGTGGGTCCAATCACAAGAGACAAGAGCAATAAAGTAAGGAGGAGGAAGAAGTGAAGATTTGGAGAACAAAATAAAGTAGATTCACAGACAATGAAGAGAAAGTAGCAAATGAGGAAAGTTAAAAATGTTTAGTCAGAGGAACAATTACTGGACTACAGAGAATAAATCATAAAAATAAATAGCATTGTAAATAAAAAGGAAGAAATCATGGCTAGAAAGAAGGTCTTCTTTCTAAAGAAGGCCTAAAATAATGAGATGAAAATATATAATGAACATACATAATAATATTAACTTATAAGGGCTGAAAAAATTCTTTAAAAGGAGACTGGAGCTGGGTGTAATGGTGCATGCCTATAGGAGGTTAAGGCAGGAAAATCACCAGTTGGAGGCCCGTGTGGGAAACATAGTGAGACTATATCTCAAAAATAAAATAAAAAGGGATGTGGATGTGGATCAGTGGTAGAATGCTTTGCCTAGCTTGTGAGAGGTCCTGAGTTCAATCTCTAGTACCTAGAGACAGAGAGACAGAAAGACACACACACACACACACACACACACACACACACACACGCACACACACAGAGAGAGAGAGAGAGAGAGAGAGAGAGAGAGAGAGAGAGAGAGAGAGAGAGAGAGACATAAAAGTATTTTGATTGAAACTAAAAGAAGCAGAAGAACAAGGATGTGGTCATTTAAAATAGCCTACAACCACAACAAAAGATAACTATTCAAGAAATAGGTACTAAAACTTGTGACATCAAGGATTTTCCCCAAGCACCATTGAGAGGAAACCCCTCCACCAAGTCCCATTCGTCCTGTACTGTTTGTCCTGCCTTTGTTCTGTCGGTGGCTTGCCACATAATCCAAGAGAAGTAATTTCATATTTCCCTGGTTATCCCATCTGCAAAACAGGAACAAAACTATACTTGCCATTTATCCACCACAGATATTTTAAGAATAGATAATGTTTTTAAGAATTTCAGATATCGATGTAAAGTGCACCAGTAAGAAAAAGTCTTTTTTTAATTAAAAAAAAAAAAGTCTTCTTACAAAAATACTTACGTAATAAGATTTGTTGGGCTTACTTATTTGCAAGTAAGACCGATTTCTCATTGGTTTTTGTTTTCTATCTTACAAATATTGTGTTGTAATTATTGTCTGGCCACATTAGAGAGTAAAATAAATCACATCTGAGCAGAGTCACTGGAAAGATATACATTATATAAATGTTCGATTCCTATCTTTAGAAATACATCAAGTTTTACTATTTTTCTCTACTCTTAATGAAGAAAGGAGAGAACATACTGATATCACCCAGTAATAGTACTTCTTAAAACCTACACAGAGATAACCATTTAATCACTCACTTCTAAAACTGTGATGGCAGAAAAGGACCATGCCCAACATTTTAATTTGTAAATTAATGATATTGACAATAAATAAATAAATACCTGGAATCATACTACACATGTTTAAATTTTGCTTGTCTTGCTTACCAGTTATGCCTTCCCAGTGCCTTAGTAGCTTACCTAGGGATATTATTAATACTTACTTCAGAAGGCTCCTATGAGGATTAATAAACTAATATGTGCAAAGATCTTAGAATGATGCCTGTTACATAATAAGCATCATATGCAGGGCTGGGGTTGTAGCTTAGTGGTAGAGTGTTTGCCTAGCACATGTAAAGCATGGGGTTCAATCCTTAGCATGACATAAAAATAAATAATATAAAGCTATTGTATCCATAAAATAACATAAGCGTTATATACAAGTGTCGGTTCAAACTTGATCCAAATGTTGCATGCTAAGAAAATATGACTTTGGCATAACTTTTATGGCACAAATTTGTATACTGGTGTATATAACTTCACTAAACGAAACAGTGAATTTAGGAACCAATATTCAATAGAATGCAAAAATATATTGAACACATAAGAAAGTTTGTCACTAGTTTTATTCTTTCTCTCTTGTGTCTTCCTGGTTTTGGTAAAGTCACAAGAGTATGTCAAACGAATTTCCAGATCTAAGGTTTTCTTCTGATATTGCACTCTTCTGCAAAGCACCTACCTCTATTTCACTTATTTATTTCACTTCTATTCAACAAGGTCCACTTCATGTCTCATTTCTTATGTAAAGGCTTTCTTAAGAAGACTAGCACTTAATTTTTGTACATGCAAATTTGTATCTTTACTATTAGTTCATGTTATTTGATTTTATTTTCTAAATGGATTATAATGTCACTTAAAATAAAGGATAATCTTTTTATTTGGTTTTCCATAGCATAATGCAATATCTAACAAATTTTTATTACTTCATCCTCATATAGTTACCAATATAATGTCATTTCCTTCTCTTTTAAAAAGAAATATTAAACCATAATTCCTAATATATGTATTAGGACATATAAACCTAGGAAAATTTTCAAAATATATTTGAAAAAATAAGGGCATGAAGTTAAATGTTTTTGTGCTTAGGCATACAAAAATTGATGCAAATTTCACAAATTACTTTTTGGATTTGATACCAATTAATGCAGTTTGCAAAGGAGAAAAACTTGCAATCAATTTTTTTCCCAAGCAAATAAGACCCTTCAATCATACAGCTCTCCAGAGAAGTAGCTCCAGTAGGGAATTGGGGATTAGAGTGACTGCCTGTCACTAGTCTCCCAGGGCAGACTTTTAATTCAAATGTGAACCTACTTTTTTTACAGCTTTATTGAAATAAAATTCAGATATCATAAAATTCCTCCATTTTAAATGTACAATATAATGGTTTTTAGTTCACAGAGTGGTGTAACCATCACCACAATCAATTTTAGAACATTTTCATCACCCCAAAAAAGAAATCCCATAATCATTGGAAGTCATTCCCAATTTATTTCCCCCTCAATCCCCAAACCCATCAATTACTTACCTTCTTTCTGTCTCTATATATTAGCCTATGGTGAACATTTAAAAATTCTTCCTAACTATAATTATATATAATCTACATGTATGTATGTATATATATCTCCTTTGACCAACATTAATCCATAGCACACTCCCCTGTAACAACTTAAGCCTCTCATAACCACCATTCTATTCTCTAGTTCTATGAGATCAACTGCTTGAGATTCTACAAATGAGTGAGATCATGTGTTATGTGTGTTTCTTTGTCTGGCTTATTCACTTCATATCATATTCTCCAGGTTCATTCATTCTATTGTAAATTATAAAATTTTGTTCTTTTATGACTCAATAGTATTCCACTACACTGGAATGCTACTGTATGCACTGAAAAAAAAAATACATATATCCCCATTTTTCTTTATCTATTCATCTGTTGATGGGCATTTAGAATAATTAGGCAAGACGAAGAAATAAAAAGCATCTCATTTGGAAAGGAGAAAGATAAATTGTTCCTATTTGCAAATAACATGATCTTACATATAGAAAATCCCTAAGATTCTACCAAAAGTAAAACTGTAGAATACAAAATCAACATGTAAAAATCAGTAGCATTTCTATACACTAATGGAAAACTATCTAAAAAAGAAGTAAAGAAAATAACCCCATTTATAATAGCTACAAAAAATAAAACACTTAGGAATACATTTAACCAAGGAGGTGAAAAATTTCTATACTGACAATGTTAACATCAGTGAAAGAAACAAAAACAAACACACAAACACACTCACATACACACACACACACACACACACACACACGAAAGATACCCCATACTCAGAGATTAGAAAAGTAAATATTGTTAAAATGTGTATAGTATCCCAAACAATATACACATTCAATGTGATTCCTATCAAAATACAAATGGTATTCTTCACAGAAAAAGAAAAAAAAATCCATAAATCTGTATGAAAACATAAAGGACCCCATGTGGCAAAAGCTATCTTAAGCAAAAAGAATGAAGATAGAGGTATCATATTACCTGTCTTTAAAATATACTATAAAGCTAGAGCAACCAAAACAGCACAGGATAGACATAAAAACAGAACTGCAGACTAATGGAACAGAATAGAGTCCAGAAATAAACTCACATGTTTACAGTCAACTGATTTTTTTGACAAACCATGGGGAAAGGACAGTCTCTTCTTCAGTAAGTGGTTCTGGAAAATTGAATATCCATGTGCAGAAAAATGAAATTAGAACCTTATATCTTACCATATTTAAAAGTAACTCAAAATGGATTAAAGACGGAAGACATAAAACTATGAAATTACCAGAAAACATAGGAGATGAGCTTTTCTTTGGGGAGTGGGGGTTTGCTGGGGATTGAATCCTGGTTCTTGTGCATGCTAGGCAGTTATTCTACCACTGAACTATGTCCCCAACCCCAGGAAAAGCATTTTTGACATTAGTCTGAGCAATGATTTTTAGATATGACCTTAAAAGCAAAGACAATAAAAGCACAAATACATAACTGGGATTACATCAAGCTACAAAAGCTTCTGCATAGCAAAGAAAAAAATCAACAGAGTGAAGAGACAATCTACAGAATGAGAGGAAAATTCACATGCTACACTTCTGACAAGAGGTTAATATAAAACATGTATAAGACATCCAAACAGCACCATAGCAAAAATATGAAAATCTTGATTAAAAAACAGGCAAGAATCCTGAATAGACATTTCTTAAAAGAAGATATAAAAGTGAACAAAAGGCATATGAAAACAAATGTTTAATATATCTATGCTTTAGAGAAATCCAAATCAAAACCACAATGAAATCACCTCACTCCAGTTAGAATGGCTATTATCAAAAAGACAAAAGATATGCATTGGCAAGAATACGGAGAACAGGGAATCCTCACACACTGTTGGTGGAAATGTGAGTAAATATAGTGATGGAAAAGAGTACAGAGGCTCTTCAAATAATTAAAAAGAGAATTGCCATATGATCCATCAATCCCACTACTGGGTATATCCAAAGGAAATGAAATCAGTATGTTGAGGAGATTATTTGCACTCCCATGTTTATTATAGCACTGTTCACCCTCATCACCTGCCAAAAATACAAACACTTAAGTAAGTCCTTTTTTTTGTTTACCAAAATGCTTTAAGAAGTATTCAGATCCTTTCCTCATAGACAGCTAAATGATTTTAGCTGTATTCACTATGACGTCTGATGTAACAAATACATCTGATGTATAAACTAGTGATGTACATACTGCAATAGAAGCAGAAGGTAAGAACAGTTAGCTTCTCTAATAGGTGAATCATCAGTAAAGAGAGACACCTAAACACCATTTCACTGAATGTCCCTTTTCTGCTCCCCCAAACCTAGCCAAGTGAAGGGAACAATGACAGCAAGCCTGGGCTGGAAAGTCCAGATACATATTATCTTGGAGGACACTTGTGCTTCTCTTATGCACACTGGGAACAAGGGTAGGGGTTATCTGTAGACAGCTACTTTCTTGGATGTGCACCAGGACAGTTGCTCCTTACCATGCTTGTCATACAAGCAAACAAAGCAAGCTAATGCTGATGATGTCACTGCTTCCACAGCCTAACCCCTTTCTGAGTGGGGACCATGGAACTGAGGGCACCGTGGAAAAAATACATGTCACTTGTCCAGTCAGCAGCCACAGTACAAAATACTGTGTGGGAGAAGAGGCACTGTTTGACAAAGCACTGTGAGTGATAGAGGTGTTATCTGCTCAACCTATAGCCATTGAACTCTTGGAGCAGTCGCAGATCTCTTGTAAGTTTCCCCTGATAAATCTTACGTCTCCATGCTGTTTCTAGACACTTTCATTTGTTTTCCTGCAACCAACCCCCCTGCCTTGGCACAATAAGGTTGTGGACGTGACAATATGAAGTGACCAATTTTCAGTGGAAATATAGATGAATATATTTCTTCTATTCTGTGAAAAAAATCAAATATTTGTTAAATGTCTATAGAAAAATGTAGGGAAATTTAAACGTGTGGAAAATCAAACGTCAAAGACAAAGCTGAATTTCTATGACACACATAGAAAAAGACACTGTACAGAATGCAATTGAATAGTTACCTACCATTGAATAAAAGTAAAATGTAAAGAAAAGGGTCTAAGATGCTTCAGGGGGAGAAAAAAAAAGGTAGGTATGATACTACCTGAATTGAACAACAAACACTGTGGCATTTAAAAATTATACTTCTTATGGTAGTCTAAAAAATATTATATTTATCCCTAAGTTTGTCGTCTTTGGAATTGTGCTCCTAAAATGCTGATTTTGCAGATTGCTAACAGGTGAATTGAAGCTATCTTTGATAGTTTCCAGCAAAGAGAGAATGCTGAAGTTGAAAGGGATCTTATAGCTACCCATTCCATCCTCCTGGTTTCACTGATGAAGAAAATGAGACCTGAAAAGATAAAGAGTCATTGTCCAAAGGGAATCTTGCATGCTTCTCCAGCGCTTTATCACATGGATTCTCTACACTGGTCTTTAGCAAACCTTAAAAATAAGCTTAAAGAAACCTCAAAAGGGGATCTATAGAATAAAATATAAACTGGGGCACTGAGATGAGGTCCATCTATTCCCTTTAAAGAATGATAACCAAGATTATTTTTAAAAAATTATCTTTGGCGTATGTGTGTGTATGCGTGAGTACGCATTTAAATATATTTTTATTTTTACTGTTTTAATGGTTTCTAACTCTGATATAGAATTCATTTTCTAAAAATTGTCAGTGTAAATTTACTTTTGTTTCAGGGCCAAATGCAGGGTTCGTATGGCGATTTCAGAACAGTTGAGCTACCAATGAAGAGTTATAATAGCATAGCAACAGCCAAACTTGCAAGAAATATATCAGATTCACTTCCTATTTTCTTTGGGTCCCACAAGCACAACAGAGTATAGGAGGCCACCTGGTGGTGAAATGAAACAATTAACCATTTACCGATACACTGAAAAGCAAGAAAACAAGAAGAGTTTTGAGTTGTTACAAAAGGAAAATTAGAACCCTGGGCAAAAGAATGATAATTAACAGGCATTGCTAAAATACAGCAGACAGAAAAGTAATTGGGGAATCACACAAGTCTGACGACTCATATATATTTCTAAAGTGTTGCCATAGTAGTTATTATTTTTACCAGGGATTAGCAAACTTTTTCTGTGAAGTTCCAGGTAGTAAATAATTTAGGTATGTTGGTCATATGATCATTGTTCAAACTAATCAATTCTGCCATTGTACTATAAAAACAGCCATAACTACATAAATGAATGTGTGTGAATGTGTTTCTAAATAAAACTTTATTTAAAAACTAGGGTGTGGGCTGGATTTGAACTGCAGGGCATAGTTTGTCAATGACTGATTCCATATTAAGTACTGAGCACATGCAATTTAACTGAATACCAGGTGAATCCCTTATATTAATTACCTCACTGAATATTTTTTTTTTGGCAGTGGTGAGGGTGGGTACCAGGGATTGAACTTGACCACTGAGTCACATCCCCAGCCCTGTTTTGTATTTTATTTAGGGACAGGGTCTCACTTAGTTACTTAGTGCCTCGCTTTTGATGAGACTGACTTTGAACTTGTCATCCTCCTGCCTCAGCCTCCCAAGCCACTGGGATTACAAGCATGCTGGCCACCTCACTGAATCTTAACAACAGTCTTTCAAGGTGAGTATCATCCAATTTTCTAGGTTTGAAAACTGAAGCCTAAATTTATTTTTTTAATTAGTGGAAAATGTACTAAGTTCCTTCTGACTTAGAAATGCTTCCTGTAGCTCCACGACCATTTTTATTATGAGATTGAACACACTTGTTCTGACCCTCCTTCCCATTTATCTTCTAGAGAGGCTGTTTTCAGTTTCCCTCGATGGTGACTTTGCTCCTGTATCTCCACCTCATGTTCCCTTGAAATTCTGTCTCTTACCATCCCTTTCTCCATCACTTCTTTCATGTTTAAAAACTTTATGTCAGTTTTCATAACAACAGATGTAAGCAAGCATGAGAAAGAGACAAAAGCAATGTATTAAAAATAGGTAGCCACATATATAACAATAAGCCAAAGAAACTGTCATACAATGTATGCTCCAAGTGGAAATGGAGCCAAAAACATGATACTCACTCTTACATAAATAATGTATTATGCATCTACTGGGAGAAGAAGCAGCTCTGTCCCTAAGTGAAAGAGGATTTGGGGGAGGTTCATTCTATGTCATTTTTGAAATCTTGTTTTTAAGTATACACGATAAGTCAAAGCATCTCAAGCCACATTCTTCTTCCAAACCATCCATGAACTCCATTATTAACTGCTAATATGAGAGAACTGAAAAATCTGAGAGAGAAATCCATGGAGCTTGTTAAAGTTCCTCAGATATATGGATTTACCAGCAGTCTCTCAATATTAGCATGTTCACCTACAAAAGAGGGTGAAAGCAGGTTCAGTTAGATGAGTATAGACAAAACTGAAATTATTCAAAGATTTTAACTTGAAAAGAACACTGCAAAATCTTGAGGAATGGGACTCCATGTAAAAAAAGAGAAGAGGGTTAATTACAGAGCATGAATTCTGGCTGATTTGACAATTAAACAACAGAGGGGATATACACTAGCTATAAGAAGACATTTAGGGCAGGGAGAGTTGTTAAACATTTTAATGGGAGGTTGTGGAATTCCCTCTGGAAAGATTTTTAATGGAGGACAAATTTTCTCCTATCTGGAATGGATTGGGGGAAAAAAAAAAAAAAAAAAAACAGTCCCTGAAAGAAAAGGAAATGAAATGAAGGTGCTTTGGAGGTCACTTACACTTCTGAAACTCCACTGACTTCTTACTTTCCATGGAACAAAGTAACTGTACAAAACCTCTAAGAACTTTAGAATATTCAGCAGAAAAGAGTTAATAAGCAGGTGATTCAATTCAGAAAGTATTTATTGAGTGCCAAATATTACCTGTCCCCTGGGGGTGTCCACCCCAGCAAGGCACAGGTCTGAACTGAACAGCAGTGGGGGAAATAGGGAACACAATTATTTCCCTCGGTTAAAAATTTAAAGCAAACAAACAAACAAACAAAAACTTTTGTTTTCCAAATCAGGTTTCTGGAACTACTTCCTGAAATTGGTGAGCTCAAAACTCCCACCAGAGCTGGCTGTCACATGAGATTTCTGGCATTACTCATGGTATCCCTGGATCTTTTTATAAACAGAAAAGGCTTCTGACAGTGTTTCCATACTTTATTTCTTTTTCTAGTCCAAACTTGGACGGATGGAGCCTTGTGAAACTATCATCAAGACATGGATTATAAAATGCTAGCCAAATTTGAATTCTTCTGCTATATTTTCATGTTGTAGAAAAAGATTTCAATTAACCTGAGAGATTCATTTATACTTCAACTTTAGTGAACACGAAGATTTTTTGCTTGTGGTCTATAAGACAATCAATATTTCACAAAATGGGTCTTTAGAACCACCAGGCAGATGACAGTGAGGGGAGAAAAACAAAATCATACAGACAGGAATGTTTTCCATGCATGTTTTCAAATCTCAGGGTGTCCTAGCTGAGGAAAGCTGAAGAGGAAGGACAAAGTTCAGTGGTAAGACAGTAAACCCCAAAGGATGTCAAGGTAGACACACACAGGGCCAAGGAATGAATTCATTACAAATCTTTATCAAATTTTCATTTTACATGGTGTATCTTTTAATCCTTTCTTAATTAAAATCATTAAAATTCAGAACTGTTAAGTAAAAAATTAAAATATCCATATATATAATTTTTTAAAATTATGAATAGTGTAAACATTTTGATAAATGAAAATGTAAAAGTTTAAAAAGCATGTTTCAGCCCTCTCTTGTCATTATAGCAGTGAAGTTTAATTTTTAAGTTTTCACATTCTGAATTAGCTAAGCTCTGGAAAGGTGAGTTACTCTTTTAAACTTTACACACACACACACACACACACACTCACACACCAATCATGATGAACTTGGATTAAAGAGTTAGTTCAAATTCCTTATTGTATTTCTCACCCTCTTTATGACTACATTTTTTGAAACACACTTACCTCAAATCAAGCCTAATTTTTTTTTCAAGGAGAAAGATTTTTGGTTTTATTTTATATATAATACAAATGGAATTTTATACTCAATTACCATAAAAAGAAAATAGAATTATTTTCTTGAAAATTAATGAAATTATAGTATAGTTCTGATTAACAGAGTTTAATTATTAGATAAACCTTCTTGGGAATATAATCTTCAAAATATACTTACTGAGTTTTTATTATGCCAAGCATTGGCTAGGGACTAGAAATATATCAATAAACCACAGACACAACCCTCCCAACCTTGGAAAGTGGAGTCTAACAAAAATTATAATCATTCATTCTCAAATATGGTCAACAAAGTCCAAATTTATCATCATTATTTAAAAATATGCATTTAATTAATAACAAAGTGCTCACAGCTTAATTATCCTCAAGGAGGGCTTTCTCAGAGAGGCACTTGTGAGTATTGAAAGGGATAGTATTATTGTAATGAAGGTAGCAAAATCTAATATGCCAAGATTTATAGCACAGAAATGCTCCAGACTGAAACTTGGCATACATGAAGTAATTTTGCATAGTTATTTATAAATGCATGATTTAAATGTCTTGGGACTACCAGCATATCTGATCCAAAGAATCTGGCTTCATCCAAATTCCATTATGATGAAAGATTTTGTAAAATTAAACACATACATGAATGGGTATGTGTACACATGTAAATATATGTGCAAAAACACATTCATGTGTGTAATTCCACAAATTTCTGTTTTTAATGGCTAAAATGACAAAGGAACTATCACAAATTTTATCACAAATTATTATCATAAATTTTTTTATACAAATGTCTACTAGCATATGGATTCAACTACTTAGAAAAATAACTGAAATAGTCATTTCAGATGGGTTTCAGGAGTGTATAGATATCCTTCTGGAGAAAAATCTCTAAGAAAGTTTAGAGGTAAAATTGAAATCAACCCCAAAATAATAAAGGTATTAGCCTGGTTGGCTCTTTCCTAACTTGGGAAAAAGAAATATGTATGTGTGCATGTGAGTTTTGTGTCTTATGTAAATGAATTAAGGTTCAGCAGGAATACTACTCCTTCCTTCTTAGCTTACCCCAGTGTGCCTCATTAGGGATAGAGTGTCACAGAAGTGCCTAGTTTAAGAATGTATGAGCTTGACAAATGCCCACATTATTAAAAATATGCTTGTTTCTGAGAACTGAAATTGCTTCCTTGACAGGAGTGGAAAATGGTTTTTCTACAAATGATATTCCTATTGAGTATCTCTCCATGGGGACTCTTCTTCAGTGACTTCCTTTGGCAATAACAGGATCCATGAGGTTGAATCCTCCTAGGGCAACGTTGCCTTTAATGCATCTCCAAAAAAGCATATATTTTTCTTTCTTAGCTTTCCTGAATCTGACAGAATATAGGAGGACCCTGTGAGGCTCAATATAGCAAGCCTCCTGAGGGTGCTGAGGTGCTTATGAAAGTTTGGTGGTTTTCGCAGAACAGCCTGATGATTGGCTAAAGAGCCAACCCAAGTCCATCATGTTTTCTTTGCAGATGTTCCATCTAAAATTTAAGAGCTTCTTCTATCTATCTTAGCACAAAAAAGCTCATGCAGAGGGAGAAAAAAAAAAGTTCTTTCAACAATTCTACCTGTTAGAGAAGAGGATATGAGGCAACAGTGAGTAGGTAAGCGGCATGTGAGAGAAAGACAATGGGCATTAGAGCTACCAAGACTGAATTCCAAGCTGGATTTATTCAGTTAGTTCTTGTGACAGTAACTGGTACAGTTCAACAAATATTTCTAGCTGTCAGCCTTTCAGGCACATGGCAGGGCTGCATTTCTTTACCCACTTTGAAGTTGGTTAAGACATGTGATTCATTCTGGTCAATGATGTTGGGTGTGTTGCAGTTTGGATCTGGAACATCCCCCAAAGGCTTACATGTTTAAGACTTTGTCCCCAGTGCAGCAATGTCCAGAGATGAGGCTTTGGGGAAGTTATTGAATCTAACCTCATCAGTGGAATAATCTGTCGATGGATTTATAATTTGATGACATTATTGAGAGGTACTGTGAACACGGTGCCAACTTGGAGGAAACAGCACTGGGGATGCACATGAGTATAGGACTGGGTGTAGGACATGGGGCCTACTTGGAGAATGGGCGTGTGCCCTGAAAGATTATATGTAGTCCCACTCCCTCGCCCACTGCCTGGCTCTCTCTTTCCTAGCTGCTATGAAGGTGAGCAGCTTTGCTCCTCCATGCCCCTCTACCGTGGTGCACTGCCTCACTTCGGGATCCAAGATCATCATGAGCATGGAAACAATGGAGTCAGATTACTATGAACTGAAGTCTCTGAAACCATTAACCAAAACAAATCTTTCCTTGAGTTATTTTTCTTAGATATTTTGTCACAGTGATGAAAAGCTGACCAACTTGAGTGGAAGGAACTTGGTTCTTCTCCAGGTAGAAGGTTTTATGATCAGAATGAGACTCTCCAGAAATCCTTTTATTCTTTGCCACAGTGAAGGAACATTTAAGTGAGGTGGCTGCTATGTAAGTCTGAGTCACGAAGTGAAAACAATGCCAAGAAGAGCCAATAGTCAACCTGTGATGAACATGTAGAAGGTATGAGAAATAAATCTTTGTGGTTTTAAGCCTCTGAGGTTGTTTTGTTTTGTTTAATCTCAAAATACCCTTGACCAGTATGACTAAAAAACTAATTCTGTGTCTTTTAGGCTAGTCACTTAACCTCTGTTTTTCAGGATCAGAGTCTATGAAATAGGGGAAATAATCTAGGATCATAGTGAGCATTAACTAAGACAATGTGAGTAGGCCATGGTACAGATAGTAAGATTTGACCAATGTGAATTTCTTTTCTTTTCATCCTACTCCCATCCCACAAATACATACACACAAACACATTTCCATTTTTATCAAATGGTGGAAAAGATATCTGTTCTTAGTTCTTTTCCTGGATTTCTCTCAGCCAACTGCCTTCCTTTCCCATGCTTTTCCATTTAAGCTAGATGTTAAGATAGGTATTTGATTCAATTATTGCTCTCCAACATCCCTCCATATACTATCAGCTTCTAGTAGAGTGTATTCTTTCCTACCCCAAAGAAATTACTCTTAAGGACAGAATTTAAGGTAGTACAGACATTAAGAAATGGAGATAGTTGGATTGAGGAATTCCTAACACTCCAAAGATGATGTCCCTTGGACATCACAACCTATAAATCTACTTCCCTCTATAGATATGGTTGTGAGGTAAGGACAGAAAAGATAAGGTTAATGAATTTATATGTGAAACCACTGTGGTTGAGCTTATCCTCTCAGTGTTCACCCCGATTCTGAACAGGTACCAGAACTTTTTCTGAAATAATGAAAACATTATCTAGGTAGCTTCTAGCCCCACCTTTCTTTCACTTCAGGATTGCATGCATGGAATTCTAATAAGTTGTAAAAACTAGAATAATAATAAAGACAAAAGATTTGAATTCAGAAGCATATATATTTAATACATTTCCTTGTGGTTATAGTTATGATAATCAATGTCTTCCTAAGGTAATTACATGGAACATTAATCCTAATAATTTATTCTTTTTATATCAATACGTCTTTGTCAATGAGGATACTTGGTTTTCATCTTTAAACTTTGGTACCATACTCTTTTTTAAAACAAAACAATAAAACCCAATCCATATCTTAGCTGTCTGTAAAGTTGAATCCCATCATACTTTTCCCAACTTCACACCAAATAAGTCTAAATATAAACATAATCCCTAAAGATAAGTAATTTCAAAGTAGGAAATACTAATAAGTAAGTGGGGGATATTCCATTAGGTTATTAACCAGAAATATATACACAGTATTGAGTAGTTCAAGATCCAAAGACAGGAGTGAACCAAAAGCCCTTTCTTATTGGGAGTTTAAATGTTCCTCTAATTTATCTTTTAGAAATCAGAAAGAAATCTACAAATATCTGGGGTTAAAGCTAAAGCTCTCATCTTAATGAAGGAAGGAGCACTGTATTATGCCCATTTAATTAAGTAAAATTTTTCAAAAAGTTAAAGGCTGATTTTTTTTGGTAATTTAAACCAAAATTTTATTAATGAATGCTAATGATTATTCCTGATTGCAATTAATAAAATCTCCCTAACAGGTCAACTCATTTAAGTGCAATCTGTAATCATTTGGACTTTAACATGATGGTTATTACTTATTACCCTGAAACCAAGCAGCACAATGAGATATTGATTACTTTTAACCTTTAGATCCAAGGATTCAAGAAAGGTCAGAGGAGGGGAACACTCTACTTCTCTCAGCTGGTAAATGGATAGCCTTCAGGAGAATTCAAATGATTTCCATTGGCCAGGTGGACCCAAGATTAGTTTATTCTCTGGGCTGACAGGAAAAGATGATACTTTTAAAATAACAGCACATATGTAGTAAAGTATTACATTTATATAACCAAGGGCCTCAAATGCACTTTACATCCCTGCAAGTTTCAGGCTGTGAGCCCTTTACCAAGTTTTGTTTGAGGAAACATCTTTGTTTGAATGAGATATTAAACATAGTACCTTTCATTAGAATAGACTCATTTCATCAGACTTAAGCTCTCTTGGTAGGTTCCCAAAGGTTGAATACAATTATTGGCCACTGTTGGTCACTTGCATTTCTTTTGGTTTCCTTTTTCCATGACAGCATTTAGAAATATTTTTCACTTTTGTGCTACTGAAAAGCAAGGAGTTCTAGGCAGGGTCCAGTAGAATCACCAGCAAGAGAAATATAACTGTTATGTGTTAGATTAATTTGCAGAACACTTGGCATTATTATTGCCAAGTCGTCAAATTGTTCCAAGTTGTTCCGGAAGGTTGTTATTAATAGTATGTTTTCTGAGGAAAGTTCTGTCTACTTTTGGAACTGCATTTCTGTTGCCAAGGAAACTCCTTTAAGCAGAGTTTTCTAGGAGCACACTACTGCTTTTGTTTGCCAGTGTCCTATTCATATTATCTAAGTAAGCATTTTACATGCACTAGCCTTTAGTCCCAAATGTTGAAGTTTTAGGGCATTTAAGTTGCTTTTTCAAATGCAGCTAAATGCCTGCTATGATTTCCCTCTCTCCCTTTCTCCCAGCTTCTCACTTTCCTCCCTTCATCCAAAACACCCTCTCTGTCCCCACCTTCTTCTCACTCTCCCTCCAATATGACCAACTCTTACTATTCAAGGTTTATTTTTTTTAAACAGTTGCATTAAAGCAGATAGTTTTCATATGTTTCATGAATTAGCTTTAATTTGAATAATAATTCCATAGGTGGTAGCATTAGTCCTTCAAGTGTTAATTATCTTTTCACTCTAAAATTAATGTAGTCATTTCTTACTGACTCCTCTACCCCATTTATTGAAGTGCTGAGGAAAACATGTCATTGAGTCCTGAGCCAGCCCTGTTGTTGTGATTAAGCTGGTCACATGGCCCATCTCTGCCAAAAGGAGGGCCCTGAGAAAAGGTGACAAAGACAGTGATTTCCTGTCAGCAAAGAGTACGACAGGGCTGTCTAGAAGTGATGCAAATGAGGGAACTTTCCCCACGGCTTGTTTGATCCACTCCAGGCCAGAGCCGGCCAGGCCAGGGAGAGAGGGAGCAGCACAATGCCGCAGAGGCCAGCTCAGAGAGCCAACGCACCTTCCGGACAGTAGCTCACCCACTAGAGACAAAAACTGCTGGCGGGGCTTCCCTTCCTTGCCCCTCCAAACACAGAGCCAACTATTTCTTGGCATCCTATTCTCCTAACATCTTTTTTCTCCCTTCTTTTTAAAAAAGTGATTCAAATAGGAATTATAGGCTCCAACATAAGCAGCATTTCATGTGACATTCAGAAACCACATTCATCTACCTATTATTTTCCTAAACAAACATTGCAGGATGTTTTGCCCTGTCTCACATTAAAAATAAAAGGAAAAGATACATATATTCAAGTATTCATACTACTGATTCATCAAAGCTCAAATTAACATAACAGTTAATCTAAGGACTTTTTGAACTTTAATAAAAATGGAACAACAAATTCATTTCTAGATAGTAGTGGAGAGAGCCTAGGTTTTTCCATTCTGATCACTTAAAAAATGACTAGATAATGTTATTTGAAATATTATAATGATTTTAAGCATATTCTTAATGGAGTTTTAATCTAACATACAATTAGGCTATACAATTAATCTACTGAGAAAGAGGTAAAAATTATCATTAAGTTCCCGCACTTGGTATATCTACTACATTTTTACCTTGACTACTTCAATAACTAATAATTTGTTTCATTTTGGACAATCAAGGTAGAGATATAAAACTTGCTGAAATTCCAATATAAGACCTAATTAGCAGAATTTAATTTTCAATGCATATTTCTATTCTATACACCAATATACATATACATATATATAAAAAAAACTAAAGTTAATGGATTTTCCCCCTATTTTAAGGCTAGCTACTATAACCTGGACTAAAAGCAGAAAATGTTATATTTTTAAAAGTTAAAGTTCAGTCACAAAGGTATCAAGACACATCTGAAATTATTTAGATCAATGCAGTCCAGAACAAAATGAAAGCAATCCAATCCAGAGGGTTGAAATTTGTGAATTTATAAAATATAGGCATAGTATGATTAATCTGTTTTCTATAATCAGTTCATAGCTATGACAACATCATTTTGGCATCGATAGTGATAAAATAACAAGTCAATGATATCCCATTTATCTTTTTACTCTACATTTCTTATTCTTCAAAACATCTAATTGTATTTCATACACATTTCTTTTAAAAATAATGATGTTTGCCTTTAACACATGCCCAAATTCTCTAGAGTAACATTTTTGTCTACTCCTTTAAAATTTATCCTTTCCTCTGGTAACTGTTTCTAAGCCAATTTTTCTTTCACTGCTTAGTTTTTAAAATTTATTTGTATTTTTTAGCATTGTCTTACCTATTCATCTCTCTACTTGCTATTTTAATTTGTTCCTGTGCTATTTTTTATTTGATTCACTTTGTATTAACTAATTTTAACTGTTTTCCTTTTTATCCAAATGCTTACAGATCCCTCTCACTTTTCTGATATTCTCTTCTTTTCCAACATATAATGTTGACATCCTCTCTTAATTAATCCCACCTGGCCAAACTATCATTGAAAGGAGCCAACTTTTGGTGAGAGTTCTACAAAGTTTCTGAATATTACCTGGCAACAGAGACAGAGAAAACTAATTGGTTCATGTGCTAGAAGTATTATGGTTACACATTTATTTGTAAGAACTATTTTGGTTCAAAATTTGCCTGCTCTCTTATTCTAAGCTATATAAAAATCCTAAAAATGTTTTCATATCATATGTTAAATATCAAAATAAAGTTAATTTTCTCAAAGGAAGTTATGCTTTTTCTCATGGAAAAGGTAAACTGTGCAACTGAGCACATTTCCCCCTTTGTTTTCACCACTAGGAAACTCAAAATAAAATTTTAAGATCATCTTTATTGGCCATATATGACCTTACAGTCTATGTATAGGTATATCAACTCTTCTCACAGAAGTAACCTTAATCTCTATATTTTCCCTAGCTCTGATTTGTTTGTTTGTTTGTTTGTTTTATAAACGGTCTTACTATGTTATTCAGGCTGGTCTCGAACTCCTGGGCTCAAGTGATCCTCCTTCCTCAGTTGAGACTACAGGCAATGCACCACAGATCCCAGTTATAGTCTTGAAATATTTTTATTATTTTCATGTGAATTCTTAAGCTCAAATTTATAGCAAGGTAAAAATGTAATTAATATGTTTAGTAGTCATTGTATTATGCAAAGTGAATGGTTCTTTTCCTTTTACACATAGGACATGTTTGGATACTACTTATATCTACGGAGGAAAATAGAGAAAACTTGCATTTTTCCCATAAAATGCAGAACCATATCAGTAACTAACCTTAAAATTAAATGTACCATTTTCAGTATAAGTCTCCTGCAATTATAAAGGTCTTAGTTGAAGTGGGTACTTACTTCATATTATTTTTAAGCTTTAACTTCTTAGAAATCACATTATCTAATATTTTATTGATGAGGAGCAGGTAAGGAATTCATTCAATGAAAAAATATATATATGTGGTGTTTAAATAAGCTTCATGCCTCCTCAAAACAATTCCTATTTTCACCAGAATGTAACTTCTGAATTTGGCCCCTGAAATTAACTGCTGGACTCTGGAATCCCACATCAACCCAGGATCACTAGGAGCTCTGCAATCGGTGCTTTGTAGGTAGCAGAGAACTGGAAGTACTACTTTGTGCATAGGTAAGGAGCCCCTGACAGGGTGCCCCCTTAAAGCATTACAAAGCCAGCTGTGATTGCTAGGGACCACATACATCAGTGATAGCAGTCAGAAGCAGCCTGAGCTACAATTCTCTGATCATTGATACTTCCAGGTCACTCAATCTATAAAATTTATAGGATGGGGGAGGAGGTGACTGAGCTTCCCAGAGCCCAAGAATAATGCAACCTTTGATCTGTAGAAATGAAAAAATGGAGTTTTTCCTTTGCAAGTGGGTTTTAAATATTTCTCCATTAATAGTTAATGCACACACAGATCAGCGGAGTGACAGCTCCCTGTGATTATGAATTCTGGCTTCGTAACTCTAGTCCAAACAGGAGCTGAACTTTCAAAATCACAGTGGTTACTTTTGACAAATTAAATTGTCCTACTTAGGAAGGTAGAAAGAATGACGAAAAAGAAAGTGAGAGAGTGGGAGCAAATTCTCCTTGGATTCGATTCTCAGATGGAGGAAGGAAAAAAACAGGAAAGGACAATTTTGTATTTTCTAGACTGATGATACTGCAAATGCTTATTAGAAAGTAGGTACAGAAGGTTACTATTCAGATATAGAGTAAGACAGAGAAGGGGGTAGGGAAGATGTTGGTAGTATAGTTCAATGTTTCAAAACAAGGAAGAAGGGATGGAGTTGTGGCTCAGTGGTAGAGCGCTTGCCTCCCATGTGTGGGGCACTGGGTTCAATCCTTGGCACCACATAAGTAAATAAAATAATGGTATTGTGTCCATGAACAACTAAAAAAATATTTTAAAAAAACAAGGAATAAAATATATTTAAGAGCATGGTTAATTTTCAATAAGAATTAGGTGGCTCTCAAAACCCTGTAGTTTGAAATTAATTAGGAAAAAAGTCTTAAACATCTAACAATCTGAAAATAACAAGAAATGGTTTAAAGAGAATATGCACCATATAACTCAATGTAGAATTAAGTTTTCTAAATATTCTTTTTTTTCTATGTGTGCCTGTGTATTTTGCAGGATTTGGATAAGCAACAAGTGCTTCACTCAGGAGGTCTGCTGAATGTATGGTCTACAGTCTGGGGTATTTATCTGTAGCTCCATATCTATGAGTTAAGGTCAGTTGATTTTCTAGCAGAAACCAGAATATAAAAATAAATAGAGTTAAGAAAGTAGTATCCAATGTCAAAAATAGTAAATAAGCTTTACTTTCTGTGACCAGTAGAAAATCTTATTAGATTTTTCTCTACCATGACATTTCTAATGTATACCTTGGGGATCAACTTGGGACTGTACACATACATAAACCTGGATCTAGACATAAGGATTGTGCCAGCGAAGTTGGGTGCTCAAATATAGTTACCCAGGAAGAGAACAAAAGTTTCCAATGCAGCAAGAGCAGAAATGATGATTCAGTCCTAGCTCATAGATTCCTGAGATTTTTCTATTGCATGCTCAATTGAAGATCTCCCTTAAAAGTTTTACCTTTTCATTCTTTCATTCATACCAGATGTCAGCAGCTTCTTTTCTATTGGTAAATTCTATTTTTCTTTTCGTGCTGGGGATTGAACGCAGGGGCTCACTCATGCCAGGCAAGTGTTCTACCATTTAGTTACATCTCTAGACTCTCAATTTTTTTTAAACTTAACAACTATTAGCTCAATATCAACTATGTATAGAATATACAGGTATAGAATACAAGTGCAAAACATGTCAAAATCATATTCACATAATTTACATCACAATTAATAGGAAATCATCGAACAAAAAAGTGCAGTCTTCTTTTTCTTGTGGTTTCCTTGTAAGTGCTTTGTCTTAAGTATTTTAAGAAATGAAGATGATATAAATAGGTTATGATGAACTGGAAATGCTGGGAAATGGGTTGGGGTCCTGTTGAATTGTGACAATGACTGGGAAACATGACTGGAAAATGTTCTGTAGTGCAAGGGATGGTACCACAAACTGATAAAAAGTTGCCTTAAGAAACAATGATACTTTAAAAAAAAAAAAAGGTTCTTTTTAAAAAAACTATTTTTAGTTGTAGACGGACATAATAGCCATATTTTTAATGTGGTGCAGAGAATGGAACCCGTACCTCACGTGTGCTAGGCAAACCCTCTACCACTGAGCCACAACCCCAGCCCCTCAATGCTGTTCTTAATAAGAAATGTTGATCAAGTATTTACATCTTTGGGGGGCCAATAAATATAATAATTAAAGTGATTAAGGCAGTCCCAAATGGTATTTAAAGTCTAGGAAGGGCTGGGGACCAATTGAGAAGCTTTACTCCTTCAGGGGTCTCTTTGATCAATAGGCTACAAAATCCCCTCCCCCAAGTCATCAGATTAGCCAATTCCTGGAAAAGCAGATTTAAACAGAGGAATGGGATATTAAAATGTTGACCTAACCTGGGAATCCTTGGGGATTCTTTGGGAAGAACTGAAATTAATTCTCCTCAATCAGTTTTTCTAATTTAGAAGGCACCCTACCTTCTAAATGAATCCTTAGTCAATATTCTCAGGATTGCTTTGGAGGTTTCCAAACCTCTGGAATAATTTTGGGCTCTCATAGAGAAAGATACTACAGACCTATAGTATCTGCCCTTGGTTTCTAGCTTAGTCTTTGATTTTGCTTATAACTCAAAGCAAATTTAGTGCTGGTCTATGTTGAACACCAAAAGCAGAATAATGGTGATGGGACATGAGTCACAAATGAAAAAACACAGTGTAGAAACTTTCTGGAAAAATACTACAACCCAGAAATACTGAGTGGGTGGAAGAATGACCTTCAATATGGCAGAATAGGAATTCTCAGGCAAAGCACTTACAAGGAAACCACAAGAAAAAGAAGACTGCACTTTTTGTTCAGTGATTTCCTATTAATTGTGATGTAAATTATGTGAATATGATTTTGACAAAGAATAGCACTGTTTCTGAAAAAATAGTGGCATATGTGCAAAATACAAAATGCATCAAGATGAAAAGAAATGTTATTTGGCATCATACATGCAATAATCTCTGAGATAATGGATTAGGAATAAAATATTTTCTATCACTAAATTACTATATATTTATAAGCATTTTATATGTAATTCCTGATCCTGACATGAAATGTGAAATCCCCTAGTTTTACTCTAACAATATGTTATGCCAGAAGATGCATTAGATAGCTTTGTTATTAATGTGGACAGTTATCCTTATAGGAAATAGCTAACAGTCAACAAACTTAATCAATGTTGGATAGAATTCTTTAGAGAGTTAAGTGTCCCCATGTGCTGAGTCCTTGGGGAGCTTATATTTTCTCTTAACTAAGATGATTCCCAAGGGACACTAATTAAAGTCAACCAGACTCTTGAAAAGCATAAATATCTCTATATAGAGGAGGAAAACATTAAAATAAGTTCTTAAGGAAAGGTAACTTAAAATACTAAAACTGGAGAAGAAAGAAGACAACTTTTATTTGACCTTGAATGTACTTCTTATTCTATAAGAAAATTTAAAAAGCTAGAGGGTAGTTGTTTCTTGTCATTATACTGTTGCTGATTCTGTGGTTAGTTATTAATTTTATTTTTTATGATTCACAATCTGCTCTTTGAAATATGCCATATGCTCAAAGCAATTCAAGGATGACAACTGTCAGAATTACTCCAATAAAAATTGCCTAAATGAGGAAGATTTACTGCAGCCTGATATTTCAGTGGAAAGTCCCTCTTCTCTCCCGACAGCTTTTTCAGGCCCTGTGAATCTTGCAACCATTTTTTCAGTCAAAATCACTGTGGTTGTTTTGTAAGAACTTCTAAGACTATTTAAATTGAATTGGTTAAACATACTAGGTCAAGGGTGAATTAGCAGACATAGAAAACAATACGGATAGTTATCAGATGGATTGCCTGCAATCAATATGAGGTTCTAAGCCAGTTTTCTTAAATCACACAAAAATGTATTGACTTAATATGACAATGTCTGTTCTATGTATCACTAATAAACATTAAATTGGATGAGCCCTGTACTATGTCAACAACAAGCCAAACTGAAGGCAAATTTCTTTTTTCTCAGGAAAGATCGGAGGGGTGGAAAGAATCCACCTGAGTGCTCCAATCAAAACACATTTTGTTAAATGTTACCATTCCATTTATCCTTTGTTTTGTTTTAGTCTATTTATTAATGCAGTTTCATTTATTGCTATTCATCTTGAAGATAAATCTTTGTCCTTCTATAGAATTACACCAAATAGAATGTGATAAAGGGAACTTTCTTGCAATTATGATGTCGGTGCAGCCTGTCAGCACACAAGGGATGGAAATGAGTTTGGGGACAGGGAAGGGAATTCTAATAGACACCATGATACATACAATAAACGCAAAGATATCCTGTGAGAGAGAGAGACTTGTCAGGCTAATCAGATCTTCCACAGCAAGGTAAAGTCAGGAAGGGTAGCTCTAACCTTGTAAAGATGCTGCTGCTGCTCCTCTGACATCATCAGGTCGTGGCTGTCCATCACGAGGGACTCCATGTCAATCAGCCAATCCCAGAGCTCCTGATATTCTGAATCAAAGTCCAGGAGCCTGAAGATAAGGCATAAAATGTATTATGCATAAATACAGTGTAGTTGTTAAAATCTCATATTAGAATAATATATTCTTGAAAAATCATGATGTTCCTAGGTGATATCTATAAAAAAGAGAGGAAAAAATTCTGTGTGGTTACACAATGGACAAATTAGGAACTCAAGGCTGCAACACTGACACCTCCTAGATTCTGAAAACAAAACATGTAATTCCAGTGCTCATACCTGAGACATGTCATGGCTACTTCCATTTACTGACCATTTCTGAAGATTTGTAGCACTTGAACAAAATGACCATGACCATGTCCTTGAAAAAGCATGTTGCCATTTAACAGATTGTGAAACGGAGGACCAGTGATTTGTTGAAGGTTTCATGGTCCAGAATTTTGAGTAAGAACAGCACTTTCAAAATTTAAAACACTTTCCCATCTACTAGATTTTCCATAGATGATGCATCTCAATAAATTTATGATTAAGAATATGAACTTATATTTCTACAGTGATAATATATTATCAGATCTCAAATGTTGATTTCACTGGAAAATGACTCAATCACTTATCTGTCCTTCTGCTGTCTATCTGCCTATCTCTGCAAATATATATCCTACATTTATTGTCATGGATGAGTAGCCAGCATTTCAGCTTAACACTCAGAGATAGGCTTGAGTGACTCTGGTAAGCCAGTGAGAACCAGTGGCAGATCCAGTATTAGACAGGTGTTCCCCACAGACATGTAGGAAACAAAGGTAAGGACAGGAAGTCAAAACAATGAATCTTTGAATAGCCAGTAATCATTAAAATTCAAAGGAGGATCACTATGGTTTTCAACAAAATAAATCATTAGAATAAGGAGCTTAAAAGGATTAATGTGATTCTCTATTGAAAGCCTGGTGAATAAGTAAAGCCCAGATTCTTCTAAAACACTGTGATCAGAAAATGAAAATTCAGGATGAAAAACTATGACTTTGTCCACCCCCACCCCAAATCACCCCCCTAAAAGAAGTACTACAGTCTTATCAAACAGTAACTGAGCAAAACACTATCAGTACTAATGCAGCAGCAGTCTCAGGTAGGAATCTGGATTTATCAGTTGAATATTGAATAACAACCTTGTTTCTATCTCTCTAAAAGTTAGACTACTTTATAAAAAATGACTATTCACTTCTAATAACTTTAGTCTTAATAAATCTGTCAAAAAATTAAGATATGCCTGGTGATAGGGAAACTGGATCTAGAACTGTCTATTTTATTTTAATTACTTTACCACAGTTTAAAGATTCTTGGTTAGGAACATAAGCACCCAAGGACAGGGTGGATAACATATGGAATTGATTAATAAGTATTTACTGAATGCCAATGCTGGGTATAGCTAATGTCATAAACTTCAGTAAGGTTATGGTGGCCTAGAGCAATGTTTTTCAAACTTAAATGTGTACATGGCACCACTGAGAATCTTATTGAAATGAAGGTACTGATTCAGTAGTTGGGGGTGGTAAAAGCTTGAGATTTTGTGTTTCTAACACGTGTTGGCAATGTTGTTGGCCCATGGATCAACCATACTTTGAGTAGCAAGGACTTCCAGTATCCATGTGAAATCTGACTAGTACTCTATTTCAAAATACTGGAACAACAACAAAACCAATTACTATAATGGGTCAAATAAATCACCAGTCTTTCTTTGTTAGCGCTGTGACTAATAAGGAATGACTAATAAGCATTTGCTGACATAACAGGAATAACCATTTAGAAATGCCTCCTGAATTATGGTCACCATTACTCTTGCCTTACACTTTCCCATATTTTAACTATCAAGACATGGGAAAAGTGAAATGACACCCACAAAATTAGAGAAGTACGATCCAGGGGAATATCAAAAGCAAAGGGAAAAGCTCACTTCACTTTAGTGGACTTGGAGAATAAGAAGGAAATAAAGGCAGGAGGAGCAGGGACTTTTAACATGTGTCTTCTTTTCTTTGCTGAAGACTTAGAGAGGAGGCACCTGAGACAGGATGAGGGGAAAGCCAAAAGCACAAAACTGTCAGCTCCACTTCCTGCTAAGAACTCTAGGGTGAGATTGCCCTACGGGATGTCCTTAAAATAAAGTGAAGCAGGAATGTTGTAGTCAGAGAAAGCAAGCACAAGCACTTTGGTAAGGACTACCTTTGCTACCATTCCGATTCCCCAAGGGAAGACTCCAAGATTCCTAAAAGTTCACCAGGTAAAACCGGCAGAAGCGTTGCCATGGCAACAAAAGCACAAAAACCCAAAGACAAACAGGTAGATCTCTGAAGCAAGACCTCAAGAGAGCTGGTAGGGCCAGTGAGGGTTAAGATGTAGGTTGGTCAGGAAAAGATTCCACTGGGGTCTAACCAAGCCAAGAGATAACAAAAACTAGACCAGCCACAACCCTCTACCATATGTGCCCTGGATACGACCCATTTCAACAAATCCAGTCAGACTGTATCCAAGCACAGTGTTAATTTAAGCTAGGGAGAACCCAAAGTACCCCAGAATCCCAAAGTCATATAAACACCAATTTGCTCAGATATTATCTTGGAGAAAAGAATGGGGAAGAATAGGAAATCTGAAAAACTGAGCATTGACTCCAAGAAATTATTCTATAGAGAGTTTATTATCTACAGATAATGTTCATTAACTAGAGAGGTAATCATGTGTTTAAGAGCCTGAACTCTGAACTTTTTTGTTGTTATTGTTTTGGTAGTAGGGAATTGAACCCAGGGCTGCTTTATCACTGAGCTACATTACCAACCCCTTTTATTATTATTATTATTTGTTTGAGACTGTGTCTTGCTAAGTTGCTTAAGGCCTCCCTAAGTTGCCGAAGCTGGCCTGGAATTTGAGATCCTCCTGCCACACCCATCCAAGATGCTAGGATTATAGGCATACACCACTATGCCCAGGCTGAATTCCAATCTTAAAGCAAGTTTTTGTTTTATCTTGTCTTCCCAGGAATATATGAGTATAAGGTTAAAATTATCAATCAGCAAGAGAACATCAAAGAAGCTTGTATTCTTTTTGTATGTTTATAGTAGAGAAAGAAACTTTGCTCATGATCAAGTAATTCAAAAGCAAGGGATAATGAAGGTATTATCTTTGCACCTGCAGTGTCCAGCATAGCACCTTGATAATGATGAATTAATGTAGATGATGAAATAAAAAACTTTCAGTAGAGCAAGGATGATTTCAGAAGAGCAGTGAATGATGGAGATAATAGTATCTCATCCCCCAAATCTAATGCCAAAGCAATCAGGGCAACATGGATAGACTCTTCCACTCATTGTGTAGGTGAGATTTTGTGTTCAGTATATGGTAATGGCACATATGCTGACTTAAAATAATTATATGTAGTGGATGCTCAATTAATTAGTTGTCTTCCATTCCTTTCACCTCTTCCTCTTTTCTACACTGAGAGTTAAAGGAGATTTATGAACAGATAATTACTAATGAATAAATTTCAAATAAATGAAAAATGTACGCAGGATAATAAAATGCTCTGAACCACGGAAATTTTTTCTACAGGCTCTTTACCATGCCTTTATATCTATTGAGCTGCTCCTTTCTATTTTTCTCCTTATCGAGGACCTGAGAACAAAAGACATTTCTTTCCGTTGAATGCACCAAGAGTTCTCAGACAGCCTACACCTGATACCTGCAAGTAGTGAATGAGCCTAATACAGATACTCACCATTTCTCTAGTATAGTCTATTCTGTTTTTATCCTAGCTAAAAATACTTAGGCTTGATATTTAATCTGCTAGATACAGTAAATGCTTTGGAATCATATTTTGATTTATTAATGAGGAATCAACACCAATATTCCAAATAACAAATGCTTACAAAGTTCTGATACAAGAAGACAAAAAAAAAAAAAATCTTAAAAATAAACAAACATTTGCTCCTGAAAATCTTGGCTATGTGTTAATTTGGAAAAGACCTGAGATTTTTTTTTTTCCAAATTCAATGAAATCAAATATATAACTTTGTGACAAATCAGAAGTAAATTACTAAATTTCTTTGTTGATTTTTGTGAAAGCTTCTGAAATGGCCACAATTTTATATGCACAGTATTTCAGAAAACTGCTCAGGTAAGGAAGTAGATAACTTTTCTATGTTCATATTTCTGCAAAGGTAATATGTTTTTCAAGTGATTTTATAAAATACAATGCCTTCTAGAAAAGTGCTAGCTACTATACAAGTAAATAGAAAAGATCATAGATGAGTGATTTTTTTATTTGTATTTTTAAAAAAATTTTGTACAGGGAATTGAACACAAAGGCACTTAACTACTGAGCCTTTTTTTAAAAGATTTTATTTAGAGACAGGGTCTCACTAAGTTGCTAGGGCCTTGCTAAGTTGCTGAGGCTAGCTTTGAACTCATGATCCTCCTGCCTCAACCTCCTGGGCCACTGGGATTGCAAGCATGCACCATTGTGCCCAGTCAAATGAGTACGCTTATCAAGGGTACTATGTAACTGGTTAGCAACTTGATATCACACCAAAGAATACACCTATTTTATCAGCTGAATTCAGAACCAGATTCTGTTCTTGAATTTCTAGTGACAAATGCTCTAGTCCCTCTTTTTAGAAGGAAGAGAGGCAATTGATATTGTGGCAAGTAACGGGGAGTCTTAGGGGATGTGAGTGTATAAACTACTCTTTTAGAATGGCTTTCCTCATAAAATATACTTTGTAGTTGCGTTTGGGTTTATTGCATGAACTCATACACTAACACGTGATCTCTGATTTTCAAAGGTCTAAAAGCATACCTTTTAGGTATTCTGCAAATATGTTACATTCTTTATAAAAGCATTTACAGCAAATTCAAATATACTATATGAAAGTGTATATGAAAGCAAACACACCACCAAACTTGTATTCTTTCTGATACATTGCCTGAAGTTTACCATATACTTGATCTTAAATAGGCTTACAGTAAAAGAGAAAGGTTTTATTTGTTTGTTTAGTTTTTGTGGTACTGGTGATTGAACCCAGGGCCTCATGCATGCTAGGTAAGTGTTCTGCCACTGACCTATATCTCCAGCCAAAAGTTAGACATTCAGTTGAAGGTATAATATTCTCATTTTAGAAACTTTAAAAGCTCAATCATAGGAAGAAAAAAGTCTTCTAACTCAAAGTCAGTTTTTGTTAGAAAAATAAAGAATTATGAATTTTTTATTTTATAGTCTTAGAATCTAATAGAGACAGAGATAAGAGACAAATCTATAGAGCAATAGATGTGCAATATTTTATTTAGTGTTTGGTGTAACTACTATGAATGATTGCCAGAAGTATTTCCTAGCATATTGCCCACCATTCTACCATGCTACTTTAAGGTTAAAAAAGATTCTAAGACTTTTCATCAAAGAAATAAAATAGTAAAAATATTATTTAATATCATTTTCTAAGATTGTATGGCAATATATTATTTGTGAGGCTGGCATAATTTAAGAAATAACTCTTCTTCTAAACCCTGGTGGGAGTTATGTTTGACTACCTAAGTATTTGAATACATAAATGCATTCAGCCTTTGGTATTTAAAGTGAGCATCATTAACTCAACATTTCAACTTAAACTTTGCTTAAACGATAAAGTTTCACCCAAGTGAAATCAATGGGAGGTGTGTGTGAATATATGAGGTTTCAGCTTGGCCCACTGAGGAATTTTGATTAAAACAGACAACCAAATTAAGAAATCATCAAAATAGAGCAATTATTGGTTGAAGAAAAGATAACACTAAAAAATCCTCACAGTTTTTCCACCTCAGGCTGAATACACACACACACACACACACACACACACACATATGCATTTAAATATCTATCTTTTGTATGCTTAACGGTTCATTTCATACTAACCCATCTAAAAACATCAGGCTGGTTCCTGAAATACCACCTTGCCTATACTGGGAGTTCTATTAAATGATCCAATTTTCCTAGCTTCTTTAGCATATTGATTCTTTCCCCAAATATTCACTAAGTATTCACTGTTCACATTATTTGAGCAAGGAAGTTTGCCTCTGGTTTTCAAAAAAGAAACTAATGGGAGTGGTAAAATCTTGCAAAAATGTAGTTTAAGTGTTTTCCTGAAGTAAAATACAAATAATAGATCAGAATTTCCCATCATCCTCTACTTCATGTGGGATGTAAGCAAGAAGGGAGATATATAACTGTGGCACCTAGCCCAATCATAATATCATTAAAGAATAAAATTTAGCTTTCCAGACATGGAATCTGATATGCACAGTTGCATGCAGAATCCCTTTCCACTCTAAACATATTAAAGTGTGGACACTAATTTACTATTTTGAATGAAAATTCATGAGCAACTTCCTCATGAGAAAAGCAGCCTGCCTTTGCCATTAATAAATAAAAAGGAATATGGAGTTCTTTCCAGCAGTAATTTTCTCAATTTTTATATATACCCATGTACATGTGAAAATGTTGAAGAAAAATAAAATCATGCCTACAAACTTGTTAATAACTGGCCCCACTTTCTCATAGACCATCTGTCCACAAACACCTATCATTGAAATAAAATGCATAAAGTACCAAAATAATCCATAAATTCTTACCAACAGGATTATTCATAAAATTAAAAATATATTTCTGGGTATATCTTGAGGATTCTGTTAGGCTGTCAGGAACTCAAACCCTTTTCCAAATTTTCAGATAATACACTGGACTAAGTTCTAATCCAAGGAACTAGGAAACATTCTGAAAATTTTTAGAATCAATACTTGAGCAAAGAATTGAGGGACCTGCACTACAGAAGACAAAGCAAGAATTAACTTTCAGAAAGAGAGAGAGAGAGAGAGAGAGAGAGAGAGAGAGAGAGAGAGAGAGAGAGAGAGAGAGAGAGAGAGAGAAGCTGTCCTACATCATCTTCTATCTATATGTTAAGTGGACACAAGATCCAGACTTGCTACTGGCACACTGGTATAGGTTCTGGTATAGGTTAGGCAACTCATCCTTTTAGAAAATAGGTCTTTCTGGGCTAAAGGAAACAAACAAAATCTCATCAGTATAAATGGGTCCAGTAGTACATTTAAACCCATTGGATCCATTTAAACCCATTGGATTCATCTATCTGGGCCCAATTTGTTTTCAAAGATTTAATAGGTGATAGAGAATATTTACTCTTTGTGTTACAGAAGAAATAAACTGAAACTAACTCTCTGTTGCCCAATCTCTAATAAAAGCCTAGTAGCAGAAGTCACCTGAAGAGTTCTCAACAGAATGTTCTCTCCTCCACTGAGACTGGCCCCACCCAGAGAGTGCTATGCTGAGACTGGAAGGCTTAGTTACTTACAAAACTGCTTTTACTGAATTATGCTTAGACATCACTTCTGCAGCCCCACATCAAAAAATTACTTTGGGGATTTGGTTCCTCTTACAGAGTATCACAGACACCCATCTTCTCCCTAAAGAATTAGAGAAATTCCTCCAGGTCTCAGTGGCATGAAATTTCTGTTTTACCTGATGTATATTATTTTTAATTTTAGTACTCTATAAGAATTTGATGATGAATGAGATTTTATTATTTTGTTTTGGGTGTGAAAAGCTTAATGCCAATCATAGCCCTTCTTGAGGGCATGCATAAAATATGCTTTTCAAATTTTTCTTTGAAATTTTTACTTTGGGGCTGGGTATGGAGCTCAGTGGTAGAGTGCTTTCCTCACATGCACAAGGCTCTGAGTTTGATCCCCAGCACCACACACACACACAAATTTACTTTTGCCTAAATTACTTCAGTCAAACATTTATTCTGTTTTATTGTCAATATTTTTGTAAGTTGACTCAAATCCTTTGTGGAAGGAGATAGGGGAACAAATAGGGGAATAAATGTTAAAGAAAGGAGCTAAACTCTGCACACTAAATTGTGGCAGATTAGATTTATCCTAGGTGTCTTCTCATTGTCTCATTGTCATTCTTTCCCTCTTCAAAGGGCCCCATCAACTCTCAGAATCAGTACAGAAACCCATCACTTTTATATACAGATTATATATATAGTTTATATATATAGTTATATATACACATATATTATATATATTAAATGTATTTGTTACACATACATTTGTAAAATAAACACACACACATACATATATTTGTTTTTGTTTTTAGGTGATACCACTGTTAACTGTGAGGTCACACTTCACCAGAAAGCAGTCTTCTGCCTCTCTGGTTTGCTCTTTGTTGGCTCCTGGCATTAGATCACTGAAGTGGAAGTCTATCTAGGTCTACAGTCAGTTTAATGAATTTGCCCATTAAAAGAGTATAGTATCATAACCCCAGATTAGTACATTTCTATTGGTCAGATTTTGTTTGTTTCTTTGAGTCCAGAAAAACCTGTTTTAATAATCACATAATAGTCAGAATGTCAGTTATTTAGGAAGTAAGTAGTCCTGTACTTTATGTTCTTCTTTTCTTTTTTCTTTCCTTCCTTCCTTTCTTTCTTTTTTGAGACAGAGGTCTCATTATGTTGTCCAGTCTAGTCTTGAACTCTGGGGCTCAAGTGATTCTTGAGCTTGCCTCAGTCTTCTAGGTAGCTGGGATTACAAGCACACACCACCACGTCTGCCTACCTTTTGCTCCTTTTGATTGTATGCTGCATTGTTATCTTGCTATTTAACAACACCAGAAATAGGAAAAAGGGCCTGAACTGAACACTGAACTTCTAGCTGTTCATTAGATTGAGACAGGGCAAGAGTCAGGAAAAGGAAGTAGAAATGCAGGATGTAAATGTTTATTTAGGCTATCTAGTGACTTAGACATCTCAACACTGACACATGCAGGAGATAGTACTTCTTTTATATGGCTGGTGTGTACCCCAAAGAAAACATTTTATGTAGCAATGCTCCAAAAATACCCATTGAGAGATATTTTAAATGTTCAGTACATGTGTGTTTGAGTGAGTGTGAGTGAGAGAGACGATGAGTGAGAATGAATGTTCATTCAGTTACCCAGAGATACTTGTGGCCTGTTGCTCAAATGAAAATCAGAACAATCACCCTGCAGCAGTGAAATCCACGGTGATTATATCCCTTCTCAGGTGGTTAAAGTCACTCGGCGTATCTTATAGCTCAATTAATTTAGAGAAACAAAGTTGGTCTTTAATCAAGCAATATTTTAAGTACTGATTTATTTATTTTCACTTGTCAATATCACTTCTCTTTGGGGATGTTTTATATACATTTGCATGTGTGTTTTCCCACCAACCCAGAAGTACATCTTTCCCTAAAGGAAAATGAACTCATCTAACCTGCCAAACATTAAGCCTTTTTGTCTATTTAAAGTTCCTTTGATTCAGTCTATTGTCCTAGGAAATAAACTATATATAATGTTTGGGTTTGGGAATTTATGCTAAAACCTTGCATGGTAAGTGGTGACTTACTCCCATATTCTTAGATATAAGACAAACCTCAACTGCATCTCACCAAATTCCTACAGACATTGCCGACTTCCTCCACTGTCAGAGAAAGCCTTGCATATGGCTGATGAGACTGAGGTATCTTATAGAATTTCACCAGATCTAAGAACCCCCTTGGGGATCCTTCCTGATCCCAGGATGCAGTCAGGTACTCTGCATGCCTCTACTTCAATAGCATCATTATTTGTAGAAATTTTTGACATACGACCTCTACATAGTTACTGTCTTATAGCTGAAATCCTCACCCTCCCTCTCCCTCTTTTAATGGCTAAAATTTAGGCATCTTTTAAGATAGCTTAAGTGTTCTCTCCTCCATGGCCCACTTCAGGCAGGCTGGATTACATAGTACTCCTCAGTACGCCGTAACACTCTATATCTTGAATTTTGTACATTGTTGTATAAGGCTATGTACACTCTATATCTTGAATTTTGTACATTGTTGTATAAGACTGTGTTGTGTGTGTGTGTGTGTGTGTGTGTGTGTGTGTGTGTGTTTGAGAGAGAGAGAGAAGGAGAGAGAATGAGACACTACACTGAGTATATGAAGACTGTGGAGATTAAGTCTTATGTATCTTTTTAATTCCTAGCATCTCTACTAATTCTCGAATTAAAACTCTCCAATGTTCCAAGCACTGTTTCTCAAACTTCAGCATCAGAATCACTTGGAAGTCTTGTTAAATAAGGAATGTTGGTTTCTACTCCCAGATTTTGTAATTCAGTATGTCTGGAGTGGAACCTAGAAATAGGATTTCTAATAAATTCCTAGGAGATACTAATGCTTCTGGTACAGAGATCATACATTGAAAATTACTAGAGCAGGTTCTCAACTGGTGATGAGCATTACACATAATCATTATCATCTACTCACACCTACTAAATTAGAATTTTCAGTAGGGTGGAACAGGCACACTTTTTCTTCCTCCCTTCTTTTCTCTTTCTCCCTCTTTCTCTGTACTCCTTCCAGTTTTTTTTTTTTTCTCTCTCCTTCTTCCCTCCCCTCTCCTTCCTTCCTGGCTTAAAACCTTCACAGGTGATCCTGGTTAAGAATCATAAGCTCAAAATTTAACTCCAGGATCTGGACTTTATCTTCTTCCAAAGCCTTATTTTTCACACCTCCTCCAACTTTCTACCCTGTTCTCTAATCCTATGAAACAGCAGGCAATTGAATGTTTCCAGACCTTTACTCCTTCTCTCTTGGCCCCACAGCAGTGTTAGTTATTAATTCATGCATACATTCATGAATCCAAGCACACTCTGAGCACCTAGCATGTGTCAAGCGCAGCACAGATGCGGGGGAGAATGTAGAAGTGAACATGATGGATGCAGCTGTGACTTGAAGAGTCCATCTCATTTGTTCTAAGCTCCAGGAGCACCCGCTGCTCCTTCTCTGTTACTATGCAGGTAAATACTGACAACGTTACACTCTCTTGTAGATTGTAAATTCCATGAAGGCAGGAACTATGTCTGTCTTTGTAAGTGAACAATAAATCTTTTAAATAAATTTTTAAATAAATAAATTGAAAAGCACTTTCTCTGATATAGTTCTTTTTCTAAGATCATTTCCAGAGCGTTCTCTCCCTGCTGTCTGGTCTGACCTGCTCCCCCTCAACACAGTTGGAATTGAGCCCTGCCTTAATGAGTCTGTGCCCTAACCCACAGACTCAATACTTAAATTTTTTTATTTTATTTTGTTTACAGATTTTGCTCCTCCTACCAAACTGAACTTCTCAAAGGTTGAAACCCTTTCACTTTTTGCCTTATTAATCTTTGCACTTTCATATAGATCCTAGCATAAAAAGGGAATTTAAGAATGTTTGCCAAACTAATGCATGCATGGGCTTCCTTCTGGGGGTTTTGTTTGTTTTGTTTGTTTCCTTTTTACTGGTGCATTATAATTACACATAACAGTGGGATTCATTGTTACATATTCATACATGCACACAAGATAACAATAGAGTTTGGTCAATTTCATTCCCCAGTAAGTTTGTTTGTTTGTTTGAGACAGGGTCTCACTGTGTTGCTCAGGATAGCCTTGAACTCCTAGGCTCAAGTCATCCTCCTGCCTCAGCCTCCTAAGAAGCTGGGACTAGATATGTGTGTCATGACAATGGCTCCAGATTGTCTTGACTTATACCTGCTTTGCAATGTTTTGTACAAAATTCCTTGTAGTTTTCATAAAATCTTCTTAAAATGCTTTCATTTGTCTATAGTAGGAAGATACCCCAATTCAAATTTCATCAGTTACAATATATACAACACAGGATTTAGAGTCAAAGGTTTGTCAAGGATGTAGTTGAAATCCTTAGAGAGAGGGCAAAGTGCAACTTTTTGGAATGGCTTTTGCATTCTTGACACAAAGTTCAATTGAGGTCTTAGCTCCATCTTAAGCCTTCTATCCTGGACAAGTGAGGCACCCAGTCATTTTGCCTTTTAGGACTCTAACTCATTAAACTGATAAGATATTATTCTTGGTCTTAGCCAAAAGGCTGAGAGGCAATAGGCATCTAACTCTGACATGGAACAAAAGACATGGTTTTTAATATATACTAAGTTTTGACAGAAAGTAAGAGGCTATTTAGTTAATTAACTAACACCTTTGAAATTCATTTATAAAATGAAATCAGACAACTTCTTGATAGGAAGAGGTGTCTGAAAAAGAGGTTGTTATGCTCTACAAAATACAAAGAATATCAATGTTCTTAACGAACTATGCTCAAAGCATCATGTCATGCACATAGTAGGCCCTCAATGAATATTTATCAGATGAAAGAAGCAAAACAATAAGTGCTTTCACCTCAACCTAAAAGCACAGACTTCTGTTACTGTTGAGAATCACCAAAGACTCACACATTCCAAATCCTTCCAGGAGCCATGGTTGCACTCCCTGACCCTGGAGCCAGTGCTAAGTGTCTCCACAGGTGAACATATTCTGCTACTAGAAGTCATGCAGCTTTACCTGTGTTCAGGGACATCATCCTGCCACACATATACATGACTGCTAACCATATAGTTCATAAATGGATATAAGCTGATATATCGCCTTTTTCATCAAGCTGGAAAAGTTATAAATTCATTTCTACATGATATTATGATTATAAAAATTTTGTAGAAATTTAAGATCACTACTATATACAGCAGTTGAGTCTTCCTTAAAGTAGTCTTAGATATTTTTCAACTACATTATAGTACATATAATCTTAGCATGCATGTAAGCACATATGAATTTTACTATCAACTTCATTTTCTTTGTAGTGTATTGGATATCTGTATGTAATGGAGACCCTGGAAAGCCCACACTATTCCCACAATTACTTATTGGAAACAATGCTCATTCTATGTAACAAAAGGAAGGGTTAATGAAATTTATGTATCATTGGAGCAGATAATTTTACAAAGCTATATTCTTAAGGCTTCAGAATGAAGGATTTGACTGTGGGAGCAGTGAGTCTTAGGGGCAGGATACACCAGATAACCTCACCCACATGCATTTCTCAAACAATGCTTTTCTGTATATAAACAGAAAATAGAAAGAAGTATATGGTTTTTGTCCTTATTATTAAGTATCTGGCTTTTCTTCAGTGCACTCTTAAATTTCTGCACAATGCACAGCCTTCAGCACCCCAAGGAGCACAAACAAAGGATATCAGGCAAGTTCACCTACTCCCACTTCACAGAACAATGCTTGTTGTTAACTAAGCAATTCCCAGGGCAGATTTATGATTCATGGAGCCCAGAGTAAGTACTCAGGTTGGGTCCATGGAATCTGGGGTCAGAAGCACGTGGTACCACTCAATCCCCAGGGCTTTTAAAAAACATGAAAATGTGACCTAAAGTTTATGCTTGCATGTATACCGGAGACTATTTAGGCATTTAGAGAAATTAAAGCACATAAAGACCTCAAAACAGTTTATTGTTCATGGTCCAAGATTTAACCTTTTTTTTCTTATTTGCTGCTATGGTTTTTCTCCAGTGAATAAATGTCTACTGAATAAATAAGAAGAAGCAATTATAAAATATATATATGTATATATATATATATAATCTTATAAAAATAGACTGATAAAAATAGGTAGTTAAACATGAAAATTTTTAAAATTCATCTTCATTTCATAAACAAAATTATGACTGTGATTCTTTTTCAGTATTCTTAGACCCTGAGTTTTTGTAAGACAGAATTTGTAATCTGTATACTTAATTTAACCCAAATTTTGCATGAGAACTGTAGTTCCAGTCAGAAGAGAAGTACATACAAAGGCTTATTTTATCCTGCCTTTTCAGGGAACCTTCTGGTTAGAGTTACATCCTATTTGGTTTGGATGTGATATGTCCCCCCAAAATTCATGTGTGAGATAATGCATGAACATTCAGAGGTGAAATGATTGAGTTATTAGAGCCTTAACCCAGAGAATTAATCCCCTGATGGGGAATTAACTAAGTGGTAACTGAAGGTGGGTAGGGTGTGGCTAGAGGAGGTGGACATTGTGGACACGCCTTTGGGGTATATATTTTGTATCTGGCAAGTGGAGTCTCTCTCTCTGTCTCTCCGTCTCTGCTTCCTGATCATCATGTGAGCTGTTTCCCTTCACCACACTCTTCTGCCATGATGTTCTGCCTCACCTCAAGTCCCAAGGAATGGAGTCAGCTGTCTGTGGACTAAGAACTCTGAAACTGAAACTGTGAGCCCCCAAATAAACTTTTCCTTCTTAACATTGTTCTTGTCAGGTCTTGTGGTCACAGCAACAAAAAAGCTGACTAAAACATACCCCATAGTTTTATATCATGCTACAAATATTTAAAGTGACTTTTTTTTTTTTTTTGGTACCAGGATGGTTAACCACTGAACCACATCCCCAGCCAGTGGGGTGTTTGTCTGTCTGTTTGTTTGTTTGTTTGTATTGAGACAGGGTCTTGTTAAGTTGCTTAGGGCCTCATTAAATTTCTGAGGCTGGGTTTGAATGTAAGATCCTCCTGCCTCAGTCTCCCAAGCTGCTGGGACTAACGTAGCTTGAGAGTCTATTTCCTATCTCTTGTTGTCTGGCTCAAGTATAAAAGAGAAATTGGGTACTGTTTCCATTTTTATGTGTATGATTTTATCAAGCCACTAAAACTATGAGATAATTAAATTCTATCACTACTTTTTTACTCTTTAATGATCACTTATTAAATATTAAAACTGAGCCAGAAAAGAGAATATAAGAATATGCATATAAAGTGTATAACAATGTTTTTATAACTTTAAAGAAATTTAGAAATGATTAAATACATGGCTTAATGGTTGAAAAGCATGAGGAGCTAGTACTATATAACACAGCCATGTGTCTCAGGCTAAATGAATTTCTTGATGGGTCAGTGAAGGTATTGGGACCTTTCACATACGATAGACAATTCAAGTGCTAGTGAGGGTAAGTGGTTATCCCATGGCCTCTAAATAATTATTATGTTTCTGAGGAAAATTATGTTCTACTAAGTTTCCAATTAAATTCTGGTGTTTAAAGTTTCTATAAGTAGACTTTAACATAAACCATGAAGCTTAAAAAGGGGGAAAATACAATGAAAAAAATTTATATAAAGAAGAGACTGATACTATTGACACAATGTATTCTCAAAACACTCATAAAGTCACCAGATTACTTTCGACAAAATAATAACAGTTAGGAAGTTTTGGATTAAATGACAAAATCTGACAAAAATCCACAGCCTTCAATTCTGACATGAATGGAAAAGAACATAAATGCCTGGTCTACTGAGCTTTTCCTTGTCTATTAGCTAGGGAAGAAATGCCTTCCCAACACCTACCAGCAGAAGGTCAATGAAAAAGTAGATTAGTGAGAATAAAACAACAACAACAACAACAAAAAACAGTCCCCTACCCATTGCTTCCTACTGAATGAACTTTTGACATATCAGCAAACTCTTCTTTTCTCTTGCTGCTGCTGGTATACTGTTCGCTGTATAGCTTGAGGGACATCTGCTCCACAGCATCTCTTTGTGCTTCCAGGTAGCATAGCTGAACCTCAGCCTGGAGAGAGAAACAAAGAGGAATGACTGCTTTAATCCAGAAGGAATGCATTTCAAGTGAGGTGTAACAACTCAAAAAATTGGAATTGTTCACATCATTATATACTCCTTTTTGGGTTGGATTTAATGGGATCAATTGGGCATATTACAGAATTATATATTAGATCTGAATCTTGTAAGTTCTTCCTTAAAATATGACCTGAATAAATGAACTCTCAGAAGACTCAGTAAATACCACAAAATACCCCTGATATCATAATACTGTATGATAAAACTTTACATAAAATTTGTGAAATTCTTTAATAATATTCTTGTTCACATTGTCACATGTGTGAATGGTTCTTTATTTTCTTCCCTAGAAATAGAGAGGATTTTTTAAAAATCCAGTATTAATTCTAGTACTTCTCCAGCAGTGAAAATAGACTTCCTTTATTACATTTTTTTCCTTTTGATTCTCTGTATTGTCTTAATAATTTTAAGTCAAAGGAATAGTAATTTTGCTTACATGCAGGTTTGAATTGTTAAATCTTTCATAGTTACTTGTGTTCCCTGTAAAGAAGAGGTAGTAAGTTCACTATGCTGTTTTCTATCCAACCAATGCATTCAAAAGAATGCTGAATAATATTTGGCATGGAAATGTATTAAATAGACGCTTTATTTATTGCAGCTGTTATAATCCCTCTGGCTTTAGGGTTCCCTAGAATGCCAGATGAGACTGAGAATGAAGTCTCCTTGGGGCAAACTTGTCCATAGTAAAGAGGAAGGGGCAATGCTGAGTTCATGTACACTGTGGATCAAAAGGAGCTTATTTTTCTTTTAGTGTGATTCACTAAACCCAAGTACATCCACTAACACTTCTAATAAACCTTAATACTTCTCTTTTACAATTTTTATTAATAGTCTCCTAAGAAAAACAGTTGTGGGTCAGCTGTTGAGTAGTCACCAAAATTCTATAAAATGTAAGAAAAGTCAAGTAAGACATGACCTCTTCTTAGTCTCCAGAGACAACCAAAACCTTTTACCTGGTCTCTAGTTTTATAGGATAGACTAAGGAGAAAAAGTGTTATAAAACATTGACTGCTTTATTAAAAGACTGAATTAGGATTCTGAAAAGAAAATGGCTATCTTATGAAAAATAAGGTCTCAAACTGTTCTAGAACTTCTATGTTATTGTTTTTTGCATCCAGCTAATTAGGAGTACTCTTCATTGCTGAGGAAGGACTTAGAGAAGCAATGTTAAAATATTATGGTTACATAGCTCAAGTTTCAGAAAGTAAAAACTAATCTGTATATTGGTTCATGGAACTTTTCTTGCTTAAACCAATTGACTTGAATAAGAATAGACACATCTGGATTAAGAATTATGTCTTAACAATATAAACAAAGGATAATGTTACATGGAGTATATTCAGTTGGGGATAGGAGGTGTGGCTGGTGAGAAGGACAAAGGAAATGCTAAATCCAGTGTTATTTTGCATCTTTATTAATGATGTGGAAGAGGAGTATGCAGAATGTTAATGGCATACATAGAAGAGTGCCAGCTAAGAGATTTGCAAACACCATGGGACCTGGAAGAATTATACCTACTGATCTAGGAATAAATTTTTTAAAGATAAAACAATATAAAGAGTCAATAATTAGAAAAACAATATATTTTTTAAAAAAGCATACAAAATTTTTATGTGACAAATAATAGAGATATTAAATAACAAATAGTTTTAAAACAGTATTCTTCCCATATGTTGTCCCCTCCCTTCCACTGCAAAGTTGTAGGCACAATGAGAAGGTCATCCTATACTAAGTATTCCACAGGAAACTCAGTTACAATAATGCATCTGTGCCATTAGAGGCATGTTTGGTATGTAGATGTCTCTGTTAGTTTTTAACCATCTTAAGTAACATGCTAGACCATGGTTTATTCAGGGTAATGATCTCACATATGTGTGCCACAGGTCACTAAAAGGATCAAAAAGAGAAGCAATGCCACTATGTAATTATAATCAGCGATCATTCCTTTGTGATCCTTGGTTATTTCTGTGAACAAAGTGAAACACCTTTCACATGTTGGGATATGTGAAACAGAGTTTAGAGAACAAAGCTGAGAACAACTCAAAAGATAGTTACTTAACAAAAATGACTGAAACGTTGTAATCTGAGACTTTATTGCAGAATATTCCACAGGCATTTGGCATAGAAACTTCAGTACACTAACAAGGAGATGAATTACATGGCCCAGGTCTTTCCTATCCATCTCTATTTCTATTCCTGCTCCCAGTGATTCATTCTTAAATGTGCTGATAAAAATAGAACCACAGTAGTTCCTTTTGCTAAGGTTGAATGACTTTTCCAGTCTAAAACTCTCTGCAGACTGTTTTAAATTTTTCTCATACCATATCTTAGTCTAAAGATGAATTTAGGAGAAATAGTTTTAAAAATACAGTTCTTAAAATACAACAACAATTTCCCTATTAAAAGAATTTTATTATCATCTATGATAATGGTGGACACTTTTACAATATATTTTACATATGGAAATAATCTGATTAATATTAATGACAATAATATTTGTCAACTTAATCATTAAAGAAATAAAAAAGAGAACAAGACTCTGTGACAGATCTACCTCATTTCTAGGCTGCTGAGAGGTGCCTTCAATTGGAGTAAGAACGTAAGAAGAGCAGAATGGGTAGATGGAATGAATGAGCTAGATTTGATTCTTTTAGTTTGAGGTACTTGGTGGGACAATTAGAGCAAGATGTTCAGCAAGTATGTAGAAATATTAGGATGAAAATACGAACCTAGAGACAGCAGATGAAATTAGATAAAATGAGAATATCATGGACAGAGTGTAGGATGAGAAGAGAAAAGGACCAGATCTCACATCACCCAACTTTAGGCCTGCTCACCTACTGCCTGACCCAATACAATAGACTCTCAATTGTTCTACTTCTCTCCTTCTCCATCACCCCCAAATTCATTTTATGTATTGTTCACTGATTGACTTTTTTGTATCACAGCTAAGTTTATTGGTTGTGTCAGAGCTTGATTCTGGAACTCTTTATATCCTCATTCATTGCTTGAACTGCCATCTATACAGTCATGCCTTCTAATTTTGTCCTCTGAGCTTCATATTAAAATATCCAACCAATCATCTGCCAACACGATTTGGATTCCTTTAGACCTTACTGTTCAAAACAGAACTCTTCATTCTCATCTTTACCACCCCCCAGAGCTTTTCATACTTAGGCCTTTCCATTTAAATAAATGGTATCATATATTGTTCAGATCAGAAACCTAAGAGTCATTCATGACTCTTTCTCTTCCTCTTCATTTCTCACAATAAATTATTCTCTAAGTTGTTGATTCATCTTCCAAAATGTCTCTCCAGTTTGTCTCTCTAATCTGCACTGCTGCCAGCCTAGTCCAAGCCTTTATCACCTCTCACCTGCAGTACAATTATCTTCTAACATGTATCTCCTCTCTTGATCACTCCTACCCCTCTGCTCTCACCCCAATTAATTTCCTAAAGGTTGGTGTGGGCAGTAAAGGCTTGATAGAAGTGGTATTTGAGCCAGAACTGAGATAATGGGTATGACTTTGTCAGGAGAAGAATCAGATAGTTTTTCCCTACCCCCAGACCTGGGGATTGAACCCCAGAGGCAACACTTAGCTACATTCCCAGCCCTTTTTATCTTTTATTTTAAGACAAGGACTCACTAAGTTGCCAAGGCTGCTCTCGAACTTGTAATCCTCCTGCCTCAGTCTCCTGAGTACCTGGGATTATAGGTGTAGACAGATATCTTTATAGGCAGAGTAACTCTTTTTTTTTTTTTAAGGGTCCAAAGTCATGAAAGGATGTAACATGCTTAGAAAATGGAGAACGGAGCTTTGAGGCATTTGAATGAAGAAAATAAAGCAGAAAAGGACAGACTGGAGAAAATCAGGTTAAGGAATTCAGATACTGGGGAAATGCCACCAAAGATGTCATTGTTACTGTGATAGCCTTAATCTTCCCCCATTCTCTTCTTCTGTCTTGACAAAATAGTCTTCTGATGGATTAAAACAAATATGCTTGCATAGCTCCTGCCACTTATACTATGAGAACATCACAGTGAGAAGGGATTGTCAGTTCCTATGAGGCTGGAAGCCCAGCCTTCCAAACAGTGGGAATGCCTAAAAGATTCCAGTAACTAATACCTCTAGTAAACCTTTAACATATGTACTGAATTATGTCCCCCTTACCTCCAAATTCATATGTTGAAGCCCACAGCCCCAACATAACCATATTTCAATATAGGATCTTGAGGTAATTAAAGCTAAATGAAGTCACTTGGGTAGGGCCCTAATCCAGTAGTACTGGTGTCCCCATAAAAAGAGAAGTCATGTTTGAGTCCAGATGATACTTTGAGAAGATGGCCATCTATAAGTTAAGGAAAGGGGCCTTACCAGAAAGAACACTTGCAGACACCATATCTTGGGCTTTCAACCTTCAGAACTGTGAGATACAAATTTATTTTATTTAACCATCTGGTCTGTTGTGTTTTTTTTGTGGCAACCCAATAAAGTTAGAAATGCTGACTTTCATCTAAGGTTTAATACAATTGCTTTGCTTCTTATCATTAGTAGCATGTTTCACCCCTTTATTTTGTATGCACCTAATGCCTAAATCACAAGAGATACCCCTCCTCGAATTTAGACTACAAATTAACAATTTAATCAGGGCACAAGACACAGTGTTCTAAAATATTTCGTTTAAATTTGGCTTGGTATGTGGTGATCTAAATTCAATGCTCTTCTTTGGGACCTGAATAATTACTCAACTATAAACTTCCCTCTGAAGTTTCCCTCTGACTAATAGCAAAAGAGCCCATGGTACATTTTGGGGGTAGAGAAATTTCAGTCAATTTAATAATCTTGAAGGATTATATACACAATCACCATTATAAACACATATAGTCATATGTCTTATGTTTGTCCTTAAAAAGCACTGATTTAGTTAAGAAACCTCAATGATTTCCTTATCATGCATGTTCCAGCATCCTTTGTTGTGTTATTATGTATCCTGGAAATATTAAAATTAATTTTACTCTTCTTAATTCATATCATTGCACAGCTTCCTGCTTACTACACTAAACTTTATAGGTTTCCACCAAATCATTCATTTATCAGCTACCTAGATCCAGGTCCTCTACTTTCCTTTCTGTTTCTGTGGAAGCTGTCCATTTGTCTATCTAAAGTCAATCACTCCATTTGCACCAGACCCCCTTCTATCTGCTCAAAAGTGATCAATCATGAAAATCATCTTTCTCTCCTGAATCAATTTTTTTTTACTTTTTTTTTTTTTATTTTTACAGGCTGCATTTTGATTCATTGTACCCAAATGGGGTACGACTTTTCCTTTCTATGGTTGTGCACGATGTAGATCCACACCATTCATGTAATCATCCATGTACATAGGGTAACGATGTCTGTCTCATTCTACCATCTTTCACACCCCCGCCCCCTCCCTGCTCTCATTTCCCTCTTTCCTGAATCAAATTTTTATCCTCTATTGTATTATTCATATTAGCACATCATCCATCCTACCCTCCCCCAAAACTGTTACTTTCACCATAGTTAAAAAAAAGGAAAAGTAATTCCTGAATAGCAATTGACACTGGTCGGCTCTCCCCATTTTCCTGTTCTCCACTGTGGCAAACCCCTTGCATTATCTGTACTTGCTGATTCCAGTTTCTCTCTTCTCTTCAACATCCTCCCATCAGGTTTTCGCTCATATTCCCCATGCACTGCTCTTTCCTCAGTCCTCTACCCATTACCACCTGCTCCAACAGGGCTTGTAGGCATATTCTTGAGGGCATTTGCTCTCATTTGCCTGACAGCTCAGTCTCTCACCTCCTCAGGTCTGCTGAAATGTCATCTTGTTATCCAGGTCTTCCCTGACCTACTATTAAAACTGTAACTTACTCACACCTCTAGCAATGCCTGTCTTCCTTTCTACAAATGTACCATATGTAGCCAGATACATTATTAATTTTATGTTGTCCATCCTGCTCCAGTGGATTGGAAGTTCCATGAGGGCAGACTATTCTGGTTACATGTTTACTTCTGTATCCCTAATACCCTTCATGACCCATGTATATGATAGATATTCTATACACATTGACTCAATAAATTTACTGAGTTTGAATATTTAAAATGGATTAAAACTTACAAAGAAATAAAATTTGAAGGTTGTAGCCTCAGCTTGACATTTTAAATTGTTAGCTTTGTTCTCCCTCAGAAAGGAGACTATTTTTTCTTTGGCAGAAAAGAAAATTATTGAAATATATAACTTGTTTACTATTCTCTAGAAAAAAAGAGAAAAGAGAAAAGAAAACCTTCTTTAATTCGTAAGTTGTGTGGGCATTTGGCGGTCATATTGACAATGTCATGTTTGTATTTGGAAGACTGTATATCAGCTTAGGAAAATCATGGGTATTCTTTAATATGATGGGGGATAAACTCTACTTTTTCTGGCAATAATGTTATTATTTGGGGATATTTTTCTACTTTTACTACTAGGTCTTTAACCCTCAGTGCAGTATAGCAAAGCAAATACCTTTTTCTTTACTTCTTTAACAAATATTTACTATGCCTCTCCTCTTTCCGCTCAGTAGTATTCCTCTTCTACAACTAACCCAGATTGCTTCCTTTTTCTGAAAACACCATCAGGTCTCAAGACCCCCACAGGACTTGCCAAGAACTTCTAGGGTTGATTAGAATCTGCACTTGGAAATCTTTACTCATTTCTTTGGCAGAGTTCTTTACACTCATTCCAGGATTTAAATTTCTCACCTTTGCAGCATTTTTCCCTAAGATGTGTTTAATTTTTTGTATTTTTGCTTTTCTTGTCATTATTGACAGTTCATAATTTCCTAAAATAACTCACCTTTGGGACTGAATTCAAAGTGCATTTCCTTTGTTCAGAAACAAGCTTTCTATGAAAATTAACTTGCATATCCATGATTAGCTATATTCTGGCTAAATACAAATAGCATTTGTCATCACAATGAATAAGAATCTCATGTCATGTCATTCTTTCAGCCTTAAATGCACAACTGAGTAGAATGTCAAAACTTCTTTCTGCATAGTAAGAACAGGGAAACTTAGTAAGTAACATTTTTTTTTTCTTTTTTGAGTAATTTGGTTAAGGGCCTTCATTTATTCATTCAACAAATACGTTTTAAGTGTCTTATGTGTAAGACACGGTACAAGATACAAATGTGGGTCAGACACAGTATCTACCCCCAGGGATAATATAATCTATAATCAAAGAAAACTTAATGGTATGTAAAATGAGCTCAAATATTCATTCAAAAATAAGACTAATATTAAAAAATTTTTGCCAAAAAAAAATAAACTTAAGTATTCTTTTTATTATTGGTTAAGAGAATTAGAAAAGTATTAAAAATATATTTCCCTTGTTAAAAATTAAATATATATATATACACACACATATATATATTTAACAAGGATTCTCTAAACTTTTTTTAATATTGTTAATCATCAAAGACTACTGCATATACTAATCTTTGTACATCAGTAAACAAAAATATGATCATATTGGTAACTTCAGAAAACCGCTTTAGGTTCTCAAGATTTATTATAGCTCTCATGTCTATATGTGAAAATAACTGATTTAAGTCAAAATATTATATTTATATCTATAAAAGATTTTAATTTTTATTGACTTGTTTGCAAACCATTAAAAACTTTCACTATAATATTTAGGAAATTAAATTTCAAAACTACATCCTTAATGATATTTATTAAATGGTAAGCATTTAAACAAAGTGGAGAGATTAACAGCAATACTATTTTCATTATCCCTTATGTATTTGTGTATAAAGAAAAATGTTCTCTCCCTCTATTTTAATGACAGATGTTTACTAAAAATACAACAACAAAAATACCTTCATCTGACAAACATAAAAAATAAACATATCACACAATTGCATTTGTGAATTGTGGAGGGTTTCATCCATCACTCCCTCTATTTTGATAATGCAAATAGTTAAACTCATTAAAAATTCAGCATTTTATGTCATGAGCTAGGGTGGAAAGGAAGTGTGATTACACTGTGTGGACTGGAGGGGATGATTAGAATTTTCAATGTCTCTCCATTACCGTTTCCTTGGCAAATCTCTGCACAATGACACAGGCATCAGACCTGTATGTATATTCTACGGCACTGTTCTTATTCCCATCTTCTAAATTCCACTAAGGAAAAAAATCCTTATTTACTTTCTGGCAGAAACTAAAAATTAAAAATGTATATTTTGAAGATACAATCATAGTTTCTTTTGCCCTGCAGGACAGGCATTTCCTTCCCAAGTACAATTATGCTGGCAAATGCTACTATTAACTCTATAACTATGACATGCACTCCAGTTTCTTTGAAATTCTATAAAATAGTTACCCTTAGATGGTGATGGAAAAAAGGAATGAAGCAGGAACAACAAGAATTATTTTACATACTAATAATAACAATTTAGTTATCAAAACAGAACTGAACAAGTGTGCCTTTATACTGTTCTTTTAAAAATTTAGCCTCCTAGGGTTCTAATAATCAGGGCCTATGGTTCAGGAATGCATGGTAGCACTCAGGCTCAGTGCCTATATCCTCATTTCAAAGAGAATCATTCAAACCGACATCCACCCTGTCAAGAATCTCCACTTTGAGCTGCTAATGTAGAATAAAAATCAATATAAATTTTGATCATTTGATGAATATTTACTTCTTTCTTTAGTGTTTGGGGATTTAGAATTGAAAAGTGCTGAATCAAGTCATTTTATTTTTTTGTGTTTGTGCCAACACCAATTTACTACCCTCCAGAAAGTTCCTGAACAAGATGTCTCAGGTGGCACGCATGTTGGTTTTTCCTGTCAATCATAACAGTATGTCACTAGGGAACCATAATCATTTCCCTTTCATATTCTTAGTGTTCCAAAGAGGAATATTTTGATTACTTCCCTGGAAAAGGTAAACTTTCTCATTTAGACACACTATTGTAAGGTTAGATGTCTGTTGTTTTTGGCATTCAGTTGTGCCTAACTTGATTCTATTAAAAGTCAAACACTTCATTTTAGGCTCTAAGGGTCATGCACAATAAATAGAATTTACAAATGGGTTTCTCTATAAGGAAAATTCAGTATCACTCCCAAGACAAAGAGCTTTTATAGAAGCTGCCATCTTTCTCTATGCATCTTCTAAAAGGTAACAATATTAACTGACTGCTCTAATCAGTAGAAAGGCTTCACAATAAAAGACTTTACATTTCTATTATACATGAAAGAAAATACACTGCAAATGGCATTAAGAAAGCTTCACAATTAAAATGTGATTCCTGTGTGAGGCTAGTTACTTAAGTAAAACAGCATGCCACCATTTTTACTATGGTACTTTGAGATGTACATATGTGTGTGTGTATAACAAAAAGCTTAAAAGCTTACTATTCTTACAGAATGTTTCCATAGTGATTTTTAAAATAATGGTGTATCCCAATCTGACAAAGACTAAATTAACTGCAAGCACCAAAGAGGTAATCTATTCTCATTTTTTAAAAAAATCTCATAATATATAGTGGCAGAAGACTCGATACTAAGAAGGCATTTTTGTTGGTTTCCTATAAATTAAATAAAAATGGCAGCAGCTGCCTTTCCCAAGGATGATATAGCCCTGGACAATCACTAGATATTATGTAGACAGATGTTTTAAATAAAATAAAGTATTTAGATTGCTAGATACCTTGCTCGATATGAAGGCAATTATAGAATGTCTTTGTTAAATTACATTTTTCATTTTTGTGAGGAGAAAAAAGAACTGTCCTGGAAACAGTACCAACAGGAAATGATCCTATATCTAAAACAGCTGGAGACTGTAACTAATATAAATTTACTTGAAAATAAAAATGCTGTGTGCCTCTGGAGACATGCAGTAACATGCCATAAAAACAGATGAGACTATAGAAGTATTTAAAAGAGAGAAAATGTATTTTATCTAGATATTAATCTGAGATGTGATCCATGATAAATGAGAAATATTTGATGAAGAAGAAAAGAAAGAAAATCAGAATTCATTTTAAAAACTATAACAAATATTTTATTTAAAGTTATATTTGTAGAAATTTTTTAATTCTTAGAAAAAATAGCTTTGGTTTTTATATAGTGGTTATCAATCAACTTACTAAAGTCATAATAATAATGCAAAGGCAGATACTGTATTTGATTGGGAATTCTAATGGAAGCAGAGAAGGTTTATTATGAGTAAATTAAGGACCCTAAATGTTGGCAAAAATATTACAGTAATTCTCAAAGCTATATATAATAGCCTTAAACACAAAGACTCCCCACTACCCTCGTCCAACCCCGGATTCTAACTCTTGTTAGCTGTTGAACTAGAAAGACATCTGATACAGTAATTCACAATACATAATCATAGACATTAACATCATAACATAGATTACTTCCAATTGCACAACTTTCAATATTTTTCACTTAAAAACTGAGATGTATTAATCTACATGATAATTTTAAGAAAAGTTGTGGGCAGAAAGCTACTTGTACCGTTGTGGTGGGGAGAACCTGGATAAGCACACCCAAGTTTAGGGTGTCCACTTTTCTCATCTCCTAAGACTCTTCTTGGTTCAGCCCTTCAGGGGTCTGGGCCTCCAACAGGAGGACACTATGTGAAACTGGAATTTTTCAGGGGGTCTCCATTTATATATACATATGTCAGCTGGAGAGGAGTATTCAATGAGGGTGGAGGGAAGAGAAAGAGGATAAAGGCAGAGTGGAAAACCAAGGGAAGAAAGCAGGCATGATGAATGTGATGAGCAGTTACCACAATAGTGCCCACAAACCCCAAAATGTAATGTTCTTAAACCAGATCTTGACTTAAAGTTCTTTTGTAAGTTGATGTTGCAATAATATCCTCAAAGATAAAACTCCAAAGCTTAAACTAAGACTACAACCAAATTCAATACTTCTTCCACTTTCTACAAGTTGTCAAATATTTTTTTCTTTTATCAGTTCCTTTTAGTTATGCATGAAAGTAGAATCCATTTTGACATAATTACACAAGCATGGAATATATCTTATTCTAATGCTGATTACAGTACTCTCTTTTCCCTTTCCTTTTTCCACCTTCTGTGTTTTACTCAGCTTTTTCCATGCTGTGACTTAAAGACCTAGCCAGAACAACTGCAGGGGAGGAAAAGTTTATTTGGGGGCTCATAGTTTCAGAGGTCTCAATCCATAGATAGCCAGCTCCATTCCTCAGGGCTCAAGGTGAGGCTGAACATCATGGAAAAGAGTGTGCCAGAGGAAAGTGGCTCATATGATGATCAGAAAGCAGAGGGAGAGCTATCCACTTGCCATCTATAAATACATACTCCAAAGCCATGCTCCCAATGCTCCACCTCCTCCAGTCACATCCCACCGGCCTTCAGTTACCACTCATTTAATCCTATCAGGTGATTCATTCACTAATTTTGTTAAGGTTCTCATAACCCAGATCACTTCTCTTCTGAACCCTCTTGCATTGTCTCACAAATGAGCTTTTGGTGATACCGCACATCCAAGCCATAACATTCTGTTCTCTTCCCTCTACTGATCTTTCTTCCATTTACCCATAGGTTTTTTTTTTTTTTTTTTTTAATTCATTTCTTGTGGATGTACATGACAGTGAAGATTCACTGTGCTGTATTCATATATGCACATAGGAAAGTTAGGTCAGATTCATTCCACTCTCTTTCCTTTTCCTATTCCCTCGCCCTTCCCTTCATTCCCCTTTGACTAATCCAATGAACTTCTATCCCTCCTCCCCACCATGTGGATTAGCTTTCACATACCAGAGAAAACATTCAATCTTTTGTTTTGGAGGATTGACTTATTTCACTTAGCAAAATAGTCTCCAGATCTATCCATTTACCAACAAATGTCATAAAGTCATTCATCTTTATGGCTGAGTAGTATACCATTGTAAATAAATGCCACATTTGCTTTACTCATTCACCTGTTGAAGGGCACCTAGGTTGGCTCTATAGCTTAGCTATTGTGAATTGCACTGCTATAAACATTGAAGTGACTGTACCACTGTAATATGCTGATTTTAAATCCTTTGAATATATGTCCAAGGAATGGGATAACTGGTCAAATAGTGGTTCCCTTCTTAGTTTTTTTGAGGAATTTCCATACTGCTTTCCAGAATAATGCGCCAGTTTGCAGTTCTAACAACAATGTATGAATGTACCCTTTTCCCCAACATCCTCACCAACATTTGTTGCTTGTATTCTTGATAATTGCCATTCTGACTGGAGTTAGATGAAATTTCAGTGTAGTTTTAATTTGCATTTCTCTAATTGCTAGAGATGTTGAACATTTTTTCATATATTTGTTGACCATTCATATTTCTTCTTTTGAGAAATATCTGTTTAGTTCCATAAATACAGTCATCTCATATTAGACAAAGGTGATAAATACTTACATTGGAGAAAAGATAACCTCTTCAACAAATGGTCGGGGAAAACACGAAATCATATGTAAATTTAACCCCTACCTCTCACCCTGCACAAAACTCAACTCGAAGTAAGTTAAAGACCTAGGAATTAGACCAAAAACCCTGCACCTCCTAGAAAAAAATGTAGGTCCAACATTCCAACATGTTGGCTTAGGAACAGACTTTCCTTAACAAGACACCTTAAGTACAAGAAGTAAAATCAAAAGTCAATAAATGGGATGGCATCAAACCAAAAAACTTCTTTATAGCAAAGGAAACAATCAAGAGCATGAAGAAAGAGCCTACAGAATAGGAGAAAATCTTTGTCACCTGCCCCTCAGATAGGGCATTCATTTTTAGGATATACAAAGAACTCAAAAACTTAACACCCCCAAAATCCAAATATCCCAGTCAATAAATGAGCAAAGGAACTGAACAGACACTTCTCAAAAGAAGAAATATGAATGGTCATCAAATATTAATAGGAACTAATGGGGTTATTTTTCTGGTAGGCTTGCAATGAGGCATGCATACACACACACACACACACACACACACACACACACACACACAAAACAAAAACAAAACAGTGATTTCCATGCAGTGTATCTTCTTTATAACTACACAGATTGATCATCACTGCTGCTTACTGTTTGTAAAGCGTGGTGTGTTGCCTTTTTTTTTTTTTTTCCTTGAATTTTCTTACTAGCTACATGCTATCCCATCTGGAGACTAAGAAAAAAATAAAAATTTTTCCTCCTTTTTGTTGGTTTAGTTCCTATCTTTCAGACATACTGATATACTAAGTAAGGAACAGATTAAATGAAATTTTATGTACTCCATATTTGGCATCTATCTTTACATTAGGGTCATACTGAAAAGATAAACTATTATAATCTCCTAAGCCAAAAGATTAGTTGTGAAAGGGTTCCTAAATATTGCTCCATCCAAAGAAGCCGAATTTCAATAAAAATTGCTATATGATTTTTTGCCCTTATGTAGTAAGACAATGCAATGATAGGTATTAGATGTCATGCTCAAAATCTATTTTAAGTGAAAGATTGGACCTCAATCTCAACAAGTGTGTTACCTACATATTGCTCCTTGGCACTGATCAGGGAACTGCCTTGTCCATCACTTCAGCCTCCTCCTGAGCTGCTCTCACCCTTGCCCACACACTCTGGCTATACTCAGCTTCTTTCAATTTCAGTTCCTCAAATGAAACTAACTCCTTCCGACCTGGTACATGCTATTTCCTTCTCTCTTTTTAACATGGCTAACACCTTCATATCTTTTTTTTTCTTTAGTTGTAAATGGTATACAATACCTTTATTTTGTTTATTTTTATGTGGTGCTGAGGATCAAACCCAGCACCTCACACATGCCAGGCAAGCGCTCTACCACTGAGTCACAACCCCGGCCTTTCATGTCTTTTAAGTCTCAGTTTAAATGTTACTTCCTTTCATGATTATCTTATCTAAGGTAGGTATTTTCTATTATTTTCTCTTTCTGATCTTTATTTTCTTCTTAATATTTATTACAACTAAAAATCACATTTATTTGAATGAGTAGTTTTTGTTTTATTTTATTTGTGTACTTGCTTCTTTTAAATCCATATCTCACTGAAATGGAGATTCTACAAGAACAGGGACCACATCTTTTTTGTTCATAATTGTATCCCCAATGCCTAGAAAATGGTGTGTTGAATGAATCAACAAGCTATCTTGATAGTTCTAGGTTAGAAGAGGTAATAACCTTGAAAAAAGCAGAGATCCGTGCTGGGCATGTAGCACATGCCTGTAATCCCAGTGGCTCAGGAGGCTGAGGTAGGAGGATGCCAAGTTCAAAGCCAGCCTCAGCAACTTGGTAAGGCCCTAAGCAACTTAATGAGATCCTGTGTCAAAATAAAAAATAATTTAAAAAAAGGACTGGAGATGTGCTCAGGGGGTAAGTGCCTCTGGCTTCAATCCTGGTACAAAGAAGAAGAAGAAGAAGAAGAAGAAGAAGAAGGAGGAGGAGGAGGAGGAGGAGGAGGAGGAGGAGGAGGAGGAGGAGGAGGAGGGGGAGGAGGAGGGGAAGGGGAAGAGGAAGAGGAAGAGAAAGAAGAGGAAGAAGAGGAAAAGAAGAAGAAGAAGAAAAACAACAACAACAACAATGAGGGGGAGGGGGGAAGGAAAGAGAAAGCAGATATCCTTGTCCAATACTGAAAACACCTTGGCTTCCCAATCTGAGAAATAAACTATGCATAATAGCATCCAAAAGAAAGGGTTGCTTTGACCAAAATCTCCTGAGATTCCTTCATTCTAAGCAATGAGTTGGGATTACCTAAAATTTGCAAATTAGAATCATAGGGTCTATTAATCCTCTATGTAACACATTTTAATTTAAAGTGATGATGTTTAATTTTAGTGGGTCTCTCTGAAACTTTAACTGTGAATATAAAAGAGCCAGCTGAACTAAGACATGGAGAAAATATATCACATTCCAGAGCATAGTAGGAAATAGAGTTCTCAAAGTCATAATAGAGAAAAATGGTTAAACAACACAAAACAGGGCAGAAAAGCTCAAATCACAAAGGAACCAAGGGAAAATGAAAATGCTTATTAAGTGGTCAAATTTCATAAGGTGTTTCTCAGAGACTCCAAAACATACCTAATTCGGCTATCAATTATCAAAGGGGACAGGATGCAGCAATTTATCTCTTGAAGTGCCAATATTTTTTCTTTGAATTTCACTTTCCATTTGGGATGTGAGTCTGAGATATTTCATATCCCTAAACAGAATTCGTTCTATGCATGACTGTTAAAGTACAAACATCGATTACAATGCAATTATACTTTCAAGTATTATTTGGGTTGCTTTTTGTTACCCAGAATTTCTTTAAACCCAATGATTTTCAAGTTCTAGTTTCTGATTTTAAAGTTTATACCCTCCATTACCTTCAAAATGGAACAGCTATTTCTTGCAATTCCTTATTTTTTTTCATTGGTGGGGGAGGGAGATGCTGGGAATTGAACCTTCGGGCACTTTACCACTGAGCTACACCCCAGGCCTTTTTATTTTTTATTTTGAGACAGAGTCTCGCTATGTTTCTGAGACTGGTCTTAAACTTGTGATCCTCCTGTCTTAGCCTCCCAAGTAGCTGGGATTATAGTCATGCACCACCATATCCTATTATTTCTTACAACTCTCAATGTGACAGATCTTATTAGCTTGTCCCACCTTACACATATGTTAAATTGATGTTAAATTAGAAACTAGGCAACTGAAGTTCTACTAAGTGTATGAAAACCAAGAGTAAGGAGCATCAAAATGACCATGAGAGCATGAGAAGTCTCTTTTCAGTGTGACCCCTAGGCTTTGATTTTCAGAAGCATTTTTATTGTTTAGGTCATTTTGCTCCTCTACTATAGCTCACAAAATTAAAATTTACCATGTAAGAGATCCATGGAGGTATAACTTTACCAAGATTTGGAGAAAGAACCAAGAATAAAGGTGTTTTATGCTTGGTAGACAGATATCTGGTAAGTATGGAATTTCTCATAGTTATGGGCAGTTGAATCAACCCTTATTTAAACTTTTTGTGACTTGCTGTAACACAAATAATAGGAGTGGCTAGTACCCTTGTAGTTGAGCCATTATACCCACCCACTACTGGCCAGCTTTTACAACATCCAACCGACCAGCTGTATGACCAAAATTCTCCTTACGATGGCCCGCATGAGGAAGGGCCTTTATATGAGGCTTCCCATGGCACATTTTCAGTCACAACATTGTTCTGATTTTAAAATAAAATAACAACAATCAAGAACAAAAGCCTTTTAGTGGTTACTATTTTCTTCAGAATAAAATTGAATATCATACCATATTATTTAAATGGATTTCATGATTGGATCCCAGTTCACTCCCATGTATTCTCCATGACTTCCTTTTCTGACAAATGGCAAAATCCACCTATACTCATGTTAACCTGCACTGTGTCCTCCTGTGTACACAATTTTTCCATCTCTGCTTTTCAAACTTTACTCCATTTCTGTAACTCCACATTCCACATACTCCTTTAGGACCAAGAATTTCCCCCTCTCACCTGAATTTCCTGGACATATGAGCTGTCTCTATAGTATAAAACATATCTCATTCTACTATTACATTTTCAGCTTTCCCGAGTGGGATATGAACCAGATTTATTTTGATGTCACCCACATGTTTCTGACACCTAGTAGACACATAATAAGTAGGAGCTAAATGACTGAATGAATGAGGCAAAGAGAGAAGCTGGTACAATTTGTTTCTATTTAAGAAGAGCTGAAGATACCATTTTAAAAAGTCTTTTAAAAATTTGGGGCAGAAAAAGTCCAAAATGAGCCTGGGATATCTTCTAACAAAGAACAAACAAGCAGATTATCTATCAAAAGCACACAGGTGCTAACATGAAGAGACTCTTTTTGTTTTTTGCAAATCTGTAAAATATATGCATCAAAATAAATTATTGTAACTAATTATTGCATAGTGAATAAAGATCAATTAGTCTATAATTACACTCTAAAGAGAGAAAAGAAAGAAAATATTTTAATTTGATTTAAAGTAAAGCAAAACATTCCATTTGCTTATTTGTTTTTTGTTTTTGTTTTTTTTTTTGGCACTGAGGATTAAATTCAGGGGCAATCTGAGCTATATCCCCAGCCCTATATATTTTTTTTTATTTTGAAACAGGGTCTTGTTAAGTTCCTGAGGCTGGCCTTGAACTTGGAATCCTTCTGCCTCAACCTCCGAGTCACAGAGACTATAGGTGTATGCCACCATACCTGGCTTCATTTGCTTTTTTAAAAAGGAACTGTAGCTCATCTGAAGTTGATATGAGAAAGTATTATAGGTTTAAAAATAATGCCAGCTAATAAAGTACAAAAAGTGATAGAATTAGGAAATCACCATTTTGTAACTCCCAAAGAAATAATGATTATAGCAAGAATGATCAATGGATTCTAAAATCTTAGGGTAAATCTTTAACAGGGAACTAAATATTCACATGATATCCAAATGCTGCCCCACAGGTTATCTGTTAATTACAAAGGAAATCTCATCTATATAAAGAAGGTATTGGACTGTCACCACTTTAGCATCACAAACAAGTCTGACACGAGGGGATGCCATTTGAAGTACATGTGTCAAAAATATTTAACCTGAATCCTAGCAAGCCTCCAGGCCAAATTTCTAGTTCATAGGAAATAGGAAATAGAGGCAAAAATTATGAGATACCATGAGGATATAGACAAATCTAGAACACGAAACATCCTGTACAATGATTCACTTGGCTTCTTCAAATTACTATTTTAAAGACTGTTGAAACCTCAGTTTGAGTGAGGTTCTGACACAGAAAAAAAGTATCAGATTAAAAAGACAGCAATGAGAAGTCCTTTTGTACTGACATTAAATACACTGCTGTCTTTAATCTGCTACTTCACAGATTTAGAACCAGCCCTAAGAGAGAACTGCATTGTCCAAAAAATGATAAACATCATACTACTGCTAGTCATATTTCCACACTTATAATGAACCTCTCTGCCATTTCACAGAACATTTAAAGAGAACTATAAACTTTTATATTTTACATAATTATTTATATTTTATAGTTCCATCACAAATAATCTATTATACTATGAAATAAGTATCCATTTGTGTTCTAAAACAGTATGCAAATTAACAGATTAATTGGATGTAAGTTCACTATCACCTAGAGCAGTTCATTATTGGGTATCTAGATACATGCTTAAATTTTGAGAGAAACATTTTGCTTGATCAGGAATCACTTGCTAATAAAGTACTGATACTTTTGATAAGACATTATACTTTTTTGGCTTATGATTTCATGTATATTATCTTATTTAATAATCATAGCAACTAGTAGATCAGATATTATTATCCCCATTGGATAGAGATCACATAAATTAGTTTTTCCAAAGTCATATAGCTAATGAGAAGAACAGCCAGGGGTTTCTGGCTCCAAGTCCAGGGCTAAGACTACTAACCATCCCAGGTATCTTCTATAGCCAGCAGTCCTGAAACAATGGTTTCCAATTCCCAGTCAATCCCTGAGGCTGCCAGCACAAAGACAATTAAAACAGCTGACAGCTATGATATGACATCAAGTCTACCGTATATGGTCCACAATTCAGTTACTTTTTGCAAGGCTCAATACACAATATCCTATGAATCTTGGAATCATTTGAATCTCCTTGCCTCTGTTGCCTTCAGAAATGACACTGATTCTGCACCTTTGGTGTCTGTGCACCACCACGGTGTGCTCCTTGTCTATCTACCCTGATTACCTTGCCCTGTTACAGATCACACCACTGTCCTTCTTTCCCTTCATATATCCAGAGAGTGGAAAGTAATGAAACCTAACTGTGGGGTTATTTTTCTGGTCATTTCTTAGTGCTGACTCCCAACCAGGCACATGATTTATTATCATTATCATGATTTAGAGATTCACAAAGGGGTTATGGTAACTTCAGAAATTTAGAGCTGAGGTTGCAGCACATGTTAAGCTTTCTCTCATTTTGCTTTCCTACTATTCCTTTCTGGAAACGCTATGCCCGTCCCCCTCTACCCTCCTTTCTGCTCATTTGCCAACACTTTTCAAAACTGCCTTTCCAGGGCTTTCATGCATGTGCCATTCTGACTGAATAAGTTCTCCTTCACCCACTTCCTCTCTAATCTCTGGCTCCTTACTCTTGTTCCCCTCCCCTTCTTCTGTAGTTGGATTTCACCTGGCCCTCTGATCAAAGCAACCTGCTTTTTCTAAACAGAACATCTGGACCCTAGTTGGTTGGAAACTGAGAAGGTGAGACCCTGCTTAATGGTAAACTCTTCTCTTTGTTTTCCTTTTATTTGTTTCTTTGAGCCTGGAGCCCAAAGAAAGGACAAATACTAAGACAAAAAAAAAAAAAAAAGTGAGGGTTGAAGGGATTTGTCTGGTAATCTGTGAGATAATCTACCTTAGTCATGTAATGGGTAGCAGTGCATTTTGTCTCCCCAAATTCTACATATTGGTTCCTTAAGGAATTCTGACTTCATGGTTCCTTTATTTTGTAGAAAATTAAAAGTTCCCAAAATAAAATTTCATTCTATAGTGAGCCTTAAAAGACAGAGAAGTTATGAAAAATTAAGTGATCCATGTGAGCAATGAGACATTGACAGTCAAGGACAAACTGCTGTAGTGAGGAAAAGGAGGAAGAGGAGGAGGAGGAGGAGGAGGAGGAGGAGGAGCAGGAAGAGGAGGAGGGGGAGGGGAGGGGGAGGGGGAGGGGGGAGAGGAGGGGGAAAAACAGCAATACAGAGCCAGATAGCCAAAAAGCCTTTTTTATATTTCATCCAGGTTCCAGAAAAGCCACAGGTAGTAAATTCAGAGTTGTTAAATAATCCACCTCCCTTAGCCCAGTTTAATTAGTTTTCCATATTCTCTATGAATTTGTAACTTTTCTATATGCCCTCAAAATCCCATGTTTTTATATATTATTCATAATTTGGTGTTGAAATAAGTATCTTCCCAAGGTAGATTACAGGTCCATATATACTTCACAGACTCCTTTAGAAAGTTCGCTCTTACTTAGAACTTGGGGGAAAGCAAATTAATGCTCTATAAGTTATTTGTCAGGCTCTAAAGTCACTTCTTTTCAGAATTCCCTCAAATCCCTGAACTAGAGCTTATTGCTCTGGTCAACTCCTTTCTCCCATCAACCAAAACATCAAAATTTCTTTCCAGGATTTCCAGTAATTGCCTCACAATTAGGCACAGCCCAGCATACCCATTAGGTTGTCACTTTCTACCAGATGTTTTCCAGCTGTTCTCAATGTCTTTCTGCTAATGCTCTGCCATCTGCCACCTTAATGGTGGTACAATGGGGAATGGATGCTTTGGTGACTTTGCTCTTTGAGTTGTAAAGACTTGGCCCATTGCCTCATCCTAGAAAAGTCTGATATGCACATTTGTCACATTTCTCCAACTAGTTATTACATTTATTCTACCAGCTAACTAACCAGTATCAAACCCATTGTGACATGAAATATATGGGCTCTCACTATCACATCTAAACCTGCATTGGTCTTCATTAATTAGTGCATTTATATTTCATTTTCTGGTTATCACATGTTCTGCCATAGGACAACAGTTTATATATACATACACATTTTTTTTAACCACCTTGGCAACAGCATATCAGGACAGTAAGTAGTTATGTACCTTTTGTATAAACTTGCCAGTTATGTTTTACATATGAAGATTTTATGCTTATTTTATATTTTCTAGGTCTGAATGATGGAGATTAATCTTGGCCCTCTGAGATCAATGGTCAGTTATCAAAGTCTGCTAAAGCATAACAGTTACTGATGCTTATTCCTAGGGACCAATATTCAACTGTAATCTATTTGTATATACTTATTGAGATTATTGCCCCCTTCAATTATTCAGAGTAATGGAAATTATTTTTCTGAAACCAAGATTACACTAGATGTCAAAAAGGTTAGCACCATTAGCTCATAATCCCTTCCAAAGATCCAATGGGAATGGTTATTATTGGAACTTGAGCAAAGGCAAGAGTAAATTCAGGAGAACTGATATGCATACTGATTGCAATGTACCTGTCTTCAATCATCTGTTTAACTATATATGTGTGTGTGTGTGTGTGTGTGTGTGTGTGTGTGTGTGTGTGTGTGTGTGGGGCTGAGGATCAAACCCCAGGTCCTCGTGCATGCTAGGCAAGCACTCTATCACTAAGCTATATTCCAGCCCATTTATACTTTTAATTTGGGTCCTCATCACATGACAACCCCATGTGTTACTTTCCAAAATAATATAAGCTTCTGTGGCCCTTAAGTGAGTATCTTATTTAAAGTATTTGTGTTTATGGTTACAAACCAGATTTCCAAATTTGCTTGTAGGTCAGATTATAAATATGGTCCTCAAAGAGAATGTTAACATTATTCCTACCAAAATAGGCACATGTTCTCTGGTCTCAAAACATAGACTTATCTTGAATAAAACATTCTTCCCTTTAAGGTCATATTTAACTGAAATTAACAAAAATATCAATCATATTGACAAGGTAATAAATATCAAAAAACAGCTTCATGCTTTACTTAAAGCAGTCATATATGTAGCATCAATGCAATAGGCATTTAAACATTCACTCTTTCTGCTCTAGTCAGTAAATGTATTTAGTTGTTTCACGAATATTTAAAGAATGTTTTCAACTTATAAAACCTGTTAGTATCTTATTGAATATGCTGGTCCTTGTAAGGAATGAAGACAAGGAGTTTTCAGTTAGCAAGGAACATAAATTCTAACAACTAACTATAATACAAAGCAGGATGGTATACAAGAAGTAAGAATGATATACTGAGGCATTAGTAATTAGTTACTGAAAAATGCTTCATGGAAGAGACAATGTTTTCACTGGATTTTGATGGATGAACAGAATTTTGACCAGTAGACATGAAATATATTTAAGTTAAAAAATAAGTCTTTAAAAGTGAACCTACCAAACTCCACCACACTTCATATAATCGCTGCTATTTTGCACCCCTAAGAGTGTTATTTAAGTTTTCAATGCAGTTAATTGAAACCCTACTAGATGCAAATCAAAAGTTTCAGCCTTAATTGAGATATTTTGAAAATTGAACCCATTGCTTCAGGCAGGTGCTACATGAGATTCCATTAATATAGGTAATTAACATTAGCCTCTGCTTTAATTAACATGCACACTTTAATTAGCAAAGCATTAACCAACATTAAAAAATCTGATCTTCATGCATCACAAAAAACTGCAAAGTTATGACTACTATGTTATTTTTCTCCAAGGTTGTAAATCACAAAACAGCAATCACTTTTGAAGTACACTCCAAATTTAAAATATTAAACAGGAAGATATATACAATATGAATAAAAACTCTATCAACATGAAAAATAACACTCTATAGAAAATATAGAGCCAATGACTTTCACATTTAAGCATGAATTACATTATAATCTTTCAATGATCATTTGGAAGCCAGACTTTACTTGAAATATCCTCACAGACTGTGACTTTCCTAGTGTATGTGTATATATATATATATATATATATATTAAACAAATGACTATGCTAGAGTAACATTATTGATGTGGTCATCTATCTTCTAACCTCTTCTCATAGATTTGTAAGCTGATTTATTGTTTTAAGTTGTTACTAACATTGGAACTATTTGTTTCCAGCGACTTCAAAGGGGTTTGGGCTTCTCTCTTGGTCCAACTGCTGGCCACTTGACCACAGCTACCACAGGGTCAGCATGAGTCAGCATCTTTACCCTTCACTTTCTGTTCTTCTTTTAAGCTGACAAATTGGAAAATGAATGCTTCCTGGATTTTCAAAGCCATCCTCCAGGCTGTTACAGGGAATTTCTTGGCTCTTTTCCCCATGGCAAATCAGAGCCTGGGCTCCCAAGAGACCATGCAGGAACCGGGTGTTCTTCCTGGATTGGCACTGAGGACTGTGCCCTGGAAACAGGTGCAAGGGCACCTCTCAATTTTGTTTAAGTGCACTCAAGGAGACTTTATCAAATTCTTCTCCTACTCTGTAGATTGTATTATGACAAAATATGTTGGATTGTCATAGATCAGTATTACCCATGCTCTGCTCATTAAATTCACTTGGGCTTTCACTCAAGAAAGGTACAAGCAGAATAGACAGAGAGAAGTATTTAAAAGAAGCACAGAATCCTGATTTATAAACGTGCATCAAACCCTCACAAACATCCCTCATTTTTAAGTTTCTGGGACTTTCATTAGAGAAGTTCATTCAACAGCATCGAACTCTGAGTCACTTGCTTAACTGCTTATAAATATTTTTAATTAATTAATTTCTTTTTTATTTTTACAGACTGCATTTTGATTCATTGTACACAAATGGGGTACAACTTTTCTTTTCTATGGTTGTGGATGATGTGGAGTTGCAAGTTGGTGCAGCCACTCTGGAAAGCAATATGGAGATTCCTCAGAAAACTTGGAATGAACACACCTTTTGACCCAGTTATCCCACTCCTCAGCTTATAAATGTTTAAAACAATTGCCAATGAGTGAGAATTCATTTCTCTACTACATTGATATCTTTCTTCGTCATTCTAGAGAAATATTCTTTCAGAAAGCAGTCCTCAGATCATGAGCTTCAGAATAGGCTGGTTTGATGAAATGCAGATACCCAGGCCTGGTTAGGATTGAATAATCTTAGTTTCTGAGGGTGGGTCTGTTTTACTCAGCACTTCCAAGTGATGATTATTCAGAAGAAATCTGTAGAACAACTGAGAGAGTGAAGCTACAGTCTCCTATTTACCATGTCATAGGAAATGCTATAAAAATGAGGAAACATTCCGTACCTAATCTTACAACTCCCTTATAGCTTAACATAAGAGAAGAAAATATGTCTTGTTGGCAGAAAGCATTTAGTCAACTTTGATAATGAACAAAATTTGATAGATAATAAAAATCACATAAAATATAAAGATTTATATTTACTTTTAATATACTTTTATTGTCTTCTCTGTTGTAAAGATTTCTTCATAAATGCATTTTAAGCACGGTTTTCAAACACATTTCTTAAAAAGTTCTGTTGGCAATCTGCTTTTAACACTCTTACTTTGCCAATAGGTGGCTAGATCTTTATCGTGTTTCATGTCAACTAACTCCTTATGATATTCACTGAAATATCTGAAAGAGAGGTGTTTATCTTGAGAGGAAACAGATTTATCTTAAGAGAGCAAGATTTAACATACAGTGACATTCTTTAGATTTCTGATTATATTCCACGTGACATGATCACCATAAATCTGGTACAATACAGTGAAATTCACCTACCTAAACAAAAAAATGTTAGGTTGGCCAAAATGACTTTCCCCAATCTGACCCCAATTTCCTTTTAAATCTTATCTTTCATTACTTTTCACACAGCCTCCTTCCCAAGCAATTTGTCTATTCATCACCATCTCCCAAATAATAGCACTTCCTACCCAAGTCCTTTTTTAAAAAAAAATTATTTATTTTTATTGGTACATCATGATTATACATAATAGTGGAATTCATTATGCCATGTTCATGCATACACATAAATTTGTACTGCATGAAATGCCACCTCTAATCTGCTCTCTTCAGTGAAACCAAAAAGTCCTTTAAGGACCAAAGCAAACACCTCTTTCATCTTCCCTAACTCTTCTGTTTCTATTCATCCCCTGTGAACCACTGACCACCTTGCTTTCATAGAGATCTGTTTGCTAAGTGTGTAAGTCATAACTTCCTAACTAAATCTTGAGTTCTTAGAATCAAGGCATCTCCTACAGTGATTAGGACCCTGCCTCAAACATCAGAGTTACTTGAAAACTCGATGTTAGTATTTTAAAAGATATACATAGATATTTTAATAATAAACTGTTCAAATATACCATAGGATTTAGGCCTTAGTATGGTTTACATTCTTCCCCTACAATCTATTGGAGAAATTAGATACAATTTCATGTAGATGTCAGGAGTCACCAAGGTAGAAGAAGAATAATAGAATGTTAATGACTAGGTATGTAGGGCCTTTGCATCTTAACTCAAAATCCATTTTTCTGATGATATAAAAATCTCCACCACAGTCATCTGTTTCTTAATCTGCTGCATATTCAATCTTTCCCTGATACTTAATATTTCTATTTCAGTAATTTTACCCATTTTATTTCCATTTGATGATTTTTCTGAATTTGATTCTCAGTTGAGATTTCCTCATCAAAATATTTTATCAACCCAAAATTATATGCTAAATAAGATTAAAGTTGCAAATACTACAGATTATTTTGTGAATTTATATAAATCCTTATAGCATGATTCTTTGTATCCTTTATATGTTGTATAAAAATAGTTCTTCATACTATTTCTAATTGTGTATAAGGTATCTTTTTAAAAGACTATTGGTGTGGCATAGCTTATTCCAATTAATCCACAAACTTTGCATTTTGTTTTTATTTAATTGGTGTGTTTCATTTGTGATTGAGTTCTCAACACACTTCCTCACAGAGAATAATATTCTCATTTTAGTCAGTGCCATTTCATTCTTTGATAGAACATCCCCTAGGGTATCCCTTAGGGTATGAGAAATAAGCTGTGGGTCTGTGTCAGAAAAACAGACCTAGAATGTCAGTGGTGCAGTCTTCAGAGTCCAACTCATGTGAAACTAGAGTTTGTAATGGCTTCGCAAAACTCCCCCAGCCAGTTATAAATGACATACCAATATTAAATTGAGCATGACATTTTTTGAAAGAGGAAATTATACAGCAGATATATAGCTGCTAAAAATTATGGGAATTTTATAGGGCAAAGTCTCATTTTTAATAAAGATCTGAAATAATGACTTTAAGTTTGAGCAATTAGTAAGAGTTTAAGGTACAATGGTTTCAAATTAGACTTGTGCACATGGCAGAAGAACCCAAATGGCCCAAGACGTGAGTCTTCTGATTTGTTACCGTGAGTCTACACAGGTTTTTTTATAGGCAGAAGCCTGGAAATTACTATTCATTCAACTTAAATGAATGTGAAATGATAGAATTCAATTATTCTGTTTTTCTGTTTTACATATAAATTCATGAGCATAAATTAAAATGAGGTAATATTTTGTTTGCTTTAGTTTTGTTATCACAAAAACCAGAAAAAGCAAATGAACAAATTCAAACTTATTACTTAATACTATCAATTTTATTATGCTCTTCAAGGTAAGTATTACTATTCCCATTTTATAGATAAGGATATTGATCCATAAATTTTCCTTATTGGTTAAAAGGGAAAGAAGGGAAAAAAATGACCAAATATGGTATCTAAACTTTTAATGGTAGGATACTTAAATTGAGGCCTAATATACGTCAATTAGCACAGCAATCTCCTCTGCTGTAAATATTATGACATGCAAAGTTGAGTGGGAGTAAATCAATGTTTAATTTAAAAGCTTTAGAGACATGTATTCAGAAAGGGGAAGTGGAGAAAAATATTAAGTGAGGACAAAAACAGAAGAACTAAGAGGATAACAGTAGAGTTTTTGCTTGAATAGAGAACAGTCTTCTTGACTGAAAATAAAAAATAATTTGGTGCGTGACTGGCAGTATCTTTAAAGGAAATCCAAAGCACCTTTGATTTTATCCAATAGGTATGGTTATAATGCCTGGAATTTCCTTTTAAGAAATTGAGCTTTATAAAGATCAGAAAGGCATATAAATGCTTCAAAATAATACAGTTCCCTGATTCTGGGTTTCTAAAAGAAGGAAGGAAAATCAGGCAAGAGGCAGGTGGAGTAATATAGACATAAACAGATAGAGGCCTAGTTTCCTATAACAGCTAGGGAAATAGAAAAATATGATCCCAAGAGACCATGGCAAGGAAGACTCAGCAGGACTTGAAGGTTGATGGTTTCCATTTTGGAAACAAAAGAGAGAACAGTGAAAATAACTTTTAGCCTCTATGGCTGAGGAGGCTGGTGCATACTGGCAGGTAATAAGAAAAACAGAAAAGGAAAAGGAGATAAAGTTCGTTATTATGGAAAGGTATTATGTCAAGAGCATGTAAAACTGGTAATATTCAGCCAGGCATGGTGATATACACCTGTAATCCCACCTCCTTAGGAGGCTGAGGTAGGAGAATCACAAGTTTGAGGCCAGGCTGGGCAACGTAGCGAGAACCTCTTTCAAAATAAAAAGGACTGGAAATGAAGCTCAATGGTAGAGTACCTCTGGATTCAATCCCTAGTACCGGGAAAATAAACAAATCAAACAAATAAACAAACAAAAAACTGGACCTCTGTAGGCAGATAGAACCTCTGTAGGCAGACAGAACCAGTCTGTGCAAAGTAGGCAGATAGAACCTCTGTAGGCAGATAGAACCAGTCTGTGCAAAGTGAACAGAGATTAAACTGAAGATGAAGATCTGGACATCATTGCTGATGATGGTGGTTAAAACTACCTCCAAATAAGACTTCTAAGGGAATAGATACATATGAAGAACAGATAATCTAGAATTCCTCATCAAAGGATGTCAAGAAAAGAAGCAGTCAATAAAAAATAAATTTAAGAAGTGAATGGTCCAAAAGAATATTACAGTGATTTGTTAATAATCTCTATAGGAAGTTAAATCTTCCACAATACACATTAGAAAAATGACCCCTGCTGTGGTTTCAATGGTCGTGTCTCTTCCCAAATTCATGTGGGAACTTAATCCCCAATGCAACAATATGAAGAGGAATGACCTTTGGGAGGTTATTATGTCATGAGCTCAGCCTGAGGTTGAAGGAAATCACTCTTGCTCTTCCATCCCTTCTGCCAGGTGAGGACCACATTCATCTCTCCAGAGGATGCAGCAACAAGTGCTATCTTGAAAGAGGAGGTTGAATCCTCACTACACACAAAACCTGCTGGTGCTTTGAACTTGGACTTCTCAGTTTCTAGAACTGTAAGAAATAAATGTCTGTTCTATATAAATGACCCAGTCTCAGGTACTTTGTTACAACCCTACCTACTATAGTCTATCTAAAACAATTAGACATTTCACAGCTATCATGATGACAAAGAGCCATTTAAAATTTTTTAGAAGGGAAGAAATCATTAAACCCAGGATCCTTGGCTGCTGTGACACATATAGTAATTGTGGGCACCTTGTTTAAAGATTAGAAAGTGGCTAGGAATGTGGAGGAGTGAGCAAAGCAGACACTGCATGGTTTGCAGGTATGGGCTACTAGATACTGAAGGAACCAGTAAAATGTATATTTAGGAGCAAAGAGGGACTACTGAACAAATCCCTATGACTGGTCAGTATGAAGAGCACCAAATAAATCATACAAATACTGAGACCCTTTATGTCCCTACTAAAGAGCATCCTTTAGTAGTTTTTCTAACCTAGTCAAAAGTGGAATAGTTAGGTATCATGGATAATTTTTTCCTTTGTATGTCTCACCTTATGGCATGAAACAAGAAACTTTCATAATCCTCTTAGGTTGAGTCACAGGATTATATTCATAAAAATATAAAACAGAGGAAAGAGTTCTTGGAACTATTTACCCAAACCAACCTTCCAAATAATTTTCTTATTTTCTCAAAGTATTAGAAATCTATGTATAGTGTAGGTGAATGTAAAACACCAATATTAATGCTATTTTTATTATGATTTCACATTTATGGGGAACCCTGGTCTATTGAAACAAGTTTGAGCTGGTAATTGATTTATTTTTCTTTTTTAAGGTTATCTGAGCTTTTGCAAATTAATGTGTTTAGCATTTAGAAGCTAAGATAAGTCAAACTACAAACTACTGTAAGGTATATTTAGCTTCTTGCACAGTACACAGCTAAGGTGACTTAGGATAAAGAACCACAGATCAAACTAGATATACTTATTTGCATTGCATACTACTTTAACATTAGGGAGCTTCGTTTTAAAAAGGAAGAACAAGACCCTTAAACAGGTTACGTTTTTTTTTTCTCTCTGAAATTTATAGCTATGAGACAAACTCAATTCTACAAAATTAAAATAAAATTCTAAACCCTAGATAATGATTTCAACATCTATGCTGGAGAAAGAAAAAGTAAGAGCCTTTCTCAGGCTCTATTTTTAAAAGTGCTCTATATAAAATATGAGCTGTGTGTTCTGCTTAGACAAACCCAGTGTCACTATCAAAGATAAGGAATGTGATAACATGTTCTTTGTGCCTTCTCTTCATTTGTTAAGCCAACTTAAAACCACTTACCAACTAATATGCAAACCCAGCTTAGTGACCAACCAGCTATTATTTTTATATGATTTTTATGAAATAAAGATCACTTCAAACAAGGGACTATGTAATATTACCCATAAATTATTAAAAGTAATTTGCTTACTATTGCATATTTCTTCCATTTTTGCATCCTAAAACATATATTTTATTGATTCATATTATAAAAATAAGTAATTCATGACATCTATAGTAAGAAAAAAGCACGTCTCTTTAAATTTATGAGATAAACACAAAAATAAAAATAAAAATAAAATTACATTGAAATCTACTGTAACCTTTCAGTTCATGCCTTAGAAACATAAAGAAATTTCCAGAAATTTAATGAAAACTTTGCAGCACAATTAAATGTAAAATAAGTTTTAACATGCATTTCTCCTGCCAATTGGCATACATAATAGAAAAATGGGAGAGAATAGGTTAAACAGTCTAAAAGGATTTTAACCTTAAATTTGACAGAAGTTAAATGGCTGTGACATTGGGTTCTTCTGCTTTATTCCAGCTAGTAATCCACCCTCAAAGTTCCTGTCAGGTAAATGACCTTGTATTTCATTAACTGATAATTAAATGGATTTATTCCACTAACGGTTTTAATTAAAATGCTAGAAATATTGATTACCCCTCTCATCCTTATTCCCCCAGATGAAAAAAAGGTTTTAGGAATGTTTATTTAGAGAAGACAGAGAATTAAATTAGATTGAATCTCTATGAGACCCGAAGACTGGTTCTTTCATTTCTGCTGCTCAAGCAGAAAAAGGTTTCAATTTTTTGATGTTTGATTAATTATTTTGAAATCCATTTATGCTTACCTTGGTGTTTAATTAAAAATGTCATTTTTAGCATAATTAAATTGGCTATCTGTGGAAGACTAACTTCAAACTTATATTTTAAAAATTCGATGGCTTTTTTTTGGTAAAAGAAACTTTTTAGTTATTTGCTTTTTCAGTAGAGGTGCTGCCTCATGAATGAAAAACTAAGGAGAGCAGGAGCTTAATTGGATTTCCTACATTTGAATATTAGGCCACATATGCTTATGACTAGTCTAAGTTTATTTGGCTGTACTCTTTAATCCATTAGTAATTCATTCATTCTAACAAACACAGAGTATGCTCTTCCAAATGTGTTGGATTTCATAGTGTTTACACTGACAAAATGTACTTAATAAAAACTGTCTCCAGCATGCCTGGATGCCTTTCTACAGCACTGATTCAAGAAGTTAAGATACAGTTTCTACTGTCAGTCCTGTCAAAGCACATCCAGGCAATTGGAAACCATTTTCACTAAACATCAGACCAGATAATGACATAGTGGGAAGTGTAATAAACAGAAAAGGAAGACCCAATCCTTCTTGCTCAAGGTGCTCTACCAAAGGAATGCCTTCATATAGGCTCACCAAAAGACAATTCTAAAAGTGATCACCATTATTACTTACAAAATAGTGCTAAAATACTAATTTCCACATAGGCAAAAAGTAAGTCATGTGAAATCCACAATCGGAGCGGTAACTAATGGCAATCAAATTTCACAAGAATAAATATTTTGATGTAATTTTAAAACCGAAACCAGTTCAAATCAACATTTTTTCTGAAATGTCTCTTTGGGAAATAATTCTTTCTAAATTCTCCTTTAGCTAAGTTTGGGCTTTAATGCATAGTTCTGACCTGCTAAAGTCACAAAGATAAAAACACATGTGATCCTCATGCTTATGTCTACTAAGGCCTTAAGAACTAATAATGGTTATTTGCATTATTTTAAATGGAAAGATAATAAAGGGAGAAATACTGATCCAAAGACTCTAGATAAATTCTTACTTTGGTGCAATTCCATATCTTATAATTTGTCTTCTTTATAGCTTAATGGCATATCTTTTTAGGGTACACCTACATACTATCTCTTGTGATACAGAAAGGCAGTATAATCACTCTGATAATATAATATTTTGAATTCTTCAGTGAAATTCATAAAGGATTCTGAAAATGTTTGTGCTCTGAATAGCAAGGCATATTTCATAGAGTTAGGCAGACTGGAAGCATGGTAGCCCAGTGCTCCATAAATATGAAGCCCTGAGTTTCAAGTGCTCAAGTTATATGTTGTCAAACATCTACTGGCTAGATTTTAGCAGTCTAACATCAATATTGTGGCTTTTTTTTTTTTTCAAAGACTGTTATAAATCATTGGTGCAATTTCATTCTGTCTTACTATCAGAAGAAAATCTTGTCCAAAGCTTTTGCCAGAGAGCTGCATTCAGAAACTGAGAATGCCATTTAAATTCTGCTCAATCTTCCTATTACAAGATAAGGAAAAAGAGCTAAACATTTTTGTTAGCAAAAACAGGACTATAAAATATGAAAGAAAGAAGATTCCATCATTCTTATCAGTAAAAGGAAACATATATGGTCATATACCTCGGTTTTCTCATCTACCAAATGGGAACAATACCTAAGGAGGGGATTGTTCTATTCTGAAAGCACTGGCATCTGCAGATGTGAAGACCAATGAACACCATTTGCAAAATAATTGTATCAGAAGTTTGAATTTGCATAGAAGAATAAAGACTCACAGATAAGGGATGTTGGCTTGAAATATATTATACCTGAAAAATGTCACATTTCATTTTCATAATAATAGAAGCAGGGTTTATCATAATGTCTACCATTTCTGGTATTTAAACAACAACATTTGTCAAGATTACTGATAGTTCTATCACATACGCTTATTTTCTTGACTATTGTTTTGAGAGATAACGACATGGTATTTCCTCAGATACATATGGAAATACTTTCAAGACACCAATAGAGTTTTAGTGTCTTTCCTATGAACTTTAAGAAACTAGCCAAGATGAATAACTTCAATTTTAACACTGATATATGACATATTTTAACCTGTCTACATACAAGAGTAGTGCTGTTAACAATTGCAACTTTCTTCAAGTATGCTATGAATCACTGTATTCCTTTTCCCCTTTTTCATGCACCATTGCCACTATCTTACCTTCAGCGATTTTGCTAGATTTCAATGAAGATGGAACTAGAGGGCACACATTAGAATTTTATATCAGTTCAAGAAGGGGAGAAAAGAAAGACATATGAAGCCAGAATGACATTCATTGAAGGTTCCCTAGGGAAGATAACACATGTTTTTGTCTCTCACCTGCTAGGCATGCTAAATCAGTGCAATGATAAGCTAATTTATAAAATATATTTCATCAAAACCCAGACATTTTTACTGTTGCTAGTTCAGCCATTAAAATTTTCTAAAATAATAGCAACCTAATTTTTAAAATGTAGAAGACTTGAATTGTCTGATATAATACTTGTAGTAGATCTTATATGCAGCTTAATATTTCTAACTAAAATAATTGCTACCAAGTGGTTGCTTGGTCAAAACTCAGAATCTTTATGCATGTCTCTCTGAAACTTGTCATATCAATGTTAAATACCATTATTTTCATTTCACTGTTAAAGTGATTGAGTTTTGGGGAATCTAAATATATATGAATATAGCTATTATATCATTATGTGTTATCAGAAGCACGATGGCCATTTAATTATTTAAATAATCTTTAACAATGCTTTACAACTCAAATGTCCAAATTTGACTTTTCACCTGCCTTTCTAATACCTAGTCTTTACCCAAATTTCTTCAAAATGACTTTAATAAGGCTATCGGGCAGTCACAACTAGAAGAGTAGCCCTACAGATGCTATAGATGACTCCAGAGGTATGTGCTTCCATGTTTCCAGGTGGGCACCGTTAAAATACAGGGCCAAGATGGTAGCCCTTGAAACCAATCCTGTTTCATTAGCAATAGAGCAGATAGTTTTTCATATAATCAATGGCTTCTCCAAGGAATGGCAAATTAAATGTGGATCAAATTAAAAGCATCTAAGCATAAAATTAGACTCAAAACAAGAATTTTCCATTAAAAAGTGCTATTCAGCCTTGTGTGATATTTTTCAAAGACTTTTCCTTGCCATGCTCTAATCTTCCTGCCAGGTTTCCAAGAATTACGCATGAACAGTATCTGACTCTTTTACTGTCTACCTCTTCCTCTTGCCAGACTTACTTGAATTCAACATAGACAGCCCCATTTGAGGCATGGAAACTCATCATCACAGGACTGAATTCCCTGCTACCCATCATAGACAGTGCCATCAAGAAACATGCAACATTGGAGGAGGCCAGTTATAAAAGAGAAACTGTCTGTTTACCCACACTTATATTGGCAATCAGCAATGATGGGAAAGGAAATGCAGCAAACATTACTGATAGCTTAATGGCATTTAAATAAAATATTCAAGTTAGAAAATTTCCTCAGTGCTACCTTGCTCTTTTAAGTGTTCTCTTTTTAGAATGAAATAGCTTTCCCTAATACTCTGTATACAAATAAATAATTTGTGTAAATAGGTTATTTATTTAAAAACCTAATTTTCCTATGCACAGAGCCAAATTTAAGTCTAACCCTTTGAATTAGGTTACTGTCAAAAGTACTCTTTTTATTTAGCTGGATAATAGCATTATGCTAAGATTTGTGCAGATGCATATTACAGCAAAGATGATAAAAGATGTAGGTTTGTTACAGAAATAAATCCATAATTGGTAGCTTACTGGTTTGTGACTTTTGTGTTTGATCAGTTGATTAAAATAAACATATCTGTTAGTCTGTGAATGACCAGAAGTACCATGGTAGTTTTTTAGAAAAGAGGAGCTCTCTGTTGAGAATTTTGGGTGTGAAACTGAGGCATTAAGTAAGAATAAATTATATATGTAGGGAAACATAGATGTTTCTGTATGTGAGAGTTGTTGAGGAGGGAGAATAAAGAAAAGGGAACTAAGGCAGAGAGAAACAGAGAGGCTAACATTGTGGTCCTCAAAATACAATAGAGAACTAAAGTGATCCAAGGACTTATTTATATAGACTTTGTGCCACTTTATAGCAAACTCAAAAAGACTATTGAGTACTTAAAAGCTTTTTCTTTTTCTTTTTTAACTTCCTAGGCCAATAGAACTCTTGGGAACATCCCAGAAACAAAACCCCTGGGCAGTATTTACAAGAGATCAAATGAATGTTCAAGAAACCAGCTTTATGTTAGAGTTTCTTTGCTCAAAGTTCACCAGATACAACCCAGCTAGGTTAGAAATTACTGACAGCTTTTCTTCCTAACATTATGTCTGGAAACACTTCACAGGAGGAAGAAATAACCTTCCTAGAAAGAAGGTTTCTCTGGACATTACTTGACAAACTTTGGAGTTGCAACTTCAAATCATCAGAGCAACCTCAGCTCCTCTGGATTTAAGATCTCAGCGGTCACTAGACTTATAATGCCTCTGCATCATTCTGTAGCAAATGAGGATCACTAGACTAAAGGGGACCATTTAAAATCAAATGACCTATCAGAAATGGTCTAAACCAGAAAACATTTCATCCTCAAGGGTGTACAAGTGAGTAGCTTTACCTAAGTCAAAATGATATGCTCTGTATATATGTGTACACCCATGAATGTCTTAGGATTCATCAATATTTCAGTGCATCAGGTGAATATTTCTATGAGAAAAGGGGAAAAGAGGCAAATAACTGCTGTCAGCATTATGAGTATGTTTAAGATATGGATTAAATCCTAACTGAAGATGAAGAACTATGCATTTTTAATTCCTATTTCAGATGGCTTTGCTCTGAGCAAAGAATCAAGACTAGAACCAAGTTTATTATAGTTCAAATGTCCATTTAGATAAAGGACATGTCTTTTATCTTTCTCCATGATGACGTGGCACACAGAAAAACCTGCAATCCCTCTTCAATAGCTCAAATGTCAAAAAAAAAAAAGGAAACATTCATGAATCAGTAGAAAGAAATAAGAAAAGAAAAGGAAAGGATAAGAAGGAGAAAAAAAGGAGAAAAAAGAATATAGGAAGAAAATGAAAGTGGAAAGCAAAGAGAGAGAAAAAGGAGAAAAAAGGAACAGGAAAGGAGGGGGAGGAAAGGAATAAGAAACACCTTTCTCAGCCTAATATCCATTCTGGTAGATGGGTTTCACCATTGTCTCCTACTTGACATTTTCAAGTCTAAAAAATTTCCAATATCTATTGGGAATGGCAAGAAAGTCCCTTTTAAGAGATTCAGAGCATTAATCTTCCTTATTACATTTGTTGCCTAAGAGTTATATTGACATCTACAGATTTCTTCTAGTTGTCCTAGTAAGTCTGGATTTATCCTCTTATACTGTCATGAAAACTTTATCCTAATGAAAAAATTCTAATACTATGTGGAACTTAGTTTGTAATTGTATTGCCAGTTTCCTCATATGGTATTCCCATGACACAGTATTAACACTGATATACTTTAACTGTGCTTCCTGTATAAATTTATAAATACAAAGGCATATGCATTTTTTAATGGGATTTACCTGAGTAATGCTAATGGGGAGCCACATGTAAATCCTTGTGCATCAAAATGAAAATATATCTCTGCATGTTCTCAAATAAGGTTTCTTGGGGGTTCATTTAATGTTTATAAGAAATTCATTTATATTTGTAACTAATTCTAAATCATCTGAAGGTCACAGCATGTACCTATTTCTAAAGTACATCCTCTGTGGTGAATAAATGGGATAGACTATGTTCAAATTTGCTGCTCTCCTCGGAGCCCATTTAAAAATTAGATGCCTAATTTTAAGGAGATTCCCCCCTACTTTAAAACAACTTTGTGAAAGAAACGAAGTATATACAACTGCCAAGTATATATAAGTTCAAAAGTTTTTCTATTGCCTGAAATAGAGATGCAAGAAATTACATTAAAGTTTTAAACAGAAACAGAAATTTTCAGCCAATGTAGATCAAAATCTATTAGAGATAAAATTGTTTTGACAAAAACTGTGTAAATACAATGCCACTGGCTGCAAGCCTATTATTGAATGCAAGTGGAAAATAAGAATAGCACTCCTGAAGGGGCATTGCTAAAGTGACACAAAATAAACACAACCATTTCAGTATAATTTTTCACATTAATTATGTTCTCTTATCGTAGATGTATAACTAGCCAAGTATAACAACAATAACAAGATAGCACTGAAGTTATTTTGCAAACAGGAAAAAGCAAATAAAATAATACTGATATGCTACTTATTAGATTACTAGCCTTTTATCTTGTGAAATAGCTTCCCTGAACAAAAAGACTATATTAATCATTTCTGTTCCTCCAAGTAAATGATATTGCATTTCTGGGAAAAAAAAAGTTAACAGTTTTTTCCCTTAAAGATACTTTCATTTATTTGCTGATTTGCCATTCCCAAATCTTTAGCTACTGAGGACATTTTCAAAGACAATACTTCTGGCAAGTAGTGTTCTACTATGAACATAGACTGACTCTCTCTTGCTCTCTCACTCTCCAGTTTAAAATTCAATTTCCTAAAAATATGTTTGCCATTTTTCTTAAATGGACACCTTATACTGGTAATTTATATTGTTTTAAATGGAGGAACTACCTACAAATTCCACCAGTTTTAGTCTCCTGAAGTAAGCTGTCTTCATGTTCTAATTGCAGCTCTTAATTACTTCTAACTGAGTGGCCTCCAGGGACCACACTGAATTCAAACAACCTCCATTGGTGTCTTCAGTATCTGTCCATTACTCTTAAAAGCAAGTCCAAAGCTGAAGGCTGGTAGATTTGGTAAACATAAGTCTTCCAGTTTTTACTTAGAAGACAATAAGATATTCTCTTTGTCTGGAAGGTCCTAGCTTTCTGATTTTCTTTTTGTTAAATTGTACATTATTGAACATTCTGCTTCCATATACATAATTTATTTTCTTCTTTTGCATTCAGATCTACCCTTCTGTACATGAAGGATGCCAGATTTAATCGACTACACACCTGATTACTCATTACTGTAACAGACAGTGTATTTTTCTTCACTAGTCCCAAAATATTATTTTCAGTGGAAAAAAATTCAAAAGAACTTTCCAGGGAGTAGAAGAGCAGTTATATGTTTTATTGCATTCCCATTAAAGATATTATCTGCTATGCACCTTGAAGAAATATAAGAATTCTTTGGGTAGTATATCCAATACCAGTGGTTTATGGAAACATGCCACCAAAAAAGTTAAGACAGGGAAGTGGTGGGTGTGGTGGCACACACCTGTAATTCCAGAGACTTGGGAAGCTAAGGCAGGAGGATTACAAGTTTGAGGCCAGCCTCAGCAACTTAATGAGGCCCTAAGCAACTTAGTGAGGTCCCAGGCAACTTAATGAGATCCTATGTCAAAATAAAAAAACAAAAAGAACTGGGGATATAGTTCACTGGTAAAGCACCTCTGGGTTAATTTCCCAGTACAAAATTAAAAAAAAAAAAAAAAAAAAAAAAAAGGAAATGGCAGCAGCTACTGATCCCTTCTTATTTCACATTACTTTTGTTGTACATTTTTGATTTGCATATTTCTGCAACAGAGTCCCACATCATTGCTATATAGATTCTAAAAAGTAGCATTTCTGTGTCATTTGTGAATCATATTCTTTGAAGTTTAGCATTCATAAGGTTTAGAATCTTGATCTCTTTGGGGAGTAATAGTATATTAGAATATACTACCAAATGTGAGATTGTCAATCGATTGAGGGTTACCTGTGAGGGCTAAGGTGAGCACAATAAGATTGCACTGGTCTCTACCATATGAGGCATATTGAATAACCAACTTATTGTGAAGATTGATGAGAACAGACACTTTGGTTTACATTTTAGTTTTGCAGATATTTATGAACTATTAGAAAGAAAATGGTTTCTTTTCATCATCTTAGATTAACTATGAGGAGAATAAAGAAGATATGTTGAGTGAAAATTAGAAGGTCACAGATCCTAAAAAGAAAGAAGAGAACTCAATCTTCTGTAGGGTCTAAATCAAAGCTCTGGAGTGATTTTAAAATGTTTTAAAAATGTTTTTTAAAAATGATTTAATATAGTGAGTTGAGATACATTACATTAGATATAATTAGACCTAGACAGGAAAGGTGGTTCTGAGAAGCTAATGAAATATCATTAAGGTTGAATATAAGATCGTTGATTAGGATAAAGCTAATCCTGATTAGGATAAACAAGATGGGAGCTACAGATCTTATTTTTCCTCTTATTTATTTTGTAAGTGAAGAAGTGTGCTATCTTGCTTTAAGTGGAAAGAAAACATAAAGAATATTATCACTTTTATATTCTGTTAAAATATTCTATCACGACAATGTTTTTCCCATTTTATTTTTTGGAAAAACATTTGCCTTGAGATGTATCTCTATTAAGGTAAAAGATATGAATAAAAATTGAATTTACCTGCTGTATATTTTGCCTTCAGAACAAAGCACTGCAAGACCCCAAGCAGTCTGGCTGCTCCCTCTCCCAGTCTTGCTCCACGCCATTGCACTTCTTGTACTCTCGATTTCCACATCACTGTCAATCTCTGGTTTTACAATCACCAATACTGCCTCAACCCAAAGATTTTCAGCCACACCCCACCCCCACCACACTTCCACCCTACCTATTTAAAGACTACTCATTGTTTTAGAGTTTCCTTCTATTTTGCTCCTTCGATAAACTCTTTCTAACTTCTCTAAGTCAAACCAACTAAAGGTTTTAATACTCTGGAATTCTCCTTCATGGTATTTTTCATAGGTACAATTTTATTTTTATTTGTGAAAACATTTGATTATGCTCCCTCTTCCTCAAGTCTCTTGTGCAGACAAGTTATGTCTAGTTTTGCTCACCATTGTTTCTCCCAAAGTGTGGTGTGGTTTCTAGAACATGGGAGGTACTCAATAAACATTTGATAACTGAATGAGTCAATGAACAAATAAACACATGTATGATTTTCAGTTTTTATTGGAATGATTCTGCTGTACAGACACAATTAATCATTAGTTCTAATCTGGAGATAATGATAGCTGCAGTATCTTCTCTATAAAAATTTGAAATATACTTGAAAACTTCTCTACTAGCAAATGTCTCTATACGTTAAGCACATACATCAATGATTAAACACAAGTTATAAATTCATGTTCATTCATAAAAAACCAACCTAGATACTTCTGTTATCAACTACAGTTCCTTTAGTAATCTTCAGGGCTTATTCCTTAAGTGTCAATAGAGCATAATATTAATGTGAACCATTCAGTAATGACAGTATTTAAATATATTATGGATTGCATGTATGTCAGTTATTCCTTTTGATGAAAGAAAACCAAAGTAAATCCTACATATATGAAATCACTTAGACTTTGAAATCTAGGGAGCATTGTTGCCATATCAGCACCAAAATTCCCACTAAGGCACAAAAATTTGTAATACATTTCATATTAGTTAATTGCTCTTCTACACTTCCATAAGATCAATTATTCTCTGATTTTAGTTCATGTTTTATGGTGGCATTATAATTATCTATACTATCAAGTTTATTTACCTTATCTATAACAACCTTAGGAACAGGAATCAAGTTCTATTCATTGTTTATCATCTCTGACACTCCACCAAGAACCAAGTAAAGTGCTTTGGTAGTTAAAACTTAATATATAAATGTGTCTTAAATAAAGGGAGGGGAAAAGTAAAGGAAGAGGAGAAAGGAGAATAGAAAAAAGGAAATATAGAAAGTCTTCCCATTTATGACAGCATTTTGATTGGACCAGGCCATTATATAATATCAACATTTTACAGCATTTCTTTCCCAAAAAAACATTTTTTAAAAGTTTCATCACAATATGCAGTCATTCACTAATTAGATCTTCATTTCTTTTCATTCTGTCTCTCTCTCAATTCTCTGGTTGAAATGCTAATAATACACAGTGAAATCAGCAAAATGTTGGATGTGATAGAGAAAAAGAAACAAATGGAGTTGAACATGTTGTCACATATCCATTAGGTCATAGGTTGCTGATACTTTCCAGTGCCTCTGCCTGTGCTAGACTGGAAGTTTGGGACAATTAATTTTACCATGCCTCTCATCCTTGTCATTTCTTAGCCACTACTCAAAAGAAAGACCCTTTTTTATTGTCTTTTTACTTATTCTCATCCCAATAATTTCCCAGAAAATCTTCCCCTTGACATTCCCACATGCCCTTTCCTTAGAAGGAGAGGTTGCTCATTCTTCCTCTCTCCACTCACCATAATGTACAAAAGAGCATCAGTCTTCACGTTCTTACAGTTTTTTCCTTTAACCTATTTTTAAAATAAGTTCCCTGAAATCCATCCTAAATCTCTCTGTGTAGCTTATTACTCCTGTTCCTCATCCCCACCCACCAACTTATTGGTTGAGAATTATGGCTCCTGGTTCAGGATCTTTGTCTCCTCCATTCTACACCCATTCCTGTTCTGCTTTGAACAAATCCAGTGTAGTGACTCTTTCCACATTCCAGTTACTTGACTTCCTCAATGCTAATGACCTAGACCATTCTGCAACCCACTCCCATATCCATATTCTTGCCATGACTAGAATGTGAACATAAACTCCCATGTTCCACTCTCTGACCACAAATTCTGACTCTCCCATGTGTGCATGCTCTCATTTTCTGATGTTCAGTGCATTAACTACACATACAGCCTAATCAGTTCTAATTTCTGCCCATGTATAAGTTCTTTTCTGCTCTCCTGTTTTTTCCAACTTAGACCTCAGGGCTCACTATACTAACCACTCCCTTGCTACTATTTTCTAACTTCTGACATAACTGAATCTAGGCTTACATTATAAACAAATTATACCCAAATTAAAAAAAAAAAGAAAGCCTGTATCAAATACCTCCCTTTAGCTATTATCTTGTCTTACTCTTTCCTTCACAGTCACATACCTTGTTAGTCTATCTTTTCTTCAATTCTTCACTCTGAACTTTATTTTTGAATTCCCTACAGTCTTGCTTCTGCCTTCTGAATCGATACATCCTCCACAATGATCTATCTCAGAATACACTATTTTCCCATTACCTCTTCTAAAGCCTATAGTTACCTATGTTCTTCTTCTCTTTCCATGAGTTACCAAGTTCTGCTGATTTATTATGACATATCATAAATCAATATTTGCTGAACTTGTGCTAAGTGCCAGACCCCATCTTAAGTGCTTTACATTTAATCCTCACAAAAACCCTATGGGGTATATAGTATTATTATTGTTACCTTTTACAGATAACGAAATTATAACTAGAGATGATAAGCCAAGTTAAGGTCCTCATACATCCTTAACATCCCTGGATCTATCTTCTCCTCTCTATTTCCACAGAGTGAGTTGAGTTTCCATCTCTCACTGCTTTCTCTGGTTCCATTTTGTGTCCCCCATAATCTTCCCCAATTCTAACAAAGTCCCCTCTAAATTGCACAACTGCTCACACACATTCCTGCTAAATACCTTCGGAAGTGCCCTCAGCTAACAGACTAAATTTCAATAGTTACACTTATTACACAAGTCTGTTTGTAGTCTGCTCGTTGCCTGCCTCCCAGTCTCATCTTAGGCCATTGCTTTCTTTCCCTACACTCAGAGAAATTAGTTATAGTTTCCTGGCAGTGTCACTAAGTGGCTAATGCCTGAAATACACCTTTAAATGACTAATTTTTACTCATTATTTAAAACTCAGTTCCAGTCCAGTCTGTCCAGAAAGTCATCGTGTTCCTTGGTGTAGACGCCCTTCTCCACCATTGTGAGTTACCACACTGTACATCCAGCACAGAGTTATGTGTCACTCCCTCACAGTCCACTAGAAATTTCTGTAAGAACTGTGACTTTCTCAACTTTCTCAACTTTGAATGGCCAGTTCCTGCACATTGGCAGGAATTCAAATATTTACTTCTCAATCTTTTTCCTAATTCAGCTGTCTTGATTTGATGTCATATACTGAGTATTTTTGAAAATCTATAATACTTCTAGAGAAATTTTAAAATTCATTTTCCAAGTACAACAAATGATGTTTTGATAAGCTAACACTCCTAATAAATTTAGTAAACAGATACCATTTGTTTGTTTTGAATGGCAAGTCATTTGCTTGCCAGCAATTACATTGTGTGTTTGTAGGTATTTCTGTACGTATACCATTTGCAGCATTTCAAAATCTGTTATTTTTCAAGTTATATAGGTTTTGTCTACTAGATATTGGGACACTTTTATTTTAAATAATTTTGAAAGTAAGTGCAAAACATTTCTGGGCACAATACAAAGTCCTTACAAATACTAGTCTATAAAACAACTCAGAGAGGAGACCACTATTTGCATGTAAATCAGTAAGCTTAATGGTGGATTTCAGGTCTCTTGAGAACTATCTAACATAAAGCAAGGAATAAATTGAATGGTGCCGCATTGCTTTCACAAAAGCTAATAAACATGGCTTTATAACACCCTATTCTTTGAAATAATCTCCTCTTCTAGCATTATTTGACTTAACATACATTCCTATAACTTTCACATATAAAATCATACTTTAAAAGTTAGGTATTATAATTAATCATCAATTTTCAACATTCTTCAGAATGTGCCAAGCAAAATATATCCATTGAACACAGTAATTTTCCCACAAAAATATTTGACATTCTTTTCCCCCACTATAATATACCTTGACATATACACTGACCATTTTTATCCGTGTTCTTCAATCAGTTTTTGTTATAGCCCATTCATTTAATCTAGCTACAATACTAGCTCCTAGCTCGTAGTAGGAAGACAGCTTCCTACTCACATCTAAATTAATAGGGTTCTCTGTTAAGGATAGTACTTTCTAAAATTACTTTCAATTTAATAATTATGAATGGATTAGTGATGTGATTGCATCATATGATCCTTTTTTAGTGAATGATACAAATTCAAATTAAAATGGACCATAAAATATCCATACAGAATCCCAGCTACTTATTATGTACATAATTCATATATACCTTTTCTCCTGAAGAAAGACTATTTAGTCTGATCATGACTTATATAGCAATTTCCCAAATTCCTTCTTTTTCACAATTGTATAGTATTGGCAAGCTGCTTTTCCATGCCCCCATTTCCTCACTAAAATAAATTGACTCCCAGAGTTTCCTGGAAAGGATATAACTTTATTTTCCAATTTGAAAACAATTAACTAAGTACTCAACAGTGAGTCTCAAATAATACAAGACAGCTTGGCCTTGGCAGAACATACTTCATTTAACTAGGAATAATCTTCCCTTTCAATACTCTCATAATTAAACTCAGTAATACTGTGGTCACTCTTGAGATTTACACTGAAAACTAAACTTACTATCTGGGTCTCTCTTCCTTTTTGCTTTGAATTTTTGACGTGTTTTTATCTTAACACCAAACCTCTTACTATAGGATTCTTTCAAGTTGGAGGTGCATTTGAGAAGAAAACTGAATGATGTGAGAGATTAACCATTTCCAGAGAGGTCTATAACAAATATTCTGCTAAAACTGAGCATTTCTATACTGATTATCCCTTCTCCTCTGGTCTCCCTCCTTCCCAGGCAAAAAAGAAAAAAAAAAAATAATAACTGCTCTCAAAATGAATAACATCAACAGGGAAGCTATCATCAATTAGATTGGACAGTCATGATGTCCTGAGAATATAGGAGGACACAGAATAGGTTTAACTCATAGTTTGAGTGTGTTCTAGAAGATTAGAACCAGAAAAAAGAGCCCAGTTTACTAAAATAATAATGAGCACTAAAAAAAAAAAAAACTATAATAGAAGACTTCATAGAGAAAGTGGGCTTTGAACTCACTCCCGAAGTTTGGTTATAACTTCAAGTTTGAAGACAACAGCATAGGGGCAGTTAATGTTGAGCATTTACTCTGTGACAGGTACCACATTAAGCATTTTACAGGATTAATATTACTTAATAGTACAAAAATTATCCCCATTTTTCTATGAGGAAATTGCTGTTTCAGTAGTTTAAGAAACTTGTTCAAGGTCAACTAGCTAGTCTGTGGTGAAACTAGAATCCAATCCGAGGCTGCCTGAATCCAGAAACCACTCTCAACTATTAGTCAGAATGACTAAAATGTATTTGTAGAGATTGTGGGACAGTAAGGGAGTTAGCCCAACTAGTGATAGAAGTTGTGTTTGACATATGAATGAAAGTAGGAGCTTTATTGGATATAGAAAATTTTCAAATTTAAAATAAAGAGTCATGAAAAATTTGTGAGAAAGAACAATGCTAGAGGAAGACTTATGATTGGGGAGACATGCAGAAGTGAAGAGTGTTTGATGAGTTTGGGGAAATACTTGGTATTTGGTATCAAGTTTTTGGTAATTGCATTGGTAAGCTCTGCTGCAGTAACACCACTCAAATGTCAGAGGCTTATGCAAACAAAGTGTTTGCTTCTCATTGACATTACATACCCATTAAGGATGGCTGTGAGTGAGCCATGGGTTTTCCCTATGTCTTCTTCATTTTTGGATTGAAGCTGAATGAGAAGCTGCTATTTGTACAGGCTATTCTTGTGGCAGAGGGAAAAGAGTCAGGTCACTGGAGAAGACATGCAATTAATCTTAAAGCATCTGCTTACTTACCATTATCTAAGGAAAATCACACAGCCAAACTCTATGTTGATGGTGCTTGGGTACATCCTCCTCCACGGAGGCCTGCAAGTCACATGGTAATAGCCAGAGTGTATAATCCTTTTACAGGAAAGGGAGTGAATCGTGGGAATAATAATGTAATCTACCAGATAAAGCCTGTGCTCTTTGCAGATGCTGTCACTATTCATTAAAGCAACAGACCGAAATGAGTAAACTTCATAGGAGGAGGTGAAATCTCTTGTTCTCCCTAGATAGAGGGTTCTGTCCTAAGGAGAACAACTGTTGTCCTATTTCCATGCTTTCTGATGTAAAAGCCTAATGCTGTATGATTTTATCACGCTGCAGTTAAAATCTGTTAAAGACTGAAATGTGAATCAAAGACAGTTTATATGAATTGATGGAGAGGATGTGAACCCTTTATACTGTTTCATTACAATTAAAATGAAATTAAATTAGAAAAAGTAAACATAGAAAGGACCCAGTTAACATGCCTTTTTCCTTTTCCTAAATGGCATTATGTTCAAGATGATTTTACTTGTTGCCTCTTTGTGACTACTGGCCTCATAAACAATTCCAATCCCATATATGTGATACAAATGAGGAATAGTTAAAAATGAACTAAGTATATTTTGGTGCTAACAAGTCACTCCCAAATATGCAAATGATTAAATCAAATAAAAAATCATGTAGTGGTATTAGACTAAGTCATTTCTAAGACTTTATTTGGAATATTATTGAACAAATAAAACTAAAGTCTGAATTTATCTTCACACTGTCTCTTTGGTTTTCTTTCTCAAGTCTCTGGCCCCTACTGGTCATTTCCAAAAGGTCTTTCCATAAGGTCACTCTTTATCTGGTCCAAAGACTGGCTTTCTCTTCTCCTTGCAGTCCCCATCAAACTCTCCTGTTTGAATTCTTAGACATACTACAGATGTAGCTCTTTGCAAATTTATCATTTCATCTGAGCATAACTTTTGCTGATACCAGTACATTTCCATTAAAGATCAATTTTGCCTGACATTCAGTTAGAAAATGGTTTGTCTCTTTCCTTTCTTGCAGTTATACCAAATTTTTATAAGGGAAGCCCAAGTTTTTCCAGATCCCAAATCTTCAAAGTCCAAGGAACACAATATATGGGATATGTGATAGATATTAAATATTTGTAGAATAAATGAATAGAAAAGTAAATAAATAAATCAACCATTCTAGCAGATAAGCCTCTCCTGTGTAGAAAAAAATAAACATTTATTTAAAGATATTTAAAGAGAATTTCATATATATTTTTTATATAACACATTCAATCAACATTATTTGTTTAACTAAGAAAGGAGGAAAAAGTTTGGTGGTTCATAGTAAAACAGATGTCCTAATCACGATATCACTCCCTACTCTCCATCAATTTCTCTTAAGGAATGTTTATAACCCTTTTATAATACTGAAAATCCTAACATTAGGAAGAGAAAGTTGTCTCACTCCCATCTTCTAAAATGTCTTTTTCTAAAAACTTAGAATCCTATTAGAATGTCATCAAGATCTAAAAAGGCTTATTTTGTGTTGTAATAATCTACTACACATAATTATGCTTATAAAAGAACACAGACAACTCAAAGCATAAGCATATCCACAGTATCTTGTATTTGCTTTTTAAAGACCATTAACTAAATTGACAATCAAAATGTTGCTGTAAATTTTTAAATAATTTTAAGCACGTCATTCATGTGCCAATTCAACAGCTTGGTCTAAGGCTACTTTTGACAGAGGACTCAAAGAGTCTTATGACTTCCATCTTACTGTGAAATGTGGAGTGCTGGGTTCAATCACAGCAACAAACTTTGAAGCAATGGAAGAATGTGAATAGACTCCCATTCCCTTATGCTGCAATCACTACTCTTAGGAGATCAGTAAATGTATTTCTCCTAGTTTTGTATGACTACACAACTATAGTATATACCAAGTCTGTTTTGCTACATTTGTAAAGTCTATTTAACATCTAACCAATCTCAATCTTTAACAAATCATAAACTATTCAATCATGAAATTATAAACTATCCAAGAAGGCATTCTGAAAAGTGGAAAACTGGTAAATATAAAACCTGTCATTATAACATTAGGAGTTTATTTGCATAAGCACAGAAGTGGTGCTAATCTCAATCTTATACACAAATAAAGGGTGCTCAAAGAATAACTTTCTAAAAATAAAGTGGTAAACAGTAGATGGAATGTTTCAACTACAATGTAAGATTTTAGTAAAATAAATACAGGAGCAGACCTTTCAAACAAAATAAATTTTTACGTGGAAAATGAGATAGGGAAAGCATAGTTCTTAATAGAAAATAAAAAGTGTAAAATATCTTGATATATTTCAAATCTTTCTATATAATTTGTAAATTTAAAAAACTGGGCCCAAAGTATTAGCAGTAGAAAAAAGACTAGAAGGAAATATACATCAGAATGTTACAGTCCTTGTCATTCAATGTTGACAGTTGTGACTTTTATTTTCTGTACTTCCCAATTTTCTTCAGTAATCATCTATTATCATTAATATCAGAAAGAAAAACATAATTTTACAGTATTAAAAGAACTAACCAACCCCTTAGTATCAGGAAAGGGTTACACTGACTTTAAACATGCAGTAAGGAAGGGCCTACTTTTTCCTTAGATTTTAATAAACACTAGAGGCTTACATATCAGGTAAAAATTTCATTTATATTAGAGTTATTACTTGTTTCTAAGTCCAAGCAAGTGACAGCTTTGATAGGAATATTTTCTCTCTGGTCCAAAAGTATCTTACCTTTTATCCCTGAACTATTGCAAAAATTATTACAAAAATGTCTGGGAAAAAAATCAATGCTGCTACTCAACTCCATTGCATTAACAGGTTTTTCATCAAATTCTACAAGAATGCATTATATTGCTTTCTTCCACAACAGCAACATGAGGTAATTTCCATTATACTGCTTTTATAGTTGAAAAAATATCTTTCATTTTCTAAATATTGAACAATATGCTAAGCTCTTATACTCTCATCTGGGACCTAATTTCTAATTTAAATTTAAAGATGGTTTGAAGTAAATTAAATGGACCTATGAAACAAGATCTTGTCAAAGCCCAAGTTGAAAATGAGATGAGATCTTTGATAAAAATTTTTCGCACATTAAATTGTAACAACTTTTGTAAACGGAGACAGGAAAAGGCAGTTGAGGGCTGCAGCCTCAGTTTGCATATTGGAATACAAATGTTCAACTTATTCAAATAATTCATTTCCAGGAATTACACAGAAATGATCATATGAACTTAGCTACTGGGAAGCAGTTACATCAAGGTAATTTCAAACTAATACTTTAGTTAGTCAATGAATTATTGGAGAATATTAGCATTGTTACAAAAGATACTATTTTAAGTCACACTCAAGTACTGAGTTATGTTCACAAAACTGGGTTCTAGTCCTTCTGGTTTCCTGTCAGATAAATGCTTATGTGCAACCAGCATCCCTGGAACATGTCATAATAATACATATATATAATTCTCTTATTAGAAATAAAGCTTGGAATTGTCTTCTCACATTTACAAAAGAGGTCCAATTTATAACTGGGCATCCAGAGATGTGGGACTAATTTAAGGATATATTTCTACAAATTATTCAGGTTAAAAAAAAAAAAGAAATCTGAATGGTTGTCTTTTTTCTTTCTTCTTTTTTTCCCTTTCCTTTTCTCTTCTTTCTCCTGAAACTAGCACTTTGGCAAATCACATTGTTGTGCTGTGTTATGATGCATGATGCTTTCTTAGTAATGCAACGTGTCTAAATGACAAAATGCTGGCTATCTCCCAAAAATGTAAAATAGTTAAAATCGTTTTTCAAAGGAAAAGAACCCATTATCAATTCTTTTAACAAGATTTTTTGCTGTAAATGGAAGCCAACCAACTTAACACCAAATCTTCATAGAGTTTATGATTACAAAGAAACAAAAGAGTTTTAGGTATGGGTGATTTTGTTTATGAAATTGTTCACTACCCATAACTCCTTCCTTCTTGGCTCAAAGAACCAAATTACGAACCTTGAAATTGTCTTCTGTCTCTTTTTTTAGAGATGTAGTAATAGAAAATTCCCTCCACAAATCACATGTCCTTTTCACTTCTTGATTTGAACTGCAGGTCGCTGGATGTTTTTATTTAGAAAACATTTAAAAATCTTGATATCAAAGTCCTGACATTAACTTTCATTTCTTATGGTTCAACTTAAATATTTTTAATGAAGTGCTTTGTTTCATTGTCTTCTCACAGATACTGATAACCCTGATAGAACAGGTAACACACAGATGTACTGAATTTCAAGAGAGATAAATTTCTTTAAAATTTCCTGAAAAAAAAAACAAACAAACTCCCCCCCTCCTTTTTTTTTTTTTCTTTTTGATTTTTTTCTAATTCCCATTTAATTGGAGAGGAAGGAAGAAAAGACAGGAGGAGAAACAGGAGATGTATATTGTATCTAAAAGTGTGGCAAATGCTTCTAAACCTTGCCATATAAATGAACCTCTCTGCCTTAAAACATTTAAAAATTAAAGCAAAAAGCACCCATCTTGGGGCTGGGGATTTAGTTCAGTTGATAAAGTACTTGCCTCATGTGCACAAGGTCCTGGGTTCAATTCCCAGCACCACAAAAATTAAAACAAAACTAAATCACCTTATTTTTGCTCTTTTCTTCTTTTTCTTTTTACCTTTCAGTGGTCCAAGTGAAAATATTTCTTGGAATCATTCACCCAGCCCTAATTCTAATAGAAGACTTCAGAGTTTGTGTCTAATAACAGCTCTGTGGAGGCCCTTGAAATTCTAATAAAGACCCATCAACCTATCAGAAGAACATGTAATTTTATGTTCATTACTTCCTGGTGCCTGACTACAGAATTTGGATGGTTGCACCTCAATTAAAAGTTGAATTGAAGTTAATATCATTTAAATAAAAACTTCAATAAAAAGTTAAAGTTCTTTTCTTAATAGCATTAATACCCTTTAATGACCGCTATGGTCATTACCACCAGATAACTGACCTCCTTGACCCTTTCCTCACTGAGAAATCTGGTAACACAGACAATTATATAACAGTAATGAGCACTCCATGGGAGATTACTGTGTACCCATGTACCTTAACTTACCATTCTGCTACCTCCATTATTTAACAAACGTTGCATTTTTCCATTATAGGTTTTTCTGTTTTTAAAAAGAAAACTGCTCAGGCTTCAAACTCACACCCTCCCTTCACCCTGCAAAAGTTCACCAAATAATTGGCAAAACCTTTAGATATAATTACAATGGTGTAAATTAGGTAAGTCTACTATTCTTGAGTAGTGACTGATGCCTGTTAAAGAACTTAATCTTTACCATTTGAGACCAATCTAAAGAAGATAAAAAGAAGGCTTATAAAGGAAGTTGAAGGTGACTTTCTAGGTCTCTAACTAGGCTCTGCATATGCTGTTAAACTTAGAAGTATAAGAGACAAAAAAAGAAAGGTCCAAACAGGTGATTTTTAACAGGAGAGACTTCACAAATTAATTCCTGTTTTCCTTTCCAGTAGAATAACACTAATAGGGGGTAGTGCCAAGAAGAAAGGGAAGAGACACTAGCCCAATTTTCGGCTAAAATAATGACTTAATAGGCTCAGTTGCTGAGAACTCTGAGAAATCTTATTCCATAATGTAAGTTAATAGGGGCACTGTTTAAGGAAAAACAATATGAACTTCTTGCTATGCTCTATAATTTTATATCTTAATGATCACATCAAGCTAGTAAAAATAATTCTAATTTTTACAGCAACTGCAATTCACAATCTAGAAAAGTGAAATAATACCAAATATTGATTTACAACTAATTCTTACTAGCCAAATTGGACTACAATTGAATTTAAGTAATGCTTTATATATTGAGGTACCCATAGTTCCAAGTTCACTTATTTTGGTTCTATGCTTTTCATATTGAGTTTTCACTTCAATAGGAGATTATTCAAAGAATGAAGGCAAGATAATATTTTATTCCTCTGAGGACAGATACAAGATGAACTGAGCATTTGATGGAACTTTCAGATGTAAGCAAAAGAATTTATTAAAAAGAATTTTGCACTAACATAATTTGTTGCTTTGAGGAGATTATATGATCTCTTTTTTCTATAAGTCTGTCAAATAAGTTTAGGTTTATATCCACATCCATAAAGTCTGAACAAAAGTGGGGAAACTGAGTTAATATCAGTCTAATAGTTCAATGTTTCCCAATTACTTCAAGCTTAAAAAAAAGAAATAACAAAACAAGAGAAATATTATTCATTCATTCACCAATAAAGCAGTACCTATTACATACTGTGAAATGCATTGGTAAGAAAATAATCAGACATAAAGAATAATAAAATTATGGCATTTGCAGGCAAATGGATGAAATTGGAGAATATCATGTTAAGTGAGATAAGCCAATCTCAAAAAACCAAAGGACAAATGATCTCACTGATAAGCGGATGATGATACATAATGGGGGATGGGAGGGATGCAAGAATGGAGGAAGGAGAGACTGTATAGAGAGAAAAGGGGGGTGGGAGGAGTGGGGGAAGGAAAAAAAACCAGAATGAATCAAACACCATTACCCTATGTAAATTTATGATTACACAAATGGTATGCCTCTACTTCATGTACAAACAGAAACAAGTTGTACCCCATTTGTTTATAATAGAAAAATAAATAAATAAATAAAAATGAAACTCATGCCCTCAAGGAGTTTATAATCTAGTGAACACCATTAGACCAAATGAAATATGTGATAAATCACACAGAAGCAACATGCTAAAGGAATGCAACCAATATGATTAATTTTGTCTAAGGGTGAGTTAGGAAGAACTAAATGGACTATGTGACATTTGAGCTGGATTTTGAAAAAAAATAGAGGTTGAACACACTGAAAGTGGAGCAGAGCACCCACTGTGAGGGAAAAGTACAAGTGCCAGCTAAGACCTGTAGCCAAATGTGAGGCACAGGAAGTGTTGTCTGTGGGCTGAGGTTTAATCCAGGCAATAGAACTAAGGGCCAATAAGCCTGAGGAGGTGATTTGATGATGTATCAAGAAATATTTTGAAAATCTTGTTAAGGAAATTTGGCAAAAAGCTTGGCAAGGTTTTTGAACTGGAGTTTGGTGTGATCCAACATGTATTTTAGGAATATGATCACAGAAATAGAGTGACTGGCATACAGAAATTGAAGCTAAGAGTCAATTAGCATACAAGCAAGATTACTGGGGTCAGGGTGGATGCTGCCAACATTATCATATTATAGTAAACATACCATTTGAAGTTCAACTGTGAAATAAAAATCATTTACAAAATCTGTGTGAAATTACATTTCTAAGTAAATCTGCAGCCCTTACCCAGAAACTGGAATGATGAGGTCTGGACCAAGTTTAACAATGGGTACAAAAAAAGTGATGAGACAAAAACTTAAGTGTGGCTCTATCAGGTGCTACTGTTTCCACTAATTTGTAAATAAAATCACTCTTGAATCAAGCTGGGGAAGCAAACCAAGTTAGTCACACAGTTAACTACTACAATGGGCTTCCCATTTAGTCCCTATTGGTCTCTGTATATATTAGACAAAAGCCAAGCCAAAGCAAAGTCATCAAGGTAGTACCAACAATGTCCCTGGAAGACTGAAACATCATCCCTTTGGTCAAAATGGTGCTTAATTCATATATTTTCAGCCGACGCCAAGAGCAAGAAGAGCAATGTTCTACATGTATCACCACATGAGACCTCAGGTATGACCACAGGTGAGATTTTCATAGATCAAAAAGAAAAACTGTCAAGCAAACAGTTTTACCATTCTGAAAGAAAATGGAGCAAGAAGGTTTTTTTTTTTTTTTTTTTTTTGTATAAAATATATTGTTCTTCCAGGCTGCAGTGAAATAGTTTCTATTTAATTGCACAGAAATCCTAAGAAGGTTACAGCAGTGAAACATTAAAATTCTAAGGGCAACTAATAACATTAAAACTTTATAGCCCCAGATAGAATAATTTAGACAAAAACAACATGAACATATGTTTTGTGTAATAATAACAAACATTTATAGCTGTCAAGAGAGAAAAACACAGGTTTATGCACACCTTAATGGTGTGCATGGGTGAGCATGAGTATATTTAAAACATAATATATTACAAAAATGACAGCAGGCATGGCTCTTCTGGGTACTATGTTAAATCAATGAATAAATTACCAAAAGTGAGCTGTGGCTGTTTGGATGTGTAATTGAGCTTAACGTATGTAGTGTTATTTCAAAAGAAACTGTTCAAGGAGTTTCGAGCCCAATCCACTCTGCATCTATCCTAGGCAGTTTACAAATAGCAATAAATGAAACCGTTTCACAGTAGGAAGGAAGTTTAGTTATACACATTACTTAAATTGAGGAAAAGTTAATTTTAATATGCTTTTCAGGAATTGAAAACAAACTTATAATAATTTGCTTATGTTCACCAAACTGGAAATTGAAATGTTAATATTTGAATTTAAATTTATTTTAATTATTCACTGTATGACTCACAAAATCACTAGAAATTATCTGTTTAACTTAAAAGAAATACATACACAAAACCTTCATAAATATGTTTATTATTCTACTTGTTTTAATTACACAATCTGAATGCCATACTTTTCAAAAAAATTATTAGGACTACAGAATATGAAATAAATTTTAAGCTTGCTTGTGCCAACAAGTTAATGGCAATTGGTAATAACTGTGCTGCAGACAAGACCATTAATGTGATATTTTAGAATAAAAATAACTTCTCATAATTTTCTTTCTAATTGTAAGGTTGTTTGTCTTACTTAGTATTCTACCAGTTTTATGAAACAAAGAAAGAGGTACATTTTCTTACTTGTCCCTGCCCATTTTTCCTGGACTTAATTATCTTGTATTTTTCTACTTTATACGGAAGGCTATGACCATTTTACATAGGAAATTTGAAATAAAATTTCATATAAACAAAGTCCTGAAGATTTTGAATCACACATCTTGCCAGGTAGCCAAAAAAACCACTCAACAAGTATAATTTCTTTTTAGGAGACGGCAACTTTAAGCAATTTAAAATGTTATGATGGGCTTAGGTAACAACCATGCTGACTCCTTATTTTTCATTTCTTTTCTGTTAATAGGGTCATTATATCATGGCAGATGCAGGAATGTCATATGTTGTATGAAAAGGAGACTATTTTTCTTGAACAGCATATTTTTATCTGTTCTATTAGTCCTGTGCTTTGTCATCATTTATGACCATCTAATACAACAAGTATCTTCCAATGCTGTCTGCAATCGTGTAGGGCCCTGAACTCATAAATCCAAAGACTTGCTTTTCATTCTGCACTAGACGAATAGCTTCTTACTAACACTGAAAGTAACAAAAATAAGTTTGTATTTATCAAGATCTTTTTACTCAAAATAATAATACAATTAGATGGAAGGTCATTCCTCAGCAATTTTAGCACCACTTTTATTCACATTGTCACTGTTGATTCACTTTTCCACTCTACTCTCTTCTCCCCAAATTTTGCATGAACCAACCAATTTACTGACTCTGCCAAACAGTAATCCCCCAGGGTTTCTCTGCTTTTATAAGTAGATGATGATTAACACAGTTGGAGCAGTCAGATGCAGACAGTGGAGCCCACTGACGGCTCAATGTTTCTTAGATCAAGATATGGAAATTCATAAGACAGGAAACACTGTTTTACACACTGGGAGTTTTAAGGCCTAGACATTATATGCTGAAATTGTAAAGTTACTTGGAAAAAGCTTTCTTCTGGCACCCTCTTTTTAGTACTCTGTCGGCAACATAGGTCACTGGTCTTAAGAATTGACCCCACAGAAGCATCACTGGTTGTTAAGCAACAAGCCTCAAATACTATGCAGAAAGAATTTACTGAAGCTTCTATGGACAAGGCCATCAGAACCAGAAACTTTCCCTCACTACACTTATTTTAAGTGACCTATTTCCTCTCCTGATTTAAACTGAGTCCTACAGAATTAATAGGCAAGAAGTAGGGGTGTGTGGGAAGTGTAAAGGGACCAGCCGCTAAGTCAATATTAAATCAACTAGCCAACTACCATGTTTTTGATGTTACCCTATGAATACCAAAGCTAACACAAGTAAATAATGAGCTCTTGCTCATAGAAGTTTATTGTAGAGCTCTAAACTCATGTTAACAAACTGTTAACATCAAGACCCTAGACAATCTATCACTATAATAATATCTAAGAACAATAAAAGCAAACATTCAAATCAGATTCTGTACCTTTTAAGTCTCCAGATCTCGCCACCTTAAGATATGATGCTGAGGCTTAAAAAATATGAAGATGTCATGTACTGAATCTGTGGACCAGTGTTTGTGCACTGAAGGAGTCCTAGGAGTCACAGGATGGTGTGCATAAGACACAGCCTGGGCTAGAAGTGATATTTCTGGCTCCCAAGCTACCCTCACTACTATTACCACTGCTGGTACCACCCGAGGTCCTGCCTTGAGGTATTTGGCTCTCAATGCAGGAGAACAGGGAGGCAGACTCCCACTCTGACAGTAACTATAGGAGTTTGGGAATGTTCCAAACATCTCTGATCACCTTAGCAATCATGTCTGAATTAGTCAACCAACTTTGATATTTTCATATATATCATCTAATATCTTCAACAATTCCATGAGGGAGGGTTATAGCATTAGCATTCCTCATTGTGGATGACGAGACAGGTGAACAGAAGGGATTCTCTGACTTGTTTATCCCTTGGGTCAGAACTTCAATTTCCTTATAACTTATGGATATACAGACTCTATGTAAGCTCTCAATTTTCTAGTTCTAAAATTATGATTATTTGTCTCTATCATTAGCTCTAGTCTCAAAGTCAGTTCCTCTCCAATGAAAACAACTGATAACGAGTCTTGAAGAAAACACACTAAATTTAAAACATTTTCACCTACAAAGCATGCCAGTCACAATATTTTACTACTATAGCATATATTTCTATTACAGTTCTGTGAAATATTAGCTTACCAAATCAACATACCTTTTCCTTATCAAAACTATTAAAGATAATAAAGACAGATATTAAAATTAGAAAGTACTAGATAACTCAAGTTAAATAGTAGAAACTAAATAGTTGTACGGTGGTAGGTTCTTTCCTTCATCAACTTTTGGTACTTTTGCAAAACTTGATACAACTCTCACACACATTCTATTAAGGAATGATCATCTTACAGGGATTATAGAAAACAAACATGATCACAAAAGGAGATATGCTTTATTGAAATTACATATTTTATTATTCTCATTGGGAACTCAATAACAAATAAACAATTAACAATTAAGTGAAAATTTGTGTTTAAAATTATAATAGTAGTAAACTGCTCACACTTACCATCAATTCATAACTAGTATGCCTAGGATGTCAGCAAGTTAATTAACTTATATATGACTCCATTTAAAATGTTTTAAAAAACCAAATTTCCAAGTATGGACACAGTAGGCTGCTTTGTTTTACTTTTTCTTTTTTAGCTGTGATGTGCAAAGTTATAGAATATTTTGCACCAAAAACACTTCACTTTAGTTTTATAGAACTAGACTGCATTCTACCATATCAATTAAATTTAATCAATTATATCATTTTAATTCCATATAACCTCAGATAATGGATCAGCTTATAAAACTCATACAAATATTAAAGGACTAAAAAAGGAAAACCACATAACTTAAGGGTTTTTATTTCTGTTGCAAACTTTTTGTTCACTCAACAAGTATATTTTAGAACAATTTTTGAGGGCTATAGTATGCTGAGCATTGCAGTGTACAGAACAATGAACAAGAAATAGCTTCCTATTCAGACAGCATGAAACCTGAGAAATATCTTTAATATAAAATTCAAAAGGAGAATGTGATATAGTTATAATCAAGGTCTAAATGCTAGAGGAATGTTGAAAATCCAGTCATTTTGACACAGATGGGTGCTGGGTGGGAGACAACTGGTGTATTCCATGGTAATGGAGATTAAATAAGTGTAGAAGGGCAAAGACAGAGGGAGCTGGATGAGAAGAACTTAGAAAAGAGGACAAACTTGGAAAACCAGGAGTGATCCCATGAGGCTACAGAAAAAGAAAACAAAGGAGATTTTAAAAACAAGGCTACAAAAGTAGGAATTTTAAACTGGAGTTTGGGGACAGAGGGTCAAAAAAGATCTAGGGAGTAGTGAGCAAGAGGCATAGCTCTCAGGTTCTGACTCAACTGACAAATTCTACTTTGGTTTGTTTTATATGTGGGACCTATGAGTAGGATTTGGTTTGAAAAAATGATAATGGATAATAATTATTTTAATTGAAAACTACCAACCAAGATCAAATATTTTATTTATAGATTAGGAAGAGAGACCATTTGATTTGATAACCAAGAAGCCGTGAGTGAACATTGATGAGGAGAATTATTTCAGTAGAATGTGGACAATAAGTCCATGTAGAAATAAGTTAGAAGAGGTTTAAAACAAAGTAATGGTTTAGCAGTGGCAAAAAAATACTAAAAAACTATTTTGAGATATAATAGGTAGAGAAGTATTCAAATTATATAATATTCAGTAGTCCATAATGTTTTATCAAGAGAGTGAATTTGCTGTTTATTGCATCCCCAATAACTAATAGAAAGTTAAAGGAAGAAGGAAATTATAAAAAATGTTGAAGTTAGGGTATCTTCAGAGTCGGTTAATTCAGTTATTCAATGACAGAAAAACTCATCATCCCCTCTACCATCATTGGCATATAAGTATGGGTTCATAAGCAAACTCCATACACACAGACAAAATGGCATGGCAGCTCAGCTTCCTGTCCTTTTAAAAATATCCAGAGTTTAAAAGGGAATCCTTTCTTATTGTTTGTCTCTTTCTATGAGAAATAAAATCTTCCCAAAGCCCCACAAAGACTTCTTTTCCTATCTCACTGGCCAGAAGTGCAATGACTGTGCCTAAACCAATCATTAATGTGGCAAAGGAACTCTTACGGTTGCCTGTGGACTAGTCATGATTCACACACTCTCTGGCTGAGGAGTAGGATCCATCACACCTGAACAACACCATATGAAAGAAGGTGGCTATGTAGACAAAATAAGGGGTTCTGTCAGAAAAAGGAAGAGAAAAATAGCTATTGAGTAGGCAGTCTACAATGCCTGCTATATTAAGTTTAATATACATTATTTGATGCTGCTGTTGATGGTTATATCATTAGGGCAACATCAGCAACCCATTTCCCTTTTATCAGGAGAAGTGTGCCTATACTTCCTAATATCCAATTTTACCATTTATAGGAAGAAAGAACTATTGATTGTCTTGGAAAAGTACATAAAACAAGAGCTTCTATTTTAAGGCATTCATTGACAGAAGACTGTTGTGAGAGAACAACTGCTTAAAATTCATAATTTCTAAAGAGATTGTATCTTCAAGCTCTTTTGCCTGATTTCCCTTTTGTGTATTAACCAATGGAGAATAGTTGTTAAGTTTTTCTGCACAACTGAGACTAAAAGAAGATACAGATAACAACAGAAGATACTATTTGTCAAAGGTCTAAAGTAGAAATACAACTGAAAACTACTACATAATTGGGTAAAATATAAAAGTACTTACAAAGGAAGAACTTAAATTTACCTTTATTCAGAGATATCTTTGTTCATATCTCTGTTCTCTTTGTCCTGTATCACACAATTAATAATTCCTAACTTTCAACCAAAAAAAGAGGGGGCAATTTCCAATTATAGATTAATAGTAATAGTTACAAAATTCTCACTTATTAGGAAACAACATGGTTTCATTTCCTTCTAAAATACTACAAAAATTAACAGTATCACTAGTCAATGACAATTATAAAAAATACATTTTTGTTCAGTAATATTAGTCTAATTGAGAGAAAAAAACATGACATAACTTCATTAATGAGAATGAGTAGTGGGACCCAGAAAGTTGCCCTTCTTAACAAGAAGGCACTTGTTAAGTGTACAACAGGCCAGGTTCTGGAACATCCAAAGTCTTGAGTACTGGGGAAAGTTCCACCACATGAAGCTGCTGGCATTACACAACAGTCATCATTAATGATGCTACTGGATCTGATTAGCATCAGAGTCATGAGTTTATATCATGCTATTGTTAGTTTACCTTCAAACAGAAAAGAAATGAATGCTTTGGGGATAACGGGCTGGACAGGTGAAAAGAGATGAGACAAAGAAGAGTTTTTAAAATTTCTTTGTAATTCAAAACACATGTCCCTCAAGTTATGGATGAATTTCAGAAGGTTCAGATAAATGCTGAAAGTTTAAACATGCTAATGAAACTTAACTCTTTTCTGATCTAGCAACTAGACAAAAAATTTCCCTTAGAAATGGATGGCTTTGCCAGTTTTAGCCAGATGGATCTATCCAGTGAAATTCAGTATTCTTCTCACCTATATAATGATAGCCTGAATACATACATGAGGTATTAAATCAAAGATAGCAGAGAAATAAGTTCAACCAAACTGGTTTGAAAAAAAATGCAAGAATGTTTGTTTTTTGTGTAGGTTTTATAGAGCCCATATTCCAGAGAAGCGATCCAGGTCATTTTACAGAGCAGAGCTCCCCAACATTATATTTCTTATAAAAGTCTGGAAGAATATAAACTATGTTATGTTAGCTAAACCTCATTCATCATTTACTAGAAGGATGTGTATGTACACAGATTATAGTGGACCAAATATAATATGTCAGAGATTAGACTTTGTTAGACATTTAAATAGTGGTATGATCTAGTTCTGCCCTTTGAATTTATGTCAATTTAGAGACCTTTACCTTCTCAGGTTCAATCTCACCTAATCTTGTTAGAGAGCTTTAAAGCAAAGACTACAAATCTCATCAACCAGTGAGCTAGCCAGCTAAGTCATATTAGATGCTTTTAGTTCTTTTTTTTTTTTTTTCAAAGAAATCACTCAGAAGTATATCCTCTCAGCAAGTCCCTTCAAAGACTTAAAAAACCCTGACAACCTATTAAAACAATCAACCAACTAGATTTGCGTCAAGGAAGTTTAATAATAATAACAACAATAATCAATTTTATAGTATATATTACTAGTTATTTGAAGAAAAATAGGTTAGATAGCTCTTTTAGAGGTTTTCAGTAAAAGATTATTTTATGTACAATAAAAAGCAAGAGTCAAAGGAAGTAAGCAAGAAGCATAGAAAGAAAGAATTAAGATAGGGTTGTATCATTATGTAGGTAAGATAAAGCATCATGAAAGATGAGAAGATGAAGTGAGGTTATATCTTTAGCTCTAAAATGAACAATATGTATTAACCAAATAAAATAAAATATATTTTAAGATGAAATAATGTGTAAAGTGAGTAAAATGAAGATGTTTAGAATGTAGTTGCTACCTCAAGGAGTTTGCAGTCATGAGGCGTATAATCACCTTAAAAGTTAACTACAAAGAGACACATGGAATTTCAAGTCAAAAAAAGAAATGGTATCACAAAATTGTGTGATTAATCACCAAATGCATGGTATTAACAATAAATATAAAGCAGTTTAGAATGGATCGATATTGTAGGAAATCACTTTTGAGAGGTAAAATGAATTCTACTCTACTCTCCAGTCCCTCCTCACCCTCTACCTTCCTCTATTCAAATAATATTTCCGTTGACTAATCACATTGACTTTGACTTCATTCTAATTCCTTTGACTTTCTTCATCTTTACTGAGTTTATCACCAACATCCCTTCTTTCTTTCACTCAAAAGTTATATTCTCTTCTAGAAACTCACAGTTCCACCTGATTCACTTCCTCTCTGTCATTTAAATCATTGTGCAGTGGCCTCCCTTATCCATGGTAGATATATTCCAAACCTCCAGTCAGTGGATGCCTAAAACCACAGATAGTACCAAATCCTACATATTACTCTTTTTCTAATACACATATACTTATGACAAAGTCTAATTTATAAATTAAGACAATAAGAGATTAACTAATAATAAGGGTTGAGGTGTAGTTCAGTGGTAGACCACTTGTCATCTGAGGCCCTGGGTTCAATCCCCAGTATTGTATCAAATAATACACACAGGATACCTATAACAATATACTATAATAAAATTCTGTGAATATTGTCTCTCTTTCAAAATATTTTATTATACTGTAGTCAACTTTCTTCCTGTGATGCTGTGAAATGATACTTAAACCACTTGACAGCTTCTCTTTGGCATGTCTGAATTTCCAGGATCGCTGCTCTTGTTCTTTAAGGCTATTATTAAGTAAAATAAGGGTTGCTTGAACATAAGCACTGTGATACCATGACAGTCAATCTGATAACAGAGATGGCTACTATATGACTAATGGGCCAGAACAGTATATGGCATGGATATGCTGGACAAAGGGGTGATTCATGTCCTGGCTGGGACAAAGAAGGACGGTTAGAGATTTCACCACACTACTTAGAGTGGTATACAATTAAAAACTTATGAATTATTTGTTTCTAGAATTTTTCATGTAAGAATTTTCAACCACTGTTGACTGTAGGTAACTGAAACCATGATATTATGGCTAAATAGTACTATTATTCATACTCTTTCTTGTTCTTCTTGAAACTGTCACCTTCAACTGACCTTATTTTACTACTCCTGTTCTTCAGCTTGACCTACGTTGCTACTGGCACCCAGCATTCTGGACTGCAAAAGCTTACAGTTTCAGTGTTGAGCATGTTGATTCTCACATCATCCCCAGTTTTAGCATGGCATCCCTACTCTCAGTAACCCTAGGTATTCCTCAAGATTCTATTGTACCTTTGTTTTATTTTCATACAATAGTCTCTTACTTGTCAATACCAACTGCCAAAGCTATAGACATTTATTTCAATTTGGATTGCCAAACCTATTTCCTTAGCCTTGATTACTCCAAGCTTCAGCCTTGTATTTTCAACTGTTATCCATGACCACATAAATGATATTTAGGGTTATCCTATTTCCAAATCATTGTTCTCAAAACTGCTTATACTTTGGAATCACATGGGGAGATAACATAAGTGTCTTCACCCAGGCTTTAGACCTAGATAGTTTTATTAATTGGGCATCAAGTTCACTGTACTAAAAGAGTTAATTATCTTTCTCTTCAAAACTGTTCTTTATCAAAAACATGTCCAACCTCAGTTAACACTGTTTTAACTGATCATGCTCAATCCCTGAAGTCACTGTTAACTCCTTTCATCTCTTTATCCCCTAAATGCCAAAGTCTATTAATTCTTCTTCTATGATATTGCTCTTAATTTTTTTCTTTATATTATTACAGCAACCATTTTAAATCAGCTGCCTTTAGTTGCTGTACTAGTTTCCTAATTCATTTTCATGATTTTTAATTCTTCCCCTTTCATCATACCCTTTCCATCTGTTTTCTGTGGCCAAATTGAATCATTAAAAACACTCATGGAACACTAATAAAAACAACTCTTCAACTTGGTATTCAAAGCTCTATGGAATATAGCTCAAAGTTTTTCAGGCTTTATCCTCATGAGGTCCTCTCTCCTTCCCATAAACACAAGGACACTCTATGCTCAAAAAGCCAAATTATTCACTTCTCACCATTCTCTAGATGTCTCTCATTTTTTTCTTTTCCACACTTTTTCTTGCTATATCTTCTGCCTGGAATGTTCTTCCTAGTACCAATTAAACTGAATACTGGAGACCTCTGCAAAATCCATCTTCTCATAGGGTGAAAGCCTTCTCAGAGACAATCAGTTGAAATAATGTTCCCTCCCCAAATTTCCCTATCTCGTCTATGCCTTATGATAGTACTTAACACACATTACATACATGTATGCAATTTAGGATTACAAACAACATGCATGTATGTAATTTAGGATTACATACATGTGTAAAAAATATCTCTACTACTAGGCAGTGTAAAAGAGAGAAATGGTGTGCTGTTCATGGTTATGTCATTACAGTGTAGGGACACATTCAATATTTATTAATTTTAAGGACATATTAGAATAGTATAGATAGAATGAAAAAAAAACATTAGTAAAATCAAAGAGAAAAGGGAAAACATATTTGGAAGATGGTAGATAAACTAGAAAATATATAAAATGAAACACTGATGTGAATGTCTACTAAGAAGTTAGAATCAAATGAGCTTAAGGGGTTTGGCCTTTATCCTGTCATGGATAGTTTCTAAGAAGACTGTCTCAATACACATGATTATGTCATACGTTTTGAATGTGTTTTGTTTTTTTTTCATCAGGAACATGATGAAATTTAAGAGATAGGACTGCTAGAATTCTTGGGACAAATGAATGAGACAAACTAGATAGAAGTCTTAACATGAAACTATACCACAGTAAGTCTGCTGTAAATGCTAACCCCACTAATAAAATATTATATAAACACACACACACACACACACACACACACACACACACACACACACACACACACACTGCTTATACAACAATATCTAAGACGTCAAAGAAAAGGAAGTTTTTCTGTTTTTGATTTCCAGAGCTTGAGAAAGAAATGAATAAGATGGAAGAGACCCGTGAAAACACTAATGTCCATGAAATTCCATGGGCAGCCTGTGAATTAAGACCTCTAAATGACAGGTGAGGCAATGGCTTTTAGTTTTTACTACATTTCACTAGATATATACTTTCTTCTCTTTTCTTTCTCCTCCTGTTCCTTCTCACTTCTCTTTTTCACTTTCATCGTTTTAGCCTCTTCTTTAGGCTTCTTTTTTCCTTCTCCCCTTCTCACTTAGTGAGGTCCCTGGATTTGCTTAGTCCTGCAGGGGCACTACTAATCAAGCATTGGCCTCTAGAACACAGCTAGGTATAAAGATGAGAAGCCACTGCCCCAACTCAAGGCAAAATGGCCTAGAAGCCATAGTGAGATCGGGCCTTGAGCTCTAGCCCAACAGGATCTCCAATCTATTTCCTGAGAAACATTAACCCTCATTTGGCCATAGTGGGAGATGTTCTGGACCTCATGGAAAAGAGCACTCCAGTACATTGGAAAAATATCTGTCTCTGGTAGTATCATAAATACATAAGTGGCCATCTTCTAAGTGAAATCTGAAGAGAAGGATAAAACAAAATGTGGATATCTCTATGTCTCTTGACTTCACTGGATGAAAGAGATACTTTGGGTGTGGAATACTTCAAAGAGTGTTTGGAGTATTCAAGGTGTTGACTGTAGGTGTGTGTATAGTTGCCATTTTAAAAGAAGTTCTAGGTGACTCAATAAGCACAAGAGCCAGAACAAAGTAATCCCTTTAGCAGACAATGATCTCCCTGGTTCAGCCTGGGGCCCCTGCCAGAAACAACACATTCCAGGAAAAAGTGAAAATCACACACCAACATAATTGTTTCATGCTTTCAAAGAATTAACTTATTAATTTTAAGGCATTTTTAGAAGCAATTCTACATCTTGACCTCTTTTTTGTGCTTAAATAGTTAATGGATTTTTTTAAAAAGTTGACCTCCACTATATATTAAAAAATCCCTCTAATGGATTTATTATGCTATCTTCAAAATAGAAAAGGTTGAATATAAAACATGAGTTCTGCTAATAAAAGATGGCTCTTTTGCAAAGATCTAAGTTTGTATCCAATATCATACTTTTTCATAATTCTATATATCATAGAGTCAGAGATTAGACATCCTTAGACAAAATAAGAAAAAAATGAAATAGCTATTCACCTCAATGACATTTCACCATGTTGATCAGAGACACCAAAGAATTTCACTTCCAGATTCTTGCTGAGTCAAATGTTCCCATCATCAAGGTCACCAGAAATGGAAGTACAGTGTAGAAAAGCAAGATAAATTATGGTCTTATGCACCATATAGACCATGATAGGGCTAACCACTAGCTATCCTTTGACCTTCTAAGTATTTTTAATTTTTATGGGTATATCTACCCATACATCTGATGATATACAAATTTAAGTGCCTCAAAGATATTAGAGAAAAATTTTTACTTGATTCTATCACAAATTTAGTAACCACACTGATCTTCAAAGAAGTAACTCATTTTGTTTCTGTCTTTCAAAAAACACTCTTTTGAAGAAATCTGCCCTTTTGATAACAACAACAAAAAGATTATCAAAAATTCCACAATGGAAGAAAGAGCTCTGCCTAGGTACTGCAAATCAGGACTGTGATTATATAGTTCAGCAGGAAAGGAACTGGATCAGATGCAGGCTTTTAGGAAGAATTCTGAACAGAAGAGGTGGAATTGGTAATGCATTTACTACTCATTTGCTTGCATCAAGAACTCCATTCCATTTCAATCTGCCAACATCCTAATTAAGATGATCTGAATCTTAGGTGATCTATTATTCTAGATCTAAGATAGCCCAAACTACGTTAGACAAGATGTTACACTGTGTGCTTACATTGAAACGATAAGGCCATTGAGCAGAAAAGCATGTCTTCTCTCATGTCTGGCTCAGCACTGGACAAAGTCCCTGTCAGCACTCAATGAATAACAGCAAGGCCTTTGCCTATTGTCTTTCTCTCTACTAGTTTAGGCATGATTTAATTTTATAAATTCATTTCTGATTCTTTTTGACAACATATACCTGTGTTCTTCTTTACATGGGTAGAAGAGAAAAGTGTATCAAGTATTTTTTATGCACGTGTACATCAGCATATGCAGAACTAACAACATATTAATGCATATTCTCATTCAATGCCATAATACTGTTTGCGAAGAGCCCATATTAAAGAATACGCCAACTATATAAGCTCATGAGCCAGCAGAGAAAAGAATGTAGAGACAATGCTTTGTTGTATCAAATCTCTGAAAAGACACTCAGGATCAAACTACTCTGTACAATAATGTCCAGTTGAACTATTACCCGTGAGGCACCATCTAATATAGAGAAAATGTCTTGCAAATGTACTCTCAAAATCAGTTCTTTTATAGCCCCAATTAAAAAAAAAGTTACTCATAAAATATTAGCATTATGTATTATGCTAACTGGGTTAAGACAGGCATCTGGTAAACAAACACACAAAAACATGTGTTAATACTGGACTCGCCTTCACTTGACATCTCAAGAAAGGTCAGGTTGTCAGTGATAAACCCAAGTCAAAGGCCATGCAGATGCCCATTCTCATCAATATCTAAAACAGTCCTTTGTAGGTGTGAGCAAACATATTTAAGAAATGTCTGTAAACTTACTCTCCTGCTATTGTTGAACAGATATCATTGATGACCTTCAGAGTCTGATATCCATTTCCAAAGGATGATGACTTCAATCTAAGAGCCTCAAAGAAGACAGATAAAATAAGCACAATCCTAGAGTTCAAAGCAGCAAACCCTCTGTCTCCTTTAACTAAGGAAATGAAGATGCTGGTTGGGACCCAGGCTAGGTCACCCTTATAGTAGCTGTAAAGTTTTCTGAATTTATAATAAAATCTTCAAATATTCCTTGTTCTGGAAACTTATCTGTTTCCTTAAAAAGGACAAAGGAACCATTGTTGCCTGCTTTCAGTGATGCAAAGTTTGATAAGTCATATGGGGAAATCCTGGCCTGGATTCTAAGACATCTGTAAAGATGCATGCTTTACAAGAGAAAAGTAGAGACGCAGGAAGAGAACATTTTAAAGGAGGCTATGTGAAAAAAATTTGTAAATGCTTGCTTTTTTCAGGATTTTTGTTTCATGCCTTAAAAGGTCAAAAAATAATATAGCCTTTGTAGGACACTGGATATTCACTGTGTTTTGAAATCCCTCCAGCAATATACACCATTAAAAGATTTAACATACTGAAAGCCTAGTTTAAGGAGATAAACTTTTACCAAACTAGCTAAAATGAAATACATAATTACAAGCATATTTTCAATTTTTGGATGTGAGTACCGAAGCTCTATTTCTACAACTGTTAAATTCTGTTCTGTATTTCCATATATAAAAGATTTCAGTCCTGGGAAAACACTTTTTTTTAAAAAATGAAATACAACAAATAAGGTATGCTGCCGAGTCCTGGGGGAGAAGTTTCCCAGAGTCTTTGAATTTCCTCCTATCCTCCTTCTTTACAAGATTTCTAAGACCAAGTCCTTTTCTGCAGTCTCTCAAACAAGGTAAAAAAGAAAAATACCCCCTAGATATATTCCTTAGATTTTCTATTATGCTTCTCAAGCTCCCAGTAGCTTCTGAAGTAAACCTAAGATGAATTCTGGAGTTATTTTTTATTATGTTTTAATTTCAGTTCCTCTTTTAGGTCTAAGATGAAATAGATGATCATAACTGCTGTGCTTAAAGATGCATTTCATGGCACAATTTGTACATGACCTGTGCAAGGTCACATCATGGAAAGGGGACTGACATGATGGATAAGGAGCCAAATACTGATTTTAGATCTATTATAATTATTTGCTTATTTTCTCCATCACTAGAATATGAAGTCTTGTACATTACATTTCCTTATTTAGGATTTTCTATAGGCCAGTATGTTAGGACTGTTAACTCTTTTCAATTCGCATGAAAACCTTTTGAGGTGAATATTATCATTACTTCTATTTTAAAAGTGAGGAACCTGAGATATAGAGAAGTAATTTCCCCAAGGACACCCAAATAGCAAATGCCAGTTATTGAACCCAGGCAGTTTGACTTCACAGACTGAGCCTCTCTATCACTCTATTTGCCCCAGGGACTAATGTTCATAAACATTAAACAAAAGAATGATCATTCTGATATCTCCATAGTTTCCTAAGCTTAAATTGAGAAATATATATATATATATATTTTTTTTTTTTTGGCCTTAAAGTGATTCTGTATTCACCCTTGAATACGTATGTGTTTATTTATCCAGAGAAAATTTAGTCCAGACTAGGGAAGAGGGAACTAGTTGGGAGTTGAAGGCCTAGAGTTCTGTGGGCTCATCCAAGTCAAAGTCTCAAAACTCTCTGTGCCTCCCTTAGGTTGCACATCCATAGACACCTACGAAAGCTTATTCTTATATCTGCTTTTTAGATGTACTACACTGTGCAGATAATGTGACATGAAAATGCTTTAGAATAGAACTACTATTAATAAGAAGAAAAGTATGTTATTCTTTGTAAACTGATATGACTCCTGGCATTTTCACTTTTGGAATGATTCAAATAAATTTTATATTGTTGTTGTTGTTTTAAAGAAGTGAGGCACCCAAATCATTAAAAACCAGATGTATTTATTTTCCCTCCTCATATCTGAATTCATATCTTAATAAGTCTCCTGAGTTCATTGTCACCTATTACACCCTTTGAAGCATTTAATACTTACATTTTACAAGTATACTTTATTTTCTGTTTATAATAATTCTTGCCCAGTGCGAAGACTGGAAAATTCAAAGATATTTAAAAATATATAATTGCATATTATAGGTCTCTTCCAATTTTTTTATTATATATTATTTTAATTTTTTTTTTTTTAAATTAAACCCAGGGACATTCAACCATTATCCTTTTCATTTTTTCATTTTTTTAATCTTTTTATTTTGGGGGGTACTGGGGATTAAACTCAGGGGCACTCAACTACCAAGCCATATCCCCAGTCCTGTTGTATTTTATTTAGAGACAGGGTCTCACTGAGTTGCCTAGTGACTCGCTGTTGCTGAGACTGGCTTTGAAATCGTGATCCTCCTGCCTTAGCCTCCCAAGCACTGGTATTACAGGCGTATGCCACCAACCTGGCACTCTCTTCCAATTTTTTAAAATTTTCTTCTAAAACATTCTTAATAACTATGTAAAACTTTCATTAGAATAAGATATAGTATGAATTAAACAGTCCCAGTTTTGAACATTTCAGCTGATACTAACAGTTCACTATTATAAGTAACACTTGCAACAAACATTCTTTCTCATTCATGTTGCGTGTGTAGTTCTGCAGGAAAATGGGCCTTCTTAGAGCCTATTACAGTGGTTTTCTGGGAGCCTGTTGAAATGCAAGTCATGCGCCCTTCCCATGGGTCTGATTTGGTCTGATGAGGGATATAGGCAGGTAGTCACTCTTTTTGAGAAATGCTGACACCACCTCTACTGTGAAAATACTTTTCTCTTCTTTGGGTTATATTCTTCATTCTCAATACCTCCCTACAAAGTGAACTAATTTGAAAGTGTCTATTTCAAACTGACACTGTTGATAGGGGTTCTTTATTGACAAAAAGTGCTTTTATGAATTTGGTTGATTTTGCCATTTCAGGAGCTCCAGGTTGGCACATCCTTCACCTCCCACTCCATTGATCACTATAGCCAGGAACAGGTTTTTACACACTGCAATGGGGTGTTATTTCCCTGCTTTCTTCAAACTCTCCCATTAGCTAATAACAAGACACCCAGTTTCCCTTAACTTCTCCCTCTTTAACCATACTCACCGGTCAGCTCAGAATGTCACCTCCTCAGAGAACTCTGATGCCCTGATATAAATCACTTCTCCCAGCTCAATCTCTTATCAAATCATGTATTCTGATATTAGAATCTGTCTCTCCGACTTCATGATAAGCTGCATGAGCCAGGCACTGAGTCTAATGGTTCATCCCTAATGCCGGGCGCCACAGTTGGCCCTGAGCAATACCAGTGAGAGGCAATGCTCTAGGTGCTAACAAATGTGGGCTCTAACATTAAAGGGTGCAGATTTAAATCCTAGTTTTGCCATTTAGTAGCTGTGTGCCCTTCAGCAAGTTGCTTAACCTCTTTGTGCCTCTATTTTCTCCCGGGGGCATTATAGTAGAACTGTGTTATAAATCTGTTGAGATGATGAAATGAGAGAATATAGAAGTGCTGTAGAATATTTTCTGGCATGCAGAATGCACCTAATACAGGATAGCCCTTAAAGAATAAGTACTCAGTATCCTCTTTGTTAAATAAATAAAACACAACTGAATTTTCAGTTGTGTCCTTTCTCATCTTCCTTCTCCCCATTCCCATCCCCACAAAGTCAAAGCTTTGCACAATTTTTCCCTGAAGTCTGCTCCTTAAAATAACTCCAAGTCTGCTGAATACACTCTCCATTCCGTGTTATTAGTTGCAGCTTTGATCCTTTCATCACATCATTTCCTAAAATATGTTCTCATGTGCCAAGCCACCTCTCTTCCTTCCTTCAAGTATTTCCTGAAATGTGACCTCCTCCATGGAACCTTCTTTAAGTAAAACTGAGCTCATCATTCCATCCTCTGTTTCCAACAAATAAGCTAAAGTTGTTGTTTGAGGTTCCAAAGCTGTAAATTGCCTGAGCTTTTCACTGGCTGCATGGGTCTCAGCATTGCAGTGCTGATTTTGGTTTCTCCTCTGTCTACATTTAAGAATTTGAGTCTAATAGAGGCAAAGTGTTTGTTTAACTTGCTCTGTATACATTTAGCACATTGCCAATCCACATGGATGCTGAAGAAATGTGATTTGATAACCTTTTACTTGCCTCGTCCATGTCAGGAACAGAAACCAGGAACTCTTAAATTTGTTTGCCCCATGTTATCATATGTTTCAATGCTAAGTCTTTTAGGAGACAACATATACAAAAGTAAGGCAAAACTGCAGAAAAATATCAAGTGAATAAAATTATTTTCCACATTATGAGTCCAAAGATACCTTTCATACAGTAGCACTTTGTATTGAAAGGTGTCTCATTTAAAGTTCAGTCGCATATGCTGCATGGGTTATTTTGTAAATCTAAAATGGATAACCAAAACATGTCAATACTCATTTTTAAAATACTTGTTGTATTCGGTGCATGCACCATTATGGAGAACTTACACTCAGAGCAAAAAGATTTGTAGCAAAGCATATGACCTTCTTCCCACTACAATGACCATCCCCTAATTAGGCAATGCATCTGATAGTCATTAACAGGAATGAGATAATGAATCACTTTCTCTCTTCTTTGTTAATTTGCTGTAACCAAGCGGCTAATGGATGTCAGAGCTGAGTGATTGCACTGATTATAGTGATTTATAGTTGCAACAAAACAATTTAAAACCATTCTGATTATTCATGTTAAAGATGCTTTATGTTTTGTTTACTAAATGTTTTATGTCCCCTTTTCTCCCACCCCTAAAGTACTTCCTCCTCCTAACCTGCCACTTTTTACAAAAAGACCTCTTCCTGTAAAACTTGAAAGTGGTAGGCTTTTTCCCCTCCTTTTTTCATTGTTTTAAACCAAGCCACTTCATTTTGTTTATATATAGAGAGATAGATATATAAAGTTTACCCACTAGACACAAAAAGCCTTAGGGGTGGAAGAAAACTTCAGTGGTGCATAGTTCAAAAAGAAGACAGGAATAAGAGGAAATAAGACAAACTTCAAGCCACTTACCTTGGGGCTTCCAGTCCCTTCCTCATCCTCTACAGACACATCAGTAGCCAGTATCTCGGCTTTGATGATATCCAGAGCTCTGAGAATCCAGCTGTGTTGCCGTTTGATTTGCCTCTGCAACTCCTTCCATTGACTTGCAATCATCTGCAGCATGTCCTTCAGTCCTTCTCCAAAAGGAGGGGAAAGCACAAGTTGGGGACCTGACTGAATCTTTACCCATTATTAAATTTTATGTAGTGATTTAGGTGGATATATCAAACACTCTACATGTTTTTAAATGACCTTGCCATCACCTTCCACATTAGTATTTGTCACTCAGAAAAGAGAGTGGCAATTTCTGAAACAATATATAAGGACAAAAAATAGAATAACCACATAGATGCCTGGTTTAGAAACAGACTTAAAATCAGTGTATTGACTGAAAAAAGGCATGTGAACAAAAATCAAAATGCATAAAGATTATTAACACTACAGTTTCACATTCAGGTGAAAGGCCCTGTGTTTATCTGTGTAGAGGCATTATAATGATCAGAAAGATGTACTGAAATAGGTAAAGTTAATTCAATGAGAAATACAGTAAATGGGCCGGAAGTAACACAGCAGTCTTCAACACATCCGATTAATGCTGTGCTTTTCCTATTTAGCTGTAGTAAGCTCAAAGAGCCAAACTGTAACTCATCCTTTATTATGGTCTTCTACTCTACCAGGAGAAGCATAACAAATGATGACAAAATGATTTTTTATTTGTAATCTGTTCCTCTTAAATACATTAATACTGGGCTAAGAATTGGTTGAAGGCCCAAAATCTGCTATTTGCAAAGACCAGCAAAGAACACAAAATGCTCATATGTGTGAATTGGCTGGGAAATAATCAGATACCTTTAGATTGCCTGCCTTATATCTGTAATGATATCTATAAGCACCCTAATGCATATGCATTGTAACTATATGTACAATTCTCATTCATTATCTTAATGTTATTTCCAGAGCACCTACATCAAAAAGCATGTCAATGTGAAGTTTTCAAGAATGTGATTTCAATTGAAACTCAGGCGAACAGCAAGCCCAAAATAAAATGAACAGACCATTTGGAGGCAGTATTTCATCTTATAAGTATCACAGCATTGTATGCAGTATATGAAACATTTATAAATCTTGAAGGTCAATCTGATAATGTAAATATTAATAATACATAAGGAAGTGAATATATGCAGTAATTTACAGCAATGCTTCTTCATTCTTAATAGTCTAGAGACATAAAGACTTGCAATATTTCAGGAGGATTTACCTGCTTTGTGAGATGCAATAAGCTCGAGAAGTTGGTGTCCTTCCTCCTCCACAGCTTCCTTGAGAGCACAATGACTGTCTACATTCAACTTGAAACTCTGCAAAGAAAAATATGAACATCAAACCCTGGAAAGGCAGTTGCACACAAAACATCCATACAAAATTACTTGCTTCTTTTTATCAAGAACCACACAGCCCAATTTACCCCCAATAGACAAACTAATTTGCAATACTAAAAGCTATTGATATTTGGGATCTGGGCTCAAAATGTTTCCATTAGATTAGCACAGTGCATCTGTTTGGAAACAGCTGACAAATCTGGAAATTCATTAAGCTTTTATGAAAAGTCACATCCCGTAGGCTATATCAAGAGTAGCAGTGTTCTATAAAATACACTGAATTTCTACCGGCACATATGAGCTCTTTTCTTCATTTTTTAGAAGTGCTGGTGATAGAACTATTTATGAAACCATAAAAATTGGCAGCAGAAAATATATTAGACTCATGTGTGCATATATAAATTCATTAATACAGTAGGGTTTGATTCAGCTGTCCCTCAGATATTCCAAAAGCACAGAACATGGAGGTGAATTTAGGTGCCATACTGAGGATTCAAATGCTTCTCAAATCTTTGCTTTTTAAAAGATTATTCTTTATAATATTACACTGCTGTACAAATAAATATATCAAGTACATCAGGGGTATTTTCCCTTCATGATAGTCATCTAAAAGACAAAAACTGCTCTCATGGCTGAAACCTAACTCAAGAGCAATTTCTTTCAGGAAGGCTTCCTTAATGCCTCTGCAGAGTTAATCACTCCTTTCTTTCTGCTCCTGATACCTGCTTCTATTGTAGAATTTATCATACTGTATGTGGCTTTATTTCTATCTTTGTCTACCAAATTATAAGTAACATGAAGAATTGCCACTTTCACATATCTCTTCAATTCCTGTCACATACAAGGTGTTCAATAATTGTTTGCAAGCATAGTAGACATCTGTTGAACTTGATCAATAATGCTCTCTAAAGGGAAGGTTTCCATTTAAATATTTTAAGGGCTGGAGATGTAGCTCAGTGGTACAGTGCTTGCCCAGCATGTGTGAGGCCCTGAGTTTGATCCCTAGCACTACAAAAAATAATAAATAAATATTTTAAGAAACACAGATGGTTTGCCAAATATTTCTCCACCTCTGGAATGTTATAAGAGATTCCAGCCACAGGAAGTTCAAGAGAGAGTAATCACAGTAACCAATCTGTTTAATCAATGATTACTCTTCAGGGTAAAAATTCATTCCTTGACTTAATTGGAACAAGCATAGATTTGAAATAACTATGTGCCAAATTTTGGCTTCTTCATGACAGGGCTTCAAAATAAACAACATGTTTTGCTCTCATGAAACATTCATTGAATAACAGTATATATACTGCATTGTACTTGGTATTAAGAATATTTGACAGAAGTTCAAAATGATCCAATCCAGGTTGGAATGAGTTTCAGATTGAAGAGGTAAACAACCATAAGTTGTAAAATTAGGTATTCATTCACTCACCACCTAGAAACCATGTACTGTGCCTGCTCTGTCACTAAGTCGGGCAACAGAGATTTGGACATTATAAAGCAAGGCCTCTGGCATCAAAGGGCCACTGCACGTGTTGCTAGGAGAACAAAGTACAGCCTGAGTCAATTTAGATGCTTAATGGCGAGTCTGGGCTCTCGTTTTCTCCATGGAGAAAAGGGGTCTTTTTAAAAAGTGCAGAATACAGAAAGAATTATCAAAAGAACCTAGAAATGAAGAAAATAGAGATAGACCTTGAAGTATAAAAATAATTTTTGACTAAAAAAATTCAAAAGCAAAGAATCAATTTGCATCTGATTTTCTGTTGTAAGATACAGTGATAACATCAGCCAAATATGACAGTAAGTAACAATATTAACTTTTCTGAAAGAGTATTCACCATTCCTCGTAATGTAGTTTTAGCTACCAGTATTTGGTTGAATAAAATAAAACAAATCAATATATAGGAAGCCTGGTGCTTCTGGTCAATCCAAATAATACTATATCTGTGAAAAATTAAATATTTATTTTATAGTCAAAACATGGGTGTGTTTACTTCTTACCACTGTCATGAAAATCCTCAATGCTGTAGCAATGCCATGCAGAATAAAATACATGTGTGTTTCGGGAAGAAGGAACAGGGAAAAGAGAAATATCTAAGATCAACTGAAGAGCATTAAAATTTAGGGGAAAATCGATTCTACAACTGTAAATTTGGCCTAAGGCTCTCTATGAATACTATTTACTTACAACAAATTTGGGTTGGATGATTGGTGATCATGAGCTTTTGCAAAGAGCATCAGGCCTATGTCATAGAGCAAAAGAGAACCTTAGGAGCTATAAGTAGGTTGGATATTTTGACATAATTGAAGCCAAAATATAGAATAGATACAGCTGGGTCTGGCTGTGCTTCAAGATGATGTGGAAGCATTTGATTAGGAAATTGGAAAAGATAAGATATTTATTATTAGGAAAAAGTCTGATAAGCTTAATGTTGTATAAAAGAACCATTTAACATAACTATTACCCAAATGGTACAATATTGCTTGATTTTCAGGTGCACCCATTAACTATGAATATAAACTAAGGAATTCACAACAGGCCTCTGAGAAGGCAGACAAGCAGGCATATTAACAAAATTGTCAATGAAATTTCTGGCTGCTAAAGGATTCTGTAATAAGCTCTCCCTATTTTGCCCCCACCTCTTCCCTAGAGAATGAAGCAGAGATAAAAAGGCTTTCTTTTCCTAAATTTGATATTTGGACACATTTCCATTCTTGAGCCATTAACACATTTCCTCAGAAATGACATATGGTGTATGTTCTTTCTGCAATATCTATACCACTCCCTGAAAATGTGGGTCATTCTCTGGAGACTTAATTTATGGTAAGAACATTGCCACAGGCAGGTACCAAGATCCGATGTCACTGATTATATGAAATTCCATAAATATGAGTAATCTGGGTCCTAGGGGACACCAAATCTTTTTTAGTGTCTTTAAAGCAGCATGTAACTGAATGACTAAAAGAGAAAAACTAGAAAGTAGAAAAAGTCAATGACTGAAACAAATACTGAATTATCCAAAAGATGATACATCAGAGGTTAACTAATGGGCACTTACATTACTATAATTTCTGGCATGACTTATATAGATCTTGGATATACTACTTCTTGGCAAGAGTCAATTCAGGTATGCCCATTGATCATACTGTGGTCATGATAAGACCCTACAAAGTAGAAAAAATAATACATCTAATCCTATTACATGCACATAATTTTTCTTTTTTGGTACTAGGTATTAAACTCAGGGGCACTGAACCACTGAGCCATATCCTCAGCCCTACTTTTGTATTTTATTTAGAGATAGCATCTCACTGAGTTGCTTAGAGTTCTCTAAGTTGCTGAGGCTGGCTTTGAACTCACAAGCGTCCTGCCTCAACCTCCAGAACTGCTGAGATTACAAGCATGTGCCATAGCACGGGACTTACATGCATATTTCTGAATGGCACTATTTGATGGTCACACAGACATGAAATAAAACCAAGCAAATATATACTTTAATGCAAATGAAACAATAATAAAACACAAAGAATGACTACGTATGAGGAATCATAAGAATAGACATGGATCTCCTGGAAGTGGGGGGAATAATCACAAAGGTTCAAATGTCTTAAGTGATCCCATCTTAGCAGATCATATCATGAACACAGACATTCCTCTATGGATTACTGTTCATATCTGCTAGATCCAAAGTTCTACAAGTCTTGTAATGACTGTGAACAGAGAGGATAGAGTTATTGAGTCTTTCCTGACCTAAATTTATATTTATAAGGTATACATTTATACAATAAATATTTATTGATCAACCTCTGTCAGGTCTACAGATATAAAAGTTAGCAATAATAAAGATAATAAAGTTAGTAATCCTGGTCTTCGGGCAGCTTACAGTCTAGTCTACTGAGGAATAGATAAGAACAAGTATCTTTATACAACCCAGTACAGAATAAATATGTAATTAGGATTTGGTGTATAATATAGAGTTGTGGAGCCTTAAGCAAACTGAACAACAATATGCCTTGTCCAATGAGATTTAAGTGTGTTTGTTTGATTTTAATTTAAAGATTATGCCAGCCAAGCAAAAATAAGACTGTGGGCTGCATTCCATGTGAGAGTGATAAGTGCTGAGTAGGTGCTGTAGGGGTCCATGTTGGGGTCCAAACTACTCTGTAGAGCCTGGTGTGGAACTTGTGAAGAATGAACTGATTTGTACATGGGTCTAGGGACACCCTTTAATGTAGCATGAAGTAGGGAAACAGAGAGGCAAGGGAGATAGCAGCTGTGGCTACAAAGGACTTGCCCTCAAGAACCATGGAAAAATATGCCAGTGACATGAGAGAATGACCAGTGCAGATCTATGATCCAGAAAGATCTTTCTGGCTGTTGCACTAGATTTTAAAAGGGCAAACTGGAGACAAAAAGGCCGTTTAAGAGGCTGCTGTGATAATATAGGCCAGATGTATCTGCATGCTCATTTTTTTAATTAACAAAAGATATGCTTTTTTTAAATGAATGGAAAAAATGAAAAATGAAGAAAATCTTCTGTCTTTTTAAGTTTTACTCAGTGCGTGAGAACAGTGTGTGCCAGAATTTAGTTCTTTGGCTGTTCTGATGATAAATACCAGAGGTTATTAGTCAGGAGTCTCCAAATGTGAAAGACATATTGAACTGATGAACTTTTACTCCCACTGTCATTTTAAAGCGATGGTATATATGCCGATGAATAAGACACTTGATGACACTTTTTCTTCACACAAAAGATTTTCGCTACCCTAAGAAAATGAAAACATGCCTTTTTGCAAGAGCAGGAGGAAGAATGTGTGTCCAGTCAGGTGAGGCTTGAAAAGCCACCTGTACGTGCCTCAGGACATCTCTGCCAAGCACAATTCTACATTTTCAGATGGGCTCCTGGTAGGGAAGGAGCTATCATCACCATGTGGAGGCCAACAGTTTTTCTTCTCCACGATGCCAGTCGTTGAGGATGGTCAGACGTACTGGTCCTCAAAACATAAAATACACCTTCAAAATGCCATGTGTACCAATAATTGGAAAATTTCTGTGGGTAAACATTCATTTAAGAACCTTCTGGAAACTCAATACCACGTTATATAGCCATTAAAATGAAGAACAGGCAATCATATGGCAAATATGTAGAACATGCTACAAGCAAAAAATGAAAATTCAAAACTGTATTACAGCTGGGTGCCATCGTGAATGCAATCCCAGAAACTCAGGAGGCCAAGACAAGAGGACTGCAAGTTCCAGGCCAACCTCAGCAACTTAGTGAGACCATGTCTCAAAATGAAAAATAAAAAGAGCTGGGGACATAGCTTAGAGATAAAGCATCCCCAGTTTCAATCTCCCCAGTACCAAAAAAAATTATCAACAATAAAATTCTAGCCATGTAAGTAGTCTCAGTACATGGGAAAAGATGACTATAAGGAAACACAGAATCTTGACATCATTTGTTCTAGAGCAAACTTAGAGTTATCATGATCTGATCTCACAGAGCCAGTTCTAAGTGCTTTACTTTTCTGAAACATAAAATGGAAACAATACTATCTAACTTCCAGTTATTGTGAGAATTAGAGATATTGAATGTGAAGCATTGAAACAGTGCATGCCAATGAATGAGGCTAAAAATTTCATATAAAATTTTAATTCATTTTCTCTGTTTTTCAAATGTTCTAGGTTGTAGTTGGTACTTTATGTCCCATATTGTGAGGCCCTCTAAGTGCCCAAGGACAATTACCAAGTCTCATTTGCTTTCTTTTCTTCAGTACAGGCCTACTCACAGGGACACCCCAAACATAAATGCTATTACCTGAAACATGAGAAAGCGCATGCCCAGGGCTGAGAAGCCATTGATCTGGGTCTTCCTTTCCATCAGTCTGTGCCCTTGGACAAGTCATTTAACCCTTCTGGGTTTCCTGTTCCCTTATCTGTAATCCAGGCATTTGGACCTCAATATTTTCCAGTCCTTGAATGTCTTGATTTTTATTTCCTTAAATCTAGGCAGTTTAAGATAGGTAACTTGGGAAAATTTTTATTTATTTTAAACCAGAGAATTTTCAAAGAGGGAAGAATCCCAAAGGCCATCTAACCCCTCATCTACCCCAGGGCAGCTCCATCCCTCAACCATCCTAGGCAGATGTGTCCCCTTCCATTTTTAACCATCTCCAGGTAAGTCCCTTCTAACGTTTCACCTTAAATCTACAGCACTTCTTCTCAGGAATTTAGGATCTCTGTGAAGAGTAGCATGAGTTTCCCTCTTCTTCAGACTCTATTGCTAAATCATCTTTCCAGTGTATGAACTAGAAATCAGAAGCACTGTGAGAATATGCCAATAAAATCTGCATGTCCAATCAATCACCCAAGCCCAGCCAATTTATTTCTCCATCCTAACCTCTCCATATTGACTAAAGTGCTTTAGACTTATCAACATTCCTTGTTCAGGTGACTATGAAGCCCCAATCATGGTCCCTTCAAAACTACACTTATCCCTTATTTGTTGTGTGCCTGTGGAGATCCAGGCACTGTGGGAAGCTTGAAGGATATGACTGAGGACAAGATGAACATGATCCCTGTGCTCACAGAGTCCACAGTCTAGTGAGTGAGTGGGGGAGGGGTCAAATAAATGGAATTGTAGTGAATTGTGTCAAGGGAGCTTCGACATGAGATGGAAGTGTACTAGTGACAAGTAAGGGCTCTAGAGCTAGACAGACTGGGTTCAAATCCTGACTTCTCCATCATCTTTCCATCCATGAAGTGAAAATGTTAGTGCCTTCTTCATGGGGTTGATGAAATGCATTGATACATGTAGAACAGAGTCTGGCACATGGTAGAAGCACAATAATTGTCCTTATTCACAAAATGATCTGTCTGCCAAACAACTCTGACAAAGACTCTTCTTAAGACTCTTCAGTGGTTTTCCAAGGCTATGGAATAAAGTCCAGGTCCCTAGCATGACTGAAGGACTCTTAAGATCCTTACCAGGTCAGTTCTGCAGACCAGACCTGCCTTGAAATGTTCCTGAACTGCTTCAAGTTTCCATCTCACACCAGCTGAGTTGTTCCTCCAAGATTTTGTTCACGCTTCACTCTGTCTGGCAAACCCTTCCCTGGCAAAGTCCTTCACATCTTTTAAAGCTCATCTCAGGTGTCACTCTCTCTAGGAAGCTTTCCCTGACAGTCTTCTACCCTACCAACTTGCCCTCCTATGACATCCATAGTACCTCTATAGAGCTCAAACCTCCACTTACTATGTTGTGTTAAAGTTATTAATAGATGTATTTACTTCCCATATTTGAGTTCCTTGAAAGTAGAACTGTGTTCACTCATTTTTGGTATCCGCAGTACCTAGAACAGTGCCTGACACATTGCATATATCTAACAAATGTGCAGGAGAGTGAATGCATGTAGATTTGTACCAAAAATGTTCCACATAATTTTCAAACAGCCTACACCATTTTGGGAGATATTGGTGCAATCATTCTTCACTTAGAAGTGGTTGATAAATGTCCCCAAATTTTACTCATTGAACACCATGTAAATGAGCTGTCATGTTCCTTCGCTTACAAAATTACTTGCCAATTACACTTAGATGATCCCAGCGTTAATTGCCATGTAAACTATACCCTGGCTGAGATAGCCCATATCATCAATTTAACTTTACCCTCTCATCATATGGTACTTACCATGTAATTAAATAAATGGTCAGCCACTGCCACAATTGTGTATTTCCCCAATGAAGTGAAGTGGCTACATTTGTCATTGACTTATCAGTTATGACAATCTATAACACACCTCCTTTTAATCTTAGAAGCTTAAAAAATTCAAAGAACACCGTACATTTGAAAAAGAAGTTCCAAATGTTTGATTAAAAAGATACACATTATAAAATCTTTGTTTTCCATTAAAACAAAGACACAAAGATATAAAAACAAAATTCCTCATTCTTTCTGGGAAAGAATTCTTCCTGAAATCTCAAATAACAAAAATTATTCCAAGTATTCAAAGGGCATTTAGCTCTTTGAGCAACTTATAATTTATTTCAAACAGTTGCTTTTTTGTGTGAAAAGTAGATGCATCTTACTGAGGTTGACATTCTTTTCTGATAGACTGGCTAATATCTTATGCAAGAATTAGATAGATGAGAGAGATCCTGAATGCTGATGGTGGCTCTGAGTGACGGAATTTTCATCTGCTTCTCTGGATGCCGCCTCCACACCTGACACAGGTAATCACATTGACTTCTCAGCATGGCCACATTAGGCCAAATGGATTCGCAAACAGAGGTTCTGTCTAAAGGGACCATTTGACTTCCAGAACATACTGCTCAGAGGCCTTGATTGAAAAGGAGGTCAATGGGGGCCCAAATATCTCTCTACCCCCTGAGGTGGAATAATTGATGTGCAGCAGCCCCTACAGATGTGGAGTCACCAGGGTGATGGATGGATATAAGTATATTATTCACATGTACATCTGCTAATATACAGGTCCCAGTGCAAACACCAGGACTTAAGAATATTATGTGGATTTAGGACAATCCCTGAAGGACTCTAGTTCTATTAAAATTTTGTTTGGCAGCCTGGGGCAGATCTATTCCAACTCCCACAAGCTTCATGTATTTGAGAGGGGGAACCAAACCACTTTAAAAATAAATTTAATAAATTTTGTAATGTCAAGTCATTAACATCCTGTCTAGTCATATAGTCTTCATATTTTGAAACATTAACCTGTAGAATTTTATTAACCCTTGTAATATCTGTATTAATGTTTTTATTTCTTTGTGTTCTTTTGCCAAAGAGGGTTAATTATATTCTAAAAACTGAAGGAAAAACTCCCATTTTTCCTCTATAGGTGTTTTTCTTTTTTTATTTACTTTATCCATGCATTATAATTATACATAATAGTGGTATTCATTATGCCATATTCATACATGCACATAATTTGATCAGTCTCAGTCCCTTCCTTCCCCCTTATTCACCTACTCTACTCACTGATCTCCCTTCTATTATTATTATTAGTAGTAGTAGTATATTATATGTATGATTCATGGTGGTATATTTATACATGGACTTAGCACAATATGACAGATTTTATTCCTCACTACTTTTTCGTGCCCTCCCCTCCTCCCTCCGTCTTGATCCCCTTTTATAGTTATTTTTCTTGTCACAAATATACCAGGCAGTACCCAGAAAGCCCAGTGATCAGACCACTTTGGTTTGTAAATGTTAGAGAAAATAACTCGCAGACATACTTGGTTATCATTTGATGGTTTATAACATTAGTGAGAATTTTCTGTTGTAGTAGTTATAATATTATTTTTACAAATGTTCATTCATTAATTTAAGCAGATTTTTTTCTTAGTATCTATCATGTATGAGCAAGTCTGGGAGTCAGAGGAAAACCAAAGAGACATAAGCTGTCCCTCAAATTGTGACAGCCACAAGAGAACAATTGAGGGGTGGGTGGGTAGGTGGGAAGAATTTCAACTTCTCTAAGAAGGCCTGGGCTTCTCATACCATATGTTCTCAGGAATTCAAGGAAGAGGGTACAACTCCTTAAAATGAAAAAAAAAAAAAAAAAGCATCCTCACATTCAACATGTTCATTTGATCTTCACAACAACCCTAAATAAGTATGACAGACATTTTTTCTGACTAATGTAAAGATCTAAGATTTCTACTTTATTTACCAAGTAAATTGTTTTAAGATTCTAAAATTCCAGGTAACCCAGTGGATAAGCAGGATCTGTGCATGGGGTACACAGGATGAAAGATAGAAGGTGACTATACCTAGCTCATGTGACTTTTTTGTCCAGACACAACATTCTCTGGCCTGTGTGTGAACCCATAGTACAAGGCCCATCTACAAACTTTTTCTTCATGGCTTAATATACCTTGCCCTAATTAGGAAATGTTTAATAAATATAGCATTTCCTGACATCTAGTTAAAAAGTCATTACCCCAGCAACACAGGAGGATGAGGCAAGAGGATTGCAAATTCAAGGCCAAACTCAACAATTCAGAGAGGACCTCAGCAACTTAGTGAGATCCTGTCTCGAAATAAAAAATAAAAAGATCTGAGGATGCAGCTCAGCAGTAAAATGTCCCTGGGTTCAATCCCCAGTACAAAACAAACAAAATAAAGTCATTAATTCCTTTAAAAAAATAAAACTATACATGAGTAAACTGGGCACCAATAATTTTCAAATAATTAAAACTGCTAAGTACTATGGCCCAAGAGTCCTTAAACTCAGGTAGAAAGTGTATTTCCTAGGTACTCTATGCAGTGCAAGGATCCTTTTTAAAAGAAAAAGGAAGACAATACTATTTGTCTCCTAGATATACAGAATTAATTATATGAGTGAAGGAATGTGGTCCAGGATTTTCACATGTCCAAAATGAGCCTCCTACCATACCTACTTCCCCACTTCCTCCCCACAAATCAACCTCAAAATGCCTGAATGCCATGAATTCCTGACAGACCCTTCTATCACTATCCACCAAAGCTAATAACTCAAGGCTGTGAGTTGAGTATTTCAAATTCCCGAAAGAAAAGTAATATTACTGTTTCCTGTGAAACCCTCACTCACCTTAAACTCATGGGAATCAAGGAAGACAAGCAAATGGAACTTCAAAGCTCCTGTGAGGCCACCAACCTGCTCATGGAGGCTGAGAGAGGCGGAAGGCAGGATGGCCACACAGCTCTGGCTTTTGAAGTTTGACTGACTGCCTCACATTAGCTGAGTAGCACTGCATGCATGGTTACTGCTGTTCTTGCGAAGCTCAACTTGCCCAGGCTGTGCTTGTCTATCATCTCAGCAGGGAAAGGGAGGTGGGAGAGGTGGGCACCAGGAAGTGGAAAAAAGAAAACTGTGTCATCTCTTAACTTCAAGCAATGAAACATGGAGCAAAGGTGGAGACAGAAGAATACACAAAAGAAAACAGCATCAAGTATTTTGGGAAGTTTTCTTGTATGGCTAAAAACTCTGAGAAGTATATTGGTTTTTCTTATGATACATATGAAAGTTATTTTATCAGAAATACAATACAAAGATCTAACTATGGATGACAAATGTGTGCAAATATCTTTACTAGGAATTTTGTTAGCCAGTTTTTTATAAATACTCAGGGTAATGACACAATAAGGAAAAGATGTCAAACTCTTCACAGGTACCAAGATAATGAATTTTTGTGCTGCTCTGTCACCTTGTGGCAACCGACTCAAATTGCAGGTATTAATCCTGAAATGAACAAAAAAGTTCAGAGAGGTGTGTTTTACAAGTCTACCCCTGTAAACATGGACCAAGCACATACACATATAAATGTGGATCCTACTCACTTTTCAGGACATGGAGTGACAGTTGTTCAGAGTGTGTGTTAAGAGTGTGACAGATTCTCATTACATGGAATTCCTGAGTTGCTGCAGTAGGCAGACACTAATAGGACCAAAAGCAGACTCTCAACTGATGTTAAAATTATGCATGTTCATGAAGTATTATTTGCAAAGTCATAAATAAGGAGGAAGCTTAAATTCCCATCATTGTAGGAAAGAATTAAACTGTGGCACATTCACACAATAAAATACTGAGGAGCTTCTAAAACATACAGATCTTCATATTTTTATGGAAGGATATTTGAGATATTTTTTAGGTTCAAAAAGCAAATTGTTGAACAGTACGTCTAATATGAATTTTAAAATTCTTGAATGTATGCTTTTACATAAAAAGGTTCAGAAAGACATAGAACAAACTGTTTGGTTACTTAAGGGAGGGTAAAGTGTTTTAATTTTATACTCTTTATATGTTTTGATTATTTTAGCGAGTAGAATGTAAGGCTTTTTAAAACTAGAGTCCGATAATTTCGGTAGTTGTGCGAAAGACAAAGTTTGCTCCACCTTCATCAATGCCCTCGTACTCAGAGCACTCTTAGGACATTTGCCCCTTCTTCTCCATGAAAATATTTTGTAATGTTCACATAACCTATTTTCACACACTCACTCCCTAGAACTGCTCTTGAACCTCAGTTCCCACTCCACTCCCACTGAAGCTTTCTGCAACTTCTATATTCTTAGCTACATTCACATTTTTCCCAGACTGTCAGATGCAGGGCAGTGGGACTTAGTAGCTTTGGGGGAGACAAAAGCAAATGGATAACATATTAGTCATGATATTTCATACCACACAAGAGTGAGCCTCAAAAAGGGAGCTGTTGACTTGTATGATTTGCCCCCCTTCTCTAATCTACCCCTTTCCCTATTCTTACCTCCCTCACCTAACACTGGCACTCTGAATTTCTTACTGCTTAATCATTCTTTAATTTACCATTCAACTACAGTCTCCCTGATCTTAAGCTTGTTCCTTCCACATGTAAGTAGAAAAACTCCCGAGGACACCCTGCTCTTTCCAGGACTGGAATCCAAGTGTGCTTTTGCCAAGGGTAGAAACCTATATATGCTATCAGATCTGGCTTTCCAGGTCTGTCTAACTCTGGATTCATCAAATTGTTAGTTATCTGTGGGTTTTTTGGAACATAACCACTGCAATATTTCTTTTAAAAATATTTCTATTCACATTATAGACAACTGATTAAGTAGTATTAATATTTTAAAACTCTTGTAATATGAAAACAAAAGGCCAAAGACCAAACGCAAGAAAAATAGGCTCAAGAAAATGAGCAGATAGTTTTCAAAAAGGAAACACATAGGACTAGTAAAAAATATGGAGAGATACTTACCTCTACTTAAAATATAAGAAATACACACCTAAAACACAATAAGATGCCATTTGTAACTAGTCCCAGTGACAAAGTTCAACCAATACTCTGATAGCAGGAATGTGCAGCAATAGATGTTTTCATGCATTGCTGAGTATAAACTAGCAAAGTCTCTTATCACAGAGTGTAGCAAAAACATGAAAATGTCAAATGTGCATAACTTTTCATTCCAGGAATTTCACATGCAAAAGTATATTTATTCTTTGCAAGATGATGAATTTCAAATCATATGCACTAAAGCATCATTTGTAATAGGAAAAAAGATTACAAACAACCTAAATATCCAGCATAAATGATTGCTGAAATAAGTTACGACATATTCATATATTCATAAAAGGGAATACTGTGCAGTCATTCAAAAGGATGTAGCTCTATGTTTACTGAGTTTGCACTACTGCTAATATTAACTGAGGGAACAAAGAACATATATGCATTTATTTTTAAATACTTGGAATAACTATGAAATTATATAGAGAAATAAGGAGTAGTGGTTGCTTCAAGGAAGACCTGGTACCTGAGGAAACATGAGGAAAGGGGAGACTTACTTTTGACCTTCACCATCTTACTGCCTTGCTCTATTTACTTTTTGAATTCTACTGTCATATCTATACAGTCAGTCAAAAAAAAATTTTAAAACCAAAAACTGTCTGCCTGTACTAGTACATCAAACAGTATACTCAAACCCATTTTCTATCATGCCCATAATTATTCTCCTCTAAGCCCAGTTAATTATGCCAGGCTGACCCTACCCTATAACATTTATGGTTCATTCATGTCACTCTCATGACATGAATTATTTTATTTCAAAATAAAACCAAACCTTCAGTGAGTCCCTATTGCCTCCAGAGAAAAACTTAATCTGTTAAAAAGTCATTCAATCTCCTTCACCATCAGCCCCACCTGCAAGACTCTAACCTAGTCTTCATCACACCAGATGGTTCAACATACCTACCTTACCTATCCAATAAAATTTCCTTCCATTTTCACTCCTCCTGTATCCACCTACCAAAATTATACATGTCCTTTGAGGCCTACATCAAATTACTCTTTAAACCTTCTCTATCCCCAGGAAGAACCAATAAATAAATTGTTCTCCATACTCCTAAGAGTGCTTCATTTATCTTACAGAAAGTTTCCTGAACATGAATATTATGTTAGCTATTAAAGGGTCTACAAAAGACTACATACAACCTATGATTTTTCTCCCTTCAATTGAAAATCCCTGAAAAAAAAAAAAAAAAGAAACTAAGTTCATTTATCTTGTATTCCTAACAACAAATAATTTCCTGGCAATCACAGTTGCTTGATACAGATGAACTTGAATTCATAGTCACCATTCCTTCCCACTGTTCCTATTCATCAAACTCCATTAATAATGTGGTTTCTCCAAGACTAATACTATATGGTTAGTTAATGTTTGCCCATCAAAACATGTGCCGCCTATGAAAGTTTAAGAGGGGCCCCTGTGGGTAGTCATTTTCCCTAAATCTTGGCACAGCTATCTGGTGTAAGTTTGACTTCACCTTCTCCCATCAGAAACTCAGGCTATAGGTAAGTGAATTTCTGGTTTGTTTTCCTAGGACTGACTGCATATACTGTGGTGGTCATTTGGTGAACAAAGCATGTGTGAAAAGAATTTGGGAGACCAAAGTTATCAATTCAGGAGCAAATGGATATGAAATAGAATCTCTAGAGGGGTAGTTGCTGGCCTGATCTGCTGCTTTACTCTTAAGCAGTCTAATTCTGAAGATCCTTTTAAATGGTAAACATTAATAAATTATCTTAAAGGAAAAAATCTAAGAGCTTGCCAAGAGCTATTTATGATGTATATTCACTATGCTTTTATTTATTATCATTCTGCTCAAACGTGACCAATCAAAAAGATTGTGGGGAAAAACAGTTTAAACATCCAACGGCATGTAAATGGATAAACTGTCCTATATCCATGTAATGGAATACTACTCAGCAATAAAAAGGAATGAAACTGACAAGAGTAACATGACATATCTCAAAATAAATATGTTGAATGAAAGAAGCCAGACCTAATCCCTCCAAAGAGAATGCATAGTGTTTGTTTCTAGAAAGTACAAAATAATCCAAGAATGCTATAATGCACATCAGTGATTGCTGAGGAATGGAAGAGAGGATGGAGAAGGGCAGGAGAGAGGAATTATAAAGTGTCATAAAGAATCTTTTGTGGGTGATGGAATATGTCCATTATCTTGATTATAGTAATTATTTTATGGGCATGTATATTTTGCAGATTTGTCCAAAACATAAAATTGTATACTTTAAAATATACCATTTGTCATATGACAATTTTACCTCTCAATAAAACAGTTTTTTAAAAAGTGGTAGAAAGACAGAGGTGAGGGAAGGAACAGAGAACTGATTCTATTCAAGAATATAATGCTACTTTAAAAGTGATTTTCAAAGGATTTTTCAATACCCCCCAAAATACACTTCCAAAGTGACATTTTCTTGAAATGTCATTTTCTAAAAAGATAGGAATTGTAGTTTTGAAAGGAGCAGCCAGGTTGCAAGCAGAAGATTAATTATCATGGAAAATCATTGATGTATCATTGCAATTTCACAGTATTTTTTACTGTTAAAATAAAGCTCCTTCATATCTCTAATAAAGGTATTGTAAAGCTTTAATTGATTTGCGTTGGTAAAAACCCTTGGTTACCATCATGGAAAATAATTGAATCAAGTATCAAAATATAAATGTACAACTTTTGTTATGATTTTTATATTTGCTTTTTTTTACAATTAACATTAGAGGGTGCCAGCTATTCTAACATATTGTATTAGGGGAGACTCTCACTCTATGGGCTTGCTCCTCTCTTCTTTTAATGTTAAGTTATAGAATCTATAAAGGCAATTAAATAAACTTGCGTAGCTATCTCTACTATTGGATAACTTGCAAATACCACTTACCCACCTGTTAGAAGCAAGTCATTTATGTAGGATGTAAGGAATATAAATCTCTAGGCTTACTCATATATTTGCTTTTAAGAGAAGGTAAACTTTCTTTGCCTTCTCTTTGAGAATAATAATATTAACTCAGCATGACAGCAAGGAAATGCAATAAAAATATAAATGACAATATTCAACATTGGTCAGAAGGACAATATAGACACACAGACAGAAAAAACTCAGAATCTATTTGAAGGATGTTTGAGCCATAGGCTGTGTCTAGAATAACAAACAATCATGAACAGTAACTATTAATGATTCTTTTTTTTTTTTTTTTTTCACAGTTCTGGGGATCAAACTGAGAGGCTGGTGTATGCTAGGCGGTGCTCTACCATTGAGTTACATCCTAGCCCACGACTGTCCTTAAGTATTACTTAGTAACAATTCACACACTCTAGGACTTTAACAACTGTCAAACATTTTTATTCATCATTTCAGAAGTGAAATTTGAGATTGTGACTTAATATCCAGTAATCACAGTCTCTTACTATTTGAAAAGCTAAGACAAAGAAGATATCCCTAAACTAACTCTATTCCCACCAACATAATCAGAAAAGATCATGAGAAAACTTGTCAAAGAAAGTGTTATATATCATTAGGCAGAAACAAGGCTATTCTGAAGAGAACTATCTTAAGAAGGACCCTCTTCTATGAATCTCCAGTGTAGAGATCCACAGCAAAGTAAATCCTGATTTTCATATTTTGGATGAGAATGTCATTATGAGACAGATACAGACGCCTATAATTCACCTTAAAACATGCTGCAATTTATAAGGATAGATAGAATACAGTAGTCACTAGGCACATGTGGCAATTTAAATTTAAATGTAGTTAATTAAAATTAAAAATTCATTTCCTCAGTTGCACTAGTCACATTTCAAGTGCACAGCAGACACCTGTAGTTAGAGGTACCTGTATAGGACAATGCAACATAAAATAATCCCTCATCACAGAAAATTCTAGTGGATGGCTTTGGGTTCGAATGAGATAGAGTCCAACATAAGGATGCCAAATAAGGATCTCTGGGATACTGGAGTTGAGAATGGGAGCACACTTTAGTTTAAAGGTGTGTAATGCTCAACTCCCAAGAGATCTTGGCTCAGACTCTCCTAGCCTGGCTTTCAATAAGTAACGGAGACTTAAAGTGCTTTTTATGCCCCCATGCCCTCTGGGACCTCAAAAACTAAATGTGTGTTTTCCATAAAATATTAAATCAAGAAAATTAAGACAGCACACTTAATGTGAAATAAAGTTCATATACTCCTGTTTAAACACAGATTAGAATTTCTGTCAGAACAATGCCAGTGAAAAGTTGACATTCTAATTAATATGATTTACATTATAAAGCACTGAATATCTTTATCTTGCTATTATGAAATGCCCTCTTTTTTAAAAAAATTGGAACTGTACTCAACAGGGAATTGAATACTAAGGGCACTATTTAAAAATACATGTACAAGAGAGGCAGTTAGGGTCACTGGCATTTTTACACACCATCAACTCAGGTCTCCAAAAAGGGAAGCAATATGCTCATCCTCTGCCACACACTTTGTCATTCTTTATCATCCATACAGCTATCTGCATGCAGCAAGAGGATTTTGAGGTTGTTTTTCTTGCAACAATATAAACATGCTGCAAAACACAAACACTTATAAATACTAAAATATTTTCTCTTTCTTGCTCTCCTCTCTTTTCTCCCTCTCACAGTCTCTCCCCCTTTTTCCTCCCCCCGCCCCCCTTCACTTAACATCACAGAGAACAGCTCTGGAACCCTGTGAACACACACCTACGTAGGACTCCCACCCAGTGTTCGCTCGATCCAAATTCTGAGTCTGTAGAAGGGGCAGAAAATCAACCCCACAGTTGGGTACCCAAGGATTCGTGTTCATTGCCTTTGTCAATTTTATGCTATCAGTGAGAGGAATGAAGATGAGACCCTTAAAGCTTGAATTTTCATTTCCTGTGACAACGTGCTTTTTCTTCATGCTTTATCACACTCCACTACTTGGTTTCCGCCCCTTCATAATTGATATCGGCCATTTGAAGCATTCAGTAAAAACCTCATGAGGTTCATCAAATGTCCCCCAGTCTATAATTCTTGCTTTTAACATACTCAGAAGCATATTCATCCAAGTGTGTTCCACTTCCCCTCCATGGTTTTCCCTGTGCACAGGGACGAGTATAATGACAGTTGTATTAATTATCCACTGAAAAATCCACATAGCAGCAAAAATGATGGAGATCATTGTTTTAAATATTTTATTAAAATAACCTAGTGTAGAACAGATAAAGTAGACCCTCTTGATAATGAGAGGCTCATTAATTTTACAAGAATTCTAGAAAGCTTAGAATGGTCAGCAAAATTGTCTTTCATTCATCTATTTTTTTTCAGAAGAGGAAAACCTTTGATTGTCACTTGAGAGAGCAAGACCCTAGCAAAATTTTCTAAGGTGTTTTAAAATAGTTATTTACCCTTCTGGAAAAAGCTTTGAAAAATCCTAGATTTCACAGTATTACTTGAAACACCTATAAATCTTCAGCTTTTATAGTTTACCCCATTAAAATTTGGTTTCATTAGCCTGTAATGACTGTTGATAACTAAAACTGATATTTTACATAGACAAACACATTAACATCCTTCAATTACTGATAATAAGAACAACACAATCTTGCCTACCAAGTGTGTTTCCAGGTATAGTTTGAGGCCATCCGTCTCTGCTTTAGGGGGAGTCCAATTCTCAGTGGTTTCCATGGCTTCATTTAACCAATGAATAAATTCATCCAGCTTGTTTACAAACCCCTTATGAGAGAAAAGAAAAAGGGAAAAATAAAAAGAAAGGCATATTAGTTTTTTTTTTTTTTTTTTAAGTCAAACTTAAAAATTCTAAACCTCACCGGTGGTGAAAGTCATACCACTTCACTCCCATCCTAGTGCCATTTCTCCTGTGATGAAATTCCCACTATTCTTGGTCATGAAATCTCTCCAAATAGGAAAACAAAAAAATTTTTTAAAAACCTATCCTTTGATTTTTTTCCCCCACTAGGAACACTTGCCCAAAGAATTTGGATTGGATTGTGGGGTATCAGTGCATAGGTGACCTTGAAACATCAAAACATTTTTGGTGTCTGTTGAGCATCCCCTTGCCAAAAAAAATTGGATGAGATGTACTAGGAAGAGCCTCTAACTTTGGGTGATGAAACCGTTCCTGTTCTTTACTCAGAGGCCTATGGAGTTGACTTACCTTTGCCGAACTAAAAATATATTCTAAAATCACGTAAGTGTTTAAAGGCACTTAGATGAGCTCTATCCACAGTCCAAAGGTCTGGCTGAACCTGAGTGCTAAGAAACATGGAAGGGAAGAATAGTGGGACTGATGAACAAACACAACCACCTGATTCAGGCTATGTCTGGACATAAATATTCTTGTCTAGCAAGCACAAATCACAATAATCTTGCAATTTTTCAAATAGTGGCTATAAAATTTTATTGACCATTTAAAAGAACACATCTGTAGAAACGAAAAATATTTTGAAAAAATGAAAGACCAGCTACAAACCTAAAGCAAAGGCTTGGTGCTGAGCGCCTACTTTCCATGTCTAAGTAAACAGCACCACCTGGAGGTCATAAGGAGCAAGGGCAGGCTGCCACATTTTTAACAGCTTGCATACTATTTCCCTATTAAACTTAACTCTTTCGGGTTTGCCTTTTTTATTAATTTTGACTGATATTTTTAATGCCTAACTGAGGCTATCCTGAGACCAAAGTGAGACTAGTGAAATTTCATTTTCTTTCTCATGCTTCTCAGAAGCTATGGTTTTGTTGTTAAAAAAGCAAAACATTCTACTAGATAATTCTTTAAGGTTCATAATCCTTTAATTTGAGCAATTGATTTGTCTCAAAAGAATTATTAGAAAAAGAAATATGGGATCAAGGAGAATGATAAGGAGAAAGGAGAAAAATAACAATCAGAAACACCTTCCTGTCTATTATAGGACAAAGCATAGATGTGGACACAGAGGCCCAAGGAATCAGATCAGATTATTCCCACCTTAGTTGCATGTTGTCAACTTGAGTGGAACTCAATATTTCACCACAAGGGGTAGTATATTGTATGTTTTCCCAGTCTATAAATGCTAGCAAAAGCTTTCTTTATTGGAATGTCCCTACTGTGTCAAGACTCAGAGGGGTCAGTCGACACATCATAACTAGATTTCACAAATGAAAGGGTTTTTAAGTGTTTTAAAAATCTATCCTAATCAGGTAGTTTTGGTAAAGCCAGTAAGAAATATCATCTTAGAAACAGTTTTAATCAGAAACTGTGACCTAGGCAATTGCAATTTGTATGACTTTGCATGAGGTAGTTCAATGCACAAATCCTAGCCTCCAAACCTAAACTCTTGATATTACTGAGGCTTCCCTTGGATTCACTCAGAAGAGTTTTCTCTAAATGAGGCAAAAGTGTACTACAGAGATGGTTTCATGAATTTCATACACCGCATTCCCTTACAAAATACGTTTGCTAATGGTCCACCCAGATCAACATTTTTTCTAGTTTATTCATATTACAAGTTATTATAAATGCTAGGGATCAATACAAAATCATTCATTTTGCCCTTTCTCATATATTTTAGGTATCAGTTTGTCTGCTTCTTCTCCTGTCCTGCATGTTCATAAATTTAAGAGTTATTCTGCTTTTCATTTCCTCCCTAATACTTGACGCTTAATGTAGAAGTTACCCATATCCACATGCAGTCTTCTCAATAGAGCCTTCCACCTGTTCAAAATGATATTCCCCAAATTCCTTTTTCTGATAGACTTCCTAGGTCTTAGAATATTTCATAAATTCATATCTGACTTGATGCTTACCATAGAGCCCTTCAGATGTTTACATTAAATTTGTGAGAAGTAAGGACAGAGTCTATTAAGACTCAAGTCCTAACTCTTGATACTCTTATAATGGAATTTTTGTGAAAAATTAAGAGACCCTTGCTGAACAGATAAACTTACCGAAATACTACCATCTACATAAGTCTATCAGCAAAGCAGAATCTAGATGGTTGATAATTGTGAGGTGAAAATAGTATTTTATAGTACTTACAGTATTAAATACTTTTTACTATTGAATTTGGACTTGAATTGTTATTTCTGGGTAAATAAATTGGTTTGGGGAAAAAATTAAGTCAGGAAGTCAACTATTTTGGAAACGATTGATTAAATCCAAGAAGACAAATAGCAAGATAGTCTGTGAAATATAAGCAGTAACAAATTATTTATTACCTTATTTCTCTCTGAAAAACAACTCAGTGAGCAAGTACCTAAATGGATAGGTGCCTCATCACAAAAGGTTATTCTTAGCCAAGGATTATTAAACAAGGTGTGTCATATTTCATAAAAGAACCATGATTATATAGTTAGCTGCAATTTGTGAGATGCATATTGGGTAAAATGCATGGGAACTGGTGAACTTTTATGGATGATCTTTCTATAGCCCAGCTTGACAGCAAAACAAGGCTGTCTGGTATCGAGGAAACAGGGGCCCTTTAAAAGCTCCTCTCTGGATTTCTTCTGAACAATAGTCTCATCTGCACCAATTTTCATTTGTTGCACATTTTCCTGTTTTTTTGCCCATACTGTTTTATCAATCACAATAGAAATCTGATAAATCCTAGTGCTCCTACCTTATAATAAAAAAACTAAGTAACTTCCCCTCTTAGGGAAATCTAAGTTTTCTACTTCCTCTCCTGCTTCTATATGTAAGCTTCAAGACTATACAAAAATCATGAAAGCAAGTGAAACTGGAGTCCATTCAGTTCTTGATATCTTTGTCAATTATTCTCCAACTCTCTCAGCCCCTTTATCTTTATACTACCACAGTGTTCTGTGTAGTGTCTGTGGACTATCCCTATATCACAGGATAGATCTTAGAAAGATCAAGGAAGAAGCACTTGATACACAGACCATGTGGGTATGAAAAGTATTCACATTTAAACACATAACAACAAATGTTTGATGCTCATCTTCATAAGTTCTGCTGAAATCTTTGTGGTATGAATGTAGGAAAAAAGAGTCTGACTTAAGTAGCAACATAGGAAAATAGACAAAAATATTAAAAAATTATTTTTGAACACAGATCATATTTTAGTACAATAAGCACTGATCATTCATTCATTCCATTAGCAAACATTTATAAAGTACCTACTACGTACAAAGCACACTGCTACAATATAAAGATAAATACCATTGTGGAAAATTTTTCAGCAGACTATAAAGTATGTCTAAACATTGACCTACTAAATTCAAGAAATTTTAATTATTAACAAAATAGCTTTACAATAAATAAGAACAGGGACACGCTCCTGGATCTTTTGAAACCTATTCCATCTATGTCATGGTTTAAATGGTAGTTGTCTCAAAAGTTCCTGTTAATGCAGAAATAGAGGTAAAATGACTGGATTCCAAAAGCTGTAATCTAATCAGCCCATTCTAGTTTGAATGGACTAGGTGGTAACTCTTGGCAGGTAGGCATGGCTGGAGGAGGTGAGTCAGTGGGTGTGTGCCCTGGAAGGGTGCATCTTCTTTGTGGCCCCTTCTCTCTTCCTCTCTGCTCTCTGACCCTGCCATGAACTGAGCAGCTTTCCTCCACTGGGCCCTTCCCTCATGGTGTGCTGCCTCACCTCAGGACCAGACCAACGGAGTCAGACCTGTGGACTGAGAGACCTCTGAAACGGTGAACCCCAAATAAACTTTTCCTCCTCTAGATTGCTCTTGTCAGGTATTTTGGTCACAGCAGTTAAAACCTGACTAAAACAGTCTATATCAGAATTCTGTCTGTATCCAAATTTGTTTCTATTGTTAATAGTGATCATCTGGGTGTTTTTCTCTAATACTCTGAGTTCATACTTACCTACCTGGAGAATCAAAGATGACTATAAAAATCAGATTTTCTTCATGATAACCCAATGCTGCCAACTGCACCACATAAAAAGCACATTTTATGCACATTCAACTCATTGCCGCAAGCTGAATCACAAACTTTTGAAAGGCGGAATTTCAGTCTTCATTGATCAAACTTCTACTAGTGTATCTATCTAGTCAGACTCTGTTCTATCAGTTTCTACCACTAAAGTCCTTTTTGTCCCTCTCTGCCTCTTCTTCCATTACCTTTCTCTGCTTTTCTGACAAACTATCCAGGGTCATATGGAAGGTGACAATCCACAAGCCCAGGTGCTCCCCCTCCCCCTCGTGGTGTAATTGCTTCCTTCTGGGTGGATCCCTCGCCACATTCATATCTGATACTGGCTCTGAGAGTTTGTAAACTCTTGTCTGGGGCCAAACAGGACTCAATCTCCAAAAGAAACCTCAGTCATTAATTTGGAAGAAAATGGAACTACAATAGGTTCTCACCAGTTGGCAGCATGACTCCTACTTTCAAATCATTTGTATTTTCAAAGTTCTGTCATGAGATTTTTTTTCAACTTACTTTTAAACTTTCTAAAGCATCAGTCTCTTTAAAGACTAAGAAGCAGAGTGAAAGTGCATGCAAAAATATATTTACAGGTTTGTAAAAAATAATTTATAGTCCTCAGCTAATATACATTTGAAGGTTATGTTCACAGGGGACATTTACAGTCAAGTCTTGTAAACAGTTACACACTTATAATAGGTTAAGAATACTCAAGGAAAAAAATAGTAAAACAAGAGTATTAAAATATCTCTCTTTTTAAAAAAAGAATATTCATTATGTCTTTTATTTTCCTCTTCCTCTTCTACAAGCTTTGTCTGGTTAAATATAAACTGTAGAGGTGATTTACCCTTGCCCTCTGGCAACACTGTTTTGCCTGGTCCAGATAAAAGGAGGGCCTTCCTTGCACCAGAGACATGGCCAGGAAACAGACAGTGAAAACAAGAAATTTTCCCTGCATTTGGAGTCAAAAGCCTAGGGTTTTTGTTTTGTTTTGTTTTTTGATTTTGGTTTTTGTTTGAGATTCCACGACTTTAGGCCAAAGTAAAATTGAAAACGCACTAAAAGGAGAAAAAGGAAGTATACAGCAGGAAGTGTATAGTCACAAAACTCAGTGAGGTGGTGCTGAGTAGAGTCATTTCACAGATGAGGAAACTAAGGGTCACAGAAGGCGAGTGACCTCCCCAGTGACAGAGGTAGGATTTGAACGTGGATCTTACTCCAAAGTCTGTTCCTCCCTTAGTACCACACTGCCAGCTAGAAACAGCCAGTCAGAGACACAGTTTCAAAGCCAGGTGAAGAACCTGCATTTCTTCCCAATCCAACAGTCTTGGCACTGAAGTACAATCCCCCTGGTTCTATGCCCTTCTTCCTTCACATTCACTTATTTATTTATTTATTTTGAAAAGGGATTTGTGAAGACGCTAAATGTCTAAAAAGATGCAAGCAAAGATCACTGTAAAGTTCATTTCCTGACTTGAAGAAAATTTAAATGAAAAATGTAAGGGAGTTATATTCTTGAATGAGCCCATTCTACCAGTTCTCAACTATAGCTGAATGTGACTCCATTTAATCACAGAAGAGATAGTTCTTGGTTATCAAGGGGCAGTTAAGCCACCCCCATAAACTGCTAGTTTCTTTTGCTGTTTGCATGTTTGTGTGTATGTGAACATGTGTGATTTCCTCTTCAGAAGGATTCACGTTTCTTGATGGACAGAGAAATCAGATATGATGTCTGACTCAGTTTAAATCAAATTAGCTGCCCTCAGTGAGGGACATGCTGATGAACATCAAAAAAGTAAACTAATTTCATTACTTGAAAAACCTGATCATCCTCTGCTGTTGAATATTTTAAACCACTAAAATGCATTTACATCTTTCTTAGTATTCCAAGATTAAAAGAATTCAGTGAATGCTCTCATCCAGATAATTCTAGCTGAAACAATACATAGCTCCCATATAGAATTCACTATGTGCCAAGACCTGTTGAAGTACTTTATATATAATAGATCATTGAAGTCTCATAATGACTATGTGAGTTAGATACTGTTGTCACTTCCATTTTACAGATGTGAAGACTGAAGCCCAAGAGGTAAGAACTGCCCACTGTCCTGCAGCTTGAAGGTAATGGACTCATAACTGAATCCAGAGAGTACCACTAGCACCACACAAAATAATGAAAGGTCAGCTGATCTATCAGCTTGTTTATATCCTAGCAGAAATTAGAAGATAAAAAAAATATTTAAATGAAGATTGTCAGAGGGCAGAAAAGGATATATTAAAAGAGTAAAAGAGAAAAACAGAAACAGCAATGCTCATCATGAACTAGTATGGATAATGTTAAGAGGGCAGTTGCTAAAGTCAGGCAAAACTCAATTTGATTTTAGGAGTAAACTAAATGAGCTATTTAATGTTTCCAGGCCTCAGTTTCTTCCTCTATAAGATATAATATTCACTTTACATGAAGACAATAAGAGAGAAAAATATTGAAGCCTGATGTAAAACAAGGACTTGATAAATGATGTTTAAAAATCATTCCTTATAAGTTCTAGTTTGATCTTCTATTACACTAAAAAAAAAAAAAAAAAAGTCTGGTTATTCACTAAGTCTACAGCACTGTGGTAGGTGCTGGAGAGAAGATGGATAAGAGAAGTCCCTATATGACTACAGCATAAAGGGTAGTAATAAGAACTCTGGGCATTCAGAAGTGTGTTAGTCCTTTCTGTTGCTGTGACAAAAATGCCTGAGAAAAGCAACTTAAAAGAAAAAAAGACTTATTTTGGTTCACAATTTCAGTCCATGGTTATGTGGCCCCATCACATCAGGCCTGTGGCAAGGCAGAATATCATGGGTAGGGGGGTGTTGGTGGAACAAAGCTGCTTACTTCCTGGTAGTCAGGATGTAGAAAGGGGGCAGGGGGCAGAGACAAACACAACCCCAGTGACCTACTTCCTCTAACTAGACTCATCTCCTAAAATTTCTACCACTTTCCAATAACACATTAAACTATGAATCCATGAATGAATTGATTATTCATGAGATCAGAGTCCTCATGATCCAATCACTTTCAAAGCTCTACCCCTGAATACCACTATGCTGGGGACCAGGACTTCAATGCATGAGCTTTTGGGAGACATTTAAGATTTAAATGATAACAGAGTGGGAGTAATGTCTTATGCCTCACATCAGTGAGGCAGTGAGAAGAGAATAGTGTCTGAACAGTGAGGATTTTACTTCCTCCCAATACCACCAGTGGATCTGGAGGTGATCATATTTCTTTCTTAATAGCCACAAGTTTAAGATAATCTGACAACTTTTCCAAACAGGCCATATTTTTTGGAGCAAGTCTTTAGATTAGCAATAGGGCTACCAATGAGTGTAGCTAAAGGACATTACAATCCATTTACCCACTGTAACACTTTATTTAAGTACTGAAAACTGGTAAATTAGAACTTCATTTAGAAGCAAAAGTATGTCTTGAGATTTGATATGTATATCTACCAATAGATAGATTTAATCTTACATTTTGCTTATAATTATTATACACAGAGTTCCTATAAAAAAGTCCAATTTAGATTTTCATACAACAGCACTCAAATGCATTTTGCCTTTTCCTAACCATCAATCTAAGTGCTTAATATGCTCCCAAGACCCAGAGGCTCAAAATGAAGTGCTAAGGAGTTAAAAGTAGTGCTTTAGACTCTTATCATCTCACTCATTTACCTATCTTCATGCCTACAAAATCCAACCCAAAAGAAAAGATGTCCTTTTAGAACAAAGACTGAAGAGAAAGGGGAGTAGTTTCAGGCAGTGTTAACTCTGATGTCACAAAAACTCAAATATTAAAATGCCTTATTAAATATTTATCTTCTTTTCTAAAGGTTGAATGGGATGACTTTAGAATATAAAAATATTCCTGGGGAAACTCTACCAGAAAAAAGGTAAAAGGCTATAAGCAGGAAATAGCAAAAAAGACAAAGTTCAAACTTTGGAACACCACATCATATTCTCTCTCTAACCAGACTCACATTCATGAGGTCCACAGAGAGAAAACAAAGGACAGTAACATCCCCTATTGTCTCCGCTTACGGGAGAACCCTGGACCCTGTCACACAACTCCATTCTTATCACAGTCCCGTTTTAGATCATTCCTTCTGTACTTTGTCCTCTCCCTTTTCTGTCCACCTTTCTTTTCTTTCTTTCTTGGCTTCTGATTCTCTTTTGCCTTTTTCTTCTCCCCTTCTCCTAGCCCTGCTTCCAGTTGTCCACTCCTCTCTTTTTCTCTCATCTCTCTTCCTGCTTTTTCTTCCTGCAGCTCAAAGTCTCCCCACACCTTTTGGGTCTAATCAAACATTTTCAATAAACATTTCCCAACATGTCCATGAAGTTTTAATGAAAAAGGTGGGCTCCTCAACACTGAAGTTCAGAGCCGAAAATGATGTTATAATCCTGTGTTTAGATTAGCTCTAACTACTTTCCTGATTGGTAAGACAAATCAAATATGTGGAATAGGAATGTACATGGCTAGATGGGAGTGTTTGTAGAATACTAAAGTTACTCAAATGATTATATGCGATTGTTGAGTTGCTATTTATCTAAATAGTCTAAATTTTTCTCTAGGAAGCATACCATTCTTTAGTAATAAAAAAGTTTCTTTTTTCATTGAAATTCCAAGTGCAGAGATTATCATACTGAATGAGTAAAAAGATTATACAGCCAACTTTTTCCCAGAAAAGACCAGGCAGCAAGTCAGCAAAAGGTAACAATTCTGCCAGTACACTATCATTAGAGCCAAGACAGAAAATAGGAAGGGAGAAAGGAGATGAATTGCCATCTTCAAAAGATCCTTAGACTCTGTCTAGTTCAAAGCCCCCCACCATTTTACAAGTGAGGAAAGTGAGGCCCATAAAGGTTACATGTTTGACTGATAACACATAACCAATAGGAAGCAGAGCCAGAAGAAGTTAGGTGTTGTGTCCTTAAATATCAAACTCTAATTTTTCATTTCAAAGTTTTCATAGTCATCTTTTAGACAAGATTAGAGTTCCAAAAAAAAAAAAAAAAAAAGGACAGAAGTAGTATTAAAGTAAAATTCTACAGCACTATTGGTTTAGTCAATTGTATACACTCTCAAGATCGTGTAGCTCTAAGTCAACTGAAGTAAGGATTAAATTGCCTTTTTTGTTCAAACTTCATATGTGTGCACACATATGAATTATGCACACATGTGAATTAGTTTCTTTGTTCAAAAAGCGTTTGATACTTTACTATGAATAAGAAATTGTATTAGAGCCTATGCCTCACTTATCAATGACCCAGATTCTTAAAGAGTTCAGTGCAGTGGTAGATATAAAATGTGATATGTACAACAATGTAGATCAGTGCTTCTCAGACTTTCAGTCTCGATACTCCTTTAATTTATTAAGAATTATTGAAGACTCAAAGAACTTTTGTTTTCTTTGTTATGTCTATCAATCTTCATTTTAGAAATTTTTAAAAATGCATTTATTTAAAAATGACAATAATCTATTACCTATTAAATAAAATAGTTATGAAAAATATGCTTTTAAAAAATAATGGAAAGAGTGGCATTTAGCTGTCTATAAATCCTGTGAATGTCTGGCTTAATAAAAGACAAGTGATTCCCATTGCTACTTCTGCATTTAATCTATTACAACATCACATATCATGCAGCCTCTGGAAAATTCCACTGTAAACAGAGTGAAAAGGCAAAAAACATTTTAGTATTAATATGAAAATAGCTTTAACCTTGTTACCCTTTAAAAGTGTCTTGGGAGTCCCTAGAGGTGCCTGGACCACACTCAGAACCTCTGATCTAGATAGTCCCAAGTGCTCAGGGACCATTGGAGGCATTAAACTCAGTATGGGAACATCCAGGGTTGCTTCGTGGAGGAAACTGAAGCTATGCTAATCCCTGGCAGATATGACTCAGTGATTCAGAAAAAGAACAAAGAGGACTGGGAAGAACAGAGAACATTCCTGGCAAATAAAGCCCAAGAGAGAACAGCTTAGCTTGAGCATGGCTAACACTCTGCAGGCAAACAGGAAAGCAATGAAAAATTAGGTTGGAGAAACTGGCCAAGAGCCAAGGCCACATTTGACATGTTCTGGAGTTTGGACTTTTTCCTGAGGACAGTGGGTGGTCGCTGAAGTTTAAAGCAAGGGAGTGGAAGAATTTGATTGCCATCTTAGAAGACTCACTCTGGTTGTAGTGTAGAGAACAGATTGCCAGTTGTGAAGCTGGGAGCAAAGAAACCAATTAAAAAGCTCTACAGTACTCTCTGAAGAACTTGATGAGGCTACAGTAGTGCAGCTTCAGTGGGTGTGGAGAGAATATGCCATGTCATAAGAGAGTGCTCCAGGGGACAATGGACAAGACCAGTTGGATATGATATATAAGAAAGATGTTAGAATCTGAAATGACTTTCAACATTCCCTGAAAGAAGGAATAAGTTCAGACGGAGCAATCATCTGAAGAAAGATCATGAACATATTAGATATCATAAATTTGGTTTTTAGATCCACTAAAAGCATCCAATGAGGTGGCTGGTAGTATAAGCCTGGAACTCAGGAGCAGGACTTAATCAGAGAAGGAAACATGCAGGGGTACTGGAGGCATGGTGAGATAACCTAGGAATAGTATATAAGAGGCAGACCCACTTGTGTCTTCTATGTTTTGCACCCAAAGAATGCAATGCACTCACCTTCCTTTACACCAGTCCCTCATTCTGTTGTCTGTCTCTGTTCTGGCTATACCCCAAAATAGGTTGTAAAACTTTTAAACATAAACTGAATTCAGAGAAAAAAAAAATCTCTTCAAAGACTCTCAGGGCTACAGAAGATAAAGAGACAACAGATGTGGTACCCTGGAATATTTTAGTGTTGATTTTGGGAGGGGAAAGTAGTTGTAGCTCCTTTGTGACAAGCTTGCAATATCTGGCAGACTGGGAGACAAGAAGTGCCCTGGACTGGAGAGACAAGTTTAAATTGTAAAATAAAGGCATTGAGCTGAGTGTTTTTTCATATCCTTCTGATTGTTAACATGTATGGTTCTTGCATACAAAACCTCCTTCAAAGCCAGAGACGTTCAGATAATTCAACTTCTCTCTTCTAGTTAGACAGGAACAGTTCTTTGAAGTCTTCCACATACCTTCCCAGAGTCTTCTAATCTGCTTGCCATATTAATCCTTTATGATCCACTCAGATGCTCCACTCCCACAAACCATCCCAATCTCTGCTACTTTTGAAATAATATTTTCTTAATCTCTCCATTTTTATCAGGCAGTAGTTTCAGACAGTTCTAAATCTATTAGAGTCCTTACCCTTTCCTTCACATAATATATTGTGACCCCCTCTCTGGTTAAAATATGTTTTGAGAATGATTATTTGTAAGCATGTAATTATAAATGAATATTTCAAATACGTATAAATACAATTATACATAAATACATGTTATTTATAAGGTTGTTGTGTGACAATATTGTAAACCAGAATGTTTGTATTTGTTTGGACATACATTTGCAGCATAAATTCCCCTACGTAAACTTCCTAATTTGTCATAGAAGTGCATCAACTAAAATTATTAAGCCAATTGGAGAAGAATTATCTCTAGTATAATACAAGAATCATCTGTCAAAGCAGGAGGCTGAGAGTTTCACAAAGAGAACCTCCTGAGGAGGCCATTACTGGCCCCAAGAAGCAGGGAAGGGTGACCTTGACCATTATGGATGGGAATTGTATAAAACGCTGAATTCACAATGATGGAGGTGGCTGAATGTGCGAGGAGAAAACAGGTGGGGTATTTTATCTCAAAATGCCCCAGTCATTTATATACAGGAGCTGCTAAAACGTGACCCCTCCTTTCCCACAGCCACAACCACCACCAGAAGACCTAACATTTATTAAACGGTTGTTAAATGCCAGGTACTAGTTTATAGTCTTTATACATTTTAATATGTTTAATCATCATAACTCTATGTGATAGATAATGCTTTTTATATTCTGTTTTGCAGAAGATGAAACCAGAACACAGAGAGGTCAAGTCACTTGCTCAAAATAACAAGATGGTAAGTGTAACAGAGGTGGATAAGCTAGGCCTTGGTTTAGGCAATATGACTCCAGAGCCCACATTCTTTGCCACCCTGCTTCACAATCATCTAGCACTAAAAAAGCTTCCTCGCCCATTAATATACATTGCTCTAGAATTCCCTTCTTAGGGAATTATTTTTTTTTCCTTTAGCAAAAAGTTCCATCTACTCCTTTTCTGAATATTTATCTTTGGTACCTTGAGCAAGGGTCTTCTTGTAGTCCTTGTAGTCCAGACATATTTCCCCAGTATAAAAGTGAGTCAGAGAAAGAAGTGGGCAAAATCCAACTCTTAATGGGTCCTGCATCCCATTAAGATCCTGTTCAATAATTTTAAATATAATGGCATACACAAAACAGCAGGAAACTTGAGATGTGGTAAGGATAAGATAAAATGGCTTTAGTGAAACTTTATTTGGGAAGCCACATAAAAGTCTTCTCTATTATAGGAAATAAAAAAAATTAAAAAAAACTATTTTTGTTGAACTTGTCATCTTTGTTTTTGGACTTAAGGAGAAAGAAAAAGAATACTAGATTACCAATCGTGGTATATGCCTAAGCCTCTGCCTCTCTCCCTCTCCCCCTACCCACCCCCTCTCTCTCTCTCACACACACACACACACAATGTAGTTCTAAAGTCTCCAAAAAAAAAAAAAAAAAAAACAAATAGAATTTCAGAGTACCACCTATAAGTGATACCTTTCTAGTGTGATTTTCTTAAGGTTTTAAAAAGAGAAATTACTAACAACTTCCTTTATTTCTAGATAAAGAATGAAGGCCAGTGGAAAAGCCACTAGCTTCCTAAGAAGAAAAATACTGAGCCTTATCAACCTGAAGAATGTAAGGCATGTGGGCCTGAGCTCACAGGCAGCACTTTTCCTGGATAAAGTTGTTTATTCACCATGCAAAAACCCAGGCCAGTGATCTTTAGATATTAAGATCAGCCTCAGACATGGTCTGACATCATGAATGCCCTTGACATAGAACCCACACTCTTGGAATGTGTTTCCCCATGCTGTCTGAATACAGGACAAACTGCAATGCTGATGGGTAATTTTATGACATCACGACGCCAAGTCCACCAACATGAATGTTTCCAATCTGCTTCATTTAGCTGAACTTACTTGCCATAAATTCAGACTAATCCATATCTAATTCTTATGGGGTTAGTCACTTGTTTACTGTCACCATTGGCCCTGGTCTCTTGGCATCTTATAAACTTTAGCCAGACCCCAAATTCCTCTAGCATGTCTGGTTCTTGTCATATTACAGTGCTAAGAATGCAGCATGAATAGTTTCATACCTCCAGGCTCGTTAATGTCTCAGCCTCACATTCACTTGCCATTAAGGATCTTCTAAGGGGAGTTCATGCAGAATTCCATGGAACATAAAGCTAGCCATGTTGAAATGATATATTCCAATGAATATTTTACAGAGAAATCACTGCTTTTATTTATTATTCCTCATAGTCAGTCTCACATAAAATTTCAGAACTAAGAAATATCAACTAATTTGATTCCTATATTGTTTATTTCTCAAAACTGAGGCTTGAAAGACTGTTCCAAGGCCACAATGCTACTTATGGGCAGAATTAAGGTTCTTATTCTAGTTCTTTTCAATATAATTGATGCCAGTTTCCTAGATTCATAGAAAAAGTCATAATGATGATAAGACTAATATTCATATAGCCTTTAGAGTCTACAATGAGCCTTTGATCTTTGTAATTTCACATAAGGGTACAATGACATGACAAACATTAATAACATTTTAAAGACTATAAGGCTTATACAGTAAACTTTAAGTGACTTATTCATGTTTTCATAATTACAAAGTTGGACTGTGAATTAAGCCCCAAATTCCTGTCTTCAAGTCCTATACTCTTGGGTAAATTAATAACTTTGTTCCTCATTGGTAAAATGAAAACAAATATGTCTGCATCAAGGAGAGGTTTTTCTGAAAAGTCAATGTGATGAAGTATTAAATGAATAAACTCCTTAGCATTTTGCCTGACACATTGAAAGTAGAAAATAAGTATCAAAGTTTCCTTTTGTTTTTTTAATTATTATATTTCTAACACATCCCACCAGGGATAAAAAGTTATTACCTTAGGCTTAAGGATAAAGAATATACACCAATGTCCTAAGAATGATTTTATTTTAATTTTAAAATGCAGGACTGAGTTTATTCCTTCTGGGGGTTTTTATCATTATAGAACTGTTTATTATCAAATGCAGTTAGGCACTGTTATCACCTTAACACGATATGATGTTATTGAGTCATAGCCCTTCCATACTAAGAAAATCACAAAACTTTGATATTTTCATTGTGATATTTAAAACTGCAAGCAAAGGAATAGACCATCTTGCCCATAAATTTGAGGTCAAAAACCAGATGCAGTGATCAGACACAGCCTCACGGTGGAGCTAAATCATCACTGATAAAGCCTTCCAGAGGCAGTGAAGGCTCTGCAGAAACAAAACTGACAGTGGCCTGAAAAGATGGCTTTGCTGTATTAACCAAGAAGGCATTTGTTTTGGATTCCTGTGGTTCTTTTCAACCAACCTTGAGCAATGACCTTGATATACTCAGAAAAATTCATTAGCAATGTTAATTCACAATCCCCCCCCACATCACAATAAATAAAAGATACACAAAAGATTTTTTTCATTGTTCTGAAAAATGATTTTATAACCTTATCTTTAAAAATATTATACTAACTTAGAATCCTCAACTTGGATTTGGCCCACAGTATTTGCATATAAGATAGCATTTACCTTTCCCCCAGTTAACTGTGTGTCTTCATTTCATGTGTCCCTTGAGACTTTTGTTAAAGTATTTCATCTCCCACGCCCCAAATTTCAGCTTGAAATCTCAATTCTTTAGACTTTGTTCTTCTTCCATTCTCTTAATTTAAAACAGGTACAAAATTTTATTAATGTATCTTTTATAACATCTCTTTCTTCAGTCTGCTTCCAGACGCACAGTTCAGACCCTTTTACCACACAGTCCAGGCTATTGCAATAACCTTCAAAATTAGCCTAGAGGACCACTGCATAGAGATGTATCCATCCTGCATACCATGGCCAGATTAACATTCTTAAACTATCAACTCTCTAAACCAAATCTTTTAAGTAGCTTCCCATTAAAGATTGCAAATTAGTGACTTAAAGGTGAAGTCTATTTCACAAATGTGTTTTGTTTGGCCTATTTAAAAATTGCCCAGACTCAACATTTAAAAATTGGGAGATGTCACACAAAACCAGATTTTCTAGTTCCTTTTAAAAGGTGCAAGATCTTGCCAGATAGGTTCATAATCCTGTGCAACTACCATCTGAAGCTGAGCAGTAGCTGCCCTTTAGGCAAGTCAAATTCAGTCTATCACTTCCCTCATACATCTGGTTATCTAATACATTTCTTATCATCTGCTTGGGCTTTTCGAGTCCTTTTAGTTTGTAATCCTGGCCTAGAAGATAAGCTTCTAACTCAATGCACATTCACTCACTCATTCACTTACATACTCACTCATGAATTCATTAGATAATTATTTTGTGACTTTGCTATTTAAATACTCGGAATTCAAAGGCCCTCATATTTTGGCCCTATTCTTTCTAGTTTTATATTCTCCTTCCTTTTAACAAGCTTTATTCTAATCAGAAGTTAGTTTAAGAGACATTTTCCTCCCTATTTTCATAGCCTAGTGGTTCATTTCCAAAATTCTTTTGCAGTTAGGTGATGCCATATGACAAAGCCTGGGTCAATAGGATGTCAGTAAAAGTGAAGTTGTATAAACTTCCAAGTCATATCCATAAAGAAGAAAGTTGGCTCCCCTTTGTTTCCAGGAATGCAGAATTGGTGAGCATCAGGGAAAAGAAATCTGGATCTTAGATGTCTTCTGTCTTTCTGGACCGTCTGCTTCTTGTTAAGTGAGAGAAAAAGAGACTTCTATCTTATTGAATTTTGGGGTCTTTTATTTATTTATTTATTTATTTATTTATTTATTTATTTATTTATTTATTTATTTATTTTAGTAGAAGCTTAGTTTTCTCTCTACGACACCCAGAATCTCTTTTTACTACTTCCCAAATATACCTTGTTTATTCTTGCCCTCAACCTTAGTCTATGTCAAAGGGTCTATCACTCATATTCTGTCTGTTCATCTCTGCTATATAAATTCTCATTATTCAAGGCCCAGCTCCAGTACTCCCTGTTCTGTGACGCTTGGTCTAGTTACACTTGTTTTCCTGCCTCTGTTCTCTCACATAAACTTCCCTTGGCATTTATCAAATATTGTCTTATGTAAGAACACAGAACCTTAATTACATTGCCATATCTACAAGTTCTAAGCCCAGAATCTAAAACAAAATTTCAGGTTATGCCCAGTAGAAATAAAAAGAGTATTCAGAGGCTTACAGTATTCTACTTTTGTATCTCCTGTTGAATGATCATTCATATTGTCAATTCACATTCAATCTGTGATCCTTCAGGAATTTTGAATCTTCTGATTATAAAGTTGAATCTGCTCAATATTTTAAGAATGTAGCTTTTTACCTGATATTTAAATTGAATTCTTGTTCCTTATGTTTTATCTAAGCAACTCCTTGACTTTCTGCATATTTATTTCTAAGATGAAGAAATTCACTAAAAAGATCAAGGGTTCAAGTTTGATTGGTATTGGAGAGTTGACTCCTATTGTTCTTATACTGGGAATCTAAGAATATCTAGGACCATAGCAGAGGATAAAGAAGAAGATACTCTCAAGGGTACCATGTTGTGAAAGAAACTAAAAGCTAGGCCCAGAAGAAGAATAAAGAAAAACAAATGGGAGAGAAGATGTAAAGATGTGAAGCTTCAAAATGCGTCCTATCCAATAGGGTCTCATAAGAGATCTTTATCTACACCTTAGAGAACTGCCACTCCACTCACACAAAGAAAACTAGTATGTAGTTGGTATAAAATAAATACTGAGCAAATGAAAATTGAATTTAATGCAAAACCTTAGCAGTCAATTACTCTCAGAGTGAATAAATAAAGATAAAATTATGTTTCAAATAGGACTTATTCAAATCTTAAGGCAACTAAATAATGTCCATATAGGACTTTTAAAAACAAGTGATCCTCAGTATTTTTTTTTTTTAGAGACAAAGCCCAGGAGATGACTTAGCTCTAACCTTGAGGCTGTGTCCTATCCTACAAGAAAGCCTGGGGTGAGTCCTCAAAGACAGAAGTAATCATAACCACACTGAGATAAAATAAAAGATAACACAAAAGCCTGAAACTATAAAACTCCTAGGAGAAAAATTTCATGCTGTTAAATTTGGCAGTGATTTCTTAGATATGGAAACAAAAGCAAAAATAAACAAATGGGACTACATTCAACTTAAAATCTTTTGTGTATCCAAGGACACAACCAATAGAGTAAAAGGAAACTTACAAAATGAAAGAAAAGATTTGCAACTCATGTATATGTATGTATATATATATATATATATATACATATATATACGATTTTTATAAAAATCCTAAAAATTTTATGATTTTATTTTCTCCTTTTTCTTTATTCTGTTTCTGGACTGAGTTTTCAGTTTATTTTACATACATATGCACACACACACACACACATACACACATATGACTAGCAAATCATATACATATAAACAAGGTGTTAATATTTAGACTATATAATGAACTCCTATAACTCAACAAAAAATCAAACAACTCCATTACAAATGGGCAAAAGATTAGGATAAGATGATATGCAAATCACTCCAAAAGATGTTATACAAATTACCAACAAGAATATGAAAAGATGATCAACATCCCTAATCAGAGAAATACAAATAAAAATCACAATGAAATATCACTTAATATCCATTAGGATGGCTAATATAAACAAAAATACCAAGCTGGGAGTGGAGGCACATGCTTGTAGTTCTAGCTACTCAGGAGACTGAGTAGCAGGCAGGAAGAGCGTTTGAGTCCAAGAGTCTGAGGACAGCCTGGGCAACATAGGGAGACTCTGTCTCAAAAAACAAAATAAAACCAAACAGATATTAAAGCCATAAAATAACAAGTAGCTAATGGATGTGAAGAAATCCCTGTATACCTTCTCCATCCCTTTTTGTATTCCATTTAGAGACAGTGTCTCACTAAGTTGCTTAGGGCCTTGCTAAGTTGCTGAGGCTGGCTTTGAACTTGCCATCCATCCGTCTCAGCCTCCTAAGCCACTGGGATGTCAGGCGTGTGCCATCATACCCAGCCCCTGTGTACTCTTAATGGAATTGTACAATGGTGCAACCATGATGTAAGACACATATTCCTCAAAAAAAAATTAACACTAAATTATCATATGATCCAGCAATTCTACTTCTGGGTACATAATCCAAAGGATAAAAAGGAGGGTCTCAAAGGGATATCCATGTACAAATGTTTGTAGCGGCCCTATTCACAGTGATGGGACAAGAGATAAAAGCAACCCAATATCTATCAATAGGCAAATGGATAAGCAATAAAAATGTGATAAATACATACGATGAAATATTATTCAGCTTTAAAAAAGAAGAAAACCCTCTTACATACCATACCCAATATGGATGAAACTTGAGGACATCAAGCTAAGTGAAATAAATCAGTCACAAAAAGACAAATACTATCTTGATTCCACTTATATAAGATATTTACAGCAATCAAAATCATACAGACAAAAGTAGAATGGTGATTACAAGGGATGAAGGAAGAAAGAGTGTTGTTTAAGGGAACAGAATTTCAGGCTTGCAGCATGAAAAAGTTATGAGGATCTATTTTACAACAATATGAATATACTTAACACTACTGAAATGTATAGTTAAGATGGTAAATTTTATGCTATGTGGGGTTTATTTTTACCACAATAAAGAAGAAAAAAGAAAGGAAAGGAAAGGAAACAAAACTCAGGACAGCTTGTTTTTATTATGACTGCCACCTTTAGGGTAGTGTCATTGTAAAACCAAAATGAAGGTGGCTAGATAGCATAGGTTCTGTCTAGACTCATTTTACTATAGGGAAAGAAATGTAAAACTGAGTGCCAGGTGAATCTCAGACAAAACCTCCTCTACATTCATATTACACTGGGCCCACCTCTTTCCAGCTTTATCTCTAGGCAGGAGCAATAGTGGCAACTTTAGTGCCACTACCACAAAATCAGAACCAGGCTTGATCACACAGTCCAGTTAGAGAGAGGAAACAATCAGCTAAGTGTTGGCTGCACTGAATCCAAAATAATTTATGTACCATGACATCCCCAGCTGGCAGCAAAGGAGTTTTTAGAATTGGGTTATAGATATTTCTAGGACAAAATGAAACAACAGCTGAGTTACTGAGCACTAGCTGAGATGCCATAATCTGGCATGTGAAGACATTTATATCTCTGTGGAGAAATGGGCTCAGCTATGGCAAACACCTATCAATGGTACCACCGACTCCAATCTAAGGGAGTCTTATTTCCAGGACAAATTTTGAGAAGTTAGTGTGAGCAGGAAGCCCATGATGCAAGAAGTAGATCTTGCACTGTCTCCCAAAGGACAGACCTGAAATGCTTTACTACGGTACACTTCCTGGCACTGCATTCTGCCAGCCCTCCAGGGAATCAAACAGCTATTAACCTAGCATCAATAATTTTTAACTTTGTCCAATGGCTACTTATCAGTAGTTCATTTCTATTCATGTCATGAAAAAGAATCCACACTGTTCCTTTACTCAATCTAGAGGCAGTCTGTGGGTTTTATAAATATATTTTATCTGCATTTATGATTATTGTCTAAGTTCCCTGGCATTTGAATTTATCTCAAAGAGAAAACCATATCACTTCTGCCATCTCAGTTGGAATCCCAACCCTCACATTTAACAGCTGTGTGACAAGTAATTAACATTCAAACCTCAGATTCTTCATCTGTAAAATGGAACCAATAACATATCTTCCATAGGGTTGTTATCTGTATTAAATGAAAGAATCTACTTCAGAACTCGTGCATAATAGATGCTGATCAGAAATTATTTCCTTTTCTTCTACCTTAATCAAGAGCAGCAGTCAGTGATTTTTCTCCAGTCTTTGCAGGCTACACAGATCTTGTCACAACGACCCAAGTCTGTCATTAGAGGGCAAAAGCATACAACTGTGTTCCAAAAAAACATTATTTTAGAAAGCAGGCAGTGTGCTAGATTTGGACAACAGTCCACATTTTGCTAACTCCTAGTAGTTATAACATGTATGTCCAGATATCACACTAAGTTAACTTTTCACCATTCTGTTAGATTTCCTCTGCTCCAGATATGTCTTGCCCTCTTTCTCCTCATTGCTTTTATCCTATCTCTTGACGGTATCAGAACAAATAAGTCTAGTTCAATAGCCTAACTCTTCCTTTTTCACTATTATGTATTGAGAAGCTCCCATTGGCACTCAAACCCAAGATGCTCAATTAAATTATCCACACCACAGGTTCTGAGTAAATCAGCCACCATTGAACAAAATCCCCTCAGTCCTTACAGAGAAAATGAACCATTCCTCGGAAACAATTTACAGAGGAGCTTTTATTTGTGCGGAAGAAAAGGTTGCAACTTATTTCCTGGTTTTAAATATTTTGATTCATAAATATGTTTGCATTTGCTTGTATGTGTGTAAACTTATAAAGGACATAAGATTAAAAGCTGCAATTAATACCTATCATGGGGTTAAAATTCAAGAAGGAGGATAGGGATGGGAAGTAGATTTACTGGGTACCTTTTAAGGCCTATGTTTTAAAATCAGGTGAATACATTTTCTATTCAAAATTTTAATTTCCTAATGAATAAAGGATACTTACTTAAATTTTTCATATTAAAGAAACCAACCAATGAAAGACACAAACATGGGATATAGGAGGTTAAAGGAAACTATTAGGTATCTAAGACACTAGTCACCAACCCCAGTTGTTATCCTAGGGAATTTTACCACTTTGTTAGTGGGCTTTCATGTTCCTTCTGCCTTCTGCTCTGTGACTCAGAGAAGAAGACAGGGTGGAACGCTTAGGGAGTGGCAAGAGGAAAACATGTACTACTCTCCATCTGATAGAGGTAGAATCAGAGGAAGGATATATTCTTCAGTATTTTTTTATGTCAGGCTGTAATCCTTCCCATAGGTTCCACAACCTTCCCTTCTAGTCTCAGTGTAGACCTATACACTTCAGCTATTTTGAACTATCTTGCCACTTCTTCCTTTAAGTAAGATTTAATTTTTTTAAAAAGAAACTTTCATTGGGTACTATCATCCTTTGTTTCACGCTGCTTTCATAACCAAATCCTTGAGGTACTAGGAATAAATTTTTCAAACATCTATAGTTCAGCTTCTACCTCTACTCCTCCATTAAGTCAATTTTTTCTCAGGTCCTCACTGACCCTTTCAAACAAATCTAAAGGCTGTTATGTTTTGCTCCCATAGTCCTTATGCTTTTTGATCTCCCTTTTGCAAGGAACAATGCTAATATCCATCTTATTAAACTTCTCATTCTCCTGTTTACTTAAACACTGGAGGATCTTCTCGGTCCCTTCCTGATCCCCACAATGGAACTTATTCCTTGTCCTGCCTCATACTTGGGCTACCACTTGAATCTGGGTCTTTCCCTTTTCTCTATTTATCCTCATTCTCTTATAGAATTCATCTATTCTCAAATATTTATCTAGTAGGGAGAGTAGAGCAGATGGGGGCCCAAAGCCTGCCTCTGTGATTTGTTAGCTGTGCTGCCTAAGAAAAGCAATTTTATTAGTCTGAACTCAGTTTCCTCCACTCTAAGTCGGAATTTCTTTCATTCAACAGTCTCCACTGAGTGCTTACTATGTACTAGACCCTAAATATATGAAATTCATTAGCAAAATAAACTGATAATATCCCTGCCATCACAGAGCACCCACTCTAACAGAGGAAGATGAACCAAATGCAATAAACATGCTATGTAAGAAATTATATAAAATAACAAAATATGATAAGAGATTTTTATAAAAACAAACAAGGTTATGTAACCTTTAAAAAATGGTTAGGGGCTAGGAATGTGGCTCCATGGTAGAGTCCTTGCCTCACATGTGTGAGGCCCTCGTTTTAATCCCCAATCCTCAGAATCACTAAATAAATAAACTAACTAGCTAAATAAATAAATAGAGGGAGGCAATGAGGGAGGGAAGGAAGGAAAGAAAGAAGGCTGGGTGGTCAGGGTAGGTTTCTCTGACAAAGTAATTTCTGAACAAAGATTCAGAAATCAACCCAGCTATCCCACACCTTGGCCTACACCCAAAGGACTTAAAATCAGCATACTATGGAGATACAGCCACAACAATGTTATAGCTGCTCAATTCACAATAGCCAGATTGTGGAACCAACCTAGATGCCCCTCAGTTGATGAATGGATAAAGAAACTGTGGTATATATATATACAATGGAATATTAGTCAACCATAAAAAATAATAAAATTATGGCATTTGCAGGCAAATAGATGAAATTGGAGAATATCATACTAAGTGAGATAAGCCAATCTCAAAAAAAGAAAGGACAAATGATCTCACTGATAAGCAGATGATGACACATATAGGGGATGGGAGGGGGGCAAGAATGGAAGAAGGAGGGACTGTATAGAAGGATAAGAGGGGTGGGAGGGGTGGGGGGGAAGAAAAAAAATAACAGAATGAAGCAAAAACTATTACCCTAGGTAAATGTATGATTACACAAATGGTATGCCTCTACTTCATGTACAAACAAGAGAAACAAGATGTATCCCATTTGTTTACAATAAAAATGAATTTTAAAAAAAGATTCAGAAAAGTTGGAGGAATCAGAAATGAGGGCATCTGATGGAGAGATTGTAGTCAAAGGAAACTGACAAAGGTCCTAAAATATAGGAGACTAACATTTTCTAGGAACGACAGAAGCCCGTGGAAATGGAGTGAAATGGTCATGGGGAAAAGCAGTTGGAAATAAAGGCAGAGAGGAAACTAGGAGACCACTCCATGTAGGACATCTAAATGCACTGGTAGAAGTTGCTATATTTTAAGCAGAGGGGTGACATTATCTGACTTATGATTTATGTTTTAAAAGGGTCATGCTGGCTGCCATGTTGGGATTCAATTGAAAGGGAAACAGAATAGAAACAAAGAAACCAGCTAAGAGGCTTCCAGGGCAATCCAGGCAGGAGGAGTAGTGATTACTAGGACCAAAGTGGAAATACCAGAGGGAGAGAGAAGTGGCCAGTTTAGGGCTTTTAAAAAACCTTGGGGACTAAATTAGAACAAGATATATTCCATGCTTTTACAATTATGTCAAAATGGATTCTACTGTCAAGTATAACTAAAAAGAACCACTAAAAAATAAAATGAAAACCTACTTTTCAGGATAGTAACAAGAATCCTATAATAAAATTATCATAGGTAATTCTATTATAGGACTGGTACAAAGGTGTTAAGTAATATTGTCTCTTAAATTCTGCAAGAAGAGTAAGTTCTCTAAATCACTATTTGGAAGAGACCAAACTAGGGTGTGATATCCAAGTTCAATTGACCAGGAGTTGGTAGCTGTCATTGCTACTTCACCAATGAATGAAGGGAGGTTAGGCAGAGGAAGGAACTTAATTTTATTACCTTCACCTCATATCTCAACCAGTATAGTATTTCCAATTGTATAAGACACTTCTTCTTAAAGGCTTTACCATATACTTACCTTATATACAGAGTTTAAAAAATTGTATCTATCCCATCTCTTCCTTAAACTAGCTACCCATCTAAATATTTCCATCCATTTGAAATATACCAGTCCCCAGATGCTGAAAACTTGGTTTCATTTTTGTACAATTTTACCATTGAAAATTGGTAGCATAGCCATCAGTTGGTTAAAATAACTCTTTTTATACAAGAAAAAATAAGGCTCAGAAAGGAGCATGACTAGCTGTGGGCCAGATTTTAATGACTGAACAAGGCCTGGAACCAGTTTTCTAGATCCTATTTACTTCCTTGACAATACCTCCTTATTCAGTCTACATCACATCAGTTCCTGAGTTTTTCTGCCTTGGGCTGACATCTCCACACTAGGCACCACCGCAGCTACCAGGCACTACCATTATTGCCAATTAAACTTTCCAGAAAGACGATTGGAGATCATGGCCTACACTGCTTTAGTGTGCTGGCTTTGGCTTCAAATACTGACTTTGCACCTAATAGTTGTGAGGCCTTGAGCAAGTTTCCTAACCATACGCTGCCTTAGTTTCTTCATATGAAAAATTCCTATATTTTAGAACTTAAGTAGAATGAGACATGTAAATAATTATCCCAAGCAAATACAAAGTAAAGGATAAAAAAGCATTATTTATTATGGCTTGTATTATCACTCTCATTCCCTTTCAGAGAAGTTGTTGATGCCTGGTAAACAAATTCTAATTGCTTTACTGTAGCTTTCAGGGTCTTGCTGCAACCATGTCCATTACAAATATGAAAACTTTTGTTCTCTGATCACAGGTCTTTCAACTGGGACAGCTCTCTTTGGACCCCCCACATCCATTCTTATTCCCATTCTGATTTCTGCATTTTAGTTTATGCTCCTCCTCCCTGAACTGCCCAATTTCCTTCTCCTTATCTAAATCTTGAACATCCTTCAGAGTCCCATACAAGGTGTAGCACTTCACAAGAACATCCCAGGCAAATTCTAGCTCCACTGGCATTACTTCTTCTCTTCCATACTACATTGTTTACATATAGTACACATTAACCTCTTCTTTATGGAGAGGCATGAGAGCATTTAATCAGTAGTATGGGATCTATAGACGATTTCCTCAGTCTTCTCATCTATAAAATGGAGTTAATATTAGGATTGTTGTGATGAGTAGATACATAAGTATGTCATTTAAATTAATAGCATGAAGTCATGATTATTGTATATTTATGTTAATTCTTCCTTCTTTCTTTTAAGAACCTGCATTTTCTCCTCCCAGGTACAATACTTTAATCCAGTGTCTAGCATAACACTGGTCTCAGAATGGTGTTCAAAACTGAATATATGTGAAAAACTGGGAGTAGTACCATAAAACCAACCATTGGGTTATATCAATCTTCTCTATTAAATGGGAATGCTCCTAAACATTGTTCTCCTCTAAAGATATAGTCCTAGTGCAGGAGATATTCTAACCTCTTTAGGGAGGCAACATGATGTAATAGAAGAAAACTGGTCTGAGAACCAGTAGACATGGTTTGTGTCTCAGTTCCCAAGCAAAGGGTTCATTCTGTCTGTCTAGGTATCTATCTGTCCAACTATTTTAGCTTGCGGTAAACAACCTGAGCTTACTATTTTCATCAGAATAAAGGGAAAATAATCTGGCATTACCTGCCTGTTTCATATAATGGCTGAGAAGATCAAGTAAAAAAATCCATCCGGAAGAGTTTACACACAGTAAAATGCTATACAAATGATATAAGGCATGCTTATTTATGTCACTGAACAAGAAACCATAAAAATGATCCAACTGAATGAATTTATTTCCAGTGGAGCTCTGGAGAAAGGGCTATCACCAGAGTAATCAGAGTGAATCCTTTTGGCTCAGGTGCCTCTTAAAAAATCAACTTATAACTTAAATCATGGAGCTTAGCCCCAAGAATTCTGATAAGCCTATCCTCAAAGATTTTGTCATAACTAACAATTCATTCAAAAAGTATAGATTTACCCAAAATAGCAGTTCCCCAGATGGCATGATCATAAAGCCAAAGGTTTCACCAAGGAAGGAGCATAAAGAAAAACCAAGATTCCTGATAAATTACAAATGCCTGGTCTATTTCAACAGGAAATTACTAGAGATGGGGAAGCTATTCTGGGGTCAAAACAAATCAGTCAAAAAGTACTGAAGATGACTGGAATATTCTATTCATATATTTCTGAAACACTTATATATGTATAGATATTGTTTTATTTTATTTTGTTATATCCAGGGAGTCCACCATTCATTAGGAATCCTGTTAAATTTGAGCAGTGCTAACAGAGAATTCTATGCCAGGCAGGAATTCTCAAGCCAACTCATTGACAGGGCAGTTCTATAAATAATACAAATAATGTCACAATGTAGTGTTCATTGTGCTTTTTTGTTTCTATCTTTGGGGAATTGGCTATCAAAAATAGTAATACACGATAATGAATTGGGGAGAAACTGATGTTTTCCCAGCATTACTTCCAAAAATCAGGTAAGAAATCAATCAGGTTAAGACCACCTTACCTCTATTTTTTCCCATATGGCTTCATAGTTGTCTTGGTGTTGAATATCTTGCATTAGCTTCTGAATTAAAGCTGATTTTGTGGTGGAATGGCTCTCATTTTTCTCAGAGGATGAAGCTCTCTCTGATTTCTCATCAATGAATTTTTTCATACCAGAAAGAGGCATACACAGCTCCTCATCAGAAAGAATGTCACTCAGTGGCCCAGATTCAATGCTCTCCCCCAGGGAAGAGGCTATGTCACTGGATGAGCTTGGAGACACTCTGCCCAGCCTTGTATGTTTTTTCTTGACATGGTATGTTGGGTAGATCTCAGAATCTGAATTCATTTCAGACAGTTCCCAGTCATCAATATTCTGAATGGTTTCAACTCTGGGTTTCTGAGGCAGAAGTTTTGTTAGGTTTTCTAGCTTCAAAGCTAACACTTCTGTCTGCTTAAGGTGAGAGGGCAGCGCTAGGTATTCATCAGAGCCATACCAGGCCTCCACAACCTGACCATTCCTGGTGACATGACTTGGGGAGGAGGAGCAACATTTTTTGCTTTCATGTTTTTTAAGAAGGGGTTCTGGAGACACAGTATTGTCTGAGCCAACAGAAGATTCACTGCTCTGAGTGAAAGGTGGTGAACTGGATGTCTCTGACTGCAGTGGCAATTTGGCACTCCGACTTCTCTGACTACTTGGCTCTACTGAGGATGTGGAAGCAGAATCTGTTTCTGGTCCCTTTATGGCCTTGGAAGTACAGGAAGGCATTCCGTTCGGCACTACTGAGCTCCTCATGTTTTCAGTTTGCTTGCCCGAACCAGTTACCTGTTTAGGTGTTCGGCATGGAGGCACCTCTTCTGAGGTCTTTCGTGGTTTTTTAAGTCGAAGTTTCTCCTTGTGGCAGTCATTAAGTCTTCCCAGACTGGAAGAGATTTCTCTAATGTGACTTCTGACTATGTTTTCAAGATTCCCAACCCCCACCTTGTACAGACACTCATAGGACTGGCTGGCAGCAGAAGGGCTGTTGGGGTAGGAAGACTGTAACACCAGGCAAAGCTTAGATCTGTCAGGAGGGTCCACCAGGGAAGGGGTGCTTCTGCTCATCTCAGGCTTCAGATCAACCATAACCTTCTTGCTGTCACTGCCTTTCAGATCATTCTTTAAAGTTTCTTCTTTAAGGAAAAGCCTTCTTTTTGGCAATGTGGGTTGTGTGGGAGAGTCCTCATTATAATTAAAGCAGTCTCTGATGGATCGCTTAGGAGTTGCATTCTCACAAGGAGGAGGCTGTTGGTTCTTCGAGCCAAGATGTGAGGAGGAACTGGATTCTTGCTTCACAGTCTCGGAAGATGGTTGAACAGCCTTTGTCAGAGCTTCCCCGGAAGATGGCATACCTGATGTTGAGACTGACTGCTCTCCAACTGCAGAACCACTGTTTTCCTCACGTCCACCTTTGTCTTCTGCTGAAAGAGATACCTGAGAAGTCCCCTCACTGACTGCTTCACTGCAGTTGGAAGGAACGGGGTCAGCAGCCACTGTTAGTAACCCAACACTTCGGATCAGCTCAGGGAACTCCTTTTCCATCTCACTATAGCTCCAAGAGTCAAAGGGTTTGGTTTTGACCTGGCTAGAGGTCATGTCACCCAGGCCACTGAGCAAATCCTCACTTGGACTGTAATCAGATAGTTCAAATGCAGTGATACCACAATCCAGAGACAAGTAATTTTGAGAACATTTGATAGTTAACTGTCCTGAGTCATCCACTTCTGTTAGAGAATCAAGCCGGCCCTGGAACAGAGAATGGTAATGGTTTCAGTAAATGCAACATGAATTATACTCAACTGCTGTTCAAATGAAATCTCAGCACAGGCTGCTGTTAAGCTCAGAAATGTATCAGTCTTGACAGCTTCTATTTTGGCATACAGAAAGGCATACTAATCAATTATCTCATTAAATCATAGGCAGTATCCTGTTCTTTAACATTTGAAGACTTTTATTGATCCATAAGAGAAATGGACAAGGTCAAGCCCAACTAAAGCCCAAAGTTAGTAGAGAATGAGAACTCAGACATCTCTATTGAATAAATGAATGAATTATGACATTTGGGGACATTTCTCTATGCCTTCCTATAACTTATTCCTCTGATTACATACTTCTAGTTGACTCCAATGATTAAAAGTCCAAGCTTTAGAGTCAAATTCTTGCCTAGCACTAATTAGCTATGCAACTAAAAGTCAGTAGTTTGGTTGCTTAGCTTTGTTTCCTTCATCTGTAAGAAGGAAATGATAAGCCATGTCACAGGGATGTTGAGAAGCTTAAAGGAAATAATATATGTAAGATATGGGTAAGTACTCAATGAATGTTCACTCTTACTGCTTTTATTATTATTTTTAGTAATAAAATATGTTGAGGAGGAAAGTTTCTTCAAAATGAGAGTTACCTCTAATGCCAAATTATACTACACAAAGAAATCAGTATTAGCTGCCAATCTCAACAAAAATTATCTAAATGGAATTGTGTGGCTTTTGAGGTTCATATCTGGCCTAGGCTCTTTAAATAACAAAGTCAGAAACACAAAATACCAAGGAATGAGGTAGCCAATAAATGTCACACTTTTGTACAATTTTTAAGAGAGTAATAGTGAGATTCCCAATTTAAAAGCAGGTTGTACTTTTTAAAATCTTTTATTTTGGTTGTTCACTACTCAGAAGTTGCTGTTTTATAGAAATAGTATTATAAGTGATGGTCAAGTCCAAAAATTATCCCATAAGACCTAGTCCAATTATCAGCTAGTTACAAAATAATTGCGAATTTATTTTTTGTCATTTCTATCATAGTTATTGTACTGCGGTACTTGCATGAAGTTAAAAAGGCACTAAAGAAAAGTGTTTCTATGATGAGTAGAGAAAAAGAAACTTTGAGAGTTCAGGTAACAATTAGATTGCTGAAAGTATCAGTCACCTGCCTTTGGACAAACAGGGAACATCATGGCCCTAGGAGTATATTTGGTTTCTATTTCGGTGGTCACAGCACCTTAAAACCAGGGATACTGTCTTGAATAAAAGGTGCTCAATAAATGATGTTAAATGAATATACGGAATATATATGTTAGATGAATATATGACTTTTTCTCAGAGAATAGGGTATGACTGCCCTTCTTAAATCTTCAGGGATCTCTGGTTTAGAAAAGAAAATATACTTGAAGGTACTCAATGCCTCAAAAGGTCCTGTCCAATTCTGTCCCCAGCAAGGCCAACTATCTCAACTAGTGAGATAGTTGAATCACTTGAGGATAATTATTTTTATTCATACTGTAATTTTTTAATGTGGAAAAAAATTTCATAGGGGAAGGGGGAGCAACCAAAAACAGCATTGTTGTTCATGGTATGGAGGCAATTTTAAGAAAAGAAAGTTCTTTATACTTTCTCACAACAAATGAACACTGAGTTTCATTATTTGAAATATTATTTAGTAGTACTAATACTTTTAGGCCTATTGCTTCCTTCCTGACCACCTTCCCAGATAGTTTTCTAATATGTATATGTAATAGTCTCAGGTAGGCATGAACTCGGGATGAGTGCATGTTGTTTTCCTGTCTTTTTTTAATTTCAAAAACATTATGCTTAATTATTAGTGCACAGACACCTATGTCAGAACTGCCTTGCAATGACTCCAATCAAATATACCTCCATTTAATATGTTATGAAGCAACTTTTCAGGAGGTGGTAATTTATTCACTTTATTACAGGCTTCAATCTTATCTCAGACATTAAGGAAGATCCCCCACCATTTTAAAAAATAATTTGAAGCAAGAAAATTTGCTTTGTTCCTTACCCATAATTAAGTTAACTGAAGTCTAGTTCCAAATACTTTTAGAGCTTTCTTTTTCAACTGTATTATGTATTATGTATGTATATTATACTGTGTGTATATGTATAATACTATATTTTGCCACCAAATGAACATGAAATTTAATATTCATAATTTAGAATATCTATTAAAATGCCCCAAGAGTACATCAGTCTCCATTGCTACTGAAGGTCATTCTTAAGCCCTTATTTAGTGTTCTCCCTGAAAAGAGAATCAGAAATGGAATTCTAACTTTTAAAGTATAGGTACAGTTAAAAAAAAAAAAAAAAAGCATATCACTCTGTCCCCTAACTCCTCTAATATAACTACATAGTATTTGTTGTTTTAATCCCTAAAACATAAATTCATGGACCTCTTATCAAAGTGCCACACATCCCCAGAGTCCTCAGACTCAATGGAGTAAATTCATGCAGATTCCTTTCTATTCTACTGTTAGGAGTCCACAGCTCTAGGTGCATTCCAGAGAGCAGCAGTGAGCTGAGAAGAGCAAGTATGACAGGGAAGTGTGAGGAAAAGTTCCATTTCTGATGGTCAAGGGAAAAATACACAAAAGCATTTCAATATTTTTATTTATGCTATATTAATGATTCTTAAGAATTTTCATTTTCTATAGGCTGAAATTATGAATTGAAGAATTGCTATGATTAATTCACAGTTCACCAACCTAAAGTGATACCTCCCTGGTCCACACCTAAAGTGGTGATTATCTCCATTATTTAATTCAATTTATCAAAAATTTATACACAGTGATGCAAACTACATTTTGTGGAAGACAGATGAATATAATCTGGAACTAATTCTCATACAGTTCGAAATCTAACACAAACTTTGTCTTGTTATAAGTTTACTCACAATAAGTGCTAGTGGAGGAATACACAAAATGTTATGTTGTGAGTACTTTGGAAGGACCAATGTATCCCCATGGAGAAGAAAATATCATTTAGATGAGGTGCTTATCACATCATTTGCACCTAGTCTTCATCAATGTTTGCTATTGTGTTAATCTTAATTATTATTATGATTTGGATATGTGGTTTCCCCACAAAAGCTCACAGGTTATCTAATATAGCATGTTCAGAAGTGGAATGATTAGATTATGAGCACTGTAACCTCTTTGGTGGATTAATCCATCAAGTGGAGGTATTCATTTGAGAGGACTACTATATGGGGTGGTAAACTGCAGGAAGGTGAGGTGTGGTTGGAGGAAGTCGGTCACTATGGGTATGCTCCTGAGGATCATATCTTGACCACCTGGCTTCCTGTTCCCTCTCAGCTTCCTGGCTGCCATGAGCTAAGCAGCTTTCCTCTGCCATGCTCTTCTACCATGACGTTCTGCCTCACCTCAGGGCAAGAGCAAAGGAGTTGGCCATCCACAGATTGAACCCTTGAAACCAGGAACCCAAAATAAACTTTTCCTCCTCTAAATTGTTCTTATCAGGTATTTTGGACACAATGACAAGAAGATAAATTAACAGAATCATTAAATTATCACTAGCTATGTGACATTAGCTTCTTTCATATGTAAGATGGATATAATGATAACACCTGTGAAATGAGAATAATAGCACCTGCCCTGCCTACCTTCCAGAACAGTGTGAGGAGCAAACAAAATTAGGAAGATGATTACTAATATGTTATTCATCTTTAATGCCTAATGCCTTATACATAGTAGGAAGTCAATAAAAATTTAGAAAAAAGTAGAAAAAAAAGAAGGAAGAAAAGGAGGAAAGAATTGCTATTAAAATAGAAATCAATTAAAAACTGGTTTGGTTTTATTTATTTTTGTGGGGCAGGGTACTAGGATGGAACTCAGGGGCACTCAACCACTGAGCCACATTCCCAGAAATATTTTGTATTTTATTTAGAGACAGGGTTTCTCTGAGTTGCTTAGCACCCTACTTTTGATAGGCTGGTTTTGAACTAGCCATCCTCCTGCTGGGCCTCCCAAGTGACTGGGATTACAGGAGTGCTGGTTTGATTTTATTTAATTATTCCTAGATTTTTAACCTTAAACATTTGCTTAACCTCTCTTAAATTCAGTTTCTCCATCTATAAAATGGAACAATTTTAATACCACTTACCTTCCTTACTAGATTAAACAAAATGATTATCACAGTGTCTAAAATATAAAAATTTCAGTGCAACACATTTTTTATACAATTTTGAGTTTTACTTTAAAGTAGTTTTTATTCATTTGATTGATTAGCTGTTTTATCTTAGGATAGCATTTGCCAATTTGTTTACTACATATGGTTAATTCCATATTTAGATAAAGAATAAAACATATATTTTGCTTTTTCAAGAAACAAAAGAGTTAGAACTTTCCACTTTCTAGAATTTCAAATTGTTTCTTTAATGTGACTCTGAAATTCAGCTAACTTCTAAAAATAGAAAAGTGAATCCTTCTTCACTGGAAAGACATCTACTATTCTCGTTTATCAGTGTTTTATTATGTTTTGATGTGTTTTGACATTTCTCTCTTTAATCTACAAATCTTTCACATCTGAATTTATTCTGATAAAGTTGAGAATTTTATCCAAATTCCCTTCCTGTTTTCCACAATCCCAGCATGGATTGATTCTCATAGAGTCACACAAGAAACACAAACAGAATAAAAATCCAGTTTCAGGAAGGATGGTCATGGAGGTATAATTTCAATTCATAGAAAATATTCACAAAGCAGATGATTGAAAATCTACTTTTCCTCTGCTCCTCAGACAATATATTCTTACATCTCTATAATACTAAAGACTGATCCCAAATAAAAACTAACCTGCTTCAAATCCAATCCACAAATAATTGTTGAGTTCACACTGTGAGAACCACTGCTTCGTTGTGAAAACAGTGGCCAGGGCCATTAGCCTGAAGGTTTTCATAGTTTTCATAGTGTGTGTGTGTGTGTGTGTCTGTGTGTGTGTGTATGTGTGTGTGTGTATAAGTTTTGAACCCAGGGCCTCACACGTGCTAGGCAAGTGTTCTACCACTGAGCTACATCCCCAACCCTTTTTATTTTTATTCCGAGTCTCACTAAGTTGCTGAGGCTGGCCTTGAACAGTCGATCCTCTTGCCTCCGTCTTCCAATTAATGGAGAATGGTAGAATTCACTTGGATTCAAATTTACAGCATCTTTAATGAAATAATTCATCAGTAATAACAAAAAAACTGTTTAAAAATAATAATAACAAAAAAACTGTTTAAAGTTCTATTAACATGAACAAGAAATATAAATTAGTTCTGTAATATTCTAATGTCCATTTGATTCACTACATTCAGAATAATTTTTCTAAAGCATGAATCTAATCATGGCAGTTCCCAGAATAAACACTTCCTTTGTCCTAATAAGGCCTAATTCTGCTAATATGTGTTAACAGCTTTTTATCTTTGTGATCTGACCTCTGCTTATCTTCTGGGCCAAATCCTGCATCCTGTTCCCTTGAGTTTTTTGCTCCTGTCTTATCTGTCTATAAGCCTGTCACTCTCTCTTACCAGATCTCGTCATTCCCTGTGTCTAGAAAGTATTCTACCCCAATCACCCATTTAATTCTGCCTCTTCAAGTTTCAGGTTAGATCCACTTCTTCTACTGAATCTTTTAAACTTATCACAGTTGGGCCTTAATGTTTATACACTTGTCTCCATTCTCTGCTACAAAGTTCCTTAAAGGTGAAGACTATATTTTAATCATTATTATATTCTTGACACCTAGCACTTGGACATAGTAATTTTTCAATAAGTAAGTATTAAATATTTGAAGGGGGACAGGAAGTCAGCTTTGTAGCAAAAACTGTGGATAGGCTCTGTGTAAACTACTAGATGTTAGTTAACTCTCATTTAAAGCCTCGTTCACATTAGAAGTACCCTAGCTTCTGTTCACTACACCTAGATTCAAAGCCCAGCTTAGGACCTGCTTATTTATCTGCAAAGAATTCCTACCTCACCTCTTTACACTGAAAACATTCTCAATGGTCATGCTTGACAAGGTATTACTTCTCTTCAGAGAAAACACTCACCTCCTTTGTCTCTTCAGAGAAAGCTTGCAGAATGTCTGTCTGCCTGGTGTAGTTGCCATTGGCATCCTGCAGTCCTTGCAGAATGCGCTCTCGTAGAACCAGCACCGACACTCGGAGCTGGTGCCAGAGGAGCTGCACTGCGTGGATGTCCACGATCACATTGACAGAGTAAGACAACAGCTTTAGGGAGAACTCTGTTTCAAGGAGGGCATGGATTTGTTCAACATGGTCAGAAATATCTTCACAAATGTCCTGTAGCAAAGAAAAGCAAAACATGTGAGAACAAGTTTCTCCCACCTTGGGGTGAAAGGGTTAAAAAAAAAAAAAGAGTCACTCTTATACCTGACACCAATTAACAGGTCCAATAGTAGCACATGAATATCTGATCTTTGCTGTAGTTCAGGTTCATAGTTATAGGTCATATTCTTGTGCACTGGGTCTTCATACTTACAGGTATGCTGATCTTTCTCTAAACTGAAAAAATCTTCCTATTCTTTCAGATGTCCAAATTGAAAGTTCAGCCAAGGTGAGGGGTTCGCCTCATCAATCCACTCTCTATTCTCTTTTATAAAGTTTGTTTGGGGTACTGGAAGGGAACCAACAGCTGTTCTATTTTCCAGTGGTAAGCTCTATAGAGCTCATAATATTTCAGGATGGAAACATCACTCAGACATCCAGAACAAAAAAAGGTGTGGCAGAATGTATGCTTCACAGGGATTCCCAGCCCTTCTCCGTACCTGCTTATTTACCTACAAAGAATTCCTCCCCTATATCTCTATACTGAAAGCACTCTTCAAAGGTCACATGTGACAAGGCAAGTTCTCAGAGAGCTCTGAGGTCTTCAGTGTAAGGGGCAATTGTCACTTTTCCCCAAGGACACCATTTAATATTTAAATTCACAATGAATATCTAAATTTCCAACCTATACTTTGCAAACAGAAATCCCTTTTAAGAAACAAAGCCAAACAAAATCCCAAGGATGAAAAAGGACAAAATACAGTTTTATTTTTAAGACCTAGACATTTTAAACAAAAACATGACTAAATCAAGTTTTCAATCTCCTTCACACATACTATTAGGTAGACAGATTCGGTATCTGACATGTCACTTGCTCTTACAAGTTCCCAAATTTCCATTGTGCTGTCAGAGGCCAGAAGCATGAAATGAGTGGCATCAACAGTAGCATTTACCTGGGCAATTTAAGAGACCATTAAGTATCAAAATGATGTAGGTGTCAGCTAAAAGTGCTCAGTTACACGTTTTTAGTTGTGCATCAGTGATTTTTAAAAATTAGGCTTTTAGTTATGATTTTTGTTAAGGCTAAAATCGTGTGATAACATTTGAGTTCTGGGCCCTACTATCAGTGTCAAAACTGTCTTTCTAAGCTAGAAACATAGCTTTCTGATTTTGTAAAATTCAGCAATTATTTTAGAGAAAAACTTTCAAAACTCCTCTGAATTCCACTGGAGAATGCATCTGGTTCACATTTTCCTCTCTCCATACTATGCATACCATTATTTTAGGTAATTTCAATATTCACACTGATGAATCAATGCCCTAGCACAGCATTGCCTTTACTTCAAAACTTCTAGGACCTTCATGCCTTGTCATTCACCAGGTAACAACATCAAAAGGTCTCCTATGTCTCTTCTTTGTCCAACTTTTTCACTCCTGACTCTTCTAGCTCACCCAGGCCACCAGCTCTCCACCCTTTTTTCCCATATGTGACCCCCTCCATCTATGGGGATCACTTTGGTCACTCTCTTGGTAGTGTGTTCAACTTCCTCACCCTCTTGATTTCATAACTCAGATTTGTTAGTCTCCATTTCCTGGGTCTCACTTTGATCCTACAGATGCAGGATACTTTATATACCTAGGAGAGAAAAAGGCTTGGGTGACCTTTATACCACCTGCTCAGAATAGCCACACAGGCATTTCTCACCTCCCCACTCACATCCCCCAATACAAAAGGTTATATATAGCTTTGGCACCATGAAAATTTCATGCCCAAACACTTGCCATCTGTCCCTCTTGATTTGGCTTCTTCATAATGGATGTATTAATGTGGTCAGAGCCTGGTTATGGGTCAAGATTGCCAGGCAACTATTCAGGGGAAACAATCTGTAAGACATCATCGTGCCGGTTAATTTAGGTTCCCACACCTGACTCCTTATAAAGGAAAGGTAAATTGACCCAGTTCCCACAGAAGTAGATGAAACCTTAGGGGAGAGAAACACTCTCCCCACAAAAATCAACCTCTCTCCCTCCACTGAGTATTTTGGCAGTGTGCCCATGCAGTCTCTATTGGGTCTTTGAAGCTAAATACTACACAGTATGGTGCAACTTTCTTCAGTCTATTAATTTATGTAATTATTTTTGTGTCATCTACTCTTCCACCAATTGTCTGGTTTGACAACAAGTACATGAACACACAAACTGTAGAATAACTACAGGTGTGTGTGCATGCTTGTGTATGTGTGTGTGTGTGTGTGTGTGTGTGTGTGTGAGAGAGAGAGAGAGAGAGAGAGAGACAGAGAGACAGAGAGAGAGACAGATGAACTTTGCTTTGAACTTTTAATGGGAGATTTGTTTAAAGAAGATAACTGAGCACTTCTGAACTGTATACTTTTTAATAACAGAAAATGAGCTTTCCCTGCCCCTCTATAAAATGTTGAATGACTATTTATAGAAAAATTGGTCTGAAGTATCTAATGTTTAGCCCTTTAACAATTGTCAATTTGTTGGACATTTATATGAAAGAAGCTGAAGATTATGGACTTTCTATTTATTTTTATTCAGTCAGATAACTTAGGTATTAGAGACTTTAAAAAACAATTTGCTGAATGGCTGCCTCTCAGCAGGAACTGTTTGGAAATAAAAGGCTCTAAGAGACCCAACCTGATGGAGGCCCTGCAGGCTCTCCATTATTAAGGTGAAGTGGAAGCATGAGGGTGGGGGGTGGGGGTGGACTAGCCTAACTGATGCATGTAAGGAATGACTGGTATTCAGACTCAACGGCACATGTGACTTGACCAATAGCAACCTGACTGGCTCAGTTCACATAGCTAAACTGCTCAGTGTATTACACATTTGCAAACACTGTAGTGCTACACACTGGAAAATAAATAGTAATTTCAGAACAGAGCTAGTTTCTTAGGAATATAGAAAGAAACAATCCCTTTATAACTAGAAATTTATCCACCTACCTATGTATCTATCTATCCATCTTAAAGACCTGTATACAAAATATTTCTTCCCATCTACTTACTGAGAGAATTAACAGGAAATAAAACCTTATATTCCGTAATTAGAAATTTTAAATCTTAAATAAGGCAATGACTGATGAAGTAAGTAAAATTCACAGTGAAGTGTAATCACCCAACAAATATGAATGTTTGATTTCAAATCCTTTCCTGTTTTGATAGAGAAAAGGGTGGTAGTACGCAGAAAATTGAGTCTACATAAAGGGAATACGGTCAAGAGAGGGATGAAGATGCTGAAGATTGTGTGTGATAGACATGGAACCCTATCCAGCTTTGATGGAAGAGATGTTTAGGTCTACCAGTACATCTTCTATAAGTCAGATTATTTTTGGATACTCACCTTTCATAGTCTGAAATTATCCCATATCTCTTGCTCACACATAATTTTTGCTTATATTCCTATCTGTTTCAGCCACTATAGCAAATGCCATCTCTACCAGACTGTTCTCTGATTTTTGGATTCCTCTTTTCATTCTCAAGTGTGCCTCACCTGGGACAATCACACCATGGAAAAAACCCGCCAGTTCAAGCCTTCTCACTCTCAAGACCCTAGATCCAGACTTTTACCCTTAGGGTAGCTCCTACCCCTTATAAGCAAGGTCCAGGAACAGAGAACTGAAGGACTTTGAGAATAAGAAGGTAGAAGAAAGGCAGAACCAGAAAGAGATGGCCAATGATATTGAGACAAACTGCATTAACCTTCAGAAACTTGCTTAGAGCTAGATCTGTTTTCTGGTACTGTTATAAGCAAATGAAAGCTACTATATCTAACTTCCTCTGAATATTATTAAACAACAGGATGCTCCTTCATATAATTTATAAAGATTTCATCATCGAAAGGAGGTAGCTTCATTCCCAGAGGATTTATTTATTTCTGTACATGATGAATCTTCTCTCCAGCTAGAAGGCTGGTTCCCTGGGTTCTCTACATAGTTATTGGCTACCTGTGAGTTGGTCACCGTTTTAGTCAGTTTTCCATTACCATGACAAAATACCTATTATAAACGACTTATAAGGAAGAAAGATTTACTTCGACTCATAGTTTCAGAGGTTTCCGTCCATGGCTCCTTGGTCCTGTTGTAACACGTACATTATGGCAACAATTACACACGATAAAGTAAGACTGTTCACCTCATGGCAGCTGGGAAGCAAAGAGAGAAGAAGGGGCAGGATCCCAATATCACCTTCTAGGGCACAGCCCCAATAACCTAACTTCCTTCCACAAGGCCCCACTCCTAAGGGTTCTACTACCTCTCAACAGTAAAGGCTAAAGGCTGATGAACAAGCCTTTAGCTTGTATGTAGGGAACATTTAAGATGTCAATCAGAACAGTTGCTCAAGAATTGTGATGATATTGATCTCCCTTTAACAGACTAGCAATTAACAAAAAAACAATTTTGATAGATAAAATTATTTAGGTTTCTTTTCTTTTTTCTTGACTTGTGCATTTTTTATTGTTTTGTTTTGTTTATTTGTTTGTTTTGTTTTTGTACTAGGGATCAAAAATAGAGGCCTGCTGCAAGGTAGGCAGGTGCTCTCCCACCAAGCCACATCCCCAGTCCTAGTTATATTTTTCAAAATCCCAATTATCAATTGCTTTAGTTACTTAAAGCCTCTCAAAATCCTACACTGATTTCATTCATTTCTCTATATATTTTCTTGAGAAAAAAGAATGGTAGTGCTGGAGACTGAACTCGGGGCTTTGTGCATGCGAGGCAAGCACTCTACCAACTGAGCTATATTCCCAGCCCCAACAAACTTTATTTTAAACTGAGAATAATCTTTAAATGTTCTTTAAATAACCACTTTTTAAAATAGGTATTCAAATTTTCCACAGCTCACCCTATACTTATTAAGGATAGAAGGACAATGTCACTAGAAATTAATTACCTCACTGAATATATTGAACATGTACTAATCAATGTGCTAGGGACACAAGATGAAATAATACCTAGATCTGCCATCTTGGAGTTCCCTGCTTGATAAGTTGGGGCATGTCAGCAGAAGGTACATACAGTCAAGAAGATAAATGTCCATGAAGAATACTTTTTAAAAAATTTCTTTCATAGCAAAGAAGTTTTAAAATTTGATAAAATTCAATTTTTATTTTACTTTGTGAATTCTGCGTTTAGTTCCATGTCCAAGAGATCACTGCCAATCCACAAGTTCATAGTTACAGAAACACTGCTCCTTGGAATAGAGAAAGAATTCTCAAAACTCAACAATAAGAAAACAATCAATCAGTAGTGCATGCCTGTAATCCCAGTGGCTCAGGAGGCAGGAGGATCACGAGTTCAAAGTCAGCTTCAGCAAAATGGAGGCACTAAGGAACTCAGTGAGACCCTGTCTCTAAATAAAATGCAAAATAGGACTGGAGATGTGGCTCAGTGGTTGAGCACCCGAGTTCAACACCTGCCCCCCAAAAAAACAAAGAGAAAGAAAGAAAACAACCAATCTAATTTGTAAAATTTAAAGGGCACAAGATTTGAACAAACATTTTACCAAAGTGGGTATAGTATAGTATTAAGCACGTGACTAAAATGTTTAGGCTCATTAGCTACTGGGGAAATGCAAATTAAAGCCACAACGAGATGCCAGTGTGCATTTTATTAAAATGCCTCAAATGAAAAATTACTGACAGTACCAAACCCTAAAGCATTCCAGAGCAACTGAACTCTCCTGCACTGCTAATGGGAATGCAAACTGATACAATCACTCTGGAAAAGAATTTTGCTATTTCTTAGAGTTAAACACACAATTACATATGACCCAGAAAGCCCACTCCTGAGTGCTTATTGTAAATAAATAAAAATTAGTATATACACAAAAATGAAAAAAGCTCCATTCATAATTGCCAAAACATAAATGTCCTTCAATAAGTAAATGGACCAACAAGTTATAATAAATCTATATACACAATATGCAGCCACAGAAAAAAAGAACAACTGACACATGTAACAATTTGGGTAAACCTCAAAGCATTACACTAACTGAAAGAAGCCAGTCTCAAAAGATTATACGTTATTGGTCCTGGGGTTGTGGCTCAGTGGTAGAGAACTTGCCTTGCATGTATGAGGTGCTGGGTTTGATCCTCGTACAACATAAGAATAAATAAATGAAATAAAGGTATTGTGTCCATCTACAACTAAAAAAATCTAAAAACCTATTATACATCATGTAATTCCATTTATATGGCATTTTCATAAAACAAAAGTATAGTGATAAAGAACAGATTAATTATTGCCAAGGATTTGTTATAGGAAGGATTTGGTAATAAACTGATAGCACAGAGAGTTTGGGGGAGCTGGAGTGATAAAATTGCTCTATATCTTGACTGTGGAAGTGATGATACAAATCTCCACATGGACTAAAATTTATAGAACTGTACACCAAAAAAGAAAGTCAGTTCTGCTATACGATAATACTAAAAGAGTTCATGGTCTCAATAAAAGGCACATAGAAATTCACTTGGGGTTATACATTCCCTTTAAATTCTTGGAAATGACAAAAAGCACAAATCTTAAAGTCATGGCACTGTGACCATCAGCATTAATTCTATATGGTGATTCTATACAGCTTCCATAGTCATTTCTGGCAAGTATAAGAGAAAATGAGGCTAATCTGGAGCCCATCTCCAAGTGAATTAAAGCAAAAACAGTTGTTAACAATGTATGTGCAAAGTTCCATATGATTTTTTTCCTCAGGTATTATTGTGCTAATGTGGGAAAGTGATACTCTCCACTATCTTATTTAAGTCACCTACTGCACAGTGGCCTCTGTGGCCTTTGGAATTACAGAATCAAATACATGGTCCCATCCAGATACGTTATGGTCTAAAACGACAAGAAAGATAGGAGGTTGCAACTCCTGACATAGAGAAATCTTTGGTTACTGAAGTAGTTGATGACAACATTTGTGTGACCTAAGATTGTTTACAAATAAACTAGCTGGTTGGTTGGTTGTTTTGGTTTTTGTTTTTATTATTTGGTTGTATGCTTATGTGAAAAGAGTGCTTTTCTTTTTCTTGTGAAACAGATTGTTGTATATTTAGTTATATCTTATTTCTTCTATATAAAGGGATATTAAAGTAATTATTATGTATTTAACCACTATGTCCAGTTATCACCAGGTTGGGACAGAAATGAGGGTACCCTTCTGTGCTTGCTCCAATTGCTTATTATAGTAATTCTGAGAGTGACTCCTTAATGCCTGTTAACTATCCCTGGGAGGGGATCTTTTCACTGTCTTATCATAATCCCCCCAACCCAGCCACCCCAGACCCATTCTCAACCATTCCAAAATATTTAGGTTTCCCTGTGAAATTACAAGTGCACATGGGTAAACATTCTGTCAAAGTGCCCCAAATTGCCAATTTCTAGGATTTTGTATACAAAAACTGCCCTCCCAGCAACTTCCTCACCCTGATACTGAAGCAACGGTTCACATTCATGTCCCCAAAATGCAGCCCTTTGCCTCTTGCTTCCCCACAGGCAATCCTGCAAGGCAGGAAACAAAGTGAAATTATGTCATCTGCAGGAAAATGGATGGAATTTGAGACTATTACATTAAGCAAAATAAGTCAAATCTAGAAGTTCTGGGGTTGTATGCTTTCTCTCATTTGTGGAAGACAGAGGAAAAAGGAAAAGAAAGGTGGAGGCAGATGTCATGAACATCAAAGGGAGATCAGTAGAGGAATGGAACCAGAGGGTGAAAGTGGAGGAGGATAGGGGGAAGTGCCAAGGAGTGATATTGGCCAAATTATGTTATTATATTGTGTGCATGTACAAATATATAATAAATCCCACCATTATGTACAATTATTGTGCACCAATAAAAAATATGGGGAAAAAGTGATTTTCCCCCTTTATCTCCAATCTTTCTCTCCACAGGAAAAAATGGCAGGCATTTCTCCATTCATATACAATCCCAAATAATGTTTCTCTATCTCTTCCCCTAAAAATAATTTCATTCATTCCTTCAAAACACTCTTGATTCACATTTGTGTAACTTTGGGGCCTATTCAGTTTTCCTAAAATGAAATTAAACTGAAGCCTACTATGTATTTATTTGGGCATTGAACCCAGGGGCACTTATCCACTGCCACACCCCCAGTCTCTCTCTTTTTTTTTTAATTTCAAGACAGGGCCTCACTAAGTTGCTGAGGCTGGCTTTGAACTCACAATTCTCCTGCCTCAACTTCCTGAGTTGCCAGGATTACAGGCATGTGCCACCACACCCAGCTGACGCCTACTTTTAAAGAATAGTTCTCCTGACTCCCACTTCTTTTTCTTGTCAGAGTTTCAAAAATCTTGGACACTCATCTTATCCAGAACATTCCATTCCACTTAGAATTGAAAATTTTCATGTTCTATAATCAGTAAGCAAGATAGAAGTAAATATAAAAAGAATTTTTTGTACATATTTTGGTCTTACTACAAAATGCCATATCATCATTTCTGCTTATGGTATTATCAATTGTAGAAATGAATGATAAAAAAGTATCTTTACCCATATGCTCACCATATGTGTGTGCACTCCTTAGAAAAATCTGAGAACAAATTTTTGCCTAATATATATATATATATTATATACTTTATATATATATATACTTTATATTTTAAAATACAGATCAAGAGAACACCACAGTTACTTACATAAAACTTTTTTCCCATGCTTTAATTGGTACAATGAAATTGTACCTAATAGTGGTATTTTTTGTTACATATCTGTACATTCACAAAATATAACAATATCATTTGGTCAATAAACTTTCAAGTAAATCATTTCAGCTAAAGCTTGCAACTTGAAAAAAAAAAAAAAAAAAAAACTTCCTTAGCTGGGCATGGTCGTACATGCATGCAACTCCAGTGACTGGGGAGGCTGAGACAGGAGGATCACTAGTTCAAAGACAGCCTCAGCAAAAGGGAGGGGCTAAGCAACTCAGTGAGACCATGTCTCTAAATAAAATACAAAATAGGACTGGGGATGTGGTTCAGTGGTTGAATGCCCCTGAGTTCAATACCGGTACCAAAAACCAAACAAAAAAACTTCCTTTTGTGGAGTATAACATCATTTTCAATTGACTATCAAAACTGTACTTTCTCTAAAAACAAATTAACAGATGTTCTATGACAAGGTATTTTTATTTTCCCCAAAGTAAATTACCCTTTCTCCATATAGTAGGAATAGAGGAGTGGATAAAGAATAACTATTAAAAAAAAAAAAAAAACCTATAGCTCGTGTGATGGGCTGACAGATCTGGCTCCATGAGAATGTTATAGGCCAGACTCTAAGGGAAATGACTAAACAGACTCTATTTTGCTCTGAGACTCCATGTTATGTAGGAAATAACTTCTCCCACGGGAACACCCCACCTCTGTACCCATCAGTTACTTAGCATGACAAGTGTAGCAAAACAAAATGACAATTCTTATATAATGAAAAATTGCTGTCTTTTGATTCCTATTGCTCCTAAACAATGTACCATGTGAACAGTGATTGTGTGGATGTTAGTAACTATTCTTTAATTTGTACCTAGGTAAGGGTCATTTTGACCCACTTTCCCCTCTGGTGAAGATCTCATGATGTTAATTTGTAATTTCAAATCATAGCAACAGACACTTATGATTGATGTGATTTTTTTGATATGATCTCCACAACCCTATGGTCGGGGCTGTTCTCCCAATAACCATTTTTGGGGCATTGTGTGAGACAATCAGCCGGCCGGCTTAATAAAAACTCTCAAATTTGGACTTCTCAGTAGTGATCAGTCTGTTCTTAAGTTGCACCCCATAACACTAGCCTCAGATTTAATAGTGAGAAAGTAGAAGCTTTCCCACTAAAATAAAAAATAAGGTAAGAATGTCCACTCTCAACAGTTTTTCTCAATATCATACTGGAAGTCCTACCTATTACTAAAAAAAAAAAAGAGGAAGAAGAAGAAGAAGAGGAAATAAAAGGTACAGATTGGGAAGAAAGAAATAAAATCATCTTGTACACAGATAACATGATCATCTATGTAGAAAATCTGGAATAACTGACAAAAAAAACCTCTTGGAACTAATAAGTATTTATAGCAAGGTTGTAGGATACAAAAGTTGATACATAAAAGTCAATTGCTTTCCTATGCACCAGCAATGAACAAGTGGAATTTGAAATAAAAAGCACAATTCCATTTACATTAGCACCCTCCAAAATGAAATACTTAGGTATTAATCTAATAAAAAAGTACAATATCTATATAAGAAAAACCACAAATCTCTGATGAAAGAAATCAAACACCTGATGTAAAGCTTCAACTCAATCAATAGCCCAGCAAGTTATTTCACAGACATCAACAAACTGATTCCAAAATGTAGACAGAGACAAAAATTCAAATAGCCAACATAATACTATATTGAAGAAGATTCTCTCACTTTGGTAGTAAGACTGACACAATTCAACTTCAAGACTTACCATACAGCTAAAGGCAATAAAGACAGTGTTGTATTGACTAAAGAATAGATAAATGAAATGGAACAGAGATCCCCAAAATAGATCCACATGAATAAAAATCAACAGGTCTTCAATAAGGGAACAAAGGCAATCTAATGAAGAAAAGATAGTTTTTCAATAAATGGTGCTGGAACAATTAGATATCTACACGAAGGGAAAAAAAAGAAAAAGAATCTAGACATAGATCTTTCTTCCTTCACAAAAATGAATCACAGATCTAAGTACAAAAACCTATGAAATCCTTGGAGATACTATAGGAGAAAATCTAGAAAACCTTGAATTTGGCAAATTATTTAGCTGTAATACCAAAAGCATAATATATAAAACAAAAAATCTGATACAATGAATTTCATTAAAATTAAAATTCTCTGTTCTGCTAAATATACCATCAAGAGAATGAAAAGATAAGCCACAGACTTGGAGAAAATATTTACAAAAGATTCAACTGATAAAAGATTGTTATCCAAAATATACAAGTACTCGTAAGCCTCAACATTAAGAGAACAACCAATTTAAAAATGAGTCAATAATAACAAAAGCAATCCCCATCAAAATATTGATGACATTATTCACAGAACTAGAAAAAAGTCCTAAACTCATATGAAGAATAAAAGACCAAGAGTAACCAAAGTAATTCAGGGGAAAAAGAGCAATGCTGGAGGCCTCACAATACTCAATTTCAAATTATACTTCAGAGCTATAGTAACAAAAACTGCAAGGTACTGCAATAAAAACAGACATGTAGACCAATTAAATAGTGTGTTAGTTCAACTTTTCATAGTTGTGACCAAAATACCTGATAAGAAAAACTTAGAGGAGAAAAGTTTATTCTGGGATCAAGGTTTCAGAGGTTCAGTCCATGGTCAGCCAACTCCATTGCTGTGGACCTGAGTGAGGCAGAACATCATGCAGAAGGGCCTGGCAGAGGAAAGCTATTCATTTCATGGCAGTCAGAAAGCAGGTAGCAAGGAACCAGGGACAAAATATAGTCCAAGGGTGTGCCCCCATTGACCTACTTCCTTCAGCCACACCTCACCTTCCTACATTTACCACCTAGCAATCCACTCAATTGATAAGGTTATACTCTCACAATATAATCATTATGACTCTAAACATTTCTGCATTGGCGATCATGCTTTCAAAAACTTGAGCTTTGTGGAGGACATTTCTAGATCCAAACCATAACAGATACATTACAAAGAGACAAACCCACACAGATACAGTAATCTGACCCTTGACAGAAGTGCCAAAAACATAAATTGGAGAAAAGGCAGCCTTTTTAACAAAGAGTTCTGGGAAAAGTGAATATCCATATGTAGAAGAATAAAACTAGATCCCTATCTCTCACCCTGCAGATAATTCAATTCAAAATAGATCAAAGACCTAGGAATTAGACCAAAAACTCTACAAGCAATAGAAGAAACAGGACAACAATCCAAAATGTAGGCACAGGCAACACTTCTTCAATGGGACTCCTAGAGTTCAGCAAGTAAAACCACGAATTAAAAATGGGATGATACCAAATTTAAAAGCTTCTGTAAAACAAAGAAAGAAATTTAGAGAGTGAAGCAAGAGTCCCCAAATGAGAGAAAATCCTTACCAGCTCTTCTGACAGAGGACAAATATCCAGAATATATAAAAAGCTAAAAAAATTGATAAACGGGCAAAAGAACTAAATAGACATTTCTCAAAAGAAGAAATAGAGTCAAAAATATGAAAAAAAATGTTCAACATCTTTAGTCATCAGGAAAATGCAAATGAAAACTACACTGAGGTTTCAACTTATTCCAATGACAATGGCAATCATCAAAAATACAAATAATAATATATGCTAGAGAAGATTCAGGGGGAAAAGGAACAGTTATACACTGTTGGTGGGACTGTAAATTAGTACAACACTGTAGAAATCAGTATGGAGTTTCCTCAAGGACTAGGAACAGAACCACCATGTGATCCAGCTCTCCCACTCCTTGCAAAAGAACTAAAGTCCACATAGTAAAGTAATACATTTATAGCCATGTCTATAGCAATACATTTATACCCATGCCTACAGCAGTGCAATTCATAATAGCAAAGTTGTGGAACAAGCCTAGATGTCTATCAACAGATGAATTAATAAAGAAATGTAGTATATGTACACAATGAAGTTTTACTCTACCATTAAAAAAGTGAAATCCTATCATTTGCAGGAAAATAGATGGACATGGACAGCATCATGTTAAATTAAATAAACCAGACTTTGAAATGCAAGGGTCACATGTTTTCTCTCATATGTTGGAGATAGGGGGGGAAGGGAATCTCATGAAAGTAGAGGGGAGACCAGTAGAGTAAAGGAAAGGGATCAGGGGAGGGAAGAGAAAAGGGAAGGGGAGGTACTAAGGAATGAAATTGATCTATTTATGTTATGCGCATGTACAAACATGTCACAATGAATCCCACTATTATTTATAATACACCAGTAGATTTTTTAAAAAAGAAAATTAAAATTAAAAACAATAAAAATGAACTTGCCAGGCTCAGTGGTGCACACCTGCAATCCCAGTGACTTGGGAGGCTGAGGCAGGAGGATTGCAAATTCAAGGTCAGCTTTGGCAACTTAGCAAGATGTGGTTTCAAAATAAAATTAAAAAAGGGTTGGGGATGTAGCTCAGTAGTAGAGTACTTGCCTAGCATGTGCAAGGCCCTGAATTCATTCCCCAGTAGTGTTAAAAAAAAAAAAAAAGCCAAAGACTTTAACAGATACCTCACTAAGGAAGGTATACAGATGACAAGTAAGCATATGAAAAGATGCTTCATATCTTATGTAATTAGGAAAATGCAAATTAAAACAATGATGAGATATCATTACACATCTTTTGAATGGCCAAAATCCAGAACAGTGATAACACCAGATGCTGGTAAGGAATAACAGGAATTCTCATTCATTCCTGGTGGGAATGCAAAATGGTAGAGCCACTTTGGAAGACGGTTTGGTGGTTTTCTTTCAAAGCTAAACATATATTCTTACCAAACAACCAAGCAATCATGCCCCTTGGTTTTTACCCAAAGAAGTTCAAAACTTATGTCTATGCAAAAACCAGCATGTAGATGTTTATAGCAGCTTTACTCATAATTGTAAAATGTGAAAGCAACAAAGATGTCCTTAAATAGATGAATTAATACATGAGTCACAGTACATGCAGATAATGGATATTATTCAGTGATAAAAAGAAAAGTACTATCACACCATGAAAACATAAATGCTTATTATTGAGTGAAAGAAGTCAATCTGAAAAGGATCTATACTATACGATTCCAACTTCATGACCTTATAGGAAAAGCAAAACTATTAGGGCAGTAAAAAGGGCAGTGTTTGCCAGAGGTTTGGGGGGAGGAAGGAAGGAAGGATGGAATAGGTAGACCAAAGAGGAGTTTTAGGTCAGTTAAACTATTTTGTAAACCATATTATGACATTACACTTTTTTCAAAATGCATAGGATGTATAAGACAAAGTGAACCTAATATTAACTATGAATTCTCAGTAATAATGATATGTCAGTGTAGGTTCATCAGTTGTAACAAATGTACCACTCTGGCGGCTTATGTTGATAATGGGCTATGCACGTGTTGGGGCAGGGAGTACACAGGATACCTCAGTACTTCTCTTCAAAGTTTGAAGAAATCTATAAAGAGTGGTAGTTATTTTTTACTGCTAAAATCAGGTGAATGGGATAATTGAAATGGGATAATTTATGCAGAAATTATTTTGTTGCTATAATTAGTTACACTCACCCATCTCCCTAACTAGACTATGCATTCCGACTGGTAGGAAATGTGTCCTGTCTTTGTATCTATAATGCCACACAACTAGGATACTGCCATGCATTGGGCAGTGTTCAAAGGATGTTTGCAGAATTGAATTTGGTTATACAAAATATTATATTTCGCAAATCAAGGGGAAAGCAAGTACTGTGGAGAACCATCCATAACTAGCAGAATCAGATTTGGTTGAGCCATGGGATACAGAGACCTGACTCCCAGGAACTGGCAGCCATGATAGACTGTTCCAGATAGCCTGGGAAGTAAGTGGCCCTGTTTGGGAGTGGCTTACTGTCTGATTGATATGGTAGTCCCTAAACAAATGGCTTCCCTAACTCCACCCCATCCTGTTCATCACAGAGGAAGCCCCTCCCAGAGGTAAAGCCTCTCCTTTACCTGTGTGACTATAAAATAAAGGAGAGGTAGGCTATTCCGTATTGTTAGAGGCTAGATTTGGTATGGCCCTCTCCATTACGCCACCTCCTGTTTGAAAAGCGTATTGACTCTTGTATGCTTGATTAGATAAGTTTATGGGTGATTAATTGTTTTATAGTCAGTATTGTCCTCCAGCAGTTAACCCTTCCCTCATCCACGCTGTACATGGCTGAAACCCCTGCAAAGTACTAGTTTTGTTTCCTCTTCAAATTATACCACACTTATCAGCACACAGTCAGTGAATGTAATTGACACTGAATCATCTCCTGATTTGATTAGGAGAGGTGTGAAAAAGCATGCAGATTTGGGAGAGTGGGGGAAGAGGTAGAAAGAGGAGAATGAAGATACTGAATACATTAGCGGCCTTCATACTTTCACCTTCATGCTTCAGAAAATCTCCTTTGCCTTCAACTGAGGAAAGACCAATTAGAAGCAAGAGCAGACCAGGGCTGGAGGTATGGCTCAGTAGTACAGAGCTTACCTAGTATTTACAAGGTCCTCTGTTTGATCTACAGCACCAATAAAAGGTAAGGACAAAAAAAAGTGATGGTAGGCCAAACTTGACCTTTATCCAAATGTGAACTGTATTGCTTTCCACAATTTGAAAAGGTTTGGCTTATTTATTAGTTGTTATTTAAAAAGCTTCAAAGGATTCATTGATTTAACTGTGACTTTAAATACCAAATTCCAAGTTTTGACTTATTTGTGGGGAAAAAAAAAAACCTGAGCAAAATCTTCAGAGGAAAATTGACCATCACTATGGTACACTGGAGAGATGGTTTTACTACTTAGTCACTCATTTACATTCAGTGTTCTATATGACTTAACTAAATACAGATTCAAACCTGAGTTTCAGCTAGGTGCAGTGGTATATGCCTATAATCCCAGATACTTGGTAGGCTAAGGCAGGAAGATTGCAACTTTGAGGCTAGCCTGAACAATGCAGCAAGACTCCAACACCAAAAATAAATAAATAAATAGAAATCTGAGTCCTTCACTAATAAAAGTCAGATATGGCCTTGACTTTTTTTTTTTATTATTGTAAACAAATAGGGTACAACTTGTTTCTCTGTTTGTACATGAAGTAGAGGCATACCATTTGTGTAATCATACATTTACATAGGGTAATGGTGCTTGATTCATTCTGGTTTTTTTCCTCCCCCAACCCCTACCGCTCCTGTTTTCCCTCTTTACAGTCCCTCCTTCCTCCATTTTTGCCTCCCTCCCACTCTGCATTATGTATCATCCACTTATCAGTGAGATCATTAAGCCTTTGGTTTTTTGGGATTGGCTTATCTCTCTTAGCATGATATTCTCCAATTTTATGCATTTTCCTGCAAATGCCATAATTTTTTTATTATTTATGGTTGAGTAATATTCCATTGTATATATATACCACAGTTTCTTTATCCATTCATCAACTGAAGGGCATCAAGGTTGGTTCCACAATCTGGCTATTGTGAATTGAGCAGCTATGAACATTGATGTGGCTGCATCACTGCAGTATGCTGATTTTAAGTCCTATGGATATAGACCAAGGCGTGGGATAGCTGGGTCAAATGGTGGTTCCAGTTCAAGTTTTCTAAGGAATCTCCACACTGCTTTCTAGAGTGGCTGCACTAGTTTGCAACCCCACCAGCAATGTATGAGTATACCTTTTCCCCCACATCCTCACCAACACCTATTGTTGCTTGTATTCTTCATAATTGCCATTCTAATTGTGGTGAGATGGAATCTTAGGGTAGTTTTGATTTGCATTTCTCTTATTACTAGAGATGTTGAACATTTTTTCATATATCTGTTGATTGCTTACAGATCTTCTGTGAAGTGTCTGTTCATTTCCTTAGCCCATTTGTTGATTAGGTTATTTGTATTCTTGGTGTACAGTTTTTTGAGTTCTTTATATGTTCTGGAAATTAGTGCTCTATCTGAAGTGTGAGTGACAAAAGTTTTCTCCCACTCTGTAGGCTCTCTCTTCACATTACTGATAGTTTCCTTTGCTGAGAGAAAGCTTTCTAGTTTGAATCTGTCCCAGTTATTGATTTTTGCTTTTATTTCTTGTGCTATGGGAGTCATGTTAAGGAAGTCTGATCCTAAGCTGAAATGTTCAACATTTGGACCTACTTTTTCTTCTATAAGATGCAGGGTCTCTGGTCTGATTCCAAGGTCCTTGATCCATTTTATACTTAAGCAATGAATCCTCAGAAAGAGAAGTTAGGAAAACTACCCCATTCACAATAGCCTCGAAAAAAATAAAATACTTGGGAATCAATCTAACAAAAGAGGTAAAAGACCTCTACAATGAGAACTACAGAACACTAAAGAAAGAAATCAAAGAAAACCTTAAAAGATGGAAAGATCTCCCATGTTCTTGGTTAGGCAGAATTAATATTGTCAAAATGGCCAAACTACCAAAACTGCTATACAGATTCAATGCAATTCCAATTAAAATCCCAATGACGTATCTCACAGAAATAGAGCAAGCAATCATGAAATTCATCTGGAAGAATAAGAATCCCAGAATAGCTAAAGCAATCCTTAGCAGGAAGAGTGAAGCAGGGGGTATTGCAATACCAGAACTTCAACTATACTACAAAGCAATAGTAACAAAAACGGCATGGTATTGGCACCAAAATAGACAGGTAGATCAATGGTACAGAATAGAGGACACAGACACAAACCCAAATAAATACAGTTTTCTCATACTAGACAAAGGTGCCAAAAATATGCAATGGAGAAAAGATAGCCTCTTCAATAAATGGTGCTGGGAAAACTGGAAATCATATGCAGCCAAATGAAACTAAACCCCTATCTCTCAACCTGGCCTTGACTTTCAATGGCTTATCTGAAAATTCTCAGATCTATACTTTTCCCAAGACATACTTATATAACAGACGCTTTAGTAGTATTTTAGGTAGAAATCAACAGAGAAGTCAATGGTGGTTTTTACACAGCTGCGTGCTCATTTATCATGCAAATTCCTGGGTCCTTCCTTTTGAAGGTAGCTGGGTCCAAACAAATAACCTACAATTTCTTAAGCATGTGGTGGTTTTCTATGCACAACACATTGAAAAACAGAGCCGGAAATGGATCATCTATCTAGGCTGACTGGCACAGAAACAGGGACTAGAACAAGCCTGCTTCTACTGAACTATAAAAACAAAGCCTCCTAGCAAGCTGAAAGATAACCCACTGCTAACATTATACAGATGTATCAAAGGTATAATTTCCATTCTTCATGCACCAGAAAACAATTTTCTACAAGTTTATTTATCCAATGCTGATAGTGTTACAATAATCTCTAGAGCAGAGTCAGGGTTGTGGGTTTTTCTAACATACCTCTTTTTTCCCTCACAGAATGAAACAGACACAGAATACCACAAAAAATATAGAAAGAGTCATACTCACTTAACAATGGTTGTACATTTTGAAAAACGTGTCATCAGATGAATTTGTCATTGTACAAATATCCCAGAGTGTACTTATATAAACTTAGGTGCCAATCACTAGATGTGGCTCTCGATGCAATGAAGAGATGTGATAAACACAAGTTGTATGAGGCTGCTGCTAGTGTAACATAGCATATTGTTTTACAGTGAACTTTTTTAATAAATAGGAATATACCCTAATAAGTAAAAGTGTAGTTCAGTAAATGCAGAAACCAGTAACATAATCATTTATTATCATTATCAAGTATAGTATACTATACATAATTATCTAGTATTAATACTTACTAATACATAATTGCCTAGTAATAAATATTTATTTGTATAATTGTCTGTGCTGTACCTTTACTGGCAGTGCAGAAGGTTTGTTTACACCAGCATGATCATAAAATGCGAGCAACGTGTTACACTATGATACTAGGACAGCTGCAGCATCACGAGGCAATAGGAATTTTTCAGCACCATTATATTTAATCTTACAAGACCACCATCTATATGCAGTCCATTGTTAACTGAAATGTCATTATGTTGCACCTAACTTTATCTATCTATTCCTATGTATATGACATAATAAATTATATATGGTAAACACTCTTGGAACAAACTACCCAACTCAAAATTTAGAACTTTGCTAGCCATCCTAGAAGTGCTTCAATGGGTCCTCTCCCCATCACAGACCCTCCATCCCATCAAAAGTGACCACTGTCCTGATTGCATAGAAATCACTCCCTTGCATCTATTTCTCGTCTTATCACTTAAGTATACACACCTGGATACAGTTTTTAATTTAATACATATTTTAAGTCTCTTTTAACCTTAAAGTTCCATCTGAATTCCTTTCTTTTTCATATAATTTATCTGCTGAAAAACCTAGCATGTTAGACCTGCAAAGTTTCCCACAGTTTGGATTTGTTGATTGAAATCACATGAAGAAGTCCATCGTATTGGTTCCTCTGTCCTTTTTATTTCCTACAAATTAACAGCTGAAGACTGAGGAACAATTAGTGTAAGTTCAATTTCTTTGACAAAACTGTATGTACTATTGTGTTTTCTCATCAATGCATTTAACGTTGATTTTTTGACTCTTTTTTGAAAGTTGATGAAATCAACTATTTTGGTAGTTGATGGTCAGTGCCTAGATCTGTTAATGCATTAGGGTTTGTAAGATGTTGATATTCAATCATTTTTTTATTTATTAGTTGGAATAACTTCATCAGAAAACACTTTCCTTTATAAACTATTTGAATACATTGGTACAATTCAATAAGGAAAATTGAAATAAATACCTACCCAAAAACTTCTACAAATCTCTGAAAATTCTTGTAAAATAACTACTATTTCCTTCCATTAATAGGTAAAACACTAGACTGGGAATCAGAAGACCTAAATTTCCAGACTTGGGGACACTGAAAGGTATCACTCTGACTCCTGCAGGTGACCCTGCCATGGGCTCTGAATGACAGAGCAGATCCATACCACAAGGCTGAGAGGAAAGAAAGATCTATGGTGCATTCAGAATTAGGACCAAGACCATCACTCCAGGGTTAATGTCCTAAACAGTCTTTTTGGTTATCTTTTCCTCAGTTACGCTGGTGGCTTCTCCACCCTCCAATTCTGCCCCAATCAGCAACACGAACACACATATTCCTTTGAGTCTCATTTTCATCTGCCTATGCCACCCACTACTCTTTCCTCATAATCATTTAAGAATTTACCTTCCAAAAAATTTATTATTATCTAGTAGCAACTTTGATTTATTATATCTGAGCTAGCAATTTTCTAACTCTTTTGAAAGGTTCTCTGGACCATTTCTAGGTTTAAAGGGCCTTATAGTTCATTTACAAATGCTTTCTATTATTCATAAATACTTTTCATATGAGGAGAAAGAAGTTAAGGAGATCAAGGTTCTATTTGAAATTTCATTGCTGATTCATGGTGTGACCTTGTTTAGGTCATCCTCTTTCTTAGATGTACTCTTTATATATTTAGATCACTAAGTCCATGGCATAGCATCTAAGGATGTGTTTCTATCTTCCTCCCCCGTATAAACATCCGCAGAATCTAGTTGGGCTGTTGATTTGTAGTTAAACACCTACAACATGCCTGTTGAGAGTTAATATTGTAGACACAAGTTTTTAAGTCTCATATCTGAGAGTCTGGAACAGGGAATGAAACTTCATGGAAGTAGAATCATATGAGGAGCTAATTTTAGAGGATATGGTTAGGACCTTGTAAGTGAGATAACAAGCAATTCAGATTCTGAAGTCAATGTCACCCTTTCATGTAGGAAAGATGGAAATGCAAGTCTCAACTGACCTTTTGGAAAGTTCCCATTGCCTCCCATTGACCCATTAATTTCATAGCTAAGAATTTCTCGTTAGGCAATAATGGATTTACTAACTGAAATGTTATCACAGTGTTTTTCATAATGGTGAAAAATTATAACAACCACAAGATCTAATGAGGAGATGGGTTTAACATGATGTGATATTCCATAAAATGAAAAAATACAGATGCTAAAAATGATGTGGCAAAACATATTTAATGTCATTAGAAGATGTTCAAGATATGTTTTCAATTGAGAAAAAGTTATAAGAATTCCATAAAAAAATCAAAATAAAGAGTTCTATAAAAAATGTAGCTATGTATGCTCAGAGAGAATTTTAAAGATGTCAAAGTTGTTCATAGGATTTTCTCTAGGTGGCAGCATTACAAATGATTTTTATTATACTATTTTAAAACATACTATTTGTATATTTTAAACTTTCACCACTGGAAATTTGTTTTTATTTGTGTGTGTGAGAAAGAAAATAAAAGTTAAACAACTAAGAAGTCAAGTCATTTTTCAAGGCAAAATAACAGTCAAAGAATGCAGGTTAAACTATGCATAATAATAATAACTACAATATCAAGGTAGCTGAAGAATACCAAATTCAAACCAACAGGATCCTTACAGTCCCAGCATTCTCTTTGTATAAGGAGAAACCTATTACTTCATTCATAATTATCCTGTCTTCATTCTCTTAAGGTTCTATGTCAGGTAGCCAGGTGCTATCAGTCAGGTATTAACAGAAAAATAATATTTCACTATTAAGACTTCTGTTGACTTTTATTGCTTCCCCCCCCCCCTTAAATTTAGCAAGCTTGAGATAGAGATAAAAGTACAGAAGCGAGAGTGGGAATGTAAATATTACCCATTCCCTTCTCCCTTTTAATTTGATCTATTGATTTGTCCTACAGCATGGCAGAATAGGTCACCAAACCTCTTCTACATTTTCATACAAGCCCACAAGGGAGGAAGACAGATTTTTAAATCGGTTTTTGAAGACAGATTTTACCACTTGACAAAGCAAGACCTTATCACTTCAGAATCTCCTACTTTCTGTCTTTGGATAATTACTAGGAGAGTGAAGACATCTAAGGATTTTGTGTTCCTTTGGAGGCATACTTTACATGACTAAAATTCCAATCTTTTACAATTTATTATGAATTATTGGAATATATAACTTTTATGGTTAATATATATAAATGTATGTTTATTTTCATTAACCCAAATAATTTGTACTGGCAGATTTTTGGCCCCCTCACCCATGAGAATCAATAAGAGCAAAATGAATACATCTAGAACATTTTCTGAAAATTTTAATGCTGAGCTTCAAAGCCTTGAATTAAAACATAGAATTCAGCTTATATCTTAGTTAAGAAAATCTATTTTGATATCCTACCTGCCCCATGCTCGACTGACCCTCCATATTAGAATTACTCTTAGGCAAGCCCTAGATACACAAAACAAGATGAAAGTTATTGAATTCCAATAATGTGGTTTTAGATCTACCCTCATTGCCCTTTTCCAGAGGCTCCTCTGGGAAATAAAAATGAATCAAAATAACATATCTGGCCAAGAAGTGCAGCAACCATCCATTATTAATACCCCAGTGACATACGAAAATGGAGAATGAAAGGTCCATTCAAATAATCCTATAGCACTGATTCCTTAAAAGCATTGTACTTTGCTTTTGAAATCAGCTACCAGCTAAGAAACAAATTCAATTCCAATATACTCTTTAAACCTTCAGATTAATTTTATCTATAGAGTCTATTTTAACTCATTGCTTATTGAGATTGACCATAAACTTAGGAAGAATTTTCTTCTCTCTGATTGATTACATATCCAGGATTTTATTCATATCAAACAATAAGTGGGGTTTCAGAAAGCATACAAAAGGAAAAGCAGGACCAATAAATGAGCTCTGAGCAAGCACAAATACCAAATGAACCTCAACTCATTCCTTTCAACATTTAATCCATAATTAACAAATTCCTCCTTCCCATCCCACACCTACTTAAATGCAGACAGAAATCATCCTATGAAATGCCTTTCGAAAATCCAGATGTGCACTAGTAATAAAGTACGTAATAAAATTAAAGAAACAAAATAAAAGGGACAACCAAGCTGGAAATACAGAAAACATGAGTAAGAAGAGACTATACAAGATTTATGAGGATGAGACAACTTACAGTATTTCTCTATGATTTAAGTTTTACCTAAATTCCAAAAAGAAGGCAGAGATTGCAGGTGACTTACAAACAGTAGAGTGTACTGTTCATGTTTATAAAAATAAAAAGGCAGGAGAGAAAAAATAAACAAGATACTTGTGTTAGCTTTTTTATGCCGTGACCAAAATACCTGACAGGAACAACTTAAGAGGAGGGAAAGTTTATTTTGGCTTCCAGTTTCAGAGATTTTGTCTTCCAGTTTTAGAGATTTTGTCCTTGGCCAGCCGACTGCATTGATCCGGGCCTAAGGTGAGGCAACACATCATGGCAGCAGGATGATGGAGTATGAAGGAGGTAAGTTGTTCAGGATATGGCAGCTGCGAAGCAGAGAGAGGGAGAAGGGAAGGGACAACAGAGAAGGTGCACCTTTCCAGGACATACACCCTCAGGAACCCACCTCCTCCAGTTATGATCCACCAGCCTACAGTTACTACCCAGCCTATCAAACTAGGATGGACTGATTGGGTTACAGCTCTCGCTATTTAATCATTTTACCACCTAACATTCCTGCACTGACACAGGAGTCTTGTGGGAACACTTCACAGTCACAACATAACAACATTTAAAATGAGATAGTTACTGCAAGTGAGCACTTAGTTTAGCTCTGTGAAAGAAGGAAGAAAAGGTGTGGCCAGAAGTAGATGGCTGAAGAAAGAGAACTTGCATGGGAAATTAGAGACACAAAGGGATTACTAATAGTTAAGGCAAGAGGGTAGCAGTGGATGATTTCTGTAACAGAGTGAAATAAAGGAAGATCTGGAACACCTAAACAGATATCTTGCTTCTTTAGAATTTCATGGCTTCTTTCTGACAATAATTTAGAGTTTGAGTGGGAGGCAAAGCCAAGATTTGACAGAGAAAGCTAGGTGTATGGAGGTCTACTTTGGAAAGGGCTGATCTAAATAATCAGAAAGAAAACACTGACAACATGGAAATTCTCACGGGAAATTTATCTCTGAAGCTAGCAAAAATGTGGACTCTGCAATTAAACTTTGTCTGTGCTGCTTGTCTACCTGCTCACACTCTATGGAAGATCTGTGCTCACACAAATGTCAAGATGGTTCTCACACTCCAAGCACAGGTAAAAGGTATGTGTAGAATGATTTTGTCCAAAGGCACTTCTTTTCCTCCTTTCTCCCTTGAGTTAGTACAAAGGTCAAGATCTATCAGTGACCCCAGGAGACCGCTGTACTCAACTATCCCTGGGGTTTCATCATAAAGCTCCAAAAAGTGAGAATTATGTTGGCTAGCTTGACTCTAGTGATTTCCCTAAGCTTGGAGTTGGAGCTGATATGGGAAATAAATGAAGCTTTCTTGAAATTGACATTCTGTCATTATATAAGGGTCAAGAGGCCATTTGATGTTTAAAATAAAAGTAGTAATTAAGTATTTCATTAGGATGGCATTGTTCTCTACAGAACAAATAGACCTATCCTACATGGAAAATACTGACACAGATGAGCTTAATATCTATAAATAGGCTATATAAGTGGTGAAACAAAAGCTGAGAACAACCATGTGAATAAAAAGCAAAAAAATGCACAAAGAAAATATATCAAAATATCTCTGGGGAATAGGACTCTAGGTAATTTTTTGCTTCTTATTTATCTGTTTGCTTACATATTATGATTTATTTTAAGGAATAAAAAATAATTTGGTGGGTTTTGTGGATTGCTTGTTTTTCAGCAATACACAAAGATTCAGCATTTTTAAAGACTGAGGTGATGATGAATGCATTAAAGCAGAAAGACACTATTAGTAGTCATAGGAGAGGAGATAGGAAGAGGGAGGGGAAAATGACACAAAGGTAAGAGTACTGGGATCTGGTGATTGCCCAAACCCCCTTGAATGAATTTGCCCACAAAACTTCTATCACCAAGTCTTTGCCCATGAACTCACCCCAAAACTTCCTTTAAATGTAGCCAGAATACATTTTGTTTTTCAAACTGTGGGAGGTCAGCTGCTTGAAGGGGCAGCAGCCAGGGTTTATGGAATGACAGAGATTTCCGGGAGAGGCAACTTCAACGGGAATAAAAAAGTGTCAAGTAACATACAGCAAATGTAAATAGACACCAGGGCTGGAATGACTGGCTCCTTAGAAGGTCTATAAACAGCCAACAGAGTCACAGTCTCATCAGCGAGACTCTATTTGCTTTGGAGTCAGAACTAATTGAGTTCTGACCACTCTGGCCAGCAAAGGACAGGCAGTGCCCTGACCTACCCCACATAGGAGGGTGGTGTCCTGGAGTCACTTGCATAAGGCCTGGACAAAACACAAGACAGGACAATGTCATTTTAATTGCATCCTGTATCCCACTTGTACAGTTAAGGATGACTAGGAACAAACTTACATACCACACCAATGGCTAACGGGAAGATTTTTAAAAACATGTAAAAAAAATTATCTTTCCACAGAAATAACATGAGTTCATTGCAAAAACAGGATAAGACCAAATATTACTCATGGATCATATCTATCTTCTTTTTTTTTTTTTTTTTTTTTTCTACCACTTATCCCTAGAGCCCCAAACAATGCCTGGCACACAGTGGACACTCAATAAACATTGACTGAATGAAGAGCACCTAGATAAATCACCAATAACTGTATTCTCCATACAAAATGATGCACAATTTTCTAGACTGTGGTTTATTATTTGTGTTATTTTTTTACTTGATGACATAATATGAATATTTTTCATGTCAATGTTTCATAATTCTTTATGACTAATATTCCATTTTATGAACATATGACATTTATGTAGCCACTTCTTTGTAGGTAGACATTGGATTGTGCCTTTCTCTTAAAGGTACAAACACCCTATTCATCAATAACCAAATTGCTTTTCCTTTTATTAGAATACAAGTTCTCCAGTATAGAGGCCTTTTTTCTTTTTTCTTTCTTTCTTTATTTTTTTGCTTATCACTGGATCCACAGAACCTAATATTGTTTTTAATCAATAAAGAATGAATAAACAATTATTCTAGTATCTGCTCCCTTCTTTTAATTTCTATTTCAATTTCCTGCTCCCATTTGAACAACTACTATAGCTTCCAAGCTGGTTTTCTTCCTCCAGTATGTTTAACCCTCTTTCTCAAGGCAATCATCCTTTCTGAATTTAATCACACAACTGCCTCTTTCATTATGTGATTCTCCTGTTCAAAACCAACTTAAAGGTTCCACAGCATTAGGATGAATTCAAAAGTCCTTATTCTAACTTATCAAGAACTATTATAAAAGAATCACAAAATACCTTTAAACAGGAAGCCACCTGAGAGATTTTTTTCAGTCTGAAAGCATCATTTTGCATTTCAGGTAACTGAAGCTTAGAATGCTCAATGACTTGCAAGGACACAAGGCTGGCTTATGACAGAACCCAGGTCTCTGGGCCTGCAGGCCGTGGCTTGTTCCTTCACACCACACTGGCTCCCTCCCAGTCTCCCTTGCTAGTTTCACTTCCTACCCAGATCCTCACATCAGAGGAGATGGGTTTCATGCTATCCCTGAAATAAGCCTGACTCATTCTGGCTCGCGTTTTTCTCATGGCATCACTATTGCTTGAACTGTCCTCCCATCCAACCTCTGTGCCTGAAAAAAATCTCTTCAATGCCTGGTTCAAACCTTGTTTCCTTAACAATGCCTGGCCCCAGCCACACTGAATTCTTTGTTCTCTGCTCCCCAACAGCACATGCCCCAGTCATTTCAGCACTTAATTATACCTTGCTTCTCAATGGTGAACACTTCACAGCTAAGTGAAATAGTGTGCTGTGGGTGTAGGATGGAAGAGAAGGGTAGGAATGGAAAAAACTCTGTCATAATGTGCTGGACCAGCCAGATACATTCTGATGCTGGAATACACCACTTCACAAGCATAGGCACCCAGGTGTTACATCTCCATGTTTCATCACCCTTGTTTATTTTAAATGTAAATCTTAATTTGAATCTAATATTTCTAATTTTCTTGTTATAAAGGTTTCCACCTTAAGAGCAAGATTTTTTTTTGCTCTTTGAGGTACTGGATGGATGGACTGGATGGTAGGTCTTTCAGAAGAAGGATCATTCCTTAATTATCTTAATATTTACAACAGTGCCTTATACAAATATTAGACTACAAATTTTGGAACAAATCTGATTACTTTTCTATAAGTAATTGTACAAATGCTCAAATTAAGGTTTGCTATGCTATGGTTCCCTAAATGACTATTATCATTGACAAATGATAAGCACTTATTGGACTGACAGATGATACCTACATAACTAAGCTAGAAAAAAGATAACCAAGTATTTTACATAATACCTGTGCTAACACAAACCCTCTAATATATTTAATTCACTTTATGCCATTTACCAGTGTCTCCTCTGTTATATAATTTGGGAATGTACTAGTTTTTAGGCATGCACCTAGAGATTTTTTTTCTTTTTCTTAAGATTTTCCTAAGAAGTGCTTGTGTGTACATGAGTGTGTATTATTACATGTGCACACACCAAAAAAGAGATGGGCAATTTCTTTACAATAAAAGAATTAAAGTAGTATGTGCATATAAAATACAGTTAATAAATTATAAATGTCATAAAACTGATATCTATTGTTGATATATTGGTACACAGGTTTGGGTTTAAATATACCTTTGTGTATTTCTGAATCAGAGCTGGATAACTAATAGATGTATATATATAAAACCAAGACCAGATTTTAGACCCATAGCATGACTTAAATTCTGAACTAAAGGAGCAATGGACAGATTATGTGGATATGGTAGGGGCTAAAATGTTTCCCACAGTTTCTGTGATTTCTGTTGTTTCCAATGATAGAAAAAATAGAACTATAACCTTTGTTTTATAATCTACAAAGCTAAGTCAGTGTTCTTAGAAGTCAGTGTTCTTAGTTCTATCAAGTATACGACAGTCCCTCTCCAACCTATCCATCAAGATTTTAGCACATTCATTCAAATCACTGACATGTCAGAGGAGCTACATTAATGTTATATGTCCAAAAATACTCATTCCAAAAGTTTTACTTCGAAGTTGTCATATCACAGAGCTATCTACCTTTTTCAACAAAATACAGTTAAAATAAAAATTCCTGGAATTATGCTTTAGGAACTGCTTTCAAAGCAAGTTCACAAGTCACATAATAAAATGAATATCTGTCTTCTAATTTATTTCTTGATTTTGACCAAAGATTAATACCCAGCTTCATAAGTCTTTACCCAACACTGGGTCCTAAATAAGTTTTACCTGTTTTTAAAAATCAAATCAGATGACAAAAAGGTTGAAAATTAGGCATCACAGAGGACTTTCAAAGTATTTAGAAATCATTATAGGATATATTCTAAAAAATGAATTCTCAAATTACTGCTGAGCATATTAACAAACTAGGATTGCAAAATGGACTACATTTATTTGCTAAAAATTCCTCATGACTGGTTAAATGGAATCATTTGTATTAATATATACCTTACAAGTAAGATATAAATGTGTTTTATGCATGTAATATGTAACATCTTATACAAAACACTCAATAAAAATACTTTTTAAATAATTGCTTATAAAGACAGGATCAGTACTACTGAGTCTCCCTTTTGCCTTAGGCTCTAAAATGGTTTGGTACAGCATTGTATATTGATCCTGTCTTTATTTAAAATTTTGATATTTTGTTCATCATGGATTTATCTACACTAATTTTCCAAAAAAAAAAAAAAAAAAAAAAAAAAATACAGGGGAATGACTAGGAAATGAAGTGGAACAAATTATATTTCTAAATAATGCTTGTATGGTTATGTCAAAATGAAACCCAGTATCATGTATAATACACTAATAAAATGCCAAAAAATTACCTTAAAAATAAAAAAATAAGAAGCATTAAAAATAAAAAAAATTAAAATGTCAAAAAAACCCATTTTGTTTGTTTGTCACCCTCTTAAATCATGTACCTATGGTAAATCCCTCACTTTCCTCACTCTAGTCCCAGTCCTGTCTTGGCCACTGGTTCAGGAAAATGAGACATGTAAAACAGGAACTCCCTTGCCTAGTCCACCCTACATTAGCCACCTCCAGCCAACCAGCAGACAAATGACCTAAATAAATGCTTACTGTAATATGCCACTAAATTGTGGATTTTCATACTGTAAGAGTCAATTGATAAATTACAATGACAATTATAGATAGGTACAAATTAAGTGTTTTGAGTAGGTAAACTCTGAGTTATGATTATATTATTCAAAGTTCACAGCTTATCTGGGAAAATTAATTAGAGGTTATAATAGATTTTATATTATTGATTTTTCATAGCCAGTGTTCCTTCCTGTGAAAAGATTATACCTACTCCTGCTATTGATACCACACTTAGCCACTTGAGTCCTTGCAGCCAAAGAAATGTGAGCTGAGATGAAGAGGTTGGAATTTTAAAAGTCATCAAATGACTCTGCCATGACTTCTTCCTTCTTGATTTCAGAAGACTAGCACATTCCTGATGGAGCCACTTCCTTAGTGTAGTTCCAGATGATAAGGACATGGAACAGATCACCCTGGGATAGGCATGTTACATGAATGACAAATACATCTTGTTGTTAGTCATAAAGATCTGGAGTCATTTGTTGTCACAAAATATCTTAATGAAAACCAGCAGAGCCAGAGTAGTACTATTGTTAAGGAGAAGGTAAGTCTACCACTATTCAAAGATTATATAATTATAGTATGATTGGGAAAAGTCAAGAACTGACTTAAAAATTCCAACAAAAACTGCAATCAGATAGTGAGGTAAGAAATAATATTTACTGGGTTGGGGTTGTAGCTCAGTGGTAGAGTACTTGCCTAGCATGTGAGAGGCATTGGGTTCGATTCTCAGCACCACATATAAATAAATAAAATAAAGGTCCATCAACAACTAAAAACAATTGTAAAAAATTATTTACAAACCAATAGTTATATATACAAATAAAAAGCTCTTAGAAACTGTAACTAAAGACTCCATTAATAATACAGTAACAACAAAGATTAAGTGACTTTAATAAACCTAAAATGCAAATATCCTACTTTAAAATACTACTTAAGAGAATTAAAATGAAATGGAAACACATGTTAGAAAAATTCCACATCATTAAAATAGCAGCCTTTCCTAAGTTATTTTATAAATGTAATGTGATTTCTGACTCAAATAACAATAGGTTTGCCTTTTTTGTGGGGTTAGGGGTTGTAAAATAGGAAAAGAGAACAGTTTGATTTTAACATTAAAATGGACCATCAAGAATAGCTAGAGAAAAAGGGTCAGTGAGGGAAGACTAGTCTAGCCATTATTAAAATATAAAGGTTTAACAATTAAAACTGTGTGATAGTAACAAATAAGGCAGACAAGATAATTGAAAAGAATAAGTCTAAAAGAAAATGCAAATATACATGGGTATTTGAATATATTTTAAAGGAGACATCTCAAATAAGAGGGGGAAACATAACAATGAGATAAATATGTGGGAAAAATTAAGGTGGATTCAATATACACATTAAAAAATCCCAAACAGACCAAAGATTCAAATTTTTAAAAATGTAAATATTATTAGAAAAAATATGTATAATCTTGAAGTGGGTAAGGCCTTATGCTGGAAACTAATGGCAAAGGTACAGAAAATAGACATTTTTTAAGCACTCCTGGTTGGAGAGTAAGTTAGTACAACAACTGCAGAAAGTAATTTGGACGTTTTTATCAAATCCCAAATGCATATGCACATTGAATATTGATCTATTTCTGAAAATTGATGTATCCAATATACTTACAATTTTTGTAAAGTTATTTATATGATAGCCTATTTATGGCAATACAGTTTGCAATATCCAAAAATTGGATATAGATTATCTCTCCATTAATATGATACTAAATAAAATAATACATCTATTCTGTAAAATACTGATGATGATGAAAAGGCTTCCTATATTCTGACATAGAAAGATCTTCATGATATTGTTGTTACAAAAACAAGATATGAAACAATGTATATAGGAGAAAATAAGAGAAAAACTAAGAATACATATTAATATGTGCTTATAAATACATATACAAATTCTATAAGGATATGCAAGAAGCATAAGAATAAGCACCTACCTGAATAAAGTAGATAAGGGAAAAACTGGTAGAAGAGCCAACACCCTGAACTGGAGGATGGAAGGGGAACCTTGAATGATACATATTTTTATATTTTAATGTTTTAGTCCTATAAATATATTTCATGTTCAAAAATATTAGATGACAAAAAAAACTCCAAGCCAGATTTTCTGTAGGTATTTTAAAGTTAAAGGGCACTTGTCTAATTACACTGTCTGCAATAAAACCTCCCCCTGATGGTCACTTGTGCTATGATCAGTAGTGATGGCCCACCATCACTCATTACCACTAGTCTGCTTTGAAGTATATTATCTCATTTCTCCAACTAAAATATCCCCTTCCATCCACAAAATAAAGCAGCTTATCCAAGCACTTAAATTCAATAATTTTGCCATTATGAGCTTTTCATTACTATTCTTCTGAGCACTTTTTAAAAGCTAAAAACTTCAATTGAACAGACTGCTCATTATAACATAAAATGCAATTTATACGTTGATTGAAATGACTTGATGAGGACCTTAACAATTCTTTGCTTTGAATGGGGAGTTTCAGTATGCCGAAGGATAAGGCCCACTCAAAATGATAATATGGTGCTCAGAGTAGGACCATTAGTTGAACCATCTAGTAATAAAGCATATTGCTTCATTATGCTGGGCTGCCTGTCATTTTCTAAAACAGCAGTAAGTAATAAGATACTGTCATTAAGTGAGAACTGATGAGATAAAATATTGATGACATCAGGTTTACTACTGCAAGCACTGCATCCTCATGCGGAGGCCAAGGGACAAATAAAGGAGAGAGGAGGCAGGGCAGTCTGATGGAAGACATATCACTCTAGGGAGTAAAGAGATGCGTTCTACTTATATTTTCCAATTAACTAACCCATCACTTAATGTGCTTTGGCACAGTTTTCTGATTAGTGAAATGTCCTAATAATAATATTATTATTATTATTATTATTATGTATTTGCTGTGGTAGAGACACTGCTACAAGTGCTCACCAAACCTATTTCCTTTCCCTTCTGGGATGAAGCTAATCTACATTTTCCAGGTGTCCCAGGCAAGTAGGTGAGGTCATGACTGACTACTGGTCAATGGAATGTGGATGGAAGTAATATGCTTTGGTACCTAATCCCTAAAACCTTTTTGGAGATCCTCCGTGCACTCACTCTTTTTCTTGTTTGGTGACTGGATTCACAGGATTCAGAGAATGTGAGTTCCTAGAAATATGGGCCTCTAAATCTGCATGGTCCAACATAGCAGCAACTTGAAATGCAGCTTAGTTCAAATTGAGATATACATAAATAGAAAATACACAATATATTTCAGAGACTGTATAAAAAATGAACTTAAATAGCTTATTAATAATTTCTATACTGATTACATGTTGAATTGGGTTAGAAAACATTATTAAAATTCACCTTACCTGTTTAGCTTTACTTAATATGGCTACTAGAAAATTGAAAATCACATATGCGATTCATATTCATGGCTCATTATTTTATTTTTTATTTGTTTTGGATAGCACTGCTAGGGATGGAAGAAGCCTCAGTTTCTGAATGAACACCTATCTTTGACACAGACCAAAATGCCCTTGCAAGAGAAAAGCTCAGGGCTCAATTTTTGTTCCTTCAGGAGTTCATTTTAAAGTTATCTGTATATGTATATGCCCCAGATAAGATAAAGGAAAAGGAATTTGTTCACCCTAAATCAGGGTAAAGGGGATGAAGAAAGAGTATGTCATGACATGATGGTGGCTACAATTATCATATGTTTAGACTATAGAAACATTTGCAAAACTGGCAAAGAAAAGGAAAAATGGTTGGGGGGTATTAAGTACAGCTGGGAATACTGAGCCTTCCTGATGGAGATTTTTCCCCCACATGTGGTAATTAAAACTCAAGTACAGAACTATTAAGGGAAGATTCATGCATACCTAAATCTTCACCATTCTAACTAGTACCTACACGGACAACTGCACTGGCAACACTATACCAATTCTGGGTATAGCCTGCTTGGATGCATGGATGCAATTTTAACCATTCACACCTGTGCATCCCTGATGGTACGTGTTCCATTCTACCAACCAAGGACTCAGGGAAAGAATGTTCAATGTCACAGTGATACAAGAATAAGAAATGGTAACTGACTTCAATATAAATATATCTCCCTCTACCCTTGTAATAAGAAAACTTCATTGTAATATGTGTTTTCACACAAGTGTCAATAATATTATCAAGTAAATACTTCATAACGATCTGTCAAATGAACAGGTCAGGGAATGTGTGTGGGTACCTACTTCTCCATAAAGTCATTCAAGTCTTTTGCCAGCAAGATCACTGCTAAGAATAATCTGTTTATATTTCCTGTTGAAAATTTCATGGATCAAGCTAATGAAGCATGTTAGCCAGTTTTCCTTCCCTCTTCTCATCTCCCTTTTCTTTAAAGTAAAAGATCTAGTGTAAGCTAAATTAAACATAAAGACACTGAAAAAAATCTGAGTCTCAAGTATTTTTGGACACATAAATTACAATTAAACTCTCATAGATAATAGCTAAATATAGATGCATTGTTTTAGTTCACACAAATATTAACTCTAACTCAAAAGCTCCTGTTTTTAAATCAGGTACATATGTACTTTTAACAATAGGTATTTGGTAGATTGAGTACTAATCATCTGCAATGTGACAATTCTAAAAGTTATAATGTATCATGAATATAGTGTCTAATCTCTCTCTTTAGGGATTAATGCTTGAAAAAATGAAACATGAAATGCATAATGCTTAAAGTAATATTTCTTTTAAAATGTGGAATAATAATATCAACTATGACTTAATTTAAACTTGACAACAAATGTTTTGTAATACCTCAAGCATCATATATTAATAATGATATCTATTTAACATTAATACTATGTCAAAAATATTATCCAAGTTGTTTTCAGACCATTCATAGCAATGTTTTTATTATTTGCCACATTCACCTTCTGAACAGGTCAGATTATAATTTCAAAGAACTATATAAGACTGCAATCAAATCAAGTCAAATATAAATTTAATCATTCAAAAAATGAAGTAGGGCTGGGGATATTGTTTATTGGTAGAGCATTTGCCTAGCTTGCATAAGCCCCGAGACTCTGGATTCAATCTCCAGCACCCAAAACAAACAAACTGAAGCATGAAATAACTTTCTTAATTTAAAAATGTCATCCCTAAAAGAGTGAATAAAAACTAAAATTCCTTCTCTCTTTTTTCATTATCGCAATAATTTTTATTTTCTCATGTGCTTTCAACCTTTGTTCTATATAATGTGGTTTGCATAAATAGAAGTTTATAAATCATAAACTTCATCACAATTATAAAGTGACGAACGAAATATGTAACCATCACTCTCCTAAAGAACTATATAGTGCTGATAGCATATCCTGCCATATGCCCTTTTGCCTATAAATGAGCAAGCCTATCACTTTATTTTTTATTTGTAAATCATTTTTCTCATAAATAATTGCATTCAGAATATACAAAGAACACTCAAAATCCAATAATAAGAAAATAACTAATCTAGTTTAAAAATTGGCAAAATATCTGAACACATATCTCACAAAGAAAATAAGCAGATGGCATATTCACATATGAAAAAAGTTCAGTATCATTTGTCAAAAGGAAATGCAAATTAAAACCCAGTGAAATATCACTACACTCTCCAAATGCGAGGAAAAAAGGACAATACCAATTTCTGGCAAGAATACACAGCAATAGTATCTGGTAGGAATGCAAAATGGTATAATCACTTTGGAAGACAGTTTAAGACTATCACTTTATGGTACTCACTTCCTGGTTTTTTTTTTTTTTTTTTTCTTTTTTTCCTTCTCTTCCCCACCCATTCTCAGAAATTTATAGCACTAAATGCCTATGTAAAAAAATGAAGGTAGGTCTCAAATCAATGACTCAAGTTCCATCATAGGACATGAGAAAAAATAAGAGTACTGAAATTACATATTTAGAAATCTTAAACTATGACATAAATTTGGTCAGGGCAAGCAATGAATCTTCTCAAATATACCCCAAGTTCTAATGAATTTCAACTCAGCCATTAAGGACGTATGTGCACAGATACTAGATCTGATAAACACTGGAGGCAGCATTTGGCAGAATAGTTAAGTTTTTTTTTTTTTTTTTTTTTTTTTTTTTTTAAGACCAAAGGGATTAAGAATCAAAAGAAGGATATAACATACACATAGGATCAAGTTACAGGAAACAACTCTTGATTCTATTTTTACCTAGATAGCTCTCATACTTTTAATTATGAGAATATCTGACCCTTGCCACTACTATTGTCAGGAGCTTAAGGCTAGCCTTTCATTAATACAAGTTAGTATTCATTAAACAATTAGTTTGAGTCATCCAAGATTGCCCAAACTGTTAAATATTGGCAACTTTATATCATTTGAGCTAATGATTCCAGAGACTTCAATAGTACAATATTTTATAAGAATAAAAATAGTACATCTTTTCAAGTTTATTAAATTGACATAATGTACATAATACATATTTTTCAACTTTTATTTTTTAACTTATTGAGTTCATTACCTTTGTCTCCAGAAAATCTTCCCTACCAAAAGTATAATTTAATATTTAATATAACTAATAGGTCAGTCCCAAATCCCAACCACACAGATGTCCTCCTAGGGCTCCCCAAAAGGCTTCATGTGATCACATGCATATGCATGTACAGATATATATATACGTATTTAAATGCACATATACCTATATATTACTTGATAATAAAAAGGCAATTTTCATTCCTGAGAAATTTACAGTTATACAATATCAGTAAATCTCAATTTAAGAATCTGATAAACAAAAAGTGTCATTAAAGCACAAATTAAGTTGTGGCTTCCTCCTGTTCTCTTTACAGATTCCATAAAAGAGATCAGCTCTTCAATCACTCCAATTGTATGTTTAAACATATATTTTAGGAATATGTCTATCACATTATATGAGGTATATGTATAAATTTGAATAACTGCTGGATCAAATAACTCAGATAGAAGCTCCAAAGTATCGTGTGCAGTATTTACATACTTATTTTACATGCCAGATATTTAGGAGTCAAAAGTAAATATAACACTTTATAAAGTAGGTCAACTTTGGAATAAGAACAACCAAACTTCAGCATTTTATGTTATTTACACTGATGTGGGCACAATCAGTAGTTTAAGTAAGGCTACTTGGAAAAGACTAGTGCTGATTTTCTTCTTAGTCTGGAAACAAAATTTAGACCCTATTAAGTAGTTTAAAATACATGAAAATTGTATGTTCTAAAATCTAAGAGGGTTAACATTTTCTTCCATTGTTTCTCACAAATATAAAAACCTGCCTTTGGGAAATAGAATCAGGGAAATAAAACAGAAAAGAGGAAGGTAAAACTTAAAGAGGCATTCTTATCACATGCTGGATAAATCACACTTTGTATGAAGTCCCTCAGTTTCCCTTATGCCTTAGAATTTGACTGCCCTTGAGTAACAATAATATAAAGATTTTCATTGGCATATTTCTAGTTAGGGAGTGAAACATAGTGCCCAGCAATATAGGCATGCTCTGTGCAGGAGAGACACTTGAGACTTGCATGCCCAACACTGCACCTGAACAGTTTAATGACCTTTGTCTATCTTATAAATAATTCCACATAAACAATAGCCTACCTGAACTGCACAACAAGAAGAAGTCCCAAATGCAGTGGGGTCCTACACAGGCTGCTGCAATTTCATGTCTCTCAGGCAAGTCATCCGCTTCTGTCAGTTACCCCACCACCACCACGCAACAGGTTGAAAGCAGGGCAGAGAAAGTCCAGCTCTTGTAACTCAAGTCGATTTGGTTTTTAACCAGTTGTTGTTGGTTAACCAGCTTTACAAAGAAAGAATCTAAAACGCAACACATGACTTTCTTTCCATACCTGATCACTTAAGAACCTTGGGCCTGTTTAGAAGCTTGTTATGAACTATAACTACAGTAAGGTTTCAAATGCTCTGTCACTCAGCTCCCAGACTGCTAACTGGAATTTCATTCCACATGTGCCCCTCACAATTAGCAGGGTTATTTTAGGCACTGACCTAAGTTCTCAGAGAATGTAAGCTGATGGCAAAGGAGTGTCTAATGTGTCGGTTACTTAGTTACAAAAGAAAGCTTATATGTGAAGCTTCAAATCTGAGTAGTGATTCTTCTATGCCCTACTGGATGAGTTTTTACTTTAACTGGGGAGAAACACTGAAATTATACATCTATTTTTAAGTACCCACATTAAATTCATCATGGATAAACACAGAACAGTTACAACTGTTAGTGCACATATTGTCAGTGCACCCAGAATTCAAGAGAGGCATGCAAGTGACTTGGACAGCTGTTTGATAAAACAATTTAAAATTCTTACTGGCAGTATCCAATCACATAGTACATTTTTCCACAGGAAGTCCTAGTAAAAGTAAACTAACTGCCCAGAATCTTATCATGATTATTCATTCTGTTCTAGGCTTTTATAAAGAAAGTTATAAATATAAAAATACTCTAAACATTTTTCATAATTAGGAAAGTTAGTTCCCCTCTACAGTTTGACACTTACCCAGTAGGGCATGCTATTTCCAATAAAGTACTCCACCTACTGGCTAAGATGACTGCCTTGTAGATAAATATCTTAGGAAAGAAATGACCAAAAGTGAAACAGTGGAAGGAAACTGCATCATGCCACCTTACCAGCAGGTCCACTCATGCCAGCTCTGAGCATTTTTACTCCCACAAGCAACCTGGATACACTCTCAAATCTTCCAACTGCCTCATTAACATCTTCCTCGTGGTTTCCACAAAACTCAGAACTCCGGGACAGATTGTGAATTCCCCCGAGGGGGCAGGCATAATAAAGTAGATATAAGGATGGATTTTCCTGGGTTGGAGATTTGTGAGAACTACTTATAGAAAGAATCAGTCATCCTCTTCCCAAAGACATTTAAATCAAAGTGTGAATAAATCTGTTGGGAATGATTAGCCACAGTATTCCAAAAGAGAGAGTACCAAAACATAAAATTTAAAAGTACCTTCTCTTTCCCTGACTGCTGTTCTATCAAACCTCTTGACAGTCAGCTCAGTGTTCACTTCCTCTGGAAGTATCAGGACTCCCCCGGTTGGCTTAATGCTTTTTTCCTTGGTACTTCCAGGCAACCTCTGCTTGATATCTTATTGGTCTTTTTACCTCCTTCCTCACTCTCCAAATAGACCAATCATCAACAGGCAATTGATATGTCAGGTTAATTTTTGCAAGGCTTGTTTTAAAACAGCACTGATCCTTAGCAGATGTAAATGAGTATTTGCTAAGTGAATAAATTATGGAATGTTACAGAATCACTGGAGCACATGCGGCCTGCTTCTGAGTTCATCAAGCTACTCCCACCCAACTCTCTGTTAGTTCAGGACACAATGGATGTTATGCAGATTTATTATAAAATAAAATTATGAAATTCAAGGAATATTTTTTGAAGGAGCAAACAAATGAACCAACCGCATGTCAAAGTTTGAGTAAGAGTGTGACTTGGAGCCCATTTCCCACTCTAATTTTACACCAGACCTGCTCTAGTCAGTCAGTCTTGATGATAAACAAGAATCTATCTTCCCCAAACCAAAAGACTTTTTCAGTCTGCTCTCTCACATGCAGCTATTTTCTTCTCTACCACACTAGCTCAAATTTTCTCCAAGCTGAAATTCTTCCATTTGTGATGATAATACAGAAAGAAAAGACACATCAGTAGTCAAAGCCCACCCACAATGTGGATTAATCGATGATTGTAATGGCCTCAACTGGAGGGACTTCAACAAACTTCAAATTCTATGAATATATTTCAAGAATTAAAAAAAAAACAACTTTATTTTCTATGAGTGGAGGTAAAAGTATTTGAACCACTAGAAATTCTCTTAGGAGCTATTTTTTAATCAGTTTTTTTCTTTGCTAGCATAGCTAGGGGCAATTTTTTCTTTTCTTTTCTTTTTTAACAGGGAGAGAAAGAGATGACCTCAGTCCTGTGGTCATGGTCACTTATATCCAGGAAAAAAAAGGAACATGTACTTCACAAGGTCCTATTTTTAATTCTCATTTAAATAGCTGTCAGCTCTTGCCAGCACAAAAGAAGAAAGATGACAAAAACAAGACAAGATTTTCTGACCAGAACCAAGTATTAAAATCAGTCTGGAAAGCTATGCATATTTGAAAAGTTACACATCGTTCAGAGAATTTAAGAAACATCCAAACATAATTTTTGTAAGTATACCACACACAAAAAGCTTATACACATTAAGTATCCTTTATCCAAAATGCTTGGGGCCAGAATTGTTTTGGATTTCAGATTCTTTTGGGTTTGGGAATATATATAATGTTTCTTGTACATCTTGCACATGTAGCCCAAAGGTAATTTTATTTATTTTTCATATATCTTTTATTTTAACTGCAACTAGTCACATGAAGTCAGATGTGTGATTTTCTACTTGTGGCATCATATTGGCACTCAAAAAGTTTCAGATTCTGGAGCATTCTAGATTTTGAATTTTAAAAATTAGGGTTGTATATGTGTGTGTATGTCCCCCAAAATAGACATTTGACAGAGTTAGCTATAAGAAGAATACTTTTATGATTCCTATAAGGAAAATCTATTTCTTTAATAGCTTTCATTGTGAAATATAGTCATTCATTTAAGTACAAATTAGTTTGTTCAATACCCATTATATATCAGCTCTCAAAATTTAAAACAATGAACGGACATTGTCCCAATTCTCAAGAAACTTAGATTCTAAAGAGACAGAAAGATAAATAAATAATTACAATGTAGTTTGAGAAGCACAGCACATCTGCAGAGGGTATCATGAAAATGAGAAGAAGAAGAGGGCCTCCCAACCCAGAATAAAACAGAGAAGCCAGTCAGAAAACAGGGCAGGGGGCAAACAGGAATTCCAAAAACTAAATAAGAGATGGGCTAGGTGGGCAAGCACTTAAGAAGAAAAAGTATCATATGAGAAGACCTGAAAGTAGCAGAGTAAGAGGCACTTTCATTGAGGGTGATGAAAATATTTGGAATTAGAGGAGGGAGCCTCACATGAGAGAATGGGAATGAGCTGAGAGGCAAGACGTGGAACTGATGAATAGAATAATCCCTCATACTTCAGGCTAGCCCAGAGGAAGGAATGTCAAGGATCATGGCCTACAGTGCATCTTAATCCTAAGGGACTTCTGCAGCCTTTTAGCTGTGGAATACTTCGATTAAGTCATGATTTAGTTTCCCATTAAAGTCATGAATCAACATAGATGAAAGAACTGATGTTGGATATTACTCTTTCTATAATATTTACAACCTAACGTTGGTGTTAGTATAAACATAAACTTCATTTTTAAAAGCATACCTAATATATTTTAAGGCAGTGATTCAGAATCATAAAGTCATTGGAGTGGGAAATCTGGTTCTACTTCCTCTTATTAAAAAGGAGGAAACCAATGTCTAGAAAGGTCATCATTTGCTCCAGTCATATGATAGAAAGGGACAACCCCTGTACAAGGGAGAGGTCTTTGAGTATCCTACAGCACAAACTGCCTGCCTTCAGGATCTGCTGCATGCACGCACACATTTTATATATATGATACAATATATATATATATATAATGTGTGTGTGTGTGTGTGTGTGTAATTTTATTCTATGGGTTACAGAAAGTTGTTATTGGATTTTAAGCACAGTACTGAAAACTTGTATTTTAGATGATTTGTATTTTAGAAGATTTTGTATTTTAGAAAGATTTGTATTTTAGAAGTTCTTTCCTTCTTTTAATAGAGGATTATTCTTTTCAATAATTTAGACAAAGACCTAAGCAAAGGCAGTAGGGATGGAAAGGAGTAAAAAAATTATAAAACCATTAGAGAGATAATAATAAATATAATGAGACTAACTGGACATAGTAGGTGAAGAAGCAGAGAAACAAGCACTTAAGAAGATGCCTATAAAGCATTTAGAGAGAAAGGAGACTCTTCCTAGCATTGAGATGAGCAGAAATAGCCTGTGATCAAAGGAATGGTGAATGCCACAGTCAGATCACCTTCACATTCTTGTGATATTGTATGGCTTTCTTGGTATTTAAGGTACCTTGTGCTACTTTTGTTTCTCCTAGAAGCACAGACATAAAATTATAATCAATGTTTCCTGACAATAACACATCACTTTAATGGTATCTTAACTTGTCATTGTATATCATTTCTTGATTTTCATTTCTGGTTACGGCAGACTGGCTTACGTAGGCCAACTATCTCACCAAGGACAAATAGACAAGCTGGACCAAAAAAAAAAAAAAAAAAAAAATCAGTTTGGCCAGGATGGTGACACACACCTATTATCCCAGTAACTAGAAAGGCTGAGGCACGAGGTTTGCAAGTTTAAGGCAAGCCTCAGCAATTTAGCAAGCAACTTGGTGGAATCCTGTCTCAAAATTAAAAAATAAAAAGTAGGAGGATATAGATTAGTAGTAAAGTGCCCCTGGGTTAAATCCTCAATACCAAAAAAAAAAAAAAAAAGAAAAAAATCAGTTTGAAGACATCTGGGAGTTTCCAAAGTATCAGGAACTTGAGTTTAAGATCTCACTAAGAACAGAAATACAGAGAGGTAAGATATTTGGCCATATTTTCACTCTCAAGTCCTTTACAAATTTGTAAGTGGAGCAAGAGCTTAAAAAGTTGTGCAGAACTTCTAACAGGCTTCAGTGCTGGAGAGCTGAAAACTTGAGCTCAGAATCCACCAAGATGGAGGAATCTGAATAAGAAAACAGGCTTTCAGAGAGGACCTCCTATCCCCAGGGGGATAGGAGTAAGTCAGAAATAGACCATTTCTCACAAAAGAATTCCAGCAATACATTAAAAAAAGAAACTAATCACAAACAAATTGGATTCATTCATATTGGGAAAGCAAGTTTGGTTTAATGTATAAAAATAATTTTTCAAAAAATCATGACAGTCTCAATACACTCAGGAAAAAAATTAATAAAAAGGCAACATTCAGGAATAAATCTCATAAACATTTTGAGAAAAGAAGCCAGGTACAAAAGAATATACCTTGCATGATTGTATTCATTTGAAGCACCCAAACAGGTCGATCATACTATTTATTTAGAGATACTTACATGGGCAGTAAACCTGTATATCAAAAAAAAAAAATGATCAGAAGGTTGGTTCCTTCTGAAGAGACAAAGGGGATGTGATCAGAAAGGCATATGCAAGGTGTTTCTGTGTTCCTAGAAAAGTTTAATTTTGTTTTTTACCTTTAGGTAGTTGCTTATAGTTTTCCAAGATAATGAATCCTTAAAATGGAATGAAAACTGAGACTACAGTGAGATCATTAGAAGGTGGAAGAAGAAGGTTGGAAACAGTAGGAGACAATTCTGCAAGGATTACTACTGTAACGGAAACAAAGAAATTGGGTAGCTAGAAGGGAATGTACAAGTCAAGGAAGAGTTCCTCCAGTTTCAGACTGGGAGATGTTACAGCTTGCTTATCTACTAAAACATTGGCTCCTTTTATTTGCTCTGGAAGGATACACATGAAGTCGTTAGTATGACTGCCTCTGGAGACGGGAATTGTGAGACAAGAGAACAAGGGTGGGGTGAGTTTTCAGTGTTTACCATTTACCATCTTTGGAATTTTGTTATCTTTGAATGTATTATCTAATCAATCAATTAATAAATAAAATCAAACAGAAAAGTAGATCTTTATATATTGATACAGAAAGAGACCCTAAAATATCACACAAGGTAAGAAAGTAGTTCACATAATAGTAATCAACATAATTTTTAAATTACATAAATATGAAACTAAGCACAGTGGCACACACCTGTAGTCCCAGCTACTCAGGAGGCTGAGGTGGGAGAATCATTTGAGACTAGAAGTTCAAGTCCAGCCTGGAAAAAATAGCAACACGCCCTGCCTCAGAAAAATTATATAAATATGAATGTAAATATGGACTGAAATCCTAAAAGAGTATATACCAAGTTGCCAACAGTTTTTCTACAGAACAGAAAAGAAAAAATTTCACTTATCTATTGCTTGATTTTTTACAACAATCTCATATATTGGGAAATATATACTATATATATATATATAAAAATACATATCTTAAAGCATCTTTACCATATCTAAATCTATAAATATGAATTAATTCTCTATGTGTTGAAGCAACTAGAATACCAACTAGATACTTTCCTGGGTCAGTAGTATCTTCAAACTTGGGCAGGCAGTGTTTGGGGCTGAGGGAGATAAGAAAAATCAGACCCAGGCTCATCAAGTGTATTGAATTCCAACTCCTGAGAGTATGTCTTATGTCAGTTTTATCTGTCAAAATTTGCCTATCTCAGTGACATCTAAATTCAAACAATGATAAATGAAAACAGATTTTTTTAAAAATCTGGAATTTACAAATCTTTTAGCTCCATTCCAGTTTATACTAAATCACAGAACTGTTTTCTTCCTTCAGACTAGCTGTTATGAGTCACTTAACATAAATGTCTACAAATCATGGAAAGAAATACAACATCAGAAAGCATGACTATGAGTGGGCTCCTTCAGTGTCACTAGGGCACAAACACTTAAGAAAAAAAAAGCTCTTTGCATTCTGTATCTAGTACTACTATTTCAATCTTAAGCCTTCAAGCCTTAAAATAGATCTTCACTAAAACATGATTTCACATAAGAGCATTTATTCTTCATATCAATTGTGATTTTTCTTTTCCTTTTCAGCTATGACCCAAACTGCTCTACTTGAAGCTATGATTTTTCACCCAATTCTGGAGAATAGCTCAACTGTTTCTTCTTTGTAATATCTGACATAGTACCCAATATTTCTCTCTCAGTCAAGAAGCTCCCTATCATTTGTTTGAATTAGGAAGCATTTAGTCAGACCCCAGAGTATAACTATTAAGAGACACAAACTCCAACTCCAAGGTCCAGTTCCCTTGCATTTAAGGAAGTATTGTTTTCTCCTCTCACAACCCAAGGCAACCTGCGAATCCAAAACAGGCCTCACAGGTCCTAAATCATCACTACACCAATATGACAAAGGTACAGAACTCTAAAACCTGCCTTAGTCTCTTTGGGTTGTTAAAACAAAATACCATAAATTGGGTAGCTTTGAAACAACAGAAATAAATTTCTTACAGCTCTGGAAACTGTTCAGATGGCTGATTAAAATCCCCATTGCTGCTGGGCACTGTGGTGCATGCCTATAATCCCAGCAGCTCAGGAGGCTGAGGCAGAAGGATGGAGAATTCAAAGCCAGGCTCAGCAACAATGAGGCGCTAAGCAACTCAGTGAGACACTGTCTGTAAATTAAATACAAAATAGGGCTGGGAATGTGACTGAATGGTTGAGTGCCTCTGAGTTCAATCCCCAGTACTCCCCGACCAAAAAAAAAAAAAAAAAATCCCCATTTCCTTGATGAATAGTACCTGGCCTCTGTTAAGATAGCTAATTCATACTAATCTCTTTATCAGTTACTTGGCCACACTCTTATTCTCTCCCAAATGGATTTTCTCAGTTTTCTAATATGGAGAGGCTGAGAATTTTTCAAAAATTTAAGTTCTGCTTTCCTTTTGATTAGAAATTCCATCTTTAAATCGTTTCTCTTTCTCTGCATTTTATTATAAGCAATCAAAATAAATTAGAAGCCAGGTATGATGGCACACCCTTGTAATCCCAGCTACTTAAGAGTCTAAGGCAGGAAGATCACAAGTTCAAGGTCAGTCTCAGCAACTTAGTGGCTCATAATTTAAAAGGGGAGTAGGGCTTGGGGTAGCTCAGTGGTACAGCACCCCTAGCTTCAATCCCCAGTACCTAAAAAAATAAATAAACAAAGAAAAGAAAAAGTTAAAGAAATCAGGAAGCTCCTTCAAGACTTGGCTTAGAATTTCCTCAATGGAGTATGTTATTTCATTACTCATATGTTCTACTTTCCACAAAACACTAGGACACAAACACAATTCAGCCAAGTTCTTTGCTACTTTCTAACAAGTCTTCCATTCATTATCCAATAACTTGTTTTTCATTTCTGTATTGAGACCTCTCAGGATGGCCTTTTCATTTACATAATTCTACCAGAATTCTGTGCGTAACTACTTAGGTGTTCTTTATCAAGACTGAGGCTTTCTCAGCTCTCTTGCTCTCCTGAGACCTAACTAGAATCACCTTTTATGGTCCATTTATGGAATGTATATACCTCAAAATTATTTCAGCCTGTACTCATTACCTGGTTCCAAAGTCACTTTTGCATTGTTAGCTGTTATAGCAGCATCCTACTTATTGGTACCAATTTTGTATAGTCCTTTGGAAGCTGTTTTTGTAAGCTGGTCATCTGTGTTCCGGAGACTAGGAAATTTAAGATGGAGAGGGTAGTGGGTATGGCATCTGGTGAGGGCCTTCTCACTTACAGATGGCACCTTCTTGCTGTGTCCTCACATGATAGAAGAGGCAGGGGATCTTTCTTGGGCACTAATTACATTTCATAAGGGGCCCATTCTCATGACTTAATTACCTCCCAAAGAACCCACCTCCTAACACCATCATCTTGGTATTTAGGCTGTCAACATATGAATTTGAAGGGCACACAAGCATTCAGACCATAGCAAAACCCCTTTGTAATTAGTTTGTTAGAGATTTTCTGAGCACGAGAATTGTGAGAAAAATAAATACAGGGGCCCATCTACATAACACAAGAAAAAAAGTTCAGGAAAGAATATTAAGTTAAAGAAACAATGTATAAAATTGTAATGAATTCTGAATTCAGTTTTTGTGTACATATAAATAAAAACTAGAAAAAAGGAAAATACATATTGGCAATATTCTCTCCAGGAGGCCATAGATAATGTTTGTTTTCTTATTATTTTATAAGTATATGTATTATTCATATAATCAGGGAAACAATAGAAAGTGATTTTCAAGGCAATTTATTCACTATTAACAATCAACTGAGGTGAGAATTTGCTATTTACTCGATATTAGCCACACGTTCCTAAGTCTAAACCCAGACAATCAGTGGAATCCTTCCTCAGTAAGTACTCTTACCATATGTCTAGGATTCTTTCACCATGTCAAATTTTCATGGAAATAAGAATAGGAAGATCTTCTTCCTGTCCTCCCAGTATATTTAACTCAATTCCCCCTGACTTGAGATTTGCTCCTTTCTCCTGCATTCTATTTTGTTCTGAGTCAAGAGGACAACGCAGTAGAAATTAGGACTTCTTGACCATTACACCAAGGAATTTTTTTCCATTTTCTGTTCAATCCAACTGTTCTCTTTGCCTCTATATGTAGCAAGCTTCTATCTATCCCCATCTTTTGCCTAAAAGAACTATAGTTATCTTTCTTTATATCTAATTATCATGATATAGTTTATATATTCAAGGACCTCCCCATAAAATCTGCCTGGATTTTATTCACCTTCTTTCTTAACTGGCATCTTGTATTTCAGGTTAAATCTAGTTATCTACATGCGATTATCTCTTTCTTGTATCAAATTACTTTTTTGTGTTTTCTGATAGCAGATGTCTCCTCTGATGGCTTTCCCTCCTGAGGACATTCAGTCCATTTTTTAATCTTTGTCACCTACAAGCTGTTTGCTTAACTGCTGCTGCTTCACATCTTGACTCCAATTGGAGTTTGGAATTTTCCTTCTCGCTATTCATTTACTTTATCATTCAATCATCTGTTTAACAAAAGGCAGGTTGTTTCCCTGACATCTATTCCATAGTTTCACAGATTTGAGCATGATGTCTTCCTGACACATTTGATGGCAATCACACATTGACTTGGCTTACAGGCATACACTTGTATGTGTATGTGACATTTACTGGCAACAACATTCACTGATGTTGCTCTTAGTCACTGAAAAAGAAAATTCAGGAAGCTGGGTGCAGTGATATACACCTATAGTTTCAACTACTCAGGAGGTTGAGGCAGGAGAATCACTTGAACCCAGGATTTAAGGATCAACCTGGGCAATATAGCAAGACCCCATCTCTTTAGAAAAAGAAGAAGAGAAAGGAAAGAAAAAGAAGATTAAAAACTCCATACATGGTAATGCTCAGCACATGACTTTACTCTGAGTCTTAGAGTTTGCTTTTGGCATTTAGGTTTGATACCCATGAGATCTGTCAAGCTGTATGGAAGATTTACCACAGAGGGTAATCCCCAGCCATGCCATGCCTATTTTCAGAGAATCTAAAACTATCATTAGACTAGCTACATTTATATAATGCTTTCTATGGCCAGGCATTGTTCTAAGCATTTCACAGATACTATATAATTTAATGCTCATTGCAGTCCTATGAGGTAGATACTATTATTATGACAGTCATTTTATAGTAGAGAAAAACGAAGCACAGTGATCTGCCTCATGCAGCTATGTAAGAAGTAGAGCTGATATTTGGATACAGACATTTGGGCTCCAAGAATCAACTCACTTAACCACCACTCTAAACTGCCTCTCAGTTATAGCAAGATCTCTACAAATAAAAATGTTTTGTTACTAAAAAGATGTGACTAAATCTGTTGGGGGACCAAAGTAATAAACATGACACAGGACATTTTTGAAAGTTTGTGATACAACACTAATCTTGGAATTGTGGCACTAAATTCATTTGCCAGGACAGACACTAACACACACATGGAAGTCAAGTTGCTTCAGAGCTGAGCTTCAACCCACTGGCCGGAGCCACTGCTTGGGAAAACTGTAAACCCCACCCTGAGCTTCTCTCTTTAGCTGCTTCTACTTATGGATTTTTTTTTTCTCTTTTTCCCTCTGTTATTTTTAACCCTGTAATACAGAAAGATCCTCAACTTGGGGCCTAGTGTACAAGGGTTTTAATCTTTATCTGACAGTAAAATAAAGCTAGCTAAAATTAATAAATGGGTAAAAAGGCTAAAATCCAATAGGAGACCTGGATTGCTATATAAATAACTTAATACAATACATTTCTGAGAATAAATCACAACTTAAACCTCCTCCAGTCCCCATTTTGTTGTTTGCCTGTCTCAGTATGATGACTTCAGAGGCTCCTGAATAACGTTCGTGTGCATTCCTCCCCAGGCCTCTCAGTCTTACCTAAGGAATTTCTCCTATAGGTCCATTCTTTTGCCTTAGCCTTCTGTTTTTAACTCTTAAAAACTAATTACTATGAGAATGTTAAGCACATGAGGTCAGAATTTTTGTCATTTTTCCTTTATCACTATGCTGAAAAAAGTATATGGAGATTTTGGAAGATCGCAGAATAGAGACATGGCTTCGCTGTTTTGTGGTGAAAAACCAAGAAAAGCAGACAGGCAACTTCTCAGAAAGAAGGGTGAATGAACAAAAATTAGGGGGCACTTTACTGGAATTTAATACTGAAAACTCAAAACAAATCAGGGACTCAGTAGAACAAATATAATTAAAAAGGGAAGAAATTCCCAGCACCACAGCCACACCAGCAGCCAGAGGTACAAGCCAGAACAGTCCCTCCACAAACACAGTAAGGCAATAAAGGAATTAAAGGAACCCACATTTTTGGGAGGACTGAAGCGTGTCTGGGTATGAAGAGTTTAGAAATAAAAGACACTGCCCAGCTAAACTGTAAGGTGCATTGCACAATATCTTTGTATGGGAAAGAAACTGCATCTCTCCTGGCGGTATGCAGAGGACAGAGGAAGGAACCACTTTGCAGCTATGGCACTGCGACAGAAAATCAAGGGAGCCAATTTCTGGCAGACCCAATTCTGGCCTGAAAAACAAGCCTGGCAAACCCACGCTGCCAGACAGGGAATGTGCCTAAGTGACCAGAGGAAAATCAAGCGTGGAGAGAGGTTTACACAGGGTAATACTGGTTGTGGAAACCCACCTGACTTCCCCTTCCTGCTCCAATCCAGCTACTCGCAGGACCAGCTGGAAGAGAACTGCCTGACTAGGAATTCAACATGGCCAAAGGGGAGAAATTTAGTATGAGAATGAACCCAAGACTAGGAATTGTGGGGTCTGCAGGCAACATAATTGGCTAAGAATTGACTCCTACACCACAAATGTGTAACCCAAAGGTGATCCCTAGGGACCAGTCCTTCAGAGTGGACTGGCAATTGCTGGGCCCTGGAGGTGTGCTGACTTAAAATCTCCAGACCAACTGGCATTCATTCAGTGAAGAGCCTAGAGCATACAGAAGCCTAAAGGAATTCCACCTCCAGGATTAACCCTCTACTAGCAACCCCACCCTGAGTGTGGAGCAAACTTCACACTCCAGACCTAACACTGCAGAGAAGGGAAGCAGAAAATCTTCAATCTCCAACAGAAACAATTCTTCAACTTTTTATTGAGATATTTTTTTCTTTTCTTTCAAATTTCTACCATTTTGAAGCCAATTATTTTTCATTGTTCAATTTATTGAGGACAAGGATGTCTGATTAGTATATTTCAGTTTTGTTTTGTACTCTTTTATTTTTGCTTTTATCAATTTTTAAAAATTGTTATTTTATATATAATTTTTCTCTCACTCATCTGTTTCACTTGATTCTCTTTTCTTCTGCTAACAGTCAACCTCTATTGCTCCTTCTTTCACTCTAATTTTTTACTTCTATCTTCTGTACTCCTTCCTCACAGTCATCATATCTTACACCACTTTTGTTCTTTCCTTGTCCATCATTTGAAATTGTAAACTCTTTTACAAAACTTACTGTTTTTATTGTAAGCACTAACTGAACATATATTTTCTGTTTATTGCAACAAAACTGTAGGCATTTTAGCAAGAGCTATTTGTCTTAAGGCTTTATATTATTTGCATTGGTTGCTTTTATTATTTGTCTTTTCCTTAACAGCAAGGTACTGGAAACCTTTAGGGACACTATAAGTCCACAGGGTAGAAATTCTACTGCCTCAGATTCATAGAGCTAGATGTATAGACACAAAAACACCATGAAAACACAAGGGAAAAAAATCACCCCAAACAAACCAAGATGCTCCAATAATAGAATCTATTGATACCACAGTGAAAGAAATATCAAAGAAGTTCAGAATGTACATAGTTAAACTGATTCACAAGGTAAAGGACAATGTAAGGAGTGAAATCAGAGAGAAAATACAGAAGGTGAAAGATCACTTCAATAAAGAGCTAGAGGTTCTGAAAAAATATCAAGCGGAAATCCTTGAAATGAAGGAATCAATAAACCAAATTAAAAATTCAATGGAAAGCATCATCAACAGACTAGACCACTTGGAAGACAGAGTTTCAGGCAACAAAGAAAAATATATATAATCTTGAAAATAAAGTTGACCATGGAGAAAATATGTTAAGAGACCATGAAGAGAACTTCCAAGAAATATGGGATAACATGAAAAGACTAAATTTAAGATCTATCAGGATAGACGAAGGCATAGCGATACAAACCAAAGGAATACATAATCTTTTCAATGAAATAATATCAGAAAATTTTTCAAATATAAAGAATGAAATGGAAAATCAAATACAGGAGGCTTACAGGACCCCAAATATATAAAATTAAAACAGATCCACACAAAGTCACATTATTATGAAAATGCCTAACATATAGAATAAGGATGAATTTTTAAAGGCAGCCAGAGGAAAAAATCAGATTACATTTAGAGGGAAACCAATCTGGATCTCAGTGGATTTTCTAACCCAACCACTCAAAGCTAGGAGGTCTTGGAATAATATATACTAATCTCTGAAAGAAAATGGATGTCAACCAAGAATACCATATGAGCAAAATTAAGCTTCAGATCGATCTGAGATGAAATAAAAAACTTCCATGATTAACAAAAGTTAAAAGAATTCACAACCAGAAAGTCTGTGCTATAGAATATTCTCAGCAAAATATTTCATGAGGTTGAAGTGAAAACCAGCAAAGGGAGGAACTACACTAAAGAAATAGTCAATCAAAGGGTAAACTAATTCAAATTAAAAAAACAAATATAAACCAAAATGACCAAATGATATCTCAATAATAACTTTGAACATCAGTGACCTAAACTCATCATTCAAAAGACATGGACTGTAGGAATGGATTAAAAAACAAGACCCAACAATATTCTGTCTCCACAAGATGTACCTCATAGGCAAAGATATCCACAGACTGAAGGTGAAAGAATGGGAAAAAACATATTACTTGCATGGATCTCATAAATAAGTAGAGGTTTCTATCCTCATATCAGATAAAGTAGACTTTAAGCCAAAGTTAGAAGGGATAAAGAAGGATATTTAATACTGCTTAAGGGGGTTATACATCAATAAGACATAACAATTATAAATATTTATGCCAAAACAATGGAGCATCTACGTACATCAAAGAAAAATTTCTCAATTTCAAGAATCAAATAGACCACAACACAACAATACTGGGTGACTTTAACACACCTCTCTCATCACTGGATAAATCCTCCAAACAAAAACTAAACAAAGAAATTATAGAATTAAGTAATAAAATCAATAATTTGGAATTAACAGACAGATTATTTCATCCATCAATAACTGAATACACTTTCTTCTCAGCAGCACATGGATTCTTCTCTAAAATAGACCATATCTTATGCCTCAAAGTAACTTTTAGCAAATACAAAAATAAAAGAGATAACACCTTGCATTCAAACAGATCATAGTGGAACGAAATGAGAAATCAACAATAAAATGAAAAAATAGAAGCTACTCTTACACCTGGAGACTAAATAAAACAGAATGACCAGGGCTGGGGATATAGCTCAGTTGGTAGAATGCTTGCCTTACAAGCATAAGGCCCTGGGTTCAATCCCCAGCACCGCAAAAAAAAAAAAAAAAAAAAAAAAAAAAAAAAACCAGAATGACCAATGGATAGCAGAAGAAATCAGGGATGAAATAAAAAAAACACTTAGAGGTAAAGGAGAATAGCAACACAATATATCAAAGTCTCTGAACACTATGAAGGAGGTACTAAGAGGAAAATTCATTGCATTGAGCTCATTCATTAAGATAATAGAAAACTGCCAAATAAGTAACTTAACATTACATCTCAAAGCCCTCGAAAAAGAATAACAAATCAGCACCAAAAGCAGAAGACAGGAAATAATTAAAATCAGAGCTGAAACAAAAGAAACAATTCAAAAAATTGACCAAAATGTTGGTTCTTTGAAAAATCAATAAAATTGATAAACCCCTAGTCACACTAACAAAGAAAAGAGAGAGAAAACCCTAATTGTTAAAATTTGTGATGATAAAGGAAATATCACAACAAACACTACTGAAGTACAGAAGATAGTTAGAATCCATTTTGAAAATTTATATTCCAATAAAGTGAAAACCTTGAAGACATCAACAAATTTAAAGAGACATATGACCTACCCAAACTGAATCAGGAGGACATACACAATTCAAACAAATCAATTTCAAGCAATAAAATAGAAGATGCTATCAAAAGCCTATCAACTAAGAAAAGACCAGGACTAGATGGATTCTCAGCTGAATTCTACAAGACCTTCAACGAAGAATTAAAACCAATACTCCTCAAATTATTCCATGGTACAGAAAAGGAGAGAACACTTTCAAACTCATTCTATGAAACTAGTATCACCCTGATACCTAAACCAGACAAAGACACATTAAGGAAGGAAAACTTCAGACCAATATCCCTGATGAACATAGGTGCAAAAATTCTCAATAAAATTCTGGCAAAACACATACACAAACATATTAAAAAGATAATGCAGCATGATCAAGTAGGGTACATCTCAGGGATGCAAGGTTGGTTCAGTATATGGAAATCAATAAACATAATTCATCACATCAATAGACTTAAAGACAAGAATCATATGATCATCTCAACAGATGCAGAAAAAGCATTTGACAAAATATAAAACCCCTTCATGTTCAAAACACTAGAAAAACTAGGGATGGTAGAAACATACCTCAACATTGTAAAAGCTATTTATGCTAAGCAAGGCCAACATCATTCTAAATGGAGAAAAGTTGAAAGCATTCCCTCTAAGAACTAGAACAGGAAAAGGATGCCCTCTTTCACCACTTTTATTTAACATTGTCCTTGAAACTCTAGCCAGAGCAATTAGGCAGAAAAAAGAAATTAAAGGGATATGAATAAGAACAGAAGAACTCAAACTCTCCCTGCTTGCCAACCATATGATTCTATATTTAGAGGACCCAGAAAATTTCTAGAAGTAATAAATGAATTCAGAAAAGTGGCAGGATATAAAATTAGCACCCATAAATAAGTTGCATTCCTACACATCAGATGAATCTACTGAAAGAAAAATTAGGAAAACTACCTGATTCGCACATAGCCTCAAAAAAAAAAAAGAAATTTGGGAATCGATCTAACAAAAGAGGTGAAAGACCTCTACAATGAAAAGTATGTAACACTAAAGAAAGAAATTAAAGATCTCAGAAGATGGAAAGATCTCCCATGCTCTTGGATAGGCAGAATTAGCATTATTAAAAATGACCATACTACCAAAAGTCCTATATATATTTAATGTAATTTCTATTAAAATCCTAATGGCATTCTTCACAGAAATAGAAAAAGCAGTTATGAAATGCATTTGGAAAAGTAAGAGACCCAGAATAGACAAAGTAATTGTTAACAAGAAAAGTGAAGCAGGAGGCACTTACAATACCAGTCCTTAAATCATACTACAGAGCTATAGTAACAAAAATGGCATGGTATTGATACCAAAACAGATACATAGACTAATGTTACAGAATAAAGACACAGAGACAAACCCACATAAATACAGTTATCACATATGAGACAAAGGTGCTAAAAACACATGGGAGAAAAGATAGCCTCTTCAACAATGAGTGCTGGGAAAACAGAAATTCATATGTAGCACAATGAAATTAAACTCCTATATCTCACCCTGCACAAAACTTAACTTGAAGTTGATCAAGGACCTAAGCATTAGACCAGAGACCCTTCACCAAATAGAAAAAAAAGCAGGCCCAAATCTACATTATGTCAGCTTAGGAACCAATTTCCTTAATAAAACTCCTAAAGCACAAGTAAAATCAGGAATCAATAGATGGGATTGTAGGAAACTAAAAAGCTTCTTCACAGCAAAGGAAACAATCAAGAACATGAAGAGAGAGTCTACAGAATGGGAGAAAATCTTTGCCACCTGTACCTCAGATACAGCATTAATCTTCAAGATATACAAAGAATTCAATAAAATGCCAAAAAAAATCAATAATGTGCAAAGGAACTGAACAGACACTTCACAGAAGAAATATGATCAGTCAACAAATATATGAAAAAATGTTCAACATCTCTAGCAGTTAGAGAAATGCAAATTAAAACTACATTGATATTTCATCCTACTCCAGTTAGAATGACAATTGGCAAGAATACAAGGAACGATGAATGTTGACAAGAATGTGGGGGAAAAGGTACACTAATATATTGCTGGTGGGACTGCAAATTGGTGCAACCACTCTGGAAGCAGTATGGAGATTCTTCAAAAAACTTGGAATGGAACCACCATTTGACCCAGTTATCCCACTCCTTGGTATATATCCAAAGGACTTTAAATCAGCATACTACAATGATGCAGCCACATCAATGTTAGTAACAGCACAATTCACAATAGCTAAACTATGGAACCAGCCTAGTGCCCTTCAACATCTGAATGTATGAAGAAAATGTAGTGTATATATATATATATATACACACACACACACAATGGAATATTGCTTAGCCCTAAAGAAGAATGAAATGATGGCATTGGCCAGTAAATGGATGGAACTGGAGAATATCATGCTAAGTGAAATAGGTCAATTCCAAAAAAACAAAAGCCAAATGTTCTCTCTGATATGTGGATGTTAATTCATAAGAAGGTGGTAGCGGGTTAGGGAAGAATAGAAGTATTAGGATTAGACAAAGGGGAATGAAGGGACGGGAGAAGGAATGAGAATAGGAAAGATAGTAAAATTCATCAGACATTACTTTCCTATATGCATATATGAATACACAGCAATATAATTCCATATCATGTACAATCAGAAGAGTGGGAAGTTATACTCTATATATGTATAATATGTCAAAATACATTCTACTGCCATGTACAACTCATAAGAACAAATAAAAAATTATTTTTAAAAGTATATTGAATATGGTAAGCACTCAGTATTTGTTTAATTTATTTGTTTAATTGTGTAAGATCCTAGAAAATCTAGCATGGAAATATAATTAAGAATAACATGTTAAACATTTATTTCTGCATGGAAGTAGGAAAATTTGAAGGTACTAAATAAATAATATGCAAGTACTGCTAGTTAAAAGCAGCTTAAAACAATCTTGTGTGTATTAAAAACAGATAAAAATGATTCATGTCTGCAGATTCTGAATTTCAGATGAAGATATAAGAGTGCAGGTGAACATACTGATTGCATAAAAATAGAAGGTTGTTTGCTTGCCCCTCCACATTAAGAAAATTCACAGATGCTTCTTTCCAAACTTTGCTCTTCATATAGCTGTCACTATGCACCTTTCATCAGTCCTTCAAAACACTGTGCTCAAATGTTCCCTTCAAAACTCACAACAAAAAGACACCAAATGGATTGGTGGGATGCCTGAAGCAGTTGCACTTGATGTTAAGGAGAATGGTATAGTTATTGAGAAAGCAGCCTTCAGAGACAGCCTGAAAGTCAATCTTAGCATTACTATTAACAACATGGGTCCTTGGGACAAAAACTTCACCTCTGTGCCTCGGTTCCCTCATTTTTTAAGGGATTTAGAATTAACAACCACATTACAGAGTGAGGATGAAAAAGTGATAGTGTATAAAACACCCATCATATAGTATTAAGATTCACTGTGATTATTATACATTTATAAGCTATGGAATTAAAGTAGGAAGTACTACACTGAGATGTCCATTCCTTTGTATAATCTCCATTAGGCTACAGCACTATGTGTTCATTTCCAGAGAGAAAAATTAAAGAAATATACTTACCATGTCTAAATGAAAATATAAAATTGAGAATGAATGTGTTTGCACTGTTGTTATGGTTTGGATGTGAGGTATTCCCCCAAAGCTCATGTGTGAGACAATGCAGGAATGTTCGGAGGTGAAATCATTCAATTATGAGAGCTATAACCTAATCAGTGAACTGATCCATTTGATTAATAACTTGAATGGATGACTGGATAGTAACTATAGAAAGGTAGGCATGGCTGGAGAAAGTAGGTCACTGGGGTCGTGCCTTTGGGGATTATATTATACCTGGCTCCTTGGACCCAAGCTCTCTCTGCTTCCTGGAAGTCATGAACTAAGCAGCTTTCCTCTGCCATGCCCTTTCACCATGATATTCTACCTCACCTCTGGGCCAAAGCAATGCAGTTGACTGGCCATGGACTGAAACCATGAATCAAAATAAACTTTTCCTCCTCTAAGTTGTTCTTCTCGGGTATTTTGGTCACAGCAAAACTGACTAATACAGCTATGGAAGTTATCAAATGTACACCTATTTCCTAGATTAATGGAAGGTTAAAGTTTTCATCTGTTTTGTCAAAAATTGGTATATTTCCTATTCTCCACAGCAGAGAGTATATAAATAAATTTACAGAAATTTAACACAGAAATCTGAATCAGAACAAGTTTTATAGAATGAGTGAAGTGGAAATATCAAACAGATTGTTAGAAGTACATACAAGGCCCAGTGAACTGGAAACATTCTGCAAAGGAAACTTAAATCCTCACCTTCCTCTGGAAGAAGTGGTCTGGGGTTTCCTTCAAGATGCAAGTCCTATCATTTTTATGTGAACTCTAAGTCAGCCTCACCTGGAATTTAGTTTGGTTACAAATAAGTTGTCAGTTTCAGCCTCATTTACTATAAATTAGATAAATGTAGTCTTGAGGGAGTTGGGGAAGCAAGAAGTGGATGGGTGAGAAGAGGTTTATTTCTAGTCAATGAAGTTTTACTTCACCTTCTCAAAGTTGTTGTGTCATAAAATCAAACACTTTTTGAAAAACTAGAAGTACTTCACATGGAAGGAATTAAATTCTCTTAGCATTGAAAACAAAGAGATAAGGATGATCACACTAATAGCAGCAGATCCATGATCCAACTGAACAAGAAGGTGTCAAAGAAGTCTAACCACGAACCAAGCTACCTACGTGGTGGATGAACAAGTTATCCTGAAAAACAAGACCAGGCAGTTATCTACCATGTAAAAGCACTAGACTCTCAGTCCCCTCCCCTGTAATTTACACCCCTTCAAATGAATCTTGTTCAGGCAGGTTTATTAAACAGTTGCAAAATGCTTGGATTATGAACCTACAGGAATGCAAAGAACAAGCAGCTCACCCCACTAATTAGACATTTTCAAGCTCTTCTTCCCCATCCATCTCTCTTCATTTCTCCTTTTCTGCTCTGAATTTTCATTATATATGACATTTGACTCATTCTTAGAGCACAAACTCAATTTTCTGACTTTTCTAATCTGAAAACCAGATGACCTCTTCATCAACCCCAGGGAAGAGGGAAAATAACTTGTTATCAATGATTTCACTTGGCTTCCACTTTTCATTTTCTAGTTTCCAAATGTGCAATTCCATTATTACCTATTGTTCATGCACCCTGGAAACACTATGAGCAGCCCAAGAAGCATGTTTCCAGCACATCATTGCCTTCAAGGATCATCCCTCATTTTGTCCCATCTTCACCCCTGGTCCCTGTCACCATTACTCACAAAAAGCAAAATAAAGTATAATTTTAAACTGTCATCCACTGAAATTATTGATTCAAACCTTGGGTTAAAAAATCGTAAGTCAATCTCAGAGAAAATAAATGCAGAACATAAAAACTATTTTCTACATTGCAGTTCCAACATTCCACAGGGATTTATATTTAGGCAAATACATGTGTTTGTGGGAGCTTGTGGACTCAACTTTAATCATTCTGAGAAATAGTCCAACCAGTTTAAACTGGACTTTTGCTCTTTGTAACCCATATGGCATTCCAAACATTTCTAAACATTAGGATTACATCATTTTCTCCCTTTAATACAGACAGCCATTATATTCCATTTTCATGACCTTTAAATTCCCAGTATCAAATTACCCAGCTGTTATTTCAATCTCTCTCAGTTGCTAAGAGATAGAGATGGTGGCAGACCAGACTAATTTTCTTGAACATCGAATTGCAAGTTGACATAAGAGAGATCTAAATTCAGCCAAAGCACAATGAGCCCAACAGTTGGCAGCCAAGCTATGTGTCTTTTCACAGCTGCAGGAGACAGTTGGTTCAGAGAACCTTGTTGCCATTTCCCTGCCAACATCACAGCCATGTTTTCATGCATTCTCCACAATGTCTCTCAGCAATGCCATTTGTAATGCCATTTGTATTACAGGGATCACTCTACTGTAATAATGCCTCTTTTAGAATTAACTTCCATAGCTAAAGACCATAATTTTTCCTGGGCAAAGCCCTTTTCTTATAATAATAATAATAACAATGCTTTTAGTGATTGTCGTAGGCGACACTTGCACTCTTCCTCCCAACTACCCAGCTTTCTGATCAAGGCACTTATTCTCCCAACTGCCAGGAGTGTTACCTGCTTACTCAGCTAAGACCCTTCCTGGGAAATGCTCTCAGCCCTCTGGTTCAAGGTCATACCCTTCATTAGGAGCTTTATACATCCAACACCTGCTCAATGGTGAGGGTATAAAAAAAAATGGTGAGGATATATAGCCTGGGAGAATGGGAGAGCCACTTCAGAGTTCCTGGTACAAGTGACTAGGGCCTGTACTATAGCTGCACTACACTGCAAGTTTTGTCTCCGATTGATTTGACTTTCCTCACTTGTCAGAGGTATTTTACCCAAGGGTTCACTCCAATAAACCTCTAGTATGCAGAGCTCAGAGCCTTGAAATGGGCTTCCTGAGGACCCAACCTATGACAAAAAGTAAATTCTTAAATCTCTCATTTCTGTTACTGAAAAATCTACTAGGTTTCCACATAGTGAAGAAATCCCATAAGGACTATTTTTCTTGATTTACTCATTTTTGTGCCAGTACAAGTCATAACCCAGAATTCTTGACTCACTGAAATATCTGTTTCCTACGCAGGGTCCACTAACACAGGACTCGGGGTATTATTCTTAGGAAAACTCCAGTCAGAGAGCAATGTCAGCAGAATTCCTATTAAGTGGAGGGCAATGAGACAGACAATAAAATAAACTACAAAAACAGTTTATACTCTAAATAAAGGTGAGGTTTCAATTAACACTAATTATGCAATGACGACATTAGCTGCGGCCCTAGTAGGGGGCACAGAATTCCATCTACCCAAACTGGGTGAGAAAATGTTAGAAGAGTTTACAATAAAAACTAAATAAAGGAAGAGTACACTAGGAGACCAAGGGATACACTGGGTCATGAAACTAAGCCCCAGCTAATAGCCTTGGATGTGGATTCCCCGACTGACAAGGAAGACTTAAACCTAAGGAAGGTTCATCATGGTAATCTAAGGTTTAGGAAGTGGCACTGAAGTCCTGTGCTCCTGTCCAATGTCTTTCTATACCTGTTCATAAATGGATCACAGTACTGATCATGGATCAAATATGACTTCAGCTTTCTTTAGTTATGTGTCTATTAAACGCTAGGACAAAGTAGAAATGTAGAGATGATGTAAGTCCAATGTGTGCACTAAATTTAGTAATAAGTTTTGATTGTGGAGATAATCTTTGTTTATTATTTAAATTTTTTGAAATGTTTTAAAGAATCTGAAATATTATTTTGCCTTGAAGTTTTAATTTGAAATATTTAATAGATATTAGCCATGAATTTAGCAAAGGTAAGAATTTGATTAAGTGTGTTATCTAAAACAACCTAGTTTATCATGGCTATAAATTTGACTTATTACAGTTTCAAAACTTGTCTACATTCATAGAAAGATTTGTCTTAACTGCTTCTAAGTCTATCCTACTATGCATCTACGATCTTTGAGATATTAGTTGATTAAATGCCTCAGGAAATTTAAATTTGGAATGATATTAATGTGTCAAGTTTATAAACTAAGTGAACATGAATCAAAAAAACATGGCTGGGACTGCTCTTATTCTCATAATAAACTTACTAAATTTGTAAGGATAAGAAAAAGGAGGTAAAATAAAATTAAGACTAAAATGAACCAAACTTTAAAATTTCCAACTTTAATAAGTTCTTTCATAAGATCTAAGTGTTTCTTTCTACTTCAATTGTCAGGAACCATTTAAGTTTCACCTCCTACTATCAGTTCAAACCATGATTCTATCACAGTAGACTTAAATAATTTTGCTAGTGTCTGCATGCCCTGAAATTTCACAGTTGGCAATTTCCCTCTCTGCTACCCTAAGTGATTCCCTGACTATATTTCCCCAGAGATGAAGCTGACAGATCTGGTAGGAAAGGACTGTGCCTCCTTTGTTCAGTTGGTGACGTAAGTCTCAACAACAGTGATAAGATTTTTATGGAATAAGCCATGAGTCAGAAGTAAAATTTTTCTCAGAATGAAGTATTGTAAATCCAAAATTCATTAATGAAAATCCTTAGTCGTGTTTTGACCAATGCTTAATTTTTTTTGGGGGGGGGGGTGGGGGGATGTTAAAAAAAATCTCTAAGGCTGTGTTTCTCAAAATTTACGTGCATCTGAATCACCTGGGGATTTTAAGTACAGGCTGATTCAGTAGAGGGGATGGGGGACAGAGACACTACATTCCTAAGAGCTCTCAGATGTTACCATGGACACACTTTGGGTACAAAAGCTCTAAATGTCAGTACCTAAGTTGATGCTTTGTGGCTTCTTTTAGTAGTGAAATTCTGTTGGAGGTGGCAGATAGTGAGTTATGTTATTTAAGCACCAACCCTAGACCTAATATGACATTTTTATATGACCAATTATATTCAGAGGAATTGATTATTTGCCATTTAAAGAGGTGTTTGTTGAAAAGCAACCAAAGTTAAAGCAAGTTGGTAATTTCCAACATTCACAGGTGATTTTATTGGGAAATAAACAGATGTTAGACTTGAAGAGTGATAAAATATGTCATATATGCATGTCGATATATGTCAGGTCTGATCATTAGTAATTTAAGGTGTTATTCTTTGTTTTGGAAATAGATATAATGCAATATATATTTCCTGACATACAAACATTTCCAAGCAACACCTCTGTGGTTGCCAGGCCAACGTGATAATATGCTTAGATACCGGTTTTTCTTAACCAGGAAGGCAAGCCAAGCTAGGAAAGCTGTAGAAAGCTAGTTTCTCTATGAACACTAGATGGTGCTACACTACAAATAAACAGTAAATGCACAGCCAATTCCTTCCCTTGCAGGATTCAATTAATGACTTAATCAAGCACCCAATCTTGACCATTTTCTTTCAGATAAAAAATCTAAACTATCTTGAGTTTATACAACAGATTACTGAACATGTTTTTAAAATTTATTACTACAGAAATCTGTTGATCTGATAATTTAATATGCCACATAACTTAATAGTTTTGTAAATGTATGAACATTTGTATGCATGTGCTTCTAATTCTTCTTAGATTGCCTGGAAAATATTAGTAATCACAAAGTTTATCATTCAGTGGCATACAAAGAAGTTTGTGAGCCGAATGTGGTAGCACACACCTGTAATCCCAGCGGTTCGAGAGGCTGAGACAGGAGGATTACAAGTTCAAAGTCAGACCGATAAGGCAATAAACAACTCAGAGAGACCCTGTCTCTAAATAAAATACCAAATAGGGCAGAGGATGTGGCTCAGTGGATGAGTGCCCCTGAATTCAATCCCCAGTACACATATCCCCCAACAAAAAGGAAGTTTGTGAAAATCTCCTCCCTTGGAGATTAAGAGCAACGTAAAACCCCTTCATTGCTTTCACAGGTCTACTTCAAAGCAACTTGATGAACTTTACTAGACATCCTTAGAAATTATTTCCTGGCATAAGATCTCATGGCAGGACACAAAGCACTTCCCCAAAGCTGCGCTAGTTCTCACAATAAACCCCATGAGTCAGGGAGGAGTTACAAAACAGGAGGAATCAGAAAAATATTATTAATACCTCTACCAGTAGCATCACCATAAAGTTCAGGACAATCTGATTTACACACTTGTACTAAGCAGAAAATACTTTGGACTAAACCTGCCTATTACTCGTGTATTATTAAGAATCACTTAAGACACATGCTCCAAGATCAGTAACCTAGAAATCATGATATTGATGAAGGTGAAAGAATTGTCAGAGCAAAGGGGAAAGTCCAATTAGAACACAGGACATTTGGGGATTGGCAAGTCTTTAGAGTTGTTGTATTAAGGAGGGACTTTCATCAGGAGAAAACAACAGAAGGGTATAGAGGGTATAGAATGGGAAGGCAACAAAATATACCAAAAATAAAAATCCTGCTTTGCAGTTTTGCCTTAAGTCATGGTATTACCGATGTGTGACTCAGAAGAGAACATTTACACACTGGATCTAAGGAAAAGATCCTACAACCGTAACATCCTACAACTATAGGGTGTGTAAGCACAGAGATCTAAACTTGAGTTAACAAGGTTCCTGCCCTAAAGGAGCTCCTAATCTAATGTAACTGTGCTTCGCTGACACCTGGGCTAACCTTCACTACATGAAAGGGCAAAGCATTGTTTTGAAGGGTTTAGATGTATTAACTTCCTGGATAGAAAGCAAGGTATACAGGGTTGAAAACCACAAACCTCAAAAGGTATAAGGTAAGGTGACATTTTTTGAGAAAAATAAAAACATAGCTCTTATGAATATTATTTTATTTTTTCATTGATATCATCAGAAAATATGAATAGAGTATCTACTGTGATCCAGGTACCAGTATTTCAATAATTTTTAAATAGAAAAAGCATGTGTCTTTTTAGATTCTGAGTGCTATTGTCTAGGTTACTATTCTAAGACTGCCTTGTGAGAGCTTCCTTTTCAGAATTTAACTCTTTGAAAGGTAGTGATTGATCATCATGGGAGGATGGGGGAATAACATTTATAGCATAGTCAAGAAGAGAAGGCCTGTAACCAGCAGTTGAAAAGTCACTTGAAGAATTGGGCAAGACTAGAGAGAAAGGGGAACAGAGATAAAGGGAGGAAAAGGTTTTAAAAAAAGAAGAAGAAAAATATAAACTAAAAGCAAATAAAACCTGGAAGTTTTAACATGTGATGATAAAAGAATAGAGAGGTGAACCCTGATGGTAAGCTGAGGAAGATTGGAGGTCTCATTAAAAAGTAAAAAGTGTGATTGACATTGCAGGAATCTCAGAGCAATTACTTTGGATTCTGACCTCTCCCACCAAAGATGAGAGCACTGGAAGAGTTATTCAAACAGCCAAGCAGGAGAAACCATTTCTGAATTTTCCTCAATTGTTCTATACACATTCACACATATTTATATATCTTATTTTTATACCTTATATTTTGAATCATGATCCAAGAAAGAGCCACATATTGATTGGTTAATAAGTATATTATTGTCTCTTTTAATCTTGTCTCTGATTGTCTCTTTTAATCTATAGATTTTCTTTTGAATTCATTCTCATTTCCGTCCTGAAATTTTATTAAGAAATAAGGTTGTTTACCCTATAGAGTCTGGGTTTCTGCTGAATGCAGCACCATTATATTATTTAACAGAGTTCCCTGTCTTCTGTTTCCTGGAAACTAACAAATCCAAATACTTTTCAGGTCTCCTTTTCCTTTTGATGGCAATACTAATTTATGTATGGTGTTGTGTGGTTTTGTCAAGAGTTGCACAGGATTGTCTTTCTTTTTTGTGATTTTATTAACCTATGATAATCACTGCTTATCAGCCCTTGTATGCATGTTTCTACCCTAATTCTGATCATATAACATACATTATCCAGAAGATTCCTCAATAACAATTCATGGCAACAATATACCCTGATTTCTTACAAGTTAGTCTGTGACCTTTATACTTGAAATTGTATTTGATTCTTTAGCTCCTATTTTCCTTTCTATTTATTTATCTTTTAATTTTTACAGACTGCATTTTGATTCATTGTACATAAATGGGGTGCATCATTTTGTTTCTATAGTTGTGCATGATGTAGGTTCATACCATTCGTGTAATCATACATGTATATAGGGTAATGATGTCTGTCTCATTCCACCATTTTCATACCCCCCCCCATTTCCCTCTACGTAATCTAAAGTTCTCCATTCTTCTCTCACCCCTACCCCCATTATATATCATCATCCACTTATCAGGGAAAACATTTGGCCTTTGGTTTTGGGGATTGGTTTATTTCACTTAACATGATATTCTCCAATTCCATCCATTTCTCTGCAAATGCCATAATATTATTATTCTTTAAGACTGAATAATATTCCATTGTGTGTATGTAACACAGTTTCTTTATCCATTTATCTGTTGAAGGTCATCTAGGTTGGTTCCACAATCTAGCTATTGTGAATTGAGCAGCTATAAACATTGATGTGACTGCATTACTGTAGTATGCTAATTTTAAGTCCTTTGGGTAGAAACCAAGGAGTGGGATAACTGGGTCAAAAGGTGGGTTCATTCCAAGTTTTCTGAGGATTCTCCACACTGCTTTCCAGAGTGGCTGCACCAATTTGCAACTCCACCAGCACTTCAGATAGAGCAGTAATCTCCAAAATTTATAAAGAACTTAACAAAACTTTATACCAAAAATACAAAGAACCCAATCAATAAATGGACCAAGGAACTGGACAGACACTTTACAGAAGAAGACATATAGGCAATTAATAAATATATGAAAAAGTGTTCAACATCTCTAGTAATTAGAGAAATGTAAATTAAAACAACTCTAAGATTTCATCTGACTCCAATTAGAATGGCTATTATCAAAAACACAATAATAGGTGTTGGCATGGATGTAGGGAAAAAGGCACACTTTTGCATTGCTGGTGGAGTTGTAAATTGGTGCAGTCACTCTGGAAGCAGTGTGAAGAATCCTATTTTCCTTTCTTGAGAATCTTAAATATATTACTCCATTGACTTCTGGCCCCAAAAAAAAAATCAGCTGACAAAAAGTTCTGGTGGCAATTTGATCATCTTTCCTTTATTTGAGACGAGGTTGTTTAGGTCGATGCCATAGAATTTTTTTCTTTTTTACTTACATTTTCCTTTCCAGTGGTTTTTAGTTTTCCAGGTAGAATTTTTTCCTCATAAGTGTAGTACTTTTCCAATGTGTAATTTTAAATGACTTAAAATTTATTTCTGTAAAATTTTCATAAAATCCAAATGTTAATATTGGTTCTACAATACTGTTTTAGTTTCCTTTTGGGGGATTCCTATTATGTACATGTTGAATCTTCTTGGCAATCTGCCTGTATTGATTTTCTTAAAAGTTTTTTATCTCTATAATTTTTTACTGAGGTGCAGTTCACATATAATAGAATTCACCCTTTAAAGCATGTGGTTTGGCAAAGATTGGCAAATGTAAGCAGTAGTATGACAAGATACAGACCATTTCCATCACTCCCAAATGTTCTCTTATGCCTCTTTGCAGTCAGTCGCCTCTCCTCACCCACACATGCATTTTTCCACTTCTAGCAATCACCTAGTGCCTATTGTCTCCATATTTTCTCATTTTTAGAATGTTGTTTAAATGAAATCACACAGCATGTAGTTTTTCTTGTGTCTGGTTTATTTTATGTAGCATTATGCACCTGAGATTTATTCATGTTGTTGCACATAAATAGTTCATTGTTTCTTCTGATAAGTAGTATTACTTTATGGATAATTTTCCTTTTATTATTATGATTATTAACACATATTAATTGTACAAATTAATTGGATTCACTCTGATATTTCCAAACATACATACATTATGCATTAATCTTCTCCATTCACCCTTCTTCGACTCTTCCCCGCTTCCCCAACCCTTCTCTTGGCACCCTTCCCAGTCTCCAGGAATCTCCTTCTATGTTAGGATTCTCATTTTTGTTATTGTTGTTGTTTAGTTTCCACATGAGAGGACATGTGACACTTGTCTTTCTGTGGCTGACTTATTCTCTTAACATGATGTCCTCTTGACTCAACCATTTTGTGCTAATGATAGGCTTTCATTTTTCTTTACTGTTGAATAACAGTCCACTGTGTATATATCCACCCATCTGTTGACAGGCACCTATGTTGATTCCATATCTTGGCTACTGTGAATATTGCTGCAATAAACACAGACATGCAGGTATCTCTTTTGTATGCTGGCTTCATTTCCTTTGGATATATACCCAGGAGTGGGATAGCTGGATCATATGGTAGTTCTATTTTTAGGTTTTCGAGAAAACTCTTTACCATTCAACATAATGGCTGTATTTCATTATAGTTTTGATTTGCATTTCCCAGACTGCTAATGAATTTGAACATTTTAAATTATTTATTGCCCATTTTTATTTCTTCTTTTGAGAAGTGTCTTTTCAGATCATTTGCCCATTTTTAACCATATTTTTTTGTTTTTGTTAAGTTTTCTGGATATTAACCCTCTGTCAGATGAATAGTTGGCAAATATTTTCTCCTATTCTATAGGTTGTCCCTTCACTCTGTTGATCATTCCCTTTGCTCTTCAGAAGCATTTTAGTTTTATTCTGTTTGTCAATTTTGGCTTTTGTTTCCCATGCTTATGGAGTTCTACCCAGAAAATTATTGCTTGTACCAATATTTTAAATGCTTTTCTTATATTTTCCTCTAGTAGTTTCAGAGTTTCAGGTCTTATATTAAGGTCTTTGATCACTTTGAGTTGACTTTTGGGCATGTGCTTTTTACATGTAGAATCATACCATCTGCAAACATCAATAATTTGATTTATTCCTTTCCTGTTTGTATACCTTTTATTTCTTTCTCTTATCTAAGTACTAAAAGTTTTCTAGTACTATATTAAATAGCAGTGAGAATGCACACCCTTGTCTTGTTTCTGATCTTAGAGAAAATGCTTTCAGTTTCCCTCTTCAGTATGATGTTGGCCATAAATTTGTTATATGTAGCCTTTACTGTTGAAGTAGGATCCTTCTTTACCTAATTTGCTCAGGAATTTATCACGAAAAGATACTGAATTTTAGGAAATGCATTTTTCTGCATCAGTTGAGATATGATTTTTATTCTTCATTTTAGTTATGTGATATATTATGCTTACTGATTTGCACATGTTGAACCAATCTTCCATCATTCCTGAAATGAAATCAACCATCATGGTGCATAATGTTTTCGATGTGCTGTCTGAATTTAATTTGCTAGTATTTTGATGAGGATTTCTGCACCCTACGTTCATCAGGGATATTGGTTTATAGGTTCCCTTGTTTTGTTGTGACTTTGTCAAGTTTTGGTAGCAGGGTAATTCTGGCCTCATAGAATGAGTCTGGAAGGGCTCTGACCCTTTCAATTCTATAGGATAGTTTGAGAAGTATTGGCATTAGTTCTTCTCTAAAAGTTTGGTAAAATTCAACACTAAAGTCATCTGATTCTGACTTTTTCTTTGTTGGGAAACTTTCTATTACCAGTTCAATCTCATTACTTGCTATTGGTCCTATTCAGGTTTTTTAGATCTTCTTGGTTAAATTTGGGCAAGTTTTATGTGTCCAAAAGCTTTTTAATTTTCTCTATATATTTCCAATCGGTTAGAATATAGTGTTTCAAAAATAATCCCTCATGATCCTTTAAATTTTCTGTAGCATCCATTGTAATGTCTCCATTTTCATCTCTAATTTTATTTATTGGGTCGTATCTATTTTTCTTAAACATTGGTCAATGCTGTTTACCTTTTCAAAGAAACAACTCTATGTTATGTTGATCTTTTGTATTGCTCTTTTGTGTGTGTATGTGTGTGTGTGTGTGTGTGTGTGTGTGGTGCTTTGTATATGCGAGGCAAGCACTCTATCAACTGAACTATATCCCCAGCCCTCTTTGTATTGTTCTTTTAGACTCTATTTCATTTATTTCTCCTCTGAGCTTTATTGTCTTTCCTATTAATTTGGTGTATCATATGCTCTTGCTTCACAAAGAACTTAAGATGCATTATTAGGTTATTTAAAAAATTTTTTTTTAATTCATTACTGTAAACTTCCTTTTTAGTACTGCTTTACTGTATCCTAGAGGTTTTGGTATGTTGTGTTTCCATTTTCATTTGTTTCAAGCAATTTTTTTTAGTTTCCTTTCTGACTTCCTCAATGACCCACTTCTCCTTCAAAAGGGTGTTCTTCAGTCTCTGTATAATTTCAAAAGTTTCTCTTATTGTTGACTTCTAGTTTCATTCAATTGTGATCACAAAATATGTGAGATATAGCCAGTTTACAATAGAGTTGGCATTTTAAATTGACTAATTAGCAAAATTCTATGACTAATCACTTGAAAATTTTAAAAAAGAATATGGTATATGATTTAACTTTTTAAAAATTTATTGACTTGTTTTGTGGCCTAATACATGGTCTATTCTAGAGAAAACTGCATGTATGGATGAAAACAATGTATACTCTGCAGTTATTTGATGGAATGTTCTATAAATGTCTATCAAGTCCATAAGACCTATAGCATAGTTTAATGTTTCTGTTTATAGGGGTGGGAGGTTTGGTCAATCAATCCTTTAGTGAGAGTGAGGTAGTGAAATCCCCCACTATAATTGTATTGAAGCCTATCTCTCCCTTTAGGTCTAATGGTGTTTGTTTATAAAATTGAGCTCTCCGTTATTGGGCACCAGGCACACCTGGATGGGATAAGGGCATTTCCACCCCTGCCTTTCAAAGTTGTGGTACCCTTCAGGGATCAAGCAGGAGTGGGTTGCTATTGAACCCAGGCAAAATTTTTCTCACTCCCTCATTTCTCAGGAGCAAGGAAAGGGGAGAGTGAAACTCTGCAGGTGCCAGACAAAAGTTTCTCTCCAGACATTCTCAGGCTGTGTGCCTTGGGGACTAGGCCTACAGATGGACTCCCTACAGCACTGCTCAAAACTGCCCCAACATATTGCTGTGGATGGTAGTTGTGGTATCTCAGACATCTTCTGCCTTGTTGGTAACAGGTGCTCCTGCCCAATACTATTAGAGAAGTACTAGGAATCATGGGGTCAACTGCCCACACCCAAGCAAATCACATGCAACTGGCCATGCCCCTAGTCCTAGAGGACAGGTTTCCCAATCTACTTGTTGTTTTCAGAGCTGTGGATAGTACCCTCCACACCCCTCTGCATCACCATGCCCATGCCCCACTGTGAAGCACTCTTGGGGTGGGGGTTATGTCAGATTCTTTCCACCAACCAAATCTAACTCTGGCTCAAGAGATAGTCAACTGCTGAACCAGAGCAGTGGAATATCTGTAGGGGGTCCCAGAAATGAGAATGTACAGGGGTTCTGACCCCTCGAGCAGTCCAAATTCAAACAATGATTCCCTTCTCAAGATGGCTCCTGGCTCTAGAATTCTGGGGGTTCACTGGAAGATTAAAAGATTCCTTTTCCAAAGCCAGACTCTTACGCAGGCTTCAGGCCTTTATCTATTTAAGCTGTAAGCCTACAAGGCCTGTGAAACTTTCTAATAGTTATGACTGAAGGTATCTGCACTGATAGTTTGCTAGGACTTTCTCTTCCAACTTTACCCTTGAGGAAGGGACTCTCCCTCCCTCTGCTGTGGAACCAAGGAGGCAGGTGCTGGGCTATTTTCTCTTGCCATATTTCTCATCCAGGTCTCAGGATTTTACAAATTTTACATTTTTCTACTGTTGAACTCCAGAGTTTTCCCATGGTCACTCACCTCAGTTATATACCTGTTGCTTTGCTTCCTCTTTGTGGAGGATCAGGTGAGTGCTAGGTCCCTCCATTCATCCATCTTGCCTGCCAGAAATTTTATCTTTTCACTGGCTGATGGATATTGGCGCTGTTTCCAGCTTGGGGCTATTATGAATAAGTCTTTCTTCTCATTGCTATTCTATTTTTCTTACGGTATTATCTGTTATATTTATGTGTCCTTGTGTTCCTTTCTTCTAGCATAGTCTTCTTTCCTGAATTTTTTTCCTTTTATTTTTAATTCTATCTTGAGATTTTTCACCTCTTTTTAAAAATCTCCCTTTTCATTAATGATCATATTTGTGTTTTTCTAATTCTGAATCATGTTATTTCATAGCTTTTATCATTTTCTTAATTGCTTTTGACTCAATTGGAAATATTAGATAACATTTTCATGTGTTTGAGGGTGTATCTTTCTGGCATGCTTTCATTTTCCTTTTTTTATTTATTTTTATTGTAAACAAATGGGATATATCTTGTTTCTCTGTTTGTACATGGAGTAAAGGCATACTGTTTGTATAATCATACATTTACATAGGGTAATGGTGTTTGATTCATTCTGTTATTTTTTCCTTTCCCCCACCCCTCTTTTCCCTCTATACAGTCCCTCCTTCCTCCATTCTTGCCCCCTCCCACCCCCATTATGTGTCATCATCCGCTTATCAGCAAGATCATTCATCACCATTTGACCCAGCTATCCCCCTCCTTGGCCTATACCCAAAGGACTTAAAATCAGCATACTACAGAGATGCAGCCACATCAATGTTCATAGCTCCTCAATTCACAATAGCCAGATTGTGAACCCAACCTAGATGTCCTTCAATTGATGAATAGATAAAGAAACAGTGGTATATATATATATATATACAATGAAATATGACTCAGCCATAAAGAATAATAAAATTTGGCATTTGTAGGCAAATGGATGAAATTGAAGAATATCATGCTAAGTGAGATAAGGCATGCTTTCATTTTCTATGATGTTATTCTGCTCTTCATTCTCTCTTTAAAAAAATGATGACTGTGTGTTGATCAACCTTTTTTGTCCCCCCCCCCCCTTTTTTTCACCATAATTGTGGCTAGTAATAATTCTTTTAAGGGCATTTGCAATTACAGATGATATACATAAACTTCCTTAGAAAAGAAAATACAAAATTAAGAATAGCATCAGCAACATACACAATTGTATATCTTCTGTCATCTATAGAAAGTAGGTAACATTATTACCTGAATATTATTACATGAATTTTATGAAGTCAGTATTTATCCTTACTTTACTGAGGAAGAAATTGATATACAAAAATATAAAATCTTACTTCTGAGTTTACTATAAGAACATTGCAATTCCATGTTCCTAATTATCAGAATTATATATTTAAAAGTACGTAATTGGAACAAAGATCATTATTCTAACCTGAAGAGCTATCTTTTCTGCTTTTGGTTCCTTTTTTAAAAAAATAAAAGCAAGTTTGGAATACTTATGACCACTAATACTGTTTTAAAGTGGTAAAAGATTTGCCATCCAGAACAAATTAATTTTCTTTTATATACTTACATGTGTTTTCTAAGGCTTTTCATTCAGACTAACTTGCTATGAAGTAGGCAATTGGAAAAAGATTTGATATTGGTCATCAGAGAATATCTATAACAAAACTAATGAAATCCCTAAATGGCAAAGTAAACTGTGTACTGCTGAAACGATGATCAAGTCAGCCTTGCAAAGTTGAGGACAGGAGGTCTAAGGCAATTGAAGAGAAAAGTTTAAAATTCTCTATTTTGGCACAATATGAGTTAAAATTATATAATTAAGGTTTATGGCCTATGAACAGAGACAAAAATGCCAACAGGAACCATTCAGAAAGTTCATTTTTTTGACGTACATGAAAAGCATGTGATCCAGAGACCAGTCCCTGTCTGCACAACTTTACTAGGCGCCTGAACTTTATCAGGATGTCAGCTCCAGCAGCACACAGGGAAGAATTTCCAGTGCATTCATCACACAAGTATCTTTCTGTTTGTTTTCACCTTGTCATCTAGCACTGTGTTGAAGTCCTGAAGTTGATCTGAGATTAACAAGAAGCTTGAGATTTTTTGAGTTCTGCCTGCTCCAACACACTGCTGAGTATGGTGGGGGAGGGAATGCTCTTGGCATACTTGCTGTATTGAGAACTCTCAGGCATCCACAGCAAGTTTATGATTCTGAGCTGCCTCTACTCCACACCAGAGCCATCTGAGAGCCAAACAGTGAGGCAGATAAAATATGAGTCAGAGCCACGCACATGCAATCCCAGCTACATGAGAAGCTGAGGCAGGAGAATCACAAGTTCAGGGTCAGCCTAGCAATTTAGGAGGTTGTTTCAAAATTAAATTTTTTTAAAAGGGCTAGGGATGTAGCTCAGTGGTAGAGCATTTTCCTAGAATCCACAAGACCCTGGGTTCAATCCCCATTGCCACTCACACATACAAGAATAGGGGTCAGAATCATCATGACCTTACCTGACACTGCTAAAAATACTATTGCCAGAAGAACTTCATGTCCTTCTACTCCCAAAATTTAATCAAAACCTACCCCTTCTATATCAGAATTCCTCAGGCTTTACTCAGTATATGTTAAGGCCCTATTTAGTAGATTAATTCAGTGGTTCTCAAACCTTGTCTTCACCAACAAACCTCTTTTGTTAGCTTCCCCATTAGATCCAATTCTTTCCCACAAAAAAACCCCATGCATGAAAAGATTGTGCCTGTTAGATAAACTGTATTTATTCAGAAATGATTAATTTATTTTTGTTTAATAAATGACAGATATAACTGCTGCCTAGAGTTCCCTGACCAGCATAAGAAGTGTTAGTTACCTCATGCACTTGATATAATTCCAGACAGAAGACAGAAAAAATATTAATCCATGAAGCCATATCATGGATAAACATAAAATTTCCAGTAAGCATTTTGAAGTTTCAAAAGCAATTTGAAGGCTATCATTCATTGGAGTTTCTGAGGTTGAAGATCTTTCATTTTTTTCATATTAAAATATTTCTAATAATATGGTATTACTTTTCTTAAGATAATTCTTTGATTAAAATGCATATAATTACTAGCACTAAAGAAGTAGCAAGTTTGTTAAGAGTTATATTTGAGGTCCTGGATGTGATTGAGTTCTCCGACTTGGTTATGACAGGCCCTGTCTGGCACCCACAAATATGTGACAACTTGGTACCTATTTTGAGACAGAGAGTTTCATCTAGTCATTGGAAAAACCATTATTGAATCACAATGTATAATTGATTGATTTAAATTTCACATTAAGCAAAATTATTTGTTCCAATTTGAGAGTATAATTCATTTTAAAATTTGTGCTATTGGTTACAGAGTTTGCACTTCATAATAAAACAAAAATATCTTACAAATTTAATTTCTGAAGATAGTCTGGTGATTTGTTTAAATAGTATCATAGCTCCTTTGTGTTTTGGTTTTGTAAAAAGAAAAAGAACAATTTTAATTTCTATTTTGTATTCTTTTTAAAGTTGAAATTGAAACTACATTTCTCTGTGGTATAAAGGTAATATTTCTAACTTTTTGTCATTTTGAAAAATTTGCCAAATTAAATATGCTGGCACTAAAGTCATTTGTAATTTTAATGCTCAGATTTAAAATTAAATCATGGTGAATGTTGCTTTTCATGTAAAGCACTATTATAATACAATATTTAGACAAATTTCCATGGATCATATCAACATAAGCATTATTATTATACTTGCTTTATAACCAAATATACTCCTGCATTTATCAAATATTAACTACATCTAATTTTTTGAAATATATATTTGCCCTTTTCTACATATATTCCTTTACCACTTAAAAAAATAAAAAGTGGAAACAAAAAACAAACACCTTCAGCTCTTTTAAAAAATATGCCAGATAAAGAATCTCTTCCTCAGGAAAACAAGGGGAGGAAGTTGGGGAGGAATAAGGGAAGTATTGGGGAATGAATTGGAGCAAATTATGTTATATGTATGTATGAGTCTGTCATAATGAATCCCAATATTATGTATAATCATAATGCCATAATAAGAATATAAAAAATCCCTTCCTCTGTTCCTTATTATAATCAAAGTAATCACTCCAGAGTCAATCACCTTCCACCACCAACCCATTTATTTTTAATCTAGACAGATGGACAGTCAGTAAATTGAATCATTTGTTTAGGATTTATACTTCATATACTTGTAAAGTAGACTTGAGGCAGGTTATAAGTGTTATATAATTTTAAAATAGGGCAGAAATGATAAAAACAGATCAGAGTACATCTAAAGGAGATGAAGGGGACAAGGACTATAGAATGTACCACATTCTTCCCCTATCATCAACATCACAAGATAAAAAAATTTATGATGTGAACCAATTTTGCTTAAAAAAAGAAAAATAGAGGGCTAGGGATGTGTTTCAGTGGTAGAGGACTTGGCTACCATGCACAAGGTCCTGGGTTTAAGCCCCAGCACTTCCAAAAATAAAAATATTTTTAAAAGGGAAAGAGGGCAAGTACATTTAATTTCAAATCAATTTTCAGGGAGAATTTTTTGGATTCTGAGTAAGCCAAAATGGGACATACACTAAGATAGTATTCCAATGAGTAATTCTCACATCTGTATCATCATGCCACCTAATTGTTGCGTGTACCATAAAAACACACAAACCAATTTTAAATGAACCTAAAAAATGATTTAACACAATGAAGCAGTTTTATTGGGGAAAAATAACTCTGTCCACTTCAAATCTATTATTATGTGCTTTTTAATCTACATAGGAAAAGAGAAATATGAAATAAAGAGTAACTTTTTAAATGCCTAAAAATTTATATCTGTAACTTTTTACCTCATGTAAAAAAAAAAAAAAAATCAAGCTTTCACTCTAATATATCTTCCTCTTGGTCTGTTACAGCAAACCCCATTAGTCCTTGCATTGTGTTACTTCTTTTTTTGTTGTTTTATAGTTGAAATGTTAACAAGTGTAAGACCAAGAGTGGCCATGCTTAGACATCAGATATGGCCATATGAGAAGCAGTGCTCTTTCCAGAAACCTTGCAAGCCCGTGGTTTCCTGTAGAAAGACAAGCATTTTCCCATGGTTGCATTGTGATAGGAAAAGATGTACCCTTTCTGAATTTAAGAGCTCTGCTGCTTCTTAGAAGACCTAAATACTAAATAAGTAAATAAATAAATAAATATATCAATCTTAATTTCTCTAACATATTTATTGCTAACAGCTCTAGGCTTTTTTTTTCCCTTGTCCAGAGAAGAGACAGGGGTAGATCGTGAGGGAGGTGAGTGGGCATAGACAGTCAGGGAATGAATTTTGTTGCATGCTCAGAGAGTGTTAAGAAGACTTAGTCATTCAGTTGGTTTCACAGGCTGATTGAAACCTCCTGCATAATTTGTGGCTGTCGACACTCATGATTTCTCACATCAAGTCATAAAGTGAATTAAAATTCACAGATAAACTGAAGACCAGAGACTCTCAGAGTCTTACCAGAAATTTGTTTCCAAAGAATGCTGGCTAAAATCAATACCATGCATGAAAAGCAGATTTAATTTGCAATTTGACCTAAAGAGTCAGTTTGAAAAATTGTGTTATAACTATAGGAATTCCAAGTAGTTAATAAATTTTGGCACCCTGACTTCCAAATAGCCCAATTAGACTTTACAAGCATTTATTTCAAGAATGAACTAGACAAATATTAGTTATCAAACTGGTTACAACACTGGCTTAACTTTCATCTGATAGTAAACTCCTGCCACCTCCTGACTGCATCTTTCATGGATGTGGGATGGATGTAAAGGAAAAGACAGAGGATAAGGGTCAGAAGGTTGCAGTTTAACTGATTCTACCACTTATTAGTAATGTGACCCTGAAAATTCATTTCAGTTTTCTGGGTTTCTGCTTTCTTATTTACAGAAAGAACAGCAGAGTTGAATAATCTCTCACCCCATTCTCCCCCATTCTAACATTAAAACAAAATTTTCCCACTTCTCTAAATGTGCTTGTATGAAATTCCTACCTCCCTCCACATTAGCCTTCATATACCTAAAATAATAAACAATGTTTCTGAGGCCAGGGCAGCAGACTCTGTCCCATGAGGAAGTCTTCAGAGGTCATGCGCTCACCACCATCACAGCTACCACTCCTCCTTTTGGGTTAAACTAGGTCACAGAATATTCAGGTTCCCTGACTTCCATCCTTACAACTACCAGGCAGTTTAAAATATGAATGCCACACCTGACCACACTTTCCTTTTACTTTTTTAAACATTCACATGTTATTTCATTTGTAGTTCATAAGGTACTGGTAAGTAAGGTGGTAGGTATTGTTATTTCTATTTTGAATAGAAAAATTCAAAGAAAAAGTCTTGACTTGATATAGTAATATGTATATAATCTCACAATAAACCAAGGGAATGTTTATTGATAGAGTCTCTGGGGGACAACTTAGCAGTATGTACCAAAATACATGAATTTGTACCAATTCCAATTTTTAAACATTTTAGACAAGTACAAAAAGATGAATACTCAAAGATAATAATCACAACTGCTTTTATAATAGGAAAAAATAGAAACAATCTATATGTTCATCAACATAAGTAAAATATTAGTGAAATTAAGGAATGCTCAAGCAGTAGAATGCTATGCATAATTAACAATCACAGGATAGAACTCTAATTAATAAAAATGAAAATATGCCATAAGTTGTCTTTAAGTTAGAGAAAAGGAGGGGGCAAGGAAGGTTAAAACAGCAACCAGTTCTTTCCAATAAAACTCTCTAAAATTATAAAAATGGTCTTCTGTATTGTTCAATACAGGTGTCATTAATTACACTTAAAATGTGATTATTATGACCACAGAAATGAAGTTTTAGGGCTGGGGATATAGCTCAGTTGGTAGTGTGCTTGCCTCTCAAGCACAAGGCCCTGGGTTCAATCCCCAGTACCGCAAAAAAAAAAAAAAAAAAAAAGAAGTTTTTAATCTTAATTTTTCAATTGATTTAAATTTAAATTGCTACAATTGGCCAATGGTTATCATATTAGAAGGTTCAGTAGATATAGTTATTTTATGTTTTACATTATAATCAGAAAAACCATGTAAAATCAAAGTAAACAACAACAAAGTTTACCAACCTGTGTCTTGAAGACAGCCAGGAGATAAAGGAAGAAATTAGTCAACAACTTTACTTAATAACTGCAATGCATGCAGTGTGAGGCCCCAGTACACATTTTATGCATGTGGTTTCCATACCTAGGCATGACTGTGCTAAAATGGAAAATTTCCTAGATACTACACTAGCAAATAAGTAGCTTTATGCCAAGAAAGCTATATCCTTTGTGCTATCTCTGCAGAAGAGACCAGAAATAAGAGGTAATAAATGGAATGAAGCAAAGAATAAAAACTAGAGTATTGAAAGCAGGACCATATTTTTTGGAAAGGATAATAAATTATTCAATTCATTGAATGTATTTATAGTAATTAGGAAACTCATGTTTTCTACTTTCGAGTTTTGATTATATCAAAATGTAATGAAGCAACAAAATATATTATTTTCTCATATTCCACCCAGTATAAAGTTGAGTCCTGAGGAATCATACAAACCAGCTAAAGGATGGTTTGACTTTTAGACCTGTGCAAAGCAGAAGGGATGTTTGTTTGTTCACAGGGGTTTCCAAACTCCAGTTTGACTGCAAATATAAAACAATATTTTCCCAAGTCAACCAATTTTTTCCACTATAAGATTATTAGTTAGATGAAACATAATAAAAAAACCACTTTCCCCATTTGTTTTTTCCTCAGAATTTGGCTATTAATCACAAGATATATATTACAACTGGGATATAGCTCCATGGTAGAGTGCTTACCTAGCATGTATGAGGCCTGAGTTCAATTTCTGCCGCCAAAAACAAAAAAACAAAACAAAACCAAAAGTGAGATACAGTATACATATCTATATGAAAGCCTTTTTTTCTATATTTAAGATTTAAAGAAGTTTTCAAAAAGAATGAATTGGCTCAAATTGTATCATTCTTAACAGTAAAACTATAATTAACCAAAGTCCTGAATTAATTAGATCCCCTCATTCTACTTTTTAGAGCAAACTTCAGTGTAAATCTCTTAATACATTGAAATCTATATTACTCTATTATGTGAAAATTATGTTCCAAGGGATAACTTTAAAAACAGCAATGTTGTTAATTCTGAAAAAAAATAGATATATTCAGTACTATGCACATGAAATTTGGGGGAGAATAATAACAAAAGAGAAAATTTTAAGCAAATTTATTTTTCATTTTATTTTGTTTACGAATTTTAAACAAAACATGCTGCTCTTTTTAAGTCTTAAGATTATTTTTATTGTTCTTTAATGGCTAAAAGCAAATTGTAAAAGACTGTATGTTGATTGGTAGTATATTTAGTTATCACAAATCTAACATCACACACACACACACACACACACATACACACCAGCTCACCTGAATATCACAGTCACAAAGGCAACAAGCAATGTTTGGCCTGTGAAATAATCAGAATTACTAACATCTATATAGCACCTGAGAGATTACATAGCTCTTCTAAAGAATGATTTACTTGATTTTTACAACAGCTTTTAGAGGTAGATATTGATAGCTAAGTAAATTGAAGCTCACAAAAATTACTGAATTGCTTAGTGTCTATTAATAAACAGCAGAGATAGGCTCAGAACCAGGTCTGCAATTTCTAAATCCTGGGGCTTTCCACTTGGTCTCACTTTTGGCACTGATTAGCAGGAAGGGAGACTTCAAGGATGATAATTGACACTGATTTGAAGAACTCTGTTTTCAGTATTAGAAGCTAATTGATAGTAAAGAGACAATTTTCTTTGCTCCAAATGTGCTTCTGAAATCCCTGAGGTAACTTGAACTAAATGAGCCACCATCCAAAAAGCAGGCTAGGATATTTCATTATGCCCTACAAACTCTAGAAAACAGACACTACCCAGTTTTAAAAATACCTTCAATTGTTTTAGCACTTACAACCTTATGCTTGGAATCTAGTTTCTTATATTTGAATTAGACTAGCAGTCCTCACACCACATGACCCACGCTAAAAATTGGCAGCTCCTTAGTGAAGTCTCTTTCAGAATCCTTTTCCATGCACCTTACCCTTTGCGAGACTCTTTCTTCCATCAAAAAGCTTTTCAAAGAAAGTATCTGGTGTTCATTCTTGATCTGAATGTAAGCCAATGTACTTATCCTAGTAGCATTTATTTGTAATGCTGTATCTCTAATTATAGAAAGAAAGATTTAGTAGAGGTTAAGGGAAATTCAAACACTAAAGAGCAGACTAAGAATTGAATATTTTAGGGTAAGAATCTCTCCTGCAAAACCTTCTCCCCACAGACCCTAATGTTCACGAAAGTGGCAAAACCTAATGCAAAGGATTCAGATGGCTATTTTCTACTAAATGTACAACTGTGAAATTAAGTATGCATTTTTAATCTTCCTTCCTCTACCCATTTTGAAATCAGTTGAAAGACACTATGATGTAGTATGTTATAGATGTTAACTTGGAGTACCCTCAAGAATGGATTTAAAAGGTTCTTTTGAAATACTACAAAAATATTATGGCCATGTGTGTGCATATGTTTTGAGAAGATAGTTTATAGTTTTTATCACATTCTCAAAGAAATTACTAAACTGAAAAGGATTACCACAGACTAAGATAGACCTGGTTTTTATTCCTAGCTCTATCACTTTCTAGCTGTGTGGCCTTAGGCAAGTCAATTAACCTCTCTGTGCCTCAAGTCCCTTACCAGAAAACTAGATATTACTACAAGGATTAACTGAGATTCTACGTGCAAAGCATTTTGAGGAACATAAGGCACAAATAAGGGCTGGGTAGCTAATTAGTATTATCACTAAAAGGGTAAAGGACTTGAGAAAATTTGAGAAGAAAGGGTCCTCACGGAATGCAGAAAGAGACTGGAGATCAAGACCACAATATTGGCAAAATCTACAGTTTGCTTAGGGTGTACCTAGTTATTTTCACAATACATTAGGTGCAGAAGATGCCCTGTATCTTCCTCATTTTACTAATGAGAAAACAGCTTCAGAAATGGGAAGCATTGCCACATCATAATTTGGTAACAGAACTTAGATGCCAGATTTTGGTGCTAATCCAGGCAGTTGAAAACGAAGAGAAGTTGCCACTGAGGTACGGCTGCCATCCAACTGCAAGTAAAACCCACTCACTTAACCTGATTCATACACGTTTTTCCTCCCTTGAAAGATGACCTTTGGTCCTGAGCATCATTAATCAAGATGTCAGTGGGTTTCACTTCTAGTTCTTCCCCCTTGCTATCCTTACTACAGAAAAAGCAGTGTACATGGTAGATTTATAACGGATTTTAAAATGTCAGTGAATCTGTTTTAACCTTTGAAACCAGGACTCCCACTGTAGGAGCTGTTAACAGAGAACGCCTATGAACATTGTCATACCATCTCTCAGAGAACGGATGTAAATTAATATTAAAGCTGCCAACTAGTCCAGGGTGGAGTTAGGTTCACAATTCCACTTCTTCTCAAATATGAACATGAGATATAGTGGAAATTTAGAAGAATTTAACTGACAGGACTCTCAGAGGGCTTTGAGAAGTAATTCGGTTTCTACCTTTGGGTTATATTAACTGGAATCCAGGGCTAGAGGTGTAGCTCAGTGGTAGAGCATTTTTCTAGCAAGTTTGAGGCCCTGGGTTTAATCCCCAGCATCACAAAAAAACTATAAAACAAAAATAAAGGAATACCTGGAGTTTGTTGTCTTTGATAAGATTTAATCAACACTAATTAATTATGTTAATGTCAAATTTGCTCTGAGTTAATACCAACAAAATTCTGCTAGTTTCTGCCAATCCCCAACCCTAACACTTCTGTGAATTTTAAAATGCTTATGAATAAATTTTACTGTTTCTCTAAAAAAACTATGGGAAGTTATGTTTCCCTGGTATACTAATCCTACTTAGAGCAGAAAGGAAATTTTAAAATGGTAATATGAGGACTCAGTCATTTGGTTGACCAAATAAGTATCTGTAGTTTTATAAAAATAAATAGAACTTGCCTTTAAAAACTTTTAGACTATTTGAGCAGATCAGAAAATAACATGTGAAAAAAACAAGAGTACAACATTGGTGCTAAATTATGAATCAAAAAAGTAGGTACTCTCTGAGCAGCGTGGATTGAGCATGCTGGCAGGATTTTCAGTAGAGAGAAGAGTTGTAAGCTAGGCCTTGAATCACCGGTTTGAAGTCAGAAGTGCACGAGAATACTTGTGAGTGTACAATTCATGCTGTGATGGTCAGCTGGAGTCATGATAGAAGGAAAGAAAAACAGTCATCTTAATTATTTTCCATTTGAAATAAAAATTTGGGGCTATCTTTAACTAATGCATCTACAAAATTATCAATAAAAGACCACAAACAAAAGTATTTAAGTTTGGTGAGGAATAAAATACCACATTGGCTTTTTAAAAATAAAAGCAAAACCATAAAATTCTATTAAATAAATACACAGTGTTTCTAAAGTCTTGTGCTTCAATGTAAGCATCAATAATTTTTTTTTTCTGGAAACTTGCAACACATTTATGCACTTGCATTTTAAAAGATGTATTGAATTTAGGATAAGCACATTACATGGTTGTGAAATGTTTATTCTTATTTATGATCTTGAGACAGACAAAAATAAAGTTGTGCGTAGATCTGTAGAAAATGCTAAGCCCAATGGTTTGAAAAACATAAAACAAACAACAATAACAAAATAGATGTCCAAAGTTCTGAGAAAAAAATTCACCATTTTAAACATATATATATATAACTCAATTGATGAAAGTTTAAAAAGAAAGATTATTTTTTAAAATATAGATGCCCCCAAGTTTATAAATACATAAGCATCAGAAAGGAAAACATAATCATATGTCACCCACACTGAGTTTAGATTCATTTTTATTTATTTAGCTTATTACTTCTTGACAAGACCACAGTCCAACAGATTTGTATATCTAATGGTGAACTTTCAGTATTAACACATTTATATAGAACCAAGGAAATCATAAAATCCATGTGGATGTTTAACAAATAGTTTTTGCCATGAAAATGAGGCACCCAGTTATACAAATCCTACATTTGTCAGTATGAAACATGGTACAGAAAAACTCAAATAAGCTATAACACCTCATCATCTTTGAATGTCTTCTTAGAGTAACCATTCTTCAATGTCAGCTAATTTACCTCTAAATGTTCACTGATGTAATATTTTTGAAATTGAATAACAGAACTTTTGAGGTGAGGACTCTCCACCTTGTATACCTGTTAGGTGTCATGTATAGTATCCATGATGTTCAGTCCTAGGATAAACAAAATGAAAATATGCCCAGCACAGTGGTGCATAACTGCAATCCTTGTGGCTTAGCAGGCTGAGGCAGGAGTATCACAAGTTCAAGGCCAACCTAGGCAGCTAATTATAAATAAAAAGAACTGGGGATGTGGCTCAGTGGTAAAGCACCTCTGAACTCAATCCCCTATACCCCTTTCCCCTTGCAAAAAAAGAAAAGAAAATATGCCCATTTTCAGATTCCCTATATGAGTGTGGAAACTAATGCTCTCTAAAGAAGATCTGTCAATTATTCACAAGTCTAAATATGCTGGTTTTCTTTCAATCAAAACATAATCCAAGAAAATGTGTTTTAAGATGATTGTTTTCTTCTGTCCTTATTTCAGTCTTACCAAGTACCTCCAGAGATACATAGTTATAGAATAGGAAAAAAAAACATATTCATAACAGTTTATGTAGAAATCTCTCAAATTGAATACTGTGTCCATGACTATGTCACAATAGATACCATAGGAGAATATGGGGAAAACCCACAGAAAAACTTAGCAGCTTAGCATGCAGGATGGTTTCACCGTCGTTTTCCCAGAAAGAGGAAACCATATTCTAAGGCATAAATATCTGAAAATAACTGAACTGTTGAAGGTACAGAAGAGAAATACCAAGAAAAGGAATAGTAGGTTAGCTAGATCTAGAGTTTGAAGGAACTCAGAGACCATGCCCAAGCATTTGGACTTCATGTGGGAGGGTAGCTGGAAGCTAAGGGAGATAAACATTGCAGTTAGAATATTTTTTAAAACAATACTTCACTCAGTTATTCCAGGATGGGGGCATAGATACATACACAAAGGAAGTTGTCTCCTATATGGTATTATTTGAAGGACTAGAGAGCAGTCTTTAGTGGAAGTTTCTCTCCCTATATGTCACTCATTAATGCCTGACTCTCACCATTACAAAGATGGATTCCTTTGGCCAGTGTGATATTCCCTTTGCAGAGGTAAGAGTTTGAGCTACAGCTTTTGTTGACACTATTGTTTGACTCAATGTATAATCTTTTGATAGAAATCAGGTTTCTAGATAGCGGGGAGAAAGCAAGAAGCATTGAAGACCTACATAATTTGTCTAAGGTCATTTTCCCTCTTTGTAAACTAATTCTCCTGTGGATCGTATACCATTCCTCCTTTCTTTGGAGAAGAGAAAATCACTTTTCATATTGTATTTCATATATTCCTTTTCCATTTAAGCATGCATTTAGCCAATCTACCTTATTCAAATAAGGAAAAAAATTAGTACATTAAAGTATTGCAGAATAATAGAAGTAGATTATATCAAAAAGCCCACTAATAACAACCACACTGCCAACATGTGAACAAAGGAGAGATTTCTATTCTATTTCTTCTTATTTTATTCACATTTATACAAAGAAAGATAAACCCTTAGGCCCTAACATGTGAAGCAACAGTAGAAATATCAGTTTGGTTTGAGTTTGAAGATGGAAAATTAAACCTTAGAAATCTAGTCACCTCTGACACTCTTGCTCACTCTCTACATTGCCATTAGTATCTGGTCTGATGGGCTTTTTCTTGCTTCCTACTTCTACCACCCAAGTGCAGTCACTCTGTCTGACTTACTGAATAGTCTCATAACACCCTCATCATATCTATTTCCTTTCCAGATTATCCTGGACAGTCCTATAAACTCATCCTGAGACACAGGTTTTGATCATATTTTATCTTTGTAGATATCTTTATGACCATTGACTCAAGTCCAGACTCCTCTGGGGCATTTTAAGTTTTTATGGCTCTTTCAAATGTGTTTCCACCAAGCACAGTAATATAGTCCTCCTATAATTCCTTAGCTGTAGACAGGGAAAAGCCCCTTGTGTCTTTCATATTCAGAGCGTTCTTTGCTCAGGCTATCTGCTCTGCCTATATAAAGTGCTGTGCAGGTAGTGACTATGTGACTTCAAAGGTACCATTCATATGTAACCTGCGCAATCACAGGTAGGCAGCTCTGTGCCTGGACCTCTCATAAGATAATTTCTACTACAATGAGTCATCAGAGAATTAAAGGAGCGAGGAACATTTTTAAAACTCTGGTTTGAGTTTTTCTTTTGTCTTCAACAAATTTAAGAGAATAACATAAGATAGTAGATCTAAAACATATAGGTTACTATCTGTAATGTACTTATGTCCCTTTATCCCTCTTTTGTTTATACTGATTTTGTGAAGTGACTTGAAAAACTGAAGAAATTCAAATGAGTAATGTAGGATATTTCACTCCTAAAAAAGCATCTTTTAAGCCTTGGCTGTCTTACTGGGAGAGGAAAGGAATGGAGCAATCAAGATGTTTCCTCTTTTCATAAACATCCTCAAGATTCCTCAAAAAACTAGGACTTGAACCACCAAACATCACTCCTTAGTATTTATCCAAAATAACTAAAATCAGCATACTACAGCAACATAGCCACATCAATGTTTGTAGCAGCACAATTTACAAGAACAAAATTATGGAACAAGCCCCGGTGCCTGTCAATAATTGAGTGGATTGAGAAAATGTAGGATATATACACTATGGAGTTTTACTTAGCCATAAAGAAGAATGAAATTATGGCATTTGTCTATAAATGGATGGAAATGGAGAACATTGTGCTAAGTGCAATAAGCCAGACTCAGAAAATCAAGGGTCAAATGTTTTCTCTCATGTGCAGAAGCTAGAGAAAAATAAAGGAATAAAATGAAGTGGGGAGTCTGATATAAAGATAATGGGGAAGATCGGTGAAGTAGAAGGAGATCTACAGGGAGGGAAAAGGAATGAGAAAGGGAAGGAAATGTGGAATAAATTTAATAAAATCAAGCTATGTGCATATATAAGTATGCCACAGGGAATTCCACCTTTATGTATATATAGAAAGCACCAATCAAAAATAAGTAAATAAATGAGCAAAAGGAAAACCAATAAAGTAGAGGAAGGGATGAGGTGAGGAAAAGAGGGGAAAAATAGGGACTGAAATGGAATAAATCAAATCCCATGCATGTATGATTTTGTCAAAATAAATCCAAAAGTACGAATAACCATAATGCTCTAATAAAAAAATGATCAAAAAAAAAAACTCTACGTGGGTGTTAGCTTTGACTATGCATTAGAATCACCTGGGATGGGGTGGGTTCCTATAAAAACTGATACTCAGGTCCAACCCAGAATCTGTTAGTCTAGAACATGGCCTGGATAAGGTGGTTGTTGTTGCTTTTAAGATTCCAAAGAGATTCTCCTGTGCAGTCAAGGATGAGAATCATGGTCTTTACACATACTCTATCTGGAAACCAATTGATTTGTTAATGTTTCTCATTAAACATGCTCATTTCATGTTCTACTAATTTCCCTGTTAGTATACTAGTAATTTACACCTTAGTAGCATTTTGATTAGATCAGATGTTTCTGTCTTTTGAGGTGTAAAATTTTGAAGGAGGAAAGGTAGCAGCAAACAACGAAAAAGGGAAATAAGCTATGATACTTATACTCAAAAGAACCCTAGGACTTCATTTATGTTCCCACTTCAGACTGCACATCTTCCTACTTTTGATGAATTAAAATACACAGAAAATGGATATTCTTCTTAATTTAAAAACAATGAGCCCCCTACCCTCACACCAATTCATCTTAACTGTCTAGTATAAGAAAACCCAACTATTATCTTTTTCTTTATAGGCACTTGAATTTCTCACACCTGTGAGTGTGAGGAGTGGGTGTGAGTCCATTACACTAAAGTAGAAAGAATATTAGTCTTGAAGCTCAAAAGGGTGTTTTGACTTCCAAAGTAACCGCTTACTAATCTTTTTTTTTAATTAATTTATTTTGATTCATTGTAAGCAAATGGGGTAAGACTTATTTCTCTGGTTGTACACGAAGTAGAGTCATACCATTTGTGTAATCACACAGGTACATAGGGTGATGTTTGTCTCAATCTGTTATTTTTCCCTTCCCCCTCCCCTCCCACCCCTTTTTCCTCTATACAATCCATCCTTCCTCCATTCTTGCCTTCCTACCACCCTCCATTATGTATCATCATCTGCTTATCAGAGAGATCATTCAGCCTTTGGTTTTTTGAGATTGGCTTATCTCACTTAGCATGATATTCTCCAACTTCATCCATTTGCCTGCAAATGCCATAATTTTATTATTCTTTATGGCTGAGTAATATTCCATTGTGTATATATACCACCATTTCTTTATCCATTCATCAATTGAAGGGCATCTAGGTTACTTCCACAATCTAGCTATTGTGAATTGAGCAGCTATGAACATTGATGTGGTTGCATCACTGTAGTATGCTGATTTTAAGTCCTTTGGGTATAGGCCAAGGAGTGGGATAGCTGGGTCAAATGGTGGTTCCATTCCAAGTTTTCTAAGGAATCTCCACACTGCTTTCCAGAGTGACTGCACTAATTTGCAACCCCACCAGCAATGTACCTTTTTCCCCACATCCTTACCAACACCTATTGTTGCTTGTATTCTTGATAATCACCATTCTAATTGGGGTGAGATGAAATCTTAGGGTAGTTTTGTATTTCTCTTATTACTAGAGATGTTGAACTATTTTTTCATATATCTGTTGACTGCTTGTAGATCTTCTTCTGTGAAGTGTCTGTTCATTTCCTTAGCCCATTTGTTGATTGGGTTATTTGTATTCTTGGTATAAAGCTTTTTGAGTTCTTTATAGATTCTGGAGATTAGTGCTCTATCTGAAGTATGAGTGGCAAAGATTTTCTCCCACTCTATAGACTCTCTCTTCACATTGCTGATAGTTTCCTTTGCTGAGAAAAAGCTTTTTCATTTGAATCTACCCAATTATTGATTCCTGCTTTTATTTCTTGTGCCTTGGGAGTCATGTTAAAGAAGTCTGATCCTAAGATGACACGATGAAGATTTGGACCTACTTTTTCTTCTACAAGGGGCAGGGTCTCTGGTCAAATTCCTAGATCCTTGATCCATTGTGAGTTAATTTTTGTGCAGGGTGAGAGATAGGGGTTTAGTTTCATTCTGCTGCATATGGATTTCCAGTTTTCCCAGCACCTTTTGTTGAACAGGCTATCTTTTCTCCATTGTATGTTTTTGGCACCTTTGCCTAGTATGAGAAAACTGTATTTATTGGGGTTTGACTCTGTGTCCTCTATTCTGTACCATTGATCTACCTGTCTATTTTGGTACCAATACCATGCCGTTTTTGTTACTATTGCTCTGTAGTATAGTTGGAGTTCTGGTATTGTGATATCCCCTGCTTCATTCTTCCTGCTGAGGATGGCTTTGGCTATTCTGGGTCTCTTATTTTTCCAAATGAATATCATGATTGCTTGCTCTATTTCTATGAGGTATATCATTGGGATTTTAATTGGAATTGCTTTGAATTTGTATAGCACTTTTGGTAGTATGGCAATTTTGACAATATTAATTCTGCCTATCCAAGAACATTGCAGATCTTTCCATCTTCTAAGGTTTTCTTTAATTTCTTTCTTTACTGTTCTGTAGTTCTCATTGTAGAGGTCTTTCACCTCTTTTGTTAGATTAATTCCCAAATATTTTATTTTATTTTTTGAGGTTATTGTGAATTTTCCTAAGTTCTCTTTCAGAGGATTCATCACTTATGAATAAAAATGCATAGATTTATAAGCATTGATTTTATATCCTGCTACTTTACTGAATTCATTTATGAGTTCTAGAAGTTTTCTGGTGGAATTTTCAGCTCCTCTAAATAAAGAATCATATCATCGGCAAATAGGGATAGTTTGAGTTCTTCTTTTCCTATTCTGATCCCTTTAATTTCTTTTGTCTGTCTAATTGCTCTGGCTAGAATTTCAAGGACGATATTGAATAGAAGTTGTGAAAGAGGACATCCCTGCCTTTTTCCAGTTTTTAGGGGGAATACTTTCAGTTTTTCTCCATTTAGAATGATATTGGCATAGGCTTATCATAAATAGCCTTTACAATGTTGAGGAATGTTCCTACTATCCCTGTTTTTTCCTAGAGTTTTGAGCATGAAAGGGTGCTATATTTTATCAAATACTTTTTCTGCATCTATTAAAATAATCATGTGATTCTTAACTTTAAGTCTGTTGATATGGTGAATTACATTTATTGATTTCCAGATGTACTGATCTTCTGACACTCAATTTCCTCATCTCTTAATAGTAGATTGTTGTGAAATTAAATAAGAGATTTTAAGCAAAATTCTTGATACATATTAGCCATTCTACAAATACTACTAAACCAAAATCTCTTTAGGAAAGTTTTAACTCATATCCTATCTCTAATGGTTGCCCCTACAAACAGCTCTCCTCTTGAGACCACAAAAACAGATGGCTATTGCTGCTCAGGGATAGTTCATGTTGATATTATTAAGCAAAGCATTATCTTTTTCTAAAATCTGTCTTATGGTTTCTTTCAAATTATGCAGTCTGTGATAATACTCATTTTCCATGCTACTTTTGCTAATTAAAAATTACACAGCTGTACAATCTGGTAGAAGTATTGAGCCACCTTGGCAATTAATGCTCCCATTCTGAACTCTACATTAGTGTATATGGATAAGGTTTACATATACCCAAAGATCTTCCATAAAATGTGTCCGAAACCACCAAAGTTAATTTTTCTGTGTTATCCTTCCCAAGTCTTAACAAAGAATGTTGATATGTAATGCAAAATAGATGCTAAGTCTAAGACTTAGCTCATCTCTCCAAATCATATGAAAATATATTAATCATTCAACAGTCAAAAAGTATTCATTTAGTACTTAACCTATTTTAAAGCACTGGATGTTTGAGGAGGGAGAGAGAATTAATAATTAACTAGGACAGATTTTTTTTCACAAAATTATGTCTTCCAAATATGTAAAATTATCCTTTTAAACATCAAACATCTTTATATTTCAACCATGTTTATTGGTCAATGATACCAAATATTATTATACAATATAGTCACTAATTATAGGGAAAACTTTTCCACTAATAAACATCTTAATTAAACCACATTCCCAAGACATTTAATAACCAGTATCCAGCGTCTGTAAGAAGATACCCCCTAAGGAAAACCACTGTCAGTCTGTTCAGGTTGCTATAACAATATACCTTATACTGAGTAATTTATAAATAATAAACATTCATTTCTCATAGTTCTAGAAGCTGGGAAGTCTAGGATCCAGGCACCAGCAGAATTGGTATCTGGTGAGGGTTGGCTCTCTGCTTGAAAGATGGCACCTTCTTGCTATGTCCTCACATGGCAAAAAGGGAGAATAGCTCCCTCACACCCTTTTTATAAAGTTGCTAACCCCATTCATGCAGGTGGTACCCTCATAACTTAATCACCTCTTAAAGGCTCTACGTCTTCATACCATCACTTTAGGGGTTAAGACTTCAACATATAAATTTTGGGGGCACACATTCAGACCAGAGCACACATCACCCAAAAATGATAGTATAGCCACAAATCTGAGCTACAATTAAAAATTTTAATCTTTGTACCAACCAACAGATAAATCAGCTTCATCTTTTAATTTCCTCAGGTTTGGGATACACCTTTAAGGTTGTCAATTTAAGGTCATTTCATGTAAGTTTTGATCCCATATAAGATCGCACTAAATAGCACCAGATTACATTCATTTCCATAATATTTTCCAGCTTTGGAGTATACATCAAAGTTACTGAGGAAAATTGAGAATGGTCTAAAACAGTAATTATCAAAAATTTCTCTGGCCTTGACTCAGAAAAGGATGTAAGTTTACATCATGACCAAGCATATACATGTATATAATTAAGACCAAAATTTACAAAGTAGTTCTTGCCTTACTTCATGTGATTCTGTTCTACTTCATTGTTTTAGCTCTTTAATTCACTAAATTGATTTTATGACCTGCTAAATGGGTGGAGACATACTTCTTGAAAAGTAGTAGTAGTCTAAGAAGCAGAAAGTAAGATATCTGTTCTTCTCAGAAAATAAATAAAATATCTGTTCTTCCTTTAATCTTATTTAAGATATAGTGTATTTGTTCAGAGATCCTATAACTGGAATGTTTCAGGCTTTAACATACGATCATGTTAATGTTAATATCAGAAACCTCCAAGCACCCAATATTGATGTCAGAAGTTTAGTTCTACTCAGAATTTCCTTTATCAAGAATTTCTAAGAATTCTAGAGTGTTTTCAATGTGTCCAAGAGTCAGCCCTGGCTGTTTCTCACTGTCATACCAGCAGACCCTGGACTCCACAGCTGTCACCTTTGTGCCACCACTGCCATGTCAGGCACAGCTCTCTTGTTATGCTTCAGCATAACAAGAATGCTCCTTCCCTCTGTTCCTGCCAAACAAAGAGCAAGAGCCTCAGCCACTGGGTCATGCCCATAGCTCCAGTCTGTATCATGCCCATAGCTCCTTCTCCTTGCTAATTATTCACACTACCAAGGTCTTCTCAGAATGGACTGCAGAGCTGGGAACACAGTGTATCACAAACCACCACTCCTTTTTCTCCCCCACACTGGAGCAGACACTTTGCCCCGTGGTGACAATGAATCCTCTCCCAGGAACAACACCATCCTTGGATTTCTATCATCTTTAGTCCATCTGGCACACCTGTCCATCAATCCATCAGGCACAAATCCCAGTGATGGAGAGGATTCAAGCCTTTTTCCCAGCAAGCCTGTTAGATCCCATGTGAGTCACCAGCTATTGGTATGACAGGCACATCTCAGTCTGGGTAAAGCCCAGTCAGAGTATTTTGTAAACACAGGCTCTAAACTTTGAAAATCAGGCCAAAATCAGAGTTACAGACATGAATCGTATATGGAGGTGGTATATCTTAAGTCAATTTGGGGTAAATGATTAGAGCTAAGTCACTTTCAGACTTCCGTTTGTTAGCCAGCTACATCATTTAATTTATGTCAGCCAGTCTAAGCTTCACCTCCTTATTATTATCATGTTTCCAGGAACACAAATAACATTCTCTCTAAGAAGACTACAAGTAGGCAGAGTTCCCTACTTGCCTGTTTAGACCCCAAATACATTCACACAGGTCCAAGGTCTTCATTAAAATCTGGTCTGGTTTTCGTGTATAGCACAGCTTCTGAACCCAGAGAGGAGAGTGAGGGTTTCTAAAAATGGTTCAGCTTCTTTCCCATACTTCTTACAAAAGAATATCTGGAAGCTATGAAGCAAATATGTGGACTGCATTTTCAGTTTTAAAAATAATGGGAAAAAGTTCTTAGTATACTTCATTGTTCCCATTTTTTAAAAAGTTAAGGCTAGATGATTTTGTTAACTCTCAATAACAATCCAATCACTCCCCTGTGGGAACTTTATAATAGTGTATGTTTGTAGTTCAACCTGGAGGTTATAGTAAAATGTCCCCTAAGAACCTGGAAATAAGGAAGATCCGAGAGATCTCTAAGGAATAAATTCTAAGATTAACACAATGACCTTAAGATAAATAGTAACATTTAAAGAAAAAGAGTGGTTCTCAATCTAGAAGACCCAAAAGTACATTTATTGACCAAAACCATTACCAAAGAGTCAAACAGAAATGGGGAATAAAGGGAGCCAGGCAGAGTCACCTACAGAGACAATAGACACTCCTGGGCAGATTTCCCAGGCAAGATCTCCAAGACTTCAGAACCACTCACAGGCCCTCCCTTATGAAAAAGTAATGCCCCAAACATACTTTGGCCTTGATTCATCCAATGTCTTTTTACTGATTCACTCTTCACTGATCAGCCTTCCTTCTGTGACTTGAAATGCAAGTCTGCCTATGGGGAGAACAGGCACTGACCATACTTAGACTCACCTATCCACCACAGGTAAGAATTGGGCTTGTACCAAATGCCTAATCCTGTCCTAGGGGACAGAGATACAGGAGAGAATTAGACATTTGAGGGGGGGAAACATAAACAAGTAAACAAATAAATGGGGTGGTTGCAGTCTATGAAAAGAACCATTAACAAAATAAATAAATAATGCTAAGTAATAGACTATACAAAGACTGTGAGTGGGTTGGGTGTTTTAAGAGTAGAGATAAAGAAATGCTTGAGAAAGTAACATTTTATTTAAGACCATTGGCAGAGTCTCCCCTGTGCATGTTCAACCAAGTTTTACTTTTAAAGTAATACATTGCATAATGGTAGAGAAGACCATGTTGAAAAGTCTTTAGAGCAAGCAATATGAAAAGCATTGTGAGGTATATAGACAAGGTAGACAAACATTGTGTGTATATGTGTGTATGTGCATGTGCATGCATGTGTGTGTGTGTGTGTGTGTGTGTGTGTGTGTGTCACCAAACATAGCACAGGTTCCACTTCCTCACTCCCAACTCTTTCCTGGTTCTCTTCCAGGCTTATGTCTACAGATGTTAGAACTTGACTGTGCCTCTTACTGATAGTTTGATGAGGATCCAAAATCTGCCATGCAGTAATGGGGGAAGAGTTTCTAGGAAGAAGAAATAGGAAAACTTGTGAGGCAAGAACTAGCCTAACACTTCTTTGGAACTTCCAAAGCATCTGGAGTTTTATAAACAAAGTGGAAGGTAAAAAGAGCCATGGTCAGAGAAGTAAGCAGTGCAGAGTCACAGGCAGAGATCTGAGTCTTATTGTAAATCCAATAGGAAGTAAGGGATTGACATGATCTGGCTTACATTTTTTTTTTAAATCCCATTGGTTTCTATGTAGAGCATAAAATGGATGGGTGGTAAAGGTGAAAGTGAGAGCAAGATTAGTTAGGAGGCTTTAAAAGTAATCCAAGGAAGCAATGATGTGGTTCGACCAGGCATTGGTAGTGCTAAGCAGAAGTAAATAAATTAGGGCATATTTGGTGGATGTATTCTCTTGTTGATTAACACACATGTGGGGTAGAAAGTCATGCTTTGGTTTGGTACAGAGAGGTGCCTTTTGCTGAAATAGGTAAGATTAAGGCTCTCTGATGGGCATATCCCATTTGAGATGTTCACCAAGACACAAATGAAGATGTCAATTGGGTAGTTGGAGCTCCTAAAATTGGGAAAATATTGGAATGGATATAAATTTAGAAATTATCTACACCTTGATGGCATTTGAAACCATAGGCATTTCCATTTCATGATGGTTATTTTTCACTGTAAATGAATAGACTAAGTGACTCATTAAATTAGTGGGAGCTAAGTGGGACATCACATAGCAGATGGTTGGCCTTGCCCAAGCTGGGCCTAGCCCTCTGCTTTGCCAAATGTCTGCATCTATTGAAAGCTACTGCTACAAGAATTCCACATATAAAACCCTGTGCCAAGCTCCCCTTTAGTCTTATGGATTAATATAAAAATCTGAAAAAGTGACATATATTTAAAAATTTTTTTGAAAAAATACATCAAAGTGCTTAATTTGATTAAATAAAGACATTTTACACAAATAAAGGGGAAATAAACTAAACATGTTAAGAGATAAAACCTAACTCTTTGTGTGGAACATTTTAGAGCCCATGTACACTGACCAGAACTTATTGACTCTGGGTTCAAAGTGGAGGGGCTCTATTATTATAAAATATTTGAAAACATTATAGAGACTGTTTAGTGTTTATAAAATAAGCACCCAAAAAAGTAATAATAGAAATCATAGGATGGAATGAAGGAAAGACATCTCAAGTCATCACCTTAACAGCCACTGCTGAACTACATATGATTATTATGTTGACTTCATGTCCTCCTGTAACTCCCTTCTCAAAAGAGGAGACAGACCATACCAAGGGATAGAGCTTACGGGGGCAGGTATGAGATATCTTTTGTCCAAGATGAAATGATGACAGGTAGTTACAATGAGAAAAAGACAAATCACCATAGGGGTGCATTACTCAAACACCAAATATAACCACACATTAACTATATAAAACTTTACATTTCTATCTATAATTTAAATCTAAATTTTTACTTTTATATTACTGACTTAATTAAATAAAGTTAATTGACAAATTGATATGTTTGAAACTCCTTAATGTTGTTTTTAGTTAAATCTTCTAAAAATATTTCCATTTTTTCCCAATCTCTTTTATCATTTACTACCTTTTCTGTGTAAATCTGAAGGACTCTGAAGATTAATAACTGCTTTCATTACAATCCCAAACTTCAATCTATTTATGAGAGCCATACATTAGTGGACAGGGCAAAGCAAAGTCTCCTAATTTCTATTTTATTCAAACCCCAAAGAGTTGGAGTGTTATTCCTCTGATTAAATTAACTGGAACCAAATCACATCACTACCTGCCACCACAGCATGAAGTTAGCTGGAGTTTGCATTCTCTGAGGCTGGTTCCTAGTCATCTCTCTGTTACCCTATTGTACATTCTTCCCAAGAACCTATAGAAAGAAGGAAACCCTAGGCCTGCCCAACCTGGGAGATGCCCAGCCAACTGCAACATTCTGGCTCCGCTGTTCTGTCTTTCCCCTTCCCCATCTCTCCCGTAGCATTTGTTGAATTAGCCTGAGAAGGCTGAGCCAGACCTGCTGTTAGCACTGGGCATGTCCTCTCTCTTAACTGCCCATTTTTCTTCTCTCATGGCTACATCCTATAAGTTATATAAATATTAAGACCCAAGAATCTGTTTAGCCTTCTGTTTCAGGTCATTTAGGATAAACCTGCGTAGGTGGAATTTTCCTTAGGATTCCATATAATTGACTAGACATTAACACAGGAGTTTAAAAACCTAATTGGTATAAATCTACTTTTTTTGCTGGTCATTGACCTAAGCATGCCTTTCCTACAATGACCTGAGAGAAAGGAGAGGGTACAGCAGGGGCAGAATTCACAGTACATGTTTTAGGGGCCTTAGGCCAAAAACTATTACTAGCCCTTTACTAGCACCTCCAATTCATTTCTGCTAAGAGTCTAGCTTTTTAAAAGGGCTCTAGAAGCCACAGACATTTTGAAGTTCTGAGCTTTAGATGAGTCGTTACAAAAGTACCTTTGTTCTGCAGGACTCATTGTACTAGGAGGAAAGGCTTTATTCTAAAAAGAGAACATTGTACTTCCCCACCATGCCAGAAACCATTGTTTGCCACAAAGATATCATCAGCTTCAACAGCAAATAATAATCACATGCTGTATGCTCACAATCAGATCAGCTTGATATTTAACCTATGAAAGTCTTTTATTATATCTTTTGTAATAGTTTAAAAAATACTTATATTCTTTATAACTGATTTCTATGGCAGTGCACAAATGTCGCTCCCTTTCCCCACTTCTCTGTTCTAGTCCCAAACACCAGTTTTATTCTAGATAACTGGCATACAAAGTAAAATCAGAAAAGAATTACTTCTGTCCACATCTCACTTCAAGAGCAATGGATTCAACCCCATTATTCTATTTTTCTTCCTGGACATTTCCTCATTGGAAATTACAGAACTCAAGATCCAGGTGCCACAGCCTTTTTCAGCCATCTGTCGGGAGATCAGCCTTACCTTTAGTTGAACTAGATGCACATCTACATGCTTGCTGTCTGAATCCTGCTGGACTGAATAGGTTAGGTCCCGGACTCTCTCTGAGGTCATCCGGAGCCAGGTCTCAATTTCAGGTAAATGGAGGACAATTTTCCAGTCAGCCCCTGTGTGTAGTGGGGGTGGCTTTTCATACTGCTGATCAGAATCTAGGTCCTTTGTGGTCTCTTCTCCCTCGCCCTGCTCCACAGTGGGTGTCATGTTGATGGCCATGGGTGAAGCATCAGTTGCCATAGGATCCAGGTCCTGTGACCTCAGGGGGGAAAGTGTCACGCTCATGGTTAACATGGAGAAGTCTAAACCTTACTTCTTTCCAAAACAGCTGAAAGGCAAGAGGAAAGAAGAAAGCAAGAGTCAGACGAGATTGCCAAATAAAGAAATGGTACTTCACAGAAGAAACAGGATTTCTAAATTAAGCCAGATTTCTAAATTAAGAAACCATTGCTCATAACAAAAACAGAAAGAAGTACTTTGATTTTCTGCATGGTAGCCCCAAGACCCAGAATGTAATAAGAACACAAAATCACAGTGATATGGTCTACCCAAACATCCATTCTCCCCTCATTCCTTAGTAACAAAACATTGATCTTTTAGCTGTGAATATTCCTACCTACAATTTAAAACGGCATTCCCTATTTCCTCTGCAGGTAGGTGTGTCTGTGTGGCTGTTCTGGCCAATGAGTAGTAAGTAGAATTACTATGTAGGAATTCTGGAACAGCTGCTTAAAGGGAGCTAAATCAATTAGGATGGTCCCCCTTTCTGCCCTTCTTCTTTTCCCTATGATTCCAGTGGGTACTGTGGACTTGATGGCTGGAGTTCCAGCTGCCAGCTCAGACCCAGAGATATTTCTGAGTACATCCAGTGGAGGAAGATGGAGCCCAGAAATAAGAACAAGGGTCCTACATGAAAATAAGAAGCTACTAGGTACTATACCAGTTCCAACTTCAGTCTTCGACTTCTTTTATGTAGGAGAGAAAAACAAACTTCTGTCTTGTTTAAGTCATGATTATTTGGGGCTTTCCTACCCGTAAGCATTCAAACTATTTTGATTATAACCAACATATTCAAGTATGGAGATAACTAGAGAGGGAATATGTTCTCATTAATAAACAATTGTGACTTCAAATATTGCTCATTTCTATGACCTGTTAGGTAAATAGATATCATGAGCAATTCTAAACTTCTACTTTTCTGAAAGGTATAAATGGTGGATTATATCAAATAGATTTAATTAACATTCAACCTAAATTACATTAATATTTGGTTATATTGAATTTTTAGAGGCTGCTGGAATTTCAAGAGTAATAAATTGTTCTAAAATGCATAACAGTAAAATATTAATCAAATAGGTGAAAATAGCAAATATAAGTGATAATAAAGTAAACTTGCTTTTTAAGATAATAAAGTTGACTAACTTATTAATAATCTAGCTATAAAATTCATCTTCTTCCTTGAATCAGCCTAGGATAAAATAACTTCTAGGCTTGTACAGTTTAAAATTCAAATTTTAAATAGATATTATTTTTAGTCTAGGAGCAGCCTCTTCCACTCAAGGAAATAGATTTGTCTTTTATAGGTTTTCTTCTGATTGTACACATTCATGTTACTTTATACCTTCATGCTTATAAAGATAAAAAGTGACTGACCAAAAGATCAGAGAGCTAATGTGATTGTCAGAAAATAGCTTATATTTTTTATATTCTTAATATTCACTTAGTAACAAAAGAAAATTTATTTATTTTTGCTTACAAAAATGGGGGGCAGGAATCAAGACAGCGCCTAATTTGACCAAGAACATACAACTTTCCACACAGAAATGGGCACAGGGAATAAAAAAACATGTGGAACTGACAAAGGTCTTAAGAATAAGTTGCTACTGTTACATATTATTTCAGAATCCTTCCAGCACTATAGTGTAATTCCTTCCCTAATTCCTTAAGCATCAAACTTTTGAATTATTTGATAAGGAGATTTACAGATGAAGTTTTGAAAACAAAATTATTTGTAAAAGCAAAATATAAGTCATAAAGTAGGTTTATCACTTTGGTGCCTGCCTTAGAGAAGGTTACCACTCAACAGCTTTCTCTCCCTGATTGCAAGAGGGAGAAATCCACACCTCAAATTTTTAACTATCTTGATATTCAGTTTTAAAAATAATAATAATGGTGATGATAGACCTAGATATTTTTAAAACTCATTTAGAAAGTTAAGAAATTGGACTGGGGAGATAGCTCAGTCAGTAGAGTGCTTGCCTTACAAGCACAAGACCCTGGGTTCGATCCCCAGCACCGCAAAAAAAAAAAAAAAAAAAAAAAAAAAAGTAACAAAATTTCACTGGGAGTGACAAAACTCAATGAAGAATAAGCTACCTTACCATTTCTTAATAAACCATACTTCAGCTTCAGACAGGCTCTGATTCTGATTTACTAAAACACATTTAAATTATTAATTGATTCACTGCCCTCTGGGGGATCAGTTTAGAATCACAATCCTAGAGAGGGAATCTGATACACAAAGGTTAATAAAGGTTTCTAGTTCAAGGACATAGAACTGGTTATAAATGAAGAACATATTAGTGTCACAGTGGTTCCCTCTTGTAAAAATTTAGATTCATTCAAGGAGACAACTAAATGCCAGGGTGGTATTCAATGAATTGTACCAGCTTGGCCCACATTCACCATTTGCCCTCACTGCTTGCTCAAGAGCTCTGCATAACTGTGTCATTGTATTTTCTCTAAAATTCCTAAATCAAGGCAGGGCCTTCCCTGGGATGCACATCATACTATAAACTAAAGAACATACCAAAGAATTAGTTCAATGTATGTCTCAACTTACAACATCTCTGTATCAGGCTATGTACCAAGTAAGCACGCACAACACAGTTTTATTTGATTTAGGGCAACATACTCCATATTTCTGGACCTCAGTTTCCTTGTCTATAAAATGAAAAAAAAATAAATAAACTAGATGAATGGTAAGATTTCATCTGGCCTAAGAATCTATGACTGCTTATGATTATTAATCCAGAGATTTCAAAGCTTTTGGAAGCTTCCTACCTAAACTGAGAGCTGTGTAGCTACTAAAGAATGATCCTCCATTTTACCAACACATACAAACAGCATCAACAGATTTGTTCTACTTAATAGAAAAAAAAAAAAAAAATCATGGTAAAATATTGCATACATTATTATCTATACATTATGTGTTGCTGATTCTTTCAAAAGGAATAAACATGGGAGATTCTCCCCCACAGGAACTTGTAACCTCAGACTAACAATATAGATGTGGTTATAGAGAGAGGACAAACAGAATAAAAATACTAAACAAAAACTTGATTAGAGAGGACAAGATGGTCAACACACACAAACATCACACATGAGAAAAAGGCAAGGAAACCTGAAAATCAAACTGCCAATGCAAAATTTTCCTGCATCTATAAAATTTCAATCTGGATGTGATATTTCCACAAAAAACTGCTCACACTCTTAAGAAGGGAATGTCTACAATCCTCAGAAATAAAGTGGTGTTTAACTCAAGCTTCATTTCAACTTTTGTCTTTTTACTTTCTTTCACATGTACTTTTGAGACTGAGAAAGAAATGCCATGTGTGTCAAAATAGCCTAGCAAGTCTGAGAAAGTAGCATAAAATGGATTAATTACCCATTTTCTTGGAAAGCATTTACTATAAATATTTGATTTTCAATTCTAACAGTTCACATTTAAATACAGCACCCACCCATGAATGATCATAGTGTACCTGATTTTCACAAAATCACATTTGATTTAAAATATAAACTTATAATTCAAGGAAAAATACTTCAAATTCTGGAGACTACAGTAACGATCTTTGTGTATATTTCCTGCCTCTATCATGTTTATTCAAGCTTGCTTTTTTTAAATTTTTTTTTTAGTTATCAATGGACCCTTATTTTATTTATTTATATGTGGTGCTGAGAATCTAATCCAGTGCCTTACACATGCTAGGTAAGTACTCTACCACTGAGCCACAACCCCAGCCCTCAAGTTTGCTTTTGAACCATCAAATTAATTATTCTATTTGAATGCAAATAGTAGGAAATTCAGTACAAGTCTATACTTCTAAATGCTGTTAAGTTTCATGCTTTTCTTCTGCAAGTTATAAAGGAAAAGTTTCCTCTCTAGTCACAGAGAAATTGAAAGAAAATAAAACCACTAGACAAAAACTTCCAATGATACAAATGAAAGCATTAGGCCCACTGCACAGAGGTACCCACCGAATTACAATTCTGACTCCAAGATGGTGGTAGAGCAGTGATCGACCAGGTTTTTGGAAACCATTGAGATCCTCATTCCCTCCCCCTTATCAAAGGCTTATCTGTGATCACCTTTCCAGCATTAGAGATAATACCACCTTTATCCCAGCTGCTGTTAAAAATAACCCATCAAATCCTTTCCTGCCACTAATCTAATGAAGAAGCAATATTTAAAGTGAAAAATCTGAAAGCAATAACAATTTTAAAGCTTTTTTACTTTTTAATTTGTGGTGGATATTTTCCCCTTACTGTATTTATCATCCTACAGCAAAGGAAGAAAATATACAATGAATTGATTATTAACAAAAACTTTTTCTGCTATCTTTTTGACAGTAGCCAAGTTGAGTTAAAGTCTGACATTAGCAGGATGCATTTGACTTCACTAAATAAATGTATTTAAATCAGGATAGTGTTCTTAAACCAAATCAGAAGGGAAAAATTCTAGCTACAAATAGGTCATCAAAACTACCCATCTCTTTCTCCTTGCTCCTGTTAATTTTCTCCCAAATGAAAGGGCAGAAAAGCCAATATCTGAAGTCTATACTCACTGTTAATGTTTTTGTCCCTAAGTTCCCTTCAGGATTAAGCATATGGCTACTCCTTTCTACCCTCTGGCTCTCTTCTTATGCCCAAACAAGATAAGGCTAATGTCAGGGCTGCTTCATGCTCACAGGCACCAGCTTCATATGCTCTCAGTGACCTAAATCTCTTGCTATGAGAGGGCTGTTACACAGATATTTGGAAGCTAATGTACAAGCTCCAGGACTGTGCAATTATAGGCAGACCTTTTGCAAACAAGTGGTGATGAGTGAGCTGAGAAAAAGGAGACAGTTGCCAAAACAAGAATAACTACAGAAAACAGTGTTTTGGTGGATTGAGCAAGTCCAGCCAGCTCAAAAGAACCAAGATTGTAATCTAAAAATAAATAAATAAAATAAAAGATTTCAAAAAAAAATTCTAGGACTGGGAATATAGCTCAGTTGGTAGAGTGCTCGCCTTGCACGCACAAGGCCCTGGGTTCAATCCCCAGCACGGGGAAAAAAAAAAAAAAATTCTGAAGCAGGATGAATAGTTAACATGACCAGCTGATAAAGCCAATGTGAACTAATTAGATTCAGGTTGTTTATTTTCTCAGCAATAAACTGTTTCTTCCAAGTAAGAACATCATCATGGGCACAGTGTAAGGAGCTGTCTTAACATCATGTAAATCAAACCCTAAGCCCAAATACTTAATATTGCTGTGTCTTGCTTACTCCTTAAAACACAAGTAACTAATGCATATTTTTAGCCAATTTAGATTGGCTTTACTACTTAGCACATATTAAGAAACAGAGGTAAAGGAAATTATGTTAGGTATCACTATGTATCCTTATCCCCCCTCCCTTCATTTCTTATTTTTTATATTCTTATAACCACTCTTCTTCATAGAATCAATTCATAGACATTTTAGAAGGAAAAAAAATTCCTCTAGACTGTTTCAGTTTGTGTCTCATGGTTTAATTGCACTGAGGAAATGTGAATTAACTCAAGAGATATACCCTATATTTGAGTCAGGGTACCAGAATTGGACTTTGTAAAGAAAACACAAAAACAAGTTTAATAGATTGCTTAATTAAATGTCCTTGCCTACCCAGATGAATGAGGCTGTAATTCATCACCCAGTCTTAAATCTTGCTGCCTGCCTATCTCCCTGACTTTTATAGGGTCAAGAAACTTTAAATGGCTTTAAGTTCTTAAATAGGAAAGTAGAATAGTTGTTGCCAAGCATAAAGTTAAAATTGTACTCAGGGAAGAAAGAGAGTGACTTTTGTAAAATGTTCCTAAGGAAATTTCCACAATAGCTGTCTGATGCCTCCTCCTTTGCCTTCTCTCTATTACAAATGCATGTCCTCCAGCACTCACCTAACACTGAATAACTTTAGTTTATCACTACAGTGAAATCACTACAGTAAGTCCTGATTAGTCTCACTTTCTAATCCTTCTCTAATAACAGGCCAGCCTGCCAGCAGATATCAGGAAGAAGGACTTCAAGCACGTGCAAGGGTTGAGGAAAGCATGTCAACGGGGGAGCCTGGTCAGATTTCTACAATTTCTTTCTCTCTCTGTCTCTCTGTCTCTCTCTCTTTCCCTCCCCCACCCTTCACTGTTTCCTTTGTGTACAGCTTCACCCCCAGGCAGATGGCTGATTACATTCTGCTAATCACTTAGAGACCATGCACCCTCTTCAGGTTCTCCCCTCAATCATCAGTTAATTCCCTTACCCAGAGCATGGAATCTTCTGTCAGCCATACCACACTTCATAAATCATTTTCCTTCCTTGACTCCTCCTCCCACCCCTTTCTCTGATTATTCAGATCATCTCCTGTGGCAGGAGTACCCAGATTGACTAGCCTAGTCTTCATGCTTCCCATGTTTTCTTTCCTCCATTACTGAAATCAGTTCCAGTCACACAAAGATGCATTTGGCTGCTTCAGGCAGTCAGCCACATGGATGCCTCTGGTAATCAACCATGTGGACATGAATGCAATGAACATTAATGAATGTTTATCTCTCTCACATCTCACCTTTAAGCATTAGGCAACCACTTTTTTATTGTTCAAGAACATGTCCTGGGAAAGACTGGATTTGTAAAGTACTAATATGTAATCTGTACAATTGTTGCTTTTATCAATGCTATTAATTCAAAGAAAATGAAATAACAAATATTTCAAATAAAAAGACATTACTGAGAATAAACTATATGCAAAGCATTATATATATATATATATATATATATATATATATATATATATACGATGTATCCTATTATCTCCCTTCCCCCTTCTCTCCCTCCCCTTCTCTTGGGTGTCAGCACACACACACACACACACACACACACACACAAACTCATTAATACCTACTGCACAGGCAGGCTGTATGGGAGGCAAAATTAAAACAAAGTGAGGCCCCTGTAATCATGGGTGGAGGAAAGATGTGGGAACATCTGCTAGAGAAAGGAAAATTTGAGATAGGTTTGTAAAAATGGGTCTGATTTAGATAGGCAGAGATAGAAGGAAAATGATAAAGGAATTCTAGGGGAAACTGCATGAACAAAGAAACCTCAACATCATGAAGTTGGGGAAATCAGCAAATGCTTGTGTTGAGAGCACTGGAAACTTGATGTTACCAAGAAACAGATAAGCCTGGAAGGTAAGTCACAGCCACATTATAAGAGAGCTTTGAATGAATGGTATGCTATGAAGTTTGGAATGAATTCCAGGGAAGCAGGAACTCTAAAATGATTGTTTAGAGAAAGAAATCAGATTACAGTTATATCCTAGAATGAAACAGAATAGTAGATAAATGTGTCTTATTTATCAAGAAAATAAAATAAGAAATCAGAATTGAGAGAATCAGTATTCTCTTTTCTAGACAAAGACTTCATTAACATGAAATGTTGCCTTAAAAATCCTTCTATTCCAGAAAGTGAGAAATTGAGAGAGACAGATTGAGAGAGGTCTTTTAGATCAGAGTGATTAAAGGAGTTCTGTGCTAAGTCCTACCTACTCCATTAAATATAAATAGAATTCTCCATTTTTAGTTTTCCATTAACCCTACTCACAATCTTAGCTTCATAATTTGAAGTGGAAAAATTTTAGGGATTATTTTACACAATGTTTTTTCTTATTCTAAAATGACATTTTATATTAATTTTAAATATATATTAATTCAAGCATTGTAAAAATAGATAACAGTGAAGATAAAAGATTCTTAACCCCATATTCTTAACCCCAGTCAACAAGTGATGAGGTTATTTTTTTTCCTTAGATTTTTTCCATATGTGTCATAGAAAGGAAATAAACTCTGAAAGAAAAGCCATCTTTAAAGATTCTGAAGCCTACATTAATTAGTTATCTCTATTAATTCAGCAATATTGAAGTATTTGCTAAAGCAGTATTATTGCCCAGGTATGGATAAGTATAATACAAAAAGCTGCTATAGAAAATAAATTGAGAGAGTGAAGGGCAATTTCTGGGTAGAGATAGTGAACTGAATACCACACATGTAGTTTTGCTTCCTCCAAAACCCCTCTAATACTACTTAAAAGGATTTTCTAGTAAGCATAAACACTCAAGCATAGGAGGAAAAACAGTATTTTAGAAGCTAGAAATTAGATCAACAAGTGATAAATGACTTAGCTAATCTGCAAAAAGTAAATCCTAAGGCAGTAATGTAGGGAACAAAGAACCAATCTGATTTTTACTTCAAAAATCCCTAAATTATTTTGGAATTGATGGAACCATATATATCTGGAAGTGGGAAGTATGAAAGAATTAACTTTCCCAAAAAGAAGTATGGTCTTTGTCTTACCTCCTGGGAGGTAACCTCTAAACCCTTAGAAATTTCTGACTGATAGGAAGATCTTTGCTATTTGTGGTGGGCTCCCCAGATCAAACCTGAAAGTTCATGCTACTGAGCTGACTTAGGATGAGGGCAAGCCAGACAGAAAGATCAACCATGTGATTAAAGTGCTGGAACTTTAGGAAACTGTGTAAACAATGGTCCATCAATTGTGCCTATGTAATGAAACCCCTCAACCCCTGAAAAACTATGGACACTGAAGCTCACTTGACAACACTCCAGGTGTTATGTCACATTTAATGACAGAGTATAATGCATCCCTGAAGGCCTGGAAGCTTAGTACCAGTCCCAGATTCTGGGAAATGGGTGTTGGGAGGGAGGTAGAAATATATACAAAGCATCACCAATTAGATTATATTGGATTTCTCAACAGCAACATTGGAAGTCAAAGACAATTGTTTTGCTTAAGAAGGAAAAGAACTCTAGCCTATATCTCTACAGATGTTTCTCAGAAGAAGTTACACAAAAGACCAAGTACATAACAAAATGCTCAATCTTACTACTCATAAGGGAAATGCAAATCAAAATCACAATGAGATATTTGTTCACTCTAATCATAGAAGCTATCATCAAAAGGACAAAAAATAACAAAAGCTGATGAGGATTTGGAAACAGGGGAACTCTCATACACTGCTTGTGGAAATGTAAATTAGTATAGTCATTATGGAAAATAGTGAAAATAAAAACTAAAAATAAAACTACCACATGATCCAGCAATTCCACTACTGGGTGTATACCCAAAGACAGTGAAATTGTTAAACCAAAAAGATACCTTCACTCCCATGTTTATTGCAGCACTCTTCACAAGAGCTAAAATATGGAGTCAACCCAGATGCCATTCAATGAATGAATGGATAAAGAAAATGTATATATTCCCTACACAATGGAATATTATTCTATCATAAAAAGAATGAGATCCTATCATTTGCAGCCACATGAATAATATAGGAGGTCATTATGTTAAGTGAAATAAGCCAGGCACAGAAAGACAAATACCACATTTCTACTCATTTGTGGAAACTAATAAATCAATCTCATGGAAGAATGGGATGGAATAGAGATCACTAGAGATTGGAAAGGGCAGAAAGAAATTTAATAAGGGGCACCAAAATAGTTAAAGGAATTACTTCTCATCTTTCTTTAGTACACTATGGTAACCATTGGTTGAAACAATCTATGATATATTTCAAAGTGACTAGAAGAGTACGAAATTCCTAACCCATAAAAGTGATTAGTGTTTGAAAAGACAGAAATCCTTACTGCCCTGATTTGATTACTACCCACTGTAAACATATTGAATTATCATAAAATAATCCATAAAGATGTACAAATATCATGTCTCAAAGTAAAAGACAGGCAGGAAGGCAAGAAAGCAAGAAAGAAAGACCAAGGCCCAAAAATAGAAAAAAAATCTAGACTAGAACAGCAAGAATAATGTAAATTAATAAATGATCAATGTGAAGGTAGAATAAATTTGGGGGTATTGGGGATCGAAACTTGGGGCACTTAATCACTGAACCACATCCGCCCACCCCCCCCCCTTTTTTTTTTTTTTTTTTGAGACATCTTACTAAGTTTCTTAGGGACTTGCTAAATTGCTGAGGCTGTCCTCAAACTTGCAATCCTCCTGCTGTAGCCTCCCACATTGTTGGAATTACAGGTATGTGCCATCCTACCTAGCTAGAATAAAGATATTTTTAACAACAACAACAAAAAAAGTAGGGATAGTAGGAACATACCTGAACATTGTAAAGGCTATTTATGCTAAGCCCATGGCCAACATCATTCTTAATGGAGAAAAACTGAAACCATTCCCTTTAAAAACAGGAACAAGACAGGGATGTCCTCTTTCACCACTTCTATTCAACATTGTCCTCGAAACTCTAGCCAGAGCAATTAGGCAGACTAAAGAAATTAAAGGGATACGAATAGGAAAAGAGGAACTTAAGCTGTCACTATTTGCGGATGACATGATTCTATATTTAGAGGATCCAAAAACCTCCTCTAGAAAACTTCTGACCTCATCAATGAATTCAGCAAAATAGCAAGCTATAAAATCAACACGCATAAATCTACAGCATTTTTATACGCAAGCGATGAAACAGCTGAAAGGGAAATGAGGAAAACAACTCAATAGCCTCAAAAAAAAAAAAAAATACTTGGGTATCAATTTAACTAAAGAGGTAAAAGATCTCTACAATGAAAACTACAAAACACTGAAGAAAGAAATTAAGGAAGACCTTAGAAGATGGAAAGATCTCCCATGTTCTTGGATAGGCAGAATTAATATTGTCAAAATGGCCAAACTACCAAAACTGCTATACAGATTCAATGCAATTCCAATTAAAATCCCAATTATATACCTTACAGAAATAGAGCAAGCAATCATGAAATTCATCTGGAAGAATAAGAATCCCAGTATAGCTAAAACGATCCTTAGCAGGAAGAATGAAGCAGAGGGTATCACAATACAAGAACTTCAGCTATACTACAAAGCAATAGTAACAAATACTGCATGGTATTGGCACCAAAATAGACAGGTAGGTCAATGGTGTAGAATAGAGGATATGGACACAAACCTAAATAAACACAATTTTCTCATACTAGACAAAGGTGCCAAAAATATGCAATGGAGAAAAGACAGCCTTTTCAATAATTGGTGCTGGGAAAACTGGAAATCCATATGCAACAGAATGAAACTAAACCCCTATCTCTCACCCTGCACAAAAATAAACTCACAATGGATCAAGGACCTTGAAATCAGACCAGAGACCCTGCATCTTATAGAAGAAAAAGTAGGTCCAAATCTTCACCTTGTTGGCTTAGGATCAGACTTCCTTAACAGGACTCCCATAGCACAAGAAATAAAAGCAAGAATCAATAACTGGGATAGATTCAAACTAAATAGCTTTCTCTCAGCAAAGGAAACTATCAGCAATGCGAAGAGAGAGCCTACAGAGTGGGAGAATATCTTTGCCTCTCATACTTCAGATAGAGCACTAATTTCCAGAATATATAAAGAACTCAAAAAACTCTACACCAAGAATACAAATAACCCAGTCAACAAATGGGCTAAGGAAATGAACAGACACTTCACAGAAGAAGATGTACAAGCAATCAACAGATATATGAAAAATGTTCAATATCTTTAGTAATAAGAGAAATGCAAATCAAAACTACCCTAAGATTCCATCTCACCCCAATTAGAATGGCGATTATCAAGAACACAAGCAACAATAAGTGTTAGAGAGGATGTGGGGAAAAAGGTACACTCATACATTGCTGGTGGGACTGCAAATTAGTGCAGCCACTCTGGAAAGCAGTGTGGAGATTCCTTAGAAAACTTGGAATGGAACCACCATTTGACCCAGCTATCCCACTCCTCAGCCTATACCCAAAGGAACTTAAAATCAGCACACTACAGAGATACAGCCACATCAATGTTCATAGCGGCTCAATTCACAATAGCCAGACTATGGAACCAACCTAGATGCCCTTCAATTGATGAATGGATAAAGAAAATGTGGTATATGTATACAATGGAATATTATTCAGCTATAAAGAATAATAAAATTATGGCATTTGCAGGCAAATGGATGAAATTGGAGAATATCATGTTAAGTGAGATAAGCCAATCTCAAAAATCCAAAAGAGGAATGATCTCACTGATAAGTGGATGATGACACTTAATGGGGGGTGGGAGTGGGACAAGAATGGAGGAAGGAGGGAAAAAAAAAAAAGATATTTTTAAGACACACACACACACAGAGACACACACACACACCAACTTCTGCCTACTTTTAAGAGACATCAGAAGCTACATTCTTTCAAAATAAAGGAGTAAACCAAGAAAAAGGAAATCCCAGGATTCAGAAAACAGGAATTTTCGCCCCTAAGCATGATGGGGAAGGAAAATTTCAGGATGGTAGCTATGCATCAGGGAAGCAGGGCTTCCTATCCAGACTGGATCAGATCAGAAGGCTCTTGGCAAGACTGCTTCAAACAGATAGCACTGAGAGAAAACCTGATATAAACAAATGTCCTAGAAAAAATTTATTGAACTGGTAGAAAATCAGGGGTCAAATCAGAGATGAATTCACAGAAAACTAAGTAAATAATAATAAACTATAGAAACAAAAGGTTGTACAAAAATAGAAAAATTGGTCCTTCTCAGTAGGCTCTACAAATCATCTGTTCATAATTTTTCAACTAATACATAATAATCATAGCTATTATATGACACAGTTATTGCTCTGTGTGTTTTAGCTATAAATTGCACTTACATATTCTTAATAATTTAAACACTAGATATTGTTAAATCCCGAATCACTACATAATTTTACAAGAATGAGATGGAAATTGTGTGTGTGTGTGTGTGTGTGTGTGTGTGTGCGCGCGCAAGCAAGTGTATATGTGCCCCTACGAGAGAATAACAAAGTCAGGCATGTCAAGTACCTGTAATCCCAGTTGCTCAGGAGGCTGAAGCAGGAGGATTGCAGTTTCAAGGCCAGCCTTGACAACTTAGCAAGACCCTGTCTCAAAATGAAAAGGGCTGGGAGTGTAGCTCAGTAGTAAAAGCACCCCTGGGTGCAGTTCCCAGTACCAGAAAAGAGAGGCAGAGGAGAAGGAAAGAAAGAGAGATGAGATAGGGTAAGAAACCAAATAAATTCTCATCTTTCATAGGGAAAAGTCAAAAGATTAAGGGAAAAAAAATTCTTGGGAAACAGTCATAACATTCTATTGTTTCAAGATGGAGGTACTTACCAAAAATATCAGCCAAAAGATGACACCAGATTGCCTCTGGAGCATGGGAAATGGAAAAGAAAAGGGATGCTGTTTGTCTTAAGGAACTGCAGAACTACTTGCCTCTTAACTATTTGTCTGCAAGCATAAAACTTAAAAGTGTCTAGATTAAATAATGAAAGCTTCTTTATCATAGAACACAACTTCAACATTCTTGAGCATCACTGAGTGTTTCTATATGGGACATAGAATATAGGGTACATTATTTCCCAAGCTTGTTTGACTCTGAAAATAATAATTATATATATATTTGCCTTTTGTTTTCTGATAGAAAATGTCACAAGACAGGGTCGGGTACAACTTAAGTGATGTTCAATTTAACATGCTAAGTTCAAAATTGTGCCTGTGTACTCCTAAAACACTTTTCTTTTTTTGGTACCAGGGATTGAACCTAGGGGATCTAAACCACTAAATATTGTCCCCAGTCCTTTGTATTTTTTATTTTGAGGCAGGGTCTCGCTAAGTTGTTTAGGGCCTTGCTAACTCGCTTAGGCTGGCCTTGAACTTGTGATCCACCTCCCAAGTCACTGGGATTACATCTATGCCTGATTAAAGCATCATATTTTAAAATGCAAAATGCTTACTGTGACTCAATATGGTTTCATTTGTTTCACTCAAATAATCCCTTTAAGAAAGAAATGTTTTCTACAAACTAAACTTGAGCTCATAAAGTTCTAAGTGACTAAGTGACTAAGTCAAAGTTTATTTCAGTATTTGTCCAAGTAGATACACTGTGGAATGACTAACTTATTTTTTAAGACACCTGGATCTGGCTACAATATCAAATAATGAATTAAGTCAAATCTTTCAACTAATATTATATTTGTCTTTTGCTATTCATGCTACAGTGTGAGAATAAATTAAATAACTATCTGTACTGTCATTCTTTCATAAATAGGAGGCATTTTACAGGTGATAAATTCTCATAAATATCAGGATTTTCAAAAGCATTATTCCTATTCATTATTATTTCCTACTTACTATAACTTCCCAAACATGCAAAAACAATCTTCTTTAGAAGAATCTGATGTCAAATTAAAAATATACTAATGGAAGATGCCAAGGGCTGTTAATCTCCAAAGATCTAATGGGATCAGAGATTCTTCCTCACAGTGTTCTTTATTACAAAAGAAAAATGAAAGTCTACTACTATATCTACCTTTCAAGAAAATATTTCACTAAGGTAAAACCTATTCATTTTAAATATTTTTAAATGATTTTGCTTAAAATATATCAAATTCATTAAATACTCAGGTATTCAGCTCAATTAGCAACCTAAATTGAAGTGGGTATCTGATTAAATATGACTTGCTCTAAAATGAATTGGTGTTTTGAGAAATTAATCCCTAGAACAAATAAGTTATATATCACAGACCTTCAAAGAAAAATCAAATACATATTTTCTAGTAAAAAGTAGATAATACAAGCTCATAAATAATTTTGCTCTATTTAATTTGGTAGACAATAAAAGTAAAAGCAGTGGTCTAGCTCAGCAAAAATTCACCTTCATTAAATTTTTGTTTCTTTCTTAATAAATTATTTATTCTCTTGCTTAATTAAAAAAAAACAGCAATAATAGGAACTACTGAGTAACAGCTAATGACTTTAAAGACTCTTTTTAAAAAAACCCAGAAAATCCTTTAATAACCCTAGAAAATTAGTTGTAGATTGAATTTTATCAGATACTTTGACAGCTCTTCCATTCATCGAAAGTAGAAAAAAGATTTTATATTTTAAATTTAGAAGCCTTTTTAAATCACAGATTACAGAGGGCAAATGCTTAATGCCAGAATGGGCTAACTCATATTGTCTCTCTCTGCTGTAAGAATGGAATGGCCTAAACTAAAAGCAAAAATCCTTCAGTTGTTTGATTTTATCACTTACCACTAACAAAAGTCTAGCTGCAATGAAGAAGAAAAAGAGCAGCAGTTTCCAAGTGAGTCATGATTTCTAAGTTTTTCACTTCTTTCCTTCCCTAGGTAGACTTCAATTTCCAAGCACATGAGCAGTTGGTTGCCATCCGAGAGAAATTCAGATGCTTGAAAGCTGACTGCCCTAAATTTTTTCTTCTAATTTTTCTTCTTTCTCTTGTTAGCAACAGTTTCTCATAATTGATGTGATACTCAGAAACAATTTGTCCTTCTCGATGGGCTCTAGATATCATCTATTTATAATTTTTCAACTAATGTACCACAGTCATAGCTATCATATGACACAGTTACTTTTAATCTTAGTCATTTGCAGCCAAATACAAAAGAATCTCAGACAAATTCTGCTTATCATAGCTTCTATTCATTTTGCTTTTTGTCTCAATACTATTATTGTCAATAGTTCTGTATGATTCAGACATGGATTTGAATACTTAAAGTCCTTTGATTGAGTTTACTCAAGAAGAAATGATATTTCATATGCCTGAAAATGAATAACCTAGAATATTTCATTAATATTCAGTTGACTGCATTTTTTAAATAAAAGCATTTTAGAGGACCTTTAATTAAGTTGAAATCCATAAGGTAAGAGTTTTGTTTTTTTAACATAATACAAATCAGAAACAGCTGGAAGACTAGTTTTTCTTTGCTTTCAGTGTGCAAAATGACATGAAAATTTTAAAGAAAACTAACCTAGGCAGATTTGTATGAAGGCAGAGGAATATATCAGCAGACAGTTATATGCACACTATAATTTAAGAGGGAAAATGGTGTTTAATGAGCATCTCACTTTATTTGGCACCTATCCCACATGCTCTGGCAAACAAGCAAGTCATCAATTGTTCATCCCTCACCCTCCAGGAAGAATTGGCAGCTTCTATGTCTATCATTTCTCAATGATCTGTAAAGGGAAATAGGTTGGAGAAAAACTGATCTTGAGTCTAAAGAGTCTCTGTACTGTTAAACCAAGCTTTTCTAATTTTTAAAAAAGTTACCTGCCATATCACTTAACAGGTTTATAACAACAAGTTTTATTTTTAACCTTGTTAAAATATGACAAGATTTTTGTATATTTAAATATAACAAGGTTTATTTTATAATAGGATCTCAATGTTCGGACAAGATTACAACAAAATTTAGAGCATCTTTGAGGGTAGAACATTTTAAGTTCAGACCATGAATCAATCACTTGCTTTTTATTATTCACAAAATAACCAGAAAAATAGACAATTTGACTTCATGAAAATGTTAAAATTTTGCACATCAAAGAACAATATCGGGCTGGGGATATGACTCAGTTGGTAGAGGGCCTGCCTCGCAAGCACAAGGCCCTGGATTCAATCCCCAGCTCCAAAAAAAAAAAAAAAAAAAAAGAACAATATCAATAGTAAAAAGGCAACCCACAGAACGAGAGAAAATATGTGCATATCATATATCTCATAAATAATATTTAGAATATATAAATAACTCCCAAAACACAATAACAACAAAACAAATAACACAATTCAAAAATGAGCAAAGGATTTGATAGATATTTTTCCAAAGAAGATATATAAATGGCTAGAAACACATGAGAAGAGGCTCAGCATCATTAATCATTAGGGAAATACTAATCAAAACTAGGACATAACACCTCATACCCAATTAACATTACCACTATATAAAACAAATAAAAACAAGTGTTGACAAGGATGTGGAAATATTAGAAATTTTGTGTACGCTTGGTAAAAGTATAAAATACAATAGCCCAATGGAAAACAATATGGCAGTTCCTCAAGAAATTTTAAAAATAGAATCACCAGCCAAAAAAGCAAACAAACAAAAAAATCCCAGAGGAAAAAAATCCACTTTTGGGTATATAACCAAAAGGATTGAAAATAGGGTCATGAAGAGAAATTTGTATATTCAGGTTCAATAGCAGCATTATTGATAATAGTTAAAACATGGAAGCAACCCAAGTATCCATCAATTGATAAATGGATAAGCAAAATATGGTATATACATACAATAGAATGTTAGTCAACCTTTAAAAAGAAGGAAATTCTGACATGCTATATCTGAGTGAACTAACTGAAATAAGCCAATCACAAAGAGACAAATAGTGTGTGATTACACTTAGATGAGTCACTTAGAATAGTCAAAACCCTGAGATAGACCACAGAATAGGGATTTTCAAGGCCCCAGCAGCAGGCAAAATTAAGAATTATTGTTTAATGGGTATAGAGATTCAGTTTTACAAGACGAAAGGAGTTGGTTGAGAAGAGCAAGGGGGCTTAAGACCCCGACAAGTCTCCTTATTTTTTAATTCTTTTCCAGTATGACCAGTGACATCTGTGTCCATGAACTACTTAAGAAGGAAAATTATCCAAATATCCAAAATTTCATTCTCATTGGATCTATTACCTCTATTCAAAACTCAACCTAAGGGAGTTGTGGGTGTAGTTCAGTGGTAGAGTGCTTGCCTAGCATGCACAAAACACTGGGATCAATCCCCAGCACCAAAAACAAACACAAAAAACCTGAATCTGGGAACTTAAAGTATATACGTGTGTGTGTGTGTGTGTGTGTGTGTGTGTAATTACTTGTATGTCAAATTAAACTTGAATCTAAATTTAGTTAACTGAATAAAGATATGTTTAACTCAGTGAGTACATTAACCTGATATGCTATTCAAGGTCATTCACTCCCTAGAACAAAACTAAATAGAAATCTAAACTTCCCAGTTTGGTCATTTTCTCCTTTTAACTTGGCTATAAAATGGAAGAGCTTCAGATTTTTCTCAATGCTTTGTGTTAATAAACATTGTCTAGATAATAAGGATAACATATATTAATATATATATATATTCAAGATGAAAATATCTACTTGGGGATATTCAACTCAGCCTTTTCCCTACAAAATGCAAATAGATCAATTCATTCAGATGGAAAATTTAATAAGGTGAGCTCTGACAACCAGCAAAATGAAATGTTCTAAACAAAAGATAGCAATTAGAATGTGAATACAGTTGTATTCAGAATATCATTTCCCAAAATAAGGTCCATGTAATACTGGTCCTGTTAGATAGGAGTTCAGGGATGCCAAGATGGCAGAGTCAGGGTAAAAGAAAAATGCTGTTAGAAGACAAGAAAGGGAGATTAGTTGCCATGTCCCTGTTTACCATAAATCCCATTACCATAACAACTCCTACCACAGGTTTGATGTTCTAAAATAACCAACGGGAAGAGTGTTCTAAAGTAACCAATGGGGAAAATTGAACAGTAGTTTAATTAGTATCATAAGGTAACCAGTGGGAGCAAATAGGGTAAGGTTTTCAATCAGGTCCAGGCAGAGAGAACACCTTTTAGTTCAGAATGTAAGATAAGAATTCCCAGATATTGTGGCCTTGAGCCTTTCTCTCTTGCTTGGTCCACTCTGCTCTACCTTATGGAGTGCTACTTTCGCCTTAACCTTCAATAAATCTGTTTTGCCTGTTACTTATGTGTGTCTTGCTCAATTCAAATTTCTTTGGGACACTAAGGACCTGGACCCCAACTGGATACCCCAACAACAACAGTCCTGTGCTGACTAAAAGAGAAACTAGTACCAAGAAGTAGTAAGGTCATTTATATGACTAACATGACCGTGTGGCAAAGAAGGTTTTGGAGCTTTTTGGAATACGTGGGAGGGATTAGAGATGCAAGTTAGGAAAGTTTTAGAATGTGATAGGCAGAGCTTAATGGGAGACGCTGGTGGGAACTCAAAAGACCAGAATGCTGATAGGACTATAGATAGCGAAGACTTGGCTCATGAGGTTTCAAAGGAGAAGGAGATCTCTATTGGAAATTGGACTAGAGGCCATTCATGTATCCTTAGTATTATTAATATCCTTATTAACCTTCATGTTATCCCTATTATCTAGATTGTGTTCATCAGGATAACACAAATTCAGGCCATTTTGCCTAAGAAGTTGTCTACATTTTGCAGATATCCTGAGATAGTCTATGAGGTTAAATTTAAAGGTGATGGACTTCTTAATCTGACAGAAGAAATTTTTAGGCAGCATAGCATTTTGGCAATGGCATGGCTATTGCTAGTGATAATCTGGAGCAAGTTTACTGTGATAATCTGGAGCAGAAAGAATTGAAAAACTTGCAACTAGGCCAGAAAACTGTAAGTAAAACTAGGGCTAAGGAAGGTGTAGTTGTTAAAGAAATTACAGCCACTAAAGAGATGTTACTAAGTACTTTACCCAGAAACAATAGGAAAGATGACTTGAGGATATCTCAGGAATTTGCAGGACCACATCCATCTCAGAATCAAGGGTGTAAAAGTAAAATTTCCACAGTGAGCACACTACTTGCACACGGGGGGGCCTAGGAAGTTATTTAACCATGTTCAGTCACACAGGCATTTAGAAGCCAGAATCCCAAGAGGCTTGGCTACTGCTCAATATGGCAGCAGACCTTGGCCTCAACCACATGGTACTGGTTCTTGCATGATTGTAGAATGCTGGAGTTAGGGGGTCATGGAGGCTTCCACTGAGATTTCACAGGATAACCTGGGAAGCCAGGCACAGCGTAGCAGGGCTGGAGTCCCTGCAGGCTGCCCCTGAGAGCACAATGCATGGAGAAGTACCAAGGAAGCCCAAGTTACAATGGAGACCCCAAGTTTAAGAGACACCAGTACCATGGAACATCTGCTAAGGAACATTGCAGAAAATGGGCAGAAGCAAGTCAAGAGAGAGGTCATGTGGGCTACAATCAGCAAGGCCATGGGGCAGAGCTACACAAGCTCTTTGGAGAGAAAATCAGGATGCCATGTGCCCCAGATGCTGGATGTAGAGACATAGAACTTGTTTGCCCAGCTGAGTTTTAGTCCCATTCCTTCTTTCAATGCCCTATTTATCCCCTGTGGAGTGGAAATGTTTTCTCTGTGCCTTTATATATTGTATATATATATAACTTGCTTTTGATTTCTACAGAGGCTCACACTGAGTTTGCCTTGAGTCTCAGAGGAGATTTTGGACTTGGACATTTGGGCAATGCTGAAACCATTAAGACTATAGGGACTCTTGAAAATGGTCTAAGTGTATTTTGCATTGTGAAATGAGAATGAGCTTTGGGAGACCAGGGACAGAATGTTAGGGTTTGGATATAAGGTATTTTCCAAAAAACTCCTGTGTGAGACAATGCAAAAAAGTTCAGAGGTGAAATGATTCGAATATGAGAGCTTTAACCTAATTAGTGCATTAAACCATTTGAATGGATTAACTGGATGGTAACCATAGGCAGATAGGATGTGGCTAGAAGAAGTGGATCACTGGGGGCGTGCCTCTGGGTTATATATTTTGTCCCTGGTGAACAGAGGTTAGTTTTTTTCTGCTTCTTGACTGTCAGGTCCTGAATTGATATCTTCTACCATGCCCTTCTGCCATGATATTCTACCTCACCCTGGGTCCACAGAATGGAGTCAATTATTCATGGGCTTAGACCTCTGAAACCATGAGCCAAACAAACATTTCCTCCTCTAAAATTGATCTTGTCAAGGTCTTTTGGTCACTGAAGTGAAAAAACTGATGAAAACAACTAGTAAGAAAATGTTTAGAACTTGTTACATCTGGGAAACACAACTTACAAACACACTCTACTGGAGAAACGAAGCTCACATTAGTTCCCAGGAGTCTTCAGAAAGAAACTTATTAATTTTGTATAATTCAGCATTATACAATATCTTTTGGTGATAAGGAAAGTAGATATCACAAAGAAAGAAACAATTTAAAACAGTACATCCACATATAAGTATCTCTAGACATTCTCCACAGTAGAAAGTTAGAATATACTATATAAAATGGCATTTCATGAGATAGTTGTGTTTACAATAAAACCTTCAAATTCTACATTGTCAAAAGAAAAATGTTAACACCTACTCTAGCCCACCCTACCTTTTTTAAAAACATTTTTAATTGTTGATGGACCTTTTATTAATTAATCAATTAATTTATTTATTTATATGTGGTGCTGATTCTTTAACCAAAGGCATTTGTTTTTGTTAAGGACTAGGTCACGGAGAGTTGGTGACACCATCATTCATGTCATGTGTCATTGAAGGTCTTCTGTGCATATGGGCATGTGATTCATTTTAAAGAGATTGTTTCCAGTGACTTGAGGAGTGTGACTCTTAGAAGTTCCTTCAGGGCATTCAGCAATGAATTTTTAGTTTCACTTCCGAAGTACTCAACAGAACCAAAGGAAGGTGAGCAGTAATTTTCTCTTGGCTATGATATCTGATTAAGTGAGGTTCCTCCATTTTCATCTCCCAGATATAGCCTTACCCCAAAAAAATGCCTTTCGTAGTTGATGCTACAGAAGAAAATGGTAATGTGTCAGTATTACATACAAAATTAGAAAGTATGTCACATTATCATGGAAACATCATCTAACTTAATTTAATTCCAAAAGATACAAAGATAATAAACTTCTTGAAGGTAAGGCTTTATCTGAGACACTGCATCTCACCCAGACCTTCCGCACAGCAGACATATTATAAACATGTACAGAATATGTGAATGAGTCAGTGGGTCCTTGAGTGTATGAGTGATTCAATCAGTGAAGAAATAAAAATTCAACAAATCCTATGTATGAGTAAGCCAAGAGCTAATTATATGCCACATATTAGAGAAGTGGGTATGAAACAGTTAAAGAGAAAAATAATCCAGAGAGGTTAAATTAACTACTGGGAAATGGTTTCATTTTTAGTAACAGAGAAAACTTTTGAGGTAGCACTAAATCTGGACCCTACCTCACCAAAAAACCCAAGATATTCAATAAATCCTTCTTACTTACATGTGGATGTGGGTGAATGTGGGTGGGTGTATATTTAAAGCCATTTCCTACATGTATTAACAGAACACATATTAGAGAAGAAAAATGATTTTATACTTCTGGTAAAGAAATAATGTCAAATGCTCTCATTAGCTTTTTTTCCCTCTAAACCCACTAAAAAATCACTAAAGGCATTTGTTAAAAACAAAAACAATAAGAAAGGCAATAACAGCAAGAAAATTTTAGAAAATAAGTTGGCAAGGAATAACTGATTAAAGCAATTCTGAGTAATCTAAATCCTAAACTGGCAGTGGGAAAAAATGAAAATCAACCTCATTTATAGGTAGAGCTCCCAAATGCCATAACTGAGGACATCTTGTTACCCTGGAAGTGGAATGAAGATGGGTCTAAAAATAGGAAAATCTCAAGGAAGCCAATTTAAAAAGAAGCTAAAACCCCAGATTGTCTCTTCAGTAAGTCTCTCCCTGGAAAGAGTAAAATGGAGGGCCTCTTGATTAGGACCCCAAAGTTGAAGGTGGGGGCACATTGTCCTCAACTGGAGAATTAGGTCAATACATGCTTATTAAATGTTTAGATCACATATTCTTCCTTCTATCATCTCTCAAAATGCTGTCATCATGGCCTTAACCTTCCAGGCAGGAGGCTGGAATGTGATCAGATCTAAAGGAAAGATCTAAAGATATTGATGGAGAAAGATATTCCATCAATAAACAGCACATATCACCCTGTAGCAGAATTTCTCAACCTTGATACTATTGACATTTTGGGCCAGATAATTCTTTGTTATGGGGAAATGTCTTGTGCATTATAGAATTTTTAGCAGCCTCTGTAGTCTCTACCCACTAGATACAAAAGCAGTACTCCCCACAGTTCTTGTTGTGATAGTTAGAAGTATCTCTAGATATTGCCAAGTGTTCCCAGGTAGGCAAAAATCCTCCTAGTTGAGAACTTCTTTATGTTGAGGCTCAATGTTGACAAGCCCCCGACCCCCACATATTCAGTTTCAATGTAGCTTCTTAGCTAATAATTGATACTAACTTTAGCAATGCATAGGTAAATATACTCTGGTAATTTATGCTCAAACTATTTAATCATTTAGGAAACATAATGTAGTTTGGTTCTTTTCAACTAAGATTATTTTATTCTTTTTAAGACCTAAATATTTTTTTAATTTCACAGAAAAAGACATCATTCTTAAGTTAAACTATTCCAAAAGAATTAGAAAGCAAAAACAGGACTATGGATATAGGTCAGAGACAGATCACTTGCTTAATTAGCCCAGTGAGACCCCCGAGTTCAATTCCTACTACAGGGGAAAAAAAGGTAGAAACAAATAAAAGTAACTGTTAACATGGTCAATTTATGGGGAATTAATTGGAGTTTACCGTAAAATTTTGAATAGTTTTCTCTTTCTCACTTAAGAAACATTTGTTGTCTTATTAAACAACCATGATCTTAAAAATATCTCATTATAAATTGGGCACAGTGGTACATGACTGTAATCACAGTTTCTTAGGAGGCTAAGACAGGTGGAGGAGGATCACAAGTTCAAGGTTAGGCTCAAAATTTTTCAGATTATGTTGTGTGTGTATGAATATATCATAATGATTCTCACCATTATGTTTAGTTATAGTTTACTAAAGAACCAATTAAGAAAAAGGGCTGGGAATGTAGCTCAGTGGTTATAGAACACCTGGGTTCAATCCCTAGCACCACCAAAAAAATTTTTTTTTCATCATGTATGAACAAGAAAACAAAGCCTACTGGGCTTTCCTGGGATGACTCTAAGATTCTAGTCTTTAAGAAATGATTATCTGACATCAGTTTGAAAATGTGGAATTCATTTTACCTTTTATACTGCTTACTAGTTTTAATGTCAATTTCAAATTCGAGAAGGAAAAAAACTTTGTCATTAATCTATATCAATATACAAAGTACATTTTGCACATAAGGAAAACATCTTTTCAGGAGAATTACTCAATTTCAGAATAGAGAGGTATCTCAGAAGACATCTCTCAACCTCCCACCCAAGGAAGGAATCTCTGATTTCTCAGCACATATTCATGGATATAGTAAAGCTAATTTTTTGAAGAAGATACGTCAGTTGTGTTCACCTAGAAAGGTACCTAAATCTGTAAGTTATAAAAATAACTTATGCATTGGTAGAATGGGGGTGGGGGTGGCTTTTCCTCTAACCCATCAGTTTCAATTCAATAATTTGGGACTTTGTTTTTACCCATGTAGTTTTATAGCCTCTAAGAAATTCACCTAAGCAACACCAGGAAATAAAAAACCAAAATGAACTTTCTGAGTCATCTGACACAGCATCCATGTCTCAAAAAAACCTTCCTATCTTTATGTATATCCTAGTTATCTAGGAAGGGCATCCCTCATATAAGATTGAGTACACGAAACTAATCCTGATTGGTAATAGCAAATAGTTATCCCACAGGCAACCTTTCACCATCATCTTCCTCTTCATGGATAAGAGAAAAAAACCCTACCCTCTCCAGAATCCATTCACCAAACTTCAATCTTCATTCCCACTCCAAGGCCATGAGAATAAAGGCACAAAGATCTCTTTCTCCCCTACACAGACATACTTAGAGATATTTTTAAACCATAGCAAAGTATAATTAATAGGCGATTACAATAACAAACTAAAATCAAGTCACACAGGTATAGAGCAAAAGCCTGCCTCCAAACCTAAAGCAGACTGAAGTACTCTTTCCCTGGTTCTCGCGATCACGCCTGAAAGATTTCATGCCTGCTCAGAGTAGCAGGCATGATTCTATTATAAAAAGGACAGGAAAAGGAAAAAGAGGACTCTCTCAAGGAAGAAAATGGGTCCTCTCAGGAGAAGGATGGTGTACCCCTCCTGCCCTCCAGTTTTATTGGGGGTCTCACGGATGTTTCCAGGGAATCTTTCTTGACTTCTGATTGACAGCAGAATTGCATCCAACTTTTAAGTCCCTACTTTGCAAGGTCAAAGGCATCTCTGGGTCACTTTGACCCATGCTGTCCAGTTCTAATTTGAACTTGTTCTTACAGATTTTATGCATGGGGGGGGGGGAATTATCCTTATTTCCCACAGTTTGGGTATCTGTTTCATGCGAGCATCATGAAAGTTCTCCCACCCCCAACCCTTCAGGATAAGTCATGTTCTCCTTATCTGCTGGGAGGAGACTTTCAGGACGGCATTTCTCCTACAGATAACAGGTTGCCTGTTGGGGAATGTAATATATCCTACTGACAACCTCGGCAGGACTGCAGGTAAATTGCTTTTTTAAAAGAAAGCATATGGGGCTGGGGAGATAGCTCAGTCAGTAGAGTGCTTGCTTTGTAAGCATAATGCCCTGGGTTCTATCCCCAGCACGCCCCGCCCCCCCCCCCCCCCCAAAAAAAAAAGCACATAGGGGTCAACATTGTAGGCCCAGTTTACAGAATTATCCCTTACTCTCATGTTCCCACTGCTCATATCTGTTTGTTATATATCGAAAAGCACTCAATTATTTGTATTCTTAGGAAAAACTCCATAGCAGATGACCTAGTTCTCATTAAGTTTAGAGAGACTCCTGATCCATCCAATGAAAATTAAATGAGCCGCCACAGTTAAAACAATCACCCAAAACTCTCCTGCCTTTTATTCTATAAACACTGAATTTTTTTAGCATAAATATTATTACTAGTCTAAGACCTATTCCTTGCTTTTTAATACTTTTAAGTCTCTAGCCCAATTCAAGTCAATCATTTCAAAGTTTAATTTGCAAATGATACAATGACTACTTTTACAAGATAATGTAACATTTGAAGACTCATTAAAATTTTTATTGTATTACTCAAAAGACCTTGGTTCTTCCCCCCCACTGCTTCCCTGTTCATTTTCACTTGCATAATCTGGCTCCCTGCCAGCCAGTCTTGGAGGAGATCCTGTTCAGTCACCTATTTCCCACCCCTAACCATGGTGTGCCAAACAATAATTTTTTCTCATGCTATGACAGCTCCTGTCTTAGAAGTTTTTCTGCTTTCTCTGCATTATAGTATTAGGTAGTTACAAGGTCAATAATTTGTGAAGGGAATAATAGAATTCTGACACCCCCCCCCCCCAGAAAGAGCCTAATCCTTCGTTACTTTTCTGCATATTATCCAACAGTAAATACTATCTGAAGTCCCTCAGGAGGTTATGGTGGGGCCTTGGGTGCTTCTGATGCCTCAGCTCCTACCTGGCATTAAAACTAAATGTTTTATCCAGATTAGCATATCTATCTTGTTTCCTCCAGGACATAGTATCTCCCAATGTAGAATCCTTAGGAATTTTATTTGAGTTTCTTTGTTTTTTGTTATGTTGTGTGTGTGTGTGTGTGTGTGTGTGTGTGTGTGTGTATGTGTGTGTGCATGCAGGCTGGCAATGAGAGAGAGATAAGCTTTACATGCCATTGCTCTGAGGTTACCCAGTACCATTTATTGCAGATTTCCTAAAGCCCACTAGAAACTAGAATGAGAATAAGAGAGAGATCAGAAAAGAGAATAAAGGAAAAAGCATAGAAACAGAATCTCAAACCACCTCACTGGCACGCATTATCAGTTTTAGAAGTCCCACAAACATATCAGCACCTCTATGCAAGTCAACCTGCCCAGGTGCCTTTTTAGGCCTGGCCAGGTAGACTCAGCCTCTGTCCTCATCTCACTGCTCTCTAGAGACTTAGGCTCCTTTCTGTGCCCATTGAGAATCTCCTCAGTCATAGCTAAGTTCCAAAACTGATGCTTCCCGGGTCTTTATAACAGTGGGGGCTAAGTGGTTTGTCTAATTCTCTGAACATAAACTTGGCAAGAGGTTCTTAAGTTACCAAGCAACTAAACATCTGACATGAAGCCTTTTAACAACTTTTCCATAGATTACTAAAAGTTCCCAGAACAAATTCATGTCTGGTCCAGTAAAGAAAAAAGAAGGAAACAGAGGTAGCCAAAAAAGGGGGCAGGGAGAAGGAAGCCAAGAATGTGAAAAGAACCATAATGTCCTTGTGACATGTGGAAGCAAGAAAAAGATGAGACACATAAATGGAGGCACTGGCAAGGGTGGAAGCACCCAGGGGAAGAGTATAAATAAAGGATGGAACAATGATTCCAGAAAGGCATTTGCTGTAAACGATCTTGCAGAAAAAAGAAAAAAAAAAATCTAAGGTTTTCATTTGTTATATAGAATTATGGATCCTTCTTCTACTTTACTACAATCATTCCCACTCAAGCAATCAACCTCAAGTATATGGCTACCACAAATCCTCTTAAGGATAAGAGGCTAACAGGCTTCTCATGAAGACAGACAAGGAGTGTCTCAGAAAGTTCTCCATTCATAACACAATACCCTGGGCAAGATACCTTGCTGCTGCCCTCCATTTTCACTCTACCTACTCTGTGACACTGGTGCAGACAATGAGGAGATTAATTATTTGTGGAGAACTTTTAAAACAATGGTAAATGAACCAAAAGTGAACCTTCTTTCTATTAACACTATGACTAAAAGTCTAAAACTGAGAATTGTTTCCATTTTACCAATATGTAGGCCTCAAGTTCTCTCTCTAAATTTGCTTTTTTAAAAAATCCTATTCAACATGAAAGTTGTTTCAGACAGCTTCTAGTTACAGTGGCTATCCTGACACACAAAAGACTCAGTGACAGGGAATCCTTTCCAGGATAAGTTTCTAGGCCCTAGAATCATTATAGCTTGCTGCAGGAGCACCTCCTGGAGAGTAGTGCATATTCTTTGTTTAAACAGTAGTTTAGAAACATCAACTACCATGAGGAAGAATCAAAACGGGAGTTCTGTCAATTATGTCATTCTGTGTGGCTACTAGAAATTTTATTTTATTTTTTATTTTTTGGTACTAGAGCTTGAACTCAGGGGTGCTTAACCACTGAGTCATCCCTGCCTCTTTTTATTTTTTATTTTGATAGGTTCTTGCTAAGATGCTTAGAGCCTTGCTTAGTTGCTGAGGCTGGCCTCAAATTTACAATTCCCCTGCCTCAGTCTCATAAGTGTTGTTGTGACTACAGGTGTGCACCACCCCACCTGGTCAGGAATTTTAAATTTTTGTTTGAAATTTAAAACAGTGAAACAGAGTGTAAAACATCAACTGTAATATTTTTGTTTGGCAAATGCAAATTTTTAGATCATATGTGAAATCACTGAATTTAAATAATTTCAATATTATAATTTAGTCTTCTAAATTTGTTAATTATATTTGTTGCAAACTTTAGAGATGAATCAAGGAAACAATTATTATGACTAATTATTCACATGGTTAGTACTGAAAATAATTTTATCCTATATGAACAGGGGGAGAAGGGTTTAAAAGTGATCTGCCCTGGGTATCAAAAACATGAGGTACAGCATTGCCTATATGGAGAACAAGAATAGCTTTCTCTGCAAAATGACTTCTTAATGGTATCATAAGGGCCCACTAGACAGAGATCAAGAAAAAAAGAGCAAAACTGTGGTATTTACCCTTCCCCTTTCTGCTGGCTTGCTCTGGTTTAGCAACATGCTTTGCCTTTGGCCAGAGCTCACAGCTCCTGTCAGAGTCTCTCTTTGTATAGCTGATAATCAGCATTCTCTCTCTCCTCCCTCTGTCTTCTGGATTATTGATTGTCCCTCTTGCCAGTTCCAACCCAGGGCTGCAAACACACTGTCTTTACTTATACTTACTAGTGTAGGATACTGTATTCCCCCTTATAATCTGCCCATGCCTATATAAATTTAGTTTAAATCTGAAAATTACTCGATTTATGTTTCAACTACTTTCTGCTGAAACCCTAATACATGTTATTCTTCTTAAGCCTAATTTCTATCACAACTCTTCATTATCATAGACCTCAAATGGAAAATTGTCTCCTCCTTATATTTGAACATTCTAAATCTATGAGCTCTTAGGATCATGGAACTGAAGCAGTTGAAATTAATTGCTTTATTACAGTTTTGCTGTTCAGGGAAGAATGGGGAACTGTCACAGGATGTACACTTGGTTAAGGAATCTACTGCAGCGCAGCCTCTAAAAACCACCACCCTTCTCAAATACTTGTCAGTCAACTCATAAAAATAAAACCTAACAAATTGCCTCATTGACACAATGCCTCCGCTAATCAAAACCTTTGATCATTTTTAAAAGTCTAATCTTAAAGATAACTGAAGTCCTGACTTTAGTCTGTCCAAAACCCCTGTATTTCACTTTTTCCAAGTTAACCATAACTTCAATGATGACTAACAGACAGACTAAAAAAAAAATTAGAATAAAAAATTTTGGGTTGTCAATATCTTAAAAATACTTTTTATGGTAAAAAAGTCACATTCATTGAAATTCAGAGAATCTTGACTCTCTGAATTTATATTTAAAATGACTTAAATACGTTCATAGTATGAGAACTTTACCTCAGAGTACCAAGCAAATACAAGTAAGAAAGCAATAGAATTATACTTAGAAAAGTGTAAAATCACATAAGTTCTGCAAAACCAGTTTATCAATCTGCCTGACCTCAATATGATTATACAAAAGAGAACTCAGTGATCAAAAGGGCTACAGAAATACACTGACCATGGCTAATCTCTACTGATGAAAATAAGAGCTAGAGTTGAACAACAAAAAAAGCAATAGCAATAAGAATAGCTAACACTTATATCATGGTTACTATGTGTACAAGACACTGACTAAATATTTTTCATGCATTGACTCATTTTATCCTCAGAACAATGCCAGAAGTTAGATCACTCTTACTATTCCCATTTTATAGATGACGAAACTGATACTGGGAGAGTGTAAGTAATTCGTCCAATTCACATGACTAGTAAGTGATGAAGCAAGGATAATAAGCACAGGTCATCTGGTCTGGGCCCATACATCTAACGCCTTGATATATCATCTCTATGGGAACACAGAACTTTAAATGGATGTGCAATTAAAAAAAAAAAAAAAAAAAACAATTGGCTTAATAGCTGCACATGAATTCCATTTAATCTTTTTTTCTCTTTTGGGAACAATTAAACACAAGAACCTGAAGTATCCCAAGAGAACTCTTATTGCCACAACATTTGCAAGGTCATGATAGCAGCACCAAGGCCTTGGGACCTCACACTGTCAGGAAAAAAAAGACAAACTTTATCAGTAATTCTTATCAGTTGTGATGAAATCAAGAGCCCATCTGTGATTCTGTTGCCAGTTATGGTCCATCTCCCCAGAAAATGTCTAGAGAAATTGGCTAGATTGAAGAGGAGGTAGGAAAAGACAGCTGATATTAGAAAATAACTCATTTTAACACCTGAATTTGTAGGATGAAAAATTTAATTTTACAAAACATGCTAAATTGGCTATAATTATTAAGACTCTTACCTTCCTGCCAGATGGTGTGCTTATGCCACACCAGTACCAACTTGTTCACCTCAGCACAGCCATCTGTAGGGGTATCACATAACTGGAAGCCCTTGGCCATGCCTCTCAGAAGCCAACTAGAATGTATGTTGTACTGTTAATCATGATAAGGAAACCTGGACCTGTCAATAGAAATTAAGTTGAGGCTCATAACTCATTTCCTCATAGCCAGGGGAGTCAACAGATAAAAATTTATTTTGATTCCAAGGTGGCTTTGTATCTCATTAGCAATCCCATGAGTTTCTAACCCTTTTCATTCAACTGTCAACAACAGTCCTTGTTGTTATGAATAAAGAATCCGTCCAAACTGGGATTATAAAAAGAACAGGGGGGAAAAATCAGTTCCCTTTCTCAGACTCCGTGTGGAAGAGCTGAGCTGGTTTAACTCCCTAGGGAGTACCCTTTTATTTTCTTTACAATCCTGGTCACGACTGGGATTCAGGCATTTGCATCATGCAGCCTTGATTGCTGCTGCAATTCTTTTCAGTGAAAATACAACACAAAAGAACAGGGCATATTTGAAATTCTAGTGAATCAATGTTAATTTGATTGAGGAAGACTAAAAACTAAAATTAAAATCTGAAGGGAGGCAGATTAAGTTACTAATTAACCAGGGTTGCCAGAGAACAACAATGTAGAAAAAGAATGAGGAAGAAGACATCCAGTAAAACTGTCATACATTCAACCAGAAATGGATCCTTCTATCTCACAGGTGCAAAAGAGATGCAAGTTTGCAGCAGTTGCCTCCTATCAAGGGATTCACAATCTTAAAGTGTACCGTTTCTTTTGGCATTAGGTTTTGCCAAATGATTCACACATGTTGGAAATACAGAGAGGAACCTGAAAGAGTGGCACTTCCCTTAGCCAGGAATGGATTGAGACAGAAACATTAAATTTGATGGGCATGGTTTGACACATTTCTGTGCTTTTCAGCCATCCATCCCATGTACTCAGGCCTCTTCCATGGTTTCAGGCTTTTATTGGGTCTAGCCAGTAGAAGGGTTGAGGCAATCTCTGAATAGGTAAATATATTATGATTATCAAACTGTAGGCCTTTATAGTAGTTTTCCTCCAACAGTAGAGTCAAATTTTGATTTGATGCAAATTGATAGTACTCTGAACACCACATCCCCCACCCCCCTTACAAGTTGTTTGAAATAAACGAAAGGAAATATTCCTTATTTATAAAGTTACAGCAGACTCAGCTAAGCATAATTTAGTATGGCACATTCTGAAATGTTGGACTTTGTTTATTTTGTTTTGCTAACTCTTAATTAAGGTGACACGTTTCCTTGGGTGTTTTGTGATTTGGAGTTATAAATTTTTGTTTCCGTGAGAATCCTGTGTGGCCTGAGTTGAGGATATGTCTTTACTAAAAGGCTTCCTATGTTCTTCAGCTAGAACCTCAGGGATGATATCTGGGAACCATGTTTATGTTAATTGCTCTGCTTGGGGTTTATCTGCTCTTGTAGGTAGTGTAAATCTTGTCACAATCCCATAAAAAGGCCCCTGGTTACATATTCTCAGGGGAATTTTTTTGTCCTCACTCGAAACTCAGACCATGATACAGAAAGTTCCTTGCTGCCTCCTTCTGTGAGTGGATTTTTATTCTAGTTCACTTGTTTTCAGAGGTATATCCTCAAGGATCCTGGCTCAACATAAAAATCTTGGAGCTATCATCCTACTTTATGGCTACCTGTGTTCATTTACACATAGAACCTTTGATCCTAAGATTGGCAATAGCCTCCAGATGAGAGTAATAGAAACTTCATTACCTGTTTTTTAAGATTTCTCTTTTCTTTTTGACTTTTTGGAGTTTAATTACCAGGAGTTTGGTTATGCATTGAAAAAGATTACTGGTTATATTCTATGTAGCATTTTCAGGTGTTTGGTAGCAAGAGTATTTCAGGATATGTAGTTCCCTTTTAGCAAAAACAACAACAAAAAGAAGAGGAGGAGGAGGAGGAGGATACGGAGATGAAAAGAAAGAAAGAAAGAAGAAAGAAGAAGAAAAAAGAAGGAAGTGCCAGGAATATTGGCTCATGCCTGTAATCCCAGTGGCTGGGAGGCTGAGGCAGGAGAATTATGAGTTCAAAGCCATCCTCAGCCAAAGAGAGGTGCTACGCAACTCAGTGAGATCCCCATCTCTAAATAAAATACAAAATAGGGTTGGGGATGTGATTGAGTGCCCCTGGTTTCAATCTGTGGTCACCCACAGATTGAAAAAAAAAAAAAAAAGTAGAAGGAAATATTAAAAAATGCTAGTTGAATGTGGTGACTTTGGTCATCTTAATGACTGGTCTCTCCTGATTGCTAATTCTTTGACTGGTAACCTGGCCATTGTGGTTGAGAACCTAACATCATTTCTGCTCTATTCTAAACCAGTGGTTCACAAACTTAAGTGCATCTAAATTGCTTGGAATTCTTGTTAAAATACAAATTGTTGTTCTTCAACTCTAGTGATCCTCATTCAGTAAGTTCGAAGTTGGTTCTAATATTTTGCATAATTCTCAGGTGCTAATGGTCTAGGGCTGGCTACATTTGACAATCAGTTATGACTATTCTTTCCTTCTCATTGGTGATTAGTGTACAAATGTGAGTGTAATCTAACTCTGCCAGAATAGTTATAAGAGAAAGTCTGCTGGGACTTTCAGGAATGGTTACTTCAATTCTGAGAAAGAAAAGCAGGAATAAGTAGTTTCCTCTGGACATTGTCAAGACATAACATGTGGTAAAAGCAGGCATCTTGCTTGCTTCAACTTGATAATGGAGTTGAGGGCAAAATTAAGAGAACCCCAGAACAACTGAGCTGGAATTCTGATAGCTACTCTTTGTCTAGGTTCTGCCCTACCTGATATGTGGGATACTATATAAATAGTAAATACTATATAAATAACCAGGGTTTTCTGGTTATCATATCACTATACCGAATCTTGTTCCCTGCCCCACCCCAGCTATAGAGTACCAAAGTCTTTGAGCTCATTTCAAATTTGTGCTTTCGTTTCTTTTCTGAAATTTCTAATTTCTGTGATACTTTCTTTCCCACTTTATACCTCACCCCAACCCCCAATCTCATGTCTACAGGAGTAAATACTGGAAGGCAAACTAACTTTGCCCAACCAGTAGAACACAAGATATTCACTGTATTCTGTGCTTAGTATGAAAAACAGAAAGTGACAGACAATGATAGATTTTCTGTTCAGAAGCCCAAGACTTCAAAGAGGAGAACTTGGTGGTTCCAATTTCCTTAAAGGAAAAGTTGTTGGAGTTTCTTAACAACTAAGTTAGTTCTTATTTATATAATTATCATCCTGGGCTAGTTTTAGCATTCCTGTATTGTACTTAGCCTTGCCTTAAAATATTCAACCACAAAAGTTTGGCAGAAAACATTTTGTTTCCAGTGAGTTAACCAAGTGTTACTGAATACATAGTGTGCTTAGGGCTATGTGTTAAATGCTATGGAGAACAAAGATATTCAAAGTTCTTCACCTCATGGAGCATACGGTTCATTTCAGAAGAAAATAAAAAGTATTTTGATAACTTGTTTCATCATGTGGTTTTACCTGCCCAATCTGCTTTGAAGAGCTTGACAGCTCCTCTAGTGAAGTTAGAACTCATTTTTGACACCATGGCTCTGTCCACCCCCTTGATTATCCTGGTATACAAAGCATCTTAGAATACTTGAAAGTTGAAGTTAGCGGTTCTCAGAGTGTGGACCCTAGATCCGCAGCATTTGCACCTCTGGGGAATAGTTATTAATCAAATTCCCAGGCTCCACCCAGAGCCACTGAATTGAAAACTCTGGAACTGAGCCCTAGGAATTTGTTTTAACAAGTTAGTTCTTTGGGGAATTCTAAAATTTTGAGAACCAGTGATCTAAGGAGTCAATTGTTTTACTCTCCTACCTGCCAAATTATCTTTCTCACTTCCTAGTTTCCCTTTTGTTTTGTTTTATTTATTTATTTTTAACAAGTTAGGACATTTTGTGCTGCAAGTCACAGCAGAAACATTTATCAAATAAGCTTAACAATGAGAACATATATTGGCTCATGTAATTGGAAAACTAGCATAAGGGGAGGTTCCATAATTGACCTAATCTACCACCTCTGGCTTGATTTCTCTGGGAATCTATTAATTCTGCCCTCTCCTGAAGGTTAGCCTTACCTTCAGGCTGCCAGAAAGCAGCATTAGAAGTTCAGTCTCACATCTACACATAAAAGTCTTTAGAGGAAAAGAGAGGTTTCAATTCTTGAAATGCTTCCCAAAAATGAGATATAAACTTTCCCAGAAATCCCTAGAACACCTTTCCTCTTTTGTTACTGGCCCAAATTGCAGCACATATTCATTTTTGTTTTGTTTGCCTTTATTGGTGTTTTAGAGTTATACAAAATTGTTGGGTTCATTTTGAAATAATAATACATGCATAGAGTTTAATTTACTCTATTTCAGTTCCCAGTGCACTCCTTTCCCTTCCCTCCTCCTTTTTCCTATTCCTCTTTCTCTATTATACTGATCTTCCTTTAACTCATTTATTTTTCAAATCGATGCTTATATATACTCACAAATATATAAGAAATATACATATATATATATATATATAAGCATCAATTTAAAAAAAAAGATATAATTCACTATGGTATACTTCTACCTGCACAGAGTATAATTTTGTCAGATTCATTCCCCATTTTCTCCCATTTCCTGTCCTTACTTTCTCTTTCCCAATCTCCCTCTACTCCATTGATCTTTGATATCCACCCCCTGCCCCTTTTTTTCCCTTACTTTGCTCTAACTTCCACATATGAGAGAAAACATTAGACCTTTAATTTTCTGAGTCTGGCTTATTTCACTTAGCATTATAGTCTCCAGTTCCACCATTACTGGCAAATACCATAGTTTCTTTCTTCTTTATGACTGAATAAAACTCCATTTCGTGTGTGTATGTGTATGTATGAGTTGTTTCTGGACAACCCTTAGAAGCCAATAGTATACAATACAAAAGAAAACATAGCATTGCATCTGCATAACAAATCAGGGGAACTGTCCCAGGGCAGGATGTGCCACTTACACATGTTCAATGGTTATATCTACCTCTTTTGAAATATGCTGAAAGTTATTTGCTAACTAATAAAATACCAGAAGATGCAAAAAATTTACCACTTAATAAATTAAGTAGGTTCAAAGTTATCACCATAATCCCGTTACTATCACTTGTAATCTCATGTGCTTTCAAAGGTGGAGGAGAAAGGGGATGGATTTATGCTGAGCCTGCTGGGAATTGAATATATCCATGGGTTTCCCAAGATTGTGTATAATGAATATGAACAAGATCTGTTTTCAGTGCTTGGAAGAAAAGCTTAGGAGGGCAAGTCTAGGATTAACATCATGTTACCACTTAATTCCTGAAGATAATTCCTAATTTATAATAATGAAAGCCCCTAGAAAACAAACCAAGGTGGCCATGACTTGCTCGAGGATCTACTCTATAACAAATGCTGCTATTTAGCAGACACAATTTTTTACACTCACAATTTACTATGCCCAATAATTTTTCAAATTATTGATCTTTTTCCTTCTTTTCCTTTAGTTTACAAGAATAAAAAATATAATCTTCAATATAAAAATAAATCCATATCTACAGGTTGGGAACTAGTTCTCCAAGTAAATGCTAGAACAAAAATTAAGATAAAAGTACATGTTTCAGTTGACTAGGAATAAAACCAAATGTCACCCAAGCAAAAACAGACACATGTCACAAATATGCCAAAGCTACATTCAAGGGTAATGTTGAGTGTGTCTATGTGTGTGTATCCAGGTACAGAGAAAATTTCAAAAGGAAAAACAACTATCATGTAATGTGAATATAAATTTTTCCCAAGATTGGGTGACCCGACTGTTCTTTGGTCTGTTTACCATGGTGCATCAGTGATCCCACATTTCCTAAGCTCCAACAATTTACTCTTCTTGAAACTCAACTCCACTGTTCCATCTAAATCTATAAAAGTACAAGACATATTCTATATAGTCATGCATTCCATGGTCCCAGTTTATCTCCCTAATGTTATAACATGTTTGCCATTCTTTTTTGGAACCCTGAATCTTTGGACATATAAAACATTTGCCTCAAACAAGCAGAGTATATCCCTTGCATGTTAACACTCAACATATCATGGATTATTTGAAAACTTTATTAATGATGATAGTAGAAAACAACCTTGAAAGAAGAGCATCAGAAAAACCTCTCCTGAAAGACCCCTACCAAATGGCTTTCAATTTTGTGTGCTATTTAAATCTTACCTCAATGAATGTTATAGTACCAGTTGTCAATTCATGCTTGAGAAAGCAGAATTTAGGCACTCTGTTAAGTACAATCATTTAATATGACTCTGTAGTTGAGAGTCTTTGTCAGTTATTCATTTTAAATATAAAGTAACTGAAGCCCAGGCAATCAGGTTAAAGGTAGACATTTTCTACAAGATTTCCTTTCTCTTCAAAAAAAAAAAAAAAGTTCTTTCCACTGGGTGTGATAGTGCAAGCCTGTCTCAGTGGCTGAGGCTGAGAGAGGAGAATGGAGAATTCAAAGCCAGCCTCAGCAAAAATGAGGCGCTAAGCCAATCAGTGAGGCCCTGTCTCCTAATAAAATAGGGCTGGGATGTGGCTCAGTGGTTCAGTGCCCCTGAGTTCAATCCCTGGTACTACCAAAAAAAAAAAAAAAAATGCTTTGCATTTAATCCACACCTCATCCTCTTATTTATTCACATACTCAACTTTGCCAGTTAGAGTTGAAATAAGTAAATACATGGTAAATATGAAGTATTTATGAATGCATCTATTTCTTTAGAGAAAGTATCTTCTTCTTTTTAAATCATTATTGTTCATGTCCAGAAATAATAATAGCCCATAAGAGGATTAGGACCTGTATTTGTCCTTAACTCTCTTCCTACTATATTTTTCCTCTTAATTTTTAAAAATTTTAACTTTCCATTTTAATTTAGAAAGGAACTTCAAAATAGCACAAGAAAGTTCAGAACACTTGTCACCTTGCTTCCTCAAATGTTAATGCCTTATAGTTATCAAAATGAGGAAACAAATATTGATATAATATTATGAACTAATCCATAAATCTTATTTAAATCTTTCCATTTGTCCATCTAATGTCCTTTTTCTGGTCTAGGGTTCATTTACATTCACTCAATGTACTTATTTTTCATGTCTCCTTAGGATTCTCAAACATAGGACAATACTCCAGTATTTTTATGACCTTTTATGACCATGATAACTTGGAAGAGTACTGGCTGGTTATTTTGTATAATAGCCCTCAGTTTGGGTTTATTTGATGTCTCTCATTATTAAATTCAAGTTATGACCATTTGACCCAGCTATCTCACTCCTTTGCCTATACCTAAAGGACTTAAAATCAGCATACTACAGTAACACAGCTACATCAATGTTTATAGCAGCTCAATTCACAATAGCTATATTGTGGAACCAACCTAGATGCCATTCAACAGATGAATGGATAAAGAAACTGTGGTATATATATACAATGGAATATTAATCAGCCATAAAGAAGAATAAAATATGGCATTTGTAGGTAAATGGATGGAGTTGGAAAATAGCATGCTAAGTGAAATAAGGCAATCCCAAAAAACCGAAGGCTGAATGATTTCTCTAATAAGTAGATGCTGATACATAAGGGGGAGGGGTAAGGCAAGAATGGAGGAAGGATGGATTGTATAGAGGAAAATGAGGGGTGGGGAGGGGGCGGGGGGAAAGGAAAGATAATAGAATGAGACAAACATCATTACCCTATGTACACATATGATTACATAAACGGTGTGGCTCTACTTTGTGTAGAACCAGAGAAATGAAAGTTGTATCCCATTTGTGTACAATGAATCAAAATAATAATAAAAAATATTTTGAACATAAAAAGTAAAATAAATTCAGGTTATGGACTTCTAACGAGAATATTATAAGAGTGATATTGTACTTTTCTCAGTGAATCATATCAAGATACATATGATGCCAATATGTCTTATTACTGATGATGCTAACTTGAATCACTTTGTTAAAAGATGTCTGCAAGGTTGTTTTACTATAAGGGTACTATTTTACATTTCAAAATTAGCATTTTGTGGAGAGATACTTTGAGACTATGCAAATACTTTTGTCTCCAGTTTTAGCATCCATTAATGATTCTGGTCTATAATTATCATAGTATTTGACAAATGGTGATTTTTTTTCCTATTTCCACCATTTTTTTCTGTATTTATTAATTAGAATTCTGCTGAGATTTTCTTTCTCCTCATTTATTTGTTAGTTTTAACAAATAAACTCAAGAATATTTATTTTTTGAACTCAAGACTATTTACTTTATTCTACAAACTATAATCCATTACTACCATTAGTCATTTAGTTGCTCAAACTGTTTTCAATTTGGCCAGAAGTAGCTTAGGCATTCTTGGTATGTCCCAATCATTTCTTTAGCACATCCTTATTTTCTGCTATAATAAGATGCTCTTAAGTTCATCTTACATTTTCTCTGCCTCAGTCCTAGAATCAGCATTTCTCTGAGGAGTAGGTTTTTTTAATTGGAAAGGTATTTTGAAACCAAGATCTGAGCTGGTAATGCTCACTGGGTTTTTACTGCTTCTATGCCATATCAATGGACAGAACTATGGAATATATATATTATTCTAAACCATGCATTTGTGAACATATATATCTATTTTTATATCCATGTGTGTCTATATTGAAAACCAAGTTTATATTGACATCTCTAGTTCCAGTCAATCAAAGGGGTCATCCTAGCCAACCTTCTCTCCTTCTTTGTATTTTCATTCTTTGTCAGATTTTCTATATCTATAATATATTCACTTATTTGCTCTAAAATATACATAAAATCATTTTAAAGTGGCTAAACCACCCCTGTGAAAAACAAGCTATTACCTAAAGAACAGTCCTTTTAGTCTTTTGCCTTACAATATATAATTAGTATGTAATCAATTCTAAAATTTCTAGGTTAATTCTTTCCTTCTTTGCCCTAATAAATTGCTTTGTTATTCATTATAATTGTTTCATTTATTACTACTTATATTCCATTTATTATTTCCCCACATCCTGGATTACTTTTTGAATTAGTGAAACGTTAGCATAGCTCTAAAAGTCAGACTACACAAAAAGGTATATTCAGAGTATCTCAATTACTCATCTCTTCTACTCCATTTCCATTCCCCTCTACTTTTTCCCTCCCACCTCCTATATGTAACCAGTCTTACTCACTCCTGGCATGTCTCTCCTGTATATTTTTTTTCACAAAGATATATTTTCTTATTTGCCTACCTTTCTTACATGCAAAGTATCATGCTATAGGTAGTCATTCACACATTGCTTTTTTCACCTAATAATACATGAGGACATTGCTCCATAACTGTTCATAGAGTTATAATTTATTTTTAAATCTTTTATTTGGAGGCTGTGCGAGTTTCTTCAGGAAGATGGAGGAAAAGGATATAATAACTTGTTCAAATTTTAGACTGTTTGAACTAATATTTTCCAGAAGAATTGTTTCTTAAAACACCAGTGGCACAAACAGGCATGCTTAATGTGACAGAATCCCTCCTTTTATTGTGCCAAATAGTTCCTCATTCATGTACAATAAAGCATCTCACCTAGAACAATAGCCCACATAGATTTTAAATGACTTTATCATTCCTGGTATCTTTCTTTTAAGCTATATTTTAACTTTGTAGTAATTTAGTAAATTCTTGATGAGTATTGACCACTTCCTAAACACTTGCAACTGTGGGCCAAGACACACTGCAGAAGAAAGTTAAGTGCCATGAAATAGAGTTAATGGTAAATCTATAAAGCCAGGCTAAATGCCAGGAAAGTCATATTAAAAATGCCCTAGAAATTCAGAGGGGAAGAGGCCTGCCCAATAAAATGGGTACAGATACCATTTGTTATGTTTTTATTGATATTGCTGAACCAATGATGTTTTGTTTTTCTTGTTTTACTAGTAAAGTATTATAGGTCTGAGAAATAAGCTAAAAGGAGAAAACACTCATCTGAGGTAGAATGTAAAGTAAGAGATGATTCCAAACTTCAAATTACTACAGCAACTTAATGGATCCTAATTCTGATCTTGCAAATATATAGTTTAATCATCACTGAAAAACTATAAAAAATATCCAGAAGAAATAGCAGGCTAGAAACAGTAACATGTTAGAAAGCAAAAGGAAAGATGTGAATGACAACTCAGCTTCCACAAAACTCTTTGTGATCTGATGATCATTAACATAGATAACATAGTTTTAGTTCATACTGTACTTCTATCTCTTCAAAGTTAGTTTTCTTGTTTCTAGACGAGTGCATTTTAACCACTTTTTTCATCACTGACACCCCCCAGGTGCTCTTTTAGACTTGTTTTGTAAACTCCCCTCATAAGATTTCAATATCTCTGTGTGTGTGTCTGTCTCTGTGTGTGTGTGTGTGTGTGTGTGTGTGTGTGTGCGCTGTGTGTATACCTGTGCTTTAGATACAAAAAGAGTCAAGTTTTCTTGGCCCTCCAAGAATCAATTTTCACTACTTGGGAGGAATCATGTCCCTGTTAAGAATGGAGGTTCTAGATACTCTTCATTTTGCCATTTTCTGTTTAAAAGTTTTCTATTTCCAAAAGGAAAATGAAAAGAAGTGAGAAAGAATCAAGTGAATATCAAACTACTAAGCAACAAATAAAAGAAAAATCAGAAGGAAAAAAAATAAGTAAATAAATGAAAAGAAGAAAGTTCAATTCAAGCATAAGTCAAGAAAACAGATTTGGTGTATTGATAACATTCCACAACAGCTGGAAATGGTTACGTGGTAAAGTTAGTTGTCTTCGTCAATGCTGCACCTCATATTTTGCTATTAAAGAAAATTTATTTTCACCATGCAAATTACAGCTATACTTTCCAAGGGCAGAAAATCACTTTGAATCAGATTTAGCTCTGTCACCTCATGGCCTTAAGAAAATGTCCATAAAAGAACCATTTTCTCAGACTGTAAAACCGGACCTAAAGAAAGTAATCTGATAATAACACTGTTGTCTGTTTGCATGTATACATTTTTGTATTCTGAATAAAGTCTATCAATGCTGAAAAAAAAGACAGTAATCTGAGAATAAATGACTCACTTTTCAAGAGAAGGCATGCTGGGTTTTTTTTAATCATTATAAAATGATAAAATTAGGAGATTCTCCTTGGCATTAACCTTGCTATATACAGAAGAAACTATGGGAAATTCAGGATAGTCATGTCCCAATAAAGTAGGGGAACAATATTGGGTCCTTCCCATTGGAATGATCCAATCTTCCCATAAACAAATTCTGGAGAAGAACTATAATAACAGTCTTCTGTGAAATTAAAATAACAGAATTGGAATAGTGGGAACCAATGTACTTTGCATGCCAAGCAATTTCATAGATTAATATGTTTATTTCTCAAAACCACACCATGCTGTGCTATTTCATGTCATTTTAAGAGATGATAAATATGCCCTGGAAAGGAATCTAATTTCTCTCAGGGTCACACAGCTACTACATGATGCAATGTGGATTTAGATCCAGGTCGAACTACAAAATTAATATCCTTGTCCCAACATGGGTCCAAAAATTTGCTATAGACACCTACTGCCCTTCCTTATTTTTTCATGCCACTTCTTCCTATGTTTTTCTCCAGAAGGTAATACTACTAAAACCTGCATATCTTCATTTTTCCTTAACCACCTACTTTTTCCTTCTTAGGTCAGTGCCTCACTGGCACTGGCTTGCTCCTGCACTTTAAAAGTTCATGGAATACTTGAAGGTGCAGGTCTTACTTGCAACTCTTCTGGAGGAGTGTTAGGAACACATACCTGCTGAATAACCTACTTCTCATAACCAGAACAGTAATCCTTTGCATTAAACAGCTAAGCATTTTCCTTGGTTCATTTCCCTTTTAGTCTCAATCCTCACAACCTAGTTTTGCACTTCCAAGTAAAACACTTGAAAAACATTCTTGCCTTGGGCTCTATCTTCTAGATAGATAAACTAAGTATACTCTTCTATGAAGCTTGATAATATTCAAGATTTTTATGAAGAGATTCACTGGATACTTAAAAAATTGAAATCTGTTACATAGACTTTGGTTTGGAGTAGTTTCATGTCCACTGAAAAATTCAGCAAATGGTACAGAGATTTCCCATATAATCCCTACGGTATCATATGCACAACCTGCCCTACTATCCAAATCCCATACTAGAGCAGTACATTTATTAAAATCAACACACTCATTATGTCACATCATTATACTCAAAGTCCGTATTTTACATGAGGGATTCACTCTTGGCGTTATATATTTTATGGGTTTTGGCAAATATATAATCGACATACATACTGCTAGATTACATAAAAGCATATTTGGCATGTAAGAATACTGCTCAAGTGTCTTCCAAAGTGGCTGTACAATTTTTCATTCCCACCAGCAATGAATGAGAGTTCTTGTTGCTCCATATCTTCCTCAGATTTGTTGTCAGTGTTTTGAGTTTTGGTGATTCTAATCAGTATGTTTTGCTATCTTACTATTATATAAGTCAAGTATCCCTTATTTGAAATGTTTGGAACTGAAGTGTTTTCCTACTTTGTATTATTTTTTAATTTTTGAATACTTGCATAAACATGATGAGATAGCTCAGTGATAGGACTCAAGTTTAAACAGGAAATTCATTTATGTTCCATACATTTTATGCACATAGCTAATACATATACAATCATTATATACTTGGAATTATACACTAAGGCAAATGGCACTGTGCTTTTAATTTCAAATTCCATTTATTCATTGCTGGTATATAAGAAAAGGGCTTACTTTTGTATATTTACCTGTATTCTGAAACTTTATTATACTTACTATTATTTCTAGTAGTTTTAGATTTATTACATAGATAATCATGCTATCTGCACACATAGATGGTTTTATTTTTTCCTTCCCAATCAGTATACTTTTACCTCCTTTTCTTTCCTGGGATTCTAGCACAATGTAGAAAAGCAATGGTAGAAGGGGACATTCTTGCCTTGTTTCAGATTTTAGCAGGAAACAAGGTATCGGTTATAGGTTTTTTGTAGTTGTTCTTTATGAAATTTAAAGAAAGCTACCTTCTGTTCCCAGATTGCAGACAACTTTAATCATGAATTGGTGTTGGATTCTGTCAACTGCTTTTTCTGAATCTATTGATATGACCATGTGATTTTTCTTTTTTGATGTTGAAATGAAATAATTAGTTGATTTTAGAATATTAAATCAGGCCTTGTATAACTGAAATAAATACCATTTGGTCATGGTGAATAATTCTCTTTATATTGGATTCTATTTGCTACTATTTTGTTGCTGTACTTAATTTTGGTATAAAAATATATTTTTTTACTCTTAAAGTAAATGTAGTAAACTACATTCAAGAATAATGAAGGAAGGCTGGGGTTAAGGCTGTGGTAGAGTGCTTGCCTAATACATGTGAGGCACTGGGTTCAATCCTCAGCATCTCATTAAAAATAAATAAATAAAATAAAGATATTGTGTCCATCTACAACTAAAAATATTTTTTAAAAATAATGAAGGAAATGGAAAAGAGAAATACCATCCAAGATCCTACCTTCCAAGAAAATCAATGATATTCTTTTCCTGTATATCCTTCTGGTACTTTTTGGTTTGTTAATTTCTAACAATAATTATGACAACAATGACAAAATGTCTACATTTGGTTCAGAAACTAAAATATACCACAAGAGTTACGGAGAGATCCAAGATGGTGGACTAGAGGAAGGCTGCATTCCTTGTTGCTCCATAAACTAGGATTCAAGCAGAAGAAATACTGTTTCTCTGTGATGTAGTCATGGCTGCCCACTGATCTCCTGCGTTTACCCCATTCATCCACCTACTGTGTGCCAGCATATCACCTGCCTTTTGAGTGCAGATCGCTCACTAACCACTGCCTATCATCTGACATTTCCCTGTTTGCCTGCCTCTTGCTTGCCCATCGCCCCCCTTTCCCCTCACATTGCCTACTGCTCAATGTCTACCAGTCAATTGTCCACCATTAGCCTGCAGACCACCCGTAGACTGCCAGCAGATTGCCTGCTGCTCCCTGTTTTCTGGAAGTCCATTGTCATAGTACTCACAGGTTTGGTAACATGTAACTGCCGCCATTTTGGGGCAACAGCCAGGACCTGCAGGTTTGCCACTGCCATCTCAGGGCATATCCACCTCAGTCTGGGGACTCAGGTCAGGGATTGGAGATACAATGTGGTACCTGCAGGTCTGGTTGCATCTGAGGTCTTTCTTCTCGGTATGATAGTGGCTGCCATCTGGCAGTCTCTTTGAAAGGTCACTCCTTTGTCCTTTGTGTGAGCGCATCCCTAGTGGTCTCTCTGCAAGTTGAAAGGGCTGCAGCAAGACAGGACCTGGGGAAGTTGAAACCCAGGTCCATCATATTGCAGTTGGGTTTGTGTGGGCCAGTCTTGGTCTGGCAAGCCTGAAGAAAGCCAGATACTAGGGGCAGTTCCCTGGGAGATCACAGGTTGAAGAAACTGGAGAAATCTGGGCTCTCTGCAGTTCAGGGAGTCCTGGAAGTGTACAGGGATGGAAGGGTCAGCTACAACAGGTGGGAAGACTGTAAGAGGGTGTGAAGGCATCTTGATATGGGCTCACCCAACCAGTCCAGCTGGAGCTAACATCAAACTTCAGACAACCCAACCTGTCCGTGGAGAAGGGAAGCTGAGAAATTTTTTGAAAGCCAAAAGAAACGATCATTCAATTTTTCATTGAGACTTTTCTCCCTTTTATTCTTTTTTCACCCTCTCTCACACCTCTACCATCTTTGAATCCAAATAGTTTTCATGTATCAATTTATTGAGGAATGGGATGTCTGAATAGTGACAGTTCTGTTGTGTATTCTTATATTTTTACTTTTTAAAAAAATCTGTACATATTTTTTTTCTCTCACCTACCTGTCTCTCTGGATTCCCTTTCTCACTTCTCTCATATTAACAACCAACCTCTATTAATTCCTCCCTCACTCTTTTACCTCTATCTTCAATTTTTACCTCTATCTTCTCTCCCTCTACCTCATAAATATCACATCTTACACTACTTCTGTACCCTCATTGTCCATCATTTGGAATGGTAAACCCTTTTAGCAAACTTACTATTTATATTGAAGACAATAATAGAACACTTCATTTCTGTCTATTGTGACAAAACTGCAAATGCCTTAATAGGAGCCATTTGGTTTAAGGTGGTATATCATTTGTATTGGGTGCTGTTAATATTGGTCTCCCCCTTAAAAGTGAGGTACAGGAAACTTTCAGGGACACTATAAGGCTATAGGGTAGAATCTGTTCTGCTTCAGATCCATACCACTAGATGAGAAGACACACAAACAACATGAAAAAAACAAGGGAACAAAGTTACTCAAACAAACCAAGATGTTCCAACAATAGAATCCATAGACAACACAGTAGAAGAAATGGCAGAGAAGTTTAGAAAATACTTAGTTAGTTAGATTGATCTTCCAAATAAAGGATGGTATTAGAGAGAAAATACAGGAAGTGAAAGATCCCTTGAATAAAGAGGCAGAGATAATAAAAAGGGATCAAGCAGAAATCCCCAAAATGAAGAAAAAAATAAACCAAATTGAAAATTCAATGGAAAGTATCACTAACAGACTAGACCACGTGGAAGACAGAACCTCAGACAATGAAGACAAAACATGTATTCTTGAAAATAAAGCTGACTATACAGAGAAGAGGGTAAGAAACCATGAACAGAACTTCCAAGAAATATGGGATAACATGAAAAGACCAAATTTAAGATTTATTGAAATAGATGAAGGCATAGAGATACAAACCAAAGGAATGCACAATCTTTTCAATGACATAATATCAGAAAACTTCCCAAATCTAAAGAATGAAATGGAAAATCAACTACAAGAGGCCTACAGGACCCCAAATGTACAAAATTACAACAGACCCACACCAAGGCATATTATAATGAGAATGACTAACATACAGAATATGGGTAGAATTTTAAAGACTGCAGGAGAAAAAATCAAATTACATATAGGGGGAAACCAATTCAGATCTCAGCTGATTTCTCAATTCAGACCCTCAATGCCAGGAGGTCCTAGAATAACTAATATATCAACCTCTGAAAGAAAATGGATGCCAACTGAGAATTTTAAATCCAGCAAAATTAAGTTTCAGATTTGAAAATGAAATAAAACTTCCATGATAAAAAAAAAAGTTAAAATAATTCACAACTAGAAAGCCTGTACTATAGAACATTCTCAGGAAATATTCCATGAGGAGGAAATGAAAAAAAAAAAAAAAACAATGAAAACAAGCAAAGGGAGAAACCACACTAAAGGAAAGGTTAATCAAAGGAGAAACTAAGTCAAGCTAAGAAACAAAAATAAACCAAAATGACCAGTAATACAAAGTAAATCTCAACAATAATGCTGAATGTTAATGGCCTAAACTCATCAATCAAAATACATAGACTGGCAGATTGGATTTTAAAAAAAGACCCAACAATATGCTGTCTTCAAGAGACTCACCTGCTAAGTAAAGACATCCACAGATTGAAGGTGAGAGATTGGGAAAAAACATATTACTCACATGGACTGTGTGATCAGGAGTTTCCATCCTCATATCAGATAAAGTGGACTTCAAGGCAGAGTTAATCAGAAGGGACAAAGAAGGACATTTCATACTGCTTAAGGGGGTTATACATCAATAAGACATAACAGTCAAAATATTTATGCCCCAAACAATGGAGCACCTATGTACATCAAACAAACTCTCCTCAATTTCAAGAATCAAATAGACTACAACACAATAATACTGGGTGACTTTAACACACCTCTCTCACCACTGGATAGATCTTCCAAACAAAAACTAAACAAAAGGACTATAGAATTAGATAATGTAATCAATGATTTAGATGTAATAGACATATATAAAATATTGCACCCATCATTGAGTGAACACACTTTCTTCTCAGCAGCACATGGATCCTTCTCTAAAATAGACCATGTGTTATGCCACAAACCAACTCTCAGCAAATAAAAAAAAAAAAAATAGAAATACTACCCTACATTCTATTAGATCATAACAGAATGAAACTAGAAATCAATGATAAAATAAAAAATAGAAGCTACTCCAACACCTGGAGACTAAATAGCATGCTATTGAATGACAAATGGATAAAAGAAGAAATCAAGGAGGAAATTTAAAAAAATACTTAGAGGTAAATGAGAACACCAATACAACATATCAAAATCTCTGGGACTCTATAATATTATATCTCAAAGCCCTAGAAAACAAAGAACAAAGCAACACCAAAAGCAGCAAGAGACAGGAAATAATTAAAATCAGAGCTGAAATCAATGAAATTGAAACAAAAGAAACAATTGAAAAAATTGACAAAAAGTTGGTTCTTCAAGAAAATAAAGAAAATTGATAAACCCTTAGTCACACTAACAAAGAGAGAGAAAACTCAAATTACTAAATTCATGATGAAAAAGGAAATATCGCAACAGATATTACTGAAATATATAAGATAATTAAAAACTATTTTGAAAATTTATACTCAAATAAAATAGAAAAACTTGAAGACATAGACAAATTTCTAGAGACATATGATCTACCTAAACTGATGCAGGAAGACATACATAATTTAAACAGATCAATTTCAAGCAATGAAATAGAAGCTGCCATCAAAAGCCTACCAACCAAGAAAAAGCCCAGGATCAGATGGATTCTCAGCCAAGTTCTATAGGACCATCAAAGAAGAATTAACACCAATACTCCTCAAGTTATTACAAGAAATAGAAAATGAGGGAACCCTTTCAAACTCATTCTCTGATTGTAAAAGCTATTCATGCTATATCTAAGGCCAACATCGTTCTAAATGGAGAAAAGTTGAAAGCATTCCCTCTAAGAACTTGAACAAGACAGGGATGCCCTCTTTCACCACTTCTATTCAACATTGTCCTTGAAACTCTAGCAGAGCAATCAAACAGACAAAAGAAATTAAAGGGATATGAATAGGAAAATAACTGAAAGTATCACCATATGATTCTATATTTAGAAGATCCAAAAGATTCCATGAGAAAACTTCTAGAACTCATAAGTGAATTTAGCAAAGTAGCAGGATATAAAATCAATACCCATAAATCAAAAGCATTTTTATACATAAGTGACATATCCATTGCAAGAGGAATTAGGAAAACTATCCCATTTACAATAGGCTCCAAAAAAATAATAAATAAAATTTTTGAATCAATCTAACAAAAGAAGTGAAAGATCTCTATGATGAAAACTACAGATAGAAGATAGAAAGATCTCCCATGCTCTTGTATAGGCAGAATTAATATTGTCAAAATGGCCATAGTACCAAAAGTGTTATATAGGTTCAATACAATTCCTATTAAAATCCCAATGGCAATCTTCAAAGAAATAGAAAAAGCAATCATGAAATTAATTTGGAAAATAAGAGACCCAGAATAGTCAAAGCAATTCTTAGCAAGAAGAGTGAAGCAGGAGGCATCACACCACCAGACCTTAAACTATACTACAGAGCAACAGTAACAAAAACAGCATGATATTGGCACCAAAACAGACATGTGGACCAATGTACAAGATAGAAGACACAGAGACAAACCACATAAATATGGTTATCTTATACTAGACAAAGGTGCCAAAAATATACATTGGAGAAAAGATAGCCTATTCAACAAATGGTGCTGGGAAAACTGGAAATCCATATGTAACAAAATAAAATTAAACCTCTATCTCTCACCCTGCTCAAAACTCAACTCAAAGTGGATTAAAAACTTAGGCATTAGAACAGAGACCCTGTGCCTAATAGAAGAATAAGTAGGCCCAAATCTTCATCATTTTGGCTTAGGACCTGACTTCCTTAACAAGATTCCTAAATCACAAGTAAAATTAAGAATCAATAAATGGGATGGATTCAAACTAGAAAGCTTCTTCTCAGCAAAGGAAATGATCAATAACCTGAAGAGAGAACTACAGAATGGGAAAAAATCTTTACCACATGCACCTCAGATGGAGTATTAATCTCCAGGATATATAAAGAACTCAAAAAACTTAACACTGAAAAAAAAAAAAAAAGATAACCCAGTCAATAAATGGGCTAAGCAACTGAACAGACACTTCATAGAAGAAGAAATACAATTGGTCACCAAACATATGAAAAAATGTTCATCATCTCTTGCAATTAGAGAAATGCAAATCAAAACTACTCTAATATTTCCAATCGCTTCTGTCAGAATGGCAATTATCAAGAATACAAGCATGGGTATGAATCTACATTGTGCACAACCATAGAAAGAAAAGGCTGTACCCCATTTGTGTACAATGAATCAAAACGCAGTCTGTAAAAATTTTTAAAAATTAATAATAATAAAATATAAAAAAAGAATACAAGCAATAATAAGTATGGGTGAGAATATGTGCGAAAAGGTACACTCATACATTGTTGGTGGGACTACAGATTGGTGAAACCACTTTGGGAAGCAGTATAGAGATTCCTCAGAAAACTTGGAATGGAATCACCATTTTACCCAGCTATCCCTCTCCTCAGTTTATACCCAAAGGACTTAAAATCAGCATACTATAGTGACACAACTGCATCAATGTTTATAGCAATTCAATTCACAGTAGCTAAACTATGGAACCAACCTAGATGCCCTTCAACAGATAAACAGATAAAGAAAATGTGGTACATATACACAATGGAATATTACTCAGCCTTACAGAAGAATGAAATTATGGCATTTGTAGGTAAATGGATGGAACTAGAGAATATCATGGTAAGTGAAATAAGCCAATCCCCAAAACACAAAGACCAAATGTTTTCTCTGATAAGTGGATACTGATCCATAGTTGGGGGTGGGTAGGGAAGAATGAAGAAATGTTGGATTATGCAAGGGAAGTGAGCGGAGGGGAAGAGTGGTGGGGATGGAAAGGATGGTAGACAAACATTATTACCATATATACATGTATAAAAATTTTTTAAATAAAAAAGAGCAAAAAGTAAATAAAAATAAAAGGGAAAAAAGAAGAGTTACAAATGATAGTTAAACAACAATAATATATAGGTAGTTAAAAGTGTTGTTAGAATACTATGCTTTTTCTGTACCTAGTTTATTGTTAAACCCAAAGAGAGTACAGTATATGTCAGTCAATTTTCCATTTATTATTTTTTATACACTAGGTATATTTTAGTATTGTGATTCAACTTTTATCTCTATTTAATTTTTTTACATAATAAAAGGAAACAATTGGGTTACATTCTAAAGATAGTAATTTTCATAGGTCTTATCAATCTCTTAAAACTATGATTCAGATTCATTGTTAAGGTTACCTCATGGTCTAGAATATTATGCCAAATGCTGCCAGTATAATTGTTCTTATTTCCAGGCCACTAATCTAGATTAACAAACAGATTCACATAAAAAAATCAAGAAGTGAACAGGAAAACCATCTGATATTCTTGTTTCTTAGTTAACACAGCCAATACAAAACATATTTCTAAATGAATATATTTTATGTATACTCACATATTTCATTTGCAGCAATGTATTAATGTCACATCTGAGAAAAGTATTCTTTTTAGGAAATTAGTCTTACTTTCCACAATTTATCAGGTTCATTAACATAATGGAACATGAGGCAATCATTTTAAAGGCTGGTGACAATCTAAATTCTCTAATATGAAAAGGCTATCCATGACATATTGTTGAGTGAAATATTCAGATAACAGGGAAACTCCACTTCAGACAATAAAGGATTAGTTAGGTCCAGAATTCTTCTGCCATTATAAACAACAAGAAAACTGGATAAAATACATAAACAACTGTTTTCAACAGGGCTGGAACTAGGATGAGATAAGAAAGGTTCTGGGGTATAAAAGTTAAGGGAGTATTCCTCTTCAATGCTGACCTTGCATTTGCATGACCTCAGGATGAATCCTTTCTTAAATCCTTTTGTACCCTTGATGCCTCTCCTCTCTTAGTCTCAGTTCTGGTTTTTACCTACCAGGCCACAGATAGCAGCATGACTGTGATTTCTGGGAAAGGGAAAATCAATTAGATCAATGGAGAAGGAAGGGGCAGGGGAGAAAGAGGAGGAAAGGAGAGGAGAGGACAGGGGAAGGGAGGGGAGGGAAAGGCAGGGGAGAGAAAGACACACATACTAGCTTTTTCCCTAGATGCAAAATCTAGATCATAGTTCAGGGAGGGGAAACCTACTCTAACTGAAGTGAGGAGACAGACTGGAGTCTGACATAGGTATATTTGAAATCCCATAAAAGAAAGGAATCAGAGAAAAAATTTGGAAAATTTTAGAAATATTTAGAAGATATTTCTATTTATTATGGAAAACATTCTCACAAATTCAAAATAACCAATGAAATCCAAACAGGATAAATAAGAATCATACAAAGGCACATAATCAAGTCACTGAAAACCCATGCTAAAGAATACATTTATAAGCAGTGCAGGGGGAAAAAAAGAACAAATAATACATGATCACAGGTTTCTTGTCAGACACTATGCAAGACAGAAGTTAGCGAAGTCACAATGTTAGTATGCCAAAAGAAAAATACTGAAAATTCCATATCCAGTGAAAATACCTTTCAAAACTAATTTTTTAGATAAAACAAAGCTAAGAAATTTATCACTGTATAAGAAATGTTAAAGGAAGTTCTTCAAGCAAAAGTTTAATAATACACAATAGAAATGTAATTCTATTGTAGCAAGAAGAGCATTAAAAATGGCAATTATGCAGATACATAGTTGTCCCTCAATATCTATGAGGGATTGGTTCCATAATACCCCCACCCCTGCAATACCAAATACCTTGGATGCTCAAGTCCCTTATATAAAATGGTGTAATATTTGCATAGAGATATATACATATCTTACTATATATTTTAAATAATCTCTAAATTACTTATATCTAATGCAATGCAAATATTATATAAAAAGTCATTATATTATTTACAGAATAGTGACAAGAAAAATTGTATGTATGTTTAGTATAGAAACAATTTATTCCCAAATATTTACAGTATGCAGTTGATTGAATCTATGGATACTGAACCCTCTGATACAGAAGGCATGTTTTTCCCACTAAAAAAGACTTTAAGATGCAAGAAGTAAAATCAAGAATCAATAAATGGAATTGTATCAAACTGAAAAGCTTCTTCACAGCAAAGAAAATAATCAAAACATGAAGAGAGAGAGCCTACAGAATGGGAGAAAATCTTTACCACCTGTACCTCAGATAGAGCATTAATATGCAGGATATATAAAGAACTCAAAAAAATTAATACCAAACAAAACAAAACACCAAATAACCAAATCAGCAAATGGGCAAAGGAACTGAACAGACACTTCCCAGAAGAAATATGATCAATCAACAAATTTACGAAAAAAATGTTTGACATCTCTAGCAGTTAGAGAAATGCAAGTTAAAACTACACTTATCTTTCATCTCACTTCAGTCAGTATGGCAATTATCAATAATATAAATAAGAATAAATGTTGGTGAGGATGTGGGGACAAAGGTACACTCATACATTGCTGGTGGGACTGCGAATTGGTGCAACCACTCTGGAAAGCAGAATGGAGATTCCTCAGAAAACTTGGAATGAAACCACCATTTGACACAGTTATCCCACTCTTCAGCATATACCCAAAGGACTTAAAATCAGCAGACAAGAGTGACATGGCCACATCAATGTTCATAGCAGCTCAATTCACAGTAGCTAAACTGTGGAACCAACCGAGATGCCCTTCAATAGATGAATGGATAAAGAAAATGTGGTACACATACACATTGGAATATTACTCAGTCATAAAGAATGAAATTATGGCATTTGCTGGTAAATGTATAGAACTGGAGGCTATCATGCTAAGTGAAATAAGCCAATCCCAAAAAAACAAAGATCAAATGTTCTCTCTGATATGCAGATGCTGACTCACAATAGGCAGAGGGGAGGGAGCAGTGGAGGTTCACCAGATTGGAGAGGGGAAGTGGGGGAAGGGAAAGATGTGAATGGAAAAGACAGTAGAATGAATTGAATATAACTTTCCTATGTTCATACATGAATACATGTGGAGTATAACTCCACATCATGTACAACCACAAGAATGGAAAGTTATACTCCAAGTATATATGATATGTCAAAATACATTCTATTGTCATGTATAACCAGAAAGAATATATTTTTTAAATGACTTTAAGAGAAAATTAACTATTTAAAGGAAAATGGTAACAATTTATTGTAGGATTAACAAAATATATGTAAATAAAATATATGACAACAATAGCACAAAGACCAGGAGGGAAGAAATTGAAGGTTGTTAAATTCTTGCATTATACATGAAGTGGTATGGTAATGTTTGAAGACAAACTCTGAGAAATTAAAGAAGCATTTTGTAAACCTTAGAGAAATAAAGTTGCACAGAAATATAGAAAGACAGATTATATAAAATAATACTCAACACTAACTTAATAGTACTAAAATATTTTATATTTTAAATACTTTTATATTTTTAAATACTTTTATATTTTAAATACTAAATACTCAAACCAAAAGAAATCAGGAAAAAAAGAGAAGAATAAACAGAGCAAACAGAAGACAAATGAAACAAATTTATTTATTTAAATTTAAATCCAACCATTTCAATAATTACATTAAACATACACCGGCTAAATATTCCAATTAAAAGGAGATTGTCAGGATTGGAAAACAAGACCCACTGCAGTCTATCTATTTAAAAAACCCACTTTCAATATAAAGCCACAGATTAAAAGTAAAAGAATGAAAATAAAGATATAACATAAGAAACCTATAGAATCTATACCCATTTCAAACAAATGGACTTCAGAACAAAGAATCATATCAACAGGCAAAAGGGATATGACAATGACAACAGAGTCAATTCGTCAGGCGGATATAATAATAACATAGAATTTCAAACTCTTAACAGATTTTCAAAAAATAAGAAGTGAAAATTGGTGGGACCAAATGCAAAAATATCTTCTTTTGTAAAGAATATTTCAAATCTTTTGCCCATTTTCAATGAGTTGTTTTCAGAATTGTAAGAGTTCTTTATATTTGTCAAAATTCATTGAAGTGTATATTTAAAATGAGTGTAATTTAGTAGTATAAATTATCCTTGAATTCAGTTGATTGATAAAAGTAAAGCTTAGAAAAGAAAGTAAAAGATTAATTTGTCACCTGCCTCTTAGATTTTTTGATTCAATTAAAGTGACAAATTTTAAATGAAGGAGACTACAAAACAAAATGTATAGTAATTGTATAAAAATATTGTTTGTGACAGACATCGTTACCCTATGTACATTATGATTACACAAATGGTGTGAATCTATATTGTGCACAATTGTAGAAATGAAAAGTTGTGTCCCATTTGTTCACAATGAATCAAAATGCAATCTGTAAAAATAAGATTAAAAAAATAAAAAGATATTGTTCATGTATATTTTCATAAATACACATAGACAGGAAGGAAGAAGTTCCAAAAATATTTATATGAGTTGGCTTCATGTCTGAAATGTGGGTAAATCTTTCTTTGTGTATCATACTTTTTTTGTTGTCAATGACAACATCTGTAAGTTCTTTGTGAGCTGATGCCCTACAAATAGACTTGAATACATTTTACTTATCTGCATACAGCTAGCAAGCAAAGGGCAAATAGTAAAAGTGGAGAGTCAACATGATAAATCTCAGACATCTCCAGTATTTTCTGTCTCTGTACTTCCTTCTCAAATACCCTCACCAAGATGCCTTATGCTCTCCAGGTCTCTTAATTCTACCGCTCAGACAAAAGGTATAAATGATATCAGCCATGTACACTTACCATACCTTTGATTAGAAGATATGGTATTCATCGTCTCTCCCAACACAAACTAAAGGTCAGTGATCTTCTCCCGGAAAAAGACAGTATCCTTTCTCACCAAATTCCTCTTGCAGGATTTAAACCCCAAGTTGTTCCATCACAGACTTTGTACTTCAGACACATCAGTCTCTTGTTCTTTAACTTCAAATTCAATTTTTTTTTTCTGGAGTCTCTCAGCTGTTGTCAGTTTTATGAGATTTAATGTATGCATGTGTCCAGGAAATAGTACAAAGCACATGAAATATAAGTCCAAAGAGTTGTATCTAATCCCTGCTTTGCCTCTGACTAACTGATAACCTCTAGCAAAGTCTCTTAACATCCCTGTACTTCAGTTTCTGCTTTTGGGAAAGGAAAAAACTAAACTGAGATGTTTTCTGGCTCTTAAGCTAGAACTTTAAAGATTTTCTGCTCTTTAATGATATTCTGAAAGATAGCCTAATTCCTCCTATGGTACATCTTAAAGTCTAGCATATATAATTTATCTTTAAAAATGTAGTTAAGGGGCTGGGGAGATAACTCAGTTGGTAAAGTGCTTGCCTTACAAGCACAGGGCCCTGGGTTCGATACCCAGCACTGCAAAAAAAAAAAAATGTAGTTGAGGGCTAGGGCTGGGGCTCAGCTGTGGAGTGAATGCTTGCCTTGCATGCCTGAGGCACTGGGTTCAATCCTCAAAACCACATAAAAATAAATAAATAAAATAAAGATATTTAAAAAAAGAGTGCTTCATAATATGGATAGTAATTTTAAAAATAAATAAATAAAATAAAATTTAGTTGAAATTTATTGTCTTCATTTTCAGGGATATTGTTGAATAACAGGGTCAATTCCTAGATCATAGATTAATCTAATCCAGTAGAATTGAAGTCTCCTTTTAAATCTGTTTCCTACTTTCAAACAGACATTCTTTCTTTACCCAACCTTCCATCTTCCTTGAGCTCTCCTATGCTCTTCCTCTCTCTCTCTGCTCCCCATTCCTCATCATGCCCTTGCCTCATGCTGCTTCTGCTTCTTTTGACCTCTCCTTTCTGCTCTCTCCTTCTCTCCTTACTCATTTTACAGATGGCATAAGTAAAGAGAACATCACACAATCAGAAAGCTAGTAAAACTACTGAGCTATATTGTGAATAAGACACATGAAAAAGTCATTTTTACACAAATTCTAATTTATTCTGATTTAGCTCACCCAAAAATGGGTTGAAAATCTATCCTCAACTCTTGGTGACTTCCATCAAATTCAAGTGAACACCTGCTGGTTTTAGCCCAGGGTATTATACATAGATTCAGTGACTTCTGTGAAGAAGAAGCGGCTGTAGGCCAGAGTCCACTGAGTAGTTGCTTTCTTCCCAACCAAAGTCCAAGTAGACCATACAGCTTCTCTCCCAACTGCCCAATGGTTGGGAAGGAGCTGGTTCCAATGTACATGCTTTGGAAGAAAGCATTACTGTCCTCTTAATTGGCTGGATATTCACATATTTGTGCAGAAATATGCAGATACAGAGATACTTAGAGAAAAGAGTATGTACTTTCAATTACTGCTGCTAAAGACACTAAGTTTTTCCTAGTTGGTAATAAAAGTCTGATAAAAGGCAAAACAATTCTTCAAGGCAGAAAAAGAAAAGCTGAAGACCAGGACATCAGAAAACAAGATCTAAATAAGACAAGAGTAGATATACATCAGCAAAGGAATTTGGTGACTTCCTTATCAGGAAGCACTAGAAACTGAATATGAGATGATGTATGCTATTTGCCTGTTGCTTTACTGTTAACATTTAGCAGTTGGAGGTCCTTCGCACTTAATCCCTCAGTTCTTTTAACAAAGTTCACAGTCAAGCACCTGGCCCTGTGTCACTTAGGAGAGGCATTTAGGTCCCCGCAAACAACCGTAGATCCTACAGGCATAGTACAGAGAAAAAGCTCCTTATATATAAGTGCCTAAACAAAATTAAGTCCCTCTAGGTGTAGCACATGCAATTTTAATAGCAAAAGGCTATCTTGTGGAAGTTGAAAGTTAGGATAGGGGTTATCAGAGTCTGGGACAGTAGGGAGGTAAAAGGGAAAGGAGAAAGGTTGATTAGGGGGGTACAAAATTATAGTTAAGTAAGTTCTGGTGTTTTATTGCATAGTAGGGTGACTATAGACAAGGATAATATATTTTATATTTTTAAAAGCCAAAAAAATTATAAATGTTTGCCATAAAGAAATGATAAATGTTTAATGAGATGTGTTTACTCTGATTTTAACATTATCCAATGTACACATGTATTGAAATAGCACATAGTACCTTGTAAATAGCTGTAAGTTTATAAGTCAATGAAAAAAATTACTTTTTAAAAAACATAGAGCCACTAGTTGCAAGTAAAAAGTAATAATCTTAATAAAATAAACTTTATTCAAACCAATGCCATCAAAAAATAAAGAAGAATACCTCTCTTTTTATGGTCATAGGATTTGAATTCTGGGACTTAAAAGCTTCAATGTAAGTAAATATTTAAATGAAGGCTTTTAACCTTACATAATGGCTGCTGTTTTTGCTCCTCAGAAAATGTTTCTTAGGCCCACGTATTCTTTCCAAAGTGTTATGAGTCTACAGGGATCTTACTGTAGGTCAAATCAAAGCAAGACCAGTGATAGCATCATGACAGGTAAATTACTGAGAAAGTCTAGAGCTATTTATCAAACTTGCTTCTTGCAGATCTCCCTAAGGTCAAACAAATCAAAGCATGGGATATTCATAAAACCCCCATAAATTCCATAAGCATTCATTACCATAAGTGGAATCAGTTTTTGCAACTGTGGGTTTCATTATGTGCATCATCCATACTCCTTTACCCACCCTAACTCACTGCATTCCAATCCTTCCTCTAGCAGTGTAAGCACAGAGTTTATGCTCATTTGGCACTTCACCAATAACAACTGTGGTTCCCTAAAACCAAAACAAAGTAACAATAATGTGGACTTTGTTTTCCCTTTTCAAGCAGCTTATTGAAGGGTGGAGCCTTATTATCACAAAACAGGCAAAACCAGTTCCTCAGACATTGTAAGAGCATAAGGAATACCAGCCTGGGGCCAGGAAACTGAGGTTCTGATCCTCCCTTCACCACATATTTTCACCTTAAATGATTTCACACATCTAAAGCAAATACAATTTAGGTCCCTTCTATTATCAAAATTCTATGGTTCTATGACTTCTTACAGGGAGCCATTATCAGGTAGCCTTTGCTTCTCTCTTCCCCATACCACTAAGCAACAGTAATAAAACATGAGGTGACAACTTTAGAACCTCCCAGCTTTTACTCCCTACTCCCCCATGAGAATTTTTCTAGTGAATTAAAAATATCCTGAATACAAATTAGGGCAATGGAAGACACAGAATCTGTACCCTAGAGATTCTTCCTATTACTCTGGTATGATGAGAATTAACCTAGTATAGAAAGCAAGCACTCTTCCCTTATTCTAGCAAGAAGAGAAAACAATGACTGGAGATTCATCTTGGGCTTACAGCCTGATTTCTTCATAAATTAAGGGATTTTGTTCCTTCACAGCATTCCCCAAACCTCAGCCTTTGGTTAGGAGGCATTAACTCCTAATCAAGTGCTTCTTATTTCAGCACTGAATACATTACTGGTGGCTGTTTCCTGATCATGAACCGGCCTTTCATTAGCCTGTCCCTGGTCACTTCTTTTGCCCAGTGGCAAAAGAAGAAAACATGGTCTGGGGGAGGGAGTATGGAATAGCAGATATAAAAGGTAAGTAATGGTGGAATAAGATGCTGCATTTCATTTTCTCAAGGTAAAAATTTCATTTTGAAAATCAGGCATGAAAATCCTTTGGGAAGTGCTTGGCCTCTCAATAACACTGTTTTCCTACATGGGTGAGAGATGATGATTCTTTCCTGATTAAGCAATAGAGGAGAGTTGGCTTGCACTCAGGACCATATTTAAACACTAGAATCACTTTCAACTCAAAGAGATGTCCCTGCAATGGGAGGCTCAAAAGAACTAAGATCAACTAAGATAAAGCAAAAGCATCCTCCTATCCACAGGAAGTTCTTGGGGCTGGTCTAGGCCTACTGTGTGAACTGGTACATGAAATTTAAACTTCTTTCCAAATGGTCCTTGTTGAGTTCATATATGTCAAATGTCACATGGTGTAATTCCACCATAATGTCAACAGACAAGTACACTGGATTTTCTGGGACTGGTCAAATGTCTCTGAGGCTGCTTCAGTCTCAGAGTATGTGGTAAATTATAGATTTCAGAAACTAAATCATTATAGAAAATAATACATTCCCTTGAATGATAATTTAATTACCCATTCAGACTAGAACAGGAAGTAGCACAGTACCTTTATGTACACACTTGTGTGCACACACAAAGAGCACTAATCTATTCCTGTAGCAATATGTGACAGGACGCTATTTTTGACAAATAGTTAAATAATAGGTATTCTTTTAAAGTTGCCTTAAGACCACTTTTTTTTTTTTTTTTATACCTAAATAACATTTTGCTGGTACTTGAAATAGTTTCATCTTTAGCCTCTCTCATCATTTTTCACGGAAAAACAAACAAAATAAACCCTGAAATCTATCCTCCTGAGTAGAATATCAAAATTCTACCTGTAATTCTAGAAGGAAGCATGACCTCTGTAAAAATGTTTGGGGTTTTTGTTGTTGTTGTTGCTGCTGTTGTTGTTCTTTTCAGAGGGGTTCTTTTTCAAGTGGGGGTGTAGGGTTCTGGTGCTCTCAGAATTTCAGTTGCTGTGGAAATAGTGAAGCCAGTGAAGATACCAAAAACGTGCAGGCGGTGGCAGCAGTACCCTTTGTCAGTCCACTCTCCTCCGCCAGCTACCACCACCTCTTTCCTGTTCCAGGCAACCACATCCAGATCATGGCATGGATCGCTCTTACCTGGGTCTCCTCCTGTTGGTATGGCTTCTCTCCCGTGAATAACAAAGCCCCCACACACTTCCACACCCCCCCTCTACCACAGGTAGTAAAACCCAGTAAGCATGTATCAAGGGCCTGTGCTGGACACATTATTATAACAGGCACTTGAATCCTACCAAACTTTCCTTCTGAGATGAGAAAATAAGGCTGGGGCATTGAGAACATTGTGTCATCAGTCACAAGACACTCAACAAATTTTCTACATTTAAGTATCTAATAAGAGCATTTATTGAGCACTTAGAATGTGCTGGATTCCATACTAAACTTTTCATGTGGTTCATTCAATCCTCATTCTAACCTATGAATTAGAAACAAATACTATTAGGAAACTATGCCACAAAGAGAGTATGCAACCTGCCCAAAGTTCACACAGCAACCACATGGTATGACCAAGATGTGATCCTGTGATGTCTGACTCTAAAGCTGGTATAGAGATGTCCTCATCTCAGACCCTTCCTCTGAAACCATACACTCAGATGCAGGGGCTGACTCCAGGCAGAATTCCAGAGGCAAATTCCTGGCAGATGGCTTAGTTGGCAAGAGGACTGAAGAGCACGAGTATCAGCAGAGAAGTCAAGGAATGGGAATAGCAGCAAAAAGCAAAGGAAGAAAGAAACCGTGATGCAACTCAGTGGTACAGTGCCTGACAAGTATAAACAACGCCCTGGGATCAATACTCAACACCAGGAGGTTAGGAGAGGACAGCCAGGGAAAGAAGGGGAAATGAATATTTGCTGAGAACCTGCTGAGTGACTCACAATTTTGAAGTATGTATTACTAATTCCCCTTTTCGTAGATAAGGGTACACACCAAAGGTAAGCCGAACTTACTGAGCGGGACATGAACAGATAGAAATTTTCATTCTTTTTAAAAATTATTTTTAGTTGTAGATGGACACAATATCTTTATTTTCAAATTTATTTTTATATGGTGCTGAGAAATAAAACCCAGTGCCTCACACGTGCTAAGCAAGTACTCCACCACTGAGCTACAACCCCAGCCCGAAATTTTCATTTTTTTAGGCAAAGGAAGAGAAGAGATCACACAGTAAGTGGGACCCTGGACCTGGGGCCAGCACAGAACAGCAAAAAGACTAATTCAAAACTGAAAGAAGAATCTGTGGGGGCTTAGGTAGACATGACATTGGAGGATGATTTGAGTCATATGAGGTGAAGTTAGAAGAAAAGGAAGGACAATGAAGCAAAGATCTACAACCAAAGGTTTATGAAACAACTAGGGAGTGACACAGAAGCAAAAGATACTGGCCTCTTATTTGGGGCTTGATATCACCTCCCAGCCTCTCCCATATTTGGGGGGTAGGGGGTACTGGGGATTGAACTCAGGGTACTCACCCACTGAGCCCCATCCCCAGACCTATTTTGTATTTTATTTAAAGACAGGGTCTCACTGAGTTGCTTAGCCCCTCATTCTTGCTGAGGCTGGCTTTGAACCCGTGATCCTCCTGCCTCAGGTTCCTGAGCTGCTGGGACTACAGGTATGCACCCCAGCACCCAGCTAGCCTTTTTCTTTAACACAAGCTTTACAATGCTTCTTCATTCCCTCACTACTCCGCCTCCAGATTATAGTCCCTCCCCACTCTAATGGCCCAAACAATTGAACCAGAGCATACTTTCCTTCTATGTATTTATTAAATGATGTCAGATGTTCCTATTAAATTTTTAAATTACCTATATAAATAATTTTCTCTCTCCACCACTTCCCAGAAACATTGCTAAAATTAGAAGCAAGTTTCTCTTCATAAGGAAGCTCTTATTGATATTTTCTATATTGCTTAAAAAGTTTTTTGCTCCTATCATAGATCAGGTACTCTGAATTCATGTTTCTCCCACTGGATGATCATTTTCTAAATTAAGACTTTTGGGGATTTTGTTTGTTTGATTTATAAGGCCTGATAAAAAGTCTTTTTAAAGAGGGTCTTAACTGAAATTTTTTCAGAAATTGTGAAAAGTGGCATCCCTGAAGTAGAAGACTGCTCTCTACACTTGACTTCAGTGGTTTTAATGAGAGGGAGTTGCTTTTCTTGTGTAACAAGGACTCTAACAGTAGATAATTTTGGAGGTGATAGGAGAGTTTCTGAACACTACTAAAGACCAGCACTTCCTTTCCTTCTGCTGAGTCACCCTTAGTATGCCAGAACTGTTTTTCCTTATGAAAGGCAAAAATTTAATATCTTTCATATCTATATACCTCTTGAAAGTAAAATCCATTAAAACATTTTATTAAAGTTTGAACCAGCTACTTTAATATAACACACAACTTAAATCCCAAATGTAAGCAAAAAAAGACCCCTCAAAATCTTCACTCATCCATTCATTCACCAAGTAAGTATTGATTTGTAACCAATCTGAGTTAAGTATTGGGATGGAAATCGAAACAGAAATGATTATAAAGTGCACTCTCCAGGAGCTTCCATTCTGGTGCAGGGAATTCATAAAAACAGGTCATTTCTGATCACCTGGCCAAGGGAGGAACCCAGAGAAGTGATAAATGACAACCTGAAGACGTAGGAAAGGGTTTCATAGAAGAGACAGTACCCCTAGTCTTGAAGAATACGCCAACATTTGCCAAGTATATTTCTAATAAGAGAATGAAAAATGAGTTAGAATGTCAGATCAAATTATAAAAGGTTTTAGATAATTGGTTGAGACTAACAGGGGGTTCTTAAATCTGAGAAAAACAGCTTTAAACTTTAGGAAGACAACAACAATGTGCAGACAAGTTTGCACTGAAAAACCAGAGAGGAGGCAGTTGTAGTCATTCCCAGGATGTGATAAGCAATTAGATGAAGCAGTGGCCAAGAAGAGTGGAGAAGATGGACAGATTGTGAATTTCTAAGGTAGATGTGACAGGGTTTAATATGTGATTAGAAGTGACAAGGAGGAGATATCAAGGGCAATTAACAGATTTTTCAGGTTAGATGGAAGCTAGAGGGAAGGTGATACCCCTCACAGACAATGAAAATAAAGTTCTTGACCAGAGCTCTGAGCACAGATTTAAAATGTTGAGTTTTAGATTCTGAGAGGCATCTGGATCAGGATCCAGAGATGTAGAGCTCAAGCCTGCCACTGAAGTTTCCATATCAAACACTGATGTAGGCATTCTCTGCTCTTCCAAGGGGATGACATCATGGGAGTACGTCAAAGGGGAAAGGAAAAGAAGCAGGAGGCCCAAGGAGAGGAGGGATGGGAAGTCAGGAACAGGACAAGATGAGGGCAAGAAAAAGGAAATGACAGAAGGGACAGTTTTTGTACCTTATACCAGAGGAAAGATATGTAGATCTTAGGCCTCCTGTATCATAGAGGACAACTGACAGCTGCAAATAGGAGGGGAAAATGAAAAATAATTAACTTCCTATTTTGTTCCAAATTAAAAAGATTTTTAAAAACAGCAGCATAGTCTGAAGTAATTTCATGCGGGTGAATTATTAGTTTCAGTTATCTGGAAAATTCACTTAAGTGAAACTATGTTTGTGAGCACGTCAAGATAATAATAATTGTTATAAACATGATTTTTTTTCCCAACCATTTAAAACAAATAAAAAAATACTATTCTAAAAATATGTTACTGGTTTTGGTCATTTTAAAAGCATTATTGCTACTAGGAAATAAATCAGACTGCTTTAAAAGTCACTTTGGTGTGGAGCCTAATAGATCAAGCACATGAGAGCAATCAATAAATATTATTTTCTGGTGATGATTAGGCCAGTCCCTCTCCCCCAGCAGGCACCCAATCCTCTGCCACTTCCCTCTCTTCCAGGCATGAGCTCCCACTGACTTCAAAGGAAACTTTAAAAATGGATTAAAGCAAAAATCATATATTGACTTCAAAGGAAGCACTGAACACACAGAAGATATTTCATGGGGGAGGGGACAGAAATAGAAATTTTGTTCCCTTGCTTCATGTTTAATGAATACCATCAGCATTCCCTGTGAATTCAGCCAAAAGTACATTTCTTCCCTTTGCAACACTTCCCATTATGATTACATCATAATAGTTGTTCATTCTAGAAAAAAAGTTAACACTTGCTCTATTATAATATTATATGTTATATATATTATAATATTTTACATTGATGCTAAATGCTAGTTTTTTTCCCTATATGATATGGTGTCCATGACAATAAAATTCTGTTAGATCATGCAAAATATTGCCATTTTAATTGCATGCCATAAAGTCACTTGGAAAATAATGAAAATTATTCTTGATAGCAAAATGTTCTTTTATTATACACATCCAGATCTAATTTTTGGGACTCTTTATACCAAAAGAAAATAATTTAATATAATGTATATAGAAATGTCTACCCTTCCTGTTACCTCTCTGCATGATAATTATCAATATAGCATCACTACCACTTCAACATATGCAAATTCAGACAATGTCATATTCTTCATAACATTGAAGACACTCTGAAAATAAGAAAGTATATTCCAAGCATGGTTGACCTTCATAAAAAAACTTCAGACTCACTCTAAAACAATAATTTTGATTAACCAGAGGCTCTTAAATAAGGATGTAAGCTAATAAGACTCCTATAGAACCCTCTAAATTCACAAGAATTCTGGTGTTCTGCTCCAGAGGTAGGGCATCCAGCTAACAAACAGACAGACTTGAACATGGGTAAGGTTGATGTCTGTGTATGAGGAAAGCAGCCATTTTTTATCTAAAAGCTCAAGCCTTCTCAGGATTTCCATGTTTCTGTGATTACCTGGGTTCATGGCTGGCCTAGGTTCATGGCTGGCCTATCTCTTAACACAACTCACCATCACTTCTTTTCTTCTCTCTCCCTGTCCACCTGTCCCCACCCCACCCTCCACACATTTCTGTATGACTTAACCACACATGGGAATTGTGAACCAAATGAGGCAGAAAACAGTATGGGAGGTAATCAGAGAAGACTTTCTTCTCTCCCCATGGGGAAAACAGAGGACGGCATAGTTGAATGTGTTATACAATTCAAAGGAGAGAAAGATCAGACACAATATCACATATGATTAAATTCCATATAGGAACTCACTAGTGAAATAATGAAATCAGTGGGGCTGCTGCCAATAAGCCAGAATAAGAAAAAAAAAATTGCATCAAATACCAGTAAGAAAGTTTCAAAGGGTATAGGCATAAATGAAATCCAAGTCTGACTTAAAGACCAGAACCACTTGAGAAAAGTGATGCTTCTAAGACCTAGTGGTATATGGAGTCAGGACAGAAATAACCAAAACATTGCCTTCCACAGTTTACTCGACAACTGAACTAAAAAGTAAACCGTTCAAATGAAAACAAAAACTAAAAATATATAGTTATTTTCTAATAACAACCTGGTATGTGTCTAAATTTACATCTACATTTTGAACACAGGAAATTTGTACTTTTTCTTTTAAATAAGTTCTTCATTGAATTTCCTGTGTTTTGTACATTTTATTCATTCATATGATAGACACACAACCAATTACTCTATGAAAGGCACTTCACAAGTTCCTGTGTAAGAAGCCAAAATGAAACAGACATGGATTCCATTTTCCTGAGACTGAGACCACAGGAGGAGTACAAAGCATAAAAAACAATACTGCAAAGGAGAATGTATTCCACCAGGAATAAGATGCAGATAAAACTTTTTGTATTCCACATAAATCCAACTGAGAAAAAATAAAGTCCAATTTCACTTGGAATGTTTTATAATACTAACTCTGAGAAAGGCTTATAGATTTTCTAGGAAGGGGTTTTCTAGAAAGAGGCAGTGGTTCCCAAGGTTGAATAAGTTCAAATAAGTTTGGGAAGCATTTGATGGACAAAGTTAGAATAGGGTCTTTATTGGAGGGTTCCCTACTTTTGATGAGCTAATGTAAATTACAAATTCTAAGAGAAAAATAGAATTAGCAGCATTTCTTGCACTCATTTGACCACAGACACTTATTATTCCATAGAGCATCTTGTGGAACTACCAAAACACTTTGGTAAGCTCTGATAAAGTTTGAGCTTATGCAGAAAAACAAAAAGCATTTAAAAGTGACCAGTCTTGAGTAAGTTTAAAAAAAAAAAAAAAAAAGATAAGAGTAGAAAGGTAGGTTAAAGTCAGTAATGGAGGAATGTTCTCTCCTGGAAACACCTTTCTTTCCTTGACCACCATCATGAGGAAAATCTGAAGAAAATGATTTTGGTTCAGAAACTGGCTTTGCCACTTACTAATTGCAAGACCTTCAGCAAATTACTGCTGTTTCCTCATTTCCTTGTTTATAAAATTGTTAGAAGGATTCACTGTCTATGAATATAAAACTACTTATAAGAACTGACAATATCTGTTCATTGATCACCTGGTTTTCCTTTCTAGACTTCTGAATATTCTTCTCTGCCTCCCTTTATGGCTCAGTATTTCTTCAGGTTCCTTAAAGATCGGCTTTCTTTAGAATCACTCTTTTAACTTCCTTTTCCTATTTACTCAAAACTCTCCTTGAGTAATAGTAATTCATTTTCCTGGTCTGATGTACTTTTTTATGATAAAAATATCAAAAATCCATTCTAGGTTTTAAAGATATATAGACTAGAAGGATGGTAGAATGAGATAGATGTTATTACCCTATATACATGTATGAAAAAAATTTAAATATAAATATTTATATATTTTATATATATATACATACAGTCTATTATCATTTATAGTCACTGTAAAGTGCAGCAGAACACTAGAACTTCTTTCTTCTGACTACAACTTATTAACCATTAATCAGCCTTTCCTTTTCCTCACTCCCTTCTACTTGCTCCAACTCTGGTAACCACCACTCTACTCTCAACTTCTGAGATTAACTGTTTTAGATTCCAACAACAGTAAGATCATGAGAAACTCATCTTTCTGTGATGGGCTTATTTCACTTAACTTAATGACCTCCAGTTTCATTCATGTTGTCAAAATGACAGGATTTCATCCTTTTTCTGACTAAAGAGTATTCTAATGTGTATATGTACCCCTTTACCCATTTATCAGTTGAGAGACACAGGTTATTTCTGTGTCTTGACTATTGTGAATAGTGCTATAATAAACACAGGAGTGTAGATGTCTCTTTGACAAACTGATTTTATTTCCTTTGGCCATATACCTAGTAGTAGGATTGCTGGATCATACAGTGGTCCTATTTTTAATTTTTTGAGGAATGTCCATACTGTTTTCCACATTGGTTGTACTAATTTACCTTCCTAACAACATTGTGCAAAGGTTTCCTTTTCTCCACACCTTGCCACACTTGTCTTTGTTTTTCTACAATATTTTTCATTTGCTTTATTTTTGATTAACATGTATTAATCACATGTATTAATTAAAATCAGTGTGGATATTTCAATACATACACACAATGATAAAAACCAGTCCCACTTTATCCACCTTTCTCTCATCCACTACTTTCTTTTGTTTTTTTGATAATAGTCATTCTAACTAGAGAAAAGTGATACTTATTGTGGTTTTTATTTGCAAAATAAATGATTAATCATGTTGAACATATTTTTTTCATATACATCTTATCCATGCATATGTCCTGCTTGAGAGATGCCTATTAGATTTAGATTTATAGTCCTTTTTTTTTTTAAGCTGGACAGAATGACTTTGTTTATTTTTTTAATGTGGTGCTAAGGATCAAACCCATTGCCTCACACATGCTAAGCAAGTGCTCTGCCACTGAGCTACAGCCCCAGCCCTAATAGCCCATTTGTGAAATCAAATTATTGTTTGTTTGTTTTTTTTCTATTGAGTTCCTGATATATTCTAGAAATCAACCCTTGGACAGATGTATTGTGTGCCATCCTGTAGGTTGTCTCTTAACTCTGTTTATTATTTCCTTTATAATGCAAAAGTTTTTTGGTTATTGTTATTGGGGTTTTTGTTGTTTGGTTTTTTGGTGGAATTTTTTTTTTTTTTTAATCCAGTGACACTTTAGCACTGAGTTACCATCCCCAGCCCTTTTATTTTTTATTTAGAGACAGAGTCTCACTGTGTTGCTAAAGATCTTGCTAAACTGCTGAGGCTGATCTCAAACTTGTGATCCTCCTGCCTTAACTCCTGAGTTGTTGGGATGACAGGTATGCAACACTGTGCCTCACTGTGAAAAAGTTTTAATTTGATACCATCCCAATTGTCTATTTTTGTTTTTGTTTCCTGTGCTGTAAAGGTCTTATCTCCCAAAACCTTGCCCATTCCAATGTTTTAAAGCTACGCTGTGATATTTCTTAAGCACAAAGTTGATTATCTTATTCTCATAATTCTATAAAGATTGTAGTTTTACATCAAGGACCTTAATCAATAAATTCTAGTTAATAATACTTATACTGAAGTACTTAGAAATGCACTGAAACCTGTCATTTGTTTTATAATATATAAATAATAAAGGCTCCATGAGTTATTAAAGGGATGAACAGATAGGTGATAAAACAAAGTTTAGAAAAATTTTAAAAGTTCAATCTATAAAGTAGTCATACTCAAGTTCATTGTATAATTCTTAATATTGGTTATGACTTGGATATGAGGAGTCCCCCCAAAAGCTCATGTATTAGGTAATGCAGAAACTAATCAGTAATGGTTGGATTATGAGAGTTGTTACCTAATCAATGGATTACTCCACTTGTTGGATTAATAATCTGAATAGGTTGCTGGGTGGTACCTAAGCAAGGGTGGTGGGGCTGGAGGAAGTAAGTCACTGGGGGCAGGCCCTCAAGGATTATATTCTGTCCTTGACTCTGCATGCCAACCTACGTGCCCTCCCTACCCCTGCCCCCCACCTTCCCAGCTATCATAAGATTAGCCATTTTCATCCATCATGATGTTCTGTCCCACTTGGGCCCAGAGCAATGAAGTCAGTCAACCATAGATTGAACCTCAGAAACCATAAGCTCAAAATAAACATTTCCTCCTCTAAAATGTTCTTTCTTGTCAGGTATAAAGCAGTATAGAGACAAAAAGCTGATTAACACAGAATTGATACCAGGAGTGGGGTCATTGCTGTGACTAACAAACTGTGTGGTTCAGAAGCCTTTGGAACTGGTTTGTGGGAAGAATTTGGAAAATTTTGGAGATATAAGCTAGAGAAACCTTAGAATATTATAAGCAGAAAATGGGTGATGCTGGTGGGCTCTCAGAAGACCAGAATACTGACAGGAATGTGGGCAATAAAGACTGTACTCATGAGGTTTCAGAAGGAAAGATGGTCTCTTTTGGGAATCAGATTAGAGGTAATTCATGTTACATTCTGGCAAAGAACTTCTCTATATTTTGTCCATATCCTGAGACTTTTTTTGAGGCTAAAATGTAGAGGTGATGGACTAATTAATCTAGCAGAGAAAATATCAAGGTAGAACAGTATTCAGGTAATTGCATGACTATTACTGGCAGCTTTTAGCCAAGTTTACTGTGATAATCAGGAGCAGAAAGCAAATCATAAAGATTTTTAAAACTTGGAGTTTGGCCAGAAAAGTGCATGTAAAATTGGAGCCAAGAAAGTCATGGTTGTTGAAGAAATTACTGGAGCTAAGTAGTGTGCACAGAGTCAACAGGAAAGATGTTCCAAGAGCATCTCAGAAATCAGCAAGGCCACACCAATGGAAGACTCAAGGGTTTAAAAGTGAAAACTCATTTCCAAGACTGTGGGAGAGGTCTCCTTACACATGTGTTATGGTTTGGATACAAGGTGTTCCCCAAAAGCTCACTTGTGAGACATTGCAAGAAGGTTCAGAGGAGAAATGGCTGGGGTATGACAGTCTTAACCTAATCAGTGAATTAATCCCTGATGGGATTAAGAGTGGTAACTGGAGGCAGGTGGGGTGTGGCTGGAGGAAGTGGTTAATTGGGGGCATGGTTATGGGGTATATATTTGTATCTGGCAAATGGAGTCTCTCTCTGCTTTCTGATCATGATGTGAACTGTTTCCCTCTGCCACACTCTCCCACCATGATGTTCAGTCTCGCCTCAAGCCCCAAGGAATAGAGCCAGCCTTCTATGAACTAAAACCTCTGAACCATGAGCTCTCAAATAAACTTTTCCTCCACTACAATTGTTCTGGTTAGATCCTTTAGTCAAAGCAGCAAAATAGATGACTAAAATAACATGGGTGCTACAAAGTTGTTTCCCAGGATCTGTTTTTAAAAATGCTCAACTTCCTAGATACTCAAAGGCCACTGCAGCCATGGTACAAGAAGGCCCAATTACTTCTTGAGCTTATGGGCCTTGATGTTGTCCACATGGTTCTGGTTTTGAAGGAATGCAGGACATGGAAGTTAGGGAATAAGTCTTCCATTAAGGTTATGAAGGAAGGCCTAGGAGACTAGGCAAAAATGTAGCAGAGTTAAAATCCCTACAGGAAGCTCATGAGAGGCAATGCATGAAGCTGTGAGAATGAAGTCAAAGCTGAAATGGAAACCCCAGTTAAGATCAAGAGATGCCAATAACATGGAACATCTGCTAAGGCAAGCTGTTGGCTATGGACACAGTCAGCTTAAGAGTGCTGCAGCCATCAAGGCCAGAGGGGCAGGGTTGCCCACAGTTTGCCACCTCAGATGTCAGACGTGGAGCTATAGAACGTGTTTGCCCAGATAGATTTTGGTTATGTTTTGATTCCATTCCTTCTTTATATACACCTATTCTCCTATTTTGGAATGGAAATATTTACTATGGAACACTATATATTGGATGCATATAACTTGCTTTTGATCTTTATAGGGGCTCAGAGCCAAGAGTTTACCTGGAGTCTCAAAGAAGATTGTGAACTTGGATTTTTGGCAATTATGGAACTTTTAAGACTAAAGGGATTCCTGGAGATGAACTAAATGCATTTGGCATTGAAAGATGAACACAAACGTTTTAGGGACCAGGTGCACAATGTTATAGTTTGGATATGAGGTGACCCCCAAAATCTTATGTGTTAGGCAATGCAAAAATGTTCAGAAATGAAAAGATTAGATCATGAGAATTGTAACCTAATCAGTGGATTGATTCATTTACTGGATTAATAATTTGAATGGATTACTAGGTAATTACTGTAGGCAGGTGGAGTACAGCTAGAGGAAGTAGGTCACTTGGAGTGTGCCTGTGGGGATTATATTTTTGTCTTGGCTTTCTTGTTCACACTTTGGTTCTTGGCTGCCATGAGCTGAGCAGCTTTGCTCCACCACAACCTTCTGCCATGATGTTCTGCCCACCGCAATGGAGTTGGCCAACCATGGACTAAACCTCTGAAACCATGAGCCAAAATAAACTTTTCTTCCTCTAAGGTGTTCATATAGGGCATAAAGCAGTACAGTGATGAAAAGTTAACATAGTTATATATTTCAAATCTGTTCATGGGCTGGGGATATAACTCAGTTGGTAGAGTGCTTGCCTCACAAGCACAAGGCCTGGGTTCAATCCCCAGCACCACCAAAAAAAAAAAAAAAAAAGAAAGAAAGAAAAAGAAAAACTGTTCAGAATAAAATATTGGGAAGAAGAGCAGCCTGTGAAGCCTCCCTGTCTTCAATGGGATAGCATCTTTAAACATCATGTGGGTCCTTTAAAAATTAGCTCCAGTCTACCACTATAGTCTGTCATTCTCCTGCAAGTCTGTACCCTATGTTCTGGCCAAATGAATGAATCAACATATCCTAATGCTTTCTAGACTCTTCCTTGGCCAAGGCTTTGTCATCTTTTTATCTTCTCCTGGAAGATTCCCATTATTTCTAACTGGCAAATGTCTAATCATTCTTGACAGCAGTAGCATCTTCTCTGGGATGATTTCCTGAATGATGTTAATTAAGATATATTCTCATTCTTTCCCACCCCTCTCTCTCTCTCCTGTGTCTCTCACAGCACTTATTGTGGCTGTGGATGGTGCTTATTGTATGGATTTCCTCTCACCTGTACTAGCTGCTCTTTGATGAACTATGTCTCCCAATTTTATATACAAAGTATCATGAATAATCCCTAACACATTTAGGCTTTTAATCCATGTTTCTTAGTTAAACTGAACATCAGACTAAGAAGTATGCTATTTCTTATGCAAAGTATTAAATTGCTCTCTCTGGACCTTTTTACTTCACTCAGTGGAAATCTGTTTTATGTTCCATATGTAAGGTGTTCTCACTATCCCTCATCTTTAAATAGGATAAGTATGATACCAGCATATAAAGTTGTTGTATTTTAATCTAAATGGGTTTCATATATTTCAAATCTGTTTTCTGTAATCAAGACTTTTCATGAACATATAAGTGAGGAGAAGCTTACTCACAAGTGAATGTTTACTCCATTTCTAAAAGTGCTAAAAATGATCTTATACCAAAAAAAAGTTCTGAAATGAAATTTTATATTATAAAGAACTAGAAATATCAGACTCTGAAACATTGAAAAGTGTCTCTGAATTTCTACCAGTTTGCTTCTAACTTCATCTTTCCCTAAAATTTAATAGCATCAACCTCTCAGTTCACTTCCACCAAATCATTCTCAGTGATCTCATAAAAAATAGCCTCCATAACTAGCCAAAATCCGTTGCAGGGATTGTCTCTGTTTTTGTCTGTCTGTCTCTCTGTATCTATCTTTCTCACTTTCTCTATCACTCTTAATCTCTCTCTCTCTCTCTCTTCCCCATATACTCATATACACAGAAGGAAATAAAAAGAGAGAGGGAAAGAAAGAGGAGCAAAGAGGAATGAAAAGAGGAATAATCTGTATACCTTGCAAATAAAGGACTTGCCCTTCAAATCAGGTTAGTGACATACATAAGGAACATTCACACAATACTCAAATTTAGGTCTCTGACCCAAAGCTGTGCTGTATCTATTCAGTGCATTTGCAGTATCCTTCTGCCTCTTTTTAAAAAAAATAATTTTTAAATTATGTTTTTATTTTTATAGACTGCTGATTTCTTATCAGCTCATCCTTCAATAATTCCACCTTTTTCATGAAGCTTTCCTTGCCTTTTAACCCACCATGATCTTTTCTTCTACTGAAGGTTAATGGCACCAATTTTTATATAATCACTTTAATATTTAAATAAACACAAATAGCAGTCTTCATATGTACATTTTATTTATCATTTTTCATAAATGATTTAAGGTGAATTTTTACATATGCAAAAATCCATATAAATTAATTAAAGATAGGGTTAATGGCTTATATGTCTTACTTATGGTAACTCATATCACAGAAAATAAAACAAAAACTATTTTTTAGGACTTAGTTAATATTCATGTTTCTGAAGTTCTCCTGTCATAGTTTAATATATATCCATCTAACTTTCAATATAACTGTTTAAACTATCAAATAGCATCCTTCAAAAGAAATAAAGCAGTGAATTTAAGCAATATGATTCATTGACTTAGTTTTGCATCTTCAGGAATCTATTGAAACTAAAACTAGGAGTCATCAAGAGTCACTCCTCCTCCTCCTACACATGGAAAGAAGATATACAAAGAACGAGGCAGTTTCTACCAGTACTAAAATCTTCCTAATTCTTTACATACCAGCAACCCTAGAAAATACAAACCCCAAACAAATCTCTAAGCACTTACTCATTTGTTTACAATTTGATAGCTTTATAAGAGTAATATGTTTTGGCCTTAAGAGAACTACCCACCCCTCCATTGTTTACAGTGAAGTCAAAAGATTTACTTTATGCAAGTCACTCAGTCCTTCCATTTCACCAGCATTAACAGAGTCCCTGGTTTCCTCCCTGATCAGTCAATAAGTTATTTATAGCTAAGCCTTCAGACTGTGCAATTAAAGAGACTGCAGATCTTTGCTAATGGTCACATGAGGGGAAAAACAGTCCTAGTTTACAAGGAATCAGACTCAGTCATTATTTGGGTTCACATCTAGTAATTAAGCATTTAATTATCACTTTGCATATCTAGCATCCAGCCTCCACTTTTATAAGCATTCCTCATAAGAACATAGAACATCAAACCAATACTATCTTTATAAGATGCAAATTGATGTTGACAAGGGATGGAAAACGTCTCTTCTGTGTGAAGGTGATGCCACTTCCTTGAGGACAAGCACCAAGTTGTCCTTCCTTTGGCCATTTATATTTCCCATCCCTCACTCCAGCCTCATCTCCCTAATTTCCTAATTCTAGAGTTCATCCTAAAAATCACTTCCTCTGTGAAGCTTTCCCTAACCTTTTGACTAGGAAATATCCTTCCACTGTGTACACTCCCACCACCCTGTGCTTTTCCTAGGCTAATTAATGCTTATTATACTTTACAGTTCATCATTTTTGGTAATGTCTCTTTCTCTTTGCTAGTCTATTTGCTCATATTCTCAGTACCCAGTCACCTAGAACAGTGTCTGTCACTGGAGAGGCACTAAGTAACTTCTGAACTGAAACTAAGCTAATGTGATCTTCTTCTTCTTTTTTTTTTTTTTTTTTTTTTTTTTTGGTGGTGGTGGTGCTGGGGATCAAACCCAGGGCCCTGTGCTTGCAAGGCAAGCACTTTACCAACTGAGCTATCTCCCCAGCCCAGCTAATGTGATCTTAAAAGTAGGATATAAAGATGAAATTGAATGACAGTCCTACCTTACTTTGTGATAGATTATGTTCAGTTCTGGGCACTTAAGTGTTAATGGTAACATAGCCAACATAGCCCCTGCTTGTGGGAGAAAAGTAATCATGGGATTAACTGACTGTAGAACAGAAAATAAGATAGTTCAGCCTAGGAAAGAGAAAGGAGAAGGGAGGGGGGGAAATAAAAGACATGAGAATTGCCTTCAATTTTCTAGAAAAAAATATTAAACATGATTTGTAGGGCCTTGGTAGAACTAATGGAAGGAAATTAGAAGGCAACTATTTGGGACTTTTTAGCAATTAAAGGTACCTGAAAATAAAAGTGTTGCCTGTGAGGTACTGAGTTTCCTATCTCCAGAAACATTCACAACAGGCCAAATTGCAACGTGGTAGGGATGTGAACTTGTACTTCACTATTTGGTAGTAAGCAGCAGAGAGAAAAAGTACTAAAAATTATAGTAGTTAAGTAGCTTGATCCGATTGGAAAGAAAATCCAAAAATGGTCCCAGTGCTGATCTCACTGAATTGGCTGTGTTCCTATCCCTGTCCCCATTCTGCATGTCTATGAAGGAAATGGGGTTGGATGAAGTAGAACAAAACAAGAGGCTTGATGAGCAGGATACTAAAGGTGATACAGTCACTGAGAATAAAATTTAAATTATAAATGAGATTAATGTCAATACATTTCTATTTTAAAATAATAAAAATTTAAAAATGTTGGAATCAGTAGTCAACTTTAAATAAAATCAAAGAAAAAGAAATATTTGTTCACTTTAATTCCAGGTAAAAAAAAAAGACCTGATTTTTTTTCAAACTAAATAATATCTGATAATATTTATAAAATTAATGTCTAATCAATTAATAATTTTAAAACAAACAAGCAAGGAGACAGAATTGAAAAACAATTCCATGAGAGTAAACACTTCTGACTGCTTCCTGTTCATAATCCACACTTCAAGTGACTAGTGTAGAAATACATGTCTTATTGGGCCTGTGATATGACTCCAGGTGACAAACTGATGACCCTGATCTATGATTTGTTGGCTCTGGTATTTTGTTGATTTAGTAGGACTGGAAAGAAATTCTTAGTGACCAAATCTGAAGAGGTGTTTGGGCCTCTCTCATTCAGTGAAGGCTTTCCCAGGGAAAAAGACCACTGTTCCCAGGAGGGCTTCCAAAAGACCTTCTGAATAATTCATGGTCTGAGTTGGAATAGACCGCTTGCAGGCAATTTTATAATGCCCTTATGCTTGACTACCATGCAGGCCCCTTTCAAGAACATATTCTGGAGCTTCCTGTAAAGAGAGGTTAAACTAGTTATAAAGCATCCTGGAGTATGTGCTGGAACTTCTTTCCCCTCAGTTTCCCCTAAGCTGTGCTACAACCTTGCATAAATATTTCTTCTGGAGAAAGAACCTGAGATTTGAAAATCCAAATTTTCATAATTAACATTTTGGCTAATCAGACTAAAGATAAATGAAAATGTTTTTTACAGTTTTGATAACCACAGCACCTTCGACAGTATACACATACACCATTTTCCAATTCAAATATAAAGAAAGAAAGGTTTCACTTTCTAGTTAGAAAAAGAGAACACATCAAGAGATAACATATGCAATATGCAATGGCAGTTAAAGTCAACATTCTAAAATTTAGAGGACTTAGTTTTAAGGACAGATTTTTTGCTTTCACAATGATTTTTCCTAAAAACATTGGACTGAAGTCAGAGAGTATTTGCCAAAGATCATAGGAAGATGTCAGGAGGCCTCCTGTGATCACCCATAGTCATTGTCAGCCACTGGGTGGTAAAGAAGTTAGGCTATCAGTGCACAGTCTGATAACTCATCTGAAGGAGACTCACCCCAGAAGGGTCTGTCACACAAAGAATTAACTCCTGGGAGACTGGGGATGTAGCTCAATGGTAGAGTGCTTGTCTAACATGCATGAGACTCTGGGTTCAAACACCAGCACCACACACACACACACACAAAAGGAAAAACACAAAACTCCTGGGGATGAACAGCATCACATCTAGTTGAAGTACCATATTCCAAGAGAAGGAAGACTCATTGCAGTAAAACAATGAAATCTGGCAATTAGGCATTAGGCTACTTCAAATGAACAGAAAAAGGCTGAGCAGAGGTAGTTGTTAATGCAGATGGTGTAAATAAGGAAGGGCAGGACAGACAGGAAATGGTGATCCAGGGAGACCAGGGTCAATGGATTGCTGTTTGATGTGTATGGTTTTGTTTATATGTTTGCTTATTTTAGTGAAAGGGATGCTGACAGTACTTACATGCTAAGGAGAAAAGCCAATGAAGAGAAAGAGAGGTTGGAAGATACAGGGAGTAGAAAAGGGTTTTACTAGTGAGCAAGGAACCCAGGAAGTGGGAGAGGAGTGAATTAACTGAAGACAGGGCAGGGACACCTCTTCCCAAGGGTGAGTACAAATGAGCATAAGCAAAACAGAGCAGGAAGTGAGGCATTCTTACCTAATGATCAAGTTTTTTGGTGAAATAGGGAGCACGGCCTTTCCCTGAGAAGTGGGGAAGTCAAATATTAGGGTAGCAGCTAAGGTAAAAGTTTGGACTGGTTATTTAGAGAACAGGGAAAAGGTTGACTAGTAGGACTGACTGGTGGCCCAGAAGCCTCCTGACAGTAGGTGTGGGTATAAGTACCCCAAAAGTAGCACTCACAGGAAATCACAAAAGAGACTGGGGGGCCAGGTCAGCTGGGAGAAGGTGCCCAGTGGTGAGAATGGATTGCAATTGGTAGCCAAGAGGGATAACTGACCATATAAGGCATATATTATACGGTCAGACCAAAAGGAAGTCAGGGGTCCTGGAGTTGTCCCTATATTAGGATAGCCTTGAAGACAGGTGACCTTGAAGTACTCTATGAAAGGAAAAATTCCAGCACTCAGCATAAAGAAGCAGTATGGAAATGCTTTCTGAGCTGCAGAAAATTCCTATCTAGAGAATCTCTTTCCATATTCTTTTATGACTTAATCATTAGATAAGTAACTTTATCATCCATAGATGACTTACTTGACCCAGCTACTACAACATTATATCTTACAAAATCAAGGGAGAGAAGAGCAACTCCAGAAGCAATTATGGACTGTCATGGCAGAGTCTATATCTGAAGCAGACCTATATATCAGGCCGTGAGGAAGTCCAGGTGAGACTAGGAGTGAACCTACCTTGGCCTAATATGCTAATGGGACATGGTATTCTCTTTGAGTGTCAGCTTCTTTGTATGTAAAAAGAATGTTCTATTATTCTTTATAATTCCATCATTAACTCTATTTATAAATTAAATACCTGATTCCAGAGCTCTGGTGATCTAAATCTACCAGTTTGCAACAAATAAAACCAAAACATTCTGATCAGGAACCCTGATTTTCTGTTTATGTTGTCAACAATCATCAGAAAAGTAGTCTTCATATCAGTTATGGAAAATGATTCAAAAATTCCCCTTCTCACTTTTTCTTTGGATTGAAAATTTTGTCTCCTTTCCCTTTTCTACTTCAGCACAAGAGGAGAGGAATTGGGAATAGAAAATGGGTAGTACTACCCATTTTGGGAATAGAAAATGAAGTAGAGAGGGATGATATGATCTAAATGAACAAACGGTTGGAAAACCCTTCCAGTATAAAATATTCAAATAAATTATAGCTACTTACCTTTAAACAAAAGGATAAGTAGTTACTTATTTACTTAATCCCACTCCCTCCTCACAGATGGGTGAGAGAGTTGTGAAGGGGCAATGCTGTTAGAGCTACACACCTACCAATAGTTGGATAGTCCATTCTGCCCTAGCTCAATCAAAGGCTCCAACACAGTCAGATTTTCCAAGGGCTCTGGTTGTGGTAAAATTTAAGTAGAGAATACAATAAAAATTGTATATCTATATCTAGAAAAATTCCAGAGAAAGTCCCAGACTGAACTGATATAAACTTTTTCCCCAAAATCTGGTACCTTCTTTCCCATACCTTCCTTTTCCTGCTCTACTGTTAAAAGGAACAATCTAGATTCGTTGTCTGTATGTCCCACCCCAGAGTAAAGCAGTTTCCCATCACACTCCTATCACTTGTTTTTTTCCCTAACACTCAGACTGGGAGTACAGTGCTGAGGAAGAACCCAGTCCCTGCCCTTCACTCTGCTTACAATCTAATGGAGGAAAACAGCCATTTTCTTTGCAATCCATCCTTTTTCTTGTCTGTGCATATGTTATTTCCTCTTTGTGAAATGCTCATAGCCCTCTTGTCTCCCTTACCTATTCACCTTTTTAGTGGAAGCTCAGATGATACCGCCTCTGTGAAACCCTTCCTCTACTATTTAAGTGGTAGACTTAAATGCTTGTTTTCCTCTGTTCCCTCAGCACTTAGTACACAATCAACCTGTTACTTGTGAGGGTTTTATTTGTTGGTTGGTTTGTTTTTGTGAATCTTCCTACTAAAGTAGTAAATTCTATGATAAAGGGAAATGTGGGTTTTGTTTTGTTTTGTTACCTCACAACTTCAGTGCCCAAAAGAGTATCATATAGCAAAGTAACTAATATGTGTTATCTGATCCATATCTCAGATAATACTCCATCCTTTCATCTTATCAAACTACAAACATCAGGGTCATCTTTGACTTGTTCTTTTCTCTTTTCCCCATTCCATCAAAGTCTTGACATATACCTTTGGGAAATATTGACTTTGTTTTCTGCTCTCCAACCTCACAGTCAGAGCCTCATACCGGCTCTTGTTTTTTCTCACTTGGGCTGTTTTAGCCAGCTTTTTTGCTGCTGTGATCAAAAGTCCTGACAAGAATGATTTTAGAGGAGGAAAAGTTTATTTGGTGCTCACAGTTTCAGAGGTCTCAGTTCACAGATAGTGTAATGGTTAATTTGAACTGTCAACTTGATTGGATTAAAATGTGCCTAAGATTAAGAAGTTTCTGGGTATCTCAATGAGAGTGTTTCTAGGAATGACTGGCATGTGGGAACTGAACTGAAGCACAGACCCTAAGCATGGGCAGCACTGTCCAATAAGTTGGAGGCTTGGCTGAAACAAAATTTGGAAGAACAAGTCAGCAGCAGCAGCTGCAGGCTGGGTTCTTTTTGCATGGGTTCTTGATTGCTGCTGTGATTGCCTGGGGACATCAGACCACAGCTCCTTCACTTTGAAGCAGACTCTGGTCAGTGACTCCAGAGTTTCCAAGCCATTGGTCCCAAACTGGACCTTCATCACTGATCCCTATTGTTCTGAGGTTTCAGCTTCTTGGACTGAGCAGTTACTGGTTCCTCCATCTCTCTAGCCCACAGATAGCAATTATGGGACTATCCCACAATTCTGGGACTATCCCACAATTCTGGTTGTGTAAATCAATCTAATAAATCCCCTTTGTACAATCATATCCTGTTGGTTCTATTCCTCTAGAGAACCCGAAATGAAAGAGATGGCCAACTCTATTGCTCTGTGTTCATGGTGAGGAAAAACACCATGGTGGAAGGGCCTGGCAGAGGAAAGCAGCTCAGAACATTGCACCTGGAAGAAAAGAGTTTGTTCCTCACCGGGAACAAATATAAACCCCGAAGGCACCCCCAGTGACCTATGACCATACCCTACCTGCCTTATCACCCAGTTAATCCCTATTAGGAGACTAATACACTGGATAGGTTAAATCTCTCACAATCCAATCATTTCATCTTTAAATTTTCTTTTATTTTCTCACATATGAGCTTTTGGTGGATACCTCATTTCTAAACCATAACAGTCTATAACAAGAACCTGATCAACATTTTCAGTTCTCTCACCATAGACTGATTTTTCAAGTTGCTGGAAAAGTGATTTTCTTAAAATACTGTCCTTCTGATTGTGTAATTTCCATATGCAATAGGATAAAAACTTAATTAACTACTTAGTGTGGCTCCAATTCACATCTCTAGTCCCATGTCCTACTTTCCCTCTATAATTTGCCTGCCCCCACCAGCCATTTATGCATTTTACATTGTTTTGGGTTTTTTTTTTTGTGTGTGTGTGTGTGTGAGTTGTGTGATTTTTTTCCATGTTTGTATTGGTGCATTTCAGTTGTACATAATGATGGAATGTGTTGTTACATATTCATACATGTGTACAATATAACAATATAATTTGGCCAATATTACTCCCCAACACTTCCTTCCCCCCACCCCTTTATCCCTTTCTGCTTTCCCTCTGATTTTCATTAGATTCCCTCATTACCACTTTTATTTTCCTTTTTCCTCTCTAGCTTCCATAGAGAAAACATACAACCTTTGACCTTCTGAGTTTTGCTTAACATAATGGTTTTAAGTTCCATCCACTTTCCTGCAAATTACATAATTTCTTTTTTCATTATGGCTCAGTAAAACTCCATTGTGCATATATAAAATATTTTCTTTATTCATCTATTAATGGACACCTAGGCTGGTTCAATAATTTGGCTATTGCAAATTGTGCTGCTATAAACATAGGTATTCATATATCACTGAAGTATGATGACTTTAATTCTTTAGAATAAATACCAGGGAGTGGTATAGGTGGGTCATATGGTAGTTCCATTCCTAGTCTTTTGAGGAACTTCCATACTGATTTCCATAGTGGTTGTATTAATTTACAATCCCACCAACAGTATTAAAATGTGCCCTTTTCTCTACAACCTCTCTAGCATTTCTTGTTTGTATTTTTGATGACTCCCATTCAGAATGGTGTGAAATGAAATCTCACTGTAGTTTTGATTTGCACTTCCCTAAATTGCTAATGATGTTGAATATTCTTTCATAGATTTGTTGGTCATTCGTATTTCTTCTTTTGAGAAGTGTCTATTTAATTCATTTGCCCATTTATTGAGTTATTTGGTTTTGGGGTGTAGTTTTTTGAGTTTCTTATAGTCTAGATATTAATCCTTTGTTAGAAGAGTAGCTAGCAAAAATTTTCTCCCATTCTGTACGTTCTCTCTTCACATTCTTAATTGTTTCCTTTGCCATATGCACTTCACATCTGAGTAGCATTAAATGGCATATGCCATATTTGTTCATTCTTCTAATGCCTTTACACATGCTATTCAACCTACCTCAAACACCACTACCACTAGTGTGTGCCCTCTTATCTCCAAACACACACACACACACACGCACAAGCACATGCAACATACCCTCACCTGAAAAATTCTTATTTAGGATAGAGGCCTAGCTCTACTTCTGAGGCTTTTCCTGAGTTGGGCAGAATTTGTTCATTTCTTTCACACTCTATCCATATTACTTTGTTTTAATGCACTGAATGTAAATGATGTCTACACACCTTTTTTCCTTACAATACTATAAACTCTTTGGTGCCCACAACATATCTTATCCATCTTTGTAATGCACTATGTCATATAGTACTGGCATAAAGGAGATTCTTACTGAGAGTTTTCATTACTGCTGAAGATGATTATGGAATCCGCATGCCAGAAATATTCAAATAAGAAAAGACATTTAACCCAAATGCTGGGGCACTTACTGGTCCACAGGCAAAGGAACAGACTAGATAATCCTTCAAGGTCTCTTTTAGTTCTAGAGAAATTCTCATAGCATTTATTGAGTACCCACAATAGACAAAGCAATGTGCTAGGTAATTTTTAAAAATCATTTTATTCATTTCTCACAATAACACTGTGAAATTGGCAAATTATTTCCATTTCAGTGCTGAGGGAAAGGAGGCTCACAGAAAAACACTTGCCCAAGTTCCGCACTGAGACAGCAAGCTCCCTACTCACAAGCAATTCAACAGCAAACCTGCACAACAGGAAAGGAACTTTCTTTAAGCACTGAAGCACAGCAACACTCCACTATCCCTCACAGAATGGGAAAGAGCAATCAGCTGATAATAAATGAATGTGTAGAAATCAAGTGATTTCTCCCTATAGCCTAAGTGAACTCTGTTCTTTGTTGAAATTAATTTATAGGCAATTTTAACAAAAAACCATAAGAATCTGATCCTTATCACAACTGTAGTTGGGAAAATATCCCCTTCAGGAAGGAGAAAGATTTCAGAGGCAATGAAGAAAATTCTAATTAGTTTCTCACATCACACTTTATTCAGCAGAATCCAAAACAAAATCTAGATGGCCTTCCTATCATGATCCAATGATTCATCTGTTACTGTGCTTTGAAATAGCTGCCAACTTGGCTGACTGCTGCCTCCTTTCCAGTGCTGGCCTCACTGACCTCCTAGCCTATGTTTGTCATGAGTATCCATCCCCACTGCCCTCATCCTCTGCCATTTATAACAGAGTTTAATCTCAATTCTCTGACTCCACTAGGCTCTTCCCCTGCCAGATCATAGCTCACACTGTGTTCTCAGCATATTATGATTTTACCCAGATTCTCAAAAATATACATTCAACAGTCAAAACTGGAACAATTTGAGCAATGTAATAAATAGATATAGTGTTGATTGATAGTAAAAAATAAATAAGCATGCATCTCAACTGCTATAAATAAATGATTGGATAAGTAAATAAAGCAGAAAAGGTGACAGATAAGCCTTATAGGAAAAAAAATCAATTAATAAATGTAGAGGAATGAGGAAAATTAAAAATTACCATTATAACACCACAGTAATAACTGCTACAGGCAAAATCCATTGGATTAATGCTGTAATCAGTGGATAAAATTTTTAAAAAAGAAGATGCATGCATAGACTCAAAATATCTCCCCCTTAAAAACAGCATAGGAATGTACTCTATTATTAGTTCATGTTAAATGAACTTTGGTAGTTTGTAACTTTCAGGAAATTTCATCTATATCATTAAATTTATTGGTATAAAATTTCAAAGAAGAATCTCTCCCCTACCTCCAGATTTAACAATGACTGTGGTACTCTTAATACATGCCCAAAGCGTCTTTGATAGACCTCCCTCCAAAAAATGGAACTCAATTTCTCTCCCATTGAGTATGGCGGAACTTGCTTCTAAGGAATATAGCATGGAAGGGGAAAAATTGTAACTTCACGGGCAAACACCACCTAAGCAGGTGATCAAGGTTAGGATCACCAGTAATCAGTTGTGTGGATGCTTTGAGCCTTCCAATATGATATGATAAAGGCACATCACTGCTATGCTATTCACCCCCAAATCTGTAACCTCCATGTATCAGAAGGAAACACCAGACTCAAATCTAGAAACATCATGCAAAATATCTGACTTCTTATCTTCAAAAGTATCAAAGGTCATAGAACACCAAAAAAACAAAGAAATAGTTATAAACTGGAGGAGACCAAGGACATATGACAACTAAAGGCAATGTAGAATCTTAGATTGTATATTGGAACAGAAAGAGGTCATTAATGGAGGACCTTGGAAAATCTGAAAAGGTCTATAGTTTAGTTAATAGTAATGTACCAATGTTAATTTCTCAGCTTTGAAAAATATACCATTGTTATGTCAGAGTTTAACATTAAAGAAAGTCAGGTGAAAATACACATGGGAAAATTCTTATCTTTGCAACTCTTGTAAATTCAAAACTTATTTCAAATAAAAAGTTTCTTAGAGTATACCTTTATTTTCCTGCTTTTTATGTGTATTTTTTATTTTTTTTTTTTTAAATGAGGACATTTCCTTGAAAAAATCAGGAACAAGCAGAAAAATATTCCTTTTAAAGACTAACTTCTTGGAAAAAGACTTCTCAGTAAGACATTGCTCTTTATACTGCACTCCTTCAAGATTTAGTTCATTCAGACACTCCACTGTAGCACTCAGTTTATCGTACTTTATTTTATATAAGGTATGTGTTTTGTTTTGTTTTTTTGCTGCTCTACAGAAGCAAGGGTCCTTTAATTCCCACCCAGCACTTAGAATTCAATGAGTGCCAGCTGAGTTATTGTTATGGAAGGAAGCCTGCATCCATCTAGGCCAGTCCCTGAGCCAAACCTAGCTTTGGGTTCAGCCTGCCAGCTGCTGTTTTTCTAGACTTCCTCTGCACCTGGGACCTCAGCTCAGAGAGTCTTATACCAGAGCATGAGGTCAAGCAGTCCCAGGATGATTCATTCAAATCTTTACCATCCTGGGTCACAGCAGAAAATATAGCTTGTATGATAATTGATCCTTAATGAACTTCTCATTCTGGTCCCACATCTTTTTTTTTAACTGTCCCACATCCCATAGTTTTCCTCCCTTTCCACTAACCCCAACAGAACCCTCCCTCAGAATGTTCCATCCACCTCCCAATTTTACTGGAATCTCCTGTAACGACAATCCTCTTGAGAGGTTAAAAACCAGAATATACTTGGAATAAATGCTCTGGCTCAATGCATACTACCCTCCAACCCCTCCACACATAGGTCAGAGAGTAAACACAGAAGGAAAAATAGGAAACAAATTCTTTTAGGTCAAAAATGTTGTTGTTTATGAGAAAATAAACAAAGGTTCATTTTTTACCAGGGAATAAAGAGTTTCTGGCATCCTCTATTGAGCATCAAGCCCCGGCTTTGTACAAGAACAGGGATTTCAAGTTCTGGATGAAGGAAGTGTAAAAAGTAGCAAAGATCATATTCTGGCCATAATGTTTGATGCTTTACTGTGGTCCTAAAATTTGTACTTGGAAATTTGTCCCAGAGTTTTAGAAGAGGAAGTAGAGAGCTGAAGATGTTCCTTTTGTGGTGCCATAACTAAGGCACTTGGTGTTTCAGAACCCTTGAGGCTTTACTTTTCAAGCCAGGTAAGCAAAAGCCTAGACAGTGCTCTTGGGTGCTGCTTCATTTCTATAGGAGACAATGGTCTAGATGTGGCTCCAGGGTTACTTGTATATGCTGTGAGTTAGCTTCTTCTCCCCATCAGTACAGTGCAGCTAATATTTTTTGTTTTTCATCTTCATCATCTTTTGAATAATAAATAACTGGTAGCAAAACCCCACACAAGGAGAGAATGCTAAATAGAATTCCCTCACTAAGGCTGCCATATATGCCACAATGCAGACTATGCATTATACAAGGTCATTACTTCCAAGGGGGTGGCCTTCAGGTCAAAGATACCATATATCTGCATATACATTAGTGTGGTTTTCCAAACAATGACAGGAATGCACCCTATTCTAATGAAACCAGTCTTCTATGACAATTTCCTAAAGATGAAGTAAAATGTTTTGAGGAAGGGATATCTTTTTCAATTTCCCATAAAAGTGCTCTATGGGCTAGTAGCAACCATGATTTAACTGGATGCTATGAGACTGTTTCCCATGCAGTCATTCTACCTCTAAACTCAAACATCAGTTCATAGTAAGGACCCACAAATATTCCTCAGTTTTGGAGGTTTTTTCTAAGAGTTTCCATTTACAGTAAATGTAACCTCAACTCAAACATTTATAGATATGTGAGAAAAGAACAATATCATACAAAATAATATCTAGCCAAAATAATATCTTAAAACAGATATGGTTGGCTGAGATTTTATATACAGAAACTTATACCAGTTTTTAAAAGTCTACAATTTCACAATTTCACTTTTTCTGCACTACAACAGTTACTTGACCTAGTTTCCCCACTAGAGAAGTCCAATTATATTAAACAGTGAGACAAAGATTTTGTCCTAAATTTTTAATGGAAGAGATTTATTAATTTGCTCTCATCCTCCCAAATAAATTTACTGTCTGTGTGAGCCACATAAGAGTGATTTCTTAATAAAAATAAATATATCAACAAATATTTCTTGAGTATAATGACTATATAGCAAGAACCTCTATTCTGCTAGGAGCTAGAAATACATTAAGAGAATAAAATAGAGTCCTTTTCATCAAGAGCAATATAACTTGGTAGAAAAGATAAATACATAAATACATAATGGTAATTCAGTGTATTATGAACTTCACTAGAGGCATATGTTAGGTTCAAGCATAAAAAGAAGGGAGGAAGAGGTTGGGGTGTGGCTCAGTGGTAGAGCACTTGCCTAGCACATGTGAGGCACTGGGTTCAATCCTCAGCACCACATACAAATAAATAAATAAAATAAAGGATAAAGGTCCATCCACAATTTTAAAAAAAATTTAAATAAAAACAAGAATGGAGGAGGAGTCAACTGTATGTGAGACACATGTGAGTTATCATAGAAGCTTTCCTAGGATAATGCACCTAGCCCAGTCTTGATAGAAAAGTAAGAATTGGCAGGTGGGCAAGGCTAGGGCACACAACAGACTGTGTGAAGAGGTTCTGGGCATAAAAAATCAAGGGATGTTCAGGAAGTTCCAAATATGTGTTTAAGGGTAAAGCAAGTTGTGCCAGCAAAAGTCAGAGGGAATAGAGGGTGGAGAGAGGAATATGGTAAGACATAGAAACCATGGCATCTCCTATGGAGGGCTTTTCATAACTTAAAGAACTTTGAATTTCAACCTGTTGGCAATGGGGAGTCATTGAAGGATCTTATCTAAGGAAATGATATGCTCAAATTTGGAGCATTCCAGCTTTTTAGATGATCACTCTGGCAGCAGTGTGGAGGGTGAATGGAAGAGAACAATACTGGAAGTTAATCACAGAAAAGGTGAGAGATGAGAAACCCCTGGGAGGGAGGAAAGGTGTAAAAGTTATTCAGGTATAGACATGTTGATGAGGAGCTGCCTATGGGTCATACAGCTGAAGATCTCTGGATATAGAAATGCTTGCTGAGAAGAAACCTTGAGTCCTCAGGATCTGGATAATAGCAGTAAGCATTGGCATAGAGGAGAACCCCTAGACAGGACTGAGGTAGGAATTCTTTAGCTGAGTCCTTGGACTCAGCTGCAGGTAGAATTCAGGGAGCATGAGGCTTAAGAGAAAATTACAACCTTGTTTTCACTAAGAAAAATTTCCCTCCATTACCTTCAATTGTAAATAAAGGCAACAAGTACCAGAAGTATTAGCGGTACCTGTAATAAAATCACAATACCTATAATCACCAATAGAAACTTCAGATAGTTTCAAATCTATTGCAGTTGTTAAAAGTTATCTTGAAATAGCACTTTACACTCATTACTGCTTCAAAATTATGGTGGTGATTAGACCCACCATTAGATATTATTAGTTAGTAAGGTTAACTTAAAACCCTCCTATTAATGTATCACAATATTTAGAAATATTTTGACAACTGCATTTTAATATAATTACTTTCCTTTATATTTCTGTGCATTTTATTCAATACATTTAGAAACATTATCCAGAGAAGGAATCAGTGGGTCTTCCTCTCCTGTCAGAGGGTCTGTGGCACAATTTAAGAACCACTGGGTTAGTATAAGAACAAAACCAAGGGAGGAAGCCTGGGAAATATTTTAAAGGAGTGGGGCTTGGGAAAGGGTGGGATTAAGAATTATCATGTAGAGATGTAATAGAAGAACCAGAACAGTCTATCACTGAAGGATTTACAAGACTAGAAAGTTGTAAGGACAAGATGATCAGCAGTATTAGGAAACATTATAAAAGGACTGAAATATTTCCCTTTAATTTACCAATTAAAGACCGTATCAGAGTTCTTTTACTGTAAGCAATAGAACTCTGTGACATAAGCAGAAAGAAATGTATTGAAGAAATATGAGATAAATCATATATTCCAAGGGGAAAAATCCTGAAAAAATAAGTCCCTAAGAAAAAGACAGGGAAACAGACTGTTCAGGGAGATTTGAGTAGCAAGAAGAAATGTTACCATCTTTCATCCCCCCAGCTTGCTGGCTTGGACTGACTTGGGGTCTTGTGTCTACTTCTGGGCTAGGAGAAAGCTGGACACCTGAACTGAAGTTACATCAAGATCCAGAGAGAATGGCAGCTCCCTGAGACGGTACACTGTCACCAGGAGAGAAGGATGCTAGGTATGTAAAGAACATGTCCACTTCAGGGGCATCTTACTGGCAACTTTGGTGAGAGCAGTTTCAGTGTAAACAGCACAGAATCTAGGTTTTTGTTGATGGTGTTGTTGTTTTTTCATTTTTGTGGTACTTGGGGATTGAAACCAGGGCACTTTATATTTGAGCTATATTCCCAGTCCCCCCCCCCCCCTTTTTTTTTTTTTTTTTTTTTTTTTTTTTTGGAGACAGGGCTCTTGTTAAGTTACTGAGGCTGGCATAAAATTGCGATCCTCCTCCCTCAACCTCCTGTGTCACTGGGATTACAGTCGTAAGCCAGGCTGGCTTCCAGGTTATTTCTCTCAAGGGGCTGACTAGAGTGAAGCAGAATATCCTCCTCTACAAAAAGAAGTTGACTGTGAGAAAAGAGAAATGGAGTAACAATAAGGAAGAAAGGCAGAATCAAGGGAGAAGTTTTGGTTCTGTTGTTTCTAACCTAGAAGATATTTCAGTATATTTATAGAGAGAGGAAGGATCCAAAGCAACAGGAGAAATTTAAGACCTAGATAAGCCATGGAAGATGCATTGCATCTGAGCAGAGAGAAGTTATTATTGCCACTTATCATGCCAGGCATTTATTGGGCCAGAAACCATACTAAACAGACTTCACCTGCATTATTTTTTAATACTAACAAGCATCAAAATAATTATAATTATCCCCCATTTCACAGAATAGAGAATTAAAAATAGCAAGTTTAAAGTAAATTGCCCAAGGTCACATATCTAACAAGGGACAAAGCAGAGAGGAGGCACATTTCTTTCTGACTCCAAATCATATACTAGAATATTTTACCTCTTTCCATAAAATCTAGAGAAAGGAGTCTCAGAGAGGTGTTCCAGTCTGTCAGTTTGTACCAGGAAGTAGGCCATAGAAGGGATTTCTGTCACTTAGCTTCACTATTTTCAGCAAGGAATTGCCAGCCATTGGTTGAAAAAATAGGAAGTTGGAAATGGCACAGAAAGGCTGACCAGTGAAGAATTGTTACAATCCAGGCAAAGAATGGGAGAGAACTGGCTATGGTAGGAAAAAAGATTTGAGGAGCATGCTGACATCCCTCTCCCCACACACACACACACACACACACACACACACACACACTCACTCACACACACACACACAGTCTTTCAAGATTGCACAGGAACCAATGTTCACAGCTGTATAACTCTTTACAGCTTCTAAAGCAAGGTTACCCACTCAGGGTGGGCAGACCTACACTCAAAACCCAGCTCTGTCTGTTACAAATAAAGGTGAATTTTTTTTGAAAGCATATAATTATTCCAATTAGTGATTTCTTTGGCTCTGAGTTCAGATAATCAGAATTTATAATTTTCATCACTACTGAGCCAGCAGTAAAGTAATGCCTCTAAAAAATTGTGTATGTGCATGTGTGTGTACTTCAGCTAGCATCCATCTACAAAGTTTAAATGTGGTTAACAATTTATTTTTTCCTACTTAAATATTTTCTAAATGAATAATAAATTTCTTGGTCTTCATTTTTTAAAATCCATAATTACCAAGCAGTACTTTTAGATCACATATTTTTGTAATATGATAAAAATTAAGAAATGCCTAAAAGATTTTTCAGACTAGAAGAAGAAAGAAAGGAAAAAATATTTAATATATGTAAGAAGAAATGCTAAAAGGCTTAAAGATTTAGATTTGTTTAATACCTTTATGGAAGTAATACTCTTTCAAACATTTTTAAAAATCACCTGGAAGACTGAGTTTGTGGCTCAGTGGTACAGTGCTTGCCTATCATGCATGAGGCCCTGGGTTCGATTCCCAGTACTGAAAAAAAAAAAAAAATCACCTGGAAAATCATTACAATCTATCTCAAGACCAATTCCATGATCTAGTGTTCAGTAGACAAAAATAAAAGTCACAGAACAAAAGAAAAAGAAAGACTCCAGTTATATTCTTTTAAAGCATGTACTGATAGAAAGAACACATAAGTTATCTGGGAAACTCCATGCCAAATTGTTGAACTATCTGCCTGTGGGACTGGAATGATGTGAATTTGGGAGTTCCTACTTAGGAAAGAAGGGAATTTTAAATTTCCTATGGTATTCTGCTTTTTTAAATATAAGCTTATATTGCTTTTTTAAACTCTAAACTACTATGTGTATGTCTGTATGTGTTTATGTTCATTCATTTATTTAATAAACTATTTTATTTTGGAATAATTTTAAATTTACAGAAAAGTTGCAGAGATAGTACAGAGAATTCCCATAATACTCTTCACTCTGTTTCATCTATTGTTAACACATCATCTTACCAAAGTACATGTGTAAAAACCACAAAACTGATCCTGGCACATTACTATTAATTAAACTCCAGACTTTATTTGTATTTCACCAGTTTTTCCATTAATGCTCTCTTTCTGTCCAGGACCAACATTTTCATGAGAGAAACCATGAAAATACATAATAAAACATTTTAAAATGGATATAGTTATCCTGTCTCCTTAGTCTCCTCAACAATAACTTCCTAGGCTTTCCTTGTTTTTCATGACCACAGAGATTTGAGGAATATAAGCTAGGTATCAGGTAGAAGAACATCCTTAAGCTGAATTTGCCGATTAGAATGTGGTTATGGATTTTGGGGAAGATGATATTCCCCATCTCATCACATCAAATAAGGGGTATAGGATATTCATTAACATCATTGGTGATATTAACCTTCACCACTTAATGATTAAGATCATGTCTGCCAGTTTCTCCATTATGAAGTTACTATTAATTCCTTTCTATATTCTGTTTTTTGAGAGCAAGTCACTAAGTCTAGCCTACCTTCTGGGAGAGATTAAGCTTTTCCTCCTAAAGACTGAAGTATTTACATACATAATTTGGAATTATTCTATAAAGATCTGGCTCTTCTCCCTGTTTATTTATTTATCTAATCACTTATTTTTAATAGTATGTACTCATGCACTATTTATTTAATACTTTAAGTTATAACTCAATACTATATTATTTATCAAATTTGGACAGTAAAAGCTTTTTCAACTTTGCTACTGTCCTCCATTGAAGTGCCTATTCTTTTTAATTTTAAACATTTCATTACTTTCTCAAATTATATGATGCTTTTGCTTGCTTTGAACTTTTCCCTGTCCTGGCCCTAGAATAAACCATTTTGCCAAGAAGCCTTGGTTCTTTTTATTGAAGAATGGTATGCAAAAACCAAGTTCTGGCTAGATTGTTCATCTACCTTTTAGAAAGTTTGTTGCAGATTTGAATTAGTGTGTATAAAGCACTTCTTAACATAGAGCCTAAGACACAGAAGCACTCGATAAATGGAAAAAGACATCATTGCTATTACAGGTGTTGGTCAACCTTCCATTGCTGTAACCAAAATACCTGACAAGAGCAACTTAAAGGAGGAAAGATTTTGGCTCATGGTTTCAGAGGATTCACTGCATGGCCAGCAGGCTCCAAGGTAGAAACATCATCGTGGAAGGGTATGGTGGGGGAAAGTTACTCTGCTCATGGCAGCCAGGAAACAGAATGAGGGCAAAGAGTTGGAGAGAAGATAGCCCTTGACCTATTTCCTCCAACTAGATCCCACTTCCCAGTAGTCCATCAAGTTATCAATGGACTGAATGATTGATGAACTAATGAGATCAGAGCTCTCATTATCCAATCAGTGCCTAAAAGTTCCACTCATTACCTTTGTTTCATTGGGAACTATATTTTCAACACATAAACTTTTGGGGGACATTCCAGATCCAAATTATAACATTGCTATTATTTTTATACACATTTAGTATAAATTTGGAACTTCTAATTCTAATCCAAAATTGTATCCCATTAGTCATTGCACCTATCCCTAACATGTCCGCAAATTTTTTCTGTGTCTCTGAGGCTCAGTTCCACATAAGGCTAAGAACCATATACTCCTTCATTCCTGGCCCAGGAGCCTGCATTCTTTAGCCATAAAACATGTTTCCTCCTTTCTGAGCATCTATGCAAAGTCATAAAATCAAAAGATTTCTATGACAAAGATCTCCTTTGGTTTTTAACTTTTTAAGTTTAAATGAAACATTTTAAGGGCTTTTTTTTTTTTTTTTTTTAAGCATTCCCACTTATAAGTCAAACCATTTGGATATATAAAGTGCAGTTCTGAATTCCTGTCCAAACAACCTGTTATTTGAAATATCATCTCTTTGTAAATGAGTATCGTCCTATAGATATGCAGAAAGTACCTTCAAATAATTCTTGTGTCAAAGACTCATGTCATCATTCTTATTGAATAATAGGTATTAAAGAGTCCTCTTATGAATTAGAAACCAATAGCAATGGTTCTAAAAGGGATGATTAAAGGGAAACTCTACCTCAAGCACTCTGGATGGTTAGAGTAGCCACCAGGAATTCCCTGGAACAAGAATCATAGGGGAGTCCTGGAGGATCTGTGAGGAGAACACTGGGACCAATGAGCAGACCTCAGGAAATAAGAATAGGAAAGAGTAAATTATATAGGGCCACCTGTACCTTTCAGGGAGTTATCTGGGCTCTGCAAAGTTGTTGAGTGAAGAGCGCTATGAAAAACTCACCCTGGTTTGGGTCATGGCTTCAGGGTTTATGGGGCTTCACATAAATATCCTCCAGACCTTGGAAAAGGTATCCCAATGTCTTTGAGGAAAAGAATTAAAAGAACCAAAGCAAACAAAGTCACCTTTGGGGAATTTAAGACTCATAATTCAGGTAGGGTGTATTAGTAAACTTTTCACCACTATGATAAAACGCTTGCAAAAAACAACTTAAAGCAGAAAAGATTTATTTTGGCTCATGGTTTCAAGAGCTTTCAAGTACACCATCTCTGTGGGACTGTGTGAGACAAAACATCATGGAAGAAGGGCATGGGAGAGCAAAGCTACTTACCTCATCACAGTCAGGAAGCAGAAAATGCTGATGTACAAACGGTGTGAAACCCTGGCTATTCACAGACTTCTTAGGAGTGGTTTGAGACCCTTTGGGAACCCTTTTCTTCTTCTTCTTAGGAATTCCTGAAACGCTTCTCTTCTTTGTAAGTATACATGAAAACTCTTTGGTCTTACTGGGTAAAACCAATGAAGGAAAATCATAATTAATTCCTATTTTTTGTTAACCTCTTCCTGAGTAATTTTTTTTTTTTTTTTTTCTTTTTAAATCACTCTTCCATCTGTAGCTTTTGGAGAAATGGCTGATTTTGATTGTACCATTTCATTGCTGGATATGATTGCTGATGAAATGGAACATTCCACTCTTTAAAAAGTTTTTCACATACTATTTCTGATGGCATAAAACAACATACCAAGAGTCTTTCACCAAAAAGATAAGTTGTTCATTGTTTCAGCAATTATCTTGGCAATATCCTCAGACTCAAACTCCACAAAGGCATAGCCTCTGCTATTTCCAGTCCTTTTACTTCTGGACACATTGAATCTTGTAAAAGTGCCAAACTGGGAAAAATATACTTTGATTTGGGTTTCATAAAATGCTGGATGCAGGTGCCCCACAAAGATTATTCCAGGAGTAAGTTCTTGCTTCCCTACACCCCCAGATTATGCACTGGTGAACCTACTCTACGTCCTTCTAAAACTGGATGTCTTCCTGCATTGCTGGACCAGTGAAAGCCTCCCTGTTGAAATCTCCCAAATCTGTATAAAATGTTTTATGCCTGTTTTGCTAATGAATGCTAATCTACTAACCATTTCTCTGTGTAGAAAATTTTGGTCTAAGACTTACATTCATTAAACTTGATATCAAGGTTATGGAAGAGTAATTATTACTACCTCAAACTTCTTGGGTAGCCACTGTTATTTTCAGAAAGAATCTGAAAATTGGGTGTGATCAAAATGGTTTAAGGAAATTTTCAATTTCTATCCTTCATATCCCTTGGCGTTATTGAGGAGTCACATTTGAAGTTCTCCATGTATGCTGTGCCCTGAGAGTGGATATATTGCCCCTGTGTCTGCTTATGTAATCAGTCTGTGTGAGAAAAACATGAAGCTAACAATATAGAGCATTTTAATACTTGAGTGTACAATAGACAATACACATTGTATCTGTGTTAGAGAAGTAGTGCACGTTTCAAAATGTGGGATTTCCTTTTACAATATGCGTTTTGTTTTTTATTAATTTTTTAGTGGTAGATGGACATAATACCTTATTTATTTATTTTATTTACTTACTTATTTACTTATTTAATGTGGTGCTGAAGATTGAATCCAATGTCTCACATGTGCCAGGCAAGTGTCCTACCACTGACCTATAACCCCAGCCCAAAATTATGAGTTTTAACTGTGATTTTTCTTATTCATTGGGTTCCCCAATTTTTTCTATGGAAACATTTTCCTCAAATTAGAAAGGATCCATGAGAAATATAAAATTTGATATATTCTTTTTACATAGCCATTTCATAAAAAGCTCTTCTGATTCCTGTCTAAGTTTTCCTGAGTGTCATTCCAAATACTTATTCTCTACACTATCAGTCTCCTTATATACATTCCTTCCTTCTTTTTTCTTTTCTTTTCTTTTTCTTTTTTTTTTTTTTTTTTTTTTTTTTGTGTGTGTGTGTGTGTGTGTGTGTGTGTGTGCTACTAGGAATTTAACCCAGGGACACTCTATCGCTGAATTACAACCATACTAGCCTGCCTTTATTTTCATTTTAAGACAGGATCTCTCTAAGTTGCCAGGGTTGGTCTTGAACTTGTGATACTCCTACCTCAACCCCCTGAATAGCATGATTGCAGTTGTGTGCTACTGTACCCAGCTTCCTTATGTCTATTCTTAGGATATGCTAGTTTAACATGGTGAGTTCTCATACTCAGGAATGCTCTGTATCTAACCAACTGGGACCTTAGTCATTCCTCCAGGTTCAGGTCAAATTTTACCTCCTGTTTAGACACTGAACCCTGACTGAATTAATTGAGCCCTTATTTACCATCCCACAGTACTTCGCACTTACTGGAATTAGATAATTAGATAGTTTTATAATTTCTCTGACTTCCCTACTATATTGATCAGCTATGTATATATATACCCTGCACAACTGTGGTCACTTTGTAGGTGTTCAATCAATGCATGCTGAATTTGATTGGTGTACATGCAGGACACAGCACAGAATCCCTCAGTCTTATAATTCCCCACTTGTATAGACAGCTCCCAAAACACTACAGCCAGAAAGACAATGACAGTGTATGGGCAAATCTTGGGCATTGCCTTTGAAGGCAGGTTTGATAACAGGCTCTGGGAACAGATTCCAGACATCCATGAGCAGTAGAAAGGACCCAGTAGAAAGAACACAGGGAAAGTAGGCAGTGTTTCTAATTACTTAGAGCAAATGTGATATTACATCAGAATATAAATGAGTAGTAAATCATGATGAAAATCATTATTACTTTAAGAATTCAAGGAAGCTTATAACCACAGAGAGCTGGAGGAATTAGCAAAAGTTTTAAAAAGATGGGGCTGGGACTGTAACTTAGTGACACAGCACTTGCCTAGCATGTGTGAGACACTGGGTTTGATCCTTAGCATCACATAAAAATAAACAAATAAAATAAAGGTATTCTGTCCATCTACAACTACAAAAAAAAAAAACTTTTATAAAAAGTTTTAAAAAGGATCTGAGGTTTGGATAGGATATGTAGCAAGGGCCAAGTGCATAGGTAAAACTACTGCTAGTCTTCCAAATTCTTTACCATGTAAAGTTGTTCCGTGATATGATTGTTCCTGTACAATTTAGGGAGAAGCAGGACAATTGGACTAGATGCTAGCACAGGACTTATTTGACCACTTATATACCACAGGTCTGAAAGCAGAATAGAAACTCTTCTAAAATGAGGGCCAGGCAAAGAGGTAAGCCGCTATCATAAATAACCCCCGGTCTCCACTGACCACTCCTGAGCATTTCCTGTATCCCAGGAATTATACTAGGTGCTTCACAGACATTGTTTCTGAGCCTCACAATACTTGACAAGGCAGGTACTAGAAAGCTTATCAGGAAAGCATTATCATTTCCATTTTACAAATGAGGACAATAAACTCAGCAAAGTTAACCAACTTGCCCAAGGGCACATTGTTAGTAGCAAAAAAGCAGAATTCAATCCTACATCTGTTTTTCTACCAAGGCCCTTGTATACTCTGTACTTCTTTACTTGCTATTTAGAAAATGGCTTTCATCAGTGAGCTATAAAAATAGTAAAGATTAATACTGGTATGACAATAAATAAATAATTTAGTTAAATGACATGAAATTGCTGCTATCTGGTCATCTTTGACCAAAAAATGTAAATTCCATTAAGGTTCAACCTAATAAAAGTACATTCAGCTATATTTTATATGAATATCTGGAGCAATGGTGTGAATTTCTAAAGAGATTCCACACCCAACAGAAGAGACTCAAATATTTCACCCAGTCCACTACTAAAAGGTACATAGTGTGCCTTTAAAATAAAAAGGGAAGAAAAATTAAATTAAAATGCATGAATTTGCAAGACAAAGAAACAAAAAAAAGTGCTGTGAAAGACAGTAATTTGAAAGTTTAAGTCAACCTTATGTATTGACTATAGATTGACCCCCAAGAACCCTATGAAAAAGAAGCTAATGAAACACACAAGTATGAAATAAAAATGATATAGAAACCCTATTGTCTAAATGTCTGTTCCCAAAATTCATATCTTGAAATCCTCACCCCCATGGTGATGGTACTAGGAAGTAGGCCCCTTTGGAGGTGATCAGGCCATGGGCATAACCCTCATGAATGGAATTAGTGCTCATATAAGGGAGGACCAAAAGAGATCCCTGTCCCTTCCACCATGTAAAGACAGAAGGTCTGATCTGTGAACCAAATTATAGACACTCAGCAGATACCAAATCTGCAGTACATTAATCTTGGACTTCTTATCCTCCAAAACTGAGAAATAAGTTTCTGTGGTTTATAAGCTACCCAGTTAGTAGTGTTTTCCATAGTGGCCTAAATGGACAAGGACAATAAATGTAGATGTTTTCATCTACATGAAGGCACTAAGCAAGTTTAAAATATTCTTTGGAAAATCTTTTTGAAAATCACAAGGTCACAAATATGTGAAAGATTTGGAGAACCCTGTAAATGAGGCATAAAATATTAGAGCTAATAGGAAACAAAAATCACTTAAATTTAACATTTATTTTACTGTGGAAGAAACCAGGATTTAGGAAGTTTAGGTCAATGGGTACCAAAGCTCAGGTTCCTTACTCCCCACTCAAGGCCTCTCTGAAATAAGACTATAATAACATGTTATTTTAACATAATAATGTCATTGTGTCTCGCTACTGGCCATGTTGTGTGTTGCAGATGTCAGAAAATTCTCATGAGGCATAATTTTTATCATGTAGCATGATGAGGTTGATAAAAGTAAATATATTAAACACATTTTAAGATCATAATAGTGTGTTTTAAAATTTAACAGCATTACATTTTCTTATTCAGTCTATTAAGGTATAACCAAAATATGCCTTCTCCTAGGATATTTTTCTAATTGCTTTTGGATCTTGTTTGTCTTCCTAAAGAGGAAGGCAACTTAAAAATAGCATGTTGTCAAAATAGTTGGAATTTCAAGAATAAAAATCTCACACCTGCTCCCTGAGAAAGAAATACTCAGTTCACAAGCATGACATTTTAAATGTCTTTGGTACAGAATTCAGCTGTAGACATATCCACTGCTGAAAGAGTTTGCTGGTAATTCAAAATAAATAGCAGAAATCAGCTATCTTAATTGTTTTCTTCATTTATAAGGCTGCATGTTCTGGTCAAACAACTGTTTCATTGTGTTCCTGTGCTTTGCTTTATTTCTCATTACAGCATTTTTAATAGTAATAGGGAAGGGCTGACTACCATGGTTTGTCATTTTCCTTATTGGGTGCTTTCAAAGAAATTTCTTTGAAAATCTACCAATCCATCAACCTACGACTTATAGCTTAGAATTTAAGGATTAAAAGAATAAATAACTCTTTTCCTAAAGGAGATTCAAATTCATTAATGAGAGAAAGAAAGAGACAACCACCAATAGAAGAATCAATATATCTTTAAAATGACCAGCAAACCCCCAGCTCCCTCATAAAAATTCTGCAGAAAAGAGAACATCAGTACTGTCCAGACAACATTCTTGACCTCAGTGGTAGAATTCAGAATAATCAGATGGAACATGATGCCCTCACCATCAGCCACAAGGGCTTCTTGACATACTATCTGGAATAGCAAGAATCACTCAAGGATGTTTAGCACCTTGAAAAGGACCATTGCAAAAGAGAATTAATTTCCTACATATTGAATACAATCATATTGCTTCTTTCTAGGGTTATGTGGATTCATTTACTCTCATAACAAATATTTATTGAGCACATATCATAAACCAGGCACTAGTCTAGGAGCTTAGAAGACATCAATGAACAAAACACACACAAAAAAAATCTGCCCTTGTACAATTTACATTATAGTAGGATGAAAGAAACAAATAATAAATAGTTAAATGTGTGATAAATAAATGGTGATAAATGTGATGGAGGAACATTAATCAGGAAAAGGAAATTAAATAAGATAATATATTTGCTTGGTATAGTACAAGCATTTATACTTTTAAATTTATACTTCATACATTTAAATATATATGTTTAAAATACACTAAAGCACTTTTCTTTCTGCTAATAAATGCTCTAAAAATTATTTCCTTGATTTCAGGATTGAGTTGAGGAGAAATTGCACTGGGTTGAGAAGAAATTTTATCCCACTACTTGTGAGTTGGTAAAATAATAACAATAATTTTCATTCATCAAATGCTCACTTTGAGTCAACAACTTCATTTCATTCTATACTTCTTTTCATCCTATGAAAAGATAGTCTCCCTATTTTATACTTAGAAAAAATAAGACTCCAAGAACTTAAGATCATAGATCTAATAATTTAAGAGCTAAGAAATCAGAGGTAAATACCCTTAGCTCCAAAATCCTTCTGCACTGTTTTCATTCAGCTTTTAGATACAAAGTGTGAGGAGAAACTTATTCAAGAAGGGAAACATAACTATTGCTTAAGAAGCACAGTCCATTCCCAGCCTACCTTCCCTACCACTAAATCTCCTGCCCAAAGAATAGCAGTCTATATACATATGTGTAATTGTTAGGTTTTAGGATTCCAAAACTCAAAAATGGACATGCTTCATTTGGCACAAGCTATTGAAAAAAAAAAAAAAAAAAAAAACTTTAGGTTTGGTAATGTGGCATGTTCATCTCCAGTTGAGGTTCTCTTTTATTTTTGAAAAGGAACACTTTTGTTTTCTCATCAAGTTTGTTGAGAGCACTCAATTTACTTCTTACTTAGATATTTTAACATATATGATATTTAGACAAGGATGGTATTAAGATCTAAGAACCAGAGAAAAACATCATGCCAAAGATCATAATTTCTATCGTACTTTTAAAGAATAATTTCAAAAAGTAAAGCAAAACATGCATTTATTCACCTTCATGACAAATAAATAACACTAACCAGAACAAAGAACAAAAGAGAAAACTCCCAAAGCAAAAAATAACAGGGTGAAATATGTCTTTTCTTAAGCTGATTATGTTAGCTTTTCCTTGGTCCTCTGCCTCTAAGCTATTCCTTTTCAGTTTAACTAGTCAAACTTCAAATGTTTAAAAATCATATTATTAATTATTTATCATTAAATTAGTATCTTAATTCACCAGCCTGATTCTCTATTAGTCCTCAGAGTAATGACATCTGTTTTTGTGATTATCTTTATTTTTACCTCTGTTTTCAGATTTGTCTCTTTATTCAAGCAGCTGCCATTCTGAGGCATGTGTTTCCCTATAGTATTCTAGAAACTGCATGCCACTCCCTGCCAATGCTGAGGAAATGTGCTTTACTCTGGCTTCTTGCTGTGCTGCTTACCTTCTCATTAGCGTCCCCCTTATTTTTATTTATTTTTAATTAAAAGTGAAGTGTAACAATAGCACTAGGGATTTTTTTCTTAAATTACACTTGCACACCTGTTTTTATTTTTGGATCAACCACACATGGCCCTGCTATTTCAGTTATTTCTAGTTGCTACCCATACAGACGTCCTAATATGAGTTTTAAAGGGTCATTCCCTTTGAATTCACCCAAACATGAAAACCAGACTGAATACAGAGCAGAATCTGAATTAACCATTAAAAGCTAAAAGCAAGTGGATTACTTCATATGGAGCATATCAGAGGAGATACAATGTCATTTGACTTTAGATGGGCTATTTTTATGCTAATGTAATGGGAATTAAGAGTAGCACAGAGATGAGAGCCTGAGAAGGGGGATCCTGGTGGGAGATTAGAACTGTCCCAAGAGGTAACAGTAGTAGGACAATAGGGGATGTAGAAACTACAAGTACTAAGGATTGGGAAAGCTGACAGTGGGCCAGCAAAGACAGTGAGTTGTCAGAAACATATTTAATTCAAAAAGTTTAATGAAGAGAACAGAGAGTTATAGGCAACCACAGGTATGCTTTAAGCTCCATCTCAGGGTATATCCAGAACAATGGAAGAACTAATCAAGATCATTTACAAGCAGAACCCAGACAACATAGTGTTAAATCTGTAACAGGCTCTCCAAGTAATGTACATGTGTGTCCCTAGGGCTGTCTTTATTTATAAAGTGTTTTTTTTTTTTTTTCCTTAGCATATGATCTTGCACAGGATAGAGGTTTGATGCTTTTGTTGATTGTTGACTACTGGTGAAATTACCTGAAACAGCTGGTTTTATGGCTTGTACGATGGTGAACATGGTGAGCATCAGGATTGTTAAGGGACAAAGAATAAGTGTTCTTGGGGCTTGTTCCTTGCAGAAAACTCCAGACTTAGGCTTTCAAGAAGTGACAAGTGCCCCTTATGGATTTGTCAGATTTCTGTTTATTTACATAGTCAAAAAAAGAAGAAAAAAAAAGATTACCTTTTACCCTTTTCTGGTACAACAAATATCATCATTCATATTAATTGTTTAACAACTCTCTGCAAATCTCCAGATTAATAGATTAATGCAGCCGCTTCTCACTGTGATATGATGGGTGAGAATTCTTCACTTACCACAAGGTCCAGGAGCCAGTCATTGGCATCTCATTATTATAAATGGTGGATCTGGAATTTAGAACATTAGCATGGCTGAAACTGCCTTGCTGGAGAAAGATTCATTACAAATATTGACTATAATTCCCTTTTTAATTAAAAAAAGCAAACTCTTCCTGTAATAATATAAGCTCAAATTATGGGCCCCCTGCCTCCTGGAGAGAGAGAATCAAATGGGGGAGAGGACAGTGCTAAAAAAAATACCCAGCATAAATATGTTGTATAATTTAAATGAGAGTTAAACAAAGAAGGTGATGATAAACGTAATCAAATAGTAAACAAAGGGCAGGAAAATTAATATAAACATTGAACTAATACTTGGTTAATTACCTTGCTTGGCAAAGAAGATTTGATTTCTCCCCTGAAAGTAATGGTGGTGACAAATAAGCCTGATCAATCAAATATCTTCAGGTATAATGTAATATGTCCCCCACTGGTTATAAAAGAAATGCCACTGAATTACTGTGTGCACACTGCTGAATTACCATGGGGCAGGGAGGCAGGTGGCACTTTGCTCTGGGTTGTTTTAACAATGATGGTTCCTTCAATTTTAAGTTCCATGATTTCCAGAATATTGAAATTTTCCAGAGCTGGGAGTTGAGGGAACCTCAAACTCAAAACACCTACAGGGCTCAGGCAATACCAATAGGGGACTCAAAAGGACCATACAGGATAAGCTACAAATAATTTACAGGGTCCCTTGTAATATGAAAATGTGGAGCCTCTTATTCAAAAAATTTTAAGAATTGCAAGATGGTAACAGCAAAGCATTAAACGAAGCATAGATGCTTGTAAGTACAGGGCCCTATGCAACTGCACAGGTAGCACATCCATGTAGCCTGCCTGCCCTGTACCCATACAAAACAAACTCTAGGCCTGGTTCACCTTATGCATTAGCCAGTTTGAGATCTTGTTCTAAAAGTTCCACACTCTCTCCCTTCTTCCCTTTGTGGCTCAAGCACATCGCTAGATGGCTGGGAAGAGTCTAAAAAATGCCTTATGGCTGAAGAGCAAAGAAAAACATGGCTGGTGGCTCACAAGGGAAACAAAGTCTCTCCTTTATCCTCGCCAAGTATTAAAATCAACTCAAGGATTCTGACACTAAAAGGTATGTGCTAATAGAGGAAAAAACCTTCTGCCTTATTAATTCAAAATGCCTGAAAGTCTGTTACTATGGACAAAGTCCTGCAAAAGTGCTATTCCTTTGAAAAGCCTTCTCACTCATGACCTGTCTACAGAGCTGGGTATTTACAATTACCATCAAAGACGGAGGAATAGTCAATCTGCAAGTAACTTTTTTTCTACATGGGATACCAAGTTAGACATACCCTATTCTCCTTAAAAAGTCATGAAAATACATCAGAGTTTTAAATACCTTCGTTAAAAGGATTGTTTGAAGAGTGCTTCCCATTTGAAGTGATGTCTATAAGGCATGCTAGGGTAATTGCACAAGGCTAGATGGAGCCTTGTGTGGCACACACTTTTTCTAGTATGCTAGCTGGAATGCTTGATTTAGAGGGCTCTCTGGAAAAGAAGCTTTTAAAGGTGAGAAATAGCTTTCATTAAAATTTTTAAAATTTCTCCTTAATTGGTCTGTAACACACATTTTATATCTCCACATGTCATTTTTGTCAAATGAGACAGACATACGCTTTTTGAAAGATTGCAATTGTATTTCTCAGAATAACTTAAACAAAAATAATCATTAATTACCATATTGGCTATATCTACACACAGCAAGCTTCTAAATCCAACCCAAGCAGGAATGAAATTTATTATTCAATGCAGTGGAAACCATATGAAACCATATAGGCATATGCACCTCTACATATTTGTGGAAATAATGGGTTTATCTACTAGCTCATGGAATAGAAGTGAATAGAAATAACATTGCAGTATCACAGGGGAAAATATTCAAATACAAATTTGTTTATTTTTGTCTCTACCTCCAGAATGTAGTTGGGTAAAGAATATGCATCTGTCATATGTATTGTTGTGTTCTTTAACAATGCCTGGACATAGAATACTTGTTGAATTGAATCACAGGATTAAAAGAAAAAATGCCTTTCACTGCTTCTAGGATTGAAAATAGAAGGGCATCAGAGACTTGCAGCTGGACCACCAACTTCGCTAAATTCCACTATTTTATTCCCTAATTGATATCTAATTCCTATAGTCACTGTGCCTAGAAAATCTGTTGCTTTCTGATCAGTCTCTTATTCTTATACCTCAGGCAGGCATGAGCTTTAGCCTCCTTGGAACAAGCTATGACAAAGGGTAACTTCTTCCCAGAACCTACAAGAAGCTAATAAACCCTGTGGAATAATATTTTTAATATTCGCTATCCTGGAATCAATATCAATGTGCTGTCAGTGTGTGCATTAACCCCACACTCAAACAAAGAATAACCCTTAGAGCCCAGTAATGACACTGGGCGTGGATAGCTGGGGATGGGCAAGATGATGCAGAGATGACTGTATCATCTCTTCTCAAACACAAGGCTTCCAGGATATTGCACAAGACTGTCATTCTTGTACTTGGATCAAGGACAGCTTTTGGTTTCAGCCACTAACACATTCAGAAAAAAAAAAAAAAAAAAAAAAACTCTCTTTTTATGGTCTTGACTCAAGACATAAGACATATAGATTCAGACCACACCTTCCATGCTGTGAGAGTAGTTTGTTTCTCTTTCTTGTCTGGTATTGCCAGGGAATGCAAATGTCAAAAAGTTAGCAGAGCTACTACATATGTAGCTGATAGAACAGGAACAACAAACTTGAATCATTAATGACTCAGATCTAAGACTTGCTTTTTAGTGACACTCCATCATGCCCACACTCATTTATGTAGCATTTTCCATATACAGATCCTGCTAAAAAGATATGTCAAGAAAGAGTGATAGCAAAAGGTCTGAGCATTGATTCTGCATTATTTAAATTTCTAGGATCAGGGTCAATATTCACATTTGACCAAGATTCACACTTATCCTTACAGTAAAATAGATCTTAGTGTAGTAAATGAGATTTTGTTCTACATGGGAAATCTGATTTTCCAATTAGAATGAGGAAGGGTGGGGTACATATAATACAGTGTTGATGACTGATCTGTATGGTATGTCCAGTTAAGATGTCATAAAACTGGGATGACTGGGTAGGCATGTGGGATTCACAACCAGACTACACTGGTTTGGAAACCTGGCCCAATCACTTATTAACTATGTGACCTTAGCCAAGTTTGTAACCTAAGAATTGGTTTCTGAAAAATGTGAATAACAGAGCCTAATCCTATAAAGTAAGATTGTTACTCTCTACCTCATAATGTCATTATAAGGACTAAAGAACATACATACAAAGCTTAGTCCAGTAACTGATACATATTAAGAACTGAATAAATTATAGCTATGGTTGTTAATATGATTATTTTTTTTATCATCCCTACCATGACCTGGCTATCAGCAAAGAATTAACTTCTTTGTAACTTTGTAATTCAGTATGAAAACCATAACTGAAAGTACAGGGTAAATTAGCTTCTTTTGAGGCATACATGATCTAAATAGTCTTGAAGCTCTTTCAGTCATTACTATGAAACAAAATTCTTTAAATTCTAGAAAATTTCAGTGAGACACCAATAAATGCAGCTAGAGAAAGCTCTCCCTTTACCCACATGTGCGCACGTACCCATGAGCGCGCGCGCGCGCGCACACACACACACACACACACACACACACACACACACACACACCCCATCAACCCCTTGGGGATATATTAAAACTACAGGAACTGAAATAGACTTAGCCAGTAATTAAGACACACAGCTAATCAGAGAACAGCACAAGCTGTAAGAAGAAACTGAAGACCTCGATGACAGCTCCCATTACCAGGGCTTTGTTCTCCTAGAGCAAAAGAACACATAAGCATAAAGTTGAAGAACTATAATTGCATTTTGAACACTTGTGGGGGTTAGGAGAATAGCGGGCTTGTCTAAACTGGGACGATATTCCACTAGATAACTGCATCAGCCCACACCCACCCTCAAAGCATGACTTCACTTTTTCTAACACTGCCCTTAAGAAATCTGGCCTCTGCGACTTCCAGTAATTGTACAAATCAATGATGAAGCAACTGAGAGCATTGTTAGACAAAAGAGACAAGAATTAAGCAAAAAGAAAATTCATTAAAATGCTGCCTTTAGTTATTTTTTTACTCCTAGCAATTCATGTTACCAAACAAGTCTTCATTGCTTTTCATTGGAAGTAATACTTCAGAAGAATTCTAATGGGCAAGGAGTGATTTTCTTCAGACTTCTAATCCAGCACTAGACATACTTTCCCTTCCCCCATCACCATCTAGCACTCCTCCCTGTCACCTTAGAGCTGCCGATTTAGCTGCATTCACACCCAGCAGTCCCAACAGAGCTTTCTGCTCACATTATGCGACATAAAACGGCAGGCAATGATCAGTTCATGCTCCTAAGTGCTTGCGATAAAGCCAGGCTGAGCTGACCTCTCCCATCCCATATAGCTGCATGTCAGCCATGTAAGCTTAAAAAACTGAGAGTAGCATGTGTGTGATGTGGTATAAACAAACTAATTAAAATCTGAGCTCTTTCACTTAGGCTAGTGCCTAATGGGACCAATATGCTCAACTCTGTGGAAAAAAAAAAAAAAAAAAAACCTTCCAAGCTGACTAGAGATATTGCTTTTCCTGCTTCCTGTGATATTTGTTTTAGACTCAATAAATAGGCTAAAAGAAAAGGAACTCAAGGGCTGCCATTCTTTCCTGTAAGACTTTTCAAATAAATACTGTCAACTCGGCAGCACTGAACCACAAGACCACTCCCTGATTCTAAGTGGACATATTGATCAATTGAACTGACATGTGCCTCCTCCTTTCTCTCCCCTAGTAGCAATCAGTTGCACCAGGGAAATCCATTTCTTTTCCCAAAACAAAAGGCAACACATTACTCCATATTGACAGTGTTAGGTTATATTTTTTTAGGGGAAAAAACATCATGATGATGATGATGATACCTAGAGACAGAGCTAAGAGTTGAGATGAAAATGATACCTGTTTAGAGTATCAGAATTGAGTCAGGGTTATTACTGAGTCCCGGGATCTATACACCCTGCAATCACTGAGGATTCTAATGTGTATTCAGCATACCAGATTTTAGTTAAAGTTAAGCAAGAGATGGCAACACCACTGTCACTTCCAGAGGCTCTCCTCAGGGTTACCCTTGACTGCAACTGCCGCAGAGAGGAGACTTGTTCCTTTCTCAGTTACAAGTCAGCCTGAAAACAACTCCAGCTATTTCAGAGAACAACTAGAGATGGAAAAATATTGTGGCACTCTTTCAACCAACTATGGAGGTCATGAATTGAAGAACCACCATATAAATCAAAAGATTTAAATAATTCCATTTTGTTTAAGTCTTTATGCTTTTCTTAAATTCTTTCCAGAATATGCAAGAGATCCCCTTTCATATCAGGGTTATATCAAATGCTTATTCAGCATTCGTTGCTTGCCATGAAGAAACTGAAACCCAACCGAGGTAAATACTGAATTCCATACTAAAAATCACTAACTATTTCATTAATCACAAGAACAAACAGGGGACCAATGAGCTCTGCACCATAAAAAAAAGAAATACATATCCTTACAATGTTTAAATACTGTAAACTACTCATTTTAGAGCTTATTTATGGCTTTTCAATAGAAAATTATCATATGTTAATAAAAAATTCCATAAGAACACTAAAAATAACAGACAGAGATGGAGCAAGAATAATTCTTCATATTTTGATTCCTGTATGACTCCTACAGGCCTTTGTCTTAACCCAGCAGCCTGAAAAACAGATTTAGGCAAAACAACCCTTCTTTCCCCAGTCCATTTTAAGCAGACAACATCCCCCAATCTCTGCCTTAGCAGACACCGACTAGCCAACAAAACAGCCGTGCAATTAAGGTCCAGACATTTAACACTCACCATCTCCTGCTCCCACCGTCTTCTTTTGATGTTTATGGCACATCTGTAGGATGCAATACTAGGAGATGCCTTGTTTGACCTGCTGCATGATGCTGTGACATCAGTTCAGATGATGCAGCTCATTATGGGAAAGACTGCTGTTGCTATGGCAACTGGGATGTGCTAGGAATCCTTGCTGCATTTCCAGTGGAGCCTCAGACAATACGGAAGCCCTGTAAGAAACAGACAATATGCAAAATTTAGACGAAAGGAAGAGGATTCCTCATTGGACTAAAATCCATAAGTTTAATAGGGATTTCCCTAAAAGCACTCTGGAAAAAATAAAAATTACCTCCCCATATAGAAAAAAGATGATAGGGAATATAGATTTAGAACACAGCAAATAAAAATTCAAATGCACAATGATTCCCTATAAAACAATTTGATCACTTTTTCCTCTCTGTATAGTAGCATTATGATACCTTTTTAACAATTACTAAAAAGACTTTTTGCTTCTGTCAAAGACCAAAAGAAAATAGCAGAGAGCAGAAAAATACTTTAAAACCAAATATAAATAGCTGGCCAAGTATTTCTAATTCTAAGGTAAACAGACTTTAATTCTCAAAACACAGGCAAACTCTTGGCCAACTACTACTACCTCATGGACACCAACCTACAGAACATTTTCATGTAGAGTTACACAGCTTTCACCTAAACCTAAACTCTGAACAGCAGGGCAAGGAGATTTGGATTTTAGGGGAGCACACCACAGCACCCTCAACTTCTAGGGGCTATTCCCTTGAACCTCAAAGAATTCCTCCTTCTCGTTGCCAAAATGCAAGAATCTTTTCTGAAACCAAATCTGTTGGTTGGGACAAGTGGCAGACCTGCTAGAAATGTCCTAAGTCATTAGCATTCCAAATATTGAAGTCTGTTTTCTTCTCTTTGGGGCAGTAAGACAGCCTACCACACAGATTACTCACACCCCTCCCCCACAGAAGTTGGAACTGTGTGAAAGCCACATTTCACTAAGACACAGTGCGTTATTTCTCCAGTTGGTAAAAGAAAAGCAAGTCTAAAGCAAACACGTCTTTCCAGTCCTGAGCAGAAATAAACATCATATGGCAACAACTGGGGGAAGGAGACTTGAACAGAGCAGACCATCTCTTGCATATTTAATACTTGCAGGCCATTGATAAAGACAGAATCAAGTTGACCTATATCCACTCTATCTGCACAACTCTGAGGAAAAACAACATTCTAAAATCCCAAAATATAATGAAACAATTATGCTGTAATACTTGAGATTTTAAACAGAACTGTAAATCAACAGCATGGGGGGGTGGGTGTTGGTAAAGTACAGAAAGAATTCAGACAGTGTCTCTGTAAATATGAGTTGTTAAAATACGTGAGAGGTGCCAAGATCCTAGCAGGGTGCACCATCAGCCTTGCTTAGAGTAACCATGCCCTGCATGGGAAGCCAGAATTGATCTTGCTTCACCTAATGAAGAACCAGGAGACCAAGAACAAGAAGTGAGCACCCTGCCCAGGTCACCTATGTTCTCGGCAGCAAGACAGAGCCTGGCTCCCTCCTTTTATCTCAGATCACATGCAACACACACCAAGAAAGGTTAACAGGAGCCACACCAGTTCAAAGAGCCCTGATCTGAGATTCAGTAAACCCCCAGATTCAGTGATGCTAGCTCCTCCTAGAGCATCTGTGTGACTTTGGGCCAATCATTTAACCTCTCTGGGCCTCAAGAGTTTCATCTACAGAGATGATAGATTTACCCTGAATAGTTTTCAGGGGTTCTATTAGCAGAACCTTTTCTTTTAATGATAACAGATCAAAGCTGAACTGCCATGGCTAAGGAGTGAGTGAAAAGGGCCAAGACTGGTGGGGCCTTCTCACTCCCACCCGCTAAGCTTGTCTGCTGTAAGCTGGCCCCTGCCAGTAACTATGAAGAACCCGTCAGCCTCTGGAGAAGTTGGAGTAAAAGTCGAAGATTTATAACAAGATTAGACTTTCCAGAACTGAAACCTCATGGTTCTATAGAAAGGAGAGGGCGGGTTGAGATCAGATGTTTCCATTTGAATATGGCTTCACAGGATGAGAAGAATCTTGTTAGTCCCCTATGCCAGCATCAAGTAATTTATTTGGTGGGAAAGAATGGATAGCTTATCAAATCTGAGACGAGGACAAACTTTTAACAATTTGAACTAGATGAAAAGCTGGCCCACAAATTGACCTGAATTGGCTTTAAAAAAAAAAAAGGCCCTTTTTAGCAGAAGCAAGTCATGAAGTGTTTCTACTTCCCAATGGCCTTTCTGCTAGTACAATCCCAGCACCTGGGGTTTTTTTAGGATTGCATTCAATAATGTATATAATAACATTTGATAAACCAGAAGCATCATAAAAATGACAGACCTTGCTAGCATCATCATTAACAGCACACTAACCTTATTAGCGAAGGCTCTTTAGCTCTCAGAATCTGGACTCTGGGATAAAAATAAGGAAATCACCTTCAAAGTCTGCACAGTTACAGAGGAGAGCCTATCATTCAACCCTCTCTTCATTTGAAGTCAGAAAAAGGTGACTGGTAGGGGATCCTCCCAGAGGACAATGCTAGAACCACAGGCATCACTGAACAGATGAGTTTCTCCTGGAGAACAGAATCAAGGCAAGATAGTGAATTGAAGCAGGGAGCTTCATACCTGAGTGACTAGAAGGATTTCAGAATTGCTGTGAGAAATCCTAAAACATAATTTGTGAAAAATAATTTTAAATGGAATATAGACAGCTACCAAATGACTCTAATTCTAATAAATAGGCTTTAAAACATGGACAAACCCAGGAGACATGTCTCCCACTTTACCCCAAGGGAGATGACTGCACCATCAAAAACTCCTAGACTTTAAGGTAAATGTAGAGACTAAATAGCACATTACCTAGCTCCTTTGGGATATATGTTCTTTGTAGGGGGAAAAGGAGCAAGGAGATGTTTGGAGGTCAGCAGGACAACTTATGGAAAGTTATGTACTAGGAGAGCTCACCAATCCCATGTTCTTCTGTTCCTTGGTACACTTAGAAGAAATTCTTACCAATGGAATGGGATTAGAATCTGAAGTCATTTTCGAAGACGGTCAAGAGCAAGTATGCCTTCTTATTTCCCTCTCCTACTAGTTATATACAAAGAAGCTAGTAGAAATCTGAAGCCCTTAAATGGACCCACAAATTGAATACAGCTTGGGTCCCTGAATGACTATATGGGGCTGAGTCGTTTTCTCCCAACTATCTACTAACCCACACTGAGCTACAAGTAGTGAGAAATAAACCTTTGCTATCTTAAGATACTGGGATTTGGGGGTAGTTTATTGTGGATAAATAGCCTGTTTATAGATAAAGTGACTAGAATTTAATGCAACATAAAAAATGAATAAAATATATAATAAAATTATAATGTTATATATTCATTATTAATTTTAAATTTATTAATATTGTACATTTATTAACTGATAATGTTAAAAACAGGTTTCTCTCAGGAGGCTAAGGCAAGAGGATTTTAAGTTTGAGGCCAGCCTTGGCAACTTAGCAAGACCCTGTTCCCAAAACAAAAATGAAAAGGGCTAGATATGTAGCTCAATAGTAGAGCACTCCTGTATTCAACCCCCGGCACTGAAAAAGGTGTATGAGGGGGGCTTTCTTTATTGCAGACTTTCTCAGAGCCTATAATCTTCTGATATGCACTGGGTTCCCAGGGAGAAATATTTAACCATAGAATCCTTTTTCACGAACTGAAGTTCCATAAGCCATCCAACCACAGAATAAGAAACATGATGGTGAATACAATGGGTTAGAAATCCCCTGAGTTCCCAATTTGGCCTGGGGTGGGGGGCTATAAAAAAGGAAAAAAATGAAACTTATCTCCATTACAATTCAGTTAGTCTCCAATATTTCTCTGTCACCCAGAACTGACAAGACACAATCTTTCTATTGTCATTATAGGTAGCAACATTTATACAAATGTTTCTTTCTAGCCATTTTCCCCAACTTATAAGTAGGAGTTGCATCACAAATTCTCATGATTTCAGAAGCATTTTTTCCCAAATCATTAGGTCATGATATAAACTATTTCTTGTATTTGTATTTTAGGATCTAAAAAAATCTTAAAGCCATTCCCCAAAATGCATCAGGTCTACATTTCTTAATAAATAATGAGAAAATTTATAGATCTGAGTAATGTGTCTATTATTTAGGAAAGTAATAAATGATTTCACAGGTAAACCCCCAAATTACCTTGACTAAATACAATAATTTCGAAATCTTAGCAGATGTTATTGATTATAGGTGACTATCTACATGATCATTTCAGGGACTCTATCTTGGGATTTAACCTTCTATTGCAGCCTTAGCATCTTTGGAATTAATTGAGCAATTAGGGAAAAAAAGATAAGAGATGGGACAGGGAAGAGTTTTATGGAAGTACCAATCACTGTACCCACTCTCCCCTGGTTAGAATTCAAGCAAATGGCCATGCCTACTGTAAGAGGCTGAGAAACAAAATCTTTGTGTCCCGGGAGAAAAGGAGACAAGCATAATGCATAGTTCTTTAGTCTCTGCTACATCACAAGATCAGGAATCTGATCCTTGTTTTAGGCTGCATTTTATATATGTGTCTGCAGTATATAAAATGGGTCTGAAGCTCAACTGAACATTTAGGAACACAGGACTATTATAGCCAACGGTGGGCAGCAGTCTACTCAGTTTGCCAGCAGAGCAGCATCAGTTATGCCTCTTATTCATCACTCTTGCAGCAATCTATGCAACAATTCAATGTCCAGGTGACAGTTGAAGAACAATGAGAAAAGAACACACTAGGCAAATTCAAGAGTGCCCAGCCTTAAAAGCCTCATTCCTCACAAAAGCCAATATCTTTGTAACAACTCCACAGGATCCTCACAAGAGACACACCCAGTTATAAGAGTCACTGCAATCAGAGAAGACCAACACTATGGCTTCCTCTTAGGATTCATAGTTATGTGAATCCAACTACTAAGGAAGACTTATACCTCATCACTTACTTCAGAGGTAGCAGGGAATTCAATGGATGGTCCAGTGCTATGCCAGAATAGACCTGCAGTCCCTCTTAAAGAGCAGAGTTAGAGCCAATCCAAGTAGGAATCCTCCTATTCAAGGTAGGCATTTTTACTAACCAAGGGTCATTTTTATCCTAGGCAATGCTGCCTAGCAACATAGTTGACATTTTACTATTTTCAGGTTTCCAGAAAAACAAAGCTACAGTTAACCAAAGGTCAAAGTCTCATGCAGAAGGAGAAAGGATTAAATGAATCCTCTACCAAAAACGCCCAATTCTTGCTTTAAAACTAACCTTCATTCACAAAATATACAAGTATTCAGACACTCTACCACAAACCTATATGGTCATAAGTCTAAGCTGACTGTGGATGCTGCTTCAGTCAATATATTTTTTGTGCTATCTGAGACTATCTAGAGGTTAAAAATATTTGGACAACAAACTACAGTGGATATTCATGTTTCTTATAATTTCAGAATGCTCTTCATCTCTCTGCTTTCCTTCAGTAACCATGTAAAAGCAGAAATTGTTGCCTAAAGATTATTAATCATTGACAATCAGAATAGAACCTAAAGCAATAATAATGGAATAAAACTCAGTTATCACTGTTATCTGATGCTTGGATTTATTATTTCCTCTTAGACATTACTTCTTTCACATTCTAATTTATATGTTTTAGGTGTGAATCCAACCAAAGTAATGGAGTATGTGACCCATCTTGGGTCAATCAGTTTGTTGCATTTCCTGACTCACAGAAATTAGTTCAAAGATGGGTATGGGATCCTAGTGAAGCCGTGAGATGAAATGAGGCATTTTATTAGATATCACTTTTGGCTAGTTTTAAATGTGAAAGAACATCAAATCTAAAACTGTGCAACTGTTTTGTACCCAGGAGAGCCTAAGAATAAAGCCACACATGAAGGAAAGAAGAACTGAATTAAAAAATAAGAAACAGTCTAGTGACACTACTTGAGCCAGAAATCAGCCTAGCCAAATGGCCCCCATTTCTGTTTAAGCCAGGATGGGTTGGGGTTTTAGTCATAGTAAACAGAAACCTAACTGATTCCAAAGTCATCGAGAAACTGCTTAATATATCCATGGGCATTATTAGCACATAGTTCCCTAGGGAAGGGAAAAGGAAAGCTCAGGACCCTAAGCAATTCACAAGCCTTGGAGATGAGACCCCTTCAAAGGGCTGGTGTTGGAACTCTTCCTAAGGGAGATGCAAGGCTTTATCCATCTTTTTCTCCTGGACATTCCTAGATTTGTAAAGTAAACACATGCCTCATTTAGCCTAAGCTGCATTTCTTTGTTCTCTTCCAGGTAAAATTTTCATCAGTAAAAGCCAAAAAGCCTCAACAAGTCCAGGGAGAGCAGATATATCCTGAATGAACACTAGATTTGGAGGCTGAGGAGACCCATGAGTGATTGTGCCCACAGAAACATGCTCTAACAGGTTCAGAGATTTCCCTGCCTTCCTTCTGAAATTGAAAGTTCTCTCTTACCTGACTTTATGGAGCCAGCGTTAACTGTTAACTTCATTTTGATTCAACTTCAAACATAAATATTTAACAGGGTGCCAAGTAGCTTACATGTTCTGATGGAAGCAAACAGCACTGCTTTCTATAGGGCAAGGAACTACACATGAAGCAACGGTTAGAGGCTATTTAAGCTCTGCACTGGTATTGCTGGACTTCCTGTTTTACCATTTGATTTTTTTCATGTCTTAATCTTGACTAGGGTATACAACTCTTTTTTTAATGTAACACTTTCCTGATGCTTTATTTTATTTATTTAATTTTATGTGGTGCTGAAGATTGAACCCAGTACCTCATGCATGCTAGGCAAGTGTTTTTTCACTGAGCTACAATTACAGCCCAGTATGCAACTTTTGATTTCTCCATAACCTTTAGCACACTTCTAGGCATAAGTAATTTTAAAATCAGTTCTTCTTAATTCTTAATTTCTTTCTTAAAGAAAAGTAGCATTATTTCTATTCTAGTCAAAGGCAAATTTACTAGCAGCTTTTTCTTTATCACTCCAGAGTTTGAAATGTTAAAACATTTTTTAAGGCTTACATGTGTAAATTTTTATCCCTTCCTTTGCTGCTTAAAATACTAAAAAAGTAATTTGCTACTGAAAAGATCTGACCTTAAATGACAGAGTAAATCAGCAAGAAAACATACTGTGTGTCATCAGAGTCTCCATTTGCAGGAGTTGGTAGGAATGGTGATCATGATGACTATTGTTGTAACACAGTATTTTCAGTTCTGGTGGTCTTTTAATCTAATTCTCCATCTCTTACCTGAGAAAAATTATTAATGAAATACTCCTTGTTTATAAATATTCTTCCAGCATGAATATAATACATTCGAGAAAAATGGGGATTTCCAAGATAACTTGGAAGAAGTTAAAGTTGTTCCTTCTTCTGCGGAAAAGAAATTATATCATACCATCATAGGTAAAATTTTTTCAGTTCATTAATACATTAAAGGGTTCACTGTAAGAAAGTCACAAGCAGCTCTCATAAGAGGCTTGTTTCAGGGCAGAAACATTTTCTTTGGTAAATAATCCAACTTAATAAGCGCACTATTAAAAATCAACTCTAAATAAAATGTAGCATTATATGCCATTGACAAAGATGTCTTTCCATTCACTAGGATACCATGAAACAAACTAGAGAGCTGAAATCCTGTGTCCCAGCTGAACCTCATGTTCTACTACCTGGGTGTATGTCTGTCATAAAAGCAACGTGAAGCTTCTCCAGGGAGAGAATTTTGTCTTCTAGAGCAAAATAGATGTGTAGCAAATAATTGTTGAGTACCATGCTTATTAGTAAATGCTTCTTTACCTGAGTTTGTCAAACTCAAGAGACTGAATCCTTCCCATTCTCCAACCCCTAGTCAGCTAAACACATATAATCAAAAACATCAAACACCAAACATGAATATATGTGCATATAAATACACAGAGAAAGTTTTTAAAGTGGGTGAGAATGAGATGTTCACATAACACTATCTTTCCCTCTTACTCTAGGAAATAATAACATTTTACTTTTAAATCACAAATTTACCAATAGGATTAACATTCTATCAATTACTTTCTATCAATTAAAAACACTTCACTATGGTACAAAATAATACTTCATGGAATTCTTTTGAAAAGGATTACACAGACACAAATCTAGAAGTAAACATTAACTATCATATGTATAAATGTCACAAAAAGAAGGCATACTTTGAAATACGGTAAAAAGAACAAAATCAAGTAATAAAACTGTTGTTTTTACCCAGTTCCATGATTATAGTGCTTATGCAGCTCTTATATGGAGTCTAGCCAAATAGAGAAATCTTTTTCCTAACCAAGATTAAAGGACACTCCAGAGCCTGTTTTATTGGCACACTGGCCCTGGGCTTAACATCTTAAAACACCCAAGAAGTGTGGCCTAACTTTAGAGTAACCACTGTGGTTGGTCAACACTATAATAATGTGTGGTTCAGGTTTTAAATTTTTAGTGGTATGCCGTACAATACCACTAATCTACTACAAGGATTAAAACAGAAGAAAAAAATGCCACCCAAAGGTGAAAATGAGCCAGTACCATTTTTATATGTAGGATTTCACGTGTTGATTTTAAAATAGGTTAATGTCAAAGCCTTTTCCAACCCAGGCAAGGGACAATCTGAGCTCCTGAGAGAAATGCTGCTTCTGACGCTATGCACTGATAGACTTGAGAGTCAGCTTTGGAGCCCTTTTTCTCAACAGAAGTCAGCCTTATGGGCAACTACCACCTAGATGGTGGGATTTAAGGAGAAGCCAAGTCCTTCCCCCTGCTGTTTCCCTCACAAATGTGATCTGATTCCTAAATTACCTTAGAATTCAATTCACTCAGTTGGAAGCTAATGAATATTTTGGAGGATAGGATGACTGCCAGCCATCCCCAACCACTGATAACTGCAAAGCAGTGCACAAGGTGGGAAAGGCACTAACTAGATGAGTAGGAAGACATTAGTTCCAACACTAACAGCCACAGGAAACTGGGCGAGTCATTCAGATTCTTCATTTGTAAAATGAGGAATAACTGTTCTGCTTACCCAACATTGCTATTATAGCCCAAGAAATACAATGCTGTATTTGAAATGCTTTAAGAGAAAGAGGGAATGGGCAAATAAGGAGGGAAGAGGAAAAGGGAGGAAGGAAAAATAATTTAAAAAAAGGAAAAGAGGGAGAAAGGTGAATTAAATTAATAGGGAGAAGAGGGAAAGAAAAAAGGCAAGAATGAAAGGAGGAAAGAAAAGGGCAAATGTGATAAAGTGGAAGGAGAGAAACAAAAAGAAAGGGAAAGAAGCAAAGGGGACAGTCAACAAAAGAGTAAAAGAACATAAACTTTGGAATCTGAATTCCTATTTAGGCTCTGCTTCCACCTTGGACAAAGGTATGCCCCTAGCAAAGCATTTATCTGAGCTTCACATATTTCCCCTGGGGAATGGGAGTAATTCATGCCTTGCAAGGTTATTATAAAGATTTTTAATCATTTATCTATTTGACAAATATTTATTGGGCATCCACTATATAACAGGTACTATTTGGGGTTCTTAGGATACGTCAGTGAACAAAACAGGATCCTTGTCCTTGAAGAACTCACATTCTAGCATAAATTTAAGTTCCCAGCATATAAGTGTCTGGCGTATGCCAGATGTGTAACAGATACTAATATTTTCATTGAATCTAATAAACTGTAAGATATTCTAAAATGTAAAATATTATTAGACCAAATTAATCAGATTACCCAGATTCCATTTCTTTGAATTAAAAAAAAACTTAGAAGAGGTAAATTTTAATGTGGAAGGGAATAAAGATCTGGTAATCCAGAGGGTACCTGGAAGAGAAACTGAGGAAAAACCCTTCTGCCCCCAGAAATGACATTTCTGCATCATCCATGGAAGAAAACTTTTCTACAACCAGAAACACCCATGGTAGACTGTTAAACGAAGATGAATAAACTATAATATTTGAGCTGTTAAATGTATTTTTGCAAGCCCTTCAGATCCTAATGATCAATTAAGCTTGAAAAAAATTGAGCTAAATAATTCAATGATGAACAACTGAGAACAATTTTGTTGCATTATGTGAAATAAAAGTATATAATCAATACACAGGAAGAATTATTATGAACTTCCTGTGGTTAGAGAATGAATTTTTAAGTTCTTCTACTAAGGATGACACATTTGTTGATCCACACTTTACTTGTTCACTTGACTTACAGAAGGCAAAGAAGAGTGTGAAAGTTGAGGTTTGATAGGGAGGCAAAAATGGAAAGACCTCAAATATGCTTCACAGAGGGCTTGGGCTACTCAGCATTAAATTAGGAAGAGGCATAATTTGAACACTGTTCCTCTAATGGAGCTTCAAAATGTTTCCTTCTCATCCGGGTTTCCTAGAAATGGGCTCTTCTGTTAATCTCTAAGTTGGTATATTTTCTTCTGTTAATCTCTAAGTTGGTATGAGGAAAATATAAAGGTAAAAATTTAAATTTTTTAATTTACCTTTAAGTTATCTTAAATATATACTCTAACTTAAATTACTAAAGAAGCATGTATACAGAATCAGTAGAAGAAGAAGGCATTCAAACACTTTAATCAAATGTGAGTTACTCTTTGAGAAATGAAGAAAATAAATGAGATAAAAATTATAATAATTATTTTAATAGTAACTACACAACAGGCACTTTTAGGGTATTAGTAACTCATTTAATCCTTATGTAATCCTGGGAGAGAACTATTGACTCATTTTGCAGATAAAAAACAGAGTTTCTAGGTTGCCAAGACCTTGCTGCTATTAAGTGACACAATCAGAATTTGAACCCAATCATGCACCCACAGAGCCTATTCTCTAAACCTCCAAGACAATGCCTAATTTCCAAAATTCATTTACTTCTGGAAGACAGATCCTTCCTTATTAACATAACTATCCAGTCCTTACTACCTTTGTTTCCCAGCAATGGTCCAGAATTCAGCCATCAATGAAAGAAGAAGCGGGGTTCACACTGATAATCCATAAAATATTAGCCGTGCACAGAGCATAGAAAGAAGACTGCCTTAAAGAACTTCCAGTGAACACTCACATTTTAGAGGCCACCAAATTGGGAAGAAAAAAAAATCTTGCCTAAGAAAACTTTGTTGGTACAATTTGACACTGGAGCATATATTAAGTTTTCAATAATTTTTTTTATTAAAAGCAATAGGCAGACCTCAAATATTAAGTCACTAGACCAATTCCCATTGGGTCTTTATTTCCCCATTCTAACACCAATGCTGCTTAAGGCTCAAAGATGCTGTAACGACAATGCTGCTTATCAAAGTGAACATGGTTACCCAAAGTACACAGCATGGTAAGTGGACAAAGAAGGCTCATCTCAATAAGTGCTATGACTGGTCACCCCAGTGTAATTTTCAGGCTATGGGCCTATGCAAGAAAGACCCAAATCACCAAGGCCCAAGTTGATCCCAGGTACCTTGGGGAAAATGACAGACAAGTTTGGGAGACTGACAAGAATACAGTCAAAAATATAAACTTAAAACACTGAATTTGCTGAGCAGATTTATAAAGATGAGCAGTTGTAAACAACTGTTGCTCCACAGGGGAACCGGAACACAGGGCTGGGAATTGGGAGCCTTGAGCCTCAGTCTCAGTAACTAGCACTGAGAAGTCATTCATATTCTCTCTTTGTGCTTCTGTTTTTTTCATGATACATGCCTGGCCATTTCTGGATACTGTTGTGGGTACTGACATAACAAAGGGGAATGCATTTTTCGAATTTAAAGACTACAATCCTGCCTAGTGAAAATGCTATAGGTTTTAGAGTCCGATAGACCTAGGTTTAAATTCTCTGCTATAAACTAGTTGTTCAATCAAAAGCAAGTTACTTGCCCTTTCTTGATCTAGTTTCCTCATTCATTGAAAAAGCACAGTAAGACTTGTCTCTTAGGATTGACAAGATAACTAAATGACTTAATTATGCATCTAACACATAGTGATGCTATATAACTGCTAATTATTGTGCCTGGTTGCTAGTCATTTCTCAGGTTAGTCTTATGTAGACTATAAACATCTTGAAGGCTTGGATAATTAATTTTTTTAAACCTTATAGCACCTAGCATAGAATGGAAATTATGAGTGGAGACTAGTAGCAATAGAAGGAGTAGTATTAGCTACATCAGAATCCACAGCAGCCTCAGCAATAATCATTGTTAGAGCAGCAGTTAACAAAAACCTAATAGCAGTAGCAATAGTAGTAGGGCAACAAGAATAATAGTAGCAATCACTGCAATACTATCATAGGCTGTTCTTTCCTATATGATGGATTATCTATCCCCACAATAAGAAGATAAAGTCTTCTAAAGGCAAACAGGTATTGACCTATAGATAGTGGATCAACAAGAAATCAAGCAAACCCTGCAAACTGAGCAAGTCCAAATGCTTATGGATGTTATAAATACTGATTTCTCCACACTAGTCCAGTAAGCTGTCATCCCCATGGTATCATACACAGCATCTCTATGTCATTATTAAATATAAAATATGCTAATGGAAGAAACCTGTAGATAGAATTATCATCAGAGTGGTGAAACTGATTTGCTCAATTCTTGAGGAAAAAACACTCATGGGCACTTGTGCTCTCAAACTTCAACCTAGGTCAGATCTTTCATTTGACTTTAAAAACCCTAAATCTTAAGAGGTTATTTTCTTCCAGGTTCAAAATCACTTTTCAGGTGTCAGAAAAAGAGCAGAAAGATGCAAATCACCAGTTGAAAGACAGGCCCAAGTTGATCCTGGATACCTTTGGGAAAATGACAGAGAGTGCAGCCAACAAAATAAACCTAAAATACTGGATGGATTCCTCCACCTGTCCTCAAAAGGAAATTTTCATGGGGAAGATTTTAATCACTGTTTGAGATAGTAACCAAAAGCATGCAATGCATGCACTGGAACACCCTTTTTTATGCATATCTTCTTCCCCTAGGGAAAATGAAGAAGAATGTTTACTTAATAATATATACATAGGTATGTGCTTAAAAAGAAAAAATTATTAAGAGTCAAACTTTGAAAATGAGCCATATATAAAAAAAAACTTCCTTCCAAAAAGAGCATTTCCAAAGGGGAAAATATATTTTCTGGTTAACAAATGTATGAAGAAAGATGCTAGTGTACTTGTCCAAATGCATGTATAGAAGATTCTGTACAAAGAAACATACCACATCAAAATGACAACACACTATGAAATAAACACCCTATTGGAATAACTCAAAGATTTAAAATATATCAGGAAGAGAACCACTTACCACTACTGTGTAGTATTTTTATTACCATGAGGATAAGGGACAGTAATCTGTCCTTTGAGAACAAACAAAACAGAAGCCCTCTTTTCTGAACAGACCTGATGAGCTCTCCATAACCCAGCATCTTCCTCCTTCCTCAGCAATAGGAAACCATAGGTCACAAAAAAGGTTCCATTTGGCTGAACCCCAAGAAGGGGAGCAGTTTTTCTTCACGCTCTTTAAACTCTGAGGAATAGAAAGCTTGAATTCTCTCCTGCTCTGCAGCAGACACACACAAGCTGTGATCCTTGTAGTAGTGCTGGAATTAAGTTTCAGAGAGCAAAATCTGTCATCTCTATCTCATCCTCAGGTCCCCAAGGTCAGTTAGGGCTCACAGGTCTTAAAACTTCCTGTGGCCCACCCAAGAACGGATTTCCTGATTCTAGTTTTCTAATCTTGCCAAATTTAGTATTTGTCAACAGTGGGCCTCTAATGAGTAATGGAAAAATACAAAATCTGGTGGTGTCGAATGTCTGAATACTGGTAACTACCCATCAACTGACTGACTGAGCTAGGATGAAGATATAAGTACAGTGATCTGGGGTAATAGTTTTGCAACATGATTATCTCAGATACTTCTTTTTTCACTGATGGTAAAGACTCCCTCATTTCTTTTTGATTCCAGAAGCAGGCAGCGACAGGGAAAAGAGAATGGAGTAATCTAGCAGAAACTAAGGCATACTGGGAGTGAGAAGGGGCAAAACTAGGCTCCAACCCCACTATAAACACATACTAATTATTTTAACAGTAAGATTTGGAGTTACTTACCAGCTTGGGCTGTAACAAAGTACTCTTCCCTTAAAATGGACCTAGTTGGCAACCCACCATTTCGTAAACTTGAAAGCACTATGTAAGTATTAACTATGTAAGTATTACTACTATTACCAAAAAGATAATATCCAGAGTCAACAATTTTGGAATTATATTTTACTCTTGTTCCTTGTTTATAAGCTGTTAGTGGTTTAGATTTCTTCATTAAACTTTGGAGCATTTATTAGTCATGTTAATATTCTCCAAAGAACTTTTAAGTCAATCAATCAATGGGGGGGCACTTTAAAATGTATCTTTCCCTTCAAGAGACATTATTTTCTATTCCTAAAGAGAACACGTACCACACAGCTTGAAGTATTATATTTGGATGGCTTTACTAATATTCAAACATACACAGTCAGTTCTTTTTAATTACAGTTATATGACCCAAAGGGCTTTCAAAACAGACTATGCTCCAAATATTATTCCTGTTTCTACCCATTATATACACAGAAAATATATTTCTAGCAGCTTTAGCATAGGAATTTTGTCCTTCATTTCAACCATGAGTGGTTTAGAGATACAGTGATCCAGCTTTGAAGGCTAAAATGCCATACTATATGATTCAGTATCAGTTCCAGGCACTGCAAAGCATGAGTTCAGTTCACTCCTAAAACTGTCTATACCTGATGGGTAAAATTTGAGGGGAGAGATGATAGAAGGCATCTAGCATTTAAGTACTGTAAACAACTCTCTTCTTGCAGATAGCAGACACAGGTAGGGTATGGAGTTCTCCTTGGGGTGAGCATAGTCTTTCTTTGGGGTAGGGGTGAGAGTGGACCTTTGGTGATATCTACCAATTTCTCTTGGAAAAAAATGTGAAATAACCTAAATGCAAGTGTTTCTAATTTAAAAATATAAGCATTCTGTTTAACAAAGAGAATTTTCACTTTGGCTTGATAAAGACTTTTTTTTTTTTTGTCCTTTTGTGTTAGAAGGGAACTATACATTGAGGATAAATTTTCCCTAAAAGGCAGATAGTCACAATCCTTGATGAGACAGAGACTCAGATAAAAAATAAAGACTCAGAAAGCCCATCTTAGACTGGAATAAAAAGAACTTTCTTCTCTTTCTGGGCCCTTGTAGCAGGTATACTTAGATTCTTATGAGCAGACATGCTCAGAGTACTCAAGGGTATCATCCACCGTCCACTGCCACATAAAAGCATGCAGAAAACAAAGTAGCTAAGTACTAGAAAAGTCTGTAAAGGTACCCAGAACTGTGTAGTCTGAAGATGATCACAATGTTATGGACTGAATTGTGCCCCTGCCATTTTAAAGCCGTAACCCACAATGTGACTACATTTGGAGATAGGGCTTAAGGGAATAAATTAAGGTTCAATGAGATTATAAGGGTAGGGGGTCCCAAACTGATAGAATTAATGTTTTTATAGAAAGAGACACCAGAGAGCTCCTAACTTGCTTTTTGCCATGTGAGGAAAACAGTGAGATAATCTGCAAGCCAGGAAGAGGACCCTCCCGAGATATTGAATAGGCTAGCACCAAGATCTTGGACTTCCCAGCCTATAGAACTGTGAAAAAATAAATTTTTGTTGTTTAAGCTATCCATTCTATGGTAGTTTATTGTAGCATCCTGAGAAGACTAAGACACATACCTAATAAATATTTCAAGGTATTTTTTGCATTTTATTTTTGTTTTATTATTCCTCTACCTTAAATAGTCTCATTAAACCTAATGGCATAGCAGATCTTTCAAGTATCTGAATGTCTAGTATGCTCCAGTTGTTACATTATGGAAGGCTAATAAATGATGAATAAGATAATCATGGTCTCTACCCTTACAAGAAGTCTAGAGTAAAAGACATTAAATAAATAAGTATACAAATAATTCATGGTAATTGTGACATTTGCTACCAGCGAGAGGTGTACCCTACACATAGGAAAGTATATGTTAGCCTCTGCCATGCTCTATAAAGTTAAAGGAAGATTCTCTCCCTTTGTAGCACAATAAAGAAGAGGATAAAGCCAATATGGTAGTGGGTGTACTCATGGCTCAAGGGGGATCAGAGATCCCACCACATGATGCAAAGATCATGTACCAGCACAGCAGGTTGATAAGGAGACTGGTACACTATACTACAGACCTTATAGGGTCAAAACTATCTTTTTTTTTTTTTTAACTGCTATATCCCCAGAACGTAGCATCCTTAGCACATTGTACACACTTAGTAAATATTTGCTTGATGAATGAATGGACCCAAATGACAGGATCATGGGAAAAATAAGTGAAAGATAATCTGAGGGGACTACAATCCTATACTTCATTAAATAAAAACACAAAGTTGCTATAAAAAAATGTTATATAAAGAGAAAGTAATACCTTATTAAAATTCCCAAGGACAGTCTAGTAACATTAGACTGAAGATTTGTTTGGGGAGCCTCTGAAGAAATGCTCTGTAATAAACACCTGTTATTTCTATGCAATAGTTACTTCCAAAATTTCTAAGGGATCCAAAGTTTACTTTGGGAAAGAGGATCCAAAATTTCATTTGGAAAATAACCCTCCACCACTCTCTAGTCATGTAGTTTCCATGGAACCAACTCCAACATTAGCTTATAGAGAGGTCCCTGGCTTAAAATAACAGTACATTCCATCCCTGTGGCTATGCTGATTAGTTCCAGAATAGCACATAACCAAGTCACAGCCAAGAAAACTTGTTTACTCTTTCTCTGGAATTGTTAGTGCAAGAATGAAACCACAAAGTGAGCTAGTAAGTCTTACAGTCAAATGAAGCAAATAGACAGATCCAAGTGATCATATTTGAGCACTGGTTCAAATGTTGATCCATTAGCTTGTATTTGAAGCTTAGCCTTCTTGTGGACTTTTAAATGAACCAGTAAATTTCTATCTTGCTTAAGGCCTTTTGAGCTAGTTTTTTCTAGCACTTGCAATCCAGAGAATCCTAGCATGCTAGGATTCCTAGGGCATGCTCTGCTTGCCCTATCCTTTCTTCCAGGTTGAAACAGGCTGGGTCACAGAGACAGTAGGTTCTCCACCTTAGACCTCTCAGCAAGGGCTACTGGGATTTATCTGGCACATCTCCACAGTCATCCTGCCAGCAATGAATATCTTAGGGAGGGCTTATCCCCTTAATAACTGATTTCAGTTATTTCCCTTTCTGTCTCCCCTGTTTTAGCATCACAGCTACCCAAACCAAGAAAGGGGAAACTTGGTGTCCCAGTAGAATTAGAGACAAGGAGCACAGTTCCTGAAGGTGAAGTGGCAGTTTTCAGTCTTTATACACTGCTTTGGATCCCAAGACCAAACATCCATAACCCTTTCCTTCAGTACTCCATCACAGTATTTAGCACATATCTTTATCCTTATGGTCACAGGATTCTATGGACTGAAGTGTGTCCTCTCAAAATTCATGTGTTGAAGCCCTAACCCCCAATGAAACCATACATGGAAATAGGACCAGTGAGGAGGTAATGAAGTTAAGTGCTGTCATAAGGGTGGGGCCCTGATCCAATTAGATTGGTATTCTTATAAATCAGGGAGAGACTCTAAGAAAGGCCATGTGAGGACAAGCCAGCGAGAGTCTTCAACAGAAACCAAATCAGTTAGAATCTTACTTGTGAACTATTAACCTTCATAACTGTGACAAAACAGATTTCTGTTGTTTAAACCACTTAGTCTATAGAATTTTTATTGGGCAGCATGAGTTAACTAATACACAAGAGGTTATAGTTACTTAAAGTCAATTAGAGAAAGCCACATGATAAGATTTCCAAAAAGCTAAATGCAATCTCAACCTGCATTGAGAAATAAATAAAGTATTATTTATGGACAATAATAGTCATGTTTTATTCCACCATATGTAAAAAGAGACAGTCAATGAGCCAACCAGAGTGATGAGTCACCATGGACAGAAACTGGAATTGCTGGCCTGGAAAAGAGAAGATAGTAGGCTGTCATGTTGAAGACAGAACTAAGGTTGTTTGGGGTACATCAAAAACTAGAAGATCAATGAATAAGGAAAAGTTAAAGTTGGCTTCAGCTTAACTCTATGTTATCACAAAGAGTTTTGCCCAAGAATTAAAAGGGTTGCCTCACTGAACCAATGAACACTTGTTGTTAAAGACAGACAAGCAGATGCTGTATAAGAAACTCTCAGAATATCAAGCAGCTCCCACTGTGGGGCTATAATGCTTCTATCTCTTCTTTAAACTTCATAATGCTATGAATCTATGACTAACAACATAGTAATTAAGAACTAGACTACTGGTTTCAAATTCCACCCTGTCACTTACAAACTATGTGACTGGGAGCAAGTTACTTAACATCTCTTTGTCTCAGTTTTCTTATCTGTAAAACTTAAGTACTTCAGAATATTTTCAACATATGGTAATTTAATGAGTTGATATAAATAAAAAAAACTTCTAGGAATAAGGCCCCTGGTTTATAATAAGCCATCAGAAAGTGTTAACTATTGTTATTAATAGATGAATGACAACTTTGTACTCAGTCACATTATAACTAAAGTAGAACATCAAAATATACATATGAACCTGGTCCTCAAGATTAATACATGAAAACAAGAGCAAACAATGATAGCTACCAATTTTTGAGTTCCCATTACAAATTGAACACTTTATATACATCATGTATAATCTTCCAGCAATTTGAAAAATAGGTATTACTATTCCCACTTAAGATGAAGGAACCAAAAATTTACAAAATTAAGTAATTTGAACTAGTTTTAAGGTGATGATAAGGATTCAAATCCACCTTTGTCAGGCTCTTTCCATTCTAGTACCCACTTCAAAACTCGGTTGTCCCTTTTTGTTACCTAATTTCATCCTTGCCACACAGTCTGAGATAAAATGTATTATGTTGAATATATAGGCTCTGGAGTCAGACAACTTAGGGTCAAATGGGAACTCTGACATTAGATAAGTTACTTAACTCACATCTCAGCTTCTTCACACTATGAAAAGGATGATAACTGGATCTTTATCAAAGGATTTCTAGAGGATTAAGGGAGCTAATACACAGAAAATACCTAGAACATGGTTAAGTCCAGAAGCCTAATGAGATGGTTAGCTATTACTGTCATCCCATTTATGGATAAAGAAACTAAGGAAAATCAGTGAAAGGACCTAGACCACAATTCAGGTTTCTTAGCCATTTTTCCACTAGGTCATATACAGTCATGCATCACTTCATCATGGGGGTATGTTCTGAGAAATGCCTCATCAGGTGATTTGATTGTGCAAATATCACAGAATATACTAACACAAACCTAGATGGCATAGCCTGCAAACTTAGGCTATGGCATGCATACAAATGTATATATCTCCGTCTTATCACTTCCAGGGCCATGATGAACAAAGCAACAGAAGTTCAAATTAAGCACAAGAGAAAATAATGGAATCAAGAAACACAGCCAACATAAGATACATGAGGTTGCCGCTAGGGTAGCATAGCATACTGTTTTACAGTAAACCTTTTTTTATAAGTAGAAGTGGTAAACTCTGAAGTACAAATTAAAAAGTATAGTACAGTAAACCCATAAGACAGTAACAGAATCATTTATAATCAAGTATCGTGTACTATGCTTAATTGTATGTGCTATACTTTCATATTACTGGAAGCATAGTAGGTTTGTTTGAACCAGCATCACCACAAACATGTGAGTAATGCATTGCACTAGGACATGGTAACTACAACTTCACTAAGCAATAGAAAATCTTCAGCTCCATTATAACTTATGGGACCACTATCATATGTGTGGTCCCTCACTGAACAAAATATTGTCATGCAGCATACTACTAGAATGGTACTCATAGGACATATCAGGGTTTCTCTTTCAAAATTAAAGACTAAATGCCATATTTCTACAAACCTGAATATTATAATGCTGGGCCCTTGGTCATAATGAGTTTATTTCTGCCACCTCCACAAAACTCACATATCCACTATAATATTAATGCTTTAATCTCTAACCATCACAAATTAGGTCTCTACCTCTCTTCTGCTCATCCATCTAGCATCATTCAATATAAAAAGGTGCTTTCTGGTCCTGTGGTTCAGTAGCAGCATCTACAGTGAGATATTTGTAGGCCTCAATCCCTTGCTTCCTGCTTACTATAAATCTGGGTATGTGGATGCAATGTAAAAGCTATTTGCCTCACATCTGGCTTCCATTTTCCTAACCAAATGATAATGCTTTCATTTTAGGACTCTTCCAGTGACCCCTGCTTGGACTTCTGAACAAACTATAGGCAAGCATTTCCTCCTAGTGAAATTCCTTGCCAATCCAACACTGATTATTGTGTTTTTTCCATATTATAGCCCCTGATGATAGGAAAGCAAAACTTATTCCACTCTGTTGTTGTGGCTTATGGACCAAAATAATAGTCCTTGAATTAAAAATTTTTAACAAGAAGCAACTGTGAATTAACAGTGATATTCCTTTCTTCCTTCCTCCCCTCTCCCCCTCTCTCCCTCTCTCAAATTAGACCTCTAACCCACAATTTCACATGAACAATGGAGTTTGTACCAGCCTAGGGATCCCAGTTCCATGCCAAATCTTGCTCCCCCATATGGCAGAAAGGGCTGCTGCCATGGGACAGATGCTGATCTGTGGCTCAATCCTGTATGAAACACTTGCTGCCCAGAGGGTGTCACCTCCAAGATGTTCAAGGCTTCATCTCTCCCTCTCTGCCTGCCTATTAGGCTTAGAAGCAGGCATGCAGCATAATCACCCTGCCTCTCCCAGATCCCTAAGGATAGCCCCCTCCTCAGGATGGAACGTCTGTCATATGGCTACCAGGCATCTGGTTTTAAGCAGATTTTTGCTGAAGGGTGAAATGGTGCCAGTATTGTACTGTTTTCCTTCCCTGTGGACATTCTTCAGAGTAAATGAGAGTAGATTAGCCCATTAAGGATCTGGGTCTCACTTGGCTAAAATGAATTATTTGGATCCAGAGTCTTAAACTTCATATATTAGAGATCCCTTTCAGTATTAAAGTGTTGGGAAACTTGAGTTGTATTTCAGACTTTATGTCCTTGTTCAATTACCCATTAGAAAGACAGACAAATTTTGCAACCTATAGATGGTTTCAATTTTTTCCTTATAATTTCTCCATACCCTTGCTAGTAATGTGAAAAACATTTTGTACTTCAAAACTCAGGTTAATGGATGTCAAGGCTTTGGGCTAAACTAGAAGAGATAGAACAATAATAACTAGGGTCAAAAAGGCCACCTTCTCCCTCAGCACCAGAAAAGACTGGAATTGGAGGACTGGAAAGGCAGACAGATTCTGGCTACCAGACACAAAAGCAGAAAAATGGATAAGAATGACATTATTCAATAGTATTGAGACAAGAAAGAAGGAAGGAATCAAGGGGAACCAAAAGAATGTTGATACAGAAAGGGGTAGGAAATAATGAACATCAATTAAGCATCTGCTCTGATTCAAAAATCTTATGATTCCATACATATATGGAATCATAAGATTTTATATATATATATATTATATATATATATATATATATATATATATATATATTCCTCATGAGAACCCTGTAGGAGAGACGGCACCCGATTTTTACAGAGAAGTAACTTGCCTGGCATTGTCTAATTGCTACTAAATATGATATGACATAAGTTCAATTTTTCTATAAAACCTTACTCTTTTAATATCTCTGTCTCTCTCAAATCTAAATGACTATATACATGTACATGCTCAGTTACTAAAATGTGAACTGGATACATAAATGTTAACATTAGAGAAAGCTGTGTGGAGGGCCTATGGAAACTCTGCATTATCTTTACAACTCTTCTATAAGTCTAAAATTATTTCAAAACAAAGTTTTAAAAATGAATGCAACTGCATTTCATAGGGCACACATAACTCAGACAAAGAATTGGCATAAATCTGTGGATTAAGAGTCTAGTGACTCAAGGATCAATAAACAGTCTTAATGTGATTTACTCACTGTCCTTTTAACCTCAGATGCTAATGGCCCCAAATATGACTTTTCACTAAAATGAAATAAATACTTCAAAAAAATTGCTGTCAATTTTAAGATGTTTCTCAACTAAACCTGCTATGTTGCTAACTTAGGCACAGTATTAAAAACTGCAATTATTCACAGTGCCACATGTATATAATGATTATTCCTTACTTCTTTGGAATATATGCACAGGAATTTCATTCATATTATAAACAAGTAAATACAGTAAAAAATGTTTAACTTTTCAGGTGATGCTATAGTTTGAAAGTGTATGTCCCTTAAAAAATTCTTATTTTGGAACCTAAGACCCAATGTAATAATATGAAGAGGTAAGGTCAAGGGACAAACAGATGGAAGGTGAATGCAGCTAAGTCATTCTGATAACAGTTTTTACTTTCTGTGATACTTTCTGTGAGTTCTTCCAACTGAGATCTTGTATATGCCATGGCCTCTGTATTTGTGAGGTCTTATTTTTTCGTTATTGGGTGAACTACACAATATTCAATAAACTTACCTTTTTTTTCCTTAATGAAATTTAGTCTATTTTGGTTACTGTCAAACTTAAGGGATAAAACATTCTATCTGGAAGGCATCTTAGAAATGATTTAATAACAATTTCTTTATCCCTGATTACTACATTAAAATTGAGCAGAGTTACTTAAATTTGTGTTTGGTCTTGCTACATGGAAAGTCAATTTTTTTGTCCTTGAGACTAATAGTACTCTAATATAGTTTCTAAGGGCTTACCCATAAATATTCCATGAGATATTGTTATTTCCAATAAAAAAGGAGGGACATATCTTCAAGGGTTATTGATGCCATGAACTAGCTCTCTCTCTAAATGGAGCCATAACAATATAGAATATTAATACTTCTGTAGTATTTTCCATTACTGAAATGATTTTAAGACTACAGAAAGCACCTCTGAATTACTATTGCAGTGATTCACTCAAATTTCATTGGCTTAGCACATTAAAGTTATGCCTTAGTCCAGTGAGGGTCATCCAAGTGACTTGCTTCACAAGTTATTCAGCACTTAGTTTCTTCCATCTGGTAACAGTGACCTTCTTTGTCTTTCAATTTCTCCATTCAAATGACAAATGAAGAGTAGAGCTTGTCCACGGGAAGTTTCTAAGGAAAAGTCTAGAAAGGGAGCACACCACTTCCACAACATTCTATAGATCATACTTCATTGTAAGTTCACACCTGGGAAGTAGAGTGCAAATAAAAAGTACAAGAGAGGCTGAGAAATTAGGTCTAGCTGTGTGCCCAAAAAGGAAAGAAATAGTTCTAGTGGGCTCTGACAGACACAAAAAAATTCTATGACTTATTAAAAGGGCTCCAGAGGGGTCTAAGAACAATTTCTATGGTGTAGTTTATCCCTACTGAAACAGAGATTGACCTACTGAATTAGCTGCACATAGATTTTTTTTTAAATACTTGGTTTCACAATATCACAGAAAAACACTAAAATTATCTATAATCCAGATATGTAAAATTTGTTTCTTATTAAATAATCAAAGCAAAAAACTTACCAGGATGCCAAGAAAGTTGATTAATTATGTGGAAAAAAGGGATATTTTCACAGAACCAATTTGGTCTTGCCTGCTGGGTCTCTCTTGATATCCATATAATCATTACCAATAAAAATGGGGGTAGAGAATAAGAATGGGAGCTAATGTAGTAGTCAGGAAATGACTAAAGTAAACTCCATGCTCCAAGTGATATAACATGGTTTAAGGGAGCACAGTTCTGGAGTTAGAAAGAAACCTTTGAGCAGAACTTCCTGTCTTCAGCTGAATGAACCCTGAATGTCCTTCTCCTGTTTCCATTGTCATGTGGGATGCCACCACATCAGAATCCAATCCAGGTGTTCCTTACATGATGAACTGCCCTGTGATTCATCTTGCTCTTTCACCTTTAAATTAATAAAACCCTTGTTCCTAGTCTTATGTCCTTCCTTGGGTTTCTCACACAGTGAGTAAAAGATCACTCCACAATGGAGTCCCAGGGTTCACAGGAAAAGATGCAAAGAGCAGTTTGCTTCTGGCAATCAAATCCAGGCCTTGAGAATGCTAGGCAAGTACTCTATCACTGAACATCATCCCCAGTCCTTTATTTTATTTTGAGACAGGATCAATTAAGTTGTCCAGACTGGCCTTGAATTTGTGACCCTTCTGAATGGAGTGATCCTTCAGAGTAGCTGAGATTACAGGCATGTGCCACCATATCAGCTAAGAGCAGTTCTCTTTTACAATCTCAACACCCAAGGATATAGAGTCCAGTTGCCAGAGGGGCACAATGTTTCTCACCCAAATAAGGCCTTTGGCTCTAGTCATTTCTAAGATCTCGGTCTGGGATTTTTCCCAGTAAGGCCCCACAGTCTTGAGTTCCTCCCTCCTGGCACACTCCACCCAGAATAATAAAGCCTCTAGTTTCTGGCGTTTCCTAATGATTATCTGAAGCACAATGGCTTGGGAAGAGAGGGAGGGGGAAACCACAGGAGCCTGGGCTGAGCCAGCAGGCATGCTTTGGAGGCAGCCAGCGGTCTGGGCTGGCAGCCCCTCAGAGCCTGCTGTTTTCCACCAGGGGTTTTCACTGACCAGATCAGAGTGACACTAGAGAAGGCAGCAGCTGCAGCTAGAGTCAACTCCCCCAACTCCTTAGCTAATGAACTGGAAGGATCCAGAGGGAGCCAGGGAAAAATGAGTCCCCTGGGGCATGGAGAGAGGCCTCTCTCTCCTTCCATGAATTTTCCATTTTAAATTAGACTTGATGGTTTGGTTAGGATAAAACTTTTTAGATAAAATATACTGAGCAGGGATGCCCAACACCTACTTCATCAGCTCTCTCGGAACCTTAGACCCTACACTACCCCTCACTTGAGTCTCACTTTGATGAAGCCAAGAAGAAAAGTACAGGATATTTTTAAAAGTGTGTGGTTTTTTTTTTTTTTCATTTAAAAAAATGATAATTATTAAAAATTGAAATAGTTCTGAAATATGTGTCAGAAAAATGTGGTCCAATAAATCTACCACCACAGGGGATAACAAATGTTTTATTTAGCGCTCTCTCTCTCTATATATATATACACACACACACACACACACACATACACACACACACACATATATACATACAAAGGTCCTTGTATGTGGTATTTGTATATATAGAGAGAGAGATGTTTAAGACAAAAATTTGATACTATCTACTCTTTTTCAACTTGCTCTTGTCCAGTTATTATAATTACTTATTGACCTATCTCATTCACTTTAACAGTGTTTCATTCTAAGTGTATGCCTTTATTTAGTCAATCTTAGAGTGACCAGTATCACTGCATATGTTTCAAAACATTTTAGAATAAACCGATGGAAGGAGTGCTAGAAAAAAGGATATATATTAGTGTGTACATATATATGGATTCTATTTTTTTTTTTTTGGTGCTGGGGATTGAACCCAGGGCCTTGTGCATGCAAGGCAAGCACCCTACCAACTGAGCTATATCCCCAGCCCTGGATTCTATTTTAATAGACATTGCTAAGTTGTAATATTTTAATTTTTTATTCACTATATTCTTCCAAAACAAATCTAGGCCAAGTTATTTTAGTGATTAGGCCATGAAATAGTTCCTGCCGAGATAACTGTGTTCAAAATCTACACATTGTGGCTATAGAAAGAGTTGGTATGATCATAAGCAGAGAATCTACTCAAAATGGACAAAGCCATAAATGTTTATGTGAATAGAAAATTATTTGCACAATTTTACATTCAATCTCTGATTCTGGAAATTATTCACAGCTGTGCAATGTTAACTCCTTCAAATATAAAAAACCTGCTTTCTTCATATTTCTACTAAAAACTCAGTTCTAGGTACTTTGAAAACTACAAATGGAACAGCAACTCTAAGATATATCTAGTGCTATAGTGCTCACAGTATGAAAAGTAGGGAGTAAGGAATGTCCACAGCCTCTTAAGCCTCTTAAGCCTCTCTCTCTCTCTCTCTCTCTCTCTCTCTCTCTCTCTCTCTCTCTCTCTCTCTGTCTCTGTCTCTCTCTCTGTCTCTCTCTCTGTCTCTCTCTCTCTCTCTCTCTCTCTCTCTCTCTCTCTCTCTCTCTCTCCCTCTCTCTCTCTCTCTCTCTCTCTCTCTCTCGGACACTAGGATTGGACCCAGGAGCAGTCTACCATGCCAAATCCTTTTTATTTTTATATTAAGAGAGGATCTCACTAAGTTGCCCAGGCTGACCTTGAGCTTGTAATCCTCCTGCCTCAGTTTTTCAAGAGATAAGATTACAGGTGTGTGCAACCAAACCAGCCTGACAAACCTTTCTCTTAAGCAGATGGAGAGATGATCCTGTTCTGGGCACCGGATAGGGGTATCAGCTGTATCTCAGTCTTTGCATTCTAACTGATAGAGAATGAAACCAAGGGAGCTGGCCCCAAATTGTTGCTTCTTGGGACATACTTCTGCAACTCACCCAAAATTTGACTCCTTTAGCCTCCTGTATCCTTACTTTCCATCTCCAGTATACACCAGTCTGGATCAAATCCGAAACTACTGTGTATGACTAGCAGAGGTTGGTGTGGCAGCTTCTGACTTCACAGGACCAAGTATTGCCACAGAAGATGAAATGGGTGTGTCCATTCTCATTTAAGCATGTTTCAAACTTCACAGACCATAAAAAGTAGTGGCCAGTGTTTGAGTGAGAGGGAAACAGAATTCAGGAATGAATACCTTTTATATGGATGTGTTTGAAAAACACACATATGAATTCATTTTGCCTCGCATATCTACTACTGCTATCCACAAATCAAAAAAAAAAAAATTTAGCTAAATTTTTAAAACATTATCGACAGTTGATTGCATGAAAGCTCTGAATAAATTGATAAAATAAAAAGTTAAAGAGGAAAAATCTTTGAAGACCAGATAGACTTTGATTTTGAATAAGATAATTTAAGAAGTCTGTAATTTTCATTTTTTTTTTTAGTTGTAGATGGACATAATGTCTTTATTTTATTTATTTATGTGTTGCTGAGGATCAAACCCAGTGCCCCATGCATTCAAGGCAAGCACTCTACCAGTGAGCCACAAACCCAGCCCTGCAAATTTTCATTTTTTTATTTGTTCTAATTAGTTACACATGACAGTAGAATTCATACTGACTCACCATACATAAATGGAGTATAACTTCTCATTCATCTGGTTATACATGATGTAGAGTTACATAGGTCATGTCAATATATGCACACAGGGTAATAATGTCCAATTCATTTTACTAACATTCCCCATTCTTTTTTTTTTTTTTTTTTTTTTGCCGTGCTGGGGATTGAACCCAGGGCCTTGTGCTTGCGAGGTGAGCACTCTACCCAACTGAGCTATCTCCCCAGCCCAAAACCTCTCTCTCCTCACTGCCCTCATTCTCATTGTGAATTAGCATCTGAATATCAGAGAAAACATTTGACCTTTGGTTCTTTGAGATTGAATTTTTTTGCTTAGCATGATAGCCTCCAGTTCCATCTATTTACCAGTAAATACCATAATTTCATTCTTCTTTAAGGCTGAGTAATGTTCCATTGTGTATATATAGCACACTTCTTTATCCATCCATCTGTTGAAGGCTACCTAGTTTAGCTATTGGTTCCACAGTTTAGCTATTGTGAATTGAGCTGCTATAAACATTGATGTGGCTGCATCACTGTAGTATGCTTATTTTAAAACCTTTGGGTATAAACCCAGGAGTGGGATGACTGGGTCAAATGGTGGTTCCATTCCAAGTTTTCTTAGAAATCTCCATACTGCTTTCCATAGTGGTTGCATCAATTTGCAGTCCCACCACCAATGCATGAGTGTACCTTTTCTCCACATCCTTTCCAACATTTATTGTTGCTTGTATTCTTGATAATTGCCATTCTGACTGGAGTAAGATGGAATCTCAGTGTAGTTTTAATTTGCATTTTTCTAATTGCTGGAGATGTTGAACATTTTTTCATATATTTGTTGATCGACTGTATTTCTTCTTCTGTAAAGTATCTGTTCAGTTGACCATTTATTGATTGGGTTATTTGGGGGTTTTTTTTGTGTTAAGTTTTTGAGTTCTTTACATATCCTGGAAATTAATGCTCTATCTGAGGTGCCTATGGTAAAGATTTCTCCCATTCTATAGAGGCTCTCTCTTCACATTATTGATTATTTCCTTTGCTGTGAAGAAGCTTTTTAGTTTGATTCCATCCCATTTATTGATTCTTGATTTTACTTCTTGTGCTTTAGGAGTCTTATTAAGGAAGTCAGTTCCTAAGCTGATATGATGGAGATTTGGACCTACTTTTCTTCTATTAGGTGCAGGGTCTCTGTTTTAGTGCCTAAGTCTTTGATCCACTTTGAGTTTTGTGCAGGGTGAGAAATAGGGGTTTAATTTCATTTTGCTACATATGGATTTCAGTTTTCCCAGCACTATATGTCGAAGAGGCTATCTTTTCTCCAATGTGTGTTTTTAGCACCTTTGTCTAATATGACATAACTGTATTTATAAAGTGGTTTGCCTCTGTGTCTTCTATTCTGTGCCATTGGTCTATGTATCTGTTTTGGTGCCAATACCATGCCATTTTTGTTACTATGGTTCTATAGTATAATTTAAGGTCTGGTGGTGTGATGCCTCCTGCTTCCCTCTTCTTGCTAAGGATTGCTCTGGCTATTCTGGGTCTCTATTTTTCTAAATGAATTTCATGACTGCCTTTTCTAGTTCTAGGAAGAATGTCACTGGTATTTTAATAGGAATTGCATTAAATCTGTATAACACTTTTGGTAGTGTGGCCATTTTGACAATTTTAATTCTGCCTATCCAAGAGCATGGGAGATCTTTCCAAATTCTAAGGTCTTCTTCAATTTCTCTCCTTAGTGTTCTGAACTTTTCATTGTAGAGGTCTTTCACCTGTTTTGTTAGATTGAGTCATAATTTTTTTTTTTTGAGGGTATTGTAAATGGGGTAGTTTTCCTAATTTCTCTTAAGTGGATTCATCACTGATGTTTAGGAACACATTTGTTTGATGGGTGTTAATTTTATATGCTGCTATTTTGCTGAATTCATTTATGAGTTATAGAACGTTCTGGGTGGAAGTTTTTGGATCTTCTAAATATAGAATCATATCATCAGCAAATAGTGATAGTTTGAGTTCTTCTTTTCCTACTTGTATCCTTTTATTTTCTTTCTTCTGTCTTATTGCTCTGGCTAGAGTTTCAAGGACTATATTGAATAAAAGTGGTTAAAGAGGGCATCCTTGTCTTGTTCAGTTCTTAGAAGGAATGTTTTCAATTTTTCTCCATTTGGAATGATGGTGGCATAAATAGCCTTTACAATGTTGAGGTATGTTCCTACTATCCCTAGTTTTTCTAGTGTTTTGAACATGAAGGGGTGTCACCGCCTGCAGCAACAAACCCGCAGTAATTTGTTACTGCCTGCAGCAATAATTGTGCAGGTATTTATCGGAGGTGGACTGGAAACTGAGGTACTTCTATTATCTTTCTCTTTAGTGCGCTGCTTTCTTGCTTGTTCCGTTGTTCCCTAGCTTATAGAGGAAGAAAGACTTTGAGAGGAGAGAGAGAGAGGCTTTGCTTAAAAGAGAGAGACTACACTTTCAGAGATTTATATCTTCTTAAAGTCCTGCATCCTGCAAACTAAAGGTGCGTGCTATCAGAGGAGCTTCTTCTGTGATCTGCCATCTGCCTTCTGCGATCTATCAGAGGTGCTGCTTCTCCGTGCTTATCCGGTTATCCCTCTCTACTGGCTGCTTATCCAGTTATTCGTGGTGCTTCCTATAGGTGTGTCTTATATACTTAAGGCAGCCAATCAGCTTAGGATTAAGTAGCACAGTTGGAGCATGCGCCACCTAACCAATCAAGAAAGAATGAGGAGTATCTGTTGACCACTAGCACAAAGGAGACATTAACTAATTAGGCAAAGGTAGATCACGCCGTGTTAACATTAATTATGCGCCACCTCTTAGCTCAACGCCAGCCGCCATCTTAGGGTTACCCAAAAATGTCTTCTGCAAAGGGGTACTGTTTTCTGTCAAATGCTCTCTCCGCATCTATTGAGATGATCATATGATTCTTGTTTTTAAAGCTATTGATGTGATGAACTACATTTATTGATTTCTGTATGTTGAACCAAACTTGCATGCCTGGGATGAACCCCACTTGATCATGGTACACTATCTTTTTAATATGTTTTTGTATGCAATTTGCCAGAATTTTAGAGAATTTTTCCATCTATGTTCATCAGGGATATTGGTCTTAGGTTTTCTTTCCTTGATGTGTCTTTGTCTGATTTTGGTATCAGGGTAATACTAGCTTCCTAGGGTGAGTTTGGAAGGGTTCTCTCCTTTTCTATATCATGGAATAATTTGAGGAGTATTAGTGTTAATTCTTCTTTGAAGGTCCTATAGAACTTTGCTGAGAATCCATCTGATCCTGGGCTTTTCTTAGTTGGTAGACTTTTGATGGCATCTTCTATTTCATTGCTTGAGATTGATCTGTTCAAATTGTATATGTCCTTCTGGTTCAGTCTCTAGAAATTTGTTAGTGTCTTCAAGATTTTCTATTTTATTGGAGTATAAATTTTCAAAAGTTTCTAATTATCTTCTGTATTTCAGTGGTGTCTATCGTGATATTTCCTTTTTCATCGTGAATTTTAGTAATTTGTTTTCTCTCTTTCTCTTCATTAGGATGGCTAAGGGGTTGTCAATTTTATTGATTTTGTTTTGTTTTGTTTTGTCAATTTTGTAATTGTTTCTTTTATTTCAATTTCATTGATTTCAGCTCTGATTTTAATTATTTCCTGTCTTGTACTGTTTTTGGTGTCGATTTGTTCTTCTTTTTCTAGAGATTTGAGATGTAATGTTAGGTCTTTTATTCATTGACTTTCTGTTCTTTTAAAGAATGAGCTCAATGTAATGAATGTTCCTCTTAACACTGCCTTCATGGTGCCCCAGAGATTTTGATATGTTGTATCACTATCCTTATTTACCTCTAAGTATTTATTTCATCCCTGACTATTCTGTTATCCATTCATCATTCAATAGTGTATTGTTTCATCTCCAGGTATTAGAGTAGCTTCTATTTTTTATTCTATTGTTGATTTCTAAGTTCATTTCATTATGATCTGATAGGATCCAGGGTATTATCTCTATTTTTTTGTATTTTCTAAGAGTTGCTTTATGGCATAAGATATGGTCTATTTTAGAGAAGGATCCATATGCTGCTGAGAAGAAAGTGTATTCGCTCATTGATGAATGAAATATTCTATATATGTCTGTTGAGTCTAAATTATTGATTGTATTATTTATTTCCATAGTTTATTTGGTTTTTGTTTGGAAGATCTATCCAATGCTGACAGAAGTGTGTAAAGTCACCCAGTATTATTGTGTTGTGCTCTGTTTGATTCTTGAAATTGAGAAGGGTTTGTTTGATGTATGTAGATGCTCCATTGTTTGAGGCATAAATATTTATGATTTTTATGTCTTATTGATGCATAACCCCCTTAAGCAGTATGAAATGTCCTTCTTTGTCCCTTCTGATTAACTCTGCCTTGAAGTTCACTTTATCTGATATGAGGATAGAAATGCCTGCTTGTTTATGCAATCCGTGTAAGTGGTATGTTTTTTCTCATTCTTTCACCTTCAGTCTGTGGATGACTTTGCATATGAGGTGAGTCTCTTGGAGACAGCATACTGTTGGGTCTTGCTTTTTAATCCAATCTGCCAGTCTATGTCTCTTGATTGATGAGTGTAGGCCATTTATGTTCAAGGTTATTATAGAGATACGATTTGTGTTCCTGGTCATTTTGGCTTATTTCTAGTTTTTAATTTGAATTAGTTTCTCCTTTGATTGACTATTCCTTTTGTGTAGTTCCTCCCTTTGCTGGTTTTCACTTTTTTTTTTTTTTTCCATTTCATCTTCAAGGAATATTTTGTTGAGAATATTCTGTAGTGCAGGCTTTCTGGTTGCACATTCTTTTAATTTTTATTTAGCATGGAAGGTTTTTATTTCATCTTCAAATCTAAAGCTTAATTTTCCTGGATATAGGATTTCTTGGTTGGCATCTATTTTCTTTCAGAGCTTAGTATATGTTATTCTAAGACCTCCTAGCTTTGAAAGTCTGGGTTGAGAAATCAGCTGAGATCTGTATTGATTTCCCCCTATATGTAATTTTTCTCACAGCCTTTAAAATTTTATCCTTATTCTGGATGCTAGGCATTTTCATTATAATGTGCCTTGATGTAGGTCTGTTGTAATTTTGCATATTTGAGGTCCTGTAAGACTCTTATATTTGATTTTACACTTCAAGCTTTAGATTTGGGAAATTTTCTGATATTGTTTCATTGAACAAGATTGTGCATTCCTTTGGTTTGTATCTTCATGCCTTTATCTATCCTGATAAGTCTTAAACTTGGTCTTTTCATGTTATCCCACAATTCTTGGAAACTCTGTTCATGGTTCTTAACATCTTCTTTAAGTGGTCCATTCTATTTTCAAGAGTATACATTTTATCTTCACACCTGAATTTCTGTCTTCCAAGTGATCTAGTCTATTGGTGATACTTTCTATTGAATTTTTAATTTGGTTTATTATTTTCTTCATTTCAAGAATTTTTTTTCAGAATCTCTTTATTGAAGTGATCTTTTGCAACCTGTATTTGCTTTCTTACATCATCCTTTACTTTGCAGATCAGTTTAAATAGGTACATTCTAAATTTCTTCTCTGACACTTCTTCCACTGTGGTGTCCATGGATTCTGTTATTGGGGTATCTTTGTTTGCTTGGGGTGACTTGTTCCCTTGCTTTTTCATGTTATTTGTGTGTCTACTCACCTAACTGTATGGATCTGAGGCAGAAGAGTTTCTACCCTGTGGGCTTACAGTGTCCCTGAAAGTTGCTAGTACCTCACTGTTTAGGAGGAGACAAATAATAACAACAACCAATGCAAACAATTTACAACATTAAAGCAAACAGTTCCTACTATGATGTCTACAATGTCAATTATCACAATAAACAGAAATGACCTGAACAATTATTGCCTATAATAAAAACAGCAAGTTTGTAGAAGTGTTTACATTTTCAAATGGTGGACAGAGAGAGAACAGAAGTGATATAGGTTGTGATGATTATGAGGAAGGAGGAGAGAAGACTAGTAAAAGATTAAAGAAGTGTTTTAGTCAGCTTTTTTGCTAGTGTGACTAAATGATCTGACCAGAACAACTTTAAAGAAGTTCATTTGAGGGCTCACGGTTTCAGAGGTCCCAATCTATAGACAGCCAGCTCCATTCCTGAGGGATCAAGGTGAAGCTGAACAACATGGTGGAACAGTGTGACAGAGGGAAGCAGCTCACATCATCAGGAAATGGAGATTCCACGCTCCAGATATAAAATATACACCCCATAGCCATGCCCCTAATTAATATACACCCTCCAGCCACACCCCACCTGCCTCCAATTACCACTCAATTAATACCATCAGGGATTAAATTACTGATTACATTAAGATTCTCACAACCCAATCATTTCTCCTCTGCACCTTTTTGCATTGTCTCACATGTGAGCTTTTGGGGGACACCTCATATCTAAACTGTAACAGGAAGAACAGAGAGAATTATAGATTGGCTATTTGCAGAAAAAGAGAGAATCAAGGGAAACAGGAGAAATATATGTGTATAAAGTAAAAATTTAAAAATTAAAAATTAAAATAAAAGAATACAGAACAAAACTAAAATATACTAATCAAACATCCTAGTTAACAAAAAAACTAATCCATGAAAAATAAGTGGCTTCAAAAATGCTAGAGATGAGAAGAAAAAAAATGGAGACTATAAATGTTCATGTAGAGCTATGGTCACAATTAAACAGTACAAAATAATTTTAAAAATAAATTTTGATGAAAAGTTAAAGAATTCTTTCCACTGGAGCTCAAAATATGATCACCTTCTCTTCTCAGCAGTTTTAGGCGGAGTCTTCTAGAGTGTGATCCTCCACCCTCTGGATTGCTGGAGTGAGAGAGGTAGTCCCATAGGTGGAGCTCCTGGAGGCAGGGTTTAGGCTTAGGTGGGCTCCAGGCTCTTTGATGAATGCTAATTGACCCGGAGATTTTAAATCAGCGTCCCCCGCAGCACCCAGTACTTGCTGGTCCACACTGGAAGTCTTTACCCCAGGAATCTCCCCTGGGTTCCACTGGTGTGGTGGGGAAGCCAATTCTTAGTCCCCTGTGTCACCTGCAGACCCCATGTTTCCTGGTCTTGGGTTCAGTCTCCAAACAATTTCTCCCACCCCTGCCCTTCTGAGTTCCCAGACTAAAGAAGAGTCTCCCCCACTGGTTCTGCAAGCATTCGGATTGGAGGGGAAGGGATAGAGCCCAGTGGGTTTCCATGACCAGTGGAAACCTCTCCATGTTTGATTTTCTTCTGGTCACTCTATGTCATGCACCATGTGTTTACTGGGCTTGTATTTGGGTTCAAACTTTGGTTTGCCAGGAATCGGCTTCCTCCATTGCCAGCATGGCATCTCGGCTGCAAAACAGTTCCTTCCTTTGTCCTCCACACACTGGGTGGAGAGATGGCAGCTTCTTTCCCCAAACATGTGCAGCATGTCCTTCAGGTTTGTTGGGTAATGTCCTTGGTCTCTAAACACTCTGTACCCAGACATGCCTTGGGCCTCCAAAAAATGTGGTTCCTTTACTTCCCTTATCCCTCCACTACGCTCATGAAGGGACTGTCTGGCTGGAGCTTCTGGCCCAGCTGTTCTGCTGAGAATTTTTTCTTTATTTTATTATATCCAACCTCCTTTGTCCCTAGTCTGCTTTGAATGTCCACTTTTAGGTTCCAGTAACCATCTTCCCATCCACTTTTTTTTGTTCACCCACCTATGGAGAAGCTACCTGTCTCTTTTCTTGGTTTCACACCGTGGAGCAGCCAGGAATATGACCTCCTTTATTCCACCATCTTTCTATAGCCTACAATTTTCCTTTTTAAATTAGAAATATGATGCAAAGAGTTAAATCACTTCTTGGAGTTAATATAAGAATTATATGAGAATACTGATAATCACAGTTTTTAATTAAGTTTAATATGGAGATTAATACAGAGAAGGATATTTTGAATGCCATCAACAGATACCAATACTAGCATAAAATGCTAATAGCTTATAAATATAAAAACACAGACTTTTCAAATAACTCCTTTAAAGAAAAAGTACTGCTTCACCACCTTGACTTCTTAATGTAGAATTATTACTTTTAATGCCAAGTGAGATTGGATAATCCCTCTCCCTAACGGGAATTTGTGAGTATATGAGTGTTTCTGTATATACATATAAACACACCCTGCTGTTTTACTTAATTTCAAATAGTGTATTCAAATAACGATCTTATAATATGCATGTAATAAACTTTATTAATCTAAGCTTAGTAGGATTGGTCCTAATTTTTAGATATTAGTAATAAAAAAATGGGCTTTGGAATCATAAAGAACTGTGTTCAAATCCCAGCTCCACCATTTTCTCTTCAGGAAACTTGGGACAAATGAGTGCCACTCTAAGGCATAGTACACCATTGTTATTTGGAGAGTTTTTCCCCATAGAGTTGTGGTGTAGTGAGATGAAGACATCTAGCATGTGCCAGACAAATTCAGGGCTTTCAATAAATTTGATTTTCTTCTCTTTAACTGAAATATGAATGATTTTTATAAAAAAGCTTCCTAAGCTATACATGGTACCATTATTAATAAAGAAATTACTATAGTTAACATTAATAAATATAATTTAAATTTTTTATTAATATTTGTCTTATGAAACCATTACTCTAAGTTAAATAGCCACTTTGCCTTAAACACAATACTGCATTGCATTGCAATGAAAAGAATTCTGAGAAGAATACATCCTAACTATAGTCTTTCAATCTAGTAACTAAATATCAATGCCAAACTTTAAATGGACTATAAGCAGGATTATTATTATATGTGGTTCCTGTTTAGTAAAGAGAAAGAAATAACTCTGGGTTATAAAACTTAGATAGTATAGTAAAGGAAAAAGAAACAATGGAGAGAGAGAGAGAGAGAGAGAGAGAGAGAGAGAGAGAGAGAGAGAGAGAGAGAGAGAGAAGGGTGGGAGAGCTTCTCTTAAGTAGTTGATTTTCGCAGGCAAACTACGATCCGTGGGACAAATTGCTGGTGAGGAAGTTTCACAGGCTAGGGATCAGGCCAATGGCTGCCCAAGCAGGCTGATGACCAGAACAATGGCTGTTAGAATGGTAGACTGACAAGCTGGGTTGTAAGATGGGAAGGGGAGGAATAGCTGCAGCAAAGGGGCGGGGGAGCATCCACAGCTGCACTATGGTTCACTGCCTCCAGTAACCACGAGGGGGTAGCCCCCAAGTTCCTGCGGCTCATCCCCCCTTGCCTTCCCCGGCTGGCATGCGGTGCGCTGGTCCTAGGCAGCCCCAGGCCCGAGGCAAGGGTCGGACTGCAGGGCAAACCTTGCGCCCGCCTGCTGCCTGCCACAGTGAGCCGACACCCAGCGGGTCCACGTGGACAGAGCACTTTGCCTTGGCAGCTATGGACTTGCTGTGCTGCTTCTACCCACTGGACGGCCAATTGAGTTAGCAGCCATTGCCTCTTTATATTATAATTCACAGGTTAGAGACCCACTTGCCTCATGAGAAAGTGAGTTTAGGGGATAGATTTCCCCTCCTCTTCCTTTTTTTATATTGTAATTGACAATCAGTAATTATACATATTTTTGGGCTATTATGTGACATTTTAATACATATATACAAGGTGAAATGCTATTGGCATATCTATCACCTCAGCCTTTTATCATTGTTGAGGACATTCAGGATCCTCTCTACAGTTATTGTGAATATTCCATTTATTTTTGTCAACCATAGTTGTCCTACGGTGCAAGAGGACATCAGAAGTTCTATCCAACTGCACCTTTCTACCTGTTAACCAGTCTCCCTCCTTCCCTGGAATCCTCCCCAGGCTCTGGTATCCACTATTCTATTATCTACTTCTTGGATATCAAGTTTTTAGCTTCCACATATAAGAAAGAATAAAGTATTTGCTTTTCTATACATGAATTTTTTAATTAATGTCCTCCAATTCAATCCATGTGCAGAAAATGATAAAATTTTATTCTTTTTTTGACCCAATAATATTTAACTACATATATATATATATATATATATATATATATATATATAAAACACATTTTCTTTACTCATTCATCTGTCAACAGACATCTAGGTTGATTCCATATCTTGACTATTGCAAATGATGCCATAATAAGTGTGCAAATGCAGAGGCATCTTTGACATGCTGATTTCAATTCCTTTGGCTACATATCCAGGAGTGAGATTGCTAGATCATATGGTAAAATACTATGTCTAATTTTTTGAAGAACTTTCATTTAGTTTACATAATGACTATACTAGTTTTATTACTGGGGACAGGTCTTAATTATCCCAAGTCAACCATATTTATTTATTTATTTGACAGTAATTGGGTTAGGAATGGGCATGTCACCTAATTCTGGCAAATAAAATAATGGTAATAGACCTTAAGGAAATATTTTCTTCTTTAAAGAGGACATGTAGAAAATATGGTCCCCTTTCTAGTCATTAGATGTTGTTGAGTAAGAAGATGGCATTTGGAGCCACTACAGTACTTAAATTAGACATTTGTCATCAACCTAATCCTCAAAGCCTATGAGCATGTTAGGTTACAGAGCAAAGGGAAATTAATTTGCCAATAGAATTAAAGTTGCTAATTATTTGACCTTAAAATAGGGAGACTATCCTGGTTAATCTAGGATTAATACCAACATCATCACAAGAGTTCTTTTTTTTTTTTTTTTTTTTGCCGGGCTGGGGATCGAACCCAGGGCCTTGTGCTTGCAAGCACTCTACCAACTGAGCTACCTCCCCGGCCCACAAGAGTTCTTAAAAATGAAAATGGGAAGCAAAGGAAGAGAGGGAGAGGGAGATGGACTATGGAAGAAAGGCACAGAGAGATGCAACATGACTGACTTTAAAGATGGTAAAAGGGAGCTAAGGATATAGCCCAGTTGGTAAAGTGCTTGCTTTCTAAGCATAAGGTCCTGAGTTCAATCCCTAGCACCACAAAAGAGGATGGAGAAAGGGATTATGAATAGAGAAACATGGTTAGTCATTTTATGTATTATGATTCTGTCCCCTGATACAACCAGGAATGAGCACAAAGTATAAGCTAGACCAAACAGTACATTTACCAATATTTAAAATGAAAGAGTGAAGAATTCAACGATGAGACAGATTGGCTTAGTGTTTTGAGAAGCCTCATTCGTTCAGTTACCACAAAAATAGTTTTGGGACCTTTAGGTTGACCATCTTCCACTTGTCATGTAGGTCAATGGGGCACAAAAAAGCAGGTCTATAGAAAGAATGAAGCAGCCATGCCAAGGGACACCAGTGAAAGCATCAGGATTACGTGCTATCTCTGATTCCAGGTTATCTGGAGGGCTGACTGTATTCTATCTCAGTTACTTCAGACACCCCCATATCTTGAAAATTACTTTTTCCTCAACTAATTTTAACTGGAATCTGTTACTTGCCACCAAAACAAAGCAAAACAAACATAAAAATCCACAGTAGTGCACATTTATGGTAGCTTCATAATGTGTCAATATGGCCATAATGAACTATTTCTCATAATTCCCTTTCCTATATAATTCTGAAGAGGGTTGGACACAGAATGATTCCTGTGGGAGAGTTAACAGAAGAAATGACACAGCAGCCAGTTTTTTGCTCACACAGGCTGCTGCTTATCTCCGCTGGCTCACTTCATTGGTATAAAGCAGCATCTGGGCCTACAACTTGCTCTACTTTCCCTTGGATATTTCTCCAGCTGTTCCAATTTCTGGGTCAGGTATATGTGTTTAGTTGGGAGATGAAGATTTACAAAAGTTACTTTTACCCATATATTATTTCATCCTATACATACTAAGTCCATCATCCCATCATATTGATTACCTGCCATTCTATACTTTAGTTCCTAAGCTTTGTTATAGCGTCAACCTGACCTCTGGTTATCTTCTTCCACACCCTTCTTAGTAATAATCCTGGGGACCTTTCATTTTCTTTAAGTCTACTAAAAGAACTGGGCAAGATCAGAATAAGAGCTAATATATTAATGTACTAGCCCTTCCTTATTCAAACTAGTGTTTCTGATAATGGCAGCAGCTCAAAGGAATTATTTTTGTAGACATGCAAATTTCAATTGCTAGTTCAGGCTTGAAGGCAAAAAGAGGCCCCAAGGTAAATGACTATCTATTCTGACAACTCTTGCAGTGAGCCTTGGTCACACCAGGAAATGGGAAGCTCCAGATTCTCCCTTTATTTCTTAGACATGGCAAACATTCTTTACTCTTTTCTTTTCCATTCTTACAAATGTAAAATCATGAAGTCAGGGAAAGTATCTGATTTGTTCCCAGACTCATCCCCCACATCTCCCATTTGCCTGGCACAAGTAGGTACTCAATAATATTTGTTGTTCTTTGCTGCATAAGCTTGTACAAAGGCCCACTTTGACTCAAGAAATCCCAGCCAACTCTGAAAAACTGCAGCATTAACATCATACACCAAGTCACAGCAGCAGACACATTTCTGCCACTGACTGATAACAAACAGGGAAGAAAGGAAAGATGATGATTATTCCTTATCAAATCCATAATTCCAATTTAAAACTACAGACTAGTCGAACATATTATTATTCTATTTAAATTAAAATGCACCACCTGAGAAAAGTTTATGTAGAATGTTGTTTGTCTAAGAAGAGAGGAGATATGAAATAGGTAGACAAATATATAAATAATATATTAAAAATAGAAAATGGCTATCTAAAGGAGGAAAGGAATAAAGTAGAGAGGACAAGCACAGAAGCTTGGATTGTTTGCAAATACTTTTTTTTTCATATGACTGAACTTCTATAAATATATTATTATGAAATAGAACTAATCCCTTTAGGCTGAGTCCATATTTAAAAAGCTATATGCTGCTGGACATACTGGTTTGTACCTGTAGTCCCAACTACTTGGGAGTGTGAAGCAGGAGGAATTTGCACCCATAAGCTTGAGATCAGCCTAGACAACATAGCAAAATCCTATCTCAAGAAAAAAAAAAAAAACTATACGCTATATGATTCTATATTGTAGGAAAAAAGCCAAACTATAGGGACAAAAAAACCCAAAACAAAACAACAAAAAAAAAAAAACCAGATTTATGGTTTCCAGGGACTGGAGGGTAAAGAGAAAGGTTGATTACAAAGTGGCTCAGGGCATTTTGGAGGGTGATGCATACTATATCATGATTTGGGTGGAAGTGATGTTTATGCATTGGCCAAAACTGGTAGAACTATAAAATAAAAATAATTCATTTTATAGCATGTAAATTATGTCCTAATTTTTTAAAGTATAAAATAATCCCCAAGTTAGGTGCAGTGGCACACACCTATAATCCCAGCAGCTCAGGAGGCTGAGGCAAGAGGATCACAAGTTCGAAGCCAGCCTCAGCCAAAGTAAGGTGCTAAACAACTCAGTGAGACTCCATCTCTGGGCTTGGGAATGTGGCTTAGTGGTCAAGTGCCCAGAGTTCAATCCCCAGTACCTAATAATAATAATAATAATAATAATAATAATAATAATAATAATTCCTAATAGTAACATGTTTGAAAGAAAATGAGTCTAAATGTGTATCCAGTTGGTGGCATAACCATCAGAAACAAGTCACTCTAGGTGACTTTAAAACACCATAATGTATCTGTTCATTCTTTTGGAATATTTATAAAAAGAACTGATAATAATTTTACACTTTTTAAACTAGTCATATTGCTATTAGTTGCATTAGCAATGTTATCCTCAAACTACTATAAGTCCAGCATAGAACAAGGAAAATGAGTAACTATATTGGTGGTAAGAACATATTTTGATGTAGATGAAAGGAAAGATGGATCAGTGAGATAAAGTAAAAAAAAAAAACTTGTGGGATTTTAACTAGAAGCACCAGTATGAATTCATAGTGCATTTTAGCTTTAAAAAAATTTTTCCTGTGCCAGGTGTGGTGATCCATGCCTGTAATCTCAGCTACTTGGGAGGCTAAGGCAGGAGGATTGCAAGTTCAAGGACAGCCTAGGCAATATAGAGACCAACTGTCTTTAAAAAAAAATTTTTTTTTAACTATTTATCTACTAAAAAAAACTAGAAATAATAGATATAAACAGAAGAAATAAGCACCCATAGCACCCAGGTAGTATTTTCTCTGAAATACTCCAGACATTCTTGGAAACATGGCAGGTTCACGTCTACAGCAAGAAAAGCAAACAATAAGCCTGTGAAGTCATCAAACACAACTAAAGATCTCATGTATTTAAATCTACAAATTCAGAATGATGCCAAAAAAAAAAAAAAAAATGGGTCATCACTATAGCATGCTAGGGAACTATTTTATATTTTTTTAGCTGGTCAATCAAGGAAACAAATGAAGCACCTCTCCTGCCTTTCCTTTATGAACTGTACCTCAGAGAACCCTAGTAAGAGTTGAGGGAAGGTTTTCCTTTAGATGAAAATATTTCAGCTAATAAATGAAGAATTAAACCACACAATTTTCCTCTTGGGAATATCTGAATTAATGGATCTAGAAAATAATCATTAGTGATTGCTAACATCCCCCAAAGAAAGGAAACCAGATACTACATACTTCCTGGTGACCCAGCAACCTATGAAGTATCTCAATCTAATCAACCACTAAATTTAACTACTAATTTGTAGGAAAATCAGGCCACAAAGGAACACATTCAGTAACACCATGAAAATACAATCAGCAAAATTAAAATTATGAGAAACTCTATAGGCCTGATATTTTCAATAACAACAATAAAAAAAGAAAGATGAAAGTGAAATCATAACTTCAAACAAATTCAAGAAATACAGTTGCAATGATCATTTAGATCCTGATTCTAACAAACTATTATATGCAATCAGTCAGGGACATGTGTAAGCACTGGTGTTATGGTTTGGATGTGCATTGTCCCACAAAGATACCTGTGTTGAAGGTTTGTTCCCAATGCAGCAATATTGCGGTGGGACTTCTGGGGAATGACTCATCATAAGAGCTCTAACCTCATCAGTGAATTAATCTATTTGATGGATTAATAAGCTAAGTGGATTACTGGGAAGTGGTGGAAACCAGAGGAGGTGACGCCCAGTGGTAACAGTAGGTCACTGGGACATGATCTGGAGGGCATATTTTGTCCCTGGCCCTTTTTTTGCTCTGTTTCCTGGCTACCATGAGCTGAGCGGCTTTTCTCTACCATGCACTTCTGCCATGATGTTCTGCCTCTTGTCAGGCCCAAAGAAACAGAACCAGTCAACCATAGACTGATAACTCTGTAACTGTGAGCCAAAATAAATCTCTCCTCTTCTAGATTGTTTTTCTTAGGTCTTTGTCACGGTGACAAAAGAGCTAACACAACTGGATATTAGATGGTATTAAATACTATTGCTAGTTTTGTTTAATTGTTATTATTAATCCTTCAGGTATAATAGTGGTTGTGTTTATTTAAAAAAGCTTATCTTTAATATGAAAATCTTCACAGATGAAATGAATATCTAAGATTTTCTTCAAAATAATTGTGAAAAGCAGGACAGAAAGTAAGTGGTAGGGTCTAGATGCAACAAGCCTATCCATAAGTTGATAATTATTGAAACTAGAGTATCTAGTGAGTCTTCACTAAACTGTGTTTACATATATTTGAAATATGTAATTAAAACTTAATTTGATTGTGTAATATAGAACTTGTACTATATAAACATAATATTTACTGTTTTTAAATGGTAAATTTTAAGTTATAAGTTAGAAAGAAAAATCAAAAATCTGAATTTATTTTTTAAATTAAAGGAAGCAGAACAGATTCAGGATAAGATGCAACTATTAGAGACATATGCCTGACTTCAGAGAGTAAGGGGGAAAAAATTGGAGGTCGAGAAGACACAAGAAATTCATAAGGAGATCCAAGACGGCAGACTAGAGGGAGGCTGCAATCCTGTCTCTTCATAACTCGTGTTTCAAGCAGAGGAAAGTTTATTTCTCTGTGAGGCAGTCTTTGCTGCTCATCGATCCCCTGCTGTTTACCCCATTTGTCCACCATGATCACCTGCCGTCTGCCAGCCTATCGACTACTTTTTCAGTGCAGATGACTCACTACTATTGCCTATCATCTGCCATTTGCCCATTCGACTATCTCTTGCCTGCCCATCACCTGACGTTCACCTACCCATCACCCACCGCCCGAGGTCCAACTGCCGATCATCCCCTAGTAGCCTGCTGACAGCTCGCAGACTGCCAATGGATCAACTGCTGCCCACTGTTGCCTGGAGATCCATTGTCACATACCCATAGTTTTGGTTATATGTGGCTGCTGCCATTTTGGGAGGATCTGCAGGACCCCTGACCTGCCCAACCACACCCCATCTCCAGGACACCCCCCAACCCAACCACACCCCATGAGGACTCAGCACCTGCATCCCATGCTGCAGCTCCCTATTTGCCAACAAGTTTGGAAGCCAGTGCAGCCATCTTGGATTATCCTGGAAGTGGAAGCTCTCATCTTTTGGTGGGGCAAATCCCATCCTGAGATGCCTGCTAGAGACTGGAAGCTCATTGTCAGGTACCTCTCATGCATCAGGCTACTGAAGACTGGGAGGTTTGAATAGTATATGTCTGTTATAGTGTAGATTTTTTTCTTTTTTCTCCCTTTTGAAAGTTTTTAAGTTTTTATTTATCTTTTTCACTCTATTTTCCTTTTGTTTACCTATTTCCTTAGAATCTCTTTCTCCCTTTTCTCATGCTAACGACAAACTTCTTTTGATTCTGCTTTCACTCTTCCTATGATCTAGTACTTCTATATACTCTTTTCTTATCCCATTAACAGTTACATCCTCACCATCCTCTTTGTCCACCATTAGAAACTGTAGACCTCATTGCAAATCTATTGGTTATATTGTAGATAATAATCAAACTCATCCTCTCTGTTTATTTTGACAATACTGTTAACATCTTCATAGGGACTATTTGGTTTAGGGCTGCATATTGTCTATACTGGGTGCTGCTAATATTGATCTCCTCTTTAAAAAGAGGTTTTGAAAAACTGCAAAGTCACTATAAGCCTATGAGGGGAAACTGCAATACCCCAGATTTCCACTGCTAGAGGGGAAGATACATGAACAACATGAAAAAACAAGGGAAGAAAGTTTTCCAAACAAACCAAGATTCTATATTAATAGAATCCAATGACAGCATGGTAGAAGAAATGTCAGCAAAGGAGTTTAGAATATAAATAATTAAAATGATTCATGAAGTAAAGGATGACAAGAGAGCAAATGCAGGCAATGAATGATTGCTCCAATAAACAGTTAAAAAAGCAAATGCAGGAAACAAAAGATCATTTCAACAAAGAGAGATTCTAAAAAAAAAAAAGAAAAAAAAAAAAAAGAAATCCTTGAAATGAAGGAGACAATAAACCAAATAAAAAACTCAATGGAAAGCATCACCAACAGACTAGATTACTTGGAAGACAGAACCTCAGACAATGAAGAAAAAATATTTAAGCTTGAAAATAAAGTTGACCAAACAGAGAAGATGGTAAGAAATCATGAACAAAACCTCCAGGAATTATGGGATAACATTAAAAGACCAGACTTAAGAATTATTGGGATTGAGGAAGGCACAGAGATACACACCAAAGGAAAGAACAACCTATTAAATGAAGTAATACCAGAAAATTTCCCAAACCTGAAGAATGAAATGGAAAATAAAATACAAGAGACTTACAGAACACCAAATGTACAAAATTACAACAGATCCACGCCAAGGCACATTATAATGAAAATGCCTAACATCCAAAATAAAGATAGAATTTTAAAGGCTGCAAGAGAAAAGCATCAGATTACATATGGGGGAAACCAATACAGATATCAGCAGATTTCTCAGCACAGACCCTAAAAGCTAGAAGGGCCTGAAACAACATTTTTCAAGCTCTGAAAGAACATGGTTGCCAACCAAGAATCTTATACCCAGCAAAACTAACCTTCAGATTTGAAGATGAAATAAAATTCTTCCATGATAAAAAAAAAGAAAGAAAGAATTTACAAATAGAAAGCCTGCACTACAGAACATTCTCAGCAAAATATTCCATGAGGAGGAAATGAAAAACAACAATGTAAGTCAGCAAAGGGAGGAACTACCCTAAAGGAAAAGCCAATCAAAGGAGAAACCAAGGAAGTTAACAACCAAAAATAAGTCAAAATGACTGAGAATATGAATCATATCTCAATAATAACCCTGAAAGTTAATGGCCTAAACTCATCAATCAAAAGACATAGACTTGCAGATTGGATTAAAAAGAAAGACCCAACAATATGCTGCCTGCAAGAGACTCATCTCATAGAAAAAGACATCCACAGACTAAAGGTGAAAGGATGGGAAAAAACATACCACACACAAGACTCCATAAAAAAGTGGGGGTTTCCATCCTTATATGAGATAAAGCAAATTTCAAGCCAAAGTTAGTCAGAAGGGATAAAGAAGGACATTTCATACTGCTAAGGGAATCATAAATCAGGAAGACATAACGATTGTAACTATTTATGCCCCAAACAATGGTGCATCCATGTACATCAAACAAATCCTTCTCAATTCCAGGAACCAAAGAGACTACAACACAATAATTCTGGGTGCCTTTAACATACTGCTGTCACCACTGGCTAGATGTTCCAACAAAACCTAAAAAAAGAAACCATAGAACTAATAACACAATCAATAACTTAGACTTAACAGACATAGAATATTCCATCCATTAATGAACAAACATGCTTTCTTTCGGCATACATAGATCCTTCTCTAAAATAGACCATATCTTATGCCACAAAGCAGCCCTTAGTACATTAAAAAAAAATAGAGATACTAACTTGTATTCTATCAGATCATAATGGAATGAAATTAGAAATCAATGATAAAATAAAAAACAGAAACTACTCCAACACCTGGACACTAAATAATATGCTATTGAATAAAGCATAGACAACAGAAACACCAGGGAAGAGATTAAAAAAACCTCTTAGAGGTAAATGAGAATGATGATACAGAGGAAAATTCATTTCCTGGAACACATTCAAGAAAAGAATAAAAAGTCAACACTAAATGACCTAACATTACATCTCAAAGCCCTGGAAAAAGAAGAACAGAACAATACCAAAAGCAGTAGAAGACAAGAAATAATTAAAATCAGAGCTGAAATCAATGAAACTGAAACAAAAGAAACAATTCAAAAAATTGACAAAACAAAAAGTTGGTTCTTTGAAAAAGTAAACAAAACAGATAAACCCTTAGCCACACTAACAAAGAGAAGGAAAGAGAAAACTCAAATTACTAAAATTCATGATGAAAAAGGAAATACCATGACAGACACCATTGAAATATATAACATAATTAAAAGTTATTTTGAAAATCTATACTCCAAAAAAATAGAAGATCTCAAAGACATCTTTCTAGAGACATATTTCTAGAGACATATGATCCTCCCAAACTGAATTAGGCAGATATACACAATTTAAACCGGTCAATTTCAAGCAATGAAATAGAAGAAGCCATCAAAAACCTACCAACCAAGAAAAGCCCAGGAACAGATGGATTCTCAGATGAGTTCTACAAGACCTTCACAGAAGAACTTATACCAATCCTCCTTAAAGTATTACATGAAATAGAAAAGAAAGGAACCCTTCCCAACTCATTCTATGAAACTAGTATCACTCTGATACTAAAACCAGACAAAGACACATTAAGGAAAGAAAACTTTAGACCAATATCTCTGATGAACATAGATGCAAAAATCCTTAACAAAATTCTGGCAAATTGCATTCAAAAAGATATTAAGAAGATAATGTACCACAATCAAGTGGGGTTCATCCTGGGGATGGTTCAACATACAGGAAATCAATAAATGTAATTCATCACATCAATAGACTTAAGGTAAAGAATCATATGATTATTTCTATAGATGCAGAACATGAAAAAGTGTTCATCATCTCTAGTAACTAGAGAAATGCAAATTAAAACCACCCTAAGATTCCATTTCACCCCAATTAGAATGGCGATTATCAAGAACACAAGCAACAATAGGTGTTGGTGAGGATGTGGGGAAAAAGGTACACTCATACATTGCTGGTGGGGCTGCAAATTAGTACAGTCACTCTGGAAAGCAGTGTGGAGATTCCTTAGAAAACTTGGAATGGACCCACCATTTGACCCAGCTATCCCACTCCTTGGTTTATACCCAAGGGACTTAAAATCAGCATACTACGGTGACGCAACCACATCAATGTTCATAGCTACTCAATTCACAATAGCTAGATTGTGGAACCAACTTAGATGCCCTTCAATAGATGAATGGATAAAGAAACTGTGGTATATATACACAATGGACTATTACTCAGCCATGAAGAAGAATAAAATTATGGCACTTGCTTGTAAATGGATCGAGTTGGAGAATATCCTGCTAAGTGAAATAAGCCCAGTCCAAACAACCATGTTTTCTCTCTGATAAGTGGATGATGATACATAATGAGGAAAGGGGAAGCAGGGGTGGGGGCAACAGAAGAATGGACTAATTTTAGATTGTGTGAGGAAAATGGGGTGGGAGGTGGTGGGGAAGGAAAGATAGTGAACTGAGACAGACATTATTACCCTATGTACATGTATGATTACATGAAGTATGAATCTACATTGTATACAACCATAGAAATGAAAAGTTGTACCCCATTTGTGTACAATAAATCAAAATGCAGTCTGTAAAAATAAAAAAATAAAATTAAAAAAAAGAAGTTCATAAGTAAGCATTTCATGATGAAGTATAATCAATCACTGGAAAATAAACCTGTTTTAAAAATGTTTTTAATTTTTATTTAAGTAACAGCTTCATTGACAGATAATCTACATACCATCAATAAATCCATTTAAATATACACATCCAATGGTTTTTAATATATTCACAGATATGTACAACCATCATCACAGTTTTAGAACATTTTCATCAACCACAAAAGAAGCCCTATTATCATTCATTACCATCAATTCTCTCACCAGCACTCCCAGCCCTATGCAACCACTAATCTACTTTCTGAATTCTGGAATTACCTATTTGAACATTTACTATATATAAACTCATACAATGTATGGATTTTTGTGTGTCTGGCTTCTTTCACTTGGTATAATGTTTTCAAAGTTAATCCATGTTATATTATTCATTTTTTATAACTGAATAATATTCCATTATATAGATATACCACATGTTATTTATCTATTCATCACTTGCTTGATATTTGGATTCTTTCTACCTTTTGGTTATTATTAATATTGCTGCTATTAATAAGTTTTTGTGTGTACATGTTTCCACTTATCAAGTACATACCTAACTAGATCATATGGTAACTCTGTTTCAACTTTTGAGGAACTACCAAAATGGTTTTCCAAGTGGTGGTACATTCCCATCACCAGTGTAGAGAGATCCAATTTCTCTACATCCTCACAAATACTTTCTGATTCTAGGCATTGCAGTGGATATGAAATAGTTCATTGCAGTCGTGCTTTTCTAAAAATGATTCTTTGGTGTGCAAAAACAATGTGGGGGGCTCTGCCATGACCGTGTGGATGAGGGCAAGAGTTTCTGTCAGAGGACAACGGTGCTGGCTATCAATTAATTACTAATAAACCTATCTAATTAATAAACACAAGAGCCAATATTCTTTTCAAATGGAAGGGAGTGTGGTGGACGGCCATGTCAGATCTGACCTCCAACAAGATGGAGGAGCCCACCTTCACCTTTATTTATAGTCACACAGGTAAAGGGGCCCAGACTGGGAGGGGCTTCTTCTGTGAGGAACAGGATGGGGTGGAGTTAGGGAAGCCTAACTGCTTAGAGAATTAGCATTTTCTCAGACGGTGAGCCACCTCTGGACAGGCCACCCACCCCAGGCTGTCTGACACAGTCTCCCATGACTGCCAGTTCCTGGGAGTCAGACCTCTGTATCCCATGGCTCAGCCAGGCCTGATTCTGCTAAACATGGATGGCTTCCTACAAACATTTTTCTTGAGCCTTTGTTGCTTAAATTGAGGAAAGAAGACTCTTTATAAATGAGTGCAAATTAGGTCGTGCTTGAAAAAAAAATTTTGGAGGTGGGATGAGCGGCCAGTCAAGCAGTTTTCAACAATCATAACCTATTTAAGAATAAATTCTGTAAAGAAAGGAAAGACAAAGAGCATGATAACATGGGCAGATAGGTCTTTGGTCATGTTTTTACTAATAATTAGTAGCATTATACTAAATGAAAACTTTGATCCCAAGAATTGGTTTTCAATAAAATAATATCAGAATGAGCAGACAACTCCTAAATCTAGCTTACAAAAAAGAGAAAGGAAAGGGTGAAGGTGAGTAGTCAGATCCGTATACTTAGGTAGAATTTGTGCTTTGAGACAATTCTTAATAAAGTTGAAGCTAAGGAGTCTGACACTACACTATTCTTTATGGAAAGGAGACACCACCAAAATCTTCAATTTGACTACAGAAGACATTCCAAAACCATCATTTAATGTCTTTGTATGCTAAAATGTTGGAAAAAGACTTGGGAAAGTTTTTAATTAAATATTTTGTTAAGTCTAAGAGATTAAGTTTAGCTGGAAGAAGATAACTTGTATGATTTAGATAAATTAATGGAACAAAAGCAAACAATCCAAGACCTCTAAATTCTGGTGTTTTGAACACAGTGCTTAACTAAGTGGGCCTCTGTAACATATCTATGGAATAAGTCAGCCATCTGTTATCCCCAAAAGAGGAGGCAAACTTTGGAAAATCATGGTCTTCAGAAGCAACTGATTATATACACTCAAACTAGAAAACAGATTTTAAAAAAATGAAACTACTAACAATTGAGAGAAGAGGAGATTTGAGGGCCATCTTCCCAGAATAAGAGGAGAAATCACTAACATTATGTCTTGAAATCGCTCTTCCAATAAACCAAGGATGAACCAAGGAGGTTTTGTATCTTCCATGATTAAAACAAAAAATGTGAGAAGAGAATATGGTGAAATTAAATAAAGAAACATCCAGAAATATGAAAGTAAGTTTCAAAACAAAAAATATAATTCTTATGAATATAATGTAGACTGAACAGTTCTTTAAAAGTCATTGAAAAAAATTTTAAATACAGAAAATCAATGAGACCAAAAATATTTCAAAAAGAGGTAGGTTAACTGTATTTCAGAGGAAAGGAAAAATAACTAAAATAGAATGATGTCTTTGAAGAGAAAACCAAAGAACAGGTGGGAAGAAAAGCAGGGGAATAGGGGAATAATCCAAAAATAAGTTGATTTACTCAAGAAAATGTAGAGTAGTTTTAGGTCTTTTTAAAAGTTAGTTAGAATATAGAAAATAAATGTAGAAGTATTACAAAATGATAAGGCAAGGAAATGCCTCAGGAAAAGGTTTTAAGAAATTATTATAGATGAAAGGGTGAAAACATCAATGAAAAGTACATTAAGGAAGAACTGAACTGATCTTTAGGGGGAAAGCAGAAATAAGTTAAATCAAAGAAACTAATACTTTAAAACAAGTAATAATTTTCAACTAGAGGTGGAAATATAGGTATTTTTCTCAAACCTCAAACTTAAGCAATGTCTATTCTTTTTGTCAATTATGTACAAAATTTTCCCCCCTTGTAGGCAAGAATTTTTAGTCAATTTATACTGCTGCTTGTTTCCTTTGCTGTGCAGAATCTTTCTAGTCTGTAGTCTCACTTGCAAAAGGACAAACACTACATGATTCCACTTATATGAGGTTTCTAAAATGGTCAAACTTACAGAAACAGAGAGTACCATGGTGGTTGCCAGGACATGGGGAGAGGGGATGGGGTTTGATTCTCAATAGGTATAAAATCTGTTACACAAGATGAGTCAGTTCTAAAAATCTGCTGTACAACATTAGGCTTACAATTAACAATATTATATTGTGCACTTAACATTTTGTTAAGAGGGTAGATCTTATGTTGTGTTCTTACCACAATAAAAAATAATAACAATAATGTTTAGCCAAAAGGAATATGAATTGTAAACTATTTTCCTCAAAGTCACTGTAATTAATACAAGGTAGACAGTGTCTTCTAATGTCTGCCCTGCTAAGGGGAGATCTGAGATCTGTGATCTCCAAAAAATGGACAAAATACTCATCTTTATAATCTGGATGAGTACATAGCGGGCATTCAACAAATGATGGATAAATAAGAAAATGAATAAATATAAAACCAGACATTCACCCAAAACACTACTTTTTCCTGGAGACCTCAGTTACAGCTTCTAAGTCACATAAAAGAATAGTAAGAATTTTTTTAATCAACTAAAAACAAATAATTCAATTAGACAAAACTGCAAAGCTTCCCAGATATGGATCCACTTTTTAAAATATTATCTCTTTTGACAGAATTAAAAGATTTCAGAATCAAAACTCTATTATTGAGTAGAACAACAAACACCATTTTCTTAAGACAATGAATAGATTTATTGCTGAAATTGTTTTTATTTTTCACTGCACTTACCAGCCTTAGTTGAATCCTGTTTAGAGGCTATTTCTGCATAATGCTTCCAGCAGCACTTTATATTTACATGTTTTTAAGAAATTGGCCTGGTGGTAATTAGAATTAGTCAGAAGCTTGCATAATGAGTATAATATTTCATTAATGGAAATCTCTGCATTTTAAAAATAGGTTAATCATTACATTCCAAATAATGACATCCTTTTCATATGAAATCTATATTTTTTGGTAAGAAACAAGGTAGGTGTGGGAAGATTTTAATTCTAAGTGTGATCTTTAAAATAGGCTTCAGCTTTGCCTCAAAGGAAGCCTGGTTGAACTTAATGAAGATAAATCTACCTGGCAATGTTATCAACCAAAGCACCCATTGCCTTACCCCTACCATATTAAAAAGGGAATTGACAAAAAGATAATCTATGGCACGCATTTTCCTGCCTCCAGTCACAAGACTTGGAGTCCTTGAAGAAGCAAAGCAAACATGTTGCCTCTTTGATCCTGTGCCTGACATAAGATGTTTTTTATTTAACTAAAGTAAATGACTTCTGGGTATGAGATTCAAACCAGATATTAAAATGTGAGGGATTTGTCATGCTACCAGGCTATGGGTTTAATATTCTACTCAGCTACCTAACTTGGAAAGCCATTTCTTCACCCACCAAACATTAAGCATCTTCTAGAACCAGGAATATGTCAGATAATAAAATAAAAATTCTTGACCCTATTGCCTACACTCTAGTGGAGGGAGACAGACCATAAAAAATAACAATTGATATCCCATATTATGTAATAAGTGCTATGAAAAACAGAACCAAAAATTTAACAAGTTAAAGGGAATCAGGTTACAGTGGAAAATGACTGATATTAAATAGAGTGGCCTGGGTATACATTCTTAAGAAGATAACATTTGTACTAAGACTTGGAAAAGTAACTGAATGATGGGGATGTGGTTCAGTGGTAAAGCACTTGTTTCACATGCATGAAGCCATGGGTTCAATCTCCAGCACCACCACCACCCCTTCCCCCTCCCAAAAAAAAAAAAAAAAAAAGTGAAGGAATGAGCTGCTTAGGCATTTGAGGGAAGGGTAGTGAGCAGAAACATTTTATAAATGTTCCTATGTCGGGGAGAGCCTAATCTGCTTGAAGACTAAAAGTAGGCAGATCAGGGTGGGCAAAAGGAAGAGCTGAGGTCAGAAAGGGGAGAACACATGAAATGAAGGCTTTTGTAAAGACTTTGGCTTTTACTCTAAAATAGAAATCTTGTGGGTAATTTTGAGCTGGGGAATGACATAATCTGACTTACATGAAGCAAAATTATTCTTCCTGCTCTGTTGGAAGAGGCTAAAGCAGAGATCAACAGGGAGGATCTTGTGGTAATCCAAATGAGAGATAATGTCTATACAAGTTTGTTAGGGCTGCTGTAAAAAAGTACCACAAACTGATGGCTTAAACAACAGAAATTTACTATCTCACAATTATGGAGGTCAGAAGTCTGAAATCAAGGTATTGTCAAAGCCATACTCCTCTGAAGGCACTAGGAAAATATCTGTTTGTAGCTTCTGGTGGCTTCAAGCATTGCTTGGTTTGCAGATGGCCGTCTTCTCCCTAAATCTCTTTATATCTGTGAGAATGGTAAAGGTATTTGAGAAGGGATTCCAGACAGGATTTGAAGGTTTGGCCACAGGTCTCCTTGCTGTAGGTCAAGTAGTTAGCTGGTAGTCTCCCAGGGATGTACCTCCAAGCTCTGAGGCAGTATTCACATCAAGGCCATGAACTCCCTGGACTACTCCCAGCCAATGACCTAGCACAGCAGGGGCCCTCAAGGAGCTTATTCCTATCAAGGCACAGTGTCTCTGAAGGCACTTTTTGCTCTGGTATCTGCCTGCTGAGATTTTCCCAGAGTTGTAATGAATCTGAGCTTCTTCCTACCCTTTCTTCCTTCTCTCTTTTCACAGGTGCCAATCAGTGCCATCCAAAGATTCTCCATTCTATGCCTTCTCTCTCTCCCTTTATCCTTTAAAGGAGATCCCCTCTATGGATTTACCCTTGCACTTCTAATAACATCTGGGCATCCATATCTGGAGAACAAACTTTCATAATTAGTAGCATTAGTAGTAGTCTAAGAAAGTAGGTAGTAAGGTGGGATTTTGGAACTGAATCACCACTACTTAACTGGCCAAGAGGACCATACCCAAGTGGTTTATAAGTCACAGATTGTCCCTGGCACAAGGTAGGGGTGCAGCTGCCAAAGATTTTATTCGTAGTGGTGTGGGAACACATCCCATTGAAGGGAATGAAAGTCTTTATCAATTAGATTCAGACTCTGAAAGCTAAAGGCAAAACAAGAGTGGAATTGGCTGGCTATTACTAAATTGTATTGTCCTATAGAGGAATAACTAACAACCCAAAAGCAGTTAGAACAGTTAAAGTTTAAGTACAACAATCCAAAAGCCTTTCTGATGGCTTATAAAGAGACTTATCTCCTACAATGGTGTTCAATAGTCCATGTGCTTGCTGCATAAGTATTTAAATGCTTAGCTGAGGCAGGTACATACAAAAGTCCTAGTTGGAAAAACCTGGAACCCAGGCATCGCATCTGGAGGTCAATGCCTCTGGTGATTATAACTCTACAGATTCCTCTGAATCCTCAGAGCCTGCAAAAGTGGCCCACCTCTTCTCATTAAAAGTTAGCTTATCCCCCGCCCCCCCACCCCATGCAGTAAGACCCTACAGAATCCTCTACACCACACAGCAATACATGCCACCTTCAGGAGCTGCCCCACCTTGTCCCCTGGCATAAACTCCAGCACAACTTGTAATGACATGTTAGGGATGATAAGGGAGGGAAAAGATTACACCCCAAAGGGACAGCAAGAATCAGTCAGCATGTTCCCACAGGATCCAGGGCAAGGCCTCTGTGGCTGGATTTTGAGGGTGCCTGTTAAAGGGCAAAGGAACATAAGACTATAAGCAAGTGTACACTGACTTCAGGACACTCTTTGAGGACATGGGCTTTAATGGTCTGGCGAGAACCCCAAGAAGAGAAAACCTTGCCACTAGTGTGGCTCACAGAAGCCTGGAGAAAGCTGTAACCTATGCTCAACAAAGTAGACATACTTGAGTACTGATGTGCAGGAGAGGAAGAGATAAAGAGGCTGAAGAAGTAGGCATACTGGAACGGATGCATTATATAATGCCAAATGACTCACTAAGGGATTCTATTTCATAGGAGGGCCAAGAGGATACTTCATTCACCAAGACCATGAAGAATTTTCTGGTAAGAGAGGAATCAGCACCACTTAAGAACTTCCGAGGTGACAGTACTTTGTGACTGCCTCTCCAGAGCCTAGGGCAGGAAAGGCAGTCACAAAGTTTGGCTTGTTTATAGCAATATGAGTGATGAAGCCCCAAAGCAATAGAAACCAGATGATAACACAGAAGCCAAGAGGCCAGAATCACTGCAATGACAGGTAAGGCCAGAGAGGTAACCAGCTGATCAGAGACCTGAAGGGAATAGCTATCAGAAGACTGGAAACAAAAAAAATATCCATCATGTAAATGGACAGATAGTTGTGAGCATGAGTGTGAGTGTTTTTGTGTCCCGTGTTCATTTGCACCAGAAATCATTCTTCATAGAATAGGCATTGGACAGTCAAAAGCAAAATGATGTGGTCAGCTGTCATGAATTAGTCTTTGTCATCAACACCCCCAGAACAAACAAGATAGAGACTTATTCCTGGGACCAGCACCATGAATTTCACATACCAAGCCCAATCTAGCAATTTCTACTTCTGAATTTCTATCCTCAGAAATTGTTGCTAGGCATAGTAAATGGCACTATTCCTTGAGGAGGTCCAGTACCCATCTGCATCCCTTCTGCTCTGTAAAGGCCAATGATTTATTCTCATAAGGGTAGACACCTGAGTTTTGTGTGGTGTTTGGAAAGAGGTTCGTCAAAAAAAAAAAAAAAAAAAAGAGGTTCGTCAATTTTGAACTTTGTTAATTTTTGGCTGACTTCGCTCAGAAGAGCTGTCAAAAAGGTCATAATACCACAGTTCAGAAGAAAAGAACAGACTTACCAAATGGAGAAAAATGCCTTCTTTTGAAGCTGATTTACCAGTGATACCGGTGGAAATACAAGATGTGGAAAGTATTAAGCATCATATAATAGAAGAGATTAAAGACCTATGCTCAGTGATGAAGAAAGTAATGTCAGAGCCCTTGGAAGGTTTCAGGGAGTTCAAGTTAACAAAAATGTGTAAGCCAGATTGGCCATCAAATGAGACTACTTAAGTAAATGCCAAAGAAGAGGATATAGAGAAAAAGGGAAATGAAATCAAGGTAAGAGGAGAAAAAGAGCATTAAAAAGGTGGTCCAGGAGATACTGTCTACCCATAATAGAAATACCTGAAACAAGATAGAGTAAATGAAGTTGAAATAATAAACTAACTAATTGAGGAAATTTTTCCAGAGTTTAAGAACAAACTAAGTCAGCAAATGGAAAAAGCTCACAGGGTATCTCTAAAATTCAATAAAAAGAAAGCAACACCTAGACATATTCTGGTGACTAAATTTTCAAGGACAAAGAAAAACTTACAGGTATCCAGACAGAGAAAGCAGGTTACCAATCAAGTGGCAAAATTCAGCCTGCCCTTAGATTTTTTCTTTTGCAATTCTAAATGCCAGAAGACGATGGAACAGTAGCTACAAAATTTTAAGGGTAAATCATTTTGAACCAAGAATTATATATCCTGCCAAGTTATTTTTTCTGTTTGCAGGCAATTGGAAGATAGATAAGCAGAGGTTAAGAAAATATATCAACCAAGAACTTTCTCTGAAAATCTTGTTGATGTACTGTAGCCAATAGAGAATGTGAATTAAAATAAGTAGGGAGGCAATTATATGAAAGAACTTATGGTAAGTATTAAAACTAATTATAGAGCATTGCATTTCAATTGTTACATGTGGGGTAATAAAAATAAATACAAAATTTTTTAAAAATTTAAAGAAAGAGTAGGCACCTATTCTGGATGTGGGTTTCTTTTTATTATTTGAAGATCCTTAACTAGCACCAATCTACAAAATCATAGTATGCCTGTTTTATATACAAAACATAGTATCTGACCAGGGAATCCACTTTGCAATAAAGGAAATGAGTAGTGGGTCCACATTGGTCATATCACATACTGCACCATCCAGAAGCCACTAGCCTGATAGAGAACTGGAATGTCTTGTTGCAGGTATAAAGGACCAGCTTTGAAGTAATCATCTGTAAGGATGATCTTCAAGATACAATACACAGATTGAATCCATGTGGTGCTGTGTTCCAAAAGGAAAAATTCACAAGACTGGGACCTAAGGGGTGAAAGCAGGAGTGACCTCACTTAACCATCACTTCCAATGACCCACTTGGGGTCCCGTCCTCATTACCATGAATTCCATAGGTTTAGAAACATATGCCAACAAATTTTTATCTTTAAACTTTTATATTAGGGTTAAAAGGAAACTGTGTACCTTTACAGTGTTACATAAACCTGGGTATGTCTATTCATTTACATTCACAGTGATATTTATGATTTCATGTGCTCTGTGCTACATGTTTTTATTTCAGTTTGAAGAACTCCATTAGCATTTCTTTAAGACATGTCTAGTGATGGTAGACTCCTTCAGTTTTTTGGGGTTTGGGGGTTTTTTGTTTTGTTTTGTTTACAGACTGCATGGGGTAGGTACATCATTTTCATTTCTATGGCTATACACGATGTAGACTCAGACCATTCATGTACATAGGGTAATGATTATTTTTCTGGAAAAGGCTTTAATCACTTCCTCTAAATGATAAGCTTGCCAAGTAATAATAGCATCCTAGAATTACAAGGTTTTTATTCTTAGTACTTTTGAATATATCATCCCACTCTCTCCTGGCATGCAAGGTTTCTGTTGAGAAATCTGCTGACATTAAGACTCTACAGGGAGTCCCTTAAATGTGATAAGTTGCTTATCTCTGGTGGCTTTTAAAATTCTTGGTCCTTGACTTTAAATGGTTTGATTATAATGTATCTTGGTGAAAATCTCCTGATGTTCAGCCTATTTGCAATTTAAGCATCATGGATCTGGATGTCCATTTCCCTCCCCTGTCTAGGCAGTTTCTCTATTTCTTTAAACTTTCTTCCCCTCTTTCTCTGCTCCTTCTGAAATTCCCATAATGCATATATCAGTTTGCTTATTGTTGTCCCATAAGTCAGGTAGGTTTTCTTCATTTATTTATCTTTTTGTTCCTATGGATAATTTCAAGTCATTTATCCTCAAGTTCATTGATTCTTTCTTCTGTTTGATAGAGTATGCTGTTGAAACTCTCTACTGAATGTTTCAGTTCACTCACCGCATTCTTCACTCTGTAATTTGTTTGGTTATTTATCTTGGTTTCTATCTTTTTGTTGAACTTCTCATTTTTTTTGTATATTGTGTTCCTAGTTTTGTTTAGTTGTCTGTGTTCTCTTGAAGCTCACTAAGCTCCTCTAAGATGATTATTATAAGCTTTTTGTTAGATAACTTATAGATTTACATTTCTTTGGGGTCAGTTCCTAGAAAGTTATTATGTTCCTTTGGTATTGTCAATTTTCCTTTATTTTTCATGTTTCGTATAGCCTTACTTTGATGCAAACACATTTAGGGAGAAATCACCTCTTCTATACTTTATGGACTGTTTTAAATGGGGATAGACCTTCACCTATGGGTTAGTACAGGGCATTAGCTCAGTGGGGTGTTATATTGCTATCATCTCTTGGAGCTCCATTAATTGCTATCAATATTAGCTAAGACTTTAAGTGTCTTCTACAGCAGCCCGAGTTCCTGGTGTCTTCCTTTTTTATCTCCTATGATGGGGTGGGAGAGTCATGGCCAAGAACATCCCTCTTAGCACTAGATCCAGGGTCTGGAGTGCAGGCATGAACAAGTGACTGTGGTTTTGGAATCCAGGTCACAGGTATGTCCACTGTAGTGGTAGCACTAGTATATGAAGCATAGAAACTTGTGAAAAATCATGGAGCCAGGGCTTAGAGCACATGTGTACCTGCTTAAGCTGTGCTGGTGTCAAGGACATGACACTCATGGAACAGTTGCAGAGTCAAGGTCTAGAGCACAAGTACATGCAAAGCAACATGACTCCAGGGTCCATGTGTGCACATGGACGCCCGAGACAGGGTGGTAGTTTCAGTCTGAGTGGTGCAATGTCTCCTTCTCCAGGAGGTTAATAGAAGTGGTAATGGCTACTCAGGTCCTTGGTGGTGAAAAATGCTGGAGACCTCTGCAGAGCAGGCCATGGGAGACCATAGTACCACTCAACGTGTGGCTGATTCTAATAGCCATTGCCCTTATTCTTTGTTCCTAACTATCTCCAGATTTCTCAGCTATGCAGATCTCAGTGATTTGGGTTGGATGGAACCAAAGAAGGTCCTTTGGACAGTGCCTTGAAAGACTGGGGAAGCTGGTTGTGCACCCTGCTTTCCTTTTATCCATGAAGGAAACTTGCAGGATAGGGGGTTCTCTTTTGGCACTGAACTGGGCTAATCTAGGGGAAGGGATGATTCAGGTAATGAAATTGTTATTCCTTCCATTTTTGTGCAGTTATTCTTTTCTTCTTCTTCTTTTTTTTTTTTTTTTTTTTTTTTTGGTACCAGGGATTGAACTCCTTTTTTTGCCCCACTGTGCTGCTGTATCTTCTTAATTGGACTCCTAGGTTCTCACAGAGGCATTTTCATTCATGAATAGCTTTAGTTTAAAAAGGAGATGTGAATGATTATTTTATCAAGAATATATAAGATGTATAGTAGACAATAGGCAAAGTTATCTTAACTTCCTCGGTATATCTCTTTACACTCTCTTGCCTCTGAGGGACTATTTTAAATAAATGTTCAGTGGAACTTGATTTTTCACACAATACTATCTTAAGTTCCATTCAATGGACTCTACCAAAGCCAACCCTAGAAACCTTTGATTTATCAAATCCCAATCTGTTTGGAAGGAGAGTTTACTGGGACACTTACACTTGACTACTGCCAGAAAGGCCCTTCTTGTCCTGCCTTTCCCTTTCTTTGTGAAGTTCTTCAAGACACCAGGTTAGTGACAGTGACAACAGCTGACCTTAGGAAGTCCTGAAGGTAGGTATGTATGTACATGTGTATGTGCAAGCCTAGTATATGCCTACTACTATTAGTATGTGTGTGTCTGCATTGATGCCTAGTTACAAAAGGTCCCACCATTCTCCACTATCTTACATCTGGGGGGTTCACTGATATGTCATCTGCATGGCCTATGAAGATAAAGTCACAACACTTCTTCAAGGAATAGCAAAGGGCAATAAGAAGAAACTATATAGATATAGATATAGATATATACATATATCTTTAATAAAAATCTCCATATATTTGATATCTGATTGTGACTTTCGTATAATTCTTGTGTAAACTACCTACTCCACAAAAGTATACATATATATGTACATGGCACAAATATTATCAGCCTTGATCCTCTTTCATCCTTCAAATGATGCATCCAACCTCTTATTCAGTTTCAACCTGATTTGTTCACTCCTAACAGTTTTCTTTGCCATTGTACCTGCTAAATGTAGTACCCCCTCCTCATTTCCCTTCTTCAATCTGGGATTCAAAACACACGAGATAATCATAAACCTCAATGACTCACAACTGGATGAGGTATGCAATGCAAAAATCATGTTTGTTGTCCCTTGTGCATCTGGTTCCAACACCAATATGTTTAGAGCATGAAAATATTATCCTCTGGTTTACATATATGCTGCTGAAAAAACTGCCAAGTTTCTTAAACTGCCTTCCTTAAGGGCTGTTTCCTGTAAAATTTCCAGTTTAGCAAGAGATCAAAAGAACCACCTGCTGCCAGAGGCCAGGGCTGAGTTGGTGATGATTCACAGCTTGTCTAACTCTTTTCCATTTGCCACATGTGAGTGACACTACCCTCTCTTTGGAAATTGAAAACACAGCACTATAATGAACATCTAAGACCAGACATTTAAAACAATGGTTTTTTGCTATAATGAATGGAATGATAAAAATCATGTCCTTAATATGCAGGAGCTAAAATGAAAGGTCAGCTTTTCTGTAATGAATTAGAAAGTGAGTAGATGCTTTTTGACTGTGATAGGGAGAAAGAAGGCAGCATTCTGACTACACCCTTCCCCCTCCTAAAATTTTTAAAGTATTTGTGATATTTTGTTTGGTAAGTAGCTGAGATATTTGAGTTTTTGAGACATGGGAGAAATCAAAAGATGTAAATCTCACTGGCTCACAGAACTAAGAAACAGGAAAGCTTAAATGTCTTTATACCTTCTAAAAATCAGACACTGAAGATACCTTCCCTTAAAGTGACCTTTGCACAAACAGGATCCATAAATATGTTCTACAAATTTATTCCTTCCAGAAAATTCATAATCAACCAAGTTATAATAGAAAGTTACTAAGATTCAAAAACAGCCAGTCTAAAAGCACCCCCTTTTTAGAATAAGCTTTATACCCAAATATAATTTATTTGTAGAGGTCTTTGGTCTCAAAGAGAAGGGATAGGTTCTAAAGATAAGTGAGTTGAAAGCTGGGCAGTCTGAATGGCATCTCAGGAGATGGCATCTGGTACATTCAGTTTTTTAGTCTGAAAGAGACAGCTGTTGGTTTTTAAGTCCTTCAATGGAGTTTCAATTTCCTGGAATGCTAAGGGAGGAGAGAGAGTTCAGGCCAACCCAGCCTGTCTTTTCTGAGAGACAGCCAAACTCCAGTGACGATCTGATTTGGGAAGCCAAAAGTTTTATTTTTGAACTTTTGTGAGAAAACTTTGAAACTCTGTCCAAGTCAACAGAGAAGGAAAGAGGTCAGGGTGGGAATAAGGCCTAAGAGATGACACCTGCCTCTACACTGGGCAGCCATGTCCATTTGGAGGCCTCCTGCTTGACTGCCCAGGCCTTCAACAATGGCCAAGCTGCTGTTCATTAAGACTTCAGGGAATATATTCATATACTATAACTCTGTTGTTATTTTAAAATCTCTTAGAGAGGGATCTTACCAGTGACAGACAACTCTGCGCTAGAGAGCAGGCCCTTGTGACCTTTCTAGAACCCTTCCCTGAGAGGTCTAAATTAATTTCTTGCTTCTCTCAATGCTATACATGGAAAGAGGGTAGCCAGGTTAGGATCTTAGTAACAGGCAGCTGAGTTCATCTGGCATATGGAAAACTGTTTTCTCTAGAGCATATTACTGGAAAAGATGTACAGCATAATGGTTTCAAATAGAGGTCATGAAATCAAAGTAGGTCAGTTCCCAGTCTTGCCACTTAATAGCAATGTAAATTCCAGCAGGTTTTTAAATCTCTGGAAGCTTCATCTGAAAACAAAACAACAAAAAAATTTTAATGTAATATATCTACTTCACATACACAATAATACAATACTACGTGTACAGTGTTTAGCGTATAGTAAGTTGTTGACATCTGTGGGGTCATTATTACCACTAGAATAATGGATTGCAGAAAAAGGAGACAGGAAAGTGATTCCTCATCTGTAACTGTTTCCCAAGTTTTAAAATAGAGGCATAATTACTCATTTAACTTACTAGGTATTTGAATAGCAGTAGTGAACACCATTGGGAAAGAAATACAAGACAGTATCAATAACAGAAAGCTATGACTTAAGGAAAGCAGGACATGGCCTTGATACATGTCTTCTTTCTTTTACTACATAGAATTCACATTTCTGTCACTGTTAAGTCACCCACAGAGATTTTTAGATAGAGTTATTGTTGAAATCTTGTAAGCTCTTTAGGGCAAGAAATTTTTTAAGAAAAAGAAAGTGGAAAATGAAGCTTCCATATGACAAGACTTTGCTGAGTTAACAGGCAAACTACAGCAAACTTCTATCTGGTTACCTTCAATGAAAGAGAATTAAATTGGCCCAATATTATCAAATACAAGAACTTTTTCCCCATCTGGAAAATAAAAACCTCATTTTCTTACAAAAGTTCTAATTCAAAAGTAAACAAACTCACAGTGTTTTGTTTTTGTAAAAAAAAAAAAAATCTTTCTACAGTTTATTGCCTTTCCTGAATAATAATATACACAAACTCCTAAATATTTACCAGATGATACAGATCTGCCAGTGTTTTTAGCCAAGTTTCAAAGTTTTATGAAATCACTTCTTGGACATATTTCTAAAAATCTGGCCCACTGAAATTATTGTGGAGGATTTTCCACCTTCTTCGCATGGCTTTAGGTCACAACCTCTGTGGGTGTCCATAAGAAACCCACATCCTGCAATCATGAATAGCCTTGCTGCTCAGAAGCTGTTGTTATTGATAGATAAATATACAAAAATATAATTCTTTGGGAACATCTATTTCCAATGAAGACACCATGTGCTCTGGCTTCAGTACAAACTTATTTTCCCAGCCTCCACCTACTCACAACTATCTGTTCACTTTAACTAAATATCTGCTCAAAAGTAAATTTCAATTCGGGTTTCCTACACTGACAATTTTCAATTCAGATTCTATAAAGCCAACCACCAAAACTGCCCCAATAAGGTTTTTTCTTTACTCTTTATAATTTTGTGTGAATTAAGGTTTTAAAACATTTGAAAAAAAAAAAAAAAAAAAACACTCTTCTATAATTATACCCCTTAATAAAGAAGTCAGTTTCATTACTCAATTACTAGAATTTTTTTGAACTAATCACAAATATTAAAATGTCATATACCCATTTTAAAATCTTTCAAAAGTATTTTATGTCTCTGAGAAATTTCAAGAAACAGGGAAGCTGGGCCTCCACATCCTATCCCAGTTGCCTTGAGGGTCTGGCTGCCAAAAATCTTAAGTCTGTCCCATGGGAGTTCCACATACCCATCCAGCCAGGAAGGTCACATTCCATCCAGAACTCCAGAGGAAGAAAATGACCCAAAGGGGTGTGAAACCAGGCCAAGCATTTACTACAGACCAAAAATTCAACTATATAGCAGCGACCCAGTTAGTTAGGAAACATTATCCTCATTCCACCACACTATTATTTTTGTGTTTCTATGTGGGTCACATCACAGTAAAATCCACAGAGAATTTTCCAGCAAAAATTATGGAAGTTACAACTGAGGATTGTTGACCCCACTTTTTGCTCAAGTTGTCACATGAAAGGAAAGGTGAGACCATGGGGAGTAGCAAACTGCATATGCTCAAATTTTAGGATTTCACAGATAGGAAAATATTTTAAAAGAATTAAAGAATTGATTACAGTTGCTAACTTTTTCTTTTGACAAGCAAATATATGTTTTTAATGACAACTCTTATCTATTAGCATCTTTTTGTAAAATGGAATTTTAACACTAAGAAATAGGAAGACTATCATGTCAGAAAGAAAAAGGACATTCCTTTCCTAAATAGGTCAGTTGGTCCTCTCATCCTGACATCACAATGAAGACTGTAACTTTGCTCCCTGCTTTAGACTTAGTATTTTTTTTGTTTGTTTGTTTTCACTTTAAACAAGTGAAAAGTAATTTAAGTCAATCCCAGTCAACATATTGGGTACCCAGAGAAATGGGGTCAAAGGATGATACAAGAGGCAGGTTCCCGAAGGAGCCTGGGACTGAGGTGGTTGACCAAAATCAGCAGGTTGGAAAAAAAAAAAAAAAATCCCTGCGGTATAACTCTAGCTGCCAGTTATGGAGAGCCAAAAGGAAACCAAGGGTATCAAAGCATTTTATGAACTTTGCTATGCTCTGCCCGGCCCTGGAAAAGAGATAGAGGGGCCAAGAACACATACCCTCCTCCACTTTGCCAGTCAGCTTTCCAAGCTTAGTGAGCCTTTTCCAGCAGGTGGCAGAACACACACATAAAAAACTCCAAAGCCACCCAAGGTTTTTATCTCTCAGTTTGTCCTTGTATTACTTCTTTAAAAGTCAGTGAGGGCTAGGGGTTATACTTTAGTAAATAGAGCATGTATTCAGCATGCGTATACATGGAAATACCCTGGGTTCAATTTCCAAAATTCAAGAAAAAAAAAAAAATCAGACATGTGTAGAAAGAAATTTTCAAATTAACAAAACAAACACCCACCCACATTCCATCCTGAAATCCTGTTTACACAATACTTTAGTCTTCACAGAGAGGCAGAAACTCTGCAAAAACTTTGCAAAGAGGACCACAAAGTTAAAAAATAAATAAAAATAAACTGCAAATACCAGGACCAACATCTTCTAGCTGTTAGAAAACTGGCAAATAACTCCTGCACTTAAAAAAAAAAAATCTAATCTAAACTTAATCGTTCTTCGCTAATCTTCTTCACATATACAATATAAAGATATAGACATGAATTGTCTTCTCTAAAGAAATCTATGGATTTTACATAGCCTCTTTCCAAGGAAACAAGTAATGCAGTATCCAAAGATACACAATAGGTGAAGAGAACAACCAAGAATACCATTCACATGTCCCTCTACTGGAGTTTGTATTCACAAAAGCAAATTCATATTTTAAACTGAAAAAGTATTTCCTAAAATATCCTCTAGTTGGATATTTCAGGTACAATAGTAAATAGGTCAGTCACTTTCGAGGATTTGAGAATATCAGCCTAGAGTGTCTGTTTCTGTCCTGAACAGGAAAGTTAAAGGGGAAATACTACGAACAAGGAAATCAATATCACGTGCCTCCTTAAGCAACCTTAACCTGACCTTGGGGGGGGTCAAATCTAAATTATGAGCTTTGCAGATAATTTTAAAAACTAATTTGACCCACAAAAGTGCTTCCCCCAAAATCTGCAACAACCATTATCCACATTACTACCCTCCCTTCCAGGCAATTTCTAGTCAGAAAGTGAATTCAGGAATAAATGTCCTAGTAACATCTTTTAAACAGCCTAAATTTGATTATCAAATCATGTTCCTCCTCTATGTTCATCTTCTTTTTTCTCGGTGTCCAATCTGGTCCTGTCTCTACCCCCAAACAATTATCCAGGATCCCAAGGGTACCCCATGCATAGCACCTTCTTGAATGGCATGTGCCACATGAAATAGAATGGTAGATATAAAAGGAACCCAATAGGAATGAATAAAGCTATTTCTAAAGATAAAAGAGACATGGCCCTGAAAAACAAACTCCCCCAAGGCCACAGCTTGCCAGTCCCAATGTTATAACTCCACCTGACAGTGTCCCCATCCCTCTAGGTCATGTCAGGCTTTTCATTTTCACCAGACAAAAAGTTTGAGGTCAAAATAACTGGCTTTATTATTACTTCTTTAATGAACAAGGAATTTAGGTTTAGAAATTTTAGGAAAGACTGGCAGGGGGAGCACAATTTTGAGCAATGGGTACTTTTCTTGTCCTCAAATCACACTGTTCCTATAAATAACTCATTTTTAAAATATAAACATCAAGGTCTGAACTGATCCTTAGCAATGATAACAAATGTGAGCTCCATGAGGGCAGTGACTCTTGTTTCATTCACACTTGCATTCCTCTTCCTTCCCTCTATCATCCATCTTTATGTCTATTTGTTCCATTACAGTTAATGTCTGTTTCCTTTAAACAAAATTCTGTTACCAGGTGAATATCTATCATTAACACTTTAGTAGCCTTTAAGCCTGGAATTTCAGTTTCACCTTAAACACACACACACACACACACACACACACACACACACACACACACACACACACACACCAAAAAAGGCATTGGCTCCCACCCTATTGCAGGCCTCCAGTCTCAGTCAGCAGTGAAAGGCCTTTGGGGTCAGGCCCTATCCATCCTCTTTTCTGTGCACATGCCCAAGCTTTGGATTCTTTGGAAAAAAGGCAAATTGGTCACAGCACAGCTTCCTCCCCCATGACCTCTGGATTCCCTTCTACTTAGCCCTCACATCTTTGTAAAGTAATCTAAAACCCTACCTTCCTGCTGTCTTTATCTTCCTTTCACAGCTGTCAAAACCTAGAAGACATGCTGCTATTGCATATTTAGACTTAACTATACTGTTTAATAAATGCCAAACTGCCTATTTCCCATACCCTGCACTCTGAGAAGCCAGAACACCTCTCCTTACTGATTTAATCAGGAGCCCATCCTCACTCTCTAACACACTAGGGGGTGCTGTTGCCATTTCCAGACACAATACACTTGTAAACAGAAAAGGGAAGCAAAAGTCTTCAGGATCCTGGGAGACATTTCTAGGTGGGACTCTCTCTCTTTGCACAAGCCCTCTGCACAGTTTCTCAGCATCAAAGAACACTACACTTTACCAAATCACACAATTTCAGGATGAAGCTCACAGTATAATAAAAAGAGATGTCTAAACATCACCATACTAATGGTTTTATTATAAGACTGATTTAGATACATAAGCATACACAATTATCATGGAGATAACTGCTGAATGTGAATAATTAATCCTTACTTGTCACCAGAGAAATTCTGTTTAGACAACCAACTGGCAAACACTATCTGGCAGAATTAGACATATCAAATGCAACAAGAACCTCCAGAAAGCACTTGAGCTTGTTCCTGCTTTTTACAATCATCTTTCTGGTATGTGATATCTAAGATTTAGGACATGAAAGCTTTATATACAAACAAATGAATATCAGCCTCTGTCAGCCTCTAGCTTACAAGCTGCCAGAGAAGCCTCCTGGCTTCATTTAACTCTTTGCTTGAATGACTGGTAAGCCAGCATGGCAGGGAAAGGTCTATTACACTACAAAAGGCCTTTTCAAATTTCAAAACAAGTCATCCATGACAAAGTAATTTTGCTCAGTTTATGAATTTTTTAAGATAACTTTTAAAACTTATTAAGATTAATAAAATTAAAATTAAGATAATTTTTTAAAAAGTTCACTGAATGAGACTTTACCTAACATTAAACTTTACAAAAAGAAGAATGGATCTGCACCAAGGGAAATAATTTTGGTGTTAATCCAAGAAAAACAATCCTGCTCATCCTCCAACCCCAAATTAGAGTTTCATATCCTTTGTTGGTATGATTTGGGTACTCCTCACAAATGCTAATGAGCAACAATTCACAAATGCTAATGATTAAACTCTCTGGGGCCAAAAGCAACCTAGTAGAACCAAAAACCTGAAGAATCCCAAAGTACTTCAAGGGGTATTCCACTGCAGGTGTATTCTAGAACAAATCTTACACAGAATGGTGCCCTTTTTGCTTTGAACTCCATCCCTAGGAAGGGCAGAATCCCAGCTGTAACTGTATCGTACTTTCAAATGAAACTTGAGAAGTTTCCAGTCCCAGCACTTTTTTACATCAACTACTAGATTGGCATTTCCTGGCAAAGCGTTAAAGAATGAATATACCATGCTTAACAGAACAGGTAATAGGAAAGTGGCTCTTAACATAATTTCTGCCCTCACATAACCAAAAGGTATATTCTATCAATTACCAAGTCTGACTTCTGTCGTTATGTAACAAGGACCCAGGGAGCAATCAGGAGGTGGGTATTGGGAAATGTACTGTGACATATAGTTTAGGAAAGGTTTCTGAAAAAAGGAACTCCGAATAGCCCCTTAGAAGCACTCTGCTCAATCAACCTCATGGGGAAACTCACTGAGATTAACTCACACCAAAGAAAGTACACAGATGGGTAACACCAATACCAATATATTCATGGCTTAAAGTCCTGATAAAAAGGAAGGTGAGCATTTCCAGTCCTAGAACCCTGAAGTTCTACTCTTTGAAATGAAACACAGAAAAACAAATCATTATAGCTATTTTTGTCCAGAAACCTTCATATGCAAAATGCTGATTCATCTGAAAAGGGTGGAAATCAAGTTTTAATTTAACATTATCAGTTACATTTTTAAAAATTTTACATATTCATGTGATTTCCTAATTCAAACAGCAAAAATGAAAAGAGCTGCATCTTTAGTACATTAAGCAGTAAGTCTTAACTAAGTTTGCCCCTCAAATTCACCTAGAAAGATTAAAATATCCTTTCCTGACACTACTCAATGGATTATCACCTTTATTGACTTGGGAGTGGGATCTGGAGTGAGATCAGTATTTTTTAAAAACTCCTCAGGTGTACAACCAGGTTGGGTACAATTTAATTGGTGTATCCACCACCTGAATATAACCACCTTCTTCAAACTTCCTCACATCTGAATTTTATTGTGCAAAATGAAGTTAATAATGGTCCTCTCTCTTGGGTAGTAAAGATAAGACTATGATGATAAAGAACTTTGAGGAGGGGTTTTCAAGATGGCGGCCTAGAGGGTGGCTGCATTTCGTGTTGCTCCAGGACTCAGGATTCAAGAGAGGAGATATTGGGACGCTTGGGACCAACTCAAAGTAGCCGGGTGACTCTCACCCCCTGGGGGGGCATCCCGGATGGGACGGGGGTCCCGGAACGCAGGAAACTTTGTGAAGTAGAACTGCCGGCGAGACGCCCCTCCCCCCGCTGGAGCAGTGAACTCGGATAGCTGGGAGCGCCGTAGAGGAGGCCGCTCGGCACAGCGCTGGGACTCGGAGCAGCCACTGGGGCTCTGGCGGCTGCCCGGGAGAGGAGTGGCGGGGAGAACTGTGTGGACTCAGGACACCGGGGCCTGCCCTGAGGAGGAGGAGAGGAGCGTGGCCACTTGGATTCGGAGAGACTGCACCAGAGCTGCAGGCGGTTGCCAGAGGAGAAGCTGCGCGGCGAGCTGTTTGGACTCAGAACGACGCTTCTGAACCCCGGGGCCTGCCCTGAGGACGAGGAGGAAGAGGAGCGGCCGCTTGGATTCGGGTGACTACACCGGAGCTACAGGCGGTTGCCAGAGAAGGGGCTGCGTGGCGAGCTGTTTGGACTCTGACCACTTCTGAACCCCGGGGCCTGCCCGGAGGAGTAGGAGAAGGAGGAGAAGGAGCGCGGCGGGTCCTTTGGACTCGCAGTGACTGCATTAGCGCTCCAGGCGGCTGCTCAGAGGAGAAGGCGAGTGGTGAGTTGTTTGGTCTTAAAGTGACAGCTCCTGAACACAGGGGGGCTGCCTGGAGGAGAAGCGTGGTGGGACGCTTGGTCTTGAGTGGCCGCACCAGAGCTCCGGGCGGTGCCCAGAGGACCCGTGCAGCGGGTCACGTGGATTCAGAGCCACTCAGAGGGACTGCTCCTGAACACCCGGGGGGTTATCTGGAGAAGGAGGAGGAACGGGGAGGGTCACTTCGACTCGGAGTGATTGATTGCCCCGGGCTACGGGTGGTTGGTGGGAGGAGGAGGCACGAAGTGAGTTTCTTGGACTCCTAGTGACCGCACCGGCATACTGGGCGGCTGTCTGGAGGAAGAGGCCTGTGGCGGGTCTCTGGGACTCAGAGCGATTGTTCGGGGCCACAGGTGGCTGCTCAGAGGAGGGGCCACGCAGCCAGGCGATTAGGTGCAGAGCAGGGTCCCAGGATCTAGGAGGCTTCTGGGTGGAAGAGCCGCACAGAGACAGGCTTAGGGCGGAGCGAAGGTTCCAGGCCTGTGGGCAAATTCTCTGAGGAGGGGCAGCCTAAGGAGATTCATCTGCGAAGGGTGAGGCTCCCAGGCCCAGGAGGTAGGGCCGGGCCCCTGGAAACTTTGCAGAGGAAGGCAGCCCAGCCCAGGCAGTAGCTGTAAATTGAGGGGAACCTCTAGGAGGAAACTGACCAGCGAGACCTCCCCACTGGGTGAGTCTTCCCTGCCTGGTGAGGTTTCCCCACAAGGACGGTAAAACCAGAGACACAGGCCCAAACAGGCCTTGCCTCAGCCCACAGCCTAGGTCCCCTTTGGATGACCATTGGTCAACAAGTGGAGGCACCTCTGCCCACTAGCAGGGAATATACCCCACCTGAAGGCCACCACTCCTAGAGAGGCAGCTTCCTTGTGGAGCACCGCATTATCAACTTCCTCCAAGACTTCAGCCTACTGAAGGCTAAGAGGGGACATATATAGAAATCTTCAGGGACATTGTAAATCAACAGAGGAAATCTGCAATATATCAATAAAGTCATAAAATTTTTGCGAGATTATATCACAAATATATAGCAAATCTGTAACTCTGAGGTAGAAATCTAATACATCTCGTTATCAAAACATTGATTGCATTGCAGAATTTAACATTAAGTTCAAACAAAGAAGCAGTAATAGTACAGAGAAAAGAAAAGAAGGGGTGTGAGAAGCTTGAAACATGAAAGGTCTAAATGCAGATCCAGATGATAGTGAAGGAGAGGTTCAAATCTCCAGTCTTGTGCAAACTCAGCAAAAAGTTCCACTGGGGAAGAAGCCATTAGAGCCAAGACTTGCAAGCCTTCCCCTGTTTTCTCTTATTTTCCCACACCTCCCTGCAAGATTGATGGGCCTAGTGGTTTCTAAGTCAAACCATCCTCTCAAATATCTCTGCCCTGAACAGTGGAAAGTAGTTAGTCCCTCACTGCTGACAGGCGTACAACATCACTCAGGGCCAAATCAGATCTTGGCAATGAGAATCAATAGTGGGAACCATAGAAATCAAGACTCTGAATCCCAATGCAGCTTCAGAAGAAGAGCAGTACAAATTGTGCTCTGGCAAATTTCACCTTCTCTGAAACCAAGATTCACAGACCCACTTAGCCAGCAGAGGATGGAGAATCTCCACTTAGCCACACCTGCAACATCACCAAGACAGTAATACAGTTGGCATACAAATGATAAGAAATACCTTACATAATGAGAGATGTGAAGAAAGGTGACATCCATGGACCTGTGTTCGAATTTCACACAGACAAAAGTACCTAGCTATTTTCAAATGTATTTTTAATGATCTAATTTTGTCAGGACTTTGGTGATAAGGTTAGCTACCAGCACAGGGTAAATGCTCCATCCCTTCCTGCAGTGTACTCAGAACCTCCAAGATTTGAGTCTTTTTTTCACCCCTTTCCAGTCAGAGTAAGTTGCAGGTTTTCAGTTTCCTAAGTGGGATCTGGGCTACCTCAATAATTCTTCATGCAGTCACCATCAAACTCTTACTCCTGGGACATTAAAGGAGGCTTTAGTAGCCATTAGTTACCAAGTATGTACAATGTTTGAGGCACTAATTTCAATTTCACCTTCACAATAATTTTTAAAGTAGGCATATTATCTCTATTTTACAGAGAAGGAAGCTGGAGCTACTTTCTGTCCAAGGTCACATGATAAAGCATGCAGTACAGCAGGCTTTGAACTCAGGTTTGTTTGATCTTAAGCCCAGTGCTCCTTAAAATAAGAATGGTGGGTTCTTATACAGCAGCACATGCTAGGCAGTGGTCTAAACACTCTTCAAATACTAACTTATTTACTCTTCACAGAAATCCTAGGAGAGAGGTACTATTTTCACCACTGCCATTATAAAAATGAAAAAAAAAAAAAAAATCTGAGAAACAGAGAGGTCCAGCAACTCTGTTAGAATTGCTGAGCTTTTAATGGACAGCACTAGGATTCAAACCCTGACTGGTTTAAGCATCTATTGAGGCTATAACCACTGCTTTTCTTACCCCTCTCCCCCACGTATCTGAGTTCTTCCTATATTCATTCATTCAAATATTGGTTAGGCCCCTACTTGTGCATCTAATATCATACCAGCTATTGCAGACAAATAACCAGTATTTGATGGGTCCCTGCCCTCAGAGACCAATAATATAAATGGGCAAAATCAGTAAAACAATATAATAAGGCAGTTTTGAGAATGTGAGGCCAGGTACTGCGTACCAGAATACCAGGAGGACTCAAGCACGGAGATAGATAGGAGGACCTCACTGAGTGCTAAATATGAGTTCCAAGTAGGGAATGATGTGCAAGCAAATGTAAGCAAAGGAAAGGACTACAGATGGTGGAAGGTAAACCACTCATAATGCCATAATCTGCACTGCTATTGTATATGTATTATCTCACTTAATCTTCCTACTGTCCTGTGAGGTATCTTCATTTAACAGATAAAGGAAATGAGATACACCAAGTCCAGCAACAACCAAATAATAGAGCTAGGTTTTTCAGGTTTGTCTACCTCTGATGTCCTTTCTCTAAATCTGAAGCCTTTTCACATAGGTAAACACAAACTAACTAGGTCAGGGTATCTAGCAAGCACTGGCAAGGCCAGACAGAATCAAATCATTCTCATTTCTAGACCCCTGGAACAACTAGGGTCCATGTCATCCTCCCATTCCAGAAGGATATGTGCAATTTCAATTTAGCAACCTCTTCCTATGAAGTTCCCACTGCAAACAAGATTCCTCTCTGCAGACTGACATATTGTGACTTGCCTCGTCCAGATATAGAGCCTCACTCAAGCCAGATGAGCTTACCAGGAAAGGTGCCAGTTTGTAGGGACACAGGCAGAAACAAGAATCTCCTAATTCAGACCCTTCGTCAAGGGAAAAACAGGCTCAAAGAGGGGAGTAAGTCAGCCAAGTTTATACATTCCTCCACCTCACACCCCAAAACTTCTGAGCTCCATAAAAGTATTTTGGTAAGCAGAGCTCTGAAATTTCTGCAACAGCTTGGAGAAGAGGTAACTAAGAATCTGCCTTCCTACAGAATCTGTCTTTAAATTTCCAGTGCTTGTAAGACTAAAAAGAGCAAATCTGTTTTCTCAGCAAGGTTCAAGCTTGACTCAAATTTTGTGTTGTTAGGAAAGAGGTGGGGGTGGTGGGGAATCTAAATGTGATTCATCAGCTCTTAATCAGCAACCTGGGGAGTGGGATGTTTTGGGAAAGTGCACCTTCTTGAGACCTTAGATTCACTCTCTTTCCACTTCAGGAAAAGCAGGCCCTGATGTTACAGCACCCACTTGCAGCCTCTTATAGCATGCCTTTTTCAGCACCCACTGCTTGTAACAGGGCTGAATATAGATGTCGTGATGTTTCTGGCACTACACCCTTAGGTAGCCCTCTAAACAAGCTTGAAATAGTTGACCTAATCACCCAAAGAAGAATCTGCTGGTAAAAAGTAAAAGCAGCCCCCATTACTTCATTGTCAGAATATTTGAAATGTATATCAAGGTTCCTACTTTCCCTCTGGGAACAGATAATAGTCCATTGCACTTGCTAAGGCCAAAAAACTATGTGCTACCTTCCATAATATTTCCTATCACTCTTCAATTCCATTTTCACCAATCATCCCACATTAGACCATAGCCAAAAAACATAACTTTTTTAAAAATGTGCTTACTTTATTGTACTCAGAATTTTCATAGGTCAATTTCCCTGCTGGCTACTATTAGTGTAGTTGTACAGTGCATAAAGAGGATTTCTTCTCTTTCTCTTTAGCAATAGGTAAAATCCTCAGAGGGAGCAGAACATAGATGTGTTTAAATAAAATAGAACAATGACCTTGGGCTATGTAATTCACATAGTACTTGTTGGACATGCTTTCTTATTCTTTTCTTTTCCCTATTCTAAAACTGATTGATCACAAGTAATCTGAAAAATTTAGGAACCTAGCAATTGGATAACTTAAAAGTGAGGAAGTTAGACCGTTCTCCCTTTCTTCAAATTCTCTCTTCCCCAAGCACATCTCTGTGTGTGCTTCCTACCTCTCTGATGATTCATGGTTAGGTTTCTTTATATGACACTCTCCCTCAGTCAATCCCTTAAGTGTTGGTATTCCCTTCAAAAAAAAAAAAAATTCACCTACTTCCATACCTACCTCATAAATACTCAAATCTGTATTTCATTTGAGAGCTCTCTTCAGAACTTCAGACCCATTCATTCAATTGCCAACTACACATTCCTAGGATGTCCCATAAGCTTCTCAAACTTAATGTGAGAACTGAACTCATCATCTCTATCACCTCCCGCACCCTTTTCTCTTTCTATATTTCCTGTCTTTTTGATGGCACCACTTTCCATCACTGCCTTCACTCTTTGCTTGTCTTTACCCAAGGTCCCTCACATCCAACCAACAAAGAGCTGTCAATTCCCTCTGAAACCCATCCACTTTTCTCCACTCTCATTGCCTAATATGGCCCCAAATCATCATTTCCCAAAAATGACAGTCTCCCAACTGATTCCTTTGTCCCTACTTGAGCTCTTTCAATCCATTCTTTATGTTGCTCCCAGTGATCTTTCTAATGTGTATATCTAAACCTAAACATATTACACTCACTAAAAACCCCTCTGTAGTTCTACTGTGTTTTACGATGAAGTACAAATGCTCTAAAGAAACCCTGTTTAACTTGGTCTCTATTTATAACTCTCCAACCTCATCTTTTACCAGAAGTCCTTCACATTCCATGCTTCAGCCACACTGAACCTCTTTTAGATTCTCCCATTTGCTGCTTCTTCTCTTGCCTCTTGGCCTTCTTAGGATCACAAAATTGTAAAGAAGGGGGCTAACTCTAAAAAATGGGGCCAAAAAATACCAGGGCAACTTTATTCTTACCTTCAGAAAACTCAATTAAATTGATTTTTTTTTCTTTTTTTTTTTGCGGTACCAGGGATCAAACTCAGGGCCTTGTGCTTGCGAGGCAAGCACTCTACCAGATGAGCTATCTCCCCAGCCCTAAATTAATTATTTATTGAGTGTTCACCATAAGTAAAACACAACTTTGGTAGCTGCAAAGAGATTTAAGGTGTAATACATAGTTCATGCAAGTTCCTAAAACAGTTCAAGTCACACTAAGAAACTTGTTCCTGACACCACTGGCTTGTGCCTACATACAGTTTTACTAGGTATTTCATGCCCTTCTCTACCAATCCATGACCTGTATTTCTCCTCCTAATATCTACTCTTCCAACATGCTTTCCACCATAGACCCACCAATTATGCCTGCTTTAGAAAACCTGAAGTTTCTGTTGACTTTCTTAGCTGTTGCTTCATGTACTACAATTAGAGCCAATGCCCAGGAACCAGAAACCCTGTATGAATTAGCTATGTTGTATCAATCAGGTCTGCATATAGTTTTTAAGTTTAAAATTATGGAGCCCAGGAAAGGAGGCAGAGAGAAGGGCTAAGCAGAAGAAATTTATTAGCCAGTATTTCTAGACTGCTCCTGGTCACACACACACAAACACACACACACACACACAGAAAATGAATGGAACTAGGCAAAGAGTAACTATCTGTAATCCAAAGACAATATTCAGTGACTCAGAAATGTCCTTGATAATGGAGACACAAATCTTGGTGGGATTTTTCCTACTTTTCCTCCTTCCTCCTAGTTCCTCCTTCTTGGTAGGTAGGTAGCCTTCTAAGAAGACTTAATGTTATTAGAATTTCAAAATGCATCCTCTCTGGGCCAACAAATGATAAACAGTCTCTCCTTCAAGATTCTGACCAGCTGATGGCATCAGAGGGCAGAAGCATCTATTTGGTGACTGGAGACAGGTTTAATCCAGGAACACTGTGTGCTCACACACAGCTGGCCTACATGACATCTTTTTGCCTACTAACTATGGCTTTCAGTACATAACTAGTAGATAATATCTGAAGTTTCTCACCACCAACCCCCTGAACGAGAGGGGTTCTACTTTCCAGAAAAGCCTAAAATACATTTTTATATCCTTCTCAACTTGGAAACTCATTTAAAGTTCCTTAATGCCTGAACTTTCTTTATCTGCACATTGTGGCCAATTCGCACACTACTATTCCCCCAACAGTAAAGTGTAAATTTGGATTATGCATCACAAACACAATCCATGGCAAACAGTTTTACTAAGAGGTAGTTATGAAGCATAATAATCCCTGAAAGACCAAAAGTCTGATAACTACTAATAGAAGCAACATGAAAGATTCAAGTAGGATAGAGAACATGGTGCAGCTGGGTTGAAATGCTAAATCATTCAAAATAGGATACAGATAAACAAGTGGCCATTTCATCTGTCTTAATCACTTTTGTTGTTTAGGCTTGACTGATTCTTGTCCAGTTCAAGATAGGAAACATACTAGATTAATTTGGTTAAGGAGCCAACTAAGGATTCTAGATACTCCTTTTAACGCAGGCCCCAGTTCCTATTTAGCTGAGTGTTTCTAGAACTAAGATACCTTTTTTTCCATCCACTTGCAAAGTGGGTATGTATGTTAAGTCACTATAGCAGTAAGCAGAAAAGTGAAAAGTCTCAATGTTTCATCAATTCTGTTTTGTCTGTATTCTATGTCTAGGGTAGCAAAATCTCTCTGTAGAACTACAGACAGGGTGATTGTTCTATTTTCTACACCCTTGGCATGGACTTATTACTCAAAGGACATTTGAGTAAAAATACTCAAGATGGTTATGCTACATTCTAACTAAGAACCTTTCAGTGAGTCTTTCAGTATAGAGCAAGCATCAAATAAGGGAACTATGGATTTATAGGCCAAAGATATTTACTGAGTCCAAAAACCATTACCAATTACCTTCTCTTTAGAAAATAATGGAATGAACACCAGGGTGAGGGATGGCTTAAAAAATGACAAAGACACAAAAACCCTCTCCAAAGAACCTTTAAAAGGTGGGAAACAGACACCAACATAAATAAATAAAACAAAAGAGGGAAAGAATCCAAGTATCTGGGATTATGAATGCTAAAAGAGAACCAAATTTAGAGCTTGCCACACCATCAATACCTTTTAAATGTTTTTCGTTCTTCCAGAATAAAACCTATCATACCTGCCAAAGAGAGAAACTACAATAAACAGAAATATGTATCTTGGGGAAGACTGTACTGACTCTTCTTCTATTTCCTAGACAGAAGCCCTGAGGCCTATTTTCAAATTGAATTGGTTTTGAAGTATAAGAATGATTTGGTTATTAAGACAATAAACTATCCAATAGATCAAAAGGATCAGAAAGGTCAACTGAGGCAAAATCATGATCAATTCACTGGTAGGATCATACGTGGATTCTATAAGAAGACTGGGAGGGAAATAGACCTACTGATTCAAAGGCATGCCATTATAACTGACAAGTTTCTATCAGTATTTTACACCCTGGGGAAAGAGTAGCTGTGGTCCTAGCAGGAAGGTCTGCAAAATCAACTGCAGACCTCCTGAGTATACTACATTAAGAAAAATAGGAGGCATGGGCTGAAGATATAGCTCAGTTGGTAGAGTGCTTGCCTTGCAAGCACAAGGTTTAATCCCCAGCACCACCACCAAAAAAAAAAAAAAAAAAAAAAAAAAAAAAAAAAAAAAGGAGGTTTTGCTATGAAAGAAGTGGATCATTTGAAAGTAACAAGAAACTGAAAATCCTCCGTCAGATCCACTTCAGTTTGATTGCAAATCTTGATTCCAGGCTTATTTCTGAAATACATCAAACACATAAAGAAAAATTAAGTCTGAGGAAAAATATCAAAAGAAATCATAGTTTATGCTACTTGGGGGTTAGTGAATGAGACATGTAACAAATGGAATGGGGAAGGGCAAAGAGCTCAATAAGATTTGCTACAGGATTAGGCATTCATTTGATTAAAAGCAATATATGCAGGAAAGAAGCAGAAGGAAATCACACTGCTATGACTCATCATGCTTCAGAATGTGCAGTCACCATTGTGCAGGCAGGATCAGGTAGAGTCATATACACATAAGCCCTTGTAAGAAGCATCACAATTGGTGAACTAGACTATGAAGGTTGTACCTTGATCTCCAGTGTTATTAAAGTCTAGGTAAGAAAGATAGTAGGATGAATCAGACATAACTTTCCTAAGTTAATATATGAATACACGACCAGTGTAACTCCACATCATGTACAACCACAAGAATGTGTATAGATAATATGTCAAAATATACTCTACTGTCATGTATATCTAAAAAGAACAAATAATTTTTTTTAAATAAATAAAGTCTAGGTCAAGGAAAAAACAGCTCATCTTGTACAAAAAGAGAAGGGGTCAGTTATGTATCCTCAGCATCTAATACAGTAACAGGCATATCAGTGCTTAATAACTGTGATTTGAATGAGTGAAGGTATAACCTCTTACTTATATCTAAGATGTCCAGAGAATATATAGGTTAAGTCCAGATTTGCCCAACAATCCCATAACTTTGTATCAACATAAGGCATAATGCCCTTTGCATTTGCAAATGGGTATCAGTATAGATAGTAAATTGAATTTTACTTTAGTTTTATCATCAAAATGAATGGTCTTCTATTGATTAGATGGAGAATTGTATTTTTCCCATCAATTTACTCCTCAGTCCTTATGGAGCCTATAAGGACTTATAGGCGAACTTTGGGAAGTCCTTTTCTCTCTGGTCTCCTTTAGTTTTTCCTCCCTCATATCTTCATTATTTCTTTTATTCCTGTCTCTCCTCCCAAGTGTCCTGGCACTATCCCTGGGGGACAGGAATACAAATCAACTTTGAAGTCCTTCAGAGTCTTAGAGGGATACCACCCATAACACTGCTTTTCCTGACTCTACTAATATTTGCCATCTTTCATAGTATGGCTTTAATACACTATTGTGCTGACACAGTCTCCATATTTTTTCTCCAACTTATCAAAAACCCCTTCCGAGAATGAGTGATAATGAAGAGAAGGAAGCAAGGGAGAAAGAAAACCCTATCATGCCTCAAATGAATAATGAACAAATAGCTTGAGGGAGGTTCTACATGTGGGCAAGAAGATAGACTTTCAGCCCTTTGGATTTTTTCTTACTTACCAGAAAGGAAGGATTAAATTATATGCTTGGTTTTTATATAAGAAGACTGATTTATTCCTCGGATTTTATCTATTTCCACTTATTTAGCTTATAGTTTACACCAGCTGGGTTCAAGAACAAACCTTATTTTGTTCAAGACAAATCATCACTCACTCCAGGAAGACCAAAGCCAACACAAAAATAAAGAGAAGTAAGAAGAGAAAGGAAAAGTAGTAAGAACTAAATCCATTATTTGTTTAGGATTTGGTATCTTTTATATTTTAATTTTTATGTAAAATTTTTTAACTCAGATAAGTGGGAGTTTATTATCTGAAGTGTAAACTTGTGAGCATTTGGTATCATTTTTGGCATCACTATTAATAAGGAAAGTACAAGTAGACCTAGGGTCTCTTCCTTGATAAAAGGAAGGAAGAGACTGATTTGGCCCTATTGATTGCAGGACTGAATTAAAGATCTTTGAAAAATAAAAATAAAAATTCAACTCCACATAGACATAAAGTTAGACTTTGAAGATATGAATTGGAATCCCACCCACTCTTACTGTTCCTATCCGTATTGATTTAGGCAAAACCCTTAGAGCTTCAGTTTCTTATTTGCACACTCAGGGGTTTGTTTGCTGTGGCTCTATCCATCACTAAATATTTGATCAAGGAGAATTTCTTTCTCCTATCAGCCTGACAGGGAAGATGGTCCACTCTCATCACCTATGGATCTTGATCCACTCTCACAGCCCCCATCTTTCCCCAGATCTGATTGCTTTGAATTACATAACTCCATTGAGTTGATTTCTGGTAACAAAAACTGTCTTTGCTCACCATGCTTAGCTATACCTTGAGTATGAGCTCTCAGCACAACCAAATACCTGAGATCAAAGGGTCCACTGTAAGCTAAAAAAAGAGTCTGAATAATCAAGTTTGCTACAATTTAACTGGCTCAGGTTTATCAGCATTCCATGATTCTCTTGAACCAGTATATATTCAATCGATTCAATCCCTCCTTCTCCTTGGCAAGAAATGTTACTTCATTATACCTGCCTAGAAAAGGTCAAGATTCCCTGATATGCTACTGACACTCATTGATTCAAACCTGATATATATTTTATATTTAAAAGATCCTAGGAAAAGCATGTGTTATTTATTTTCCATTAATGAGTAAAGGTCCTGCAGGATCTTCTACAGCAACACTCATCAACCTGGTTTAAAAATGGTAGTCACAATTTGTTAGAATCTTGTTCTTTTGAGATGGAAACACCCTTAACATAGTCAGGTCCAGGAACTGTGAACACTAGAAATTTCCTGAAAGAAACCTCATAATACTACCCCATGGAATGAAATAGATGATGCATGTGAAGTACACAAAACACAGCACATATAATAACTCTGTTTTTTCCCCAGTGGATGGAAAAGATGTCTCAAAGAAGGAAGATTGTAGAAGCTCTTTTGATGATGACAGAGGACTACTGAGATCAGGTGGTAAAATGGTAATAGTAGAAAAAGAAAGAATGCATCCCTAAGTACAAAATAGAAACAAACCAATATGGAATAAACCATGGGTACAATATGGGAAAGTTCTCCAGATCTGGCTTTTCAGTATCCCAAATGGCCATACTCATGAAAACCTTATTTACTGGTGGGTCTCATTCCACTCCCATTATAGCATCTGTAATCCACCTATAAACTTCTTCCTACTGCTTCCTATATGCAGCAGTCATAAGAAATATACCCTCTGCTCCCTAGTTCTTGTGTAATTCCAACATCTCTCCCACGGTACCAAATGGAATTCATATAACTACCTTTGATTTCTGTGATCTGAGTAGAAACAGGCATCTGATTCAGTTTTATAAATAATTTGGCAAATTATTATCTGGGTCCATGATCACCTTGTTCTCTAGGAAATTAATTTCATGCTATGCTATTGTATTCAAGGGTCCATAGTTGATATTTTCCTTATTGCAATCACGGAGGTCATATATAGACTTTCAAATCCTCTCAGTGATGAGTGAAAACAGTTTCCTACATGAGAACTATTCTGCTTGAAGGCTGCACCCACCCCCCCATCACTAGTAAACTCTATCTAGACTAACAAAATGCTTCCTCAAAGAGAAGTTTGTCAAAAGCTTCCACAATTCTAAATCTTAGGCTTGCTAGTCTAACTTGTCCCTTCCCCACACCAGCTATAAGACAAATTCTCATTGAATTTGTCATTGAATCCTATCTTCCAGTCCCTGAGAGCTGATCACAGTCATTCTTTTTTTTTTAATCGATTATAGTGCAATTTAATTTTTTATTGAGACATAATAGTTGTTAAGTCTTCACAAAGTACGTTATGGTAATTCAATACATGTATACAATGTATAATAACTAAATCAGGATAATAAGCATTTCCATCTCTTCAAACACGAACCATTTTGTTTGGAATTTCATATTCTTCTAGCCATTTTTGAAATACATCATAGACTTTTTTAACATATGTTTGTCCTATTGTGCTAAAGAATCACCTTCCATTTTGTTTGGTGCCTCTTACTGAATTTTTTTCCAACCCACTCCTCCTGCCTCTCCTAGTCTCTAACGAGCATGGTTCCATTATGTTCTACAAAATTGACTTCTTAGTTTCCACAAATGAGCTAGAAGACCACAGGCATTCTTGATCTTATCTTCCAACTCAGACCACAAGAAACCTTTGGATTGATTGAGATTGTTCCCTTTTCCTTCGTTTTCTTTCTCGAACTTTCTCTATCCTCCTAATTAGAAATAAGCCTCTCCTTCTGTCATCTATCCTAAATTTCCCTGAAGGAATTTCTGTCAAGTTCTGGCAATTAGAAAAAGTAGCAAGAATGCTAAAGATCAGTGCAAAAACAAAGCAAAAACAAAAATGCATTTGGTTCTGGAAACCACATGCTTTTATACTATTTTAATCACTAGTGCAGAAAGGTCCCTTGAGAATGAATCAGGCTATAATATTACTCAATACTGAGGTTTAACTAAGCACTGCGAGGTGATATTCACCATGACTTTACTTATACTAGAGCCTGGATTTCCAGCAATTTCTTCCCTGCGATCAATTTCTATTAGTTTTATGGCCAGCATTAGTTGCTGCACAACTGTTCAGAGAGAGAGGCAGGAATTAGATCCAAGTCCAAAGTATCATTGTCACTACACACAAAAAACTGGCTAATGTAGGGAATAAAGACTGGGAGCTTATTTGGCCACTTGGCAGTTTTAGGGTGTCATTAGCTGAAGAGAATTACTGAGTTATAATTAAGCTAAAAGAGGAAACTGGCACCTCACCTGCCAGTTCTATGTACACTGAAATAAAAAAGGAAGTCCAGCCTCTGATGCTTCTTATAGCAGCCAGTAGGTTGGCATGACAACTTGGTGCTAGTCTCTATCCCTGCCTTCACCATAACCCAGTGGGAAAGCATCCCCAGTATAGGATTCAATACCTGGAAAAAGATTGTAGGAATGTTCTTGTATGGCTTCCCCAGTCTAATTGATCTTTTTGTGTAAATTAGAGGGCCCTCACTCTGGATGGACACAGAACCATGGGTACAAGGGTTAGGTGGAACATAGGCTAGATTTCAGGCCCCACAGGTCCCTGTGCTTAGGAACTATGCATAACACACATCACACAGACTACCCTATTCCATAGCTCAGAAACAAAAAATAACAAGTTGAAAGCAGTGTGCTAGAAAAAACAGTAGGTGTCATGTTTGGGTAAGTCTGACCAAACACTTTTTTCTCATGCCTCTCTGTGCACTAGGGCACCAGGACAAGCCAGGAAAGCAGAAAACAGAGAGTGTTTGAAGGAATAGGGGTAGAGGGAATACAATGGCCCTGCCAGAACTCACACATACCAGCCATATCCTAATCACACTGTGGCACAGCTACTGAAACTCAACACACTCCCATTATCAGGCTCAATCACCATCATCTGTCTCTAAAGAAAATTATCAAGAACAACTCAGGCTTGCTTGCTCTGGTCATATATTGGGATCCAATAGTGATATGAGTTGTGAGTAACGGGCAGAGCAACATGGTTACCAATTAAGGAATCAATAAGAACAGAGAAAGCTCTCTTATCAGGATGGATTAGTTCTTGAAATAAGAGGAATGGGATCACACCCCTCCCAGCAAAGCACCAAACACAAATATAAAATATGTCAAAATATGTTTAAAATATAAGCTGAAAAGCAAGATAATAATCTCCTTGGACCCAGCAAATTTCAGCCTTCATGAATTCATGGGAATCCTACACATAGTGGGTACCCTGAGCCAGGTTCATTGTGGGAAATCAGGACTAGACCAGGGTCCCCCATCTATCCCACTATGGCAGAAGAGCTACTGCTGCTGCTGCCTGAGGCTGAGTCTCCTGTGAACTGCAAACCTAGGGAGACAGGAGGAAACTGATCTGACCAATCAAGATGTCCTGAGCAGAAGCCTGAGTAAGCTGCCCACAAATGCAAAATCTGGGCCTGTAACATATTCAGTTTTACAGATGACAAGAGTCCCTACAACCTATGTAATATTCAACTCTGATGTGTGGCTTCTGGGGGCTTGAAGTAGAGATGACCATTCAGAGAAGGATAAGTGAAGATAGAGAATCAAGGAAGAAAAGCGAGCAATAAATGTCAGTTGATATTACAAATGCAATAGAAATAGTAATCTAAAAAGGGTGTATGTATTTTCAGGATCCTCACAGAGGTACAGGAAGGAATAATATTCATTTTAAAAGTGAAACAAAAACAAGAACAAATGAAATCAGAGCAGGCAGATGCAAGATATAATAAAAGAAAAATACAAAAGCTAAAAACAATAATAGATAAGAGATCACCTCTAGTCACACTTTAAAAAAGATTAGGAAATTGAAAAATTATGCACATACTACTAGGAAGGAAAAAAATTATGAAAGTTCAGAGACACAAAGACTTTATTGAGAAGTTTCAAAATACAACTAAATCAGTCCCATAATAACAGAGAGAGAATGGAAGAGAAGCAATATTCAAAGGTTCTGTGCCTAATAATTTTCAAGATTTAAAGAAATGTGAGTACACAGTTTGCAAATGAATTCTGAAAGGCAAGATAAATCAATAAAAATAAATCCACAACACAGTGTGTTGTCAAACTACAGAACACTGTAAAAGCTACTGGAGAGAAAAGACAGATTCCTACAAAGGAATGGCAATTAGACTGACAAGAGATTTGTCATCAGCAACAATTAATTCCAAAAGAAATTAGAGTAGTATTAAGAGGAATTCAGGGGCATGGAGAGCACTGTGTCTCAAAAGGGAAATGCCCATGAACCCTTGAAAGGCAAAACAAACCACTTGCAAGCAAACCAGTCGCAGTCCTTGACTGTAGCTTGCTGACTAGTGATGAAAAAGCAAAAATATCTGCAAGATAACCACAAGGTATCTGGAGAACTAAGGAGAATTAAAACATAGGAAGGCACTGCTCAAGTGCAAGGAAACTATTGGTGACAGACTGTATAACTCTGTCCTGAGTCTACCTCTACTCTGGCCCCCAACTTCTCTATAAATATTAGAATCCTAGACTAAAATGGCAGAACCTCTCCCTCCTTTCCTCTCTCTCTCTCCTGCTCTGAGTTCCCCAGCACTCCCGTTCTTGAGTGTGTACCGTCCCTTTATAATAAATCTCTTGTTCTGTTACTCATACCTGACACATCCTTAAATTCTTTTTTTCTGCAATGTGTGTCCAAAAGCCAGGAAAGTCTGAGTAGAGCTCTCCTCCACTCTGGGAGATCTCCTTGGACCTCCATGTAGAGACAGTATCTTCCACATACCAGAGAAAACTAGTATCCACTCTGAATCATATACCCAGCTATTCAGGTATAAGAAGTAAAAAACATTTACCATGCATAGATTCTCAAGGGGAAAAAAAAAAAACCCTGAAGAATGTACTTTAGCAAGAAAGAATTCAGAGGACAATAAGCATAGAAATTAGAAAAAAATAATAGTAGCATATTTAATTCTTAACTATAAAAATAGCTGTTTGTGACTTTTTAAATAAAGGGTTGAAATAAAAACCCTAGACAGCAATAAGAAAATGTATAAAGCAGTGGTTTGGGGGGAAAAAGAAGAATTAAGAAATTCTTTTCTTACCTGCAGGAGAGAAATGCTGACTAAATATTGACTTTATAGAAATTTCAAAAATTAAAAGCAATCATGAAATTCATCTGGAAGAACAAAAGACCAAGAATGGCCAAAACAATCCTGGGCAGGAAGAGTGATGCAGGAGGTATCAAAGTACCAGAACTTTAAACTCTACTAGAGAGTAATAGTAACAAAAACAGCATGGTGTCGGCACCAAAACAGACAGGTAGACCAATGGTACAGGATAGAAGACGGAAACATACCCATATAAGTACAGTTATCTCATACTAGACAAAGGTGCCAAAAACATGATGGAGAAAAGATAGCATCTTCAATAAATGGTGCTGACAAAACTGGAGATCCATACACAGTAAAAAGAAATTAAACCCCTACCTCTCACCCTGTACAAAACTCAACTCAAAATGGATCAAGGATCTAGGAATTAGAACTGAGACCCTTCACCAAATAGAAGAAAAAGTAGGCCCGAATCTCCATCATGTTGACTTAGGACCAGACTTCCTTAATAAGACCCCCATAGTGCAAGAAATAAAAGCAAGAATCAATAAATGGGATATATTCAAACTAAAAAGTGTTTTCTCAGCACAGGAAACAATCAATAATGTGAAAAGATAGCCTACAGAGTGGGAGAAAATCTTTTCCACACACATTTCAGACAGAGCACTCCTCTCCAAAGTTTATAAAGAACTTAAAAAACTTTACACCCAAAATACAAAGAACCCAATCAATAAATGGGCTAAGGAAATGGGCAGACACTTCACAGAAGAAGACATACAGGTGATCAACGAATATATGAAAAAGTGCTCATCATCCCTAGTAATTAGAGAAGTGCAAATTAAAACCACCCTAAGAGTTTGTCTCACTCCAATTAGAATGGCTATTATCAAGAACACAAGTAATAATAAGTGTTGGCATGGATGTGGAGAAAAAAACTCATACATGGCTGGTGGAGTTGCAAATTGGTGCAGCCACTCTGGAAAGCAGTATGGAGATTCCTCAGAAAGCTTGGGATGGACCCACCATTTGACCCTACTATTCCGCTCCTCAGTTTATACTCAAAGGACTTAAAATCAGCATACTACAGTGATGCAGCCAATGTTCACAGCAGCTCAATTCACAATAGCTAGATTGTGGAACCAACCTAGATGCCCTTCAGTTGATGAATGGATAAAGAATCTGTGGTATATACATACAATGGAATATTACTCAGCCATAAAGAAGAATAAAATTATAGCATTTGCTGGTAAATGGATGAAGTTGGAAAATATCATGCTAAGTGAAATAGGCCAAGCCCTAAAAACCAAAGGCCAAATGTTTTCTCTGATAAGTGCATGACAATATATAACACAGGGGGTGATAGGGGGAAGAGAAGAATGAAGGAACTTTGGATGGTGTAGAGGAAAATGGGGTGGGAGGGGGTGGGAGATGGAAAGATAGTAGAATGAAACAGACAGTATTACCCTATGTATATATATGATGACATGAATGGTGTGAAGCTACATTGCTACAACCACAGAAATGAAAAGTTGTACTCCATTTGTGTATGATGAATCAAAATGCAGTCTGTAAAAATAAAAAAGATTTTAATAAAAAATTTAAGTTAGAAATGTAAGAACAACCTCTAAAACAAAAATAAAGTACATCATACATATTCCAAGTCAATAAAACAAATAAAACAAAATGGAGGGAAATAGTCAATCCCAGGAAAAACAAAGCAGGGCAAGGAAGAACAGCAAAAAATCGGGGTGGCTTTGAAAGAAGTATCCAGATGTCTGCCAAAGGTCTGTGTTATTCTTCCACAGTGAAAGACTGCTGTTAGGAAGTGAATGCCATACCCCAAACTACATTTCCCAGATCCCTCTTGCTTCTAGGTGGGATGGTATGTTAGTAGGGAGTGGCAGAGCCACTAGATGGAAGTAACTTGGGTTCCTGAATGGCTGCAGGGAGCAGATACCCCGCCCCCCCCCCCCCCCGTGCCACTGATGAATTTTATGTGATAAAATATACAATCATGCACTGCATAATGACATTTAAGTCAAGGACAGACCACATATTCAATGGTGGTCCCCATAATTATATCTTCCTAGTGACAATGAAGCTACCTTAGTTTGTGTGAGTATACTTGCACAATGACTAAATTGCCTAATGCATTTCTCACAACATGTCCCTGTCATTAAGTGATGCATGACTGTATACATCTCTGTGCTGAGCCATTGAGATCTCCAGAATCATTTGCAATCTCAGCCAGCACTGCCCTAAGTAATACAGATGGTAAGCAGAAAACACAAAATGAAATGCTAGAAAGAAGTCCAAACATATTGCCAATCACAAAAAGGTAAATGGATTAAGCCAGGGGTTAGCAAAGAATGGTTGGTAGGCCAAATATAGTCATGCCCATTCATCTATATATAGTCTATGGCTGCTTTTGAAAGTTGCAACAGAGACTGTATAATACACAAAAGCAAATGTATTTATTATCTGGCCCTTTCAGAAAAAGATCACCAACCCTGAGACTAAACACACATTAAAATACAGAAAGAGACTAGGTCAATTTTTAAGACCCAAATGATACTATTTATTAGAAACATAATTTCAAAAAGTCACACCAAATGTTTAAAAATAGAGATAAAAATATGCCAAGCACACTGGGAGCAGTGGCACACACCTGCAATCCCAGTGGCTCTGGAGACTGAGGCAGGAGGATCATGGGTTAAAGCCAGCCTCAGCAATTTAGCAAGGCTCTAAACAACTCAATGAGACCCTATCTCAAAATAAAATATAAAATGGTTGGGGATATGGCTCAGTGGTTAAGTGCCCCTGGGTTCAATCCTCAGCACCATATAAAAATAAATAAATGAAATAAAGATATTGTGTCTGTTTTAGTCAACTTTTTCGCTGTTGTGACTAAAGGACCCAACCAAAGCAACTGTAAAGGAGGAAAGATTTATTTGGGGGCTCACAGTTTTAGAGGTCTTAGTCCACAGAAGGTTGACTCCATTCCTCAGGGCTCAAGGTGAGGCTGCAGAAAAGTGTGGTAGAGGGAAGCAGAAAGAGAGGTCTCCACTTGCCAGATACTAATACATACCCAAAGCCACACCCAAATTTCCACCTTCTCCAACTATACCCTACCACTTCAGTTACCACTCAGTTAATCCCTATGAGGGGATTAATTCACTGATTGGATTAAGACACTCATAACCCAAACATTTCTCCTCTGAACCTTCTTGCCTTGTCTCACATGTGAGCTTCTGGAGGACACCTCACACCCAAACCATAACAATGTCCACCTACCAGAAGAAAAAAAAAAAAAAAAAAAAAGCAATTAGGAGACTTGAATGGGTGACGCCTTCAGAACCACATGAGCAAAATAATACACACACTGGCTACCTTATCCATAGGAGAAAAGGGAGAGAATCGTTAAGATCAACTAATTCAGTGTACCTCTGTCACTGTCAGGAAGAGTACAGTATTAAGGGTGTAATGCTATTGTCTATTTCATGCTTTTATAATAAAATATTTGAGACTAAGTAACTTATAAGGAACAAAAAATTATTATCTCACAGTTCTGGAGTCTGAAAAACACCTGACTATGGCACTGGTAGATTCAGTTGTTTGGTGAGTTTCTAGTCTCTGCTCCTACACTGCCACCTTGAATGCTGCATCCTCTGAGGGAGAGGAACTCTGTGTCCTCACATGACAAAAGGCATAAAGGCAAAAACAGAACATTAAACCCTTTCATAAAAACACTTAATCCCATTCATGAGCAGAGGAGCCCTCTTAACCTAATTATCTCTTAAACTTCTGACCTCTTAATATTATCACACTGATCATTAAATTTCAATATCTGAATTTTGGATAGTGCATGGTCACACTTAGGTAGCAGACAGACATGAGCAGTGGGAACATAAGGTTAAGGGTCTAATTCTATAGACTGGGACTTCTGTGCTGACCCCACATTTTTTTGAAAGCAATTTATCTGAGGCTACTCTGCCCTGTCCTGACTTACATCAACAGGATATACTACATTCCTCAGCAAACAACCTGTTATTTGCAGGAGAAATGCAGGCTCACAGACTCCTCCCTGCTGATAAAAAGAAAACAAGTTACCCTGAAGAAGCAACTTTTGTGACCTTTATATTGACCAAACTCCAGGACTCAGGGAGCCAAGATAATTAGAAGCATGGTTCCAATTAGAACCAGTCTGTGTGCACCAAGGTAACTGGGTTGCCTTGGATCTTTAGCATGTCATTATAATCGTAAAATTTTCCCTCCATGGAATAAAACAGTAGAGATCTGAAAGTGTGATGCAATCCTATCAATCAAAAGGTAGACCTGGGCAGGACTCTACAGAAACTTCCCTGGGACCCCCATAAAACTGGAGGGCAGGAGGGCTATACTGTCCTTATCTTTTCTGAGAAGACCTACTCTCTCCCTTTCTCCTTTGAGAATGTCCCTTTTTCCCTTTTCCTTTCTCTTCTAATAAACTCCTGCGGGCTACTATGTGCAATTTTCATGAAATTCTTCAGGCAATATTAGGAGAGCCGATGGTTGCAGACCATCCCACCAACCTCCTCAAATGGTCCCTTCAGTTCTGAGGAAAGATCATGCTTCTAAAAAAACCATAGCAACTATGGTGAAAAAAAGTTTGAAAACTGCAAGTCTTTCTTGAAATGATGGATAGCAGTCAACCTCAATGATAAGTGCTCTCTGAAAATAAATATATGCTAAGACATTGACATGTAACTACATATGTTGGTTTATCAGTTACTTAAACCAATTGTAACATGGGCTATTCCATGGCCACCAGAGATACTGAAGGACTAGAACAAGAGCAAAACATCTGTTTTAATAGTGATTGGCTATCTCTCCTGAATTTCTGGATAATTAATTCTAAATTTCAAGACTTGCCAAAGCTTTGTCTTTAGTGGTTTCAGTTTAACTAAATAATAAGTACTCAGGACAGGAAATATTTTTAAAGTTGTTCAAAATGATCTGTACATCAACTTAAAATTTTGGAAGTCCAACATTAGGGAAATTTTGCCAACAGACACAGTATTAAAAGGTACTCCATTCCCTTTAAAAGTTCAAGGTCAAAATCTACTGAGTAGGAGAAATTCAATTTAGCCTTAAAAAACAGTCAAGGAGAAGTTTAACTTTGATCAAATGGAAAAAATATAAAGTCCTCCTCCAATCAAGTCTATCTGATTTCCTCTCTAACCCTCACCTATGGAAATAATGTAGTCCATACAGCAAAAGTCACCCTTAACAAGTAAGTTCTATGTCATTAAAGTCTAAAACAAATATATTTTCAGACTCAAAGGTAAGATAAATAAATCATGTCTAAATAATGAATAGCAGGCAATAATTTGGAGCCATGAGGAACACAGCTAATAGAAAACAAAATTCTAACATGTGTGACCGAGAATTAGTGATGTTTTCTTCTAATGTGGTATACAGAGAATCACAACTATTTCTTGAGAAGGTAAACATTATGGGTTTGCACAAATAATAGTCAATTATGTGCAAAAGCTAGAATTTCTAGCTAGCTAGACTTTCTAGAGTCAAGGTCTAAGGTCATGACAGTGGGAGGAGCATTCAGAAGAGCAGGAAAATGAGATGTAAGGTACATGAAGACGAAGGTGAATGACCCAACTGGACTTAGTGAATAACTGGGTAAGAAAGAAAAAGAAGAGGGCAGGAGAAAGGCAGAAGAAGAAGACAATGATTGCATTTGTAAAACTTTGGTCTAGGTATTACAACAGGCAAGAGAAACCTGTATTTATTCATAAAAGGTTAATTTTAGGTGCCTTGAATGTGAGATGGGGAGAGGGTTAAAAAGAAGGCCAGCAGCTGGAGAACACAGTGATTCTCAAAAGGGAAGCCCACAGAACTCTGTATTGAAATCCTGTGGGTGCCTATTAAAATAGAGATCCTAGGGTTCTTTCCAGAATATCACAATCTCCAGGGGTAGAGAGTGAGGAATGGGAGTTCAGAGGAGGGAAGAACTAAGCAAAATGGAGTATATCACCTGCTTAACCAGAGATGCAGTTATGCACACTGTATAAACCAAATCCTGAGTGGCTAATCTTACGTACAGTTATTGAAAAGGAAGAAGGATCAAAACACTAAGGTTTGAGGGTCTCAACAGTTATGGGTCATGGACAAAGAGTAGCCAATGAAAGACACAGAAAAAAAGGAATTTACAAACTTAGCATGAAACAGAAAATTATACATTATCACAGGGATAGGAGTTTCTAGCAGAAAACACTACCAAATGCTTGGATATTATTTTGTTTCATTTCTCCCTCTAAAGTTCTGGATGATTACATTGATAGCCTGACAGCTGACCAAGAATACAAGTGTGACCAATCTTCCTCAAATTACTCCATCAAATTGAAAGGGAGAGAACACTTCCCAACACTATGAAGCCAGTATAACCCTGAAGCCAAAGTCAGACAAAGACACATCAAGGAAAAAAAAATTATAGACCATTATCCCTGATGAACACAGATGCAAAAATCCTTAATAAAATATTAGAAAACTACATTCAAGAAGATAGTATACCATGATCAAGTGTGTTTCATGCAGGGATGCAGGGTTGCAAATAAATAAACGTAATTCACCATATAAATAGAATTAAGGACAAGAATCATATGATTACTCCAACAGATGCAGCAGAAAAGACCTTTGATAAAATCCAGCACAAATTCATATTAGAAATGCTAGAGAAACTAGGGATAGAAGGAACTTACCTCAACATTATAAAGTCCATATGTGACAAGCTTACATAAATTCTCTATATGACAAACCCACATAATGTTGAACAGAGAAAAACTGAAATAATTTTCTCCAAACTCAGGAACAAGACAAGGATATCCACTCTCATCACTCCTATTCAATATAGTCCTTGAAACTTTAGCCAGAGCAATCAGGCAAGAGAAGGGAATTAAAAGGATACAAATGGGAATGGAAGAATTCAAATTACCTCTATTTGCTGATGACATCAACCCATATCTATACAAAAGATCCAAAAAACCAAAAAAACAAAAACAAAAAAAAAAAAAAAAGAAAAACCTCCACCAGAAGACTTCTAGAGCTCATAAATAAATTTATCAAAGTAGTAGGATACAGGATCAATATTCACAAATCAATAACTTTCCTATACTCTAATAGTGATTCTGCTGAGAAAGAAATCAGGAAAATTATCCCATTCACAATAACCTTCAAAAAAATTAAAATAGTTGGGAAGGAAGTGAAAGACCTCTACAATGAAAACACCAAAGAAAGAAATTGAAGAAGACCTTCAATCAGAAGATGGAAAGCCCTCCCATATTCTTGGATAGGCAGAATTAATATTGTCAAAATGGCCAGACTACCAAAAGTGTTATGCAGATTCAATGCGATTCCCATCAAAATACCAATACCATTATTCACAGAACTAGAAAAAAAAAATAGTCCTAAAATTTATTTGGAAAAAAAAAAAAAAGACACAAAATAGCCAAAGTAATCTTGAGCAAGAAGAGTAATGCTGGAAGCATCATAATACCTGATCTCAAATTATACTACAGAGCTATAGTAACACAAACAGTATGGTATTGGTATCAAAATAGACATGAAGACCAATGGAACAGACTAGAAGACACAGAGACAAACCCACACAGTTATCTGATACTTGACAAAGGTACCAAAAATATATGTTAGAGAAAGGATAGCCTTTTTAAACAAATGTTTCTGGGGAAATTGGATAGCCATATGTAGAAAAACAAAACTAGATCCCTGGCTCTCAATCTGTACAAAAGTCAAATCAAAGTGTATTAAAGACTTAGGAATTAGACCAGAAACTTTGCAACTTCTAGAAGAAACCATAAGTTCAATACTCCAACATATTGGTACAGGTACTTTTTAAGACCCTGAAAGTACAAGAAATAAAACCAAGAATCAGTAAGTGGGCCAGTATCAAATCAAAAAGCTTCCACCCAGCAAAGGAAGTGATAAAGAGCATAAAGAGAGAGCCTACGAAAAGAAGGAAAATCTGACTCCTCTGTCAGGGGATTGATATCCAGAATATATAAAGGACTCAAAAAGTTTAACACCAAAAACCAAATAACCCAATCAATAAATGGGCAAAAGATCTAAACAGACATTTCTCAAAAGAAACACAAATGGCCAATAAGCAAATGAAAAAGTATTCAACATCCCTAACAATCACGAAAAAGCAAAATCAAAACTACACTGAGATTTCATCTCATTTCAGTCAAAATGGCAATTATCAAAAATATAAATAAGAATAAATGCTGGTGAGAATGTAGGGGAAAAGGTATCCACACATTGTTGGTGGGACTGCAAATTAATACAACCACTCTGGAAAGTAGTGTAGCAATTCCTCAGAAAACCAGGAATGGAACCACATATGACCCAGTTATCCCACTCCTTATTATTTATTCAAAAGAATTAAACTCAGCATACTATAGTGATTCAGTCACATCAATGTTTATAGCAGTGAAACTCAACAATAGTTAAGCTATGGAACCAGCCCAGGTGCCCATCTATAGATAAACAGATTAAGAAAATATGGTATATACACACAATGAAGTTTTACTCAGCCATAAAGAAGAATGAAATTAGGGTATTTGTCAGTGAATGGATGGAACTGGAGAACATCAAGAAATAAGCCAGACTCAGAAAATCAAACGTTTCCTCTCATAAACAGAAGCTAGAGCAAAGTAAGGAGGAAAAAGGCATGGAGATTGTATATCATAAAAATCAACTGAGTAGAAGGAGATTAAGGAGGAGGAAGGAGGGACCAGAAAGGAGAGGAAATGCAGAATAAATTTGACAAAATTATGCTAAGTTCATGTATAAGTATAACACAGTGAATTTCAGCTTTATGTATATCTATAAAGCACCATTTAAAAATATCTAAATGAATGGAAGGTAGACCAGTAGAGTAGAACAAGGGAGAAAGGAAGAAGGAGGAGGGGAGGAAAAGGGGGGCATTAAGGACTAAAATGGAGTAAATTAAATTTCATGCATGATTATATAAAAATGAACCCAAGTATTATGTAAAACTATAATGCATCAATAAAAGAAAAAAAGAATACAGTCTGAGCCTGTTGATATTCACCCTAGACAATAACAAAGGCCAATAGGCCAACGAAAAGTACAAGTAATAAGGCATTTAAGTTTTTCTCCAAAGTGAGGGTAAATCTCTAATTTTCACCATGTACTTAACAAGGATGACCCAAATGTACATAACTTTTGGAGTTTTTAAAAAAATGATTAATAAACATATTTACACATTTAAACAGGTGCCTAACATTTGAAGTTTTGGAAGAAAAAAATGTGATTGGCCCCAAGTGAGCTCTCCTTAGTCACATTGTTTCCTTTCTAGCAATGGTGTTTTTAAGCAAATATAGTTTCCAAGGTAACAGCTAGCAGCTGTTGGCTTATATTTCTCCTCTTAAAAGAGTTGTAGGCATGTGCTCTTTGGGATATAGTAAAGGTCTCTGAAGCCAAAACCCAAAAGCTTTTCTTGAATTGAGTAAAAAAATTAAAATTAAAATAAAATCAATGCAAGCCATACAGATGAAAAAATTTCTCACTGCAACAACAGCAATTTATACACCTGCCATGCTTTACAATGCACAAGGCACTCTACCAAGCATTTCTCACAAATGTTCCCACAAATAATTATTATTATCCCTGTTTCATAAGAGGATATGAGTTTCCAAGGGCTGGAGCTGGGATTTGAACTTCCACCATCAGATCCAAATATCTTTCTATGACACCCTCTATTGTCCCTGAAGTAAAGGGGGATAGTAAAACACCATGTTCCTTAATATTCCCTTTCTTTTTCCAAAAACCTAAATCAAGTTAAGGGAACAAGGAGAGCAAGCCTGGGCTAGAAAATCCCAACACATTATCTTGAAGGACACTGGCTTTCTATTATGCACTCCAGGAACTGGAGCAAGTTAGTGTTAAAGTAGAAAGCTACTTGTCTTGCATGTGTGTCAGGACAGTTGCTACTTGGGATGCTGGTCATATGAGCAAATTAGTTATTTAGCAAGCTAATGCTAATGACATCACTCCTTTGCAGCCTAACATATAAAACCTCTCTCTGAGTGGGGACAGGCACAGAACAGAGGGCACTCTGAAAAGGATACATATCAGTTGTCTAGCTGGCTGCCACTGGACCAAACACTATGAGGAAGAGGAGGCACTGCTTGGCAAAGCACAATGAGGGACAGCGATGCTATCTGTCAGAATGTCACCACGGAACTCTTCTAGGAGCAGTCATGGACCTCTTTTAAGTGTTTCCCCAATAAACCATATGTCTCCCATGCTGCCTTTGGGCACTTTCTTTGTCCTGTCTGCAACCTATCCCAATGCCCTGGCACAACTGGGCTGTGGATGAAATACACTCAAAACATACAATTAATTAAAAAGGGATATTCTCTTTCTTTAGAAATAAATCAGAGAGGAAGTTTGTCTGATAAGTGTTTTATCTACAGTCAACATTATCAAATACTACAATGGGGGCAGCCTTAATTTTTCTGATAGACTTGAAGCTTAAAATTTCCTGGGAAATAAAAACTTTTGCAATGTAAACCAGGAAAATTGGTGAGAGAAGTGAAACCACAGGATAAAGAGATGTGAAATGTAAATGCTTTTTGCAGCTGGGGTCTTGGCATTAGAAACTAATTCCTACTTGTCTATGATCCAGGAATATACAGAGTCACTCCTAGAAGTAGTGAGACTGGAACATAGCAGTCATCTTATACCGGGATCTAAACAGTCTCCTAAGGAAAGAGAACCTGCAGACTCGTAATATGGGCCCAGGGTGAGAAATCAGTGTCTGAGTGTTTGTCACTCAGATGCACTATCATGGAATGATTCAGGAACAACGCTTAGCTGGTAGAGGTAGCTAAGATAAAAAAAGCAAATTAACATAATTATCTAACATCTTCCTGAGACCCTAAGAACCTAAGGCAACACTGTTTTCTGGTTTTATTAGAACAGATAGTAGGTAGACATGAGCAAAGGAAGATGGAGAAAGAAAATTCAGGCTCCACTCCTGAGTGGCACCCAACTGGCTAGGAACTACCTTTTCATATCCAGTTTTCCCCAGATTAGTTCCCTCCTAATCTGGGGAAACCTGGATACAGCCAGCCTGAGGACTGGAGCATGGACAGCAGCACTGAAGTACTGTCCTTGGGTGACCCCAGTTCACTGTAGTATCACTTACATTATGCTGTGTGTGCAGGGGATGGGGTTGGGGGCTGCTTCAGTTGTGGTGAAAAAGTTCCAACATAGAGAAATTGATGCAAGTGCACCAAACCTTGGCGAAAACAAATGTAACCACCCTAGATGAATAATTCAGGAAAACGGAAGATCTCAAACAGGCCATAAAAGCCCACAAAGCAGAAGACACCAGGCTGCCCCCTCTCTTGGGATGGCCAGTTCTACATTCTCTGGAGTGTACTTTCATTTCTATAAATAAAACCCTTTGTACTTACTTACTTTGTGTCCTCAACTGAAATCTTTCAGAAAGACCAGAACTCAGGAATCTTCACCTAGTAAAAGTACTGGTTGTGCTATAGAACAATATGAAAGCACACAGGGGTACAGAAGTTATTTCTGAAATGACCCACATGTGAGCACAATTCATCTTAAAGTAGAGTAAGTGAGGTAAAGTCATAGAAATATTATGTTGTATGAACTTACTATGCATTAATTCAATCAGAAAGTACCGAGGAGACTTTGTAACATCATTGTAGGTAGTTGAGATAAAAGCAGTGAACAACAAAGATGAAGCCTTGCTCCGTGGAGTTTTATTCTGATGGGAGAAGTTAGAAAATGAGCAAACAAGTACATATGTGATGTATGTAGCTCTGAAAAACAAAGTGAACAAAGTAAAGCAGAATAAAAAGAATGTAACTTTGCAAAAAAATAAGCTGTATTTCTGTTTCAGATCTAATTTTATAGATCATCAATATTCATTTGATTAATCTTAGTAGTTGGGATTGTTGAGAAATGTTTCATAATGCTAATGGATCAATTCATCAAGAAGACAGAGTAATCCTAAATATCAGAGATTCCAAATGCAGCAAAAATTGTCAGAACTAAAAGGTCACATCGAGAACTCCCAATTACAGTTGGGTATTTCAAAAGTCCTCTCTCAACAACAGAAAATCAGTAAGTGTATTCATGATTTGAACATTATCAGCTAACTTGACCTATGAACATGATCAAGTCAATCAACTGCATATTTTCTTCCTATGCATGTGGAACATTCACTAAGGCATAATATATTCTGGGCCATAAAACAAGTCACGATAAATTTAAAATAATTGAAATCATACCATAAGAGAATTAACTTGAAAATGTATATAAAAATAACTGAACAAATTCTTAAATATTTGAAACTAAAAACAAACATCTAAATAACCCATGTGACAAAGAAAAAAGAGAAGTAAATATTTTTAGCCAAATGAATATATTATAGCACGACACATTAAAATTTAAGAATAGCTAAAGAAATGCATAGAAGCAAAAGCATATAAATGTTATACTAGAAAAGGAGAAAAACCTAAAATTAACCATCTAAACTTCTACCATAAGAAACTAGAAACAAAGAGAAGAATGGAGGAACTCTGGATTGTGCAGAGAGAAATGAGGCAGGAGAGGATGGGGGAAGGAAAGATAGTGGACTGAGACAGACATTATTATTCTATGTACATGTATGATTACATGAATGGTAGGAATCTACATTGTGTACAATCACAGAAATAAAAAGTTGTATCCCATTTGTGTACTATGAATCAAAATGCAGTCTGTAAAAATAAAAATAAAAAAAGAAACAAGAAACAGAAGAGCAAATTAAATCTAAACAGAAGAAAGGAAAAAATAAAGAGCATAAATCAGTAACTGGAAAATGAACAATAAAAAGCTAGATTTTTAAAAATACAGTAAAATTGATCAAATTTCAGTCAGCTAGAACAAGAAACAAGAGAAAGTACAAATTACCAATATTTGGAATGAAAGAAGAGAGATCTCACTATAGATGCTAGAGAAATTTCTTTAAAAATAAAGTAATATGGGGCTAGGACTGTAAGCTAGCAGCAGAGCAATTGTCTAGCACGTGTGATGCACTGGTTTGATCCTTAGCACCACATAAAAATATACAAATAAAATAAAGGTATACTGTCCAAAATAAATAAATAAAGTGATATGAGCCTGGCAGGATCAGCAGCTCAGCAGGCTAAGGCAGGAAGATCATGAGCTCAAAGACAGCATCAGCAACTAATGGAGGACCTAAGCAACTTGAGGATACCCTATCTCAAAATAAAATATAAGAAGGGCTGGGGATGTGGCTCAGTGATTAAGTGCCCCTGGGTTCAATCCCTGGTACCTAAAAATAAAGTAATATGAAAACTTCATGCTGCTGTTTTAGAAAACTACTCTTTTCCCTGAAAAAACAGAAGTATATACACAATTATATTTCCCTGAAATGACTCTTTCTGAGTTAATCTTAACTATTTATAATAATTATAACTTTTGACCAAATTTCTCTTTTGCAGGTGGAAGGGGAGGAACTGTGAAGTGTCACTCACAGACTAGCAAAGCTTATCAATACACGACTTTCTATAGTCACTAAAACCCCTTATAAAATTTCTCAAAGTGCCAAAAAATGAGCATTTAAATGACTCAAAGATGGCCTATCTATAACATAAAAAAAACGAAAAGTAAAAATTATGCTTACTAATACATCAGTATTCTGTCTTACTTAGAAATGATCTAGGTATGCAGTGATTTTTCATTAATTAGTTCAATTTAAGGTCAATCCAAGATTTTAAGTTATCTATATCTTGGAAATTTATCTGCAATCAGACATACTACAGAATATAATTACTAGTGAGAAGAAGCTCCTCAGAATAAGAATTCAGTTTGGTCACACAAATTTATAATTTTCATAAGCAAGCATCAAGTTGAGAAGGAAGCCTAGCTTATTTGACCAGTAAACCTGTATTTGTTTAGAAAAAATACCCACAAACAATAAAAATGTATACTAGTATTATATGTACTGCTGATAAATCAGATATAGCTGTTTTTATTAAATCAAATTCTTAAAATAGTCTAGTTTGTCAAAGATTCACCTAAATTATGCAAATATGAATTCTTAAAATGTTTCTTAAGAACACTTAAAAATCTTAAATCTGGCACATTGAAATTTTTAGTAATTCCATTTCCTTATTTTCTGGGAATTATAAGAGTATTATATTTTATATATTTATACTTTATCTCATAAACCAATCAGAACAGGTCTCCTTTCATTTAGGAGATTTTATCATCTAAATTATTAATATACTCTGGACTCAGGAAAGCATTATCCATTCATACAAGAGATAAAGAACTTTCTGAATTATAAATATACAGACACAAAATTAATAGCTTCAATTCTAAAATTTCAGCCTGTGTTATTTCAAAATAAACAAAAAAGCCCCAAAATTTACCAACTCAGATATCAAAGAGCTGTTTCCCTTCTTGGTGGGCTCAATATTCTTAATTTATTTGAACTAAAAATAGATAAAAGTTATACAATCAAAACTAACAAATTAGTTTCACTGTAGTCTCTCCCCCAACAAAGATTCGCTCTCTACAGGTTAATATTCCATTCAGAGCATTTACTAAATGGTCAGATCATAACACCAAATTCCCAATTACTGCTACCAACAGTGGGCACTGATTTATTGGCTGTAAACAAAACAAAGACAGATCACAAAATCAATAGAGAAGAATATTTAAATTAAAAAACCAGTGGGGCTGGAGTTGTAGCTCAGTGGTAGAATGCTTGCCTAGCACGTGTAAGGCACTGAGTTTGATCCTCAGCACCACATAAAAATAAATAAAAGCATTATGTCCATATACAACTGAAAAATTATTTTTTTTAATTAGAAAAACAGAGAATCAGCAAAGTCATATTGTCATTTGGAAGCCAAGAACAATACGTCTGGGCTTTAAGCAGCTTATAGCTGTGTGTGCTTCTCTGATTAAAAGTATACCAGGTTGTGCTAGATGAATGCAATGGACAACTGAGTGGAAATCCTCCCAACTTTTATAATTAAAAAGGAAAAAGGAAAACCACACCTCATGTGGATTTTAAAAAGAATATGTACTAAAGGTTTGATTTTTTTTTAATACCATTATCTTATTTTCATGTGGTTTTAGGGATCAAACCCAGGGCCTCATGCATGCTAGACGACAGCACTACTACTGAGCCACAACCCCAGCCCAAGGGTATGATTTAATATATCAATCCTTGAGTATACAAATGGAAGCAAAACTAGCTTCTTGCATAATGGTAGAGAGAAATCAACTGAAATTCTACTGGTCAGGATAGAATTTGCATGTCTATAAACAAGAATTATTTTTGCATTACTATCACCTAGCTACCATTTACAAAGTTGTAAAATAGCTTTCATAGAATTGGGATCAGGTACTAAAGTCCAGATGATAAAGTTTTCCACCTGGGCACAAGTTTTTCCCATACAAGGGATACATCTTCTCTGAGACAAGAAGGGAACAGAGATGAGTATTTACATAGGTAAATTTGTAATGATTACAATAAATTAAGAAAGTTCATCCTGACAGTCTTTTTCCCACTTTCAGTGAAACATGAAGTTATGTGCTACAAATTAAGGGAACTGATTACAGTTAAAGGACTCCATGCACAAAAATATTTCACAACAGTGTCAGGTGAGTGATTTTGTTTCATTAAAAGTAGATGTGAGAACACAAATAGGTCATTTGAAAGACATTCTAGATCATCCTTTGAATAACTGAAAAGGGCCAGTGTTCTGGAAGTGGGGCCTGGGAATCTATCATTAGACATTTCATTTATTTATTTTATGGGGCTAGCTACTAGAGACCTGAAGAAATAAAACCCAGACTGATGAGTTTTTAAAGCTCTTTGTACTTATTTCCAGGTGGGACATTAAGGAGAGGTCCTGGGGAGCCACTGAATGCATCATGAGGGAGAGCCTATGGCTATAAAAGGAAGCAAGTAGTAAACCAAATGGCAGGGTACAGAATTCACTATTAGCTTTCCCCTGGTGCATAGTTTCTGAAGGAAAAGAGAGGTAAGAAAGGTTGATGACAAGCTCTAAGCAAATGGCTAAGAGTTTATAGGGGAAGGAGGGAGAAAGGCAGAAAAATGCACAAAGGGATCTTACAGACACCCAAGGCCCACTCAGAACAATTCCATCAGAATCTCTAAGGAAAGGTTCATGCCCCAGTACTTTGAAAAGTTCTTGTGGTGATCACAGTCTGAAGCCCAGATTGATCGCCTGTTTCAATTTCACACCAGGTGAAGCTAGTGACAGATAATGTGGTTCTAAGTAACTCAACTATTCCCTGCTAAAGAGAATGTGAGGATTGGATTGAGCTTCTTTTTAATTAGAGGAAAATTCCTAAAGAGGAAATGACTTATAATTTTTGACTTTCAATTGTATCACATCACAAAATGTTCCTTTCTGTGAATAAAAGGAAAAAGAACAAGACAGACTTTCTACTTATCAGTATGTGCCATCCTATTGCTGGCAGTCAAATGAGAACCCAAATGTGACTAAAATGTCAGGCAATAAAGTCTTTTTTCTTTTCTCTGTAATTATTGCAAACAATATAACTTAGTAACACCATGAATGATACAGTGGAAAAAGCAAGGAACTTGGCCTCTGAAGAGGGTAGAACCAGTGCCTGTATTGCCCAGGGATACCATTACACTTATCTCCGCCTCAGTTTTCTTCTCTGAAAACTCAAGACACATCTCTTTGGATCTAAAATGTCCTGATTATACATTATAATACTTTTATTATCCGCTCAGAAAAGGTAGTTGTTTTATTCTACTGTAAATGTAAATAGCTGGAATTGTTAGTATTAGACTCCAAGTGTTCCAGAATATAAAAATAAAGCTTTTTTATTAAAAAAGTGATAAACTGAGGAAAATCAGTGTCTCCCAAAACTAATTTAACAATCTATTCTTCTCAAATGAGGCAAATCTTAAAGATTATTTAACTAAAAAGTCACCTACCTCTATTTCCTTCCAAAAGATATGATAAAGAACACTATTTTCATCTAAGAAAGTAATTGGAAATTCATACATACTTAGCCAAGAGTGGTAAGAGCAAGAATTGGTTTTGTCAAAATGCAAATGTGAGCTCTATTTATAAATATTTCTGAGTAGTAGCAGAAACCAAAAGTGTTTTAATGTTGCAAATGTGTAGTGTGAAGACATGAGCATAATAATAAAGGCATAAGGTGTACTGGATGTTCACGTTTAGTTAGTGATGCATGAAATTTAATGGAGGAGGTGTGCCACAGGAAAGAAAAAACAGGATGAAAAGGCTGTAGGGGAGGACAAGGGTTTGAAAAAAGATAATTTTTTAACAGAATTGAGAGAACAGAGTAAGGAAATTCAAGATGTTTAAACTCGAATACCCTTGGCACACTGTCCTACTAAACGATGTATTCTATAAATGCAGAAAATATCCAAAAAAAAAAATCATCCTACATTCAAAAAGAGATGAGTGCAGATGAAAAGCAACGATATTTTTCTTTATCCACTTGATTCGACAGAAAGACAATATAACTAAAGTATAAAAGTGCAGGAGAGATATGACCTAAGCCCTCAGGATCAGCATTAAAAGGCTCCACAAGAGACCTTAGCAGTGAGGAGACAGACAACTTCAATCTAACCTAAGTTATAAATGGAATTTGTTAGCTCAAGAAATCACACTATGGAAAGCACCTTTTAATAGGATCCAATGATCCTGAGACTCAATATCAACAATCTATTTTCATTTCTTTTCCAGATCTTCTTCTCTCAAGCATCTTCCATGGGGTACAGAACTTCACCCCCAAAAGATCTTGTGGACATCCTTGTCATTCATGATCCCAGAATTCAACACAAACACTTTACGTGGCCAATGTTCATCACTGCATTCTAAAACCACTACGTGAAAGATTTCACGGAAACGTTGTAATGGAGGGATCAGGCTGTTGACATCATCCGAACTCACGGGTGAGGCGTGTGCATCACTAACACCATCACATGCTCCATGCTGAGGTGCAATAGGAAGTACACATCCTATCAATGTTCTGTACATACAAAAATAAATAACTGAGCGGGAATCTAAGAGTTCATACCTAACTCTGTATTTTCAAGAAATATCGCTAACAACATCCTTAAAAAATGAGCCAGATTCAAGACATTTCATAGGGCCAATATCCCGTTTTCTCAATAAATCAGTGGCATGAAAAGAAACAGAATGGGGACCGTTAGAAGACAAAAAGACCTAAGAGTCACGGCAACCAAATACCACGTGAAACCTTGTTTGAGTCCTTATGACAATTCAATCACAAAGGGGCATCTTTTGAAATAAATTAAGAAAATTTTAACATGGACTGAATATTAGCTAATACTAAGGAATTACCTTAACAATTCTAGGTGTGATGATGGTCAGGTGATAACTACTTTTTTTTTTTCTTTTAATGTTATCATTGGAGGAAGTTAAGTGGTGAAATGACCTGCTGTAAATGTGCGCTACCAACAAGTCACTCTCGGCGATGAAACTCCTGACTGAAGGGACATCTCCAACTCGTCAGGCCTTCTACCGCGCGGAGCGTGCTTTCCCGGCATGCCCCGCGGGCGCGACGGCCCGAAAACTCACTGCCCTGGGCCTGGGTGCCGCGAGGAGGTCCCTTACCCAAAGTGCCACGGGCGCTCATTTGCATGTCCCACCAGACAGGTAAACCCGGCAGGTCCCTCACCGCCAGGCGCGGCCTAGACATGCGAGCACGGAACGTACACATCTGGTGATGTGGTTCCGCTACATCAAAGTCTCCTACACGCCCCGAGGTGGACGGGATGGCGTGAGGGTGGGTCACCCTAAGTAGGAGAGGTGAGAGGCCGCCGTACTTTATATAGGCTGTGTACAGCTGTAGAAGCGTGCTCGCTTCGGCAGCACATATACTAAAATTGGAACGATACAGAGAAGATTAGCATGGCCCCTGCGCAAGGATGACACGCAAATTCGTGAAGCGTTCCATATTTTGTGCAGTTCATAAAGACCATCTGTCAACAGTCGGGTTTGAAGAAGTTGCTTAGATTTGTTCTGTATTGTGGCTGCGTCCTGGCCACAAGCCAGGCCGTCTGGTCCGCCAATTTAGTGTTGGGGCCCAAGTAGCCTATCATCAACAACACGCTATCCTACTCACGTTATTAAATTACCGAAAATAACCCTTGTATCTGCACCTGAATACTTTTTCCCATCCGGTTCTGCTTCTGGACTTAAGCAGTGAATTTTAATCAGATTTCCTATCACAGAATCCTCCCCATCTATGTAAACCGGCATTTCTGGAAGGTCCTTTTTACACAAAAAGACTAGTGAAAACAGATCTTAATGGACTTGCTGCTTTTAGCCCAAACTCTCTTAGTTATAGAGCTCTCGATTCAATCCAAGGCACCAGTCAACAGTGAGCTTATCAGACAATACCAGTTCTTGGTAATAACCTTTGCTTTTGTGCAGCTCACATACTAAGAGGATGGCACTCAAGAAATAAACATTAATGTTGCTTTCTTTTAACCTCATTAATTTAGCAATGATTCAGTAAGGCTCCATCCAGCAATTCGCATGTCAGGTGATCTTCTAAGTGAAAAACAAACAAAAAAAGCCAAACTATCTGGGCCAATGGAATTTGTGCTGTAAGGGGAGAGAGCACCATAAGTCAATTACTGAATTTTAAATTAAGTGAAGGGGAGAATTACTGACATGTTGTCATATCACCACTACATATTCACACACAGCATTTCAACTGTAACTGCGCTCTGTTGTCATTTTGTAGATTACACGAATATTTTCGTATGCAAGTTACATTTCAATACTGGACATTATCCGTTGCACCCTAAGTCTATTTTTGAGAGTACACAATTATGAGCCCTCTGACTACACAAAATATGGAACGCTTCACGAATTTGCGTGTCATCCTTGCGCAGGGGCCATGCTAATCTTCTCTGTATCGTTCCAATTTTAGTATATGTGCTGCCGAAGCGAGCACGCTTCTACAGCTGTACACAGCCTATATAAAGTACGGCGGCCTCTCACCTCTCCTACTTAGGGTGACCCACCCTCACGCCATCCCGTCCACCTCGGGGCGTGTAGGAGACTTTGATGTAGCGGAACCACATCACCAGATGTGTACGTTCCGTGCTCGCATGTCTAGGCCGCGCCTGGCGGTGAGGGACCTGCCGGGTTTACCTGTCTGGTGGGACATGCAAATGAGCGCCCGTGGCACTTTGGGTAAGGGACCTCCTCGCGGCACCCAGGCCCAGGGCAGTGAGTTTTCGGGGCCGTCGCGCTCCGCCCGCGGGGCATCCCGGGAAAGCACCCGCAGCGCCGGCTGTCCTCAGAAGTTTCTTTGGGAGCTTGGGAATCCTTGACCTGCCCGCCCCTGATTCGAGCAAGGGTCCTACCAGAAAAAATTGGAAACTGTCACGATATTTCACCGTGAACTCGGGGCCTTATCCTTTGAAGTTTGCCCAAAGCTCTTCCTCTTGGCCATCCCTCCCAACGACTCGACTACTCAGTTCTAGAACTGTCCACACCACACTCTAAGTTGCCCGGGACTCTGCATCAGCGTTAGTGTCTGGGACTCGTGTCCACTACACGCAGGCGCTGGTCGGACCCGGAACGGAAAAACTTGGACGGGTGGCCACGCCCCTCCTTTCCCGGTTTCCTCCCGCAGGTAACTCGAGGCTGAGTCCCAGCTGCGCCAGTGGACTCGGGAGCGGAGGATCCGGAACCGGGACCAGGACCGCTTCTCTTCACAGGTGTCTTTTCCCCGGCGTCACTTTCATACCAGGATGCCAAAGATCCGGACTACTGAAGGACAGGCTAAAACCTGTTCTTTGACCCGAGAGCTTGTTTTGAGTACTTAACACTGCCCACCTGCAGAATCATTCGTGTACTTCCTTAAACTACACTTTACCCCTGCCAAGATACAAACGTGCAAGGCAGATCTATATCAGGAAATATTCGGTTATTGTCAAATATTCTGATTTTTAAGTATAGCAACAATTGTGCTATTCGAGTCATATAGCCTTACGCATTGTGAAATGAAGCCCAAAGGTCAAAGCCTCTGCTATTGATGTGGTTACGCTAGTCCACACATTGAAGTAAGTAAAGGGCAAAGGTTTTCCTACCTAGAATTGAAATAGCATCATTAATAAGGAATATGGCATGTTTATATAATAACAAATTTTACTTTTTTCTCCTTCCTGTTATTCCCCCTCCCCCTCAACTGTAATAGTTTTTTTTTTTTTAAGTAAAAAACCTGCTGAATGTCAGTAATTTCGAGAAATTTTCTACTCGATACCCAATTTTCTGGTGTGCATAAAGAAAATAGTGTGAAATCTTGTAAGAATTTATCGTATTGCTAAGACAAAAACAGAAGGGATCAGAAAGCCCACAGGGATTATGCTAAACCTACCTTTCTTTTTGTTTATGATTATAATTATTTTCTCTCACAGCTTTTGAAAAGTAATAAAACATTATATTTATTCTCCCCTCAAAAAAATTAGGCAAAAATGATATGCCTGTTAAGTTTCCAAATTACAAATAAGCTATGCTTTGATATATTTCTTCTAATGGCCTTTCTTTCCAATAAGCTATTTCTGACTTCAAAGCTATTTAGAAATAGTAAATTAATGTTCAGTTTTATAGTTTGAAGAAACATATCAAAATCCTTTCATCTTACTTTCTTAAAGACTTAACAATTTATTGAATAATACATGGTTGGAAAGATGGTCAGAGTTAACATGGTCACCAACTTGATGTCTCTACAAGTTGTGAGTTCCTTCTGAGTCAGGCTGCACTCCCAGATGATTACTTATAAAACCTTTCATCTAAAAAAAAAAAAAAATGTTTACCAAATACATACAAAAAAAAAAAAAATGGAAGGTTAGCAGGAAAACAAATTTATTGGGGTGAAAATCTTTATAAATAGTTTTAAATTATCAAATGTGTACAGAAATAGCAAGAAAACTTAATTTTAGAGTCCTGACTCTACTGAACAATGTAATGTTAAAAAAACTAGAACTAGAATAGAATTTTCTCACAGGTGATTTTTATGAACTCCTTTAAAAACAAGAAGTTCTCCCTAGACTCCCAGTGTTATTTCAATGACTTATTTAAATAAATATAAACAGAACACTGGTCATAAACTCATTCTTTTAGCTGTTAGACAACTCTAAAACCAAAACCAGATTTACAAATTAAATACAAAACTAGAAATCAACAGATTCAAATTCACAACACTAATTTATTGCAGTAGAAGATGTGTTTGGCTGAAACTAAATCACCACTATTGGGTTTGCTAGTAGAAGGATATAGCCTCAGGACACAGCACACAATAATGGGATCTGAGAATCTATGAAAAAAGGTAATTTAAGAAAATCAGAGAAAATCAGGCCTCCTACTTAACACTGCCATGAATCGTTGAATGCCAATATATTACTTGATAACTCTTTAAAGTTCTATTATTTAATACAATGTGGAGTTAGAATAACAATATAATTGAAATCAGCATTAAATTATATCCAAATTTTACTGAAATTTGGAACAGTAAAGATTACCTGAAGTAAGTTTTAAATTATTAGAAACCTTTTTAATTTTTTTTTTTTTTTCCATTTCATAGACTGAGTTCATAGACTGTTGAAGACAAAGAAGAAAAAGGCTTCTCAATTTGGTCATTATTCCAACAACTGTTAGCAAGAGAGAAAAGGATTAACTGACAGAGTCTGTGTTCTCAGAAATTCCCTCTTTTCTCCCAAAACAAGGCAGTTTCCTAGAGTGAAACCAGTCTGACACAGGCATCACATACCTTGTGGATTTTCAGATGGGCTCAGCATCACATCTATGAATGAGGCTTCTGAATGCAGAAATTCACACAGGTGATTAGAACATACTGAAAACTACTCATTTGCAACATTTCAAAATTAATCATAAATATTATTATTACTGCCTACATTGTGTTTTCAATTTGGAATATTCAAATATTACATCTTTATTTGTACAGCATGTCCTGAAAGCATTCGGCTCTTGCTTGCTGCATACGAATTACTTATATTATTCAGTCTATCTCCGTTCATTTCTTGTTTGATCCTGCAAAGTTCTACATTACTCAGTTGCATGTCATTTTCATGATGCAAAATCATAGTACTGATTTATTAAAATGTAAGAAACTAAGGTCTTGTCATTGAAAATGTTATTCACCTGTATATTACACTAGGAAAAAGAAGGTTTGCTTCCATAGACAAATAATTCATCCTGAGCATAATGGTAGACACTGGACATTGCTGTCATTTAGATAGCAGCACTTGCCAAACCTGACAGCTACCAGTTAAAAACACTGTCACATTGGTGGTCTGTTAGCTCAGTATGATAATATAACAAATGTAAATGCAGATTCATACTGAAATTTCATAGCAATACTTAGTTATAAGTTGAATATCTAGATGTTTTACACTGCTTATTTTAATATTTTGAGATTATCCCAATAAAAACCATTTCTTAAAAATAACCTGTAGGATACTCTCTGACCCCTACAAATTCTAGATCCTAGTTTGAGAAACACTGTGTAAACTGATATAGACAAATCTAATTTCTGGTGTTTGTGTAACTTTATGTGTATTATTTCCTGGAAAGAATAACTCAAGAATTAGAAATGGAAAAAAGGGGGTAATATTTATTGAGCACCAACTGCTTAACAGGTATTTTACAAACAAGATAGTATTTAATATTTGCAGTAACTGTGCTGCGTCAGTATTGCTCATTCTATAGCTGAGGAAAGTGATGCTCTAAAGAATTATGTGCCTTGCTGGGTATGGTGGCACACGCCTGTCATCCCAGTGACTTGAGAGGCTGAGGCAGGAAATCGCAAATTTCAGCCCAGCCTGGGCAACCTAGCAAGACCCTATCTCAGAATAAAAAATAAAAGGGGTTCGGTTAGATCACCCATGGGTTCAATCCCAAGCAGTACAAAAGAATAATAAGAAAATAAAATAAAAGAATCATATGCCTTGCGTAAACTCATAGTGGTAATAAAAGCAGGTTGGAGAAAGAACATTTGAACTCCAAATCTTCAGAATCCAAATCCCATGCTTCTATAATTTTGTGATATAAATTCATTAGAGATATCCAAATATATACATTTAGCCAGAAAAATCTTTATGAACTATTTTGAAATTCCTAGGCAATCAATACATAGAACATAAAAATTTCAGTCAGGTCTTATTCTGTTTCTAGATTACGAAGGAAAAAAATTCAATCTCAAACTAGCTTCCTTCTATCTCTCAAAAATGCTTCAGGGTTACCTTGTTTATAATACTGATGTTTACACATGAAATGAAATGTAATATAATTGTCATAGGGGTAAAAAAAAAGGAAAAAATTTCAGCTATGAAAAACAGTATTGAAATGATCAAAGCAAGGTCATTTGTGCCTATGTTGTTATCCACTAATACAAGTGATTCAGGATTGCCTAGAATTCAGTTCAATTATTTGAATGCATGTTTTATCAAGCAAAGTCAGCTTTCTACTTTAGGCAATAAACTTTGGTTTTAATCAAATATTTTTCATTGTAGCATCCCAGTATAGTTACAGTGTCTTTGTATTTCTGAAAGCTCATGAAAAGTTTGGTAAAACTCAGTTGTCTTTTAAGTGCACAAAAATTGAGATATAGATTCTAAAAGAAAACATAGGAAAGAATTTTTGGTACCTTAAGGTTAACAAAGATTTTTAAGACAGGATCCAGAAAAGAGACATCATTAAAACTTTGATAAATTGCATTTCATCAAAACTTAAAACTCCACTCAACTGGAAATTCTTTTAAAAGTAATAGGCAGGACACATACTTTGAGGAAATAATCATAATCAAATATCAGAAACTTGTATAAAGAATAAATCAGGAGCCAGGCCCAGTGGCACATGCCTATAATCCCCAGCTGCTCAAGAGGCTGAGGCAGGATGATCATGATGAATTCAAAGCCAGCCTCAGCAATTTAGTGAGGCCCTAAGCAAATTAGTGGAACTCTGTCTCTAAATAAAATATTAAAAGGGCTGGGCATGTGGCTCAGTGGTAAAGTGCCCCTGGGTTTAATTCCTGGTATGAAAACAAAAACAAAAGAAGGAGAAGGAGAAGAAGAAGAAGAAGAAAAAGAAATCAGGAACTTTTACATCCTAACAATTAAAGAACAACTCAGAGAAAATATAGTCAAAAGTCTTGAAAAGACATTTCACAAGAACATAAAAATGTCTAGTAAGAAAATGAAAAGATGGTCAACATCACTGACCATCAGAAAATTTCAAGTTAAAACACAGTGAATACTATTTCACACTTACTAAAATGGTAAAATTAAAATGGCTAACAACACCAAACTAATTACATTAAGTAACTAGAACTCTCCCACATTGTTGGTAGGTGGTACATTTTTTGCAGACCCCATTGGTATTTTCTTATAAACATACACTTACATTGTGACCCAGCAATTTCACTCCTACATATTTTTCCAAGAGAAATTAAGACATGTGCATAAAGATAAATATAAGAAAATTTACAATAGTTTTATTTATAATTGCCCCAAACTGGAAACAATTCAAATGTGCATCAACAGGAGAATGGATAAATTGTGACGTATTACTATAATCCAAGCAACTCTGGAGGCTGAGACAGAAGGATAACAAGTTTAAGGCCAGCTTTAAAAACTTGGTGAGGCCCTAAGCAATTTATCAAGACTCTGTCTCCAAATAAAAAAAATTGAAAAAGGTCTGGGGACATAGCTTAGTGGTAAGTGCACCCCTCAGTTCTATCCCAGTACCAAACTACAACAATGGAATACTACTGAGCAATAAAAGAAATACACTACGGATGTGCACAATAACATGGATGAATTTCACAGACATATTGCACAAAAGAAGTAAACATGAAAGAGCACATGTAGTATGATTCCATTTATATAAATTCATGATAATAATCATGATAAATAATTTATATAATTCATGATAATAATAAAGATAATCTAATAGCACTAGAAATCAGAACAGCAATGAGGAGAACAGAAATGCAGGCTTGACTAGAAAATGGTAAGAGAGCTTTCTAGAATGATTTAAAGTTCTATGTCTTGGTTAGAGTGTATATTACATGTGGATGTATTCATTTGCCAAAACATATCAACTATGCCCTTGAGATCTGTGCATCACCATTATAAATTAGACGCAGTTAAAGAAATGCTTAAATGAAAAGCAGAAAGCATCTGAAACGAGAACTACTGCTTAAGTCTAATGCCAGTGAGTTTGCTGTTTATAGCAAGTGTGCCATGGTTTCTGGAACTTTGTACTATATTTATAACCCTTCACTAAATATGTTTTAATCCCATCTTATTACAAGACAGTAAAGCTGGAGGCTTCAGTCAGAAGAGGTGAGAAATATGTACATAAACTTCCAAAGTAGTTTGTTAAGTGTTTTTCAATTTATATTACTCTGCTCAACCAGACATTCTTTAAAAAGTAATAGGTATACTGGGAGGGAATAATCATAATCAACTGTCAGGAAATTGTATAAAGAATAAATCAGGATCTAGGCATGGTGGCGCACACCTGTAATCCCAGTGCCTTGGGAGACTGAGGCAGGAGGATAGTGAATTCAAAACCAGCCTCAGGTACTTAAATAATATGTATTTATTGAGCACCTATGATATGCCAGGCAATGTCCAGGATACCAGAGATACAGCAATGATCAAGACACTATACCCTTTGCCTCATAGAGTTTCACCTGAGTGCAGAAGAGACAGAGAAGGAAAAGGTATGCAGATAGAGTGGTGATGAATACAATAAAGAAAATTAAATATTTAGAAAACGAAATATTTGGCCACATTTTACTCATTTCTGAGAAAGTATGTGTGAATCACATATTTGCATGTCAAATTGCATTATATTTAGCTCCATTGTGGTTTTAAAGATCAATTCTCACTTTCATTCTCACTGTATGACAAAAATGTAGTCTCAAAACAGGAGAACATAAAGCTATATTTCATTAGGGCACATCTATGTACGTTTTATTCTTTCACACTCTCTTTTCAAAAGAACAGATTAACCACTTGCCAAATCATTACATGAAAATTAAAGCATGTGGACTGCGTTTAATCCTTTTGTCCCAGCATCCTATAGGTGTCCTGTATTATGGGAGGCTGCGACATAACGGGTTAGTCCTTTGTACCATCTCCTGTACACCACACAATTCACATGGAAGAGAAACCTGTGCAGATTGTTAGCTGAGTCTATATGTTCATTTGCCTTTTGAAATAATGATGACAATGGCGATGTTAGCTCTTCAGAAACCATGGAACAGGTATTCAATAAAGGCAAGCAGTTAAAAATGAGAAGGATAACTGGGGCCACACAGTCACCTGAACAAAAAAGGAAATTAAGAATCAAACCATCATTTATGCCAACACATAATAAGGGGGTGAGGAAGAATAGAAGTTCATTGGATTAGAAAAAGGGAAAAAGAAGGGAAGGGAGGGAGATGGGAATAGGAAAGACAGTAGAATAAATCAGATATAACTTTCCTATGCTCATATATGAATACACGCCCAGCATAATTCCAAATCATGTACAACTGCGAGAATGGGATCCTAATTAGAATATGTTATGCTCTATGTACATATAATATGTCAAAACACTCTACTGTCATGGATATGTAAAAAGAACAAAATAATGCTGGTTCTTAGGAAGATTTAATCTCACAGCCTGGAAGGAAAGGACTGGAGACAAAGAAACTAGATAGAATAACATTTTGATAATCCAAACTTGAGAATAGGAGAGCTTAGACCAAGAAAATAGAAAAGTCTGTCAGAGCAAAAAAGACTTGACAAGACATGTTGATTGATTCTAGAGGACAGAAGGAGAGAGAAATGGAAAGGTCTAGATGGTGGGGACAAACAACAACAAAGTGGAACTGTTGTCTATGGATGAAGGTAGAGAAAGCAAGAGGCACCCTATTTTTTTAAGGTTAAGTTATTCTGCCTTATTCATTATCTTGTGAATAAATTTTTTTAATTTATTAGAAAAATCACCATTTATATAAATAGCAGTAATAATGAGAATAAAAGTGGAGTCTTATGTTTATACAGTGAGACTGAGCTGAGTTTTCTTTTTTTAAAATGAAAATATATTAAGAGGGTCAGTATCCGTGTGAAAAATAAAACTCGATTACTTGTATCTTTTAAAGGCAGCGTTTGAAGTTGATGGCAGAGACAGGAAAATGCCATGTCTTCCAGCTGAAAAAAGTCTCACTCTAGAATAAGAAAATAATTCCCAATCACTATCACATGGTACACATGATGTTTTAAGTCATCATGAAATGTTTTCTCCTTATTATCAGTCTGAGATACAGGATCAATAAAGAACTCCTTTTCTGTAAATCACATGGCTCTTAATCTGTGGGATTTTTAGAAACACTTACTTTGGGGCAGGATATACCTGGATTTGAATCTCAACTGTGCCACTGACTAGGGTGATCCTGGGTTTGTCCTCTGTATTTGCTTACTGTTTTTTGAATTAATAAAACCTTCTTCATAACATTATCTGCATGAACATTTTGTATTTTTCTATTTACCTTACTCATACTTCCAGTCACTTCTCTACTCTTCTTGTTCTTCTGAATAGAAGTATGAGATCAGATGCCAAATGTTACTTGTCTTTTGGTTTCCTAAAGATCTTTTGCACACAGTAGGCATTTAATAAATGTTTACTGAAATGAAAAATGATATTTCTCCATTAGAATTCTTTATGGGAAGTATCAGGCAAAGACATCATCCACTCTGTACTCACCCTTCTCTGTACTCAATTTATAATGTCCTACATGAGATGAATATTCACCAGCTCTGAGTAGCCCACTACTGTTGCTCTAGAACACAACTATTTTTTAACAAGTTCCTCAATTTGGACATTTTTATTTCTGGGCTCTAAACTGTGAATGTAAGATCTCTGGGTATAATTTGTCCATGTACGGAAGTCAGAGGCAGCTATGAAATAATATTTTCATTACCAGCATATTAAATTCACATCCAAGTGCCCTATTAAGGAGTCAAAGTCTCTGTTTACTAGAATAAATATCCTTTAACCTTCATTTAAATGATTCTTTTAAGCTGGGCACAGTGGCGCACACCTGAAATCCCAGTGGCTTGTGAGACTGAGGCAGGATGATCTCAAGTTCAAGGCCAGTTTCAACCAGACAGATACGAGCACAGGAAGGATACTGCCTGCACCATCTGACAGCCCCTGGTGTCAGAGAACATTTGGTTTTAACTGACTGCCCACAAGAGGCAGGAGACAAAACTGGGGCTTGTGGAAGGTGGGAAGTCAAAATAAGACCTCAGCATCAAGGGGATGCTCAAGGAACAAGGGGAAAAACAATTTTATCAGGCAGATGTGACAAAACAAAATCAAAGTCAACATCCATAACTAAAATGAGAAACTTGAAGATTGGATTAAACATCAGAGTATCCATAATTAAATGGATTATTAGAGTATTATTAAAATGGAAGATGAATTAATCATGCAGAATATAGCATAAAGATATTAAAATATATATAAAAGAGAGGCTAAGAGATCAGAAACTAAAGTGAAGAGGTTCAAAACATACTTTTTCAGAAGAAAGGTGTACGAGTTGGCTAGGACTGTCATAACAAAATACCACCAGATGGGTGTTTTGTTTGTTTCGTTTGGTTTGGTGGATGGAACCCAGAGCCTTATGCATACTAGGCAAACACTTTACCACTGAGTTATTCCCCTAACCCTTTTCTAAATTTTATTTTGAAAATAGAGTCTCTCGGAGTTGCCCAGGGCTGGACTCAAAACTTTCAATCTTCCCGCCTAGGCCTCTCGTGTAGATAAGATTACAGGTATGTGCCACCACAACCTGGTTTAGATTGCTATCTTCACCACAGAAATTAGGTTTTCTCGTAGGTGTTGAAGCTTCAAGTTCAAGAGCAGGCGGTGTCAAAGTTGTTTCTAGTAAAGCCTACCTTTGTGACTGTACACAGTTGCCTTCCTGTTGTGCCTTCATATAGCCTTTTCTCTGTGCATGTGTAGGGTGCAGGGGAGAAAGACAGAACTTTGTTCTCTCTTCTTCTTCTTATGAGGATACCAGTTCTACTGGATGAGGCCTCATTCTTATGACCTATTTAACTTTACCTCCCCAAAGGCCCCATCACCAAAGATCACAGTGGGGTTAGAACTTCAACATACGAATTTTGGTGGGATACAATACTGTCCATAACAATAAGCAAGGCTAGGTAGAATAAGGAGACATTTAAAGACATAATATTTGAGAACTTTTATAACTGATGTTCAATAAACTTTAAAAATCCAAAGCAGTATAAAAGAAAAGAAATACATGCTTAAAAATGTTCCTTGGGCATACTGAAACAACAAAATCAAAGATAAAAGTAAGATTAAGGGGAGATAAAGAGATATTATCTACAGGAAAACCACTATTAGACTGTCAGCCAACTTCTTACCAGCTTCAAAGGAAGTAAAAGCTAATGGAATAATGTCTTCAAAACCAATTATGAACATAGCAATGCATAGCTAATGAAACTAATTTTCTACAATAATAAGTGAAAAATATATTTTCTGACAAATTAGAACTTAGAAATTTTTCTAAAAACGTCTATAGACTGGGATCCTAATTAGAATAAGATATATTCTATGTTTGTATAAGTACCTGTCATGTATAATTTAAAAGAAAAATTTTTTTAAATTTTAAAAAAGAAATTCTATAGAATATATTCCAGGAAGAATGACAGTGAACCCAAAAGTAAGGTCTGAGATGAAAGATGAAAGAAGGAATGGTGAGAAAAGGAAATAATAAATATGTAAATAAATAAAAACAATGTTTACTGTATAAAATGATGATAAATAGAAATTAGTTTATAAGATTATAAATTAAAACTAAAACACTGGAAAATGATAATATATAGGTGGGATAATCAGAGTTATAAAGCATTCTAAGCTCCTATAATGACCAAGAAAATGTTAAATGTATTGACTAACTTTATAATTTGTTAAGAAACCATATGAAAATTTCTAGAAAAACATGGAAAGATTAGCCATTAAGTGTAAATTTTTTCCAATTAAAAAAGAGACAAAATAATCCAAAAAATTCAAAGCCAAAAGAAGGCAAAGAAAAGGGGGATGGGGAGAAAGAGGTAGGGAAAGTGGAACAAATGGAAAGCACAAAATAAAATGATAAAAATTAATCCAAACATATAAATGAATATAAAAATATAAATCGTATCTTCCAATTGAAAGACAAAATTGTTGCCCTGGGCTTAAAAAAAGAAAACTTACCTCTATGCCATGTACATGAAAAACATCTGAAGTTTGTGGACACATGATGGTTGAAAGTGAAGCATAAAAAATGGCATACCCATCAAGTGTTAACCAGTGCAAAGTAGCAGAGCTATACTAACAATGAACAAAGTAGATGTTAAGGCAAAAAGCATAAACAAGGATAAAGAGAGACATTATAGGATGATAATATTATCATCAAGAGAGTTTAACAGTTATTAGTTTTTATGTACATAATACAAGAGCTTCAATAAAGCAAAATTGACATAACGTAGGAAGAAACAGGCAAATTTCACATCATATGAAATAATTCCACACACTTATGTTAGTAATTGATAGTGATGGGCCAGAAAGATTAAAGCGCCCCAATGGGATTGAAGGAGTTAAAATTTAAGTGCCCATAATTAAAGCACAGAATCTGTAGTCTAGCAAATGAACTTAGAAAAAGAAACAAAGAGGGACAGGCCTGAGGCCTGAACATACCTAAACAAGCCTAAAATAAGACTGCCAAATCATCAAAAACTAACTGGTCATGGAGGATAAACAATCTCCACAAGGCCGTGGACCATCTGGTGTCACCCACTTTCCCCCTTCTTCCCTTTTCTTTAAGGTTAACTTGACCCCTGCTAACCAAAATAAACTGCCCTACCACATTGCTGGAATGTCAATTTGCACGTACTACTTGCTGATGTAATCAATGTAGTCATGTGCCCGCTTATGTTTGAATCAGCCAATTATGTGTACCCGCGCCAAACTCCCTAACTTTTCTTATATAAACCCCTGATTTCTGAGCCTCGGGGTCAACTCCTCTATCTCCTGCGTGAGATATGTGTTGGCCCGGAGCTCCGTTATTAAAGTGCCTCATGCTTTTGCATCAAGCCGGTCTCTTGTGTTTCCTGGAGCGCGCCATCCTGAGACTCGAGTAAGGGTCTTCCTTTTGGGGGGTCCTACAGGATAAACTTAGCCTAGTGGGTATGTATAAAGCCTGGCACCCAGAAATTGGAGACGTCACATTCTTTATAAGAACCAATGGAAATTAAACTGACCACATACACTCCATAAGATATAGTGCAACTAATTTTAAAGAACTGATATTAGACAGTGATTTCTAAAAAATTCAAATTAAACATCACACAAATAGTACCAAAAAAACTAAAAACATTTCTAAATAAAAACTAGTATGTACTTTAAAATAAACAATAATTAAAAACACAATCACAACTTTGTGGAATACAGTTATTGTGTAACCCACAGGGAAACAATATTTTACTTTTTTTTGTTTTTGTTTTTGTTTTTTTAGATAGGGGTCTTAATATGTTGCCCAAACTGGTTTCAGACTCCTGGGCTCGAGATTCTCCCACATCAGTCTCCCCAGTAGCTGGGAAGGCATGTGCCACCACACCCAGGTTAAAACTTTCCACTTTTTGGTTAATGATTTGAGCAAACAACTTGAGGAATTAGAAATATAATAACCCCAAAGAAAGTAGAAGGAAGGAAATAACAAAGGTAAAAGCAGAAATGAATGAAAGAGAAAATAAAAACCAAATAGAAAGAGCCAACAAAGCGAAAGATAAAAACATTAACAAAATTGGCAAATACCTGGCAAAACTAATCAACACACAAAAAAGAATAGTTACAGGGCTGGGGTTGTAGCTCAGTGGTAAAATACTTGCCTAGCACATATGATAGGGTTTGATCATATGTGGGTTCGATTCTCAGCACCACATAAAAATAAATAAGTAAATAAAAATATTGTGTACATCTACACCTAAAAAATATTTTTTTAAAAAAAATGTAGAGGAGCTGGGCTCAGTGGCACATGCCTGTAATCCCAGCAGCTCCAGAAGCTGAGGCAGGAGGATCCTGAGTTCCAACCCAGCCTCAGGAGCTCAGTGAGATCCTGTCTCTAAATAAAATACAAAAAAGGGCTGGGGAATGTGGTTCAGTGGTTAAACACCCGTAGGTTTAATCCCTGGTACCAAAAAAGAAAGAATAATAAAAAAATGAAAAACCTTGTGTCAATTAATTGGAAAACTCAAACAAATTCACAGTAAAAATCACTAATCATGTCAGATTAATATGATTAGAGAATGGTATCATTAGAAATTCACTTAAGAATTTTCAGGCACACACCAGAGAAGAGATCCGTTTATGATCCTCCCAAGATTATTTGAATTATCTGACCAGAAAAGGAAGGACTGACTGAATTCTCAAGTATCATGCTAAGCCTCTATGGTAGACTGAAAGACAACTTAAATATTATCTGAGGTGGGAGTGAGTGAGAAAGGACAGGATGAAGCATTGGCACTCAGGTCAACCATGGGAAACCAAAAAAGTCATGGAATTACTGTAGAGAACTGAGAGAACACTCCCACTGCTCATTTTCTTTTCATTTTTTTGTGCAACCTGAGAAATTCAAAAATTTCGGTCTTGAATTTGGAGTTGGACTCTTCCTAATTTGATCAAAACTAGAATCATATCAACTTTGCAGGCTTCTCTGCCACTTCCTGGAGCAGTAAGGATTCACAGCGTTGTGGACTTCTTTTTCACGTAACTGAGTTTCTACCACCTCTGCCCAATCAACAACAACAAATAATTAAGAAGTGGATGAAATTAAGCAAGAACATGGGCTTTAAATTTAGAGGAACCAGGATTCAAATCTACCATATATTTTGCACCATGATATAAGATTTAATAATTAATAGAATTACTAAGCCAAGTACAGAAAGCCTGTAGGTGCTCTGTAATAAGTCTTGACCCAGCTCCTTCTCAGAGTTGGTGGAGATAACATGCTTCTAAATGGATGTAACTAATATTGATGAAAATGCTTCTCCTAGGGTCTGACTTGGTAAACTCTAAGTATCACATATTTAATAATCCCATTGTTTGAACAAAAAGGTTCAGATTAAAGAACTTTTTCATTTTTGGTTTACTGCATTTCTCAAGAAGCTTGAAAATGTTTTAATCTGTATTAGTATGAAAGAGAACATCCTTTTTAAGTGGCTGTGGAAGAAGACAATAGAAGGCATAGGCATCAGTCAAGTGGCTGACTGCCAGCCCCCAAGTAGCTGCCCTCCTGGTGTTCTATTCATGTGTTGATCTATTTGGAAAGATACTTCTATGGATTGGCCTGCCTTTAAAGACAAATTTCCCCAGTGGGAAATGTATTTTCAGGATAAGCAACTTCTAATAAATAGTTTATATCTGGTAAATTTATTTGAGTACATATTGATAGCTAACTATTTTTGGACTCTAGGATTTGTTAGTTCTCATAACTCTCAACATGGAAGTTTCCTTAAACAGTGGGACCTAACCTATTACTGAACTCTGATATCACCTGTGGGGGAGAACTGCAACTATCATTAGTTGATTAGGAACAATGCTAAAAATACATAGAGACAATATCAGAGAGCATCATATATAGTAAGGGGAGGTACTGTTTGGAAATTTTTTTAATTTTTAAATTTTATTTTTTCTAATTAGGAAAACTTTTGTGTCTATGTTATATGTGAGTGTGTACATGTGTGTACACACACAGGTATGGTGTCAAAGTACTCCCTACTCTGGGTCTTGATCAAAATGAGGATAAAAGCAGCTCCATGTTAGCTGAGAAAAATGTTTGTTTCCCAGTATAATGGATCAGGGGTCAAATTTTAACAGTTCTAAAATCTGAGACTCCACAATAAATGCCTTACATACATAGTGTAAGGGATTCCACAAAACCACGCTGGACACAGGAAATCACATAAGGGAGTTTATTAAGCAAACAGAGTGTTTCCCTGCAGGGTAAGAGAGAAAATGAGAGGAAAAGAAAGAGAATGAGAAAGGGTGCATTCTAGAGGGAGTGTGAAAGCCAGGAGGATAGAGAAAGTGAGGAGGAGAGACAGAAGGATGAGAAAAGATGGCAGGGTAGCTACAGTAAAGCAATTGAATTCTGCTGGGCTAACAGGGGACCAATATTGGAGAAGGATACTTGCAAGCTGACTGATGAACCAATAGCTAGCTAGGATATTCACAGATTGACAAGTGGTTGGGAGGTGGGGGAAATGGCTGCAACAGAAAGGGCGGGGGAGCAGCTCTGTACATTACATTCCCCCGTTTCTGTTTTTATAAGAAAATCTTTTGCTCTCCAGTTCTTTCCGAAGCCTTCTCTCTCCTTCCTGCCGAAGTGACTGGGGCTGGTTTTGCAGGTGAGATGTAAAAAGTCTGTTCTCCTTCCAGACTTCCAAAGGCAGATGGTTTTCATGGACTTCATTTCCTCGATTTGACTGATCCCCTATTTCTACACTAACTGCCTGTCCCCAATTCTGACTTCATTTACCCCTCTAATTTTAGGAACTCCTTCACTGCTGTAGGGAAAGGAGGTGACGACCGATCTGGCTCCTTCGAGCTGGAAGGGGGCAGCGTGGGGCAAGCAGTTTGGAGTTCCCTTTTTAGAAATTGGGTCAATTAAGGGGTCCAAGGGAGAAGTCCGGTTGGGGAAGAGCAGGTTGTAAAGGCATCTGGGGATGGGTGCTTCTATGAGAGAAGAACAAAAAGACATGAGTACTGAAATGAGATTGATACAATATAAATGTTGCAGAATCTGGAACATGCCAATGCATATCATAAAGATGACAGAAGTCAATAATTCCTCACCAGGGGGTGGAAGAACTGAGAAGTTTTCCCATAATAAGGCCTAGCAAAGGCTGGAGAGGACAAGGCCTTTATTTGGGAACTTTAACATTGTCCAGGTTATCAGGAATGTAAACACAACATTTAGTAGAGATCTCTATACTTCTGTTACTAGCAAACATGGATTAAGCCTACCAGTGTCTGTAGGCTTTAAACTGACTAAAACTTCTGACTCTGGCAGTTTCTCTTGATAGTTATCAGGCACATTTGCCTAAGAATCTCTTTTGTAGCTTTTAGTCTTTATTCTAGTGGGCTAACACAAGTGTACATCTTAAGTTACATTTAAGTATTATTTCTTTAAATGCCAAGAATGGCTATATTTTGGTTTTAAACTGTTTTGCTAGGTGTTTAAGATCAAGTTGGTCAAAGTGACCTGTTCCTGTCTGTTAAAGAGTCAGCTGAGTTCCCACAGGGGTCACTCATAGAGAACTTAAGAGCAGCTTCTTAGCTCCATTAGTGCCATTGGTTAGGCAGGGTCTCCTCAATGAGGTGGCTTCCCTTGAAAGCACCAGGGATGTCTCCCTTTTCCTTGACTCTCCTCTGCAGCAGGTTGCACTGAGTGGTTTTTCCTCTAGCGGCCTCATCAATCTCCTTGATCAGGAGGTTGTGTGACCCAGAGTTGCAAACCCTCCTTAGAGAAGTCCTCTTGTTCCCTGGGTTCAGGCTGACTTTGAGGGCAAGACCCAAATATGGACTTTTTCTTGACCTCTGTATTAATCTCAATCTCTAAATTTGATCTTAACCATCAAGCAAGCCAGTCTCACCAGTCATAAAGCAAGAGTACTGGGCTTAACTTCAATGTATATAACTTTACTGTTATTTACCCCCCTTTTGTCTAATTTGGGTCTACATTATCTGTCCTATAGGTGATGGCTTTTCAAGTTAATCTATGGTGTACTTCTGCAAAATATCAGGCAACAGTTAGAGTTACAAGGAAATAAAAAATGGAATCACGAACAGTAAAACATTCAGTTTATGCAATAGCTATCTTGAATTTTGGCTGAGTTATTCATTATATCCCCTGGTTGAGATCACAGTAATCTTTACAACAAACATCAAACTTTTGAACACAAGTTTAAAGATGAGTTAAAGTCTGGCTTACTTTGGAGCCATTCTAACATGCAGCAGGGTTGTGAGGCAGAGCCTTATCTCAGGTAAGGTGGGGCTTCCTCTTTTGCCATGACCAGCATGACCAAATTCTCAAGTTCAGTGAGGGACAAAGGAATATTAGAAAATAAAGGTTTATATCAAATTCTCAAGTTCAGTGAGGGACAAAGGAGTATTAGAAAATAAAGGTTTATAAACACAGATTTTGAAGATTAAGCTGAGATCAGATGGAACTCTTTCTCTGATGGAAATGCAGATCTAAAGAGTTATGTCAGCAATCTTATATATGTATGTAAGCATTATTATTTGTTTTCAGGAAAGTTACAGAGACTAGGGCGTTAACGTAACTTTTTCAGAGCTGCAAAGTGCAATGTAGGAGCTCTGTGTAGCTCTTAAGGAAGTCCACTGTTCAAAGTTACTGTAAAGTGGGCAGGAACCAGAGAAGGGAGCTGATGAAACACTGGTTATCTAGCAAAAGAATTCCTTCCTGCCCAAGAGCTGTGTGCCTGAGATCAATGTACTGCCACAGCAGTTAGGCATCTTGTGCCCCTGCACAGGAGTACCCCCAGGCACCAGGCATGCCACAGCCATGAGGTCATCAGAGACCCCAGTCTCAGTCACTGTTGTCCCATTTTTGCTACTGCACATTACACTCTTTCTTAAACGTCATTTTAAGCAGTTTACATATATTGACTCCTGAGTCTATATGAACATTAGTTAACACAATTTAAAATTATATCTAAAACATGAATTAAAGAAAGGCTGAGAGAGCTTTTAAGTTTCCTTTTGTGTGGCAAAGTGGCAAAATGCTTTCATGTTTAACCTTTAAATAAATCAGGCTTTCAATAACTTTTAGAAATACATTTAACAAATTTTACATATACCTTATTGATGACAGGTCCTATAATAGAACATTAAATGATAGGTTTACCATTACAGATAAGTTTAATTTGGAGAATAGCAGCTTGATAAATTTTCTGCTTTAAAGGCTTGTATACCTGGAAAATATGAACACATTTAATATACAAAGAATAATGTTTTTAAGTATATTACCCCATGGAATAACTTTGTAAATTAATTAGCTGTCTCTAACAAACACGTTTGAGTAATCCCATACATGTCAACTCTAATTCACTCATCTTATTGTTAAAAAAAAAAAAAAAACCAAGATATCAGAAAAGTGTAAAAAAAACAAGATGTCAGACAAGTGTAAACAGTATTTGCCATCTCTTTCCTGGTTGAAGAAAGTCCTAGAAAAACTGAGGTTAGACATTTTATAAACATCAACATTTATTAGTGTGACCCCTAGAGAATTGTGAGTTATTTTAAAGACATTTTACTTCTATTAGTTTACCCAATTTAAATTGAACCTCTTTAAATCATGTGGATTAAAAATATTTGGATCATTTTTAAAATTTTAATTTTTATGCCTGTTTATATTTAACACAAAAGTAAAGGCCTTGTAATATTTATCTCCATTGCAATGTGACAGATGTTCAAAATAACTCTAGAGTTGGATAAAAAGAACTGATCAAATTGTATGTAGGATCAAAATTGTGAGCTCAAAATATAGCATTTAAGAAAAACAGAAGTCCTAGAAGAAAATGATAATGGTCATTAATTAAAGCATGAGAAAATGAGGAGAGAAAAGGTGAAAGGGAGAAAAGTATTCTGAGTTGTAGCCCAGGAGAAATTTAAAATGGACACTTTTTTCCTTGGGTTTGAGACTGGTTTCCCCCTGAGTATACTGGTTTCCTCCATTTACATTTCAATGTAAGCCTTGACTGAGATCTGGATCTGAAAGGGGCTAAAATGTTCTAGCAGAAACTTGATGCTTAGGTCCTTTTTAACCCTTTTTCCTGGTTAATAATTAATTTAGGTTTGGACGCAGAAAATTGTCAAACAATTATCTCCCACTACTTGTGGGCAATGGGGCTGCTTATATTACATGGGGAGGCAGGGGAAGATGGAGAAGCAGGGTCGGAGGCGCTTGAGCCTGCAGGAAGAGCCAAAGAAGCAAGAAAGAAGAGACTTGAAGATAAGGAATCCCTTCCATCTTCCCGCTCGCTCACGGAAGCTGTGTGCCATTACACAGAACGGATTGTGATGGCTTTAAGTTGGGGTCGGGCTAAGGGTTCCCAGGGTTGAATCTGCCAGATTGGAGGACCCAGATCCCATGGTGGGACTGATACAGCTGAGTCTGTGTCCCAGCGGTCCCGAGGCCATAGAGTAGTCAACTGGAGATGAGAAAGGTGGCACATAGATGGTGTCCTCACACAAACATCAATGTGGGGCCAGGAAAATGCCAAGAAGAGTTGAGGACCTGATATCAGGGTTTTCGAGTGCGAATGCGCAAGTGTGAGATTGAGCCTCAACCCTGAGAGAATCTCCACCATAAAATCAGGAATCCACCCAGCAGATAAGACCCGACTATAGGGGCCAGCCGTAACTATAAAAGTTGTGGCTGGGGGTACCCTCACCCCCTCAGCCGCCTTGAGGGGTCCCGGATAAATCAGCCTAGGGGAAGCGACCTGAAGGACTCACCAACCTGAAGTCTGTGATGAATGCGGAACAGAGCGTCGGGGCAGAATGGAAGGTGGGGCTGTGTCCGGAGGCATGGGGCTCAGATGGGGTTCCACTCGCTTAAGAGACAGTGGAAGATCCCATCGAGTCACGGCACCAATGTAAGGGATCCCACGAAACCACGCTGGACACGGGAAATCACATAAGGGAGTTTATTAAGCAACAGAGTGTCTCCCTGCAGGGTAAGAGAGACGAATGAGAGGAAAAGAAACAGAATGAAGAGAAGGGTGTGTGCTAGAGAGGAGTGTAAAAGCCAGGAGGATAGAGAAAGTGAGGAGGACAGACAGAGAATGGGGAAAGATGGTCAGGGAAGCATAGTAAACAGTTGAATTCCGCCGGGCTAACAGGGACCAATAACAGAGAAGGATACCTTGCAAGCTGACTGATGAACCAATAGCTAGTTGGATGTTCACAGATTGACAAGTGGTTGGGAAGTGGGGAAAATGCTGCAACAGAAAGGGAGGGGAGCAGCTTTATACATTACACATAGTCCCCTTACACAGTAGGCAGTTGCCAGTGTTCAGATTTGTTTGTCAGTTTTGAGGGGTTCAGAGTATATCATATATAAAAGACATTAAGCCAGTCAAACTAAAGTCTTTGTTTTTTTGTGCTCATTTCTTTTATTTGTTCTTTTTTTAGTTATACATGACAGTTCAGTGTATTTTGACATATTATATGTAGAGTATAATGTATTCTAATTAGGATCCCATTCTTTTTTTTTAATTCATTTTTATTGTAAACAAATGGGATACATCTTGTTTCTCTGTACATGAATTAGAGGCATACCATTTGTGTAATCATACATTTACCTAGGATAATAGTTTTTGATTCATTCTGTTATTCTGTCCCCCCATGCCTCTTTTCCCTCTATACAGTTTCCTTCCTCCATTCTTGCCCCCTTCCCACCCCCTATATGTGTCATCTTCCGCTTATCAGTGAGATCATTTGTCCTTTGGTTTTTTGAGATTGGCTTATCTCACTTAGCATGATATTCTCCAAGTGCATCGATTTGCCTGCAAATGCCATAATTTTATTATTCTTATGGACTGAGTAATATTCCATTGTATATATATATACCACAGTTTCTTTATCCATTCATCAATTGAGGGGCATCTAGGTTGGTTCCACAATCTGGCTATGGTGAATTGAGCAGCTATGAACATTGTTGTGACTCTATCTCTGTAGTATGCTGATTTTAAGTCCATTAGGTATAGGCCAAGAGAGGGATAGCTGGGTCAAATGGTGGTTCCATTCCAAGTTTTCTAAGGAATCTCCACACTGCTTTCCAGAGTGGCTGCACTAATTTGCAGTCCCACCAGCAATGTATGAGTGTACCTTTTCCCCCACATCCTCTCCAACACCTATTGTTGTTTGTATTCTTGATAATCACCATTCTAATTGGGGTGAGATGGAATCTTAGGGTAGTTTTGATTTGCATTTCTCTTATTACTAAAGATGTTGAACATTTTTTCATGTTTGTTGATTGCTTGTAGATCTTCTTCTGTGAAGTGTCTGTTCATATCCTTAGCCCATTTGTCAATTGGGTTATTTGTATTCTTGGTGTAGAGTTTTTTGAGTTCTTTATAGATTCTGGAGATTAGTGCTCTATCTGAAGTATGATTGGCAAAGATTTTCTCCCACTCTGTAGGCTCTCTCTTCACATTGCTGATAGTTTCCTTTGCTGAGAGAAAGCTTTTTAGTTTGAATCTATCCCAGTTATTGATTCTTGCTTTTATTTCTTATGCTATGGGAGTCCTGTTAAGGAAGTCTGATCCTAAACCAATAAATTGAAGATTTGGACCTACTTTTTCTTCTGTAAGATGCACGTCTCTGGTCTGATTCCAAGATCCTTGATCCATTGTGAGTTGATTTTTGTGCAGGGTGAGAGATAGGGGTTATTTTCATTCTGTTGTATATGGATTTCCAATTTTCCCAGCACTATTTGTTGAAGAAGCTATCTTTTCTCCATTGCATATTTTTGGCCCCTTTGTCTAGTATGAGAAAATTGTATTTACTTGGGTTTGTGTCTGTGTCCTCTATTCTGTACCATTCTGTACCTTTCTATTTTGGTACAAATACCATGCCGTTTTTGTTACTATTGCTTTGTAGTAGAGTTGAAGATCTGGTATTGCGATACCCCCTGCTTCACTCTTCCTGCTAAGGATTGCTTTAGCTATTCTGGGTTTCTTATTCTTCCAGATGAATTTCATAATTGCTTGCTCTATTTCTGTAAGGTACATCATTGGGATTTTAATTGGAATTGCATTGAATCTGTATAGCACTTTAGGTAGTATGGCCATTTTGACAATATTAATTCTTCCTATCCAAGAACATGGAAGATCTTTCCATCTTCTAAGGTTTTCTTTAATTTCTTTCTTTAGTGTTCTGTAGTTCTCATTGTAGAGGTCTTTCACCTCTTTTGTGAGATTGATTCCCAAGTATTTTATTTTTTTGAAGCTATGGTGAATGGGGTAGTTTTCCTAACTTCTCTTTCTGAAGATTCATCACTTATGTATAAAAATGCATTAGGTTTATGTGCATTGATCTTATATCCCACTACATTACTGAATTCACTTATGAGTTCTAAAAGTTTTCTGGTGGAATTTCCTGGTTCCTCTAAATATATAATCATATCATCAGCAAATAGGGATAGTTTGAGTTCTTCTTTTCCTATTCATATCTCTTTAATTTCCTTGGTCTGTCTAATTGCTCTGGCTAGAGTTTCAAGGACAATATTGAATAGAAGTGGTAAAAGAGGGCATCCCTGCCTTGTTCCAGTTTTTAGGGGGAATGCTTTCAGTTTTTCACCATTTAGAATGATATTAGCCATGGACTTAGCATAGATGGCCTTTATAATGTTAAGGAATGTTCCCACTATCCCTAATTTTTCTAGTGTTTTGAGCATGAAGGGGTGCTGTATTTTATCAAATGCTTTTTCTGCATCTATTGAAATAATCATGTGATTCTTGACTTTTAGTCTATTGATAAGGCAAATTACATTTACTGATTTCCTGATGTTGAACCAACCTTGCATCCCTGGGATGAAACCCACTTGATCATGGTGCACTATCTTTTTAATATGTTTTTGTATGCGATTTGCTAAAATTTTGTTGAGAATTTTTGTGTCGATGTTCATTAAGGATATTGGTCTGAAATTTTCTTTCCTTGATGTGTCTCTGTCTGGTTTAGGTATCAGTGTGATATTGGCTTCATAGAATGAGTTTGGGAGAGTTCCCTCCTCTTCTATTTCATGGAATACTTTGCGGAGTATTGGAATGACCTCTTCTTTAAAGGTTTTGTAGAACTCCACTGAGAACCCATTTGGTCCCGGACTTTTCTTTGTTGGTAGGCTTTTGATGACTTCTTCTATTTCATTACTTGAAATTGATCTATTTAAATTGCGTATGTCCTCCTCGTTCAGTTTAGGCAATTCATATGTCTCTAGAAACCTGTTGATGTCTTCGAAATTTTCTATTTTGTTGGAGTATAGATTTTCAAAATAACTTCTAATTATGTTTTGTATTTCAATCATGTCTATTGTGATATTTCCTTGTTCATTCAGAATTTTAGTGATTTTTGTTTTCTCTCATCTCTCTTTGTTAGTGTGGCTAAGAGTTTATCAATTCTGTTTATTTTTTCAAAGAACCAACTATTTATTTTGTCAATTTTTTGTATTGTTTCTTTTGTTTCAATTTCGTTGATTTCAGCTCTGAGTTTAACTATTTCCTGTCTGCTACTACTTTTGGTGTTGTTCTGTTCTTCTTTTTCTAGGACTTTGAGCCGTAGTGTTAGGTCATTTATTTGTTGAGTTTTACTTCTTTTATTGAATGCGCTCCATGAAATAAAGTTTCCTCTAAGTACTGCTTTCATAGTGTCCCAGAGATTTTGATATGATGTTTCTTTGTTCTCATTTACCTCTAAGAATTTTTTAAATTTCCTTCCTAATATCTTCTGTTATCCATTCATCATATATTAGCCTCTTATTTAATCTCTAGGTGTTGGAGTAGTTTCTGTTTTTTACTCTGTCATTTATTTCTAATTTCAATCCATTATGATCTGATAGAATACAAGGTATTATCTCTATCTCTTTGTATTTGCTAACAATAGCTTTGTGGCATAAAATATGGTCTATTTTAGAGAAGAACCCATGTGCTGCTGAGAAGAAAGTGTATTCGCTCTTGGTTGGATGGTATATTCTATAAATGTCTGTTAATTCTAAATTATTGATTGTATTATTGAGATCTATGGTTTCTTTGTTCAATTTTTGTTTGGAGGATCTGTCCAGTGGTGACAGATGTGTGTTAAAATCACCTAGTATTATTGTGTTGTGGTCTATTTGATTTCTGGCATTTAGAAGGATTTGTTTGATGTATATGGATGAGCCACTGTTTGGGGCATAGATATTTATGATTGTTATGTCTTGCTGATTTGTGCTTCACTTAAGCAGTATGAAATGTCCTTCTTTATCCCTTCTGACTAACTTTGGCTTGAAGTCCACATTATCTGAAATCAGGATGGATACTCCAGCTTTTTTGCTGTGTCCATGTGCATGGTATGTTTTTCCCCATCCTTTCACCTTTAGTCTGTGGGTATCTCTTTCTGTGAGATGAGTCTCTTGCAGGCAGCGAATTGTTGGATCTTTCTTTTTAATCCAATCTGCCAGTCTCTGTCTTTTGATTGATGAGTTCAGGCCATTAACATTCAGGGTTATTATTGAGATATGATTTGTATTCCCGGTCATTTGGGTCTTTTTTTTTTTGACACGACTTGATTTCTCCTTTATTTGGTTGTTCCTTTAGGGAAGTTCCTCCCTTTGCTGATTTACATTGTTGTTTTTCATCTCTTCCTCATGGAATATTTTGCTGAGAATGTTCTGTAATGCTGGCTTTCTCTTTGTAAATTCTTTTAGCTTTTGTTTATCGTGGAAGGATTTTATTTCGTTGTCAAATCTGAAGGTAAGTTTTGCTGGGTATAAGATTCTTGGTTGGCATCTATTTTCTTTTAGAGCTTGAAAAATGTTGTTCCAGGCCCTTCTAGCTTTTAGGGTCTGGATTGAAATATCTGCTGATATCTGTATTGGTTTCCCCCTGAATTTAATTTGATTTTTTTCTCTCTCAACCTTTAAAATTCTGTCTTTATTTTGTATGTTAGATATTTTCATTATATTGTGCCTTGGTGTGGGTCTATTGTAATTTTGTGTATTTGGAGTCCTATAAGCCTCTTGTACTTCATTTTCCATTTCGTTCTTCATTTTGGGAAATTTTCTGATAATATTTCATTGAATGGATTGTTCATTCCTTTGGTTTCTCTAAGCCTTCCTCAATCCCAATAATTCTTAAATTTGGCCTTTTCATGATATCCCTTAGTTCTTGGAGATTCTGTTCATGATTTCTTACCATCTTCTCTGTTTGGTCAACTTTGTTTTCAAGATTAAATATTTTGTCTTCGATATCTGAGGTTCTGTCTTCCAGGTGTTCTATCTTATTGGTTATGCTTTCCATGGAGTTTTAAATTTGGTTTATTGTTTCCTTCATTTCAAGGATTTTTGTTTGTTTTTTTTTTTCAATATCTCTAACTCTTTTTTGAAATGATCTTTTGCTTCCTGTAGTTGCTCTTTTAACTGTCGATTGGTGCAATCACTCAGTGCCTGCATTTGCTCTTTCATCTCATCCTTCAATGCCTGCATTTACTCTTTCCTCTCCTTGTTTGCTTCCCTGATCATTTTGATTATGTACATTCTGAACTCCCTTTCTGACATTTCTTCTGCCATGCTGTTATTGGATTTTATGGCTATACCATCTAGGTTTGTTTGGGACATTTTCTTCCCTTGTTTTCTCATATTGCCAAGGTATATAACCCTCTAAATAGTGAAATATTGACTAATAGTGTCTCTGTAGATTTCCAATAACTCATCTCTTAGCCTTCAGTAGCCTGAAGTCTTGGAGGAACTTGATAATGCTGTGCTCCACTAGGAAGCTGGCCTTCTAAGGCTGGTGGCCTTCAGGTGGGGTATATTCCCCAATGGCTCTGAGTTGGTCCCAAGTCTCGCAATACCTCCTCCTCTTGGCTCCTAGGTCTTGTCAAAGGTCCTCTAGCCTCCTGTAGGTTTCTCAGGAAGGGAGTTGCCCTTCCAATGATGATGGCCACGCCCTCAGGAGTAATTCAAAATGCCTGCACCAGACTATAAAGAAGCCTCTGGCTAACTCCATGATGGCAACAAACCTCGGCATGGTGGTCGGGTGGGGTTGTTCAGTGATGGCGTCTGTCTTAGGCCTGGTGGTTGGGCGGGTTGGCTACCCGCCACCTAGCTCTGCAAGGCAGGTGGGTTGGGTGTCCTACTGTGATGCAAGTAGCCTGACTCACCCCCCAGCTCTCTCCGCAACTGGGACCAACCAGGGATGGCACCAACCTAGTTGCAGGGGTCAGGCAGGGTTGTTCAGTTATGATGTCTGTCCTTGACCTGCTGGCTGGGCAGGATAGCTGCCTGCAGCCTTCCTCTGCGATATAGGTGGCCTGACTCACCTGCCCGCTCGCTCCGCGACTGCGACCAACCCAGGATCCCATTCTTGCAGTTGTACATGATGTGAAATTACACTGGTTGTATATTCATATATGAACACAGGAAAGTTATGTCTGAATCATTCAACTGTCTTTCCCATTCCCATCCCCCCTCCATTTCTTTCCCCCTGTCCAATCCAATCCTCTTCTCCTCCATTCCCCAACCCCTGCCTATGGTGAGTCAGTGTCTGCATATCAGAGAGAACATTTGGCCTTTGGTTTTTGGGGATTGGCTTATTTCACTTAGCATGATAGCCTCCAGTTCCATCCATTTACCTGTAAATGCCACAGTTTCATTTTTCTTAATGGCTAATAGTCCGTAGTGTACATGTACCACATTTTCTTATCCATTCATCTAGGTTGTTAGTTCCATAGTTTAGCTATTGTGAATTGAGCTGCTATGAACATTGATGTGGCTATGTCACTGTAGTATGCTGATTTTAAGTCCTTTGGGTATCTGCTGAGGAGTGGGACACCTGGGTCAAATGGCGGTTCCATTCCAAGTTTTCTGAGGAATCTCCATATTGCTTTCCACAGTGGTTGCACCAATTTGCAGTCCCACCAATAATGTATGAATGTTCCTTTTTCTCCATAACCTCACCAACAATTATTGTTGCTTGTATTCTTGATAATTGCCATTCTGACTGAAATGAGATGAAATCTCAGTGTAGTCTTAATTTGCACTTCTGTAATTCCTAGAGATGAATATTTTTTCATATATTTGTTGACTGATCATATTTCTTCTGTGAAGTGTCTTTTCAGTTCCTTTGCCCATTTATTGTTTTGGTTATTTGGTTTTTTGGTGTTTTTTGAGCTTTTTATATATTCTGGAGATTAATGCTCTATTTGAGGTACAGGTAGCAAAGATTTTCTCCCATTCTCTTCATGCTCTTGATTGTTTCCTTTTCTGTGAAGAAGCTTTTTAGTTTGAGTCCATCCCACTTATTGATTTTACTTCTTGCACTTTAGGAGTCTTGTTGAGGAATTTGGTTCCTAAGGTGACATGATGGAGAGTTTGGCCTTGATTCATTTTGAGTTGAGTTTTGTGCATAGTGAGAGATAGGGGTTCAATTTCATTCTGTTACATATAGATTTCCACTTTTCCCACCACCGTTTGTTGAAGAGGGTATCTTTCTTCTAATGCATGTTTATGGTGCCCTTGTCAAATATGAGGTAACTGTATTTATGTGGGTTTGTTTCCATGTCTTCTGTTCTGTATCATTGATCGTCATGTCTGTTTTGGTGCCAATACCATGCCATTTTTGTTACTATAGCTTTGTAGCACAATTTAAGGTCTGGTACTGTGATGACTCTTGCTTTATTTTTCTTACTAAGGATTGCTTTGGTTATTCTGGGCCTCTTATTGTTCCAAATGAATTTCATGACTGCTTTTTCTGTTTTTGTGAAGAATGTTATTGTAGGGCTGGGGTTGTGGTTCAGTGCAGAAGCTTGCCTAGCATGTGTGGGGCACTGGGTTCGATTCTCAGCACCATATATAAACAAAGGAAATAAAGGTCCATCAATAACTTAAAAAAAAGTATATTAAAAAAAGAATGTTATTGTAATTTTAATAGGAATTGCATTAAATATGCATAGTGCTTTTGGTAGTAAGACCATTTTGATAATATTAATTCTGCCTATCCAAGAACATGGAAGATCTTTCCATCTTCTAAGACCTTCAATTTCTTTCCCACTAGAATCTCTTTAACCTCTCATGTACTCTCACAAAAGTACTAAACACCCCAAGAACCACACATAACAAATATAACATACGGACAATGCAATCATTTTCCATTTATAAAGTCAGAGGCTCACTAACCTGGTAATGGCTTTGGTTAAAGTAGTCACATCTCTGGACTCAGATGCTTAGGGAGTGAAATGAGGATGATCTTTAAGGTTTCTTCTTACTTCATACATGATGTTTCCAAAATCACCTTTTACTATCCAGTCTTTCTCCTCACAATGGAAAAGGGAGTTTGTGTAGAGGGGAAGAAATAGACTTATTGCATTAGCTATGAGCCACTTCCTACATCTACTCTCATTAATTAGTTCTCTTTACTCCTTGCTCTTCCAGAAAAATCCTGAGCTTTCTTATGACCAAGTTAAAATATATTTTTGGCTCAAGAAACCATTGCATAATATAGAGAATCATCAATTTAGTCATAATATTATAAAATACCTTTGGATGTTAATACTTTTAAATTTTACTTGTATTTGACTAGTTATTCTAGACTGATAAAATGAAATTAAAGTGCCAGGTGTCAAGATTTGAAATATTCTGTCAGCAAGGAATTGGTAAGGCTAAAAAGGAAGGATAAAATCAAAGATTAAGAAAAATCTGCCAAGTCTTCAGTCTGGCTGGTGTTTCCTGTTAGAAGCAGATGTTGTAGGGAGATAGCTTACCTTGTGGTTTATTTAAGATTGAGAATTCATTCTGCTTTGGCTATAGCCTCACTGTGATAGATAATGCATTTGGATTTTTGACATGAATTGAATTCCTTGTAAACTTGAGTCCTGGACTATAGAACTTATTACCTAAGACAGGGTCTCAGCTTCTTTTTTTTTTTTTTTTTTTTTTTTTTGAATAGGTGTTAGCTCTCAGGACACAGTGAAAACAAACTTCCATACCCATCATAGCAGTTACTAAAGCTAAACTGTATAACCAGGGTCACTTATCTTTCTCCTGCAGGCTCAGTATTGCTCCAAACTCAAGGACCAGTGAATTAAGAAATTCCATATTATAGTACACACACCTCTGAATCAGGCTAGTTTTGCAAATTGTCCTACCCCAAACTCACCGCACCTTCTAGAAATGAGGCCCATGTCTAGTTCATTGCCATTAAGTCACTAACTAAATTGCAGTTCCAGTATCTAAGTAACTTTATTCTGTCCTTTCCTTTATTCCTCCTCCACCATTTTGTGACTTGGGTCTTATCTTACCCTTGCTAATTCTACTCTGAGGTACTAGAATCTTGCCCTTTAACCCCATATCCATGGCTGCATCCTTTTTTGAGGTCTATGACCTGCTTGGTCAGACTCACTACATACGGTTCCCCTTAGTCTCTCCAAATGCATCTTTCCTGTGCTTACTGCAGGTACCACCTCAAAATGCCCACCCTACTCATCAGTCAGTCCAACATTTGAAGCCTAGCCTTCTCTGTTCTAGGTTTCCAATTTGCCTACTAGGATAACCAACTATCCTGGTTTGCTTCAATGCTAAAATCAAAAGTCCTGGGCAAACTAAGATGAGTTGGTTATCATATTTTCTACTAAGTTCTGATTTAAATTCATGTCTTCACTCAACCACTTTTTGTGTCTCATTCCTACAGGAGGTTGAAGACACAAACTAAAGATCTATTTCTACTTTAATATGTGTGCTGGAGGACAAGTTTCCTGGGAAGCAGACTTGGGCATAGACTAACATATAGGAAATTGATTGGGGAGTGCTCTTATGATCAATACTTGTTGGTAGTGACATGCTGATAAACATTTATTAGCCTGCTCTCTGGAAGGAAGGGAAGCCTTGATTTGTAGGGATTGCTGATACCTGTAGTGTAAATACTCTCATCATGACTGATTTTGAACTGGCAACCAGAATGAACAAGCTTGTAAAATCTCTACAGTTGTAACTATTGACTCCATAATCCAGTACAAACTAGCTCCAGGATACTATTGCCAGTGATGAAGAGAAGAAAGCAGGACCAAATAGAGGGAGAAGGTGGACTGTGACACAAACACAAGAGTCTCATGGCCCTTTGAAGTTATTACAAGTTGGGGTAAGGGTACTGGGCATTTATACCTACATAATAATCAGTAGTTGGATGAAGACAACCCTCAGGAAAGGTTCCAACATTAGCAAGAGGCTTTTTAAGGCAAGGGTGATTCTTGGAGAGGGCAGACAGCTGAAATTTGTCATCCAGCATCACTTTCAGAAGTTGGCACAGTGGTGTTTGCCTGTAGACCCAACTACTTGAGAAGCTGCAGCAGAAGGATCACAAGTTCAAGGCCAGCTTAGGCAACTTCATAGGACCTTGTTTCAAAATAAAAAAAATAAATAAGACTGGGATGTAACTCAGAAGTAGAACATTCTTGAGTTCAATCTCCAGTACAACCAAAAAAAAAAAAAAACACCAAAATGTTGGAGGACCAAATTTATCATTAGTCCAGGGGAATGTATGCAGAGTGGCGAGTGGCATAGCTTCCACTGTAGGCTATCCCTTTCACAGCTCAGAATCACAACTCCTTATTAGTTCAAAGAGCATCTCTGCCTTTTTAATGGACTTCTTTTTCTGAGGAAACCATAAATGATACTCATAGTCTTCCTCCTCTTCCTTCTATTCAAGCTTACTGTTCCCCCTGAGCTAGTATTTCTGCTCATCTAGATGCTTACCTGTTGCACTACTCAGACCTGTCACCCTGAACCCCTGCTCACCATACACTTCTCATGTCTTGGCTGTTACATTTCTGTATTTATAATCAAATTTAAGCAAAGGATTACTGAGAGACACCCAAGTAGATCACCTGAGTGCCAAAAATATTTCTTCCTGGATCTATGATGTAACAGCAGCTCTTCTACCTCCTGATGATTAATTAATCATCTGTCAAAATAGTATTTAGGGCTGGTGGTGTGGTACAGGGTTTGCCTAGCATGCATGAGGACCTGGGTTCAAGCCCCAGCCCCAAAACACAAAAAATGATTATTTTTCTGGCTTGCTGGATCCCTTGATATGGAAGCCTGAAGTAACTGAATGATAGTCATAAACTTCAATAGTAAGACTTCTCTCTTTTGAAAACATAACCTCTAAATTCACAGAGTTCAGAGTTATAGAATAAAAAGCACAAATTCCCCAAGATGACCACTGGAAATAACCATGTTTCCTGAGCTCATATACCTCTTGATGGTAGATCATTCTGTAGCACTCAGAGACTGAATCTATAGCCAGAAAATGTGTCTTCTCTGATCAAAATGAGCATTGCCCCTTCCAAAGTGAAGGGGGTGCAAATAACTAACATGCTACCAAGTGCCTGGTTGGTATCCTTGTGAGATGGGTCCTAAAAAGATGGTCTTCTTGAGAAATAATACTGGGGACTCACTGTAAATCTCTTGTTGGAATTTTGGGCAGGTTGATCATTTTGAAGGGCAGTAGTTAAATAAAACATAGTAATTGGGAGTTTCTTTATAAACCCATACATAATCCCCAGCTTTGCTACTATGACAATTTTGGGTGACCATTGAGCTAGCATTGAGTAAAGCCTGGCTGATGTTACCCAGCGAAATCATGCTAATTGGTTGTACAGTGCTTCTTGCATGTCATATGTACTATGATGGACATTGACACCCAATACAAAGATCTTCATATTTTTTGCCTAGTCCAGTAAGTCCATCCACATATCTATCCCAGACACCCTCATTCCTAATATCCCAATATTTCTTTTCAGGTCCCTGAGTCTGTATATATGCTAATCTTAAGCCACTTAAGTCATTCATAAAAATGAATGACTAAGTATACTACCAGAATCTTTGCTCAAGAGAATTTCCTTTCACTTCTATCAAGTTCACTCCTAAAATGAAGCTAAGGTAAAGATACAGTCCATTTTTAGTTTATTCCCACAACAGAAAGATGACTCAGTTATAAAAAGAGTTTAGATTTCTTTTTTTCCTTTTCCACCATCTTGTCATAAGGGACATTCCTGTGCAGTTCATGTTAGTTTGGGACCTCTGGGAAGCAGATGCCAAAATGGAGTTGGAAATAAAAGATATTTATTGGGAGAAACCCTGTGAAAGATAAAGAGGTAATAAAAGTAGGCAGGGAAAGTCTGTAAGGCCAGTAACTCCTGCATGGTGTGAAACATGACATAACCAGTAGATTCCCAAGGTCATGGGCCCACTTTGAATACCTCTTTTTTTTTTTTTTATGATTAGGACTTAGTTTTATAGTAAACCTGTGACATTGGACTATAAATTTCACAAATGCTTCTTGTTGTTTCTCAGTTTGTACATGCGTAAAGGCATACCATTTGTGTAATCATAAATTTACATAGGGTAATGTTGTTTGATTCATTCTGTTATTTTTTCTCATCCCCCAACCCCTCCCACCCCTCCCACCCCTCTTTTCCCTCTATACAGTCCTTCCTTCCTCCCTTCTTGCCCCCCTCCCTAACCCTAACTCTAACCCTAACACTAACCCCTCCCACCCCCCATTATGTGTCATCATCCACTTATTAGCTTATTAGTCCTTTGGTTGTTTGAGATTGGCTTACCTCACTTAGCATGATATTCTCCAATTTCATCCATTTGCCTGCAAATGCCATAATTTTATTATTCTTTATGGCTGAGTAATATTCCATTGTATATATATATACCACAGTTTCTTTATCCATTTATCAATTGAAGGGCATCTAGGTTGGTTCCATAGTCTGGCTATTGTGAATTGAGCCGCTATGAACATTGATGTGGCTGTATCTCTGTAGTATGCTGATTTTAAGTACTTTGGGTATAGGCCGAGGAGTGGGATTGCTGGGTCAAATGGTAGGTCCATTCCAAGTTTTCTAAGGAATCTCCACACTGCTTTCCAGAGTGGCTGCACTAATTTGCAGTCCCACCAGCAATGTATGAGTGTACCTTTTTTCCCACATCCTCTCCTACATCTATTGTTGCTTGTATTCTTGATAATCGACATTCTAATTGGGGTGAGATGGAATCTTAGGGTAGTTTTGATTTGCATTTCTCTTATTACTAAAGATGTTGAACATTTTTCCATATGTTTGTTGATTGCTTGTAGATCTTCTTCTGTGAAGTGTCTATTCATTTCCTTAGCCTATTTGTCGTTTGGATTATTTGCATTCTTGGTGTAGAGTTTTTTGAGTTCTTTATAGATTCTGGAGATTAGTGCTCTATCTGAAGTATGATTGGCAAAGATTTTCTCCCACTCTGTAGGCTCTTTCTTCGCATTGCTGATAGTTTCCTTTGCTGAGAGAAAGCTTTTTAGTTTGAATCTATCCCAGTTATTGATTCTTGCTTTTATTTCTTGTGCTATGGGAGTCCTGTTGAGGAAGTCTGGTCCTAAGCCAACATGTTGAAAATCTGGACCTACTTTTTCTTCTATAATCTGCAGGATCTCTGGTCTGATTCCGAGGTCCTTAATCCATTTTGACTTTAGTTTCGTGCATGGTGAGAGATATGGGTTTAGTTTCATTCTGTTGCATATGGATTTCCAATTCTCCTAGCACCATTTGCTGAAGAGGCTATCTTTTCTCCATTGCATATTTTTGGCCCCTTTGTCTAGTATGAGAAAATTGTGTTTATTTGAGTTTGTGTCCGTGTCCTCTATTCTGTACCATTGATCTATCTACCTTTCTATTTTGGTACCAATATCATGCCGTTTTTGTTACTATTACTTTGTAGTAGAGTTGAAGATCTGGTATTGCGATACCCCCTGCTTCACTCTTTCTGCTAAGGATTGCTTTAGCTATTCTGGGTTTCTTATTCTTCCAGATGAATTTCATAATTGCTCGCTCTATTTCTGTAAGGTACGTCATTGGAATTTTAATTGGAATTGCATTGAATCTGTATAGCACTTTAGGTAGTATGGCCATTTTGACAATATTAATTCTTCCTATCCAAGAACATGGGAGATCTTTCCATCTTCTAAGGTTTGCTTTAATTTCTTTCTTCAGTGTTCTGTAGTTCTCATTGTAGAGGTCTTTTACCTCTTTTGTGAGATTGATTCCCAAGTATTTTATTTTTTTCGAAGCTATGGTGAATGGGGTAGTTTTCCTAGTTATTCTTTCCAAAGATTCATCACTTATGTATAAAAATGCATTAGGTTTATGTGCATTGATCTTATATCCCACTACATTACTGAATTCACTTATGAGTTCTAAAAGTTTTCTGGTGGAATTTCCTGGATCCTCTAAGTATATAATCATATCATCAGCAAATAGGGATAGTTTGAGTTCTTCTTTTCCTATTCATATCCCTTTAATTTCTTTGGTCTAATTGCTCTGGCTAGAGTTTCAAGGACAATATTGAATAGAAGTGGTGAAAGAGGGCATCCCTGTCTTATTCCAGTTTTATGGGGAATGCTTTCAGTTTTTCACCATTTAGAATGATATTAGCCATGGACTTAGCATAGATGGCCTTTACAATGTTAAGGAATGTTCCCACTATCCCTATTTTTTTCTAATGTTTTGAGCATGAAGGGGTGTTGTATTTTATCAAATGCTTTTTCTGCATCTATTGAAATAATCATGTGATTCTTGACTTTTAGTCTATTGATATGGTGAATTACATTTATTGATTTCCTGATGTTGAACCAACCTTGCATCCCTGGGATGAAACCCACTTGATCATGGTGCACTATCTTTTTAATATGTTTTTGTATGCGATTTGCTAAAATTTTGTTGAGAATTTTTGTGTCGATGTTCATTAAGGATATTGGTCTGAAATTTTCTTTCCTTGATGTGTCTCTGTCTGGTTTAGGTATCAGGGTAATATTGGCTTCATAGAATGAGTTTGGGAGGGTTCCCTCCTCTTCTATTTTATGGAATACTTTAAGGAGTATTGGAATGACCTCTTTAAAGGTTTTGCAGAACTCGGCTGAGAACCCATCTGGTTCCGGACTTTTCTTTGTTGGTAGGCTTTTGATGACTTCTTCTATTTCATTACTTGAAATTGGTCTATTTAAATTGCGTATGTCCTCCTCGTTCAGTTTAGGCAATTCATATGTCTCTAGAAACCTGTTGAAGTCTTCGAAATTTTCTATTTTGTTGGAGTATAGATTTTCAAAATAGCTTCTAATTATGTTTTGTATTTCAATCGTGTCTGTTGTGATATTTCCTTGTTCATTCAGAATTTTAGTGATTTGTGTTTTCTCTCATCTCTCTTTGTTAGTGTGGCTAAAGGTTTATCAATTTTGTTTATTTTTACAAGGAACCAACTATTTATTTTGTCAATTTTTTGTATTGTTTCTTTTGTTTCAATTTTGTTGATTTCAGCTCTGAGTTTAACTCAGAGTACTGCTTTCATAGTGTCCCAGAGATTTTGATATGATGTTTCTTTGTTCTCATTTACCTCTAAGAATTTTTTAAGTTCCTTCCTAATATCTTCTGTTATCCATTCATCATATAATAGCATATTGTTTAATCTCCAGGTGTTGGAGTAGTTTGTTTTTTACTCTTTCATTTATTTCTAATTTCAATGCATTATGATCTGATAGAATACATGCTAGTGTCTCTATCTTCTTGTATTTGCTAACATTAGCTTTGTGGCATAATATATGGTCTATTTTAGAGAAGGACCCATGTGCTGCTGAGAAGAAAGTGTATTCTCTCTTGGTTAGATGGTATATTCTATAAATGTCTGTTAAGTCTAAAGTATTGATTGTGTTATTGAGATCTATGGTTTCTTTGTTCAATTTTTGTTTGGAAGATCTGTCCAGTGGTGAGAGAGGCGTGTTAAAATCACCTAGTATTATTGTGTTATGGTCTATTTGGTTTCTGAAATTGAGAAGGATTTTTTTGACATACATGGATGAGCCACTGTTTGGGGCATAGATGTTTATGATTGTTATGTCTTGCTGATTTATGCTTCCCTTAAGCAGTATGAAATGTCCCTCTTTATCCCTTCTGACTAACTTTGGCTTGAAGTCCACATTATCTGAAATGAATATGGATACTCCAGCTTTTTTGCTGAGTCCATGTGCATGGTATGTTTTTCCCCATCTTTTCACCTTTAGTCCATGGGTATCTTTTCCTATGAGGTGAGTCTCTTGCAGGCAACATATTGTTGGATCTTTCTTTTTAATCCAATCTGCCAGTCTCTGTCTTTTGATTGATGAATTCAGGCCATTAACATTCAGAGTTATTATTGAGATATCATTTGTATTCCCGGTCATTTGGCTCATTTTTAAAATTTTATTTATTTATTTATTTATTTTTTTGACATGACTTGGTTCCTCCTTTATTTGACAATTCCTTTAGGATAATTTCTCCCTTTGCTGATTTGCTTCTTTGTTTTTCATCTCTTCCTCATGGAATATTTTGCTGAGAATGTTCTGTAATGCTGGCTTTCTCTTTGTAAATTCTTTTAGCTTTTGTTTATCATGGAAGGATTTTATTTCATTGTCAAATTTGAAGGTAAGTTTTGCTGGGTATAAGATTCTTGGTTGGCATCTATTTTCTTTCAGAGCTTGAAAAATGTTGTTCCAGGCCCGTCTAGCTTTTAGGGTCTGGATTAAAAAATCTGCTGATATCCGTATTGGTTTCCCCCTGAATGTAATTTGGTTCTTTTCTCTCACAGCCTTTAAGATCTGTCTTTATTTTGTATGTTAGGTATTTTCATTATGTTGTGCCTTGGTGTGGGTCTGTTGTAATTTTGTGTATTTGGAGTCCTATAAGCCTCTTGAACTTGATTTTCCATTTCATTCTTCAGATTTGGGAAATTTTCTGATATTATTTCATTGAATAGATTGTTCATTCCTTTGGTTTGTTTCTCTAAGCCTTCCTCAATCCCGATAATTCTTAAATTTGGCCTTTTCATGATATCCCATAATTCTTGTAGATTCTGTTCATGATTTCTTACCATCTTCTCTGTTTGGTCAACTTTGTTTTCAAGATTAAATATTTTGTCTTCGATATCTGAGGTTCTGTCTTCCAGGTGTTCTATCCTATTGGTTATGCTTTCTATGGAGTTCTTAATTTGGTTTATTGTTTCCTTCATTTCAAGGATTTCTGTTTGGTTTTTTTTCAATATCTCTAACTCTTTATTGAAATGATCTTTTGCTTCCTGTATTTGCTCTTTTAACTGTCGATTGGTATGATCATTCAATGCCTGCATTTGCTCTTTCCTCTCCTTGTTTGCTTCCCTGATCATTTTAATTATGTACATTCTGAACTCCCTTTCTGTCATTTCTTCTGCCATGCTGTCATTGGATTTTATTGATGTAACATGTAGATTTGTTTGGGGCATTTTCTTCCCTTGTTTTCTCATATTGTTCAGGTATCAGTGGACCGCTAAGATATTGCAGATTTCCTCTATTGACTTATAATGTCCCTGAAGATTTCTAGTATATCCTCTCTTAGCCTTCAGTAGGCTGAAGTCTTGGAGGTAGTTGATAATGCGGTGCTCCACAAGGAAGCTGCCTCTCTAGGGGTGGTGGCCTTCAGATGGGGTATATTCCCTGCTAGTGGGCAGAGGTGCCTCCACTTGTTGACCAATGGTCATCCAAAGGGGATTAGGTTGCAGGTTGAGGCAAGGCCTGTTTAGGCCTGTGTCTCTGGTTTTACCGTCCTTGTGTGAAAACCTCACCCGGCAGGGAAGACTCACCCAGTGGGGAGGTCTCGCTGGTCAGTTCCCCTCCTAGAGGTTCCCCTCAATCTACACCTACCACCTTGGCTGGGCTGTCTTCCTCTACAATGTTCCCAAGGGTCTGGACCTACCTCCTGGGCCTGGGAGCCTCACCCTTCACAGAGAAGTCTCCTTAGGCTGCCCCTCCTCAGAGAATCTGCCCGCAGTCCTCGAACCTTCACTCCGCCCCGAAGCGTGTCTCTGTGGGGCTCTTCCACCAAAAAGCTTCCTAGGTCCTGGGACCCTGCTCTGCACCTAATTGCCTGGCTATGTGGCCCCTCCTCTGAGCAGCCACCTGGAGCCCCGAACAGTCACTCCGAGTCCCAGCGACCCGCCGCACGCCTCTTCCTCCAGACAGCCGCCCGGTGTTCTGGTGCGGTCACTTGGAGTCCAAGGAACTCACTGCATGCCTCCTACTCCCGCCAACTGCCCGTAGCCCTGGGCAGTCACTCCGAGTCCAAGTGACCTGCCCTGTTTCTCTTCCTCCTCCGGGCAGCCCCCCGGTGTTCAGGAGCGGTTGCTCTGAGTCCAAGCGACCCGCCGCACGCCTCCTCTGGGCAGCCGCCTGGAGCTCTGGTGAGGCCGCTCCGAGACCAAGCGACCCACCACGCTCCTCCTCCAGGCAGCCCCCCAGTGTTCAGGAGCAGTCGCTTTGAGTCCAAGCAACTCACCACTCGCCTCCTCCTCTGAGCAGCTGCCCGGAGCTCCGATGCAGGCACTCCGAGTCCAGGCAACCCGCTGCACTCCTCCTCCGGGCAGCCCCCCCAGTGTTCAGGAGCAGTCGCTCTGGGTCCAAACAGCTCCCCGCACAGCTCCTCCTCTGGCAACTGCCTGTAGCTCTGGTGCAGTCACTCCAAGTCCAAGCGACCCACCGTGCTCCTCCTCCTCCTCCTCCGGGCAGGTCCCGGTTTTCAGGGGCGGTCACTCTGAGTCCAAGCAACCCACCGTGCTCCTCCTCCTCCTCCTCCTCCGGGCAGCTCCGCGATGTTCAGGAGTGGTTGCTCTGAGTCCAAACAGCTCGCCGCACAGATTCTCCTCTGGGCAGCCGCCCGGAGCCCCAGTGGTTGCTCCAAGTGCTATGCTGAGCGGCCTCCTCTACGATGCTCCCAGTTGTCTAAGTTCACTGTTCCGGCTGGGGGAGGGTGTCTCGTTGGGCAACTCTACTTCACAAAGTTCCCTGCATTCCAGGACTATCGCCCCATCCAGGACGCCTCCCCATCAGAAGAGACTCACCTGGCGGTTTTGAGTTGGTCCCAAGTCTCTCAATATCTCCTCTTTTGAATCCTGGGTCCTGGAGCAACATGAAATGCAGCCACCCTCTAGTCTGCCATTTTGAAACCCCCTTGAATACCTCTTTTACTGAATGCTATATTATGTGGGAATTCATGCCTATTGACCAGGTACTTCCTAAGTCCCCAGTCAGTGGTGTTCCTGAAGTTCTGGGAATAGGAAAAGGGAAATTCATACCTGAAATTGATGTCCATTCTTCTGGGAATAAACTGCTTGTCTTTCCAGGACAGAGGAGGCCAAAACTAATCAAAATGTCAGCAAGTGTTTGGTCTCCACAAGGAACAGTACCATATTGGCAGCTCAGCTTTGGTCTCTCTTGCTGGCACACTGGAATTCAGAATAGCTGAACTAGCCTGAATCAGTATCCAGATCAGCCTTGTTAAGTGAAAGTTTATCTGTTCTGTAGTAACCACTCTACTCATGAGTTCACCATGCCACCAGTGTGCCTGATGACAAAGCCTGGCTAATGTCAACTGACTGAGTCATCTCATCTATTTGGTCAGTGCCTTGTCTGTGGTTGATACTTTTCTGGTGGGCATTATTAAATAAGTTAAAAAAATTCATGCTTTGTGCCCATTTGCATATGACCATATATATACCTCCACCAAAGAACTCCTTATCTCTGATTTTCTAGTCTTTTCTCTTCTAGGCCCTGACCGACCAGCCAGCCAGGCTATTCATCACAAATGATAAGTCCAAAAATGTTCACCTCAGGCTATTTTTCCTTCTACATAAAGTGTTGATCAGGACCACTACTCATAGTTCCATCTATTGGGAATTTTCTCCCTCACTACTGTCTTTTAAGACTAACCCAGAGTATCAGTTTTGTCTGCTACTTTTGACAGTAAAACCAGGTGCAGTCACAAAAGAAATAGCAGAGGCTCAGGAAGACAAAATTCATTATATTCACAAGTTCTAGAGACAGCAGACAGCATACACCACACAAGACACCAGGATGGCCAGGAGTTTGAAAACAGGAATGAGGGGAAAACATTAGACCAGAGCTTTTACTGGAATTTCTGCTATTTCCTGCTATTGACACCTCCAATGCCATAGGATCTGCAGTATTGCATGGTCCGAGAATCTAAGTAGCTTGTGCCAAAGGCTGGGCCTTCTGCAGAATTCTTTTCTGTTCTTAACTGCATGAAATCTGGCAGCTTTCCCAGTCACTTGTTATATAGGTCAAAGCGGAATTCCTAGGTGTAGAATAATAGTTCTAAACCAGGGATGATTTTGTTCTCTAGGGTACAATTGGCAGTTTGGAGACATTTTTTTTATTTTCATGACTGGAATAGAGAGAGTGCTATTGGCATTGACTTGGGTAGAGGCCAAGGATGCTGTTAAACATCCCATCCTTCAATGCACAAGATGGCTCCCTACACAAAGAATTATCTGGTTCCAAATAGTAATAGTGCAAAGGTTGGGAAACCTGCTGCAGAACGTGTTGCCTTCAAAGTCTGAAGCGGCCTACATATCAGGTGCTGTGTAGTAGGAGATAAAACATGCAGCAAATTTTAAATGATTTGTTCTTAGGTGCTTACAAACATAGGTAATTTAGAATTGCTATATTTCCTTCTGAATTGAACCCTTTATTATGATCAAATGTTCTCTTTCTCTACTGATGTTTTTGCCTTACATCTGTCTATGCCAGAGTATGGCAACACTGGCCATTAACATTTATGATTTTTAAGTACTTTTTGCTTACCTGACATAACCAATATTTGTTTATTCTGTGATTAACTTGTCAAAATTTTACAGACTTAATTTCCTCATACTTTGCTAAATACAAATGTTTAAAATGTTCGCATTTCTATTTGAGTTAGATTGCCTTACAATTATATGCTTGTTGAACTTTGTAATCAAGATTAAGCTAGTCTCATAAAATCAGTTAAAGTTTCCTTTTTTTGGAGAGGGGTGGAGAGTGCCAGGGATTAAACTCAGGGGCACTTGATCACTGAGCCACATTCCCAGTCCTATTTTGTGCTTTATTTAGAGACAGGGTCTCATTGAGTTGCTTAGCACCTTGCTTTTGCTGAGGTTGGCTTTGAACTCAAGATCCTCCTGTCTCAGCCTCCCCAGCCGCTGGGAGTACAGGCATACTCTGTGCCCAGAGAGTTTCCTCTTTTTTAGTTTGCTGAATACTTTATATAAGATCTCTATTATCCCTTCCTTAAAATTTAGTCAAATTCACCTGCACAGCCATGTGGACCTGTGTATAAACTTGGAAATTACAAATTCAATTTAACAGGTATCAGACTACTTGTATTTCTTATTCTTTTGATGTAAGTTTTGATAGGTTGTGCTTTGGGAGGAAAAAGGTTTGTTTTTTTTTTTCACTCAAACTTTCAAACATATTGACATTCAGTTATTTGTAATTCAGTTTATTTATATATAATACTTTTTTCCTTTTAATCTTCAGCCTTATGATTTTTGGTGTGGCCCTTATAAAAGTAGCTTTATTTTTTAAAAATTCAGTCTGACTTTGCATATCATTTAAAATTTTTAAAATTCAGTGCAATTAGCCATTGTTTGGGTTTAAATGTAATATGTACCATATTATATATATATTTTAATATATATATATTTTATTTGTCTCTGTTCTGTTTCCTTTTCTTTCTGACTAAATATTTTCTATTATTCCATTTTCCTCTTCCCATAGGCTTGGATATTACATTTTTTTTTTTTTTTACTATTATTTCAGTGGTTATACCAGAAAATACAGTATACATTCTTTTTCCTTTTAGTGCTGGGAATCAAACTTAGGGTCTCACATATGCTAGACAAGCATCTTTTTTTCTTTTTCCTGTGATACTGGGGATCAAGAGCCAGTGTCCTGCACGTATTAACCTAGCATCTATCACTGAGCTACGTCCTGAGCCCTTTTTATTTTTTGAGACATGATGTTGATAAGTTGCTCATGCTGGCCTGGAATTTATGGATACAACCAAGTGTAGCATTAATGGGTACTCCTCTCTTGGAAAAGCAGAATTTCCAATATAATCTCTATTTATATCTCTTCCAATGTAGATGCCTGATTTTAATTATATATTTAAATCCATAAGACTTGTTTTGTTTTCATACTCATATTAACTTAGATTTACCCAATTTTTTTTTTTTTTTTTTTTTTCCATTCTTACACATCAGGATTCCATCTGGAGAGTATCTTTTGCTTGAAAAACACTCTTCAGTATCCCTCTGCCCCCTCTGTTCTTTTTAGGAACATTTTATACTTTTTTTGAAAATGAGTTGTTTTATTCTTAGAGACAATTTTTGTTAGATATATTTCTAGGTAAAGATGTCATTTCACTATTATATTTTGACATATGGGTTTTGATTGAGAAAGCAACTTTTGGTTTAAGTGGCACTCACTTGACGACAATCTTTTTCTATGGTCACCTTAAAGTTTTTTTTTTTTTTTTTTTTTTTTTTAGGTGATAAGGAGATGGCATCCAGATGAGCTATGTCTACAGCCCTTTTTATTTATTCTTTTAATTTTGAGATAGAGTTCTGCTAAATTGCTCAGGCCAACCTTGAACTTGTAATCCTCCTGCCTCAGCTTCTTGAGTTGTTGGGATGGGATTACAGGTCTGTCACAACACCTGGCTTGTTTTCATTTTTATTTTGATATTCTTAGGTATGGATCATTTGTAAATCTTTCTGAATACATTGATTCCTGATAGCTGTAGAGATTAGCAATTATATATATACATCTTCCGCCTCTGCTTTTTTCTGAAGTGTTAAAACTTTATAAATCTTTCTCTTTTATTCTCTGTATTTTCTATTCTTTCAGTTCTTGCTGTTTTATTCTATTTTCTACCTTATTTTATTTTTTTGTGATGCTGAGGGTTGAACCCAAGGCACCTTGTAATGCTAAGCATGATTTTACCATTAAGCTAAACCTTCGGCCTTCATTCTATTTCCTTCTGATGGGTCTTTCAGTTCATGAATTCTATCTTCAGTTGTAACTAATCTGTTATAAACCCAACCATTGAGTTTCTTAATATAAATTCTTAAATTGAAAGGCAAATTCATAAAAAGTGTACATGTCTATGGGGTGCCATGTGATGTTTATATATATATATATATGTATATATATATATATATACACATTGTTCTGTTTAAAATATTTATAATTTTTAAAAACATCTAAAATCTTTTCTTCTAGTTTTTTGAAACAGTACAATATTGTTATCTATAAGTCACTCTACTGTGCCACAGTACACCAGAACTTTACTCCTATCCAACTGTAACTTAGTACCTATTGATCTACCACTTCCTATCCACCTCTCCTTTCAACTCTCTTCAGCCTCTGGTTAACAATTCTATTCTGAATTTCTATGTGATTAACAATTTTATATCCATCAGGTCATGCAATACTTCTATGTCTGGCTTATCTCACTTGACATAATGATCGCTAGTTCCATCCATGTTGTCCCAAATATCAGAATTTGCTTTTTATGGTTGAAGAATATTCCAATGTGCATATGTACCACTTTTCTCTATGCATTCATCAGTTGATAATTATTTTTCCATTTCTTGGCTATTGTGAATACTGCTTCAATAAACATAGAAGTGCAGACATCTTTGACAGACTTCATTTTTTAGGATATAAACCCAGTTAGTGGGTTTGCTGGATAATATGGTAGCTGTATTTTTAATTTTTTGAGGAAACTTCATACCATTTTCTGCAACAGCTGTATTAATTCACATTCTCACCAAGTGTGCAAAGGTTCTTATACATCCTCACCTGCACTTATGTCTTGATAATAGCCATTGTTACTGGTGTGAGGTGATACCTCATCGTGGTTTTGATTTGCATTTCCCTGATGACTGAACATTTTTTTCCTAGGGATGTTGGCCATTTGTATGTCCTTTTGAGAAATGTCTACTTAGGTAGACAGATTGCCCATTTGAAAAGTGTTGAGTTCCATGTATATTCTGAATATTATACAAGATAGTTTCCAAGTATTTTCTCTCATTCTGTAGCCTGTCTCTTCACTCAGTTTTCTTGGCTGTGCACCAAGTTCTTAGTTACTATGTATTTGTCTTAGTTACTATGTATTTGTTCTACGATTTCCAGTTGGTACTTTCTAGTTATCTGGTAAACTCTTCATCATGTCTCTTTGGGTTAGGTAAGTGTATTGAAAACCCTGTGGTTCTGTCAGTTGTATTTCTATTTGTTTTGCGTCCCCACATGCCTTGTTATTTTGTGGTAGAGATCTAATTTACAAAACTGTAGTAATACTTGGAAGGCCTTGAACTCCCAATTCCTGACCACCTGTATTTGCAGGAAGCCATCAGAAGTACCTAAGTATTGTCATCCTTTTGGATACTTCCTCCAGAAATCGCTAACAAAAACCCCAAAGAAGTTGCTCCTATAGACAAGTTAACCTGTTTTGTTTTGTTTTGTTTTGTTTTAAACTACAATTTGTCTATTAATACTGCACTACCTTGTTAGGTTTCTGATGTTCTTCGAATTGATTTTTTGAAACAATTTTGTCCACTTTCTAAAGGCCTTCAATTGGGAGGTTGGCTCAAATCGTCTTAACACATTTATATTGAAACTATGAGAATGCTTCTGTAAGACAAAGATATGAAAAGGGTATAGATATCTGGGAACATTTTGGGGGTTTAACAACAAAAAAGTAATCAAATTTGACTTTTAAAAACTTCACATAAAATGCTTGCAGTCACAGATACCAATCTTGGTACAATTAGTACATCATGTGCAGGAATGTAAATAACCAACTTGGATCACTGGAAGCCATCTTGGAAGAGAGCTATAGTTCTATAATCAAGTTTGGTGTGTGGTTAGCAGTCTTTCCACATTCTGTATATAAATTTTTCTTCCATATGAAATTCTGGTGTATGAATTCCTACTTCTGGGATAAGGCTTTTCCATGGTCACTGCATTTGTATGTTCAGTGTGCATTCTCTGATATCAATTCACGTTAAACACCTTCACAGCTCTCTCCAATATGAACATAATGGATATGAGGCAAATGATCCTTTGATGACCCTCTCCCTGTATTTAATGTATATTTCTGTTGATTGCAGATTTTGAGGTGTGGCTTCAATAATTTTCAATGATCACATTTTCTCCATTGTGCATTCTCTGACATCCAATAAAAACTACCTTCTGAATGAAGCCCTGCTCTCACAATTGTTTCTCTCCTATAAGATTCTCCATAAGAACTTGAATACTCTCTGGTCAGTGTATTCTAAACATTAGAGAAATCATCTATTAAGTGACTATCATGGTTTTTGGACTCATTATGGATATGGTTTTGATTTTTTAGGGTTAACTACATATCACTTCATTAATCTATGCTATAACTTATTGAAATCTTTACTTAGTAGGCATTAATGTATAGCATATGGAATTGCAATTACTAACCTCTAGTAGCAGTCCTTTAGAATAAAGCTGTGAAAACAATTCAGCACTGAAGTATACATCCATCAGTCCTCTTTCAGATGCCTTGTTTCAATAATTTAGTAAACTCTTTAAAAAACATTCCACATAGTTTTTTCTTTTCTTTTCTTTTTTAAACTTAGTACTTACACCTAAGATAATTTACTTTGGAAAAAAAGTGATAGGAAGAGAGGGTAACTATCATTCCTTGTAAAAATTTACTCCAATCTGTATTATTTTGAATTAATCTATCATTATTCCACAGACAAAAATTGGAGAGTTTAGCTTTACTAACAATCTATGCCAGGGATCATCAGTCAAGCATAGTTTGTGGGTCAAACTCAACTTTATTGGAACACAATCATGTTCATTAATTTCTGTACTGTATATGGCTAATGGCACACAACAGCAGAGCTAAGTAGTTCCATAATGATCGTATGACTTGCAAACCATAATGTACTTACTGCCTTTCCAGAACAAGTTTGCTAACTCCTGAGCTACACCATGAAAATAATACTTAAAATGGACTTTAGGGTAATCCAACATTTGTTTTGTAATTAAAGTACTGGCTGAAACAGATTTTAGCTTGTATTTTAAAGGTACATTGCTACTAATAGTTTCTCTCACTTCATATATTATAATACCAAAACATAGCAGCTATGCCTAATTGCCAACAAATGAAGAATCAAGAAATAAAATTTCCAAGAAGTAAATCTTGAGAAGATAACTGAAGACAATATTTTCTCAAATAATTAGTAACAAAGGTGCTGAGAAAACTGAATATCCATACGTAGAAGAATGAAACTAGACTCCTGCCTCTCACCCTACATAGAAGTTAAATTAGGCCAGAAACTGCAACTGTCAAAAAACATGGGGTCAAAACTCCATCACATTTATGCAGGAACTGACTTCCTTAACGAGACCCCTAAAGCTCAAGAAAGAAAACCAGGAATCAGTAATCAAATTAAAAAAAGTTTCTGCACAGCAAAAGAAATGATTAAGAGCATGAAGACAGTGTCTACTGAAATGGGAAAAAAATCTTTGCCAGCTACTCCTCTGACAGGACATTAATCCAGAATATATTAAGAACTCAAAAAGCTTACCACCCCCCAAAATAAATAATCCAATCAATAAAATGGGCAAAAGAACTAAACAGACATTTTTCAAAGAGACACAAATAGGCAACAAATATATGGAAAAATGTTCAACATCTCTGGCTATTAGGGAAATGCAGATCAAAATTATACTAAGATTTCATTTCACTCCAGACAGAAAGGAATTATCAGTACAAATAATAAAAACTGGCAAGAATATGGGGAAAGGAGTACATGTATACATTGTTGGTAGAATTGCAAATTAGTGTAACTGCTCTGGCAAGTAGTGTGGAGAGTCCTCATAAAACTGGAAATGGAAACCGGGATAGACCCAGCTATCCCATTCCTTGGTATTTATCCAAAAGAACTAAAATCAGTATACTACAGAGATAGTCACAATGTTTATAGTGGCACAATTCATAATAGCCAAATTACGAAACCAGCTCAGATGACCATCAATAATTGGATTTAAAAAAATGTATACACAAAATGGTAGTTTTAATCATAAAAAAGTAAATTAAGGCATTTGCTGATAAATAGATGGAACTAGAAAAACCATGCTAAGCGAAAAAAGAATAAAAAATCAAGGGTTGAATGTTTTTTCATATGTGGAAGCTAGAGCAAAATGAGAGGGGTGAGATCAGCTATTATAAAGATACATGGATGATCAGTGAAGGAGAGGGAGGGGAGATGGGAAAGAGGAGAAAATGAAGAACAAATTTAACAAAAAAATCATACTATATGCAGTATAAATATACCACAATGAATTCCCCCTTTATGTATAAGCACCAATCAAAAACAAACAAGTGAAAGGAAGAACAGCAGAGAAAGGATAGGAGGAGGGAGGAGGGGAGGAAAAAGGAGCAGAACTGGACTAAAATAGAGTAAATCAAATTCCATGCATATATGATTTTGTCAAAATGAACAACTGTTATGCATAACTATAATGCAGTAATAAATGAAAAAAATTCACCTACACACAAAAATAAGACTGTAAATTGTTTCTGATTTTACTTATTTTAGGGAAATAAGTATTATAACTCTGCTTCTTTTAACATATAAACTGAGAAAAATAAAATATGAAGAATCTGAAGTAAAAGCCACAAGTGCAAAGCTGATAAAGTATTTTAAGAACTTACAGTAAGAATACGGAAAATACTAAACAGGACAAAACAGTCACAATTCAAGGACACAAGAAAAAATTATCTGATGAAATACAGACCAAACTAATTTGGGTGAATAGTGAAGTAAAAAACAAAAGGTCAATGCTAAATCCACATCATTTATATTGTTATTAAAAATACAGAATGAGAATGTTTGAAAAAAGTTAAAATACTGAAAATTTAAACTATTAGGATTGGAGGGCCATTATTAAATGGCTCAAAATAACTTGTACCACTCTAGAATAAAATTGAGCAGGAAGTCTGTACTTTGGGAATAAACCAGTACTGTTCCTCATGTACAAATTCTGAAGCAGCTACTTAAACAGTGCATTCATTGCAGGTCTTAATACTCCTAAGAACAGGTAAATATGACTAAACCATACTGCCAGCTTCATGTTAATTTCAAGGATTATATATTTACTAACAATTTTATCAACTACTATTCACTTTTCTAAATCACTCCCATGCCTTCAAAATTTCTGTAGTCTATCTAACTCTGTAACTTTTAATTAAGATGTGAACAGTGTCAGATGTCATTATTCTTCCTATCTTCCTCCTCCAGAGATAAAAAGAGTGTTTATGTGTGAGTGAACTGGTTTATGCATGAAGGATGGTGATGAGGTTCAAATGAACAGCAAAGAGTCTCAAGTTCACTAGTTAGATTTGAACTACTTTAGACTAGTACTTGGATCATATCAAAAGACAGGATGTTGGAATATGGATATTAATGCTTATAGTCTTTTCAAGTACAGAATGATGCTACCATAAGAAAATGATTTTAAAAGTAGTTTCTTCCCTTATTCAAACTTAGAAAATTTTATTTTCAGATATATGATCACCTAAAAGGCTACGAATTTCAATTCAAATACAATAAAAAATTAAACATGCCCCAAATGTATTGAAACAAAAGAGAAGTTATGCAGCCTAAGAATTAAACTGCTTAATTAAGATGATTAAATCCAAGATAAATACAAAGAGTCAAGTCAAACAGACCTCACCAGATCCACAGAATTTGACAGCATACATATTCAAGTTTGGTTTATTACTTCCAAGCCATGAAAAGAAAACAAAAAATATTATTATCCTTTAATGTTAAAGTCTCTGCCATAACTAGGATACACTTCAAAATATTTCCAGTGGCTCAAGAATGTCTAGCCACAGCTCAAAATCCAAGTAACATTTGAATTTTAGAAATCTACATATAATCTCATTTCCCTGACCATTTTTAAAATTCAATTTTCATGGGCTGGGGTTGTGGCTCAGTGGTACAGTGCTTGCCTGGCATGCCTGACACACTGGTGCAATTCTCAGCACCACATATTTAAAAAAAAAAAAAAAAAAAAAAGATCCACTGACAACTAAAAAATTAAAAAACTTAAAAAAGATCCAATTTTCATCTATATACATCCATTATGAATTTTAGATCTCCTTTTTGGTACAGGGGAAGCACAATAATACATCTTCCTAATAAAAATTCCATCATATTAACATCAATTATTTTTCATATTTTTCTTGAAAAAAATCAGCTGATTTTTACCAACAAAATGGTAAAAATAGAGGCAACTATAACTTAGAATTACACGGCTTCTTTACGTTTTATTTATAGCACTCTTTGTACATCAGAAGCTTCACTGATACTTAATTTACTGCAGCATCCTCTGGGTGAAGCACAAAATTACATTAATTATAAACAAAGAAACAAACCACTTTGACTTTTTAAAATTATATATATATTTATATCCAGTTGACAAATAGCATCACAATTATTACTGTATAAAAAACTAAAATTCACCATGGAAGCTAAGGCCTAAGTTCTTATTCCGATCGATCCCTTTTATTTATATCTAAGAGATATTAGAAATTAGATTCCAGTACCTTAAAATGAACAACAAAAAAAAAAAACCCAAAAAAACAAAAAACAAACAAAAACAAAAGGTCTACATTATTTACACACAGTATGGAAAATAAAAGCTGCTTTTTGGCTAAGTTAGATTGCTGTTACCTACAGTATTTACATTGTAAATGTTAAGGGGGAAAAAGTACTACTAAATACCATTTCAAACAGAAGTATATTGTGCGCCTGGAATTTTGTTCTTAAATTACTGGTATATCCTAATAAGTATTTGTTGAATAGTATTTGACTTCTAAAAAATCTACTGAAAGTTTGAAATACAGTACCACTATGCTTCTTTATACTGCTAATCTAGATACTGTTAAATCCAATATTGTAGTAACGGTAAGCATTGAACTTTAAATGAAACAATGGCAACGTGTGTAGATGGAATTTTATTTAATATTTTAAAATATAATGCCTTGATATTTACCCATAATTATGAGACTATCTACTATTCTTTAAATCCTTTAGGAAGTCTCATATATGATACGTCCCTAAACAGTGAAATCTTCCAGTAACTTACCAGAAAAAAGGTTAATTTGTTATTTTGTTTTTAGAATCATTTTGCTAATATTTAAAAACATATCTAAATCCTTGGCAAAAACAAACACAATTCAGTGTAACAGACTGAGCTTTAAACCGTACTTTAATTTTCAAAAACTGTAACCTACTGGTTGATTGAACTAGAGTATTTAAAGTGACTCACTATGAAGTGAGTCAAATCAACAATTAGAAATGCATAGAAAAGCAGAGATAAGATTTGGGAAAGGTGTAAGGTTTCATATGGAAAATGGCAAATGCTAATTTTAATAATAAAAATGATACTAAATGCAGATGAATGTTAAATTAACACAGTATAAAAGAGAATAGCTTAAATAAACTGGAATTCACATATTACAATAGCAAAGTTATGACAGAATGAACCAGACACGAACAGTTCTGAAAATTCTTTTTCAGCCTACTTCCAATAGAAATAGTCAGGCTTTTTTCCTGTACATAGTTTGATGCTTTGTCTATACCATATATAGTAGAAAAATAAATTCTTTAGCAACCTAGAAACAGTTTATAAAACTCTTAAAGTTTAATTTTCTTTGCCAGACATGCCAATGTTAAACTGACAGCTATAAATTAAAGCTATATAGACAATAGGTATAAGTAATATAGAACAAGTTAAGAATACTACATTTACCGGATTTTTTTTTTCTTAAAAATTACTGTACTTTCTTAATTCCTGTGTGCTTTGCAATAGGAATAATAGGGACTTTGTTTTCTTAGAAAAGATAATAACATGTAAGAGTATAACACAAATAAGATAATTTATAATATACATGTACTTCAACAGCAGCCTGGTTCATGTCAACATCTTGGTTCTGAAGTTAAAATTGGAAGTACAATGCCTAGGACATAACAGTTAGGAAAGAATATTTATTTAGAAAAACTGGAGCAAATCAAACTCTTAGGAGCCTTGAATCTCAAAATCATCTATTTACTATTATACATGTAAGATAACCTTAAAATTGCAGTATGGATGAAGATTACAACATTGACCAAAGTTTATTCTTTACTACACAACATATGATCTAGCAATGGAATACAAACCATTTTCTTTTTTCGGGGAAAAAAAAAAATGGCCATGGTTTGATAATTAAAGAATTTTGAATAGAGTCTAACAAAATTTACCTGTGCCATCAATTCCAAAAATTTGAATCCATAATTTAGTGCTCTGGTTGTATCTTCACTAACAAAATATTTAACCCCAAAAGCAGCAGTGATTTATAGCAACTCTGGTACCAACATGAAAGGAAAAAATTGGTTTAAAAAATGGTGTAAAAGCCATTTTGGATTTTACTACAACACATCACAGAAAATAATATGAATACAGGTTTGTAATTTTATATATACACACTCCAAGGAGTCTGTCAGTACCCAAAGTATTTTTATTGCTATATTAGCAATGGGTTTTTTGGATATGTTTCTAAGGGCCACATAAAAATAGATTCAAGGAACAGATTAAATTGAAGTCCTAGATTAAAATGTTTGGTTTAAAGAATTTTCTACAACAAATTTCATGTTTATGAAAAGTTATATAACCTTATATGAAAATGTCATGAAGTATTTCTCTACACTATACTAAATGCATTCCCCAAGAGGGAAAAATTAAAATATCTAAAATATATTAGATTAAGATTACAAGACCATCATAGATCTTTTGAACATGCATCTGTTTACAGAATTAACCGTATACAAAATGTTTATTTCATTATGGACCATAAAGAAATGAGTTGGTGACAACTTTCCTTTGCACGACATTATCAACTCACTTTAGCCACAAGCATGTCCTTGGTATGTGCATAAAAGAAATAGGTTCATTTATCCCTCATCAAATCATTCACAGGTTTACTTAGAAGTAATAATGAAGGTGTAGAAATGTGAAATATGTTGTGTAATTTTTCTTTCTTTCAAACCACATCCCAAGCATGGCATTAAGTAGCCTGAAATTATGAAATACTTAACTGGGCTTTTAGTTATCTACACAGACTGCTAGAATGTAAATTAAGTTGCCCAAATTAGCACATCAAATAACAAAACCAGCCATAAAGCAGGCTGAAAAGCATTATATGTTTCATATATGTGAGTTTTTAAATCATTTAATTTCTATAGAAAAATTTTATTCACAATATAATGTGACAGAAATTGCCACAGGAATGATATACTGATTGCAATAAGGTTGCATGCAGCAGTAGCTTTGTATTTTATAGCTATTTTTGTTTATAAAAATTAAACCTCTCCAATCATGCTTACCACATGGTCTTAAGATTTGTAATGTAAGTGAATGAGGAATACCATACAGTTCAGAGAGAAAATGTCTCATCATTTTGAATGTGAATTATTGTACGAAACATGAAGTATTCTATTGAACCCTGAAACATGCATGTTTAGATTTGCTTTTTGTCCAATTTCAGGCTGTCTGCAATCACTTTCTATTTATATAATACCAAGAGGATCCGTCTGTAATTGTGGTTGTATCAGCTGAGGTTGCAATGGTGGTGGTAACTGAAGGGGTACCATTGATTCCACCAATTGTCCTGGGTTTGAAGGTGGTGGAGGAACCACAGTGTTCCCAGTATCTACAATTTCTCCATTGTAAAAGAAAAACTGACACTGCTGAATGAATGTTTCAACAACAGATTGATGGATCTTAGTGGTAGACAGAAACTCTCGATTTTCAAAATCAGGTCTCATCAAGGTTGGCCAAAAACAGATGGATAAGTTGTCTGCTGTCATTAGGTTGATTTTATTTTGTTGACTAACCCTGAAATTATGAAAGGAAAAAACAGAAATCAGAACTCATGACAATTACAGAATCCTAGAGCTAGATATTATCTCATATTAGTATTATCTTTTATCTTAACTTTGAATTTAAATATCTTTTTCTTATTCAACTACATTTTAAAAAGGAAATGGAAAAAAAATATTTATTTTTGAGAATACCAGACAGTCTTTTAACAAAGTTGTGCCGTAGGGTTTCAAAATTTACATTGGGAAGCCTGAATTTGTATATATACATGGGAAAACCCTAAATTCTTAAGACTATTATGAGACTAAAAACAAAACCCTACAGACTCTAAGACTATCATGAGATCAAAAAATAAACCAGGATATGCCATCTCTTTCAACCAGCTTTGGAAAACGTACTTTAAAATAACCCAAACAAGAATATTTTGAACTTTCAAAACACTTAAGTTTTTAGCATTCCATAAAACAACTTTTTTTGTGGGGCTGGTGGAGGGTGGGGAGGGGCACTGGGGATTGAACCCAGGAGTGCTCTACTATTGAATTACATCCCTAGTCCTTTAAAAAAGCTTTTTAGAGACAGAGTCTCTAAAAATTTGAGGCTGGTCTCAAATTTATAATTCTTTTGTGGAAATATTTATAAAGTTGAAAGACGTCATGAGTATGAATATCAGGTCAAAAAGTACAAAGGTATTAAATCATTTAGAAATGAGAGTGGTCAAGGAAAGCTTCTGTTAAGAGGTAATATCTGAATTAAGTTAAACATGATGAACATGGGAAGAATGGTGGGAAGGAAGGGAATTTCAGTTGAAACAGTGGTTGTTAGCTTTAGCGTGTATTGGAATCTCTTGGAAGTTTTATTAAAACATACTGCTGGGGAGTACCTGAAGTTTCTGATTCATTATGTCTGGGATGGGGCCTAGTTATGTGAATTCCTAACAAGTACCCAGGTGATGCTGATGCTACTGTTTTAGGGATCACATTTTAGGAACAAGTGAGGCAGTCAGGTCAAGATGTAATGAGAAACTAGTTACAAATTGATACTTTTGTATTAATTTAACTAATTGCTATTAGTTAAAATACAACAGAGCTTAATTAAGTGATGTCTATGGAAAAAGGAAAGGAGATACAACTGAAGAAGTCAGAACCACCCAGTGTTAAAAAGTGTAGATTTTATCCTAAGAAAATAAAAATGCTATTAAATCACAAGGGATTTTTACAGAAAGATGTTTTAGAAAAAAAGATCATTCTAGCATTGGAAATAAGGAAAAATTAGTAGAGAAACTTGGCAGGGAAAGAGCTCAACTACAACCACCCTAGAGGTCCCTACATAAGAAATGGTAACTAAGTAGTGGCAAGGGAAAGCAAATGGGGAAAAAAAAAAAAAAAAAGAAAAGAAAAATCTCATTTGACACTTAGTGGATGTGGACAAAGAGAATATAACCAAAGAATAATTCCATAGATTAATTTTGTAACTACAGCAACTTTTTAATCACCTCTGATTTATTTTCTCCTTTACTAGAAAGTAAGCTCCATGAAATATGTAGCTATTTTGTTTTGTTCACTAATATGTCCCTAGTACTTTGAGAGTACCTGGCACAAAGAGGGCCTTATCCAATTATAGTCTAGTCAAACATTCGTTTTAAAATTTAAGTCTGATTGTGTTATTTCTTTGCTGTACCCTCTGGTGGATCGCCACATCATTCATGTAAGAGAATGCAAATTCATGCAATACTGCTTTCATAAAGGAAGAGAGGCCTCATCTCTTAAAGAAAAAAAATCAGTTAAACTCAATATGGTAATTAGATATGTGTGATTTACATTCTGAAAAATTGCTAACTTGTCATTAAACATTTTGAGGACCAAAGTCAATGGGCTACATTCTGAATAGTACTGCCCTATATAACCCTGCACTATATATTCCTTGCTGAGCTCTCTCTTTGACCATCCTTACTCTGTTCTAATCATACAGTTCTAGGCTGGCTCCTTAATGTATGAAAGGTACTTTTTGGCTGTGTTAACCGTCATATCACCAGAGCCAAAACCACAGTTCTGGAACACAGTAAATATTTAAGTTAATTATGATGATGGGCTAGCACTGTTATTCTTTAACTATTTTTTGTCTTCTGCCCTCATTTTCTTCATCTTTTTTGTTTTTGTTTTAGGTAGTGCAACTGATTAAACGCAGGAGTGCTTTATTACTGAGCTACCTTCTCAGCCCTTTTTCTTTTATATTTTAAGCCAGGGTCTTGTTAAATTGCTGAAACTTGTGATCCTCCTACCTCAGCCTTCTGAGTTGCTGGGATTACAGGAGTGCATCACTGCACCCAGTATTCCCTAATGTTTTTAACAGAAGTTGTATTTTCATTTCATTAAAACAGTAGTATATTCATAAAATACTTCTATACTTCATGTGAGTTAGGTAAAGTCTGCTATAATATCTAAATACATTGTTATCATTCTACCAACCACTCCTTACAGTACTGTACTAGTCAAAACAAGAAACTGTTAAGTACACTACAATACTATACATGTTGGTATGAGAGATTTGTGAAGAAGGTTATAAGAAATGTTAATACAATTGTACACTACACACTAATAGCAATAATAAAACTTTAAACTTCTTTTAAGAAGTATAGAGTAAAATGCACTTTGCAGAGGCCTTGATATTATTTAGTTAAAAAAGTCCCCCAAACCCTGCAGTTATTGACTAATTGCAGCACTGGGGATCAAACCCAGAGCCTCACACACGCTAGGCAAGCACTCCACCATTGACCTACACCCCTAGTTCTGCAATTCATAAAAATACCAGTAGAAAACATTATGAAGAGTAAACAGAAAAAAATTAGTACAAAAACTAACAATCACATTTAGTTCTCAGAACAACTTTGTGAAGTGTCATTTTTCCCACTTTATAGTTCAGAAAATCAAGACTTAGCAAGAAAAAGTAATTTCCCCAAGGTCATACATAGAACAGACACATTTTATAATGACACCAGTTTGATTCTACAAGACTAAGCTTTTAACTATTAACACATTATTACCTTTCATTTAATGAATGTTTTTGGGAATATCATCTTTTCAGAAAAAAAGCAAAAACTTGAAACTATGATAAATGTTAACAAATTAGAGATATTACTATAAGGATAAGTGCCCAGCACTTGAGGTAACAGGTTAATTTTTTATAAAGTTTCACTGTATTGGTGGGTGCAGTGGTACATGTCTGTAAATCCCAGCAGCTCAGGAAGCTAAGGAAGGAGAACCTCAAGTTCCAAGCAGCCTTAGCAATTTAGTGAGGCTCTAAGCAACTCAGCAAGACCCTGTCACAAAATTTTAAAAAATATAACAAAAAGGGCTGAAGATGTGGCATAGTGATTAAGTGTCCCTAGGTTCAATCCCATGTACAAAAAAAAAAAAAGAAAGAAAGAAAAAAATACCATATGGAATACTTAAAATAAGAAAAATATATAACAGCAACATAGTATGATAGAAGAAACAAATCAAACCTTTTAAGAATTAGATTCTAGGCATAAAATTTGCCACTTATTAATAATATGATTTGGGGAATATAATTTCCCTCTTTAGGCCTCAATTCTTCCAACTACAAATAGGTTGATTTAGTTAATTATATGATGGTCACTTTATAAATAAAATCATGATTTATCAGAAATAGTAAGGAACAAGCAGGAGAAGAAAATATACTGATTGTACTCAGTATTCATGTAATTATTTCATGTACAAAAATAACCATATGGTTTTAGATATTAATAGGAAAATATAGACAACCATTATAGAAAAAACAATCATGTTTAGTTTGCATTCCTTTAATAAAATCTACAATTACCTAATTTACAAAGCTTACATTTTTGAAATGGATAGTGCATTTTATTTTACTTTCAAAAACAAAACAAAAATACCTGTTTAGATGTGTTATTACATATCTGAATACATCATAGTTTACAGGATGAAATTTCTTAACAATTTCTTTCAAGGCATGAAGACGTTCTGCTTTATCTGGGATTTCTGTAAAAGTAGTAAAAATTTTGTGTGAAACCCACATATTTAAAATACTTGCTTCCTGTGAACACTTAGTATTAAAAAACAATTAAGAATGTGTTTTACCTGTTTGGATAGGTAAATAAAAAAAAGTGCTTATGAACTTGCTTAATTATCTAAATTAAGAAATTACTTCAACTGACATTACCGATTCAAATAATCAACTATTGCTATAGCCTTTTTATAAGTAAAGCTATTCATCAAAGATCAAAGTGACTCAGCATTGATAAAATGGGAAATGGTATATTAGCAATTTATATAACTAGATACTGATTCAGAATTAACTAATTCCTTACAAATCTTCTAGTCTCTTAATATTAATGCTATATATCGTAAATATTTCAGGCTTTGTGGTACAACTATTCAACCCTCAAGATGAAGCACAAAAGCAGCAATAAATGATATAACAAATGAATATTGGCCATCTTCCAGTAAAACTTTTGCAATCTGAATTATGCATAACTTTAACAAGTAATGAGATTTTCTTTTTATTTTGTTGTAATATTCTGAAAATGGCCCTTGGGTCATAGTTGTCTATACACACTTACTCATAATCTACTTATTAAAAATGGTCATTTATAGGTAGCATAAGCATTTTAAGATAATTATTCTCGAAATTATGTAAATTATAAAACAGGGTAACTGAAATGTGGTCCTGTGAAAAATGGGAGATAAGAGATTGCTTTTTTATTATTGTTTTTTCATTTTGGAGACCAATACAAATACCATATTATCATGGTAATATAACTAAATACTAACAAATTCTCATGTATCTCATTTTGCTTCTGAACAATTCCTGAAAATGTCCTTAAGTAGGAAAGTTATGGTAAAAAAAATAAGATCTAAGCTATCAGCTGAACCCCTTTCTTCATTTACAAGCATCACATGATCACATATAAGGCAACTACACTCTGTGAGACTATACAAAAGTGATTTTTAATTCTTTTAAAAAGTGAAATCATTTTAATATAATCAAAACTATAATGAAATAGTCTCACTTAAAAGAACTTGAAACTACCAATAAAAAGGAAATATTAAAAAGAAACATTTAGAAAAGACAAATTTTACCTGTTAATGTAACTCAATTACTAGGTTACTTGATGCCCAAATGATGCCTCATTTTCCAGATAAAAGAGTACTGGCTTACTCGAAACATCTGAATGATTTGATATCAAAGTAGGAATTAAGTACCACATGTTCCTGCTTTACCTTTTCCAAAAATTACTTAAAATATGAAGACAAAGTTAATTTCCTTGATTTAAAAAAATGTTTTAAATGTGTGTACACTTTATGTGTGCAGACCATACACAGGCTAATATTTTACTGAAGTACATTCCATATCTATTCATTTGAAGTATTTAATATTGTTACAGTGCCTCTGAGTTTGAGTTAAAAACATAAACCACAGATTTTTAGTACATATAATGAACTTTGAGTAGCATTTAAGTAATCTGGGAGGCTAACTAAAACTAAATATTCCTAGGTGCCATCCCTGGGGATTCTGATTTTCAGTTTAGAAGAAAACACCTTTAAGAACCAGAGTTCTAGTAAGGTTGATTTTTATAGTTATGTATTTTAGTGTATGATTTGATTTTAAATAGCAATCAATGTCTGAAAACTGCCATCAGCATTTTTCTCAAAACAAAACAGGAAAAATGAAAAAGAAGTTTATACTTACTTGCTGCTTCCAATAGCTCTGGATGAAGGGAATATGGAATTAAAGGATCTGGAAGATCTGCAAAAAAAGCTTTAAGAGCTCCAGCTACAGCATTTACTGTTACTTCCATTGAGACTAAACTGATATTATGATCTATAAAAAAAAAATAAAAATTTTAACTGATTATTTCTCATTAGCCACTTTTCTTTAGATACTGACAAACTGTATAGATCAGGAAAAAGAGAACCAAGCAAGAAGCACTTTCTGTTGTTAATAAAAAATGCTGTTAGGTTTATTAATATATCAAAGAACTTTACATACTTAGAGGAATTATGTATATAAATTCTAATTTGAACCTTTTAACTTTATATTTGAGATTTTCATATGAAGTTTAAATTTAAGTAGTCATAAGTGAGGTTACAACTTAAAAAATAAGAGTGGAACATACTAAGGGTGTTTTCATAAGGTTAATTTTTTGTAACAAGTTACTTAAATGTAAAAATATGGATCAGCAAAAAGAAAATAATTATCTCCATCACCTAGAAACAATAACTGCTTATGTTTTACAGCCATGTTGCCTTTCAGCTCTTTTCTGTTCATTAAAAAATATATAACTGCCTAAACGTTTGTCCATTTTATATTAGATTACATTTTTAAAACATTATTAAAGATTATAAAAATTTCACAAGCAACTTTTAAAAACATTTTGCTTTTTCTGGGTAACATTTAATTGTATCATTGCAAATCTGCACAAGTTTTCAGAATAGTTCTAAGAAATCAAACATATTCTTAGCCCAGAATCTCCAACTGTTAACATCTTGCTTTACAAAAACAATTTTAATGCCTACAAAATATTCCCCAGATTGATCAACTTATGATATTTTATTACTGAGCATTTTGATTGATTTATTTCATTTAAAAGTATTAAAAAGATGCTCTGCTAAATACTTTCGTTCATGTATGGAAGCTTATTTCCTTAGGCTACATTCATTGGATAATAATAGCTACCCAATGAACATACCTAGCACAGAAAATTCTTCACACGCATTATCTCATTATTTTCATGCTCACTCTTGTCACCTCCACTATAGAGATGAGGAATTTGAAATTTAGAAAGATTAACTTTCATGGAACACAAAGATAGTAGGTGGTAAGATAGAAAACAAAACCATGAAACTGAATACAGGAGCCTTGGTATTAACTACTACTCTGCTTTCATTACTGGATATGAAATTTTAACAGTTTGATATTATAAATTCTAAACAATTTCTCTTAATATATTTTTATTAAAATGGACTATAGGCCTACACAATAGTCTTTGGCAAATCATGTATTTCTGTACACATACATGCCACTAAATGATGATATTTTGCTATTTTTAACAAACGTAAATTATTTTACATGGTTATTAAGTATTTTACACTTACAGATACACCAGTGGTTCTCCTGCTCTTTTTATAAGGCAGTACTGGGGACTGAAACCTAGTGCCTCACACATACTAGGCCAAGTGCTCTAACTGAGCTACATCCTAATCCTTCATAAAATTTTGAGATAAGGTCTCACTAAATTGCCCAGGCTGGCCTCAAACTGGCTATTCATCTGACTAATCCTTGGGAGAAGTTGGGATTACAGGCATGTATCACCATTCCTGGTCCCCTACCACTTTTTTTTTTTTTTTTCTTTTTAATTACAAAAAATACTTCAACAAATGCCCAGGCAGGCTTGTGAAAAGGCTTCTGTAACATCAACTGCTAAAAGCAGAATTTCTCTAGTAAAGCTACCTTGATTTTAATTGATATTCACAATCTGCCCTTAAAATGTACTCAAAAATACATATGATACTTGTCTGCCTACACTCTATCATACAATCTTCCACTCTGATAACGCAAACTTTCAATAATTTTCTTTTTTTTTATCATTGGTAGAAGCTAAACATATATTCAAGTATTTATTGGTGACTTTCTTCTGATATAAATGCTTAACCTAGCACTGGTATTCCAACACCATCACTAAGATACTTTGTGTTTGAGTTTCACATTTTTTGTTTTGCTTGTGGTACTGGGGATTGAAGAGTGCTGCTACCACTTCATTCATTACTTTGAGACAGTCTCCTTAAGTTGCCAAGGCTGGTCTCCAACTTGCAGTCCTCCTGCCTCAGGTGACAGTTGGGACTACAGGCATATTCCACTGTGCCCAGCTTAATGTTTTATCTGTATTCTCATACAGAATTTTTACATTTTAAGTAGTTCAGTCTACATTACTTTTGTTCACACTTTCTAGTTTTCAAATCAAGTTTAGGAACTTCCCTAATCCAATACCATTAAAAATATTCACTTGTGGTCCCCCTAGTACTTTGGGTTTTCATATTTTTTTTAACTTAATTTACTTATAAGGAGCTTTAATAATGGTAAATATCAATGACCCCCCCAGCAACATTTACATTGGATTATCTTTGATATATAAATATGCTTATGTCTCATAAGTCAATTTATTACTTTTCTAATTCTGGTGATGGATTTATGAACTTTGATCATACTCTTTTATTTGTGAGATAGCTTACTGAATTAAGAATATGAAATATGGAAAGAATATGAAATATTAGAAGAAACAGAGTAGGGTAGCTATAAAATATCTAATCTTGTCCCCCCCAATTTATTTTATACTATTCCCTACAATCTCGGAATATGACATACTTTCATTATTACTGGAACAAAATCTATAAATTTACTTATTCATTCCACTGGGCCTATGAAAGACTGTTTCAATACTGAAGACCTTCTTTTTCAGTATCTCCTTTCTCACAGCTCCTGTTCTGTCTTCCTATTTCCATTAAAAAAAATTATCACTGTATTTTCTTGACCTACTGCTTATTGTTTTCAATCTTTCTTCTCCTTTAAATGTATTTTAAAAATTTTTTATCTTCAACTGCCTAAGTCTCTACTAGTCAGCTCCTTAACAATAACAAAAGTTTCTAAAATAATAATTTTCTTGCTAGGGTAAAAACAACAGACTTTTGCCTGCTCTCCTGTACCTTTACTATGACATCTATTCTATTTAATACTTCTAGTCCCACTTTGAAACTCCCTCCACTAAATATGCATTTCCTTAAGAAGTTTTCAAATACAAATATTCCCACCATGATACTCCAATAAGGAAAATAATAAATAATGATTGTATTTGTACACAATTATCTTCCTACCTTGATCAAACTGCTTTTGAATGTTGTCTTGATCAGTTTTGTTTCCGCTAACACGGTAAAGTCCTTCAGTACATAACCCTAAAAGAACAAAGAAATATTCATGTTTTTAGAAACACATATACAACAAAGAATATACTTAATATTATGTACTTAGTGATTTACCAGAACACGATGATAAAATATTTTTAATAATAAAATATTTTGAGTATGTTATCTTTTAAGTTTTTAATGAACTGATTTCTATTTAAAATCATTCAGTATATCCATTTCTGAACAAAGTCAGTAGACAAAATTTTCTCTATTCTTCTAATTGCAGCTTAAAACCCTGAACACAATATGTTAAAAAAAAAAAAAAAAAAAGAAAAGAAAAAAAGCAAAGATTCTTGCTGGGCACAGAGGCACACACCATAATCCCAGCAACTCCAGAGGCTAAGGCAGAAGGATTCCAAGTTCAAAGCCAGTCTCAGGAACTTAGCAAGACCATAAATAACTTAGTGAGACCCTGTCTTGAAATTTAAAAAGGCTGGAGATATAGCTCAGTGATAAAGTACCTCCGAGTTCAATCCTCAATACCAAAAACAAACAAACAAACAAACCCTTCATAGTAGAGCAAAGGTGGACTGGCTTATGATCATAGACCTTTAAGAATGACAGTATAGGATGTTTCTGCATTTACTTTATGCCTCTTGTGTGTCTTGGACAGGGCAACGGAGAGGCCAGCAGCCCAGAAACACCAATGAGCGCCAATAACCCTTGACCCCAAACTAAACAACAATTAAAAACAAATAACAACAACAACAACAAAACACACCAACAAGAAAAGCTTGCTCTTTCTAGTTAAAAAAAAAAAAAAAAAAAAATCTGGAAAGGTACAGAAGAACAAGACAAAATCTTTTTGACATTAATGGTCCCATTCTGAAGCAAACATTATGAGATCATTCTCTTTACCCTTGTCAATCAGTGGAGGTCTACTGGGGAGACTACAGACTTTCACCCTTGATCATTCATAACAAGGAGTTCCTTATCTTCCTTCAGAGTCAGTAGAGGCTGAATGGAGAGCCTAAACTTACACCCAGAGGTCCTAGAGGCCCTATCTTCCCCATCATGGGTAAGGGATACAAAGTGGAGACCTGGAACTTTCAACACCTAACAGGTTTTTCCCCTGCTGAATTCAGTGTAGGGCCTGCTAAAATAGAAGATTTAAATAAGATCCAAAGTCTCATAATATCCAAAATGACCAAGATATAATAATAACACAAAAATTACTCATTATATGAAAACCCAAGAAAAATCTCTATTATTCTATTATTATATGACGTGGATTTTAGGGTAACCATCATAAAATACTTCAACGAATAATTGTGAACACACTGGAAACATGAAAAAAGAGTTTCAGTAAAGAAACAAGGTAAAAAGAAGAACTAAATGGCAAATTCAGAACAAAGACAGTAAAAGAAAAAAAAAAAACTCACTGGAATGGGCTTAAGAGCAGGACAGAGATGACAAAGAAAATAAATGAACTTGAAGATTCATCAACACAGATTACCAATCTAAATAACAGAAAAAAATCAGACTAAGAAAAATAAGACTTCAGGGACTTGTGGGACAATAAGTAACCTAGCATTTGTCAATGGCTAAAACAACTAATAAAAAAGGGGAAATGAGAATTAAAACGTACTTTGTGGTGTTTTATCAAAATTGGAGATATTAGCATAAACTCAGTTTTTAATATACATAAAAGATACAGATGTAAAGAATGCAAATACATATTCATTACTGTGGTTTTGTACAAGAGTATTCAGGAAAAAAACTTACACAGTGGAATAAAGAGCCTGATGTCTTAAACTTAATTCTCAAATAGATGGAATGTACACATATGTATATAGCAATGGGGCAAAATAAAAATATATGGGAACTTCTTATGTTAGCACTGCAACTTTCTATGAGCATGAAATTATAGAAAACAAGTTACAAAAAATGTTACTCAAGTTTTATACTCAGTTCTTATCTGAGAACTGCTAGAAATCCAAACAATTTAGTTTCAAACTGGGCAGTTCATTGATCCATTTATAAAATAAACTAAAATATGCTTATTTTTAACATACTTTGCTAATTATAGATAATATAATGCTTAGTTCTGTGTGTGAACTTTTCTAGGCATAATAGCCAGTTATTCAATCAAACATGAATTAGATTTTGCTATGAAGGTCTTTTGTTGTGATCAACATCTATAATCAGTTGAGATCATCACCGATAATATGGGTAGGCCTGATTTTATCAGTTAAAAAGCATTAAGAACAAAAGTAAGTTTCCCTCAGGAAGAACTCCAGCTGTGGATAAAAGTATTAGTTCTTTCCTTAAGAGTTGCCAGTCTGCATTTCCTGATCACTCACCTTCTGATTCTGGACTTACCTAAACAAAACTGCATAATCACTTAAGCCAATTTCTTATAAAAGTGTCTTATGTTATCTGCTAGTAGTTGTATCTCTAATAGTTAAAAAAAAAAAAAAAAAAAAAAAAAGGAAAAATGGCTAATATTTTATATTTTTCTGTTTCAGGCATTCTAATACCAGACAGGAAATATTTCTCTCAAGAACATAAAATCTCCCCAATGCCTACTGACTTAATGCCTAGTTCTTTTGAAGTCTAGTTTCAACGTACTGTTTTCCTTCTACTTCTTTCATTTATATTACCTATGTGCTACCCCCAAACAACCTATAACTTCGTTCTCTAGATAAAATTTGTCCTGCCTTTGTGAATAAATTCTTTCATGAAATTAATTCTCCTTATTCCAGGTCTTCGGAACCCAGCTAAAACACCTACCTCATTGACTTCTTTCCCAATGCCAATTAGAAGCTATTTTTCTTCCTTACATTCTGATAGCACTTTATCTATAATTCTTTACTACTTAATACTTTCTGGATTGTACTAAAATAGAACACATTCTTCTACTGAGCAGTGAAGTCTTAAAGAGAATAGCAGTGTCCTTCTCAGAGTCCTCTGGTTCATTCTTAGTTGTCTGCAGCTGGGTGACATATTACACCTCAGGAAATACTTGGTAACGCCTAGAGGTATTTTTGGTTGTCAAAACTGGAGGAGGGGAGCTACTATCATCTAGTAGGCAGGTACCAGGGATGTTGCCAAACATCCCAGAAGGCACAAGACAAACTCAAATGACAAAGACTTAAATGCCCCCAAACATCAATAATCTCAATTGGAAGAAATTCTTACATAGTGATAAAAGATTAGTGGTATTTGTTCAATGAATAGTATAAGGTATTTAATCTCCATGTTAAAATCTTGCCTTGTCCTCATTAATAAAACTGACTTGAAAAAACAAAAAAAATCAAATTATTTAGATATGAACTACTCAAATTTTAGTTGGACTTAAATCACCCAAAGTTTCTATCCTGAGCAGCTAATCAATAAGGGGATCAACACTGTATCCCAATATTCCAAAATTAAATATAAAAGTTTGAAAATTTATATTACCTTTAACCAAATATCATTTAAAAAATTCATTTGGAAAGGTCATTAACTAAGGTCATCAGCTCATGAGTACATCACAATATTATAGATAACTGAAGATTTAAAGTAATCTAAGTTCTATTTGAGTTGCTAACATACTCATTGCCTATTTCTGTGTATTTTCAGGTTGAAATACGAAGGATGGAGTAGAAACAAGACGTATAAATAATCTATATAGTACAATAATACCTTCTTGTGGAGTAACACCATCAGAAGTGATGAAGGGAATTCCTAAGCCCAGTCCTTTCACAAAAATTATTTGTGAGTGGCCAAAAGATTTACAATTATCTTCTGCAGAACTCTAGAATCTAGTTAAAATAACCCAACAACCACAGGAAGTCTTGGTGAAGAATGAAGCATGAAGCTTTAAATTACCCATTTATCATCTTTCATACCCCAGAATGGTAACAACCATGAGCCAAGTGTAGGCTGTAAGCGCCAGAGGAAGCAATAAGGATCTTATTCAGAAAGAACCTTGGTTGTGGATTTTAACCTGTCCAGTGGCCTCGAGAGTACACGGGCTTGCCTTTGTTTCAATCACAAGGCTTAGTATTTTCTTTCTTGTGGCTCCAGGCATTTAAAGAAACTATCAAAATGCTCAACTAATGGAAGAGATTTCAGTGGCAACAAATAATAAAGAATTCAGACTTTACAACAATAATCTTGAGAAGCTGCTAAACAAGCAAACATAACCAACAAGTAGCGAAAATCAGTGAGGGGGAAGAATCTGATTTCCAAAGTTGCCATATTATAAGGCTCAAAACAACTTATTTACACTCAAAATTAGGAGGCACGCAAAGTACTGTCCATTGCAAGGGAAAAAGAAGAAATTAATAAAAATGTTCATTTGGAAGTCCAACCACTGCACTTACCAAAGACTTTAAATCAACTGTTTTAAAAATTCACAAAAATGAAACCCAGAGATCATTCAATGAACAGAGAACACCAATAAAGTCACAAATTATTTTTTTTAAAGTCCCCAAAAAGAAATTCTGAAGATGAAAAGTACTATAAATGAAATGAAAAAATCACTACAGAGGTTCAACAGCATATCTGAGCAGGCAGAACAAAGAATCAAAGCTTGGTGAACTGAGATCATCCAGTCTAAGAAGCAAAAAGAAAAGAATGAATATACAAGAGAGAAAAGGCTGTCACATACAAGCAATCTTGAGCAACACTGCTATTCCTATTTATTTTTGGAAATGATGGAAGTCAGAAGGCAATGGGAGGATATATTTAAGGTGCTAAAAGAAAACAAAAAATACCTACCAAAAATTCTTCTACCTGGAAAAACTTCAAAACTGAAAGAGAAATTAAAACATTTTCAGAGAAAAAGAACTGAGAGAGTTCGTCACTAGTAGAAAGAAGTCCTCTAAACTACAATGAAGAGTTGTAATTTCAATCTTATACAAAATCCAAAAAAAAATTTAAAAAAAAGAGGTAAAGAAAGATAAGCATATAAGCCAGTAATATTAATTCATTTTTTGATTTATGATATTTTGTTGTGATATGACTTGAAAAATGAATGTAAAAAATGATAATTACAAATTTATGTTAACAGGTACATAATATATAAAGATGCAATTTGTGAAAATAACATTAAGGGGTCAGAGAGAGAGTTGCAAAGGAACAGGAGTTTTGTATACTTTTGTAACTAAACTGAGTTTAATTAAAACAATCATTAAAAAGTTAAAATATTAATTCTAATCCCCAGGGTTATGATTAAGAAACTAAACTCTGTCTTTACTAAGACGAGATTGGTAGAATGGACAAAGTACAAAAGTGATTCATATTTTTAGTTTACATGCAGTCTACAAGATACTCATTACAGAATCAAAGACACCAATATGTTAAATATAAAAGTTTGGAAGGCTCGGGATGGTGGCAAGTGCCTGCAGTCCCAGCTACTTGGAAGGCTGAAGCAGGAGGATTGCTTAGGCCAGCGTTTGAGGCCAGCCAGCCTGGACAATATACCAAACTACAAATAAGTGAATGGGTGGAAAATATATTCCATGCAAATAATAACAAAATGACAACAGTGGTGGCTATTCTAGTATCAGAAAAAGTAGACTTTAAGGGACTGGGGTTGTGGCTCAGTGGTAGAGTGCTTGCTTAGCACTCGCGAGGCTTTGGGTTCAATCCTCAGCACCACATAAAAATAAAATTAAGGTATTTTGTCTACCTACAACTAAAATATGTAAGAAAAAGTAGACTTTAAGACAAAAACTGATACAGAATGACATTATCCCTTAACAGGGAATCCAAGAAGATATTAATTATAAACATACATACTTAGTGTTCTATATTATGTGAAGCAAAAATGAAGAGATCCAAAGTTCAACTTAATAGTATACTGCGATAGTGAATAAAACAACTACACAAAGATCACCAAGGAAATGGAAAACTTGAGTAACACAAAAAACTGACTAGACCAAATACACTGAAAACTTCACCCAACAACAGCACAGTAGTGCTTGCTTCAGCAGCACATATACTAAAATTGGAACAATACAGAGAAGATTAGCATGGCTCCTGCACAAGGATGACATGCAAATTCGTGAAGTGTTCCATATTTTTGTAAAATGAAATTAAACCTCTCTCTCACCTGCACAAAACTCAACTCAAAATGGATCAATGACTTTAGGAATTAGACCAGAGACCCTGCACCTAATCGAAGAAAAAGTAGGCCTGAATCTTCATCATGTTGGCTTAGGATCAGACTTCCTCAACTAGACTCCTTAAGCACAAGAAATCAAAGCAAGAATCAATAAATGGGATGGACTAAAACTAAAAAGCTTTTTCTCAGCAAAGGATACAATCAAGAACATGAAGAGAGAGCCTACAAAGTGGGAGAAAATCTTTTCCACACATAATTCAGATAGAGCACTTATCTCCAAAATTTATAAAGAACTTACAAAACTGTACACCAAAAATACAAACTCAATCAATAAATGGGCTAAGGAACTGGACAGACACTTTACAGAAGACATACAGGCAAAAAAATATATGAAAAAGTGTTCAACATCTCTAATAATTAGAGAAATGCAAATTAAAACAACTCAAGATTTCATCTTACTTTAATTAGAATGGCTATTATCAAGAACACAAACAATAATTTGGCGTGGATGTGGGCAAAAAGGTACACATGCATACATTCCTGGTAGAGTTGCAAACTGGAGCAGCCGCTCTGGAAAGCAGTGTGGAGAATCTTCAGAAAACTTGGAATGGACCCACCTTTTAACCCAGTTATCCCACTCCTCGGTTTATACCCAAAGGACTTAAAATTAGCATACTACAGTAACACAGTCACATCAATGTTTACAGCAGCTCAGTTCACAATAGCTAGATTGTGGAACCAACCTATATACCCTTCAACAGATGAAGGGATAAAGAAACTGTGGTATATATATACAATGGAATATTATTCAGTCACAAAGAATAATATTATTATGGCATTTGCAAATAAATGGATGGGACTGGAGAATATCATGCTAAGTGAAATAAGCTGAGCACAAAAAACCAAAGACCGAATTTTTTCCCTGATAAGTGGAGAATGATATGTAATTCATATATATCATTCATATATATGAATTTCATATTTTTGTGATCAAAGAACATACTCTGTATTATTTCAGACCTTTTAAGTTTATTTAAACTTGATTTGTGATCTAATGTGACCTATCAATCCCAGCTCCTGGTTTTCCTATGCAGTTGTAGAGGCTGGACAGGATTGTTTGATATCTGAAGAATGCTTCTGCTCACATCTCATCAGATGGCACATGATACCTGATTGTCTTTTTTTGTTATGTTAAAGTTGGTCAGTAGATTCACCCAGATCAGGTCTTTGTGAACATTTGCTATCCATTATAGTTTTTTATTAGCTTTCTGCCAATGACTATAGGTCACTGAAGCTCATCGTTGAGTTTTTATGAAGAACGATCTTTCACCAACTGAATATGAAAATGCATCTGTATTACTTTTACTTATATAGCTTGTATACAAATTGCACATTAAATGTTTTTCCTTTGGTTACCAAAAAAAAAAAAAAAAAAAACACAACAACAGCGCAATATGCATTCTCTTCAAGTGCACAGGAAACATTCTCTAGGACAAACCACACATTAGATCACAAATCAAGTCTAAATAAACTTAAAAGGTCTGAAACAATACAGAGTATGTTCTTTGATCACAAAAATATGAAATTATAAATCAGTAATAAAAATTTCACAAACATGGAAGTTAACACTATCTTACAGAGCCAATGGATCAAAGAAGAGATTACAAATGAAATCAGAAAAAACTGTTGAAGCCACCCTTAGTTTTTAGGATTTTATACTACTAACAAAAGCTGCAGTGCCACGTAAACATACTTCAGAAACTAAAAAAATCAGCTATTCAACAAAGCCCCTCATCAAGCATTTTTTAGTCACATAATAAATACTGTTCAAATGAAAAAGAAACCAAGAAAAAAATACTCTTAAGATGAATAAAAAGGAAAACCTATGGAATCAGGCAATAGCAGTGTTGAGAGAAATTCTGTAGCTGTAAACATTTACATTAAAAAATATCTCAGGCTGGAGTTGTAGCTCAGTAGAATGCGTGCTTAGCATGTATGTTGCCCTGTGTTCAATCCCCAGCACAACACAGACTAACAAAAACTTGACTTTAACATTAAGTTAATTTTAAGGAACTAAAAAAAAGAGAGCAAGCTAAACCCAAAGCTAGCAAAATGAAGGTGTATAAATCAGAATAAACAAAATACGAAGCAGAAAAGCAACAGAATCAACATCTCCAAAAACTGGTTGAGGAAAAAGATAGGGTTGGTGGGGGGAGACTCCTATTTCTAAAATCAAATGAAAGCAGTGATATTACTACTGAAAACACAGAAATAAAAAGGTTAAAAAGAGTATTGTGAACCACTGTAAGTCAATAAATTAGATAAACTAAATAAAACGGGCAAATTTTTGGAAACATAAAAATTACCAAAACTGGTTCAAGAACAAATAAAAAGCCTCAACTAACCCACAAATAGAAATAATGAGGTTGATGCTGTGATTAAAAAACTGGAACAAAGCAAAGCTCAGAACCACTGGCTTCACTGATAAATTAGATCAAATCCTTAAAAGAACTATTAATAATTGATCTCAAATTGTTAAAAAGAAAACTTTCTAGCTCATGTTAAAAGGCCAACATTACCCTAATACCAAAGCCAGTTAAACCACCAGAGAAGAAAACTATAGCCCCATATACCCTACAAGTATTATGCAACTGTTCAACAGACTACTACTAAAACAAATCAAGCAGCATATTATGAAGATTAGACATCATGATCAAGTAGGATTTATCCAAGGAAGGCAAGTTCAACTTTTGGAAATCAATTAATGTAACAGACCACATTAACAGAATAAAGGGGGTGGGGGAGGAAACTACATGATCATTTCAATTAATAAGAGAAAAAGCATGTGATATAACTTAATACCCTTTTGTGATAAAAAAAAATATTTAGACTAGGAATTGAAGGGGTCTTTTTCAATATGATAAAAGCTGTTTATGAAAAATCCACAGCCAGTATCACATTCATGTCAGCTGTAATAAAATATGGTGATAGAATGAAAACTTCTAAGGTCAAGAACAGGACAAATATGTCTGTTCTGCTGTTTCCATGAAATTCTACCCTGGAGTTCTCACCTGAAGAAATGGACAGGAAAAGAAACCAAGGACATTTATCTCGTAAAGGAATAAAGTAAAAATGATTCCTATTTACATATAACATGACTTGCAAAAGGAAATTCTAAAGAATTCACAAAAATACTAGTACGTTTAATTCAAGAATTCAGCAAAGTTGCAGGATACAAGATCAATATAAAAATCAGTTGTACTCTTTTACATTATTAGTGGGCAGTCTGAAGATGAAATCAAGATAAATAACTCCAGATAAAGCATCCAAAAGAACAAAATACTGAGGAATAAATTTGACCAAGAAGATATAAAAGCATGTATACTTTAAACTACAAATTAGTATTGAAAGACAACTAAAGAAGATGTAAATAAAAGCCTTCCTGCATTTTGTGGCTTGGAAGATGAAATATTAAGTGGTAGTATAACCCAAACTAACACACAGATTCAATGCAATCTCTAAAAAAAAATCCAACTGTTTTTTCAGAAAAACAAAAGCAGATCATCAAATTCATTGAACTGTAGGGAACCCTTTAGCCAAAGGAATGTTGGTGGGTGGGGGCAAACTGGTGGATTCCACATTTTTATGATTTCAAAACTTACTATAGGTTGAACATTCCCAATCTGTATGCTAACACCTGGTGTTTTGAGGGCACTGACATGATGCTGCAAGTGGAAAATTTCACATCTGACCTCATGTGATGGGTTGTAGTTAAAATACAGGCACAAGAAAAACATTCTATATAAAATTGTCTTCAAATTATCTGTGTTAAGTTGTATATAAACAAACGAATTTTGTGTTTAGACTTAGAGTCCATCCCCAAGATATCTCATCCCGTATATGCAAAAATGCCAAAATATCAAAAATATGAAATCCAAAACACCTCTGGTCTTAAGAATTTTTGTAAGAGATACTCAACCGGTACTAGCAAAAACCTAACATATATAGATCAGTGGAAAACAACTGTGAGTCCACTCATCTATGGCCAATTATTTTTATTAACAGTGTCAAGACCACTTAATTAGGAAGGGATAATCTTTTTAACAAATGGTTCTTGGACAGCTGGATATCAACATGCAAAAGAATGAATTTAGATCCCTATCTCACTATATAAAGAATTAGTGTAAGTACTAACACCATAAAAACAGATAAAAGGTACACAGTGATAAATCTTAATGATTTTGAATTAGGCAACAGATTCTTATACATGATACCAATAGCATGATCAACAAAATTAAAAAAATAGATGAACTGGACTTCATTAACATTTAAAGTTTTTTAAAAAATATTTTTAGTATTACCCTAGTATGTGTATGATTGCATGAATGGTGTGACTCTGCATTGTGTACAACCAAAAAAATGAAAAGTTGTGCTTCATTTGTGTACAATGAGTCAAAATGCATAATTAATTAGAATAAAAATGTTTTTAGTGATCTAATGGAACTAATGGAATTTCACATCAAATTGAGTGAAGTGAGATTTTCACATGCTAAAAAAGCTGACAGGGATGAAGTAACATCAACAAAACAAGAACTTTTAGCACTAGCACTAGACATTTCAGGCACAAAGTCACTGCAGGAATAATAAAGACCAAAGGCAATATTTCCTCTTTTCAATTTACCAAAAATTGGCGCGGGGGAGTGGAAGAGATGCAAATTATTATAACCTTAGCTTACTGAACTAAAATATGTCACTACTTTCTAGTCACTAAATTTTATCATTGAGACATAACACAGCTTTCAAATACTTCACTGTTACTTTCATTACATATGATTAAAATTACAAAGTAAATATTATATGCATCATTTCATTCTGCCTTTGAAATAACAAGGACTTATTAAAGATAAGAAGGCAACCTTAAAAAGGTGAAGTGGCTTCCTTAAGGTTACAAGATAAACAAGCTGAGGTCATCAGTCTGTTCCATTTAATATATAACAAACTTTTGAAATGCCTCACATTTGTTTTATGTGCTAAATGTTTTCCTTTCTCTTCAAGGTTGCTATCCCTTGGGGCTAAGCCTAGAAATTTTGTTTAGGCATTTTTCCTGGAAAATAAAAATACAAATAAATATAGATAGATATACAAGGGTAACTGCCAAGAATATTTAATGTTTGGAGACGTGTGCCCAAAATTAGGAGGTTACTGAATAACTATAATTATCAATAGGTTATAATAAACAGTCATAAAAATAATTCCAAAGATTGATACCTAATCACATAGAACAAAATTATTTTTGTATTAAAAATATTACAAAACAGTAAGCTTATTTTTCCCTTTTAAAAAAAACCTATGTATATCGTTTAAACATGTATTCTATACTAAGTAAATCTGTAAGAAAAAACCTTTAAAAAAAAATCACAGGTGATTTTTTAGTTCTATTCTTTATGAACTCATCTGTTTTTCTACTGTGTTAAAATGAAACAGTAGTAGCTGCTTTTCTTAAAAACTTCTGATTATCAAAAGCCACCTTTAAGTGGTATATGGGCTTTCTGATTATCAAAAATCACTTCTAAGTGGTGTATGGGCTAGAATACAACTTGGTGACTCTGGATAAGTATGTAATTTCTCTGGGCCTCTGTTTCTTGCTCTATAAAATGGATATAAGTACACATATACCATATTTCACCACATAATTACTGCAGAATTTAAGCCAAGTGTTAAAAGTGGGGTGTAACCATTATGTGAAGTCTGATTAAAAAATTGTGCTGGCATTATTTTAAAATCATTTATTAGTGAACTGGCTTTGGTAAAAGATCAGGATGCATGTAATACTCATGAATATACTTTAAAATTGAAAAGTCCAAATTGACACACAACATTTCCTTGTGGTAGTCAAGAGAACATTTTTCTGTTCTGGAAAAAAAAAAAAAAAAAAAAACAACAACTCATTAGTTGTTACTGATTTTTGCATTACAGCTGAAGTATTTATTACCCTTCAGGAACTTTACTACAGTGTTGTGAAGTATGGACTTAGAAAATTTGTGTCTGAAGATTCTGTGCAGCTATCACTGGTTCATTATCTGAAAAGTCATCCTCGGTACCACTCCGACAAGATGTATTTATTGTTAGTACTACAGCATTTTACACAAAACATGCAAGTTGGCTTTCAGAAATATACTGACAATTGCATGTGTGCTGAGAATTTTAGGCTTACAGTTCAAGAGAAGACAAATGCACAACCATATGCCACTGGTACAAACGTTGCTGCTATCTTTACCGTTTATGCAGCATGATGAAGAGAATTATACCATGTGATAATTACATGATGGAAGGTTATAAACTAATTTTTGGACTGAAAAAGCAATGAAATGGTTATATGGTAGTGGTGATTGTATAGGGAAATACAGTATTCTGCCGAGGTATAACACTAAAGGTTAATATGTAAATAACAAACTCTCAGTAAAACTTGATTACTAATTATCAAAATAAGTATTCCAAATGGGGGAGTAAAGAGTAAAGACTAGTGCTTCTTGAGCCTTGCACTACATTTCTTTTCCTGTAGGAATTTCAACATTTAAAAAAAATGTGGTATACATGTACATCATCTGTCAACCACAAAAATGGCAATTTCAAATGGATCCATCTAACTTAAAGCAAAGCATTTGAAATAGCTTTCACCTAAAAATAGTCTTTTTTCCTTACAACCACTGAGCATCTTGAACTCGGTATAACCTTATCACCCACTGTTATCACACTACATAAAACCATTCAAAAACCCATGCTTTTATAACACTATAACTTAATGGTTAATCTAATTATTCCGATAACATAAAATTATTCAGTTAACATAAAATCATGAAAAGTCTCTGTAGCACAAATGCATCAGCCAGACTTTCATTACTATAATGAAACATTTGAGGTTCCTTAACTTTATAAAGAGATGTATTTAGATAATATTTTGGGAGGTTCAAAGGCATAGTGCCTGCATCAGTTCTTAGCTACATCCCATGAAGGCATGGGAAGAGGCATCATATCAAGTCACACAGAGCTGGGTCAAGTCAGTCTCAGGCATTTATAAGAATCCTCTCTGGTAAATTAAACAACAACTTTTTTTTTTTTTAATAAGTTTATTTGTTAATTTTTTTTTTTTTTTTAATGTGGTGCTGAGGATCAAACCCAGTGCCTCACACATGCTAGGCAAGTGCTCTGCCACTGAGCCACAACCCCAGCCTGAAAACTTCTTAATCCCTTCTGAGGGCATATATAGGCTGACATCTTAAAAGTTTCACACAACCTCTCGATATTGAAATACAAAAACCAAACTTCCATCGGGATTGGGGATGGTGGTGGTAAAGGGCAACACTTACAGCAACAAATGGTATCATTCTCTTAACTTTTCCAATGCATTCTTTGTATTTGCAGGAAAAGAAAAAACAATAATGGTAATTCTAGTTTGGAAAATATAGACAAAAATTATCAGTGTGTAATGTCACAAGGACACCCTGTTATTAAAATTTCTTTATTCATTTTAAAAAGACTTTATTAAGGACTAATTATATGCCAGACACTGTCTTAGGAGCTAAGGGTCTCTATACTCATGAAGATTAAATTCTAGTGGCTATGGGGTAAAACAAATAGCTTTAGGTTTTTGTTTTTTTCTTTTTTTTTTTTTGGTACCAGGGATTGCATCTGGGGGTGCTTAAACACTGAGCCACATTCCCATCCCTTTTTTATTTTGAAATAGTGTTCTACTAAGTTGCTTAGGCCCTCCCTAAGTTGCTGAGGCTGCCTTTGAACTTGTGATCCTTCTGCCTCAGTCTCCCAAATCACTGGGATTACCGGCATGTGCCACCATGCCCAGCAAGCTTTATCTTTTTGAACAGTTATAAGACCAGTTACTTCAAGATGACAAGTTCTTAATAACACATAAAAGTTAGTTTCAAAGTCAGAAACCACAAAAGGCAAAATTAATGCACCATAAAACCTTAAGGAATTTGTTGCTAGACACAGTCTTACTAAAAGAATCTTAAGAAATGCTTTAAGGTCTAATTTATAATTCCTTTGTGTTAGAACAAGTATAGATAAACAGGTCACACTTGAATTAACTTTGGATATAAATGACAACATCTTTCCCACTTATTTGACACTGGGTTAAGGTTATTAAAAGACTATAATTTCAAAATCAACTGGAAAAGTCTTTTAATAATTGATGTTATATGCCTCCTAATGTTATTTGTAGAGAAGGATATTTCACCCCTGTGTACGACCAGCCAAAAATGTCCAACTTGAATCTATACTAATCAGCTTCTCATCACTGTGTGAAGAACCTGAGAAAAACAACTTAAAGGAGGAAAGATTTTGGCTCATGATTTCCTATCATGGTCAGCAGGCTCCACTGCTATGGGCCCACAGTGACACAGGGAATCATGGCAAAAGGGAAGGCTTAAGGCTATTCACCTAATGGTAGACAGAAAATAGAGAAAAGGAGCTAGGGACAAGATATTGTCACCAAGGGGGGGTGGATAGAGATAGTCACCAAGGGCACACAGCCCCAAGTACCCACTTCCCTCCAACTAGGTTCCACCTCCTACAAATTCTATCACTTCCCAATAATTCATTCAGATTACAATTAATCCATTGATGAGGACTAATCCATTGATGAGGTTAGTACACTCAGGATCCACTTCCCAAAGCCCCATCTTTGAACACTGCTGCACTGGGGACTAAGCCTTTAACACATAGTCCTTTGGTGGAAAATTTCAGATCTAATCTATAATACTGACCATGAATTAGTCAAATAAAATTCAGGAACATTCTGCAAGAATCTGTTTAAGAATCTTCAAAGAATTTAAGTAACATGAAAATGTACATACAATGTTAGAAACTTCTAGATTATAGAGATGCTCAAACTATTCTTGCTTGTAGCATTTCTCAAGGTTCAAATTTTAAAATGATTTTTTTCAAAAAAAATAAGCAATCCTTTAAGGGAACAAAAGAACAAATTTACTGGGAAATACAGGGTGATTACTTGTGATGTGTGGTCATATATTTAAAGTGAAACACATGATTTGTTTTTCTATAGTCATGATCCACTATTGTGGCCCATACACAGGAAATGCAGTTTAACCAAAATCTAGGTTTTATCAAGTGAATAAAATGGTGGGAGCTGAACAGGCATGCAAAGAAGTGAACATAAAAGAGGATCAAAAAATACCCAAGACAAGGCAAGACAGAAGAAGCGAGTTATGTGTAGTGCAAAAGTATCAGACTGTTGAAAAAAAGTGGGAGTTCTTCCAAACAGCAAGTAGGAAAGCTGAAGTTTAAATAAAAAGGCTTTAAGAGTTATATTTACATTAGCAATAAAACAGATGCATTCATCTACTCAATTATTTCTTCCATCATTAGTGTACTGGAACAACAATTTTTAGACTGACATATAAATAACACCATTAGCATTTATACTACCAAGTCATTTTTATCAGAAATATGTTAAGCTTCAGAGACAGTCTGCATTTCTTTATAATTCATTTGTAATAATAGTGGATCATTCCAGATTAACTATATCCACACACAAATAAAAATTCTGGCGAATAGAGTAATAGCTCAACTTTCTGGAACTTGGTCATCCTGATTGTCCAGTCCATAACTGGAAAAAAAAAGGACTAACCATAACCAAAAGGATGTCAAAAAGACCTTCCACTAAAATATATTAATCCATTTATAAGAGAAATACCTCAGTTTTCCCACAAATTCTACTTAACCTAAAGAACAACTTAAGCTAACTCTACCATGTGTTTTCCTGATTCACAGCTGATTAGAAATTGCCAATTAGTAAAGCAAAATGAGGTAGCAGCAGCAGGAAGTACACGAACAACAAAGCAGGAGACTGAAAAACTATAAAATGCAGAAAAAAATTTAGTGAACATGTTTGTAGCATAGGAATACCTTAATAAATATTTTCTGAAGACAGCACACTTTTAAAAAACCAGAGAACACTGTTATTAAAATGTCATTCTAAAGGAAATGCACTCTAATTCATTCTACACTGTATTACTTTAATATTAAAGCACAAGAAACACAAATACACCAATATTGCTTATAACTATAAATGCAAAATCCCTCAAAAATATTAGCAAATTCCCCAGTACGCTTATGTTTCCCAGTATGCTTATGTTCAAGTGGGGTTTATCGAAGGAATGCACGTGTGGTTCAACTTAAAAAAAAAAAAAAAAAAATCAAGCAATGTAACAATAGGAAAAGAAATCACTAATTATCTCAATTGCCACAGAAAAATCATTTAACTAAACACTCTTTCATGATAAAAATAAGCCAAACAAGAAACAAACAAACAAAACAACTCAACAAACTAGGAATTAAAAGGTATTATGAGTTGAAGAGTCTCCCAAAAAGATACGTTCAAGTCTTAGTCTCCAATACCTCAATAGGGTGACTTTATTTGGAAATATAGATATAATTAGTCAAGATAAGATCACACTGTGGCACAGGGTGGATCCTTAACCCACTGTGTTGTGTCCATACAAAAACACAGACACACACAGAGAGAATACCAAAGGCAGAGATTGGAAAGACACACATTTCTAGCCTTCAGAATTGTGAGAATAATTTTCTTTTGTTCTAAGCTACCCAGTTTAGGGGACTTTGTTATGGGAGCCCCAGAAAACAAACACCGAACTGAACTTCCTCAACACAATAAGGAGCAGTTATGAAAAACCCACAACTAATATACTCAATGGTGAAAGAATGAAAGCTTTCCCCTAAGAAAAGGAATAAAAGATGCTTGGTTTCACAGCAGGTATTCACCACTGCACTGGAAATTCAAGCTAGAGCAACTGAAGCAAGACAAAGAAATAGAAGGCAGTCAAATGTGAAAGCAGTAAAGTTATCCCCTAAACCAGAGAACAAAAAAATACAAATATATGTATGTATATATAAATACACACAAACACACAAGAAATTCCAAAGAATGTACACACACCAAAATGCTTAATAGAGCTAATACAATAATTTAATAAAATTGCAGGATACAGGATCAACACACAATTCCACACACCAGCATACACACTCCTAGAATGAATTTAGAAGAACAATGCCATCCCCTAAAATATCCAAGAATAAATTTATTGAAGGCAAAACTTGTACACTGGAGACTATTAATAAGGTTAAATAAATTAAAGAAGGCATAAATAAATGGAGATACCAAGCATTCATGGATTGAAAAACTTAGTATCACTAAAATGACTACAACATTATCTAGAGATTAAATGCAATCTCTATCAAAATGGATAGGATGGCTTGAATTCTCTCTCCCATCACAAACAAACACAAATGAAACACAAATGTTAGGATGACGTAGAAAGATTCAAACCCTCATATATTGCTAGGGGACTATAAAATGGTGCATACACTGGAAAATAGTCTGACAGTTCCTCAGAAAGTTAAACACAGAATTACCATATGATACAGCATTCCACTCCTAAGGTGTACATCAAAAGAACTGAAAATAGGCACTTCATTGATGTATATGAATGTTTACAGCAGAACTATTCACAATAGCCAAAAGGTATAAACAACCTGATATCTACCAGATGATGAATGGACACAATATATATCCAAAGAGTGATACATGCTATAATACAGATTAATCTCAAAAAGAGTATGTTAAATGAAAAAAAAAAAGACAAAAAGCCGTGTGTTATATGACCTCCATTTATATGATATATCCAGAATATGTAAATTCATTGAAACATACAGCAGACTGGTAAATTGAAGAAAGAGGGTAATAAGAAGTAACTATGGGTTTAAAATTTTCTTTGATGATAACATTCTGGGACTAGAAGAGGTGGTGGTCACACAACATTGTAAATGTACTACAGGCCATAGAGCTGCACACTTTTAAAATAGTTCATTTTATACACATATAATTTCACCTCAATTAAAAGTAATGTAACAAAATCATTAAGTCATTTAATACTAACAACCATGCTTCTTTCTTATTAAATTTTTTCTCTCAAATTTTTAGATGTACCTTCTTTGGTGTAGTCTGGTAACACTTTGAACTTTCCTTCTCATTTTAAATATTGACCTTGAATCTTATGAACATAAACTTACATTAAGATCTATACACTCAAAATGACCAAAACAGTATCTAAAGACCAAAACCTTTTCCAGAGCTTCATAGTTGTTCAACTAAATTTTGGCCTTTTTACATAGGGCTATTACACAGGCACTTAAGATTTAACAAGTCCAAAATATGAATCTATCATGAACTATCAAATCTGCTTTTTGTATTTCAACTTCCATTTTCATTAACAGAATACCACCTAATATGGTAATCTGAGAGGCATTTTCAAGTCCTCTTCCAACCCCGTAACTATTGGTCTTATTTACTCAAAGAAGCCTATTGTTCCCTTTATTTTGTATTTCTTCCATAACCCCTTTTTGTCCTCTTTAAACTTACATACTTCAAGGCTCATTTCAATTGGAACTTAGTACAATTATCATAGAGTAGTACTATTATACAAACAGGGACACTGTTTCTACTATGAAGGGATTAACTGCTACACAAATTGCCCTTCCCACAGTAAAGAACTAAAATCTAAAAAACCAATTTTTCTAGCACAGAACAGGCAGCTTAATATGATTCATGAAGAAAAATGAGTCAAGCTATCAACCCCACAACTTCGTGCTGGAAAGTATTTAGGTGGTTGTGAAGGCAGGTGGAGAGTTGAGGAGATAGAGACACAGACTTCAGAAAGGCCAAGAAGGCTACAATTTGTAGGGCAGAGTACCAAATAAACGTAAAGATACACAGATCAAGAGCCTTGGTTAGGAGCTGATGTCCATGGTGTCTTTGGATACTGCACAGGTACAAGAGAAAAGTTTCTAAGGCCAGGACTGAAAATGATTCTCAAAATATCTTTTAATATATAGGGCACTGGGTCAAATCCTCCTTGCTTTTCTGTAGGCCTACTTCAGAACCAGAATGGAGGCTGCTTTGAATCCTTCACATTTAGCAAATTGAATCCAGAAATATATAAAAAGAATAAAACACTATGACGAAGTGGTATTTATCCCAGGAATGCACCAGTAATTTAACATTTGAAAATCAATTTATATAATTTACCATATAAATACAGTTTAAAAATCCCAAATATCATCTCAAAACACAGAAAAACCATGTGAATCGTTTGGGAGAAAAACTCTCGCAAACTAGGAACATTAAAATACTTTCTCGACCTAATAAAGAACATCTGAGAAAAGTTATAGGGTTGGGGTATGGTTCAGTGGTAGAGCACTTGCCTAGCCCCAGGACTGCAGAGCAGGGGGGAAAAGTTCAACAGTGAATTTGTTGTACTCAATCATTAAGGACTACATGCTTTTTAGGGTAACGAAAACTCCCTGTATCTTGATTGTGGTAGTGGTTACATTATTATATAGTTATCAAAACTCATACTATAAATTAAAATTGGTGAAATTTATTGTATGTTAATGTATCAATGAAACTGTGCATGTGTGTGTGTGTGTGTGTGTGTGTGTGTGTGTGTGTACTGGGGATTGAAACGAGGGATGCTTTGACACTGGGCTACATTCCCAGAGCTCTTTTTATCTTTTATTTTAAGAGAGGGTTTCACTAAGTTTCTGAGGCTGGCTTTGAACCTGTAATTCTTCCTGCTCAGTCTCCCAAGTTGCTGGGATTATAGACATGCGCATGGCAACAAAACTGATTTTTACAACTACCATTAAACTTTCTTAAAAGTTATTCAAAAAGTTTAATCTTTTAAACAAGAGAGATGATTACAACAGGAATACTGTTCATTTATGTTACTACATCTAAGAATCTATAAATAACAAAATATAATTTTAAAATAAGGGGGTAACTGCAATGTATTTCCATTACTGCATGTTGAACTTAAAAATAAGAAGACTGTGCAACAGTCCATTTCAAGAGGTATTAAACTGAACTCTTAAGCAACTAGAATTTAAAACCATTAATTAAAAATAAAAAAATCAAGCACTATACTAAAATAACAGCAATAGAACTAGCTTTAATCTTTTTTTTTTATTCTTATGGTCATATGGTACCTAACTATATTTTCACCAAAGTTTTAAACATATAAATTACTTGTTAGGTGACCTGAACTAATTGGAGTTGTGTTAAGAATTAGACTATCGGGTTGGGGATATAGCTTAGTGGCAGAGCACTTACCTAGCATGCCTGAGGCCCTGGGTTCAATTCTCAGTGCCATAAAAGAAAGAATTGGGCTGGAACTACATTCTACCCTGTGCTTAAAATTTATTCATTTTCTTCAAACCAAATCACTCTGCTACTATGAAATTATTCGAGAAATTAGATTTTTAAAAACTTACAAAAATAAATGCTAATCCGTCATTTTATTATCTTTCAACCATTAAAGTATTTTACAATTGCTCACTCACATCTGTAAGGCTTAATTACTAGAGAAAATGAGAACTGTTTAAATCTAAAGCAGGAATCTAATGTTGTAAGAATCTGCATTTCTTCTATATTAAAGATGAACAGAAATGTAGAAACACAATGCTTGAAACACAATTCTCGAGTGTTTGTTCACGGAACAAGTAAATGATTAAGGGCATATCCCATGTCAATTCTATAAACTAATCCTTCTTAATTGAAAGAAGACTATAGTACTAGCAGGTGACAGTTTATCACCCACATTTCGCACCCTTATTAAAACTTAAAAGTCACCATTCCTCAAGAGACAATTCAATATGTACAGAACTTAGGTGACAATCAGACTAAAGAGGTAAGATGTACGTTTGAACAAAATCAGCATGCTTTTTATATAAGATACTAGTATGCTAGCTTTTTTTAAAAAACTTCATATTTCAAAGGAGATGCTTAAGAACAAATAAAATTAAAACTAACTTAACTCATGTTTTCAAACCATTAAAATTTGTAGTCCATTCAATTACTAAGGTTTCATGGTTAAGGTTAAGGTTTCATTTAAAATATACTCTAAAACAACAATCTTCTGCTACCCTACCTCTGACCAGCCCAGCTCAATTTTTCTAGTTTACATTAGGTAAAATAAACATAAGAGCAAGATTATTTTTAAAATAGTAAAGATAACTATACATTTCTTAAAAATACAACTCAAACCATATAAATCACATCAAGCAAAACTGCTGAATAAACTGGAACATCACAATAAGCTACCTTTTATACATCTATAACTATGCCTGTTTTAAAAGAAAAAAGCCTGTGTATGAGATAGGTAACATAAATAGTATTAGATTTTAAAATATTGGAAACTTCCAAATTATTGATTCAAATAATAATGATGTGTTGATAGTGTAAGAACCAAGTTATTCTAAATTTCAAAGTAAGATAAAGTTTAATGCTTTAGCATCAACTTAGCCACTTACTAGGTTCAAGAGAAGTCCAACAAAAACATTACTGGTCAACAAAACTCCTTCCAAATATCAAATGGTTATCTTAAGAATTAATAATCAAGACAATCAATCCTAATAATGAGAACTATAAACCTCTTTCAAAATTTAGCTTAAACAAGTCATGAATATTTGACAAACTGCTGGGATAGCACAGGTGAAAATTTAAACCAAATCTTGTTTTGATACTTCTATCCTACCTGTATCTTCAATAAATTCCACACATTTTTCAACAAACAGTGGTATGGGCTTCTCAGCTGTAACCAGATCCTGGAGGGGCATCCCAAAGTAATTACTTTCCCAATTTCTACGCGTTGGTGGATTGAAGTTCTTAGTTTTCTTTTTCTGCTATAAAAAAACATATTTGAGTTAAAACTATTAAAAATTAATCTCCCTCAGAATATTAGCATCAAGCAATGTAAACACAGTTTGGATCAAAGGAAATATTTACAAGCCATATCCAATTGAAATGTCCATCATTACAGGACTCATTACATTCTACTGGGAGTAGCAACCTGATCAATGGAAGCAAAAAATTGAACAGGAAAAAACATTAGCTGACTAGAAGAAAATGTTCTCTTTGGAAAATAAGACTAGACAAGGAGAGATGAGAAAGATTAGATAATAAAAGAAAGGGAAGATCATTTTTCAATGCCAATATAAAGAACAAATGAAGAATAAGCAATGCCCAATTCAGTTTTTGTGTCATCTGTTCATTTTATTTTGGCTTTTGAGGTAGATCCAAGGGAGGTTTTTGTATAAACCTGTATTTCTAAGAATAATTTACCAATTACTGATTATACAATAACATGTTTTCCAATCTACTATGTCTTAAATATTAAGATAGTTTTCAGAAGAAATGTATATTTTCATAACAGCAAAAACCAACACAAATTATTTTTTTCAGAATTTAACTTTTATCTAACATTAGGGGGGGAAATGGATTATTAACCAAGGAATGTTCATCTCAGAAACCCAAGGAAGTACTGTCTGAAATCAATGTTGGGGAAATTCTGGTTCAGTCTTTCTTGAGTATGGTATACAAAGTATCTTCAAAGATGATTCTATTATGCACACAGAGTTGAAAATCTCTAAAGTATAGGAAGACAAAGTTTTCAGAAATTTGAAGAGCTTAAGAGTACTTTTACTGACAGCCCTGGTTTCTTTTTCAGTCTAAAAATTTTTATTTTCTCTGGTATAAATCAGTAATGTATTCATATTGATCATATATCACCACTGGCTTACAAATAGAACAAAAAAATAATTTCCTTCTATTTTAACCTGACCAGAATGGTCTTGCCTTAGGACTTTTGCATGGGCTGTTCCTTTTGTCTTCAATGACGCCTACACGGATCACCCTACTAAAAACTACAAACTGCAATCCTACTGCTTGTCTTCCCCACTACCTCTTCAGTACTTCTAATCCTTCTTATCCTACATTTTCTCTTCTCAACACTATATAATTTATTCATGCATCATCTTTGTTTCAGGGGTGGGAGGGAGACATCCTCTGCTACAATAGAAGCTCAACATATGGGCAGAGATTTTGATTTGCTCATCAACACAACCCAAAGATCAAGAATACTACCTATGAAAGAAAACAGTACATATGGTCCTAAAAAATATTTGAGGTCTCAAACTGAAGAACACTTTGGAAGCTGAAAAGATCTCCCATATTCTTGGATAGGAAGAATTAGTATTGTCAAAATGGCCACACTACTAAAAAGCATTACATGGATTTAATGCAATTCCTATTAAAATCCTAATGACATTTTTCATAGAAAAAGCAGTCATGAAATTCATTTGTAAAAATACTCTTATTTTTACAGAACAGCCACAGCAATCCTTAGCAAGAAAAGTGAAGCAGAAGGCATCACAATACCAGACCTTAAATTATACTAGAGCTGTAGTAACAAAAATGTCATGGTACTGGCACCAAAACAGACATGAAGACCAATGGTACAAAACAGAAGATACTATAGTGCTGTGGCCACATCAATGTTTATAGCAGCTCAATTCACAATAGTGAAGCTATGGAACCAACCTAGGTGCACTTCAACAGATGAATGGATAAAGAAAATATGGTATATATACATGATCGAATATTATTCAGCTATAAAGAAAGAAATTACACCTTTTGCCGGTAAATGGACAGAACTAGAGACTATCATAACAAATGAAATAAAGCCAATCCCAAAAAAAGAAAAGCCAAATGTTCTCTGTGATATGCAAATGTTAACACACTGGGTGGGGGAACAGAAGTTCACTGGATCAGACAAAGGGGAATGAAGGGAAGGGAGGAGGGATAGGAATAGGAAAGACAGTAGAATGAATTGGACCTAACTTTCCTATGTTTATATATGAATACATGACCAGTGTTTTAACTCCATATCATGTACAACCATAAGAATGGGAAGTTACACTTCATGTATGTATAATATGAATACATTCTACTGCCATGTATACCTAAAAAGAAGAAAAATAAATACCCGTCCCCAAATTTGAGGTCTCTTCTAAAATAGTGATCTCACCATGTACTAGGAAAGATAAACAAACGGAAGTAAACCATCAAATTAGAGGCATGTAGTGAGTGCTACACTCAGTAAATCTCAATGAATATTAAAGGATCCAAACAGATGAAAAAAACAAAAGTGGGAAAAAATTAACAGGACAGTTTCAAAGTTCTCAGGAAAATTGCAAATCACAGGATTCACCTACAGGAATGCTCATGAGAAAGATATGTTAGGTATTCTTTACCTAGTCAATGTATATGTCATTCAGGTGTACATAACCACCATCTGCAAAATTTTTTTAAATTTCTCAAATATGTAATAATCAAATTTAAATTATAGCATGCACAAACTCCTTGAAAAATCATAAACACACAAAGAATCAATGAATGAACACTACAATGAAACATAAAACTTATTCTAAATAACAGTAGTATGACTATTAAATAAAATATATAATTAATTTTCCAGGTGATACTACAAAACATAAAAATTATTTGATAACAGGTCAAAACTAAATGTCTCAATCTACCCTAAAAAAGGGGTGGGTGGGATATAAGAGAGAATGTAATTATGTTAGTGTATGACACGGTATCGGAATACACTGGTAGGTTAAGCAAGGATAGTAAGCTGAAATAGAGGCCTTAAGATGGGTGCAGTGGCACACACCTATAATCCCAGAGGCTCAGGGGACTGAGGCAGGAGGATCAAAGCCAGCCTCAGCAAAAGTGAGGCACTAAGCAACTCAGTGAGACCCTGTCTCTAAATAAAATATGAAACAGGGCTGCAGATGTGGCTCAGTGGTTGAGTACCCCTGAGTTCAATCCCTGGTCCCCCGCCACCAAAAAGAAAAAGAAAAAAAAATAGGGCCTTAATATTTAAAGATAAAAATAAGCAACCCATAAATTAATAGCCCCTTTGCTTTTCTTATCTTTTTTCCCTGATGGCAAAGAAAAAAAGATAGAAAACCAGGAAAAAGCAAAATGAAGTTTATAAAGAGTGTAAATAGAATAAGATCAGCTATACAAAGAAAATTCTAAGACTTGGTACAAAACTAAACCAACTAACCATATGCCATTTAAACAAAGAGACTTAAATAAGTTAAAAATGACAGGCAATTGAATAAATTATGAACAGAAGGACTAAAACTCAACATAATATAGTTTACAAATCATCAACCCACAGCCAGCATCATACTGAATGAGAAAAAGCTGAAAACCTTTACTCTAAGACCAGGAACAAAACAAGGTGTCCATTCTCACCATTCTTATTCAACATAGTACTATAAGTTTTAGCCAGAACAATTAGGAAAAAGAAAGAAAAAAGCATACAGATAGGAAGAAAATCAAATCATTCCTGTTTGTAGATGACATGATTCTCTTTATACAGAAAAACCTAAAGACTCCACCAAAATACTATTAGAACTGATAAAATTCAGTAAGGCAGCAGGATACACAAATCAGTTGCTTTTCTATACATCAATAACAAATATGCCGAGCAAGAAATTGAAAACACCCAGAAACCACTCCGGATGCAGGAACTCACTCGAGAAATTTTTATTACATGGACAGAGAGTCTGCCTGCCTGCAGGGTGAGAGAGAAAGAGTGAGAAAATGAGAGAGGGGGAGAGAGAGAAATAGAGCAAGAATGGCAGTGGAGCTATTCTTTAAGTAGTGGAATTTCACAGACTTGTAACAATGGGCCAATGGCTGTTGAGGAGGTTCCTGAGCTAACAAACTGAACCAATGACTTGACTAGGAAGTTCGCAGGCTAGCAATCTAGGTTGTAAAATGGTGTGGGGGAGGGAGAACAATGGCGGCAGCAAAATAGCAGATCTGATGCCAGTAGAAATCATCAAAGTCATCCCATGCACAAAAACTACAAAACAATAACAACCAAAAAACCTAGGGATAAACTTAACCAAATCTGTAAAAGACTTCTAACAATGAAAATTATCAAACACTGATGAAAAGAAACTAAAGAAGACACAAAACACTGGAAAGAAATCCCATATTCATGGATCAGAAGAAACAGAGTTCAAATGTCCATACTAACCAAAGGGATTTACAGAGTCAATGCAATCCCCATCAAAAAACCAATGACATTCTTCAGAAACAGAAGAAAACAATACTAAAATTCATACAAAAACACAAAGACCCTGAATAGCTGAAGCAACCTTGGGGAAAAGAAAGAAGTTGGAGGAACCACAATACCTGATTTCAAAACGGAACCAAAACAACATGATATTGGCATAAAAAAAGACAGATACAATGAAACTAAAGTGATATCAAAAATAAACCCAAAATGACTACAGATAACAGATTCTTGACAAAAGTGCCAAAAACAAATATTGGAAAAACATACATTGGACAGCCTCTTTAACAGTGCTGGGAAAACTAGATACACACATGCACAACTTGACCCCTACATTTGGCCCTGTACAAAAATCAACTCAAGATAGACCAAAGACCTAAATAAAAACCTGGAAACTCTGAAAGTAAAGAACAAACACTAAGACATTGATGTGGCAGTGATTTTCTGCCCAGGACCTTAAGAGCACAAGAAAAAAAGCAAAAAATGGCAAATGGAATTACATCAAACCAAAAGTCTTCTGCAGAGCAAAGGAGACAACAGAGTGAAAGGACAACTTACAGAATGGGAGAAAAATATCTGCCAACTAACTATCTCACAGAGGGTTAAAATTCAGAATATAAAGAAACCAACAACAATTGAATTAAAACATGAATAAATTGGCTGAATAGATACTTCTCAAAAGAAGAAATATAAACAGCCAATAAACATATGAAAACTGGCTCCAAATCATCAACCATCAGGGAACTCGCATATTAAAACTACAATGAGATACCAACTCACCCCAGTTAAAACAGCTATTATCCAACAAAACAAAAAATAAATGCTAGCAAGGATATGGAGAAAAAGGAACTCTTATACACTGTTGATGGGAATATTAGTACAATCATTATGGAGGGTCTTCATAAAACTGAAAATAGATATGATTTCAGCTATCCCACTTTTACATATATATACAAAAGAAATGAAAACAGCATACCAGATACCTGCACACCCACGTTATCCGTGGCACTATCCATGATAGCTAACATATGATATCAGCCGAGATGCCCACCAACAGAAGAATGGGTAACAACAATACTATGGAATTCTATTCAGAAATAAAGAAATCCTATCATTTACAGCAAAAGGGATGGGACTAGAGGGCTTTATGTGAAGTGAAATAAGCCAGATGAGAAAGTTAAGTACCACAAATTTTCTCTCATCCGTGAAAGCCAAAAATGTTAACCTGGCAGTAGAATAGTGACTACGGGTTAATTAAAAAAAAAAAAAAAAAAAAATTCAAAGTAAAAAATATAACAATCCAAGAGAGATGGAAGAAATGATTTGTAACTATAGTGTTAACACTGGAGTTGTCTTCAAGGCAAAAGGCTTTGAGTAATACAAAAAAGACTCACTTGATAACTATCCAGAATTCAATTCATCAAGTAGTAATAAGTTATGATAGAAATAAATATAAACAACTATGGAAACAAAAAACATAAAAAAAAAGATCTCCTTTAGTCCTCATCAGCTCAAGTATGTCTAAAGTAATGACAATAAAGGCTTAAATTAAGGTGGATGATTTTAATATATTTATATGTACTGACACACACTGAAGTTTAAGAATAGTATAAGCAGCACAATACCATCTCTAAAAATAAATCATTCATATCAATGTAAGTACAGTTGACTCTTCAACACTACCAGGGGTTAAGGGGTGCTGATCCCTAATAAAAAATCTGAGTATAATTTTAAAAAATTAATTAAGCTCTTTATGAACAGATACTTGTACTTTGTTGACTTTTTTGAAAAAATCAAGTTGTAAACATTTATTACAAATTAAAAAGTAGATTTAAAAATTTCAGATATAACCAGATTACAAAACAATTTAAAAACCCTTTAAAAATACACTGAGAAAAAATTAGAATTTAAGTAAAAAAAATGTTTTTACCAAAAAGATATGTCTTTAGGTAAAAACAATAAAAGCCTTTTGCATGCTACAAAGATAATTCAGACAGTCTATCTGGTCAACAAGTAAAAAGCAAGCACTGTTAAGGGCTTCATCTCCAACCTCTTATTCATTTCTTATTGCCAGAATTCTGTTGGATGTGTTCCATCACATTTCCCTGCACAGGAGAGTTGGAATACTGTGCTCAACATCCATAGCATTTCTGCACGTAGGAAAGTAAGAACCTTCATCTGAATTAGGGCAAGTGTTGCTAAGCCTGCTATTTGGGAGTATCTGTTGTTTTTCCCACTCTCACTATTCTGGTAATTCTGCTGGTAATTGTACAGAGGACCCATAGGACATGGAGAGCGTCTATAATGTTTACAGTCTGTTGCATATTTTCTGCCTTGAACTCTAGAACTTCACCAGGCCCTGCAACATTTGATGACTCCAAATGTACTCCTTCAACATCAAAACCTAGACTCTTCCTCCCATACACCTGGGAAGTACTTCCTAGGGCTATTCTTTATGGCAGTCTGATATACAACTACATCTTCCTTGGTGTTATTAATGGTGATAAAACCGTATCCAGTTTCTTACACTGAATGATTTTACTATTCCAAAAATCTTCACTGTACTAACTTTCCTGGTTCTGTCCACCAGCAGAGACTGCCAATGTGAGTCAGCCTTTTGTCCCCTTTCTGCACCACTGCTTTTGGTGCCTGGTTTGGTGTTGGCAGTGCTGTTTGGGGGTGGTAGCAGTTGTGGCAACTGCAGATCCTCTTAGGCTTGGTACCATGGGAACAGTAGAGCTGCTCAGAGCCCACTGGAGTCTCCTTTTGGCTCCTGACTGAAATCTGGGTGTAATTTTTACCCCAAATCTACTTACTGTTGACCAGAAACCTTAAACATAAGCAGTTAATTAACACTGGAGGTACTGGGGATGGAGCCCAGTGTTGCTCTACCACTGAGCTACATCCTCAACCTGTTTTATTTTTTATTTTGAGACAGGGACTCACTAAGATGCCCCAACTGGACTTGAACTTGTGATCTTTCTGCCTTTGCTACTAGAATTACCACTGTACCTGGCTACATATGGTGAAAAATAAGGTCTTTACCCGGAGTGGGGGGAGAATACACAGATAGTTATCTGCTCAATTGGTTGGAGATGAGCTCAGTCTAACAGGAGGTGGCTACAAAATTATTACAGTAAATCAGTTTTGTACTACAGTTAATTTAATGTAGTTATGAATTATATATTCCATCTTTACATGTGTTTACACTGCTCTTGACTGAATGGTGCCATTTACGATTTGCATGTGTTACGTTTTAGTATAGTTTAGCTTTTTATAAAAGATCTGTGTATATGTTCTGGTAGTAAATGATAACTCACCTACATGTATTTTATGCATTTGTGACATATTTAACTTTTTCAAAATGTTTTCAATATTTCCAGGCTATACCAAATCTCCAAATAAAAACTCCAAACCTTAAATGGACTTGTGCAGTTCAAACCTGTATTATTCAAGGGTTGACTATGTACAAAAATATAAACAAAGAAGGGGTTACATAGTATTACAATGTAAGTCATACATTTCCTTTTGTAAAGGAAAAAAATTTTGAAAGGAAAAGGATCACTTGTATAACTAGGAAAAAATATAAAATTTAAAAAATTATCTATAAATTCTCATTTCTCTTTCTAAAAGGAAAAAGATGGCTTACCATTTGAATTTTCTCTCTTCACTATATACTCTGGTCCCTCTGTCCTAAACTCAAGGGATTTTCGACATATCCTAGCATACAATTAAATCAAAGACACCAACTTAACTACAAGAACTACCTAACCTCTCTCTTCCTAATGCTCTCAAACCACATTTCATTATGTTACTGCCATGACCAACTTTCCTGTAATTCTACCCTGTTTCATATTTTCCCACTTGTAACAACCACAGTACAAATCCTCCTTTCTCTCTTCTTCTTTGGGGCTACTCCTATTCCTCATTTTTTTTTTTTTTTTCTTTATCATCAATTTGTCCATCTCCTGGGACATTCTTATGAACATACAAATACTCTCATCTTTCTGATCTTTAAAAACAAGTCCCAAAACCCTACTCTGATACCACATTGCTTTCTAATCACTGCCTAAATATTTGCTCCCTTCCACATGAAAAAAACTTGAATGTCATTTAAATCTTCATTTTTCACATCTCATTCACTCGTCAATCCACTTTCATCTAGCTTTTCATACCATCCCATTAAACCAACTGTGATGATCAGATACTTTCATACGATCAAATTTTTAAAAAAATTCTTTCTTCATCCTTAATTTTCTCCTCAAGTACCTGTTCTTTTGGCTTCCAGACCACTAACCTTTACTTGTTTCTCTCTTTTCAGTCTCATCTGCCAACAGCTCTTCCTTTTCTAGCCAAACTCAGTTCTTAGCTCTCCTTTCTTCTCTAGCTATAATCTGCCCTTGAATTAATTTATCTAATCACACAGCTTTTAATTCTGATAACTCCCTCTGAGTACCAGTCATATATTTAATTTTTAGACTATTTGACATTTCCACTTGGATATTTATATTTGAAATATAAAAAATACAAAATAGATGTCTTAACTCCCTCCTTTTCACCATTTCAGTACATCTACCTAGTTGTTCAAACCATAAATCTAGGAGTCTTACTTTCAAAATGGTATCTAGAATCTGGTTACTTTTTTCTTTCTTGGTACCTGAACCAGAAATAATATCTAGTACATGATAGATACTTTGTAAAGTAGACAAGAAGCAAACAAAACTGTGAACAAGAACCTGAGGAAAGTCTTTACCATGTAAAATTTCTATGCTGCTGCTTTATTTACCAGTTTACAGAAACCATTTCATTTTCCTAATTCTTCATTCTTATGAGAGGCACTAGACAGCTATGTCTAAGCTTACATATCCTAACTGAAACCAGATTTATACAAAAGAATGATTACTTGCTGTAAGTTATGGTAAGAACTGGCTAGCTCTATGTGAATTCATTTCGATATAAAGAAAGATGCTTTCAACAATGTATAAGCTGAGAAATACAACCTGCTAGGTTACTGTGAAGGATACAAAAATCAGGAGAATTTAATATACTCAAGAAACATACAATCTATTATGAAGAGTAAAATACCCCATTACCAGTCATTTAACAGCACATACAAAATGGTATGTTAAGCGACAAAATAACTAGATGGAAGGCTTAAACCCAGACTTCAAAAGGTAAACCTCATCATCCACTTATCAGAGAAAACATGAGGTCTTTGGTTTTTTGAGATTGGCTTATTACACTTAGCATGATATTTTCCAACTCCATCCATTTACCTCCAAGTGCCATAATTTTTATTACTCTTTATGACTGAATAATATTCTATTGTATATATATATATATATACCAGTTTTTTTTTTTTTTTTAAATCCATTCATCTACTGAAGGGCATCTAGCTATTGTGAACTGAGCTGCTATAAACATTGATGTGACTCCATCACTGCAGTACGCTGATTTTAAGTCCTCTGGGTATAAACCAAGGAGTAGGATAACTGGGTCAAATGGTGGTTCCATTCCAAGTTTTCTGAGGAATCTCCATACAGTTTTCCAGAGTGGCTGCACCAATTTGCAACTCCCCCAGCAATGCATGAGTGTGCCTTTTCCCCCACATCCACACCAATACTTATTATTGCCTGTGTTCTTGTTAATAGCCATTCTAATTGAAGTGAGATGAAATCTTGGGATGGTTTTGATTTGCATTTCTCTAATTACTAGAGATGATGAACACGTTTCCAAATATTTATTGATTGCCTGATACATAACGGGGGGGGGGGCAGGGGTAAGAGAAGAATGGGAGGAACTTTCGATTTATGTAGAGAGAATGGGGGCATCAGAGGAAAGAAAGAGTAGACTGAGACAGACATCGTTACCCTATGTACATGTATGATTACATGAATGGTGTGAATCTACATCATGTACAACCATAGAAATGAAAAGCTGTACCCCATTTGTGTACAATGAATAAAAATGCAGTTTGTTAAAAAAAAAAAAAAAAGATAAACCTTATGTAAGAAGAAATGAAGTTAGGGACATTTTAAGAATTTAGAAAGGAGTTTGTAAGTCTATAGATTCTATATATGATTTATTCACTTAAATATTTGGGTGCCTTTTAACTAGTACCTATTGTATTAGGAAAATAACTAGAAACTGCTGATTATATACTGCTCACCATATATCAATATATAGCCTAGTCTAGTTAAGGCTGTGTACCCAATCTTAATTTTCTTATCAGCTGAGACAACTACTATTTTACATTATTTGGATATCCCTAGAATTTAAAAGTATGCATAATAAGAGCAGAGAGGTAGACAAGGGCTACAATGCAATGGTTTTAGGTGAGGAGTCTGAAATTTATACAGAGGTTACAAATATATTTTGTAGGGTAAGTGATTAGGTACTACTGAGCACTATCCCTCACAAAAGTAACCTAAGGAGCCATTTGAATTAATGTTGAATGTAACACAGAAACTCAATTAAAAAGTTATCGCACACAAATACTGGCGAGAATGTGGAGAAACTAGATACATCATATATTGCTAGTAGGAATTTTATTTTTCTTTTTTTTTAAATATTTTTTTGCGGTGCTGGGGATCAAACCCAAGGCCTTGTGCTTGCAAGGCAAGCACTCTACCAACCGAGCTATCTCCCCAGCCCACTAGTAGGAATTTTAAATGGTACATCGTACTCTGGAAAAGAATCTCTCATGTGACTAAATATAAAATTACCACGAGACCTAGCAACTGCATTCTTGAGCATTTATCCCAGAGACATGAAAACTCTTGTTCATATAAAAACCTACTCTCAAATGTTCATATAATTTTATTGATGATTGTTAAAATCTTGAAATAACATGATATACTTCAACTGGTTAAAAAAACTGATATATTCACACTATGGAATGTTATTCAACAATAAAAAGGAATAGTTGATACATGCAATGACTTGACTGAATCTTAAGGGAATTATGCTGAATGAAAAAAAAAGTCAAGCCTAGAAAGTTACACACTATATGATCCCATTTATATAACATTCTTAAAAGGGCAAAATTATAAACCAGGTGTGGTGCTACACACCTATAATTCCAGCTACTTGGGATGCTGAGGCAATCTCAAATACCAGGCCAGACTGAGAAATTTAGAGACATGGTCACAAAACAAAAGGGAGTAGAGCGCTAGGGATGGAGCTCTGACAGAGTGTCTTTGGGCTTAATCTCCAGTACCAGGGCTGAGGTGGGGGTTGGGGCAGGGACAAGAAATATCAAAATTAAAGAAATGGAAAACAGCTTAGTTGCTGCCAGATTAGGTTAGGGGTGGGGGAATGAGTAAGGAGGAGGGTGTGGTTATAAAAGGATAACATAAGGGATCTTTTTGGTGATGAAGGCAGGACATACAAAAAGGAGTACAAGCAAAACTGGGGAACTTAAGATGTGGATCATAATAATGTCAATACTCTAGTTGTGAAATTGTACTAGTTTTCCAAAATGTTATACCATTGTGGGAAAGCAGGAAAATGGAACATGAAACCTCTGTATTATTTCTTACAATGGTATGTGACTCTACAATTATTTAAAATGTTTAATTAGGAAATAAAAAAGGTCATTGCAATTATCCAAATAAGTAATGACAACCTCAACTAAGACTGTGAAAATGAAGCAGAAGCTACACATTTTGCAGCTGAATAAAAGTAGCCAAGTATTGTAAATAGCCATAGCATGTATCCCTGGTTTCATAGTACTACTTTCCTAAAAGCACATTCTTACTTCTTACTCAGTCTTGGTAAGGACAGGGAAGTAAAAACTATGATCAATGAGAAAAAACCTGCTTTTCCTACTGAACAAGTACAATCATGTCATGAATGACTAACTTCTAGAAACTCACAGCAATTTCTTTAAGGACCACCTACTAAACCTTGGTTTCTCAACTTCAGCATTATTGACATTTTGGGCTGCATAATGTTCTGCTGTGGGAAGTGGCCTGTGAATCCTAGAACGTGTAGCAGCACCCCTGACTTTTACTGATTAGATGCCAGCAGTAACCCCCTAAACCCAGTATGTCAGCCAAAAATGTCTCCACACATTGCCATATGATCTCTAGGGCAATACTGACTCTGGTTGAGAACCACTGTTAGGCTAGTTAAAAACAAGGACCAAGGGCTGGGGTTGTGGCTCAGTGCCTAGCACATGTGAGGCACTGGGTTCAATTCTCAGCACCACATAAAAATAAATCAATGAAATCAAGGTATTGTGTCCATCTACAACTAAAAAAAAAAAATATATATATATATATAAAAAATGAAAGACAAGGACCAAGAACTCAAGATGGGAAAATGAATACAGAAATATTCCGAGGAAGTCTGAGAAACTTTAAAAAATAAAAAAAAAAGGTTCATACATGACTCAAGATTGGGAAATACCACTGTAGAGTATACAAAGATGAATGATAATAATTAATGTTTACAATGTAGGAAAAAATACACAAAAATTTGTATACTATACATAATGCAATTACTTTAGGTAGGGAAGAAGAAATACTACATTATAGAATAACATCAGTTTTAAGAAATTCAAGTGAATGGGTAGACTTCTACCCTGCTTCCCCAAATACATATTTTCAAGTATATTCAAAAGTATGTTACGTTTTATATGAGACCTCACATTCATTCTTAGAACCACTGTTGTTCCCTTTGCTTACTGTCTCATCATTAAGTACTCTTAGTTACTTTAATAGTTGCCAATCAGAGCATTAGCAAAGAAAGAAGAAAAATTTCATTGTGTCTTCCTTTCCCTCACATCTTATAATGGGGTCTTAAACTGGGGTTCACATGCCTTTAGGGAGTAAATGAAACCCTTAAAACTCCAGTAAAATTTTATGCATAAGCATTTTTCCAGTGAAAATACTCAAATCTTTCCTTGGATTTTCGAAGGGCTAAGAAGAAATTTCCAAAAGTTCACAACAAGGGCTGGGGCTGGGGCTCAGTGGTAGAATGAGGACCTAGAAAGAAAGAGGCACTGGGTTCCATCCTCAGCACCACATTTTAAAAAAAGCACAAAACAACAACAACAAAAAAAAACCAGTATTGTGTCCATTTAAAAATAAAAATTATATACAAAAAAATTCACAATTATTTTATACAGAGTATGCAAGGTATATCTTGTTTGGACAGTTAGATACAGACATAAAAGCCCCTTTGTTACACCCATACAGTTTGTTCTAAGGACTGGACAAATCAAAAATTACTACTTTTAAAAAGCAATCCTCCTTCCGATTGGGCTTTCTCTTCTTTAAAAGTCACAGACTAAACCTTGTTTACTTTAGTACTCCTTGACAACATCAGTGAGATGACAGGAAAACATTACAAAGATAGAAACGATAAAACTATGTCGACTAGGGAGGGCGGGGGGGGGGGGGGAACAACTCTTCTAGGATTGAGTGGTACAATTTGTAGTATACCAAAATTGAAGTTTATAGAATTGGCAATTCTATATATTTACCTATAGTCTTACAATAGTAATAAGCGTCCATCTACATTATAAGAACAGAAGATTATACGAGTTAAGTAGTTCTTTGACTCATATTAACTATATTCCTACCAATCAATAATCCACTGCAGAAATAAGTAACTTAATAAGTCTCATTAAAATATACAAATCTGAAATATACTTTTAAAATTAAACACCTAATTACATTTCAACTGCATTTGAAAAGCAACAAATCATGGTTAAATGGATAACAGAACAAATTCAAAGAGACAGTAAATAGCATACAGTAAAAATACAGGTAGAAATACCTAAATTTATATAATTCCATAAATTAGTGAGGCCAGCACCAGAAATGCTACTAAAGAAATCAATTTTTACTTTACACAAACATCATAGATCTAGTTAATGATCCAGAGATAGAGCAATTTAGCCAATTAGTAAGCAACAGAAATATTTACTAAAGTCTCAGTGAATGTTTTCCAGATAAGACAGAGATATGAGGAAAGAGGAGTTTTGATAAACCTTGTTGAAAATACAAAATATATTTAAATTTTTAAAAAACCAATTTTACTAGACTGAATTCCCTGAGAGCACAGACAATGACTAAGTTATCCCTCTATTAGCTTCTAACGATGTTCAGGCACAGCAGGTATTCAATAAAATACTTAAGTAAAATGACAATTTCCTCAAGTCAAAATAAATTACAATTATTAAACAGATTCTTTTATTACCAGTTCTCTTATTACACTACAAAAACAAGGCCACATGTATTTGTACTGACTTCAACTGATCACAGCACAACAAACTGTGCTAAGTTAGGTAGATGAACTATAAACAGTATATAAATTTTGTCCATAGTGGACATCATGATTTTCATCCTTTAGAAATTACTCCAATTTAGAGGAAAGCTAACTTCACGCAGAGCTCCTGGGATAAAGGCTCAGATCTATATTCAGTAGTGTAATTCTATTCCTCTGGTCAGAAAATATTGGCTAGGAGATAAAGGATCCAATTCAAGACAGACAGCAAAAATGCTAATTGAAGGACTTAGACTAAAAAAGATGCTAACTGAAAAGTCTGAGAAAGTTTTCTCATTCTTCTAAACATACTTCCCGATGGGAATGTGTATGCCTATAAATCCAGAGCTACCAAGAATACTGAGGCAGGAGGACTGCAAGTTTGAGGCCAGCCTGGGCAACTTAGCACAACCGTGTCTCAAAATGAAACACAATGTGTTGGGATGTAGCTCAGTGGTATCGCGTTTGCCTAGCATATCCAAGGCCCTGGGTTCAATTGCCAGTATTACAAAAAATTAAAATTAAAAAGTAAAAAAACAAACAAAAAGCACAACTCCAAAACTTCCTATAGAAAGATGACCCTCTCTTTTTAAATTTTTTTTTTAGTCCTAGACACAATACTTTCATTTACTTTTATTTATTTATTTAAATGCGGTGCTGACAATTGAACCAAGTGCCTCACATGAGCTAGGCAAGAGCTCTACCACTGAGCCACAACCCCCCACCTCTCACTCTTTTTTACTGGGTGTGTCTAAAAGGTAATATGTATATAATTGATATATTTTATCAACTGCCAATAAACCTAAGCAAGAAATTCCCAGAAAACAGATTTTTTAAAAATTTTGAAACTTTTAAGCATCAAGACTTTGTTAAAGAATCCTTGCTCGTAAAACAAAATGCAAGTCTAAACCATCAGACCTGTAAATATTTTTCTGTTTCTTGACAGCCAATTCACATTTAGACTTAATTAAATTTCCTTCAAAAACTCGATGTATTTCAGATGTGAACACTGACAATCAATCTAGTAATTGTCAAGAGGTTAAAGAATATACACAAAAATCCCAAACTATGCTTTTCCTACAATTTATGCATTTCCATAGCGTTCAATACAGACATGTTTTCATATATTTTATTACCTTTATATCTGGAATGAAGAAGTTAGAAATCACGTAAAAATGGTGGTCACCACTGTTTGGTTAGTGGTATTTATTTTTTAAAAAGCGTTTTACTTGATAAAGACTGTAAGGTTCCAGAAATCACAAGTTCTGAAGATTTACTACATTCTAAAGGATCTACTATATTAATGGCATGGCAAGTTGCTATTAGATGTTATTAAATTAACATCTTGTATCCCAATATACACATATTAATATCTATCTCTTCAAGGCTTTTCAAAATAAAACATTACCTATTTTCATTTTCCCTCCACCCCAAAAGGCTTTAAACCCTCCAAAACCTGGTTAAAGCACTAGCAATCTTGTAAGCCAGACAATATCTGATAGTGCATTTAAATAAGGGCACAGTAAAATGCTGAGAAAAGAACAAGGTCTGGAAAGAACATTTGGGAATAAAATAAGATTTGGTCAATGGTTAACATAAGGGGATGAAAAGAGCTAAGACCTGGAAGAGAGGAAAACAATTTAAAAAGAATTTACAAATGAAAAATCATTACAAGATTGATTTACATAAATGCACCATAAAAATCAACAAGTATTTTACCATTTACTCTTGCTAAACCAAACTGACAACAATGAAGTAGATACTGAAAAACACAAATCAGCATGAACACAGATACCTGTATACCTCCCCCCTTCAATGAATACTAAACATGAGTTAAAAACTGGCAATTTTATTAATGACTCAAATTTTCTCAGTCTCATTCTCTTAAAGCATTGCTTTTCAAATATTAGTTTATGAAATTAATTCAGATTACAGCTAGCACTTTTTTTTTTTTTCACTGTGATAGATCAGAAAATCAAAATATGGTACAGCGATCAAGCACAGTGGTGCAAATCTATAATCCTAGCGACTGGGGAGGCTGAGCCAGGGGGATCATAAGTTTGAGGTCAGCCTCAGCAACTTAGTGAGGTCCTATCTCAAAATAAAAAAATAAAAAGGGATGGAGATGTAGCTCAGTGGTAAAGTAGCCCTGGGTTCAATCACCAGTACAAAAAAAGGTATACAGTGAAACTAGGTATTTTATTGCCATTTCAATTATAGAGAAATATTTATGTACTACACCCTGATTTTAAACAAATTCTCACTGCTGGTTGTAATCAGGAATGTCTTCTTACAGGTTTTGTTCCCATAACACTAAACTAATTTGGAGTATTAAAAAGATAGCTAAGTATGAACCTTTCTCTGATTCTAAATGGATGGCCTCCCTAGATGCCATTAATGCCCAGAATTACAATTTTCCAGGTATCAAGGAATCTAAGTGAAGATTCCTACACTTTGGCTTCTATCTTAGAATTAAAGAATGAAGGTAAAGAGAATGATGATATCTCTGGTAGAAGAAAAACCAAAGTGCATAAGCTCAATTAAAAATTATAGGAGTATTTAATTATAAAATGAGTCAGAAAACTAATCCAGCAAATGGAACAAAGGATGTTCTGAAATATAGGCACAGTACTCTGGGATACTTTAGGCCTGATACCATTTTTGAGCAGTGTGATATGCCAAGCACTTGAAATACCTATTTCCAGTTCCTACCACAACACCAAGGAAAATCCTGTAAGTAATTCCTAATTTACAGGTAAGGAACCAACAACTACAGAATGGTCAGGGTTAGTAGTTTGTTTTTGTTGTCTTGTTTTTGTGAGGCTACAGAACCCAGGACCTCATCAAATGCTAGCTACTTAAGTGCTCTAATACTGAGTCATACCCACAGGGGTTTATTCTTACTGTCTGCTTAATTAAGGATCATCTTGGTTATTTGTTATTTGGTTATTCAGCACTGGCAGTTCCTCAAAGATCTTTGTTACGCAATCTTCTATATTCACTCCCAAGGAGATTTCATCTATTACCATTTCTATTTCATTGTCTCCTAAATATGTATCTCTAATTCAGACCTCTCCTGAGTGCTCTTAACTGCCTTCCCAACATCTCCACTGAACTCTATAACCAAAGTTATAATTCCCACTTCCCAACTCCAAACCTGGCAAATTTATACTGGTCTATTATTGGATTTCAAAAATTAAGTATCAGGGCTGGGTTTGTGGCTCAGTGGTACAGCACTTGCCTGGCATGTGTGGAGGCACTGGGTTCAATTCTCAGCACGGCATATAAATAAATAAATATAAAGGCCCATCAACCACTAAAAAAATATTTAAAAAATTAAGGATCAAAAAAATAAATTAAGGATTTATGAACCTTAACTATAAGGTGAGAATTTTATTTAAAATTTTTGTTCAGTCATGAGTAAAATAGACAGGTATTTTTCTTCTCTTATACCATCCTTGTCTGGTTATAAAATTAAGGATAAGCCAGGTGAGGTGGCACACACCTATAACCCCAGAGACTCCGTAGGCTGAGGCAAGAGTATCACAAATTTGAGGCCAGCCTCAACACCTTAGCCAGATCCTGTCTTTAAAAAATAAAAAAAGAAAAGAAAACCAAAGAAAAAACCAGAAAAGGGCAACGGATGAACCAGCTCAGTGGTAGAGCACCCCTGGGTTCAATCCCCAACATTGTTAAAAGAAAAAGTAATTAAGATAGATAAAATAGATGACTTATGAGAATGAACTGAAGAATGTATTCTTTTTTATCTAGTCTCTGGAATAATTGTTTTTAACAATGGCATGACCTGTTCCTCAAAAATCTTCTGTAAAAATTACCTGTGCCAGGTACTTCCTCAGTGGGAAAATTACTTCACATTTTTTTATTAAAAGCTTTCTTACTTAGGTAAATTGTGTTTTTTTAGGAGCTTATTTTGCTAACTTCCAAATGTGTTAGCATAAAATTATAGTACTCTATTCAATCTAATTTGATCTATCTCTAGTTACGAACCTTTTATTCTCAGTGTTTATGCATTCTCTTTTCTCATCAGTCTTATTAGGTTTGTCTACTTTTCTAGTCTTTTCAAAGAATCAACTTCTATCTTTGTTAATTTCTCAAGTGGTCTCTGAAACTCTATCACTTTATAATTCAATGGTTCACACCTATCTTTTAATATGACTATTTGATACAAAATCTTTTTCCTAATTATAACCTGCATTCCAACACGGCTTACCTTATGGCTCAGGCTCTGCTTAACTAATTTTAGCTCTGACCTAGTTTTTCAGTTTAGTAAAAACTCTTTTAAATGTAATGCTATTTCAGTATCCATGACTAGGACATCTTCCTTATTATACCTCACCTTGCTTAGTCAGTTTTATGCCTCCATACAGGTGATTTTCCCCACCTAAAATATCTTTGATCTTCTTAAAAGTCAATAAAAATATTAGAAACTGATAATTTACTGTTTTCATCAAGTTTTGTAAAACTACCATCACACACTATTGGTGGTCTCTTCCCATCCTATATTCCCATAAAATATTTATATTTGGATTATATTGTCATAAAATATACTTTTTTGGGAGTGGGGGCAGTACTATGGATTGAATTCAGGGTTCACACATGCTAGGCAAGAACTCTACAAGCCTTTTAAAAATTTATCTTGGCGGCCCCTGCGCTGGCTGGCTCCCTCCAGGGTGGGGGGCGCCGTCCCCAGCCTTTCCCTGGGACTAGCCAGAGCCACAGGGAAGATGGTGGAAAATTCACCGTCGCCACTGCCAGAAAGAGCGATTTATGGCTTTGTTCTTTTCTTAAGCTCCCAGTTTGGCTTCATACTTTATCTTATGTGGGCTTTTATTCCTGAATCTTGGCTAAACTCCTTAGGCTTAACCTATTAGCCTCAAAAATATTGGGCAGTCGCATTACCTGTCTACCTCCTTATTACTATAGAAATTGGTTATGTACTCTTATTTGGAATTAACATGATGAGTACTTCTCCCCTCAACTCGATTCATACGATCACAGATAACTATGCTACAAACCAACAAAAGAAGAAATACCAAGAAGAGGCCATCCCAGCATTAAGAGATATTCCTATTAGTGAAGTAAACCAAATGTTCTTTCTCACAACCAAAGAACTTTACACCAGAAAGTGAGTTGCATGTAAACATGCTACCATCAAGCATGATAAGTTTTTGACAGAATAATTTTGCCCATAATTATACTATTTTCTCTTATTGCTCAATATTGAAATGTAAAAAAAAGAAAGTCATTCTCTTAAGTAAATTTTGATTCATATTGTAATGTTTTCAAACATTCATTATTAATAGAATAAATAAAATACTTCATTACCTTAAAAAAAAAAAATTTATCTTGAGACCGATCTTGCTAAGTTGCCTGGGCTGGCTTCAAATTTACAATCCTCCTGCCTCAACCTCACATACAGTTGGAAATACAGGCATGTGCCACCACATTTGGCTACTGAAGTAATTTTTATTCAAGTTTACCATGTTCCAGGCACTATTTGAACTAAATATTAACTTATTTCTCATAGTAGCCCTAATAAGTATGATTATCTCCATTTTCCTAGACGGAGGTACATAGAAGTTGTATAGTTATGTAGCTAATAAGTTGCTGAACCTGGATTCAAATTCCTTAAGTCTGGTTCTAGACCATGTGTTCCTGACCATCACACTATGCTTCAACTGTTCTAGTAGTATTTTCCTAACCCCAGCCCAACCACAGGGTTTTACTGTCCCAGACTACCATTACAGCTCTTTAAGGGATACAAGTCTTTACATTTTTTTTTTTTTTTTTTTTGGGTGCTGGGGATCGAACCCAGGGCCTTGTGCTGACAAGGCAAGCACTCTACCGACTGAGCTATCTCCCCAGCCCAAGTCTTTACATTTTTGAGACAGAGGCAACTTTGACAATTCAAGTCTAATTTTTAATATAAAAACAATTTTTAGGCAAAACTAAGATGTACAGTAGTGCTCCAGTCATTCTCTAATGCTTAAAAGGAAAAATGCCATGGATAGCCCTAGAGAAACTCAAGATATTTCACTACGGATAAATATAAAGCCCAAAGATATAATTTTGGCACAAAACTTTATCTATGATGTTGCATTATAACCTATGTTTATCTTCTTGAGACCTTAAGTCCAGAAACCAAATGTTTATGATATCAGATTTAACATTACTTACAGACCTAGGTTTCCAGAATGTCATTTTATTATTTTTTAAGGAGATTTATATATATAAAAATAATATATATATATATCTCAAACCCAGGATCTCACACATGCCAGGCAAGCACTCTACAACTGAGCCACAACCCCAGGCCCCAGAAAGTCATCTTAGAGTTAAGAGTTCAAACAAATAAAAGATATGAATCTAACAATTAATGCAATGTTATAACAAAGTGTAAGGCAATTCTGAAAAACTTTACAAAACAGCTAAGACTGAGAATAATCAACTGAACACGGATCAAAAGTCTGAGTTAAAACCCAGTCACTGGTGACTTCAGTACAAGTGAGGAAAAGCCTGACACCAACTAAGGAGAGGTACTAAACAAATAATTACAAAATAATAAAAGATAAAATACTAGATTCAGTGAATGTAAGATGCTAGTGATTGTAAGCAGCACTATTATTTTATGTATCCCTAAAAAGAATGAAAATAAAATCTGCACCATTTAAATTGTGATATGCTATCAACTGTTGGACACATTAAGATTTCAGTGAAAAAAAAAAAAAACTGGATTTTTATAACCAATGAAATATAGTTTAAATCACTAAAATAGGACAAATCAGGTATGAGGAGACTGAATTCAATTCAAGGCATGCTAACATTCAATTCAAATAACATCATTAATTAAAGGAAATTAAGGACTGCACTAAACATTCCAGTACATAAATTTGGCTCATTAGTCCCCCCCTAAAGGTGCTCAGAGTTGAGAAATTAACACTCTTAAGAACTGTATTAATAATAAATATTCAATGTGAAATATTCAAGCCTTTTGAATGTAATGATTTAATTCTACTGCTGTACATTTATTCTAAAGAAACACACTTTTATGTAAACTGGCCAATGCAAAATAAATAAATAAATAAATAAGACTTGGAAACCCAACCAACCAGTTTTGATAAATCTGATAAATGGAAAACTATGTAAAGAGACTACAAGTATAATCTGAAAGACTAAACAGCATTAAGGGAAAATATGACTGTACTACTGCTATTAAAGAGAAGAGTTTTGTCTTAGGGGAATATACAATGAAGAATTATATGGCAATGAGCCCAGCATCCCCAACTTAATCTTAAAGGGCTCAGAACAAACAAAAATAAACAAACCAAATACATACTGCTCAAGCAAGTGGAGCTAAATGCAAACAACTGATAAACATGGGTAAAGGCTATAAAAAAAACTTTTTTACTATTCCTGCAACTACTACCCAAGTGGAAACTATATCAAAAAGTTACCAAAACTTTTAGATTTGTGAACAAAATGGAAAAATAACACACACATACAAAAAAGCAATTTAAAAATGGAAAGACTATAGATGCCTTATTTTTGTTAGTATTAAGTAGTTTTCATAATACAGGCTGTGTTCCTTGGGCCCAGGAATGTTTTGGCTTTCCAATTTTTTCCCATTTTGCAATATTTGCATAAACATAATGAAGTATCTTGGAAATAACACCCAAGTCTAAAGTCAAATTCACTTATTTCATATACACCTTACAAATTTGTCTTAAGGTAATTTTATATGATTTTAGTGAATTGCATTTTAAAATGTTATTGGTACATTATAAATAGTGGGATTCACTATACCATATCTGTACGTGTACATAATTTGATCAATCTCATTCCCCAGTGCCTTCTCTTCTCCCTTACCCCCGGACTTGTTTTGACTGATACCCATCACATGAGATCAGGTGTGGAATTTTTCACGTGTGGCATCATGTTGGGGCTCAAAAAGTTTCTGATTCTAGATCATTTATGATTTTGTATTTTTCAGATTACTCAATTTGTATAAGCATTAAGTAAAATATTGGGCTGGGGTTGTGGCCCAATGGTAGAGTGCTCACCTAGCATGCATGGGTCCCTGGGTTCAATCCTCAGCACCATATAAAAATAAAATAAATTGTATTGTGTTCATCTACAACTAAAAAAAAAAAATTAAAAAAAAAAATATTGAAGTATTTTGTAGGTGAAAAAATGTGTAGATGGGACTAGTGATAAAAAGATTGAGCATGAAAGCTGCCAGAGACATTTACTGATAGTAGCATGTATTATTAGTTAATAAGAGTATGTATTACAATAGTTAAGATATGGAACCAACCTAGGTGCCCTTCAACAGATAAATGGATAAAGAAAATGTGGTACATATATACAATGAAATGTTAGCCATAAAGAATGAAATTACGGCATTTGCCAGTAAATGGATGGAACTGGCTAAGTGGAAAAAGCCAATCCCAAAAAAACAAAGGTGAAATGTTCTTTCTGATATTCCAATGCTGACTCACAATAGGTGTGTGTGAGGGGGGGTAAGGGAGAAGGGGAGGTTCACAGGGAGAAACAGGAGGTTGAACAGGGAGAAAGGAACGGAGGGGGGATGGGAATGGGAAAGACAGAATGATTTGCATATAACTTTCCTATGTTTGCATTATGAATATATGACCAGTGTAATTCCACATTAAAAGTACAACCACAAAAATGGGAAGTTATATATACTCCATGTATATATGTCTATCAAAATAAATTCTACTGTCGGGCTGGGGTTGTAGCTCCATAGTAGAGCACTTGCCTTGTACATGTGATGCACTGGATTCAATCCTCAGCACCACATAAAAATAAATAAAGGCATTGTGCCTGTCTACAAAAAAAAAAAATGTACACACACACACACACATATTCTACTGTCATGTATAACTAAACAAAATAATTAAAAAAGTGTATGTGGCTACATGTCTAGATGAGTTTCATCTAAAGTTTGCATGCTTAGTGAAAAGAATAATGACAAAAGAAACACTGTAGCTTAAATTCAGAAAATAAAATGTCTACCCAACTATAATGGGGAGTTACTATATGTAGGAAAACTAAAGTAAGCTTTATCAAAATCTCCTTACCTCTAATCGACCCTGATAAATAGCAATCACGTGTAGTAAATATGCATTGATATAAGACTACGGACTTAAATGATGGAGAAATTTTCAATACACTGACATATAACTTTAACAAATTTATGTTTAGTTTCTCATGCTTCATAACATCAGATCAATTAATCACCTATTAAAAATGTAAAAGATGAAACTTGCTATTTGGTCCAAATTCTACAATTCAAATTTAAGAAACCTCCTGTGTGTTTTCAGGTAGTATAGCACTACAAAGAAATTGCCTGGAAAAGTTAATACATTTCCAAGACTACAAATTGTCACAGTTTAAACCTATTATTGATAACCCTGAGTAAAATAAGTGAATCAAGTTAATACTGCAAAACTGGTTATGTTAGAAAGTAAAAACACAAATAGGACTAGAGACAGGGGAAAAAAAAAACAAATATCACTCTGTAACTGGGTTTCTGTTGAAAGAAAAGTCACCAGAATTTTTATGCTGAAGGATATTAAGTCAAACTTCTAATTAAGCACACAAATTTACCCCACAAAAAGAAAACTAATATGCTATTTATTAAATTTACTGAATAACTCGATATCGATATAGAATTTATTATCTTAAAACATATATTCTTTAAAAGGCAAAAACAAGCATCTTTAGAAATATCACTAACCATACATTAACTTACCTTTTTATCTTCTTTTACTTTGTGGGTTTTCTTCTTCATCTTCTTTTCATCGACCTCCTGGTCAGAAGTGATTGCAGGATTATCAATACCACCTTTCCAAGTTTCAACAGGAGAAAGAAGTGGATCTTCTTCACTTCCACGATGTCTTCCTTTTCTTTTTGTTTTTGAAGTAGTGAAAGCCTCATCATCACTTGCATCTGAATGTGTTCTTCTATAGTATGACTTGGCTTTACTAAACAAGGTTTTAGATTTATATTTGTATTTAGAAGGCCTCCGTTCCCCATGACCTTTTGAGGTTCTATCGGAAAATCCATTTTCTTCATCTCCTTGAGTGTTATTTACAAATGAGTTTCGAATTTTAATAATCCGATTCTGACTATCATCTGGGACAACATAAATCTCATCAGAATAGCCCTTCTGTTTGAAAATTGTGTCAATGGGTTCTGCGTAGTTATCTGAAGAATCCATATCTTCAGGATGTGCCAAAGGCACCCGGGAAGTCTGTTTTCTTGGATTTTTACCAATACCAGCTTCAATTGTTTTTAAAAGGTTTGGATCCAATTTTTTCACATTTGTCTTAGGTACAACAGGTTTAGGTTTAATAGGTGGAGGCACTTTATGGTTGCGTTCATGATCATGACAGTTTGGAGTGCTATGAACAGGGTATTCATTTCCTTCTAAATCTAACCTGTATCTGGACCGGTCACTAGGTGTTGGAAGCAACTGTACATCATCCCCAATTGGACTATAAGGAGGTGGTGCTTCTGTATCATCATCTGAATCAGGGTAGTTGTTATAAGGAAAACAGTCTCTGGGAGATGGCAGAAAAACATCTTCACTTTGATGAGTTGATTCTCTTGTATTATCAGACAAGTAAGAATTTTCTATCATATTTTTTTTCTCTAGAACATCACTAAAAAACAGAGTAAAGACCTCGGTTTGCCGATGATACTGAGATAAAGAATACAAAGCTGTAAATTTAGCAGTGATCTCAGTTGCAATGTGTTCTCCTTCAGTCATTAACTCCTTAATAGCCTCATTTTCAAAAAAATCTGCTTGGCTGTCAGTAACTGCCACCAGTTGTACAGGAATGGTATCTTGAACTTCTGACAGAAATGCTCGAAGCATTCCCATTGATGCTTTCCGTTTAGCAGAGTAAACTAATATATATCCATGAACCAGTTCATCCTTCCTTACTCCAATTGAAGAGTGATATGATAATATTGTGATCTGTATTCGTCTCCTTTTTTCACCAATAATTTTGTCAAGCATTAAAGAATTACTTTGTCCAGCTTGAGCAGCACTGCAAGAATGAGAATCAAGGAAGGGTGACAGAATAAGATCCACACTAAATGGATCACCACACATGGCACACATGACAATTCTCAAGTCAGCTTCTGATACATCCTTATTGGTGGGAACTGGGCTCACCACATCTAAATTGTGTTTAACTGATTCCAGTACTCCCCTTAGAGCTTGCTTTATTTGGGTTTCATTAAATTTACGAGGATATGTACCTGCAGGCACATCCACAAAAGGACACTGTAATTTGTTTGCCAGTTGCTGCCCCTGGTGCCTGAGAATGGGTAGATTCTTACTAATGGAATCTCTCTGATTAGCCAGAATTAATGTAAATGGAAGATTAGCCATATATTTATCTTTTCTGATCTGGGAAGCTTCAGTTCTTATTTTTCCAATAAATTCCCCAATAAAACTCAGTGACTCAATGGAATTAAATACACAGAAGCACCCATGTGGTTTAAAGGCGGCAGTCCATAATTGACTCAAAATATAAGGCGATTTGGCATCAACTGGCCGAAGATCAAGTTCGTAAATTTTTCCATCTAAGGCATACTCATCATCAGTAGACTGTGTCCTTATCTCATTTGCTAATTCTTGGGCAAGGCCATCTTTCCCTAAAATGAAAAGGTTAACTTTGTCTATATTGGTACTATCATGATATAACCGTAAGCGGCCATGATCCAACTGCAAAAGACTACTGGCAAGTAACTGTTCCACTTTAATGTCTGTACAATTTTGGCCACTAAGGCATGTTTCTTTAGTGGGATGATAAACGAATCCGATATGTTTGAGTAGAAGAGATTCCCTATCAGGTGCAAGTTTCTGTAAAGCTTTATATCTAGGTTCTTCACTCAGAACTGTATGAATTTCACTCATTTTATCCGAACTTGGTGTTGCGTTAAGATCTAAATCATAAAAAAGTTCAGAATGCTCAAAAAGCATTTCCTGAAACTCTTCTTTGGCTTTTTCAACTATCTCTCGCTGATGCCTACCATATACCTCCTTACTATCAGCCTCAGTGATATATTTGAAGGCTTCATCCTCCATAACAAAGCACATAACTTCCTCCCATGGCTGCCCAGGTGAAATGAAATGAATTTTTTCCAAAGTCTTTTTGAATTTTTCCTTCATTTCTACTCTCCTTTTCTCTGATATGAGATGCTGTACATGGTTCTGATAGACTTTTTCAGCTTCTAAAGTGCTTAGGAGGTCAAATGGGATTCGTCTATCATTAATTTTGTCTATATGGTCAGTTTCATCCCAAGGTGTTTTTTCTAGCACCACAAAACATAACTGGAAATCTGCTCTCTTTTCCATTAACTTCAAAGCTTCTGACCAGTTCAAATGTTCAATCTCTTCTAGATTTGGCAAAAGAGTGTTAAAAGCTCTTGGTAAGGTACTTATATATTCTTCTCTTCTTTTTCTTATATGTTCCTGCTTAAGTTGTTCTATATGTTTTGAGAATGTATTTCTGGCCTTTCTTGTTCCCTCTAAGTTGATGTACTCTTCATAATCAGGATGATTTTTTAATTTATTACTAACAGTTTTCCAAGTTGCATGATAATCTCTCACAGTCTGCACAAGTTTTTCAAACTTATCTGTTGCTGTGACAACAAGTTGTCTCTGTGTTTTATAAGCATCCAGATAGGGAATAATTTTAGGCTTGCCACGAGTTTTATCCAACATTTGTACTAGTGCAGTGAAACATGTCTCAATGTTGACATTAAATCGTGCTGATGTTTCTACTACAAGAAGGTTCTTTTTGTTTGAAGCAAATGCCTGAACTTCTCTAAGATAATGATCCACGCATTCATCACATTTAGTTGCTGCTATTATTACAGGTTTTTTTGATTTTGACAGCTGGACAAAAAGGTTATTCACAAATTTAAGTTGATCATCAAACTTCCTATTGCATCCCTGACTTACATCGATACACAATAAAAATCCATCTACATTGAGCTTCCCTTCAGGCATCTGCTTCTGCTCAAAGTCTTGCTCCAAGCCTAGTTGATCAGTGCAAATGTACATTAGTTTTTCTGCTGACTGCAATTTAGAGGCAGCTGCACGTTTTATATATGGTTGCAAATTCGTACTCCGATGAGGCAAGAAAGTCTGGTCATCAATGAACTCTGTTTGTTCAATGACATGAATTTTGCATTCTACTCCATCTTCACCATTCTGTGTTATGTCACCCCAGTATAAAAAGTGATCATTGTTTACTACTCGTCCTCCAAAGTCAATGGTGCTAAGCACAGAAGTATGCTCTGGATAATATTCATCTGCTTTTGAGCGTACAAATCTATTGCACAAACAAGACTTTCCAACTCCACAGTTACCTTTGTCTTTTTCAGTTCCAGAGAGTCCAACTACACTGATAGTATAGGATGGGGGACGAGGCTCTTTGTTTTTTGCCATCATAACCCTTTTCTCATGTCTCTACATTCATAAAGGTAACCATGTATACTTCTCATTCTGAAAATAAAATCACTCAAAATACAGATCCCAAATTTCAGAATTGTATTTGGTTCTTTGTATTTCCCTCATTTCTGCGCAAAGGTCTTCAAAGTCATATGGATCATCTTCCTAGAAAGAGGGGGAAAAAGGACAAATCTTAATCATGAACTACAGTTAATTACCATAATAAAGATGTTCATAAAAGCACTACATAAGTTAATAATAATCCTAGTAATAAGGTTACATGTATTTTAAGAAACCGCCACATGGCAGTTGATACATTATGCAAAATGCTCTCAAATTTTAAGACAAACAGTTGCCCATGGACCTTTATTTTATTTATTTCTATGGGGTGTCCAGAATCGAGCCCCCTGCCCCCCAACAATCTACTTTCTATTACAGATTTCCTCAAAATTTATTCCAGGGCTGAGGTTGTAGCTCAGTGGTAGAGCACTTGCCTAGCATATGAGGCACTGGGTTCAATCCTTAGCACCACATAAAAAATAAAGATATTGTGTCATAAAAACTTATTCTCTAAAACAAAATTTCATATGAATTAACAGGACTTCAGAATCTAAAATTTTAGTAAGTTTCAACTACTATGGAATCTACTGAATTTTATGCCTCCAATTAAGAATATTCAAATACTTAGCAGGGTACCGTAGCACACACCTGTAATCCCAGTGGCTCAGGAGGCTGAGGCAGGAGGATTGCAAGTTCAAAGCTAGCCTCAACAACTTAGTGATGATCTACACAACTCAGTGAGACCCTGCCTCTAAATAAAATACAAAAAAGGGCTGGGGATGTGGCCCAGTGGACAACTGCCCCTGGGTTCAATGGTACCATTAAAAAAAAAAAAAAATTCAAATACTGAAAGAAGGGAATTGAAATAAATGGACAGGGGTGGAAGTACAGCTCAATAGTATGGATTTGATCACCAGCAAGAAAGAAAAAAAAAAAAAGAGGGAAGAAGCGAAGGAGGGAAAAAGAAACAGGGTCAGTAGGTTAATATAAATAATGATAGCAGTTAAGTACACTGGTGCTTTTCAAACTCTAAGATGGAAGAGATTTTTATTTTCTCATCTTTAAATCCAATTGTAAAGTAACCATAAAGTTATTGTCAAATTGTTTTTAAATGTTCTGATTTCTGGATTTTCTTTCAGAGTAATTAACAGCTTAAGTTTTGAGTAGCACCAAGCTAAATAATTTTAAGATTATATAGTTGTAGAATTTTTGACATTATCAGACACATTGAGTATGAGTACCTTTCCAAGAATTATGAGATCTAATTTGGGTTATATATTTAAAAGTAAGCAATGAATTACTCTTTTAAAAATTAAGTTTTATTTGGAGATTTTTCATTTTCACTTGAGGCTAAATTTAATGCAATACATCGCCAGGTGTGGTGGTGCATGCCTGTAATCCCAGTGGCTCAGGAGGCTCAGGCAGGCAGATAAGAGAGTTCAAAGCCAGCCTGCCTCACCAAAAGCGAGGTGCTAAAGCAACTCAGTGAGACCCAGTCTCTAAATAAAATACAAAATGGGGCTGAAGATGTGGCTTAGTGGTCAAGTCCTCAAGTTCAATCCCCAGTACCTGCCCCACAAAAAAAAAAAAAAAAAAGAAAAGAAAAGAAAAGCAATGCATCACTTCTACCACCTCAACATTTCACTAGATAGGAAAAAATGATTCAGTAGCATACATTAACATTAATGTATGTTAACAGACTCCCTCACACAAATATACATAGAACACACAAATATATAAAGAACACAAAAAATTTTAAGAAGAAACCATATTATCCCTCTCCCTCCAAATTTCTGGCTTCTTCCCTGGTATCAAACACAAGGTAACATTTATTTTGATTATAGTGCACATGTGCTGCACTAATGGTGAAACTGTTCTTGTAATTTAAAGCCTTGACTAATATTTCTGATAAAATTGTAATAATTTTTTAAAATAAAACTGAAGATTATTTTATGAGTTAATTCTATCAGCCTCAATTAAATTTTAACAAGTCATTTGATAGTGAAACAAAACGTGTACTAGGTTCACTTCTGAATAAATATTACTGTATGGCAGCAACACTTGAATTACATAATGAAATAAAACTTTTTATTAAACAAACATCTAAGAAATAATCCAAAGACTATATCTAAGAATAACCCAAAGATGTTTAAGACTGTCTTTTGCCTTCCAGTTTACGAGACAGGTTAACAGAAAAGTAACAATACTACGTAGTAAAGACTTGAATGTTAAAGAAAATTTTCAACTAAAACCTAATCTTTACCAAAACAGTAACATCTTTATTAATATTTCTTTTATATGATTACCTGAACACAATATATTCTGGATATTTTTATTCATTAAAAGTTAAGACTTGGGACTAGGGATGTAGTTCAGTTGCAGAGTGCCTGCCTAACCTGTGCAAGGCCCTGGGTTCCATACCCAACACCACCAAAAAATAACTCATTTCTGGTCCTCTGTAGCATATACCCAAATACTGAGATATACTTTACTGCTTTAGAAAAATAAGAGTAGAAATGAAAACAAAGTATCATAAAATGTATTATTAAAGTTTCTGAGTTTCAGAAAGAAAGGGTTTTTAAAATTATATGAGACATGAAGTCTTCACCCTGTTATTGGTCACTGAAAACTGGAACATGTTTTATCTAAGAGACAAACTCTTATAATATTGAGGATAAATTTTAATACTAAGGTTTCAACTTATCCTAATTAACCTGACAGTGGCAATTCATCAATCATGAATATTAACGTTCAAATTAAAAATAAGGTAGTTTTCTATGAGTTTTATGGTTTTCATACCATTTCACAACAATCTGTCAATTAGACACAGTGAAGAACACCCAAGTCCTTTTCTCTAACACTGTCAGGCAAGCTGCCTGCTGGTATTTTGAAGTCAGTCGCAGAGCTTATACACAAATTAACAGTGATTTTTTTTTTTTTTTTTTAACTGCGGTAAAAAAAAAATTCTTTCACCTATGTGTGGGAAGGAAGGATGTTAGGCAAATAGTTGTCCTTTCTTTTCAATTATGACTAGTGTCTTTGCCTAATTTACACATTAAACTCAGAAGATTTAGTTAGAAGTATTTCAAAATTAAAAAACAAAAAATTTGAGAAACCCCAGACTAGAAAAAAATTGTTAAATTATCTTCAAAAGGATTTTCCTATGTTTTTGGGTGACTATGGTAAATAATATAATAAACCACAAAGGATAAAGTCAGATCTCATGAAGCTGACCCTAAAAGGTTTATGATGGAATTTCATTTCAGACAATGGGACAGTTTGTATATGTTAGTTATCCACTGGCTTCTAACACTAAGATCAAAATTGTCCTCCATTAACTAACCAAGGTAGTTTTATTTTTAATTTCAGTGTTAAGAATTAAAAAATTCCCTTCTTTTATGTTCCCATTAATAAACTAATTACTACTATCTTCAACTGTATACAGGTTAAGATGAACATGTCTTTCAAATATGATTAATTGTAATATCCAATTATGTCAACGTGTGTATCTTCTCTATTTTTTATGTAATTTTGCTTTCATATATAGTACCTTGTTCTCATAACTTCCAGCATCATGTTTATGTTTACTGATAAAAAAACAAGTGAAAGTAGCAATGACCTACATGAGATTATAATGTTTTGTAGGATCAAAGCCTCTTCATGCCCAATCTTAGTACTGCTTTTAATAGTATACAGTCTCTCATGTTGCCTTTAAGATGCCCTTAGAAACTTGTTTTATTTCAAGGAAATATTTCAATAATAATCTTAACAAATTAATGATAATGCATGTAAAATGAAACTCTTCTACAATTATCTATCAAAATGAAGCTATTTCTACAACTAGGTTTTCTAAGGTAGTTTAATAGGCTATTCAAACATTACATACCCCCTTTAATGCAGTTTTACTGACGTGTAGTGGCTTTCTGCAAATTAAAAAAAGTTATACAAGAACTCTCAAGAAATGGAAAAATATTTTTAATAATTCAGGACTTAAACCAAAACATTTTCAGAGAACAGAAGAGTAGTTATCAGAGTTTTAGAAGGGTGTGAGAAGAGGGATGAAAAGGATAGTTAATGAGCATAGGGATACAGTCAGAAGAAATAACTTCTAATGTTCTATAGCATATGTATTAAGATAACTATGGTTGACAATAATTATTTCAAAATAGCTAGTAGAGAAGATTTTAAAAGTTCCTGACACAAAGAAATGATACATGCCCAAAGAGAGATAGATGCCAATTATCCTGATCTGGTCATTACACATTGATGCATATACTGAAATGCTATGCGATACCTCACAGATACAATCACCACATGTCAAATAAACTATGTAAAAGAAAAAAATTAATTTCAAAGCATTAAATAGCTAAAACTGTTTTGTACCTTTTCACAGAACTGTCACATTTCTTAATAAAAGGTGCGATTTTGCCAGGTGCGGTGGCACATGCCTGTACCCTGAGTCACTCAGGAGGCTGAGGCAGGAGGATTCATAAGTTCAAAGCCAGTCTCAACCAACTTAGCGAGGCACTTAGCAACTCAAAGAGAATCTGTCTCTAAGAAAACATTAAAAAAGGACTGGGGATGTGGTTCAGCACCCCTGGGTTCAATCCTAAGAACCAAAATAAAATAAAAGGCATATTTTTTTAAAAAATTATGCTTTTAAACTGCTATGCTGTGTCAGGAAATTCCCACTGGCCCTATCTTTAAAGTACATATTTCTGAAAGCCTTATTATTATAACCTCATCCTACTGTCATCCATCCTCTCTGGCCCAAGCTTACTTCCTATCTCCCCCTTCCCCTGCAATCTACTCGAATCAAAGCAGAGTGTTCCTTTTAAAACCTAAGTCAGAGTCTCCCATTATTCTGTTCAAAACTTTTCAGTGCTTATTAAAAAAAAAAAAAAAAAAAAAAGTAAAAGCCATGTCCTTTCAATGACCTGCTATAAGATCTGTCTTCTCCAACACTCTTACCTCTCTGGCCCATTCTTATTATTCTCCCCATTCTCACTCTGCTGTAGTCACATTGAGGACCACAAAATGACAAGGGTGATCCTACTTTTGCACTTACTTTTCCCAATACCTCCAAAGATATTATACAACTTATTTCTTTATTATTTGTTATTAACTCTATCCCTCTTCCTATCCCATTCCAGATTTAATAAAAGGGCTAGAAAGGCACAAATCTTTGTTTATTCCACTAGTATATCCCAGGACTAGCTAGAATAGTATTTCCCACACAAAGATTACTTAACACATGAGTCCTAACAAATACTAAAATAAAAGTTTTGTCAAAAAAGAAAACATCGAAATGAAGGTAAACTGTAATCTATAGTTATGCATTAAGCCAGAATAATCACCTGATTTTTATATGTAACATTTAGAAAAACCAATTTTATAACATGAAGGTGAATATAATCTCAAACACAACTGATTGAAAATATTGGCTGAAGTGTTTAAAATCACAAATATTATAATAAATTACATGTTCAAGATCTAATTACACAGAATAAGTTTTATAATTACCTATTCTATCTTAAGTCAAATTAATAAAATATCCCTTATATAAAAAAGTATTGGGAAAAGACCCAAACTCAAAGGTTATCATATATTCCACAATCTTAGGCAAACTTGTCCAAAACAGTTTAAGAATTAAAAATTAGAAAAAAAAAAAAAAAGGAAAACAACATACTAAGCAATGAGTAATGTAATATTGATGTACTTTTTTCATTGCTGCTAAAATTTCAGTATCAAATTTGCCAATGCTGGGATAAGCAAAAAGACATGACATTTTAGCATACATAAGATAATTAAGTAATTCAACAATACTTGTAGGAGTCAGTCATATTCCATATTTTATTTTACCACCGAATCAAGGTTTTTGTTACATAAACACACAACCTGTAGGTTTAGAGGAAACTTGAAGTCACAACTCCTATGAATTAGTCTTTAGACAAGACAATAATCAGGTTAACGAAGAGAGTCAATAAAAATTGTCAATAATTTATGTAATGACTAAATAACCTGGAAGTCTCAGAAAAAAAAATTTTTTTAAACCTTCTCACCAGCACATAGAACAGTGCCCTACATAGAGGTCTCAATAAATTTCATTAATAAAAAATGAATAACTATCCAGGCTCAGAACACTTAGCTCTAAAAACACTAGACAATTCTGAAGTCACACTTGCAGGCATAATTAACAAAAATCACACACTGCCATGTGCTGTTGTATACTCTAACATGGCAGAATATTCTAATATTAAAAAGTCCAAGGGGCTGAAGTTGTAGCTCAGTGGTAGAGCATTTGCCTAGCATGTGTGAGGCACTAGGTTCAATCATCAGTATCACATAAAAGTAAATAAAGGTATTGTGTCCATCTACAACTAAAAAAAAATATATAAATATACATAACCAGTTTTTACTAATTAAAAAAACCTGTAGTTTGATTATTAACACACATTAAACAGTGAGCCTCAAGATTTCAGTTAAGTTCTTCCAAGAAGATCAAAGCAGGTGGGACTCCGAGAGCTTCCTAAGCCCTACTCAGCAAATGTAATTCTTGTTTTACCCAGTTTTATCTTTTGACATTTCAAGTTATTGTTTGGAAAAATTTTCAAAGCCAAAAATATCTGAAAACTAACAAGCTATTCCCTAACAGGTTAACTGCCTACCCTATTATTTAATCTACATCCTCCTCTAGTGTTATTTCTAAAGTCATAGTATAAGTTACCCCTAACTCTTCCCAATCCACTTCCTTATTCTGTGGTGAAAAGAGAAGAATCAAAGGTCATTTCATTTATATCACCTAGGAAAACAATCTAAGTATTTACTGTGCTTAGACTATCTGCTTAGCCCTATGGCAAAGGTTTTGAAGGTTCAAAGGCATGTATACTGAAGTATACATTAAGCCAATCTAGGTCTGAGTCCTTTTAAACTTCCCACTTAAGAGAACAAAGTGATGTGGACAAAATTCAACCTTTAATATTGTAATGCTATACACAGAGTAAGTTTAAGCCACTTTTAAAAAGATGAGAAAAACCTGCTGATGGGAACATTCAGAGGTCAAATAATCACAGGAAAAGGGGTACGGAATTAAAAACATGGATTCAAAAAGGAAGTGGGGTAGAGAGTTGAAAAGCACTTTCCCCACTACATATTTTTAAGAATATTTGTAGTACCATGACTGAGGAGATAAAGGCATTGTGTTACACCACGAAGTTGATAAATAAATAGGAATTTAAGGAAATGAAAGGTAAGTTAAGTACAAGCTGGAATTGATCAGGATTTGGATTTTTTTACTTTTTCTGTGAAGAACCAGGCATACTATACAGTGTCAGTCACACGACTTGACTATGCAGGCATAGTGCAAAAGCAGTCAGAGAGTACTAAAATAAATGACTATTGTCACATTACAATAAAACTTTATTCAGGTACACAGAAATTTTAGATTCATGTAATGTTCACATAACAGAACAGTACTCTCATAATTTTTTCCACAACCATTCAAACATGTAAAAAGCCATTATATAAAAATAGGTAGCAGGGCAGATTAGCCAAAATACTACAGTTTACAAACCCTAAAATAGATTAAAAAGTTTCTGTGATGGGGCTGGCGTTGTATCTCAGGGGTGGAGCACTTGTTTCAAATGGTATCTATCCTCAGCACCACATAGAAATAAATAAATAAAAATAAAGGTATTGTATCCATCTACAATTAAAAATATTTTTTAAAAAGTTTCACAGAATAGAAAGGATCTGAGTGAATCTTGGAAAACAGACTGGATTTAGTTTAAAAACTAAAGTTATTCCAGGTGTGTGATTAGAAATGGAGTGACTGAGCCATACTGGAAAATAATTAGGTTGAAGATAAAATATGACTATCATCTTCAAGGGTTAACAGGACCTTGAAATAAGCATAGTCAAGAAGTGGAATACAAGATTGGATATGGTGAGACACAAAGCCCAAGAATATGGCTCGCTTGAAGTACCTGAACTATCATAATAGAACTGAAAAGAGCAATATAAGACAGAGCTTGGTGACTGGTCACGAAATAAAAGACAAATGAATTAGTAGTTCCTAATGAAAAACTATTCAGTTTTAGCAACAAATGGTGATATCACCCCAGGTTTCAGGTGTTATTTCCAAAGACAAATTAAGTTTTAGCAATGAAATGAGGTAAGGTCAAGATGAGTAACAAACTTTAAGACTGTAAACCACAGAAAACCATCCAAAAGAACATTTATTACTCTTAAAAAATCTGAACAGTTACATGGTTAAATAACAGAGAAGAGTAGAACATAGTAGAGAAGAGCTGAAATCTGAATTTTTCAATTCCCCAGACAATAGCAATATTAATTTTCTACATGTTATCTAGAGTCAACCACGACATCAAAAGTTATCATGGCTCTGGAAAGAGATGTAGAGAGAATTAGCATACAATTTTGATCAGTAAGAGGACATGATTAACAAGAAAATGGACAAAGCATACCATATTGGAAGACAGAGCATTTTTCTAAGACTATCTAACAGTGTCTAATACAGCAACTAGAATAAGCAGTTATATGTATTTTTTTTCTCCACCATCCCATTTATTACCCTTACATTATTAATACTTACCTAAATCTTTCAATTTGGTTTATCAGGTAAAACTAATACTCTTACATTTTTACCTTATATTTTCATCTCATTTGCCAATCTGTACTTAAACTTCATGTCAACTGTTATTAATGTACCTAAATGTTTCCCCTCCCCACTATCCCAAATCTTAAACTACACTTAAGTACTACCTCTTTTATCTAACTCCCTTTATACTCAATTTTAAATCAGTAATATACTGCCCTGCACATACAGAGTATCTATTCTATACCAAACTGGCATTTAAAATGTGCTCTCTTGCTCTCACCATCAAAACTGTAAGCTCTGATGGGAGTTTCTAAGGAAGCAATATTTTATTCTTTGTTGTATCACTCACAGTGCCTAGCTGCTCAATAAAGAATGGTCAGGGATTATAAAATAGATTAAATCTAATCTGACGCTAGAAAAATTAAAACTCACTTTTACTATTAACTCTTCATAATGAAAAACAAATCTAACCAAGTGACACATATTAGTCGTTTTAACTATAAAATTACAGTTATATGTAACTGTTATATATCCCCAATTAATAGCTGATTATAAGGAGTGAAGCCTACAGGTAGCATCAAAAATTAGCAATCTGTTCCACTTCACTGCATATTCTCAAGCATTATATTCCACAGCGAGCATCTAAAAGCAGTGGAAAATAAATAAAAAGACTATCTTAATTTGTCTCACAAACTCCCACGTGCAGTTAAAACAGTGAAATTAAAATGTCTGATTTCACTAAACAGGCCCTGATACAAATAGCTGTTCTTTTTGCACCTTTTAGTACTGTTTACTACTTTATAATTACTACCTCTTAAGCTCAAGCTTGAGCTACACTTTTATCTTTGTTTCCCAGGGTTAGGCACATAGTAAATGCTAAATAAAAGTAATCTGAATTAATGATAACAAATCAAGTTTTAACATTTTTTAACACGAATAAACTTTTTAAAAGGGTATTCTTATATCTAAGTACTAGATAAAAATAGAAGCTGCCTTGGTTTGGGAAGGTTGCTTGTAAGAGGATGTTTCAAGGCATCTAAGGAAAAAACCAAAGGGGTCCAAGGAACAGAATTTGAAAGTCATTTAAAGTTCACACTTAAAATTCTTAGCATTGAACTATTTTTTCTTAATTTCTAAACTTTTTCCTAGTTGAATAAAATAATCCACAAAAGCCTACACATAAACAGGTTAAGAGCTTCATTACTCAAATTACCAAAGGATGGATCACGTTAACAAATTTTCTCACAGTTCTTTTAGAAATCAAATTCTGCTGGTAAACTTTAAATGTATACTACAAACATACTTCAGGAACCTAGATACTACTAAAACCGAACAATGCTTCTGGAGTCAATTATCTGCATCCTTTCTTAATGTACAAAGAAAAAAAACCAATAGGATCTTCTTAATGGGATAGTTTTCAAACAGTACCTCTGCAAACTTCAGCTGTGATAAAACTTATTCTGTAGCTACTAAGAAAATCCCTATTATGCTATGATATTTAAGCTGTGAAAACCAAGGCAATACTTACATCAATGCTAAAGTTTAGTAGCGTCTTCATGAAAAATACTTTTTAATTAAAAAAAAAAACTATTACTCTCAGCTGCACCATAACTTCAAACCCAAAAAAGGAATGCAAATATTTAATTCACTAGAAAATTTTAACTTTCAAAGTCAAAACAATTCATTTTCTCCAAAAGAATAAGTGTACCAACCCTATCTTTCAAAGAAAATGAGGTAGAGGAGGAGAGATGGTTCTCAAAACATAAATACCTTTTGACAGAGTTAAGATATTAAATTTGTAATACATTTCTTGAATAGCTAAAGTAGTTTAAATGGGGTGGGATACTAACAAAAAACTGATAAAGATAACAATTCTCTAACTATTCCTATCAAAGTGTAATCAATCCCACTGCTCATATCTCTTAATAATTAATATACAAAGATTTGTAAAGTAAGATGCTGACCTGGTTTGAAAAATGTAGTGTATGCAAAATAATCGAATCAAGTTATCTATAATCTGTATTCTGATTCTGTTCTGAGTCAATCAGATAAATTGTGCTATTTCTTGAAAGTCAAAGTATTATGCATTCCAACCTTTCAATCCAATATTTTTAGTTATAAAGTGTTCCAATACCTTTGAAAGTCTTTGGTGACCCACACCACTCTCTTCCTCTGCTCTATTTACCAGATTCTAAATATGTGGGTCAATTACAAAAAAAAAGATGAAAGAGCAAAAAAAATGAGAAAGTAATTTTAAATGGAAGCAAAATTTGCTCGGGAAACCATCTAATAGGTTACCTATACCATTAGTATGTACATCTAAAAATAGTGAATAAGAATGCCATTTCATCATATTAAAGTACGGATAACTGGAATCTGCAGTAAAACATACCCAAACACATTTTACTAGTCTGTTTTAAACCAAAATATTTTTCGGAATAGCTGCCATCTAGATGATATTTTTGCTAGAAGTCATTTTAAATGTAGATTTAGAGAAATCTTCCAAGAAGTGAATGAGATTCTCAATACAAATAAACATTCCCTAAAATTCTGTTTAAATAGAACATTGGTTTGGGATTTAAGTGGAACCGGCAAACCTCCTCCCTCCCCCAACACCTGTAGAAGGCATCACACGCAATGGCTAGTAAATACAGAGAGATATTCCTGTTTTACATGTGAACATTTTTAAAATGTTGTCGCTGCTTCCTATCTATCTAAAATTAAAAAATAAATTATCGATGTTAACAAATTTTAAAATGCGCGCACGAACCCAGGTATACGGCTATTTTGATGTGGATTTAAAACATTTAAAATCCCATTTTCTAAGTATTGGCCCAAACTGGATTTCTATCATACAAACTGGACTTCTATCATATGGTAAAAGTATAAGCGTCTCCCCTGCAACTTTCTTGGAATTATATTAACCGTCCTAATAGTTTGCCCTTACTTGCTAACACCTTTCGGCCTCAGCTACACTCAGAGCCTCCACCTCACTTGCATTTCTAATAACACTGTAGAGGGAGGGTGTGAGTGTGTATTTATGTGTGGATAAGTGCACGCGCGCTCCCGCGCAGCTCCCCACCCCCACCCCGATACTTTTCTTTAGTGGAACCAGGGAGAATCTAGAGGTTATTCTACCGAAAACTCAATATCAAAGACCCAACCTTACGTAGTCAACCGACTGGACTCAGTGTTTCGGTTGCGCAGTGCAACTTCTCACACCCTACCCCAAGCTGAAGCAGCAGAAGGGAATTTGGAGAAGAGAACCCAGGGAGGAGTCGGGGAGATAAGGAAAAAGTGAAAGGGCCGATCCCCCTGAAAGGCGTTTAAGTTTGCAACCGAGATCTTGTTTCCGCGAATCTGCGCCCACCCCCCGCTCCCCGCTCCAGGTGGAACTCGTTAAGAGCGGCAGCCCAGCCAGCAGACACAGCCACCTTCCTTCCCCGCGTACCCTCCCAGACCAGGGCAAGTCTGGGCGGCCAGCGAGAGCGGACGCCTGGCGGGGCCGCCGCGATCCCGGGCCACCACCAGGCCTCCGCCGACCCCAGCCCCGTCACCTGTGGAGAAAGCGCCCCTCCCCGGCCTCTCTGCCCTTCAAGCCGACCGTATCCGCGCCGCAGCCGCCGACCCCCGTCCGGCCTGCGAGGACCGACCGCGGCGCCGGGCTCCCTCAGCGGCCGCGGGGCCCCAGCCCCCCGAACTGGTTACAACCGGCGGCTGCGACCCAGCGGGGCAGCAGGCGGCGGGAGGGTCCCTGTCGAGGAGAGGAGGGGGCGGGCAGGCCCGAGGAGCTGGGGGTCGCAAGGTCCTACCTAACAACGTCGGTCTCCTCCGGCTCCTCCTCAACGGCAGCGGCCCCGGCGGTGGCGGCGGCAGCGACATTCCTGGGGAGCGCTCCCGCCGCCGCCGCCTCCTCCTTCACTCTGCTCGCCTCTCGCCCCCGGCGCGCTCACCGAGCGCCGCGTCCCTTCAGCCACCTCCCCCCGCCCTCCCCAACACACACGCCCCGAAACCCTGAGCCCTACGGCTCCCGCAGCCTGGTAACCCACCCGCCCTCCCTCCCCGCCACCAGCGGCGGCCCCGTCCCTCCCCCCTGCCCCTGCGCCCGCCGCCGCGCCGGGCTCAGTAATGGCGGCCACACGGGCTCCCTCGCGCTGACGGATCTCTCTCCCTCTCTCCCGAACTTTACCTCAGCATCTCTCCCGGCGCGCACCGCCAGAACGCACGCGCGCGCGCACAGCCACACACCCGGCCGGGGGCGGAGCGGCGGCGCAGCCAGGATCGGAGGCGCGCGCGCCCGCGCCGCCCGCCCCACAATCCCCCACCTCCGCCGCCCTCACCCCTCGACGCCTCCCGCGCCGCGCGCCCGGCTCGGCCCCGCCCCTGCCCTCGTCTCCCGGGAGCCTGGGAAGGCGCGAGCGATGGAGCCGGAGGGAGGGGGAGCGAGCGCGCGGGGCGCGTCCTCGCTCGCGTCCCCGCTCCCCCATTGGCTTCTGCCCCTCCCCCCTCTTCCTCCGCCTCTCCCATCCATTGGTTCCCTCTCCTACTCCATTCCTTCTCACCTTTTCCCTTTTACCCATTGGCGTGAGTATTTTCCCTCAGCTTTCCTCTTTCTCCGTGTTCTGCTCCTCTTCGGTCCCATCCTCCACGCTTTAGAAGCTGCATGCCGTGCGCGGTCGTCTCCGAACCTCCTCAGCTTTCTCCCTTTCCTTCGTTCCGGTTTCTGGCCGTAACTCAGAGCAGACCGCAGTACTGAAAAGGAGCCTGATGTTGTTTTAGCCGTTGTAGAACATGGCACAGGCACCTGAATGCTTCTCGATAAACCCCTCTATGATCTCTGAGCATTAAAAAATGCACAGGAGGAAAATATACGTCCAAGCTCGTTCGCAGAGACATGTTCGCGTGTACGCTTCTGGGTGTGCTGCCAGTTTCCTGCCTGGGGAACCGCTCGCCTACTTACAGACATCACCCGCCCAGGACCTGGTGCCACACTCACCCCAGAAACCAGAACTCCGCGAAGGCGAGAAGAGTCCATTTGTCCTACACCGCACAGGAACGCAGGCCCTTGATCCAGTCCTTTTTTGTGGAAGTTGAAGAGCCAAGATTTGGAGTGGGTTAATTTAGGATGCAGAAGACCCCAGCTCACACCACCACCAGCTCAACTTTAAGAACTATCGGCCACCTGGCTTTTATTATACAGCTTTAAATATATTCAGTGTTTTTGAGACTTCTAGAAACATGCTTTGCTCTTACCAAGAAAGAAACTGAGTCCTGTGACTTTCCCAAGGTCATCAGAATCTGTTTTACACAGAGGTCTTAAAATAGTTGCCAGCAGATAAAAGAATGAGCAAAACCACTAATCTGCCCCAATTCATTGTTAAGTCTGAAAGAAAGAAGTAATTTGGAGAGAATTTCTCTTTGAAGAAAGATTTATATCCTGCATTGAAAATTGTTTATCATCAGTAAAGTTAACATATAAAGTCTAAAATTCAAGTTATTCTGTATTTCTTATGTTACATAAGGTACTGAAGTTAGCCAAGGTTGCTTTTTAGTGTTATAATGGTGCAGCTGCTGCCAACCAGAGTACATTTACGGTCTGTCAGTAAAGAAAACAAAAACTGCCTGTTGGTAAAAATCTGTTAGAAAATATTTGTCAGTAAATCTGTCACAATATTCCAGCAGAAGTTCTGTTCGTTTGTTCCTTCCCCCTGCCCCGCCACTCTCCATACTTCTCAAAGGTAAACTTATTAGCAGAAAAGGAATTTCAAATTTCTCTATGTGTCTCTTACTCCCTAAAATTCCTTATTCCAGCCACTCCCTTGCAACTGAATACTACCAACCAGATTTAAGACCAGGTTAAGGTCTATAGGTACTTCTTTGTTTCAGGTGCAAATGATAAGCAAGGAAAAATTCGCTGGGAAAAAAACTTGCAATGAAAATAAACACAGGAGGGAAAGGATAAAAAGAGAAGAGAATAAAATTGGGGAGAGGGAGGTGAAACCACCAAAATGTGCTACTAATCTCATTGGTACTTAATCACTTATATAGGTTGCAAAGTTAATACACTTAAATGTATCTTTTGTATTTTTGTACTAAAACCCCATAAATATACGTGTCAATTCAAAGTCATAACCTTATTTAATGTTAAATGCTATATAAGTGGCCACCCTAGAGACAATTTTTAACTTATTTCCTAAATAATCAGAAAATTTTTAACCATGGGCATATATTAACATAAACTGAAGCTAAATAAGTCAGGGTGTTTAAAGGGAACATTAAGACAAAAAAGATGTAATTTTTTAATTATAGGACATGGTAAAAATTTAAGATTTTGCTACTTATTAATAGTCTAAAACTACAAATAAGATACCACTTGTTTTTTGTGTTACTTGCTTTTTTTCAAAAAATAAAGTTAACTGTTTTCTGTACCAATAGAAATCTGAAAATGGGAATTGGGAGCCAGAAGTCTGTGATTGCTTCTGTATCTACAAATAAATAATGGGGAGGGGGTCAGTAAATGTCATCTTTTAAAGTGTATCAGGAGCCATACCTCACAGAAAAAAAGCCTTAAAACATTACCCTCCCCACTCAAAAGGGTATATTTTGGGAAAAATAAGGAATTAATTCTCTATACACATGCAAATGGAGGGAGAGATGGGATAAATACTACCAGGCCTTCTCAGATCAGCTACTCTTCTTATCTAGAATAAAAAATTTAAGCACTTGTTCTGCTGTACTGGATAATTAAAATCACCCGAAGCTTTGTTCTTCGTTTACTTTGAAAAAATTGGCAGAATAAGATTTCAGTCGGGCAGTTTAGGTTTTTAATTTAAATATTCTTCTCCATAAATTTCTGCTTCTTCAACATATCCTAATAAAGTATTAATATGCATGGTCTTTTTGAATCAAAAGAGATGACAGTCATAAAACAATGTTATAATTCCAGCCTTTACCATTAAATTTGAATATTTACCACTCCAATATTCAAATACATGAGTGTGATGTGGCTTCCAAAGAACTTACCCTATAGAAGTGGCTACACCCCCTGCTGGAAATCTTTGATTACAACAACTTTGGCTTCTGTAGCCTCAACCAAGAACACATGAAGTCAAATATAGGACCTTTTCACTCATGACAAAATCCATCAATATGTTTGCCTGTCTGCTACAAGACAGGCTTTTGGAGAACAAACTATCTCAGAATGTCACCTTGATTACAAACAAAATACACAAAAAGTTGGAGAATAAGGATGTAACTAAACACTCAAAGCAGTTTTAAGATTATTTATTAATTTCCAACTGTTTTTCTCATCTCATTTCCGTCCCCTGCCCTATCTCCACCTCCTGCCTAGAATTCTCTTTCTCCCTGTCTTGCACAGTTAGGACTACTCAGGTGGGGAGACACGATTAGATGAAGTGTTATTTTTGCAGGCAGGCAAACCATGGTGTACCCAGAACCACAGCAGTCATTTGCTGAGTTAAGGTACTTAAGGGCTTTCCCCAAATTTGTTTTATGGCTACCAATGATAGTTTCAACATGAAGAAAAGGTGCTAATTATATCTTGGCTGTTACCATAGAAAATATTTTGACTCAAGGTCATTATGAGTATGGGACTAGAAGAGGAGGAAAGTAAGTAATGCATTGACCTTCCTGGTACTTTGTTCCACAGAATCTTGTTTTCTTGATTTTTCCAGAATTGTATTTTGAGGTTGAAATCCCAAAGATGGTATCAGAGTCTAGTTTTAAAATGTCATGATCATGCCAATCTGGTTCTAGGACATAACTAAAATAGTGAAAGCAGCACTCCACTTTAAAATAATTAGTGTTTTATAAAGATTATTTGTAATGCAGACTCTTCTTAAAGGAATAACAATTCATTCAGGTCCCACCAGCACAAATACTTTAATTAGACAAAAATCTTCAAGTTATTTCCTCTCACAAAAGGAGGTATTGTTGGGCCATCTGGACCCTCCATTGAGTTTTTATGGAAGATCACAGCTTGAATTTAATCAACCCCAATAAGGTTAACCCTATAAAGCTATAAAAAAAAAATTGCAAGGGTTGCTAACTGAAGGATTTGAAGTCTCCCTTTGAGATTGTTACCACTGATATTTGTAAATCATTTCAGTGAGAAACAGGCACATGTATTGCCTGACTATTTAACCATATGAACATAATTTTGATTTTTGTTAATTTCTTTATTCTCACTCTGTTTAGAACAAATTTAGATTGTGAACCCCTCTAGATGGGAATCACAAATGAATATTAGGCTCTATACAATGCTTAGAAGATCATTAGTAGAAAGCTCAATAAATGTTTGATAATACTTTGAAACCCTCTAGGTTTTATAGATTTCTGTGAATTTATTGCTAACAGAAAGATTTAGATTATGTTATGAAGTACCAGCTGAGAAATCACTTTGGGGAAAAAAACACAAATCATTTAAAGAAATTGCTGAATTAGCCTGCGAAAGTTGAGTTAGAGATGTCCTTCCCCAAGTACTGCCCACGTTCTCTACATAACATCTGTCTAGTAGGTAAATATGAATTTCAACAAATAATTCTGGTTCTGAAATATTAGGGAACATTCTAAAAAACTGATGCAGTGTAAGAGCTTCTGCAATCAACAATAAAGGTGGTTAATCACTCTGCAATTAAACCTCTGTCAATTTTTCCCTATTATTATAGACTATTGTGGATGGTAAATATTTGCCTTACAAATCCATGTTTCTGCAATTCTTCAAAAAGTCAAAAATATCAGGACTATTTTTCTAGCTCAATAAATATATCCTTCTAAATCTTCTATCCTTTTCAAATCACATGTGAGTTTTCTGACAACACAGCTTCTTTCATATACTTCTATTAGGTAGTAAGGACTCATCTTTTCTCTCCAGCTAAACTTCCCACCTCTCCTCTGCATGACCCAGGACAGGGCTGTCACTACTTCATTTGTTTCTAGCTGTAGTTCCTATCGCAATGAACATTAAATAATTATTTTTTATTCTTTTCTACAAAAGTATTTACATTAGGGCTGGGGATATAGCTCAGTTGGTAGAGTGCCTGCCTCGCATGCACAAGGCCCTGGGTTCAATCCCCAGCACCATAAAAAAAAAAAAAAAAAAGTATTCGCATTAGAAATTCTGAGACTTTTATAAGCATAATATAAAAATTTATAAGGCTCAACATGTATCTTATAACACAAATCTTATAAAATTAAATTTAAAAGAATGCAAATACTTAAATAATATTTTTGGAAGTTTATATTTATTGAGGTAGAAACACAGCCATAATATCTTATGTAGAAAAAAAAATCAGGCTACAGAGCAATAAAGGCAGTATGGTTTTTGTAAAAAGAAAATGCTTGAAAATAAGATTTGAATTTTATTCTGGATTTTGTTTATTGTTGTGATCTTCAGAAGTCATTGAATGTCCCTGCACTTTAGTGTCCTCATTCATAAATGTTCCCTTTGCCACTCTAACATTTTCTTTTTGATTTTATTTCCTAACATTTTTTTTTTTACAATGAACATATTATTTCTTATTCAACAAAAATTTGAGTTTCAGTGGGGTTGAAAATTGAGGGCAGCAATGTACAGATCAACATAAGACAAATATCTTAAAGCAACTGAACTGCCTACCATGTATATATTTTTTATTTTTCTCTTTTAGTCTTCCCTTTCCCCCTCTTTTTCTCTCTTACTCTTCCTTTAGATGTTTCTTCCTTCCTTCTTTTTTTCCCCCTCTCTCTACTGATTCTGTATCTTTTCTTTCTCTCTTAAATGTCTCTTAGGCCTTTTTTTCTTTTTTCCTTCTGCTACTGGGGATTGAACCCAGGGTTGCTTTACTACTGAGCTACATCCCCAGCCCTTTTTATTTTTATTTTCAGACAGTGTCTCACTAAATTGCCCAGTCTGGCCTGGAACTTTGGCTCTTGCCTCAGCCTCTCAAGTAGCTGGGATTACAGGCATGAGCCCCTACCTTGGGCTCTATTGCACCTCTTACAGTCCACCTTGGGCATTGCCTAGTTCTGTTTGCAGCAACCTCTGATATAATGGAATGAAATAGTCTAAGAACTAAGATTTCCTATTGTGATCTTCAAAAGTCATTGAATCTCCCTGAGTTGGAGTTTCCTCAACCATAAAATGGTCCCTTTGCCATTGTAACATAATTTAGTTGAAGTTGTTTTGCAAGGTTAGTCCATACACCAGGCTTCACTTTTTCCTGGTTTACATAATTAACACTCAGCGCCACACCCAGGACAAAACTCCTAGTTTCCCTTTTGGTTTTGTCTGGGATCCTTACGCCATCCCTCCCACAAAGATTAAAGCAAACAAATAAGCCAACAAAACAACAGAACAAAAAACTTTCATCCTGATGAAACCAAGTAATTTGATGTTCATTCAAATTCCGCTCCCAAAATCTATTTCATTTCCAGACTTCCCAGAACAAACTTGTCCCTTTCGTGTTATAAGATCACTGGGTCTGTACCTTCTTTGTCCAAAGATTGGCTTGTATGTTCTAAATCTACAGTTCTTTAAACTCCCCCAATTTATTGATCACATTGTCCCCTGAGCAGTACAACCTAGATCACCCAGTAGCCCATCCTGAGTCTTAATAACTTTGTTCAGTTATCTATTCGGGCCATGTCTTTTCTCCCTACTGCCCATTTATGGTCAGTCCTGTTTCCCTCCTTAGCCCCAGATGACCACAAATCAACTCTCTTTCTTCAGAGATTTACCTATTCTGGACATTTCTTATCCATGGAATCGTATAATATGTGATCTTAGGATCTGGCTTCTTAGCCTAATACTTCTGATGTTCATGCATTTTTTAGCTTACTTCAGCACTTCGCTCCATTTCACTGCTGTATAGCATTTCATTGTATGAATATACATTTTTTAAAAATTTTGCTTTATCCAGTCATCAGTTAACTGACATTTAGATTGTTTCCATCTTTGGGCCATTATGGGTAATACTGCTACAAATAAACATGTACAAAAGTTTGTATAGACATAAGTTTTCTTCTCCTGGGTAGATACTTTTTGTATAGAATTGATACATCATATAGTAAATTTATGTTTGAACTTATTAGAAAATGTCAAATGTTTTCCAAAGTGGCTGTATCATTTTATATTCCCATCAGCAATTAATGTATGAGTTTTCTAGTTTTTCTACAAGTCTAGCCAACACTTACATTGATTGTCTGCTTTATTATATTCATTCTAATAGGAATGAAGTGGTATCTCATTATAATTTGAATTTACATTTCCCTATACAATAAATGGTGTTAGCTCATTTTTATGTGCTTGTTGACAACTGGTAGCTCTTCTTTGATAATATGTCTTTTCAAATCTTTTGCCCATTTTTAAAATGCATTGTTGTCTTATAATAGAGTTGAACCTCATTAGATCTTAAGTTCTTGGATTGAATTTTCTAAACAAATCCTTAAAACTTCTTAATGTATCGTTGACTTTATTTAATATTCTTCCCTGCAATAATTCCTAAGATTCATTTCCTTGCATTTTTGCACTACTTCTTTCCCCCAACTTGCATAAATTTTTAAAAGACTTGTGTCTTGAAGGAAAATACTCTCTTTTAGGATTTTTAATCCAGTCTACTTTAGTAATATGTAGTTGTTCAGACTTTCCTTACTTTTCCTTGTTCAAACAGAATAGCTGCATGCCAGTTATCGGTATCTTTTTTTTTTTTTTTTTTTTTTTTTTAAGAAATAGTATACTCATTTTATCCGAAAATCTGGGTGTGGACTATTAAACAGTGATCATTCTGTTACCTGATCCTCTCATTATTATAATCTCCATCTCAATAACATAAGCCTTGAGCAGGACTTGAGGCATATCAATCAAAAGTAAGAGACTACGACTAACCTTCTTCTTCTTGGTGTCGAACTCATTTTCAGTTAGTAATTGTCTTTGAAAGTAAGTTAACTCCTGTAATCCCAGCAGCTCAGGAGGCTGAGGCAGGAGAATTGAGAATTCTAAGCCAACCTCAGCAATTTAGCAAGGCCCTGTCTCTAAGTAAAATATAAAAAAAGGGCTGGGGATGTGGCTCAGAGGTTAGGCGCCCCTGGGTTCAATCCCTGGTACAAAAAAATAAATACACAAAAATAAAAAAAGTAAGTTAACTCTTTTAAGGAGTACAATTGTAGAGTAGCTCAAAGTGATCTTTTCATTAGCTACCTCAGAATACTGCCTTGCCTTTTAATATTTTGCTGTGTGAGGCAGCTTCTTGGCCTCCAAAGAAATCATGTGCCACAGTGATTTAGGGATTAGAAAGAAAAGAGGTTACTGCAGTTTGGATACTCACTTCTGATTTACTATGTGTTCATCCGCAGTGAGGCCTGCGGGTTCATGTTACTGTGGTACATATCCCAAGTGTCATCCTAATTCTGATAAAAGAGCTCTGGCTTTGACAGTGTTCTGTATGTTTGCCTTGTAATGGAACAGAATGCTGAAAATTCTTTGAATTCACCTGAGGGTAAAATTCTACCCTCCCCAATCATCTCATCAGTTTACTCATTATAATCCACTGCCACAGCCCATTGTTTGGATAAGCATTTTTAGCTAAATCACCACAATAATAGGTATTTGCAAAAGTATTTTTTGATCAGATACCACTATATAAAACCTGCAGCTTAGAATGCTCACCTATCAAACTCTCCTAAGACATAATGAAGTCTGTGTAAATTACTAAGAGGATGTGTCCTCATTCGAAAATGGATGGAGTCTTCATACAAAGCAGTGACATTTTAGAAATACTGACAACCTAGAAAGTCAGGAGCGCTCCTCACTCCCGATTAATTATAAGAAGTTGATCCATATCTTAGTTTTAGTTTTTAATTTTGTTAAGAACTCTTATTGTTTAAAAGTGATATGTATTACATATAAGCTGCTTTTGGGGTAATTATTTCTAGTTCATTCTGGATAATTTTATATATGTGCTCTACTTGAGATTGTATATATTCTGGAAATTCCATGTGATCCCAAAATTGTACAAGTACAAAAATATTGATAGCGTAATAGCCTGGAAGAAAATGTATCAAAATATTAACAATAGCTATCTCTTGAGAAACTTTCTAAATATAGAAATGTGTATATATTTATTTTGTATATATTATTATATAATATATTATTTATTAATATTTTAATTTTATCGTTATATAAATTCATATATTATATATTAGTTTTACTTTCTTATATATTTACGTTACATTCTCATATACACTTGTGTGTGCACATACTTTCTTAGAATTTAAAAAAGAAGGCATTTTTTAATCTTCACATGCTAATCATGTTTTTTCATTCAAAACATTCCCTAAAATTACACTGATTGGTAATATACAACACAAGCTTTGACTTTAAAGTAGACATTCTCTTTGGAGTACCACTTTGAGACATTTTCTCATTTAATAACTATCAATTTGCACTCACTTTGTGCCAAAGACTGTGCTCAAGTCAGATATAGAAAAATGAAAGGTATGATTGGTGTCTACAAGATCATTTTTACCCCCTAGGGTTGGATCTTAACTACAAAGTAGGCCTATGGATTACATTTTTTAGTGAAGAGTAAATAAGTCTTTCAATTTCTGTCACACTATAATAGCTTCATCACTTATAATCTCTCACTTTAAATATGACAAGCATGATAAGATAGTCTTTTAGAGAGTGACAAATTTGAATGGATAACAATTTCTCCTTTATCAAACTGACCAACTAACTTGCTCATACCACTTTTGTGATTAGAGTGTTTTCAAAGCCCACATTCTGAATGTCAGAGGTACTTTGCATCAACTGTGTTGTTTTTCTCTTTTATTGTCACATTTGTAGTCTAGTGGTTTTGGTTTTTTGTAGTCTTCAGGTTAGGGCCCTACCACCAGATGACACAGGCCATTCTGAGACTGAGTGAAGTCTTGTTTAACTGGCATACAACTGTTTTTGTTTGGGTTTCTGTGGAATTTAGAAGTCTGAAACTCATCCAAAATAAGGGCATTCCACAAATTCCATTTCAAAAAAGCCATCCCTCCTTCATATACTGTTTCCATTTCCTTCACTGTTACTAAACTTTTCACAGGACATTCCAAGGAAAGTGATAAAGGGAGGTGTTTTAAGACAAGGGAGACAAAATTCTTACACAGCAAGTTTTCTTGGTGGTATTAACAGAAGTAGCAGCAGAAGCAAGTAGTAATAGTGGTAAAGAAAATAAAAACCATAATACAGTTAAATGCTTAAATCATTGACCCTTTTAAATAAATTCAGAGATTCCAGAATTAAAAATGACATTTGTACATGCGTTAGATGATTCAATGCAAATAATATTTATAATTCTTTAGCAATATGTGTTAGTTCTAAAATTGTTGAAACAAGAACTAGATTTTTCTGTGTGGCCCAATTGTAAGCCTAAAAATAAATCTTACTTTTTCCTTCAAATACAAAAAGTTTTTTGAACCCCAAGTATTTTTAATGCAAAGAGAAACTGAGGGACAGATTCCAGAGAGGAGGTCTTAAAGAAGATCTGGGCTTTTCTCTGATATAATATTACTCCTATTGGCATCTTGTTTTCTGAGAAATACAGCTAGTGGCAGCTCTCCATATGTGGAGAGTCAGTCTATTTTGACAAGCTGGTAAAACTCATGAAAGCTAATGGGGACAACGGACATACATCAAGGTAAGTATGGAACCTACTGAATATAATAGCAGAGGAAACACTGAGAACAGTCTGACTGGATACCCAGCTGATGTGTTGAATGGTAATAAGGTTTGCATTCCAGTTCCCTTGTCAAGGTTTTGGAGGGAAAGCCTTGGCACATTCAAACCCTGCCTTTGTGCAGATGCATGGTGGAATGTTTTGATCTAGTGACGTGCTGCTGTCTCTTCATTCAGCACAATTTAGTACAAATACTTCTGAGTGCACTAATTTTGTGGGAAATACACATCCTAAGAGTTGAAGTAACCTGGATTCTTCTGCTTGAGAAAAGAAAAACTATTTTTACGCATATAAATGAGGCAATGAAGAATGAATAGAAGGAAATGAGATTACACTGCCGTAGTTAAAAAAGAAAAAGATGTCCTCACAGTGCTGATTTAAAAAATTCTGTAAGGTTTCGCAGGCTTCTGTAGGGGTGTTAAAAAATCAGAGAGATTAGTGATTTTGAACATTTTTTTTTTCATAAACCTATTGATTATTTATATGTCTTTTGAGAAATGTGTTATTAGGTCATTTGCCCATTTTTATTTTTTTAACATAAAATTTATTTAAAATAATAAAAATATTGATTATAATATACATATCACACAATTTTAGGAAAGTTAATACAAGACGATATATACATGCACACACACACATATATATATATCTTACTCAAGTGCCCAACACTTAAAACACACTAAATGTCTCCCGATATTGAGTAACAGTATTATTGAATAAAAACTTTATATCATTAATTTGGAGGCAATTATCTTGTAATGATTACATACCAATAAATTTTGTCTCATTAATCTTCTAATAATAAAATTTGTGAGAAAAGAGCCATTTTGGAATATTTTAGGTTCTGCCCTAATGCTTTATGGGAACCAGACTGCCCAGAAAGTGGCAGTTGCTTAGAGCGATGTGTTTAAAATTAAGAATCAGTATATGAAAACCCAGTAGACATAAGAGAGGTATCCTGGTTAACACAATGCCAAGTTCTGTTATTAAAGGACAAATATAACTGAATTTAAGTAAGATTATTTGGATTTTTTTTATCATTGAATTCTATATGTATTTTGGATATTAACCAGATATATAGTATGCGAATATCTTCCCCCATTCTGTAGGTTGTCTCTTCATACTATTGTTTCCTTTGTTGTGCAGAAGTTGTTTAGTTTGCAGTAATCCCATTTATGTACTTTTTCCCCCCTGCGCTTTAAAAAAATAAAAAGAAAAATCCTTGCTCATTCTAGCATCCTATAGCATTTGTCCTATGTTTTCTTCTGCTAGTTTCATAGTTTATGGTCTAATCTGTTTTGAGTTGATTCTTATATATATTGAAAGATAGGGGTCTAATTTTATCCTTTTGTATGCAAATAACCAAATTTCCCAACACTATTTATTGATGAGACTGTCATTTCCCCAATGCATGTTTTTAGCATCTCTACTGAAAATCAGTTGACTGTAGATTCATGGGTTTACTTCTAGGCTCTGTATTCTGTTCCATTGGTCTATGTGGTTTGCCATGCTGTTTTGATTACTATAGCTTTGTAATATATCTGAAGTAAGATAGTGTAACGTCTCCTGCTTTCTTCTTTTTGCTTAAGATTACTTTAGCTATTTGGGATTGTTATGTGATTCCATATGAATTTTAAGGTAATGCAAAGTAAAATCACATTGAGATTCCACCTTGTACCTGTTAGAAACACATTTATCAAAGACAAAAGATAGTACTGGAAACAGCATAGAGAAAGAGAACCCTTGTACATTGTTGGTGAAAATGTAAATTAGTACAGCCATAGGGAAAACAGTATTGAAGTTCTTTGAAAAATTGAAAAGAGAACTCATAAGATCCAGCAGTTCCACTATTGAGTATAAATACAAAGGAAATGAAATCAGTCTATGAAGGGACACCTACATTTCCATTGTAACTGCAGCACCATTCACAATAGCCAAGAAATGAAAACAATGTCTATGTAAGGGTGACTGGATAAAGAAAATGTGAAACACATGCACGAGCTCATGCATAAAGAATACTATACAGCTGTAAAGAATGCAATTCTATCATTTTAAAAATAATATAGATGTTAATGAGATCATTATGTCAAGTGAAATAAGCCAGTCCAAGAAAGACAAATACCTGTAATCTAAAAGAGTTGATCTCATAGAAATTGAGATAAAATAATAGTTACCAGACACTGGGGAAATTAAAGGAGAAGGAACAATGGGGAAAGATTAGTCAATGAATTCTAAGTTACAGTCAGATAGGAGGAATGATATTTCTATTGCATAGTTGTAGGATGACTATAGATGATAATATACTATATAATTCAAAAAAGCTGGACTTAATGTTTTCTCCACTAAGAAATGATATTTGATTAGAACATTATAAAATATACATACTTGTATCAAAACTTTACATGGTATCCCGATATGTACAACTTTCATGTGCCAATTAAGATAAAAAACAGTGTAAGGAATGTTGCTGGTTAAGTCAGGTTAAAAGACTAGAGGGGTGTCCCCATGATACCTCTCTTGCCAAGTGAAAAATGCCGATAAAATAAAATGTTTCATGTGTCGTAACATGCCTATGAACATGCTTTCACTTGGTAAGACCACATGTAAACAATGCTCCAGGGGCATGCTGTACACACCAGGGTCAGAGCACTTATCTATGATATTGTTTCATTGCATTACTTGTCTGAGTCCTTCATCTCAGACTCATCTTTGCATCAGCAATACTGGTCTTCTGTTCCCATAACTAGTAACAATATTAAAAAAAAAAAAAGAAGGATTAAATCATTATCCTCTTCGTATTTGTGACATCTTGAATTACTCTAAGTTTTAATAAATAGTAGAAGGGATATTGTACCATGGTTCCCAAAATTTTCATATTCACTTCAAAAAATTTCAGTGGTTTCCACGTAATATTTTGACAAATACAAAATAGCAACAACAATAAAATAGCACAAATTTCTTATTTTAGAATAAGCATATTTTGCTAATACCAATGGCATTTACTCGCATTTGAAAAAATAGTACCCAGGGGATGCTGTATGTTAAGTCTCTAGACAGTGCTTAGTATGTATATTTAAGGGTTCTAAGTAAAAGTCAGTCCTCTCAGGGTTCCACATCCACATGTTGGAATTAACAACTGGAGCTGATCTTTCCTGGATCTGTAGTAACTCCCTGAATACTTGAGAAAAACATCTCTTTTTTTTTAAACCTTAATTTTCTCATCTGCAAAATAAGGGAATTGGACTAGCTGCTCTTTCAGAATCCTTTGAGCTCTAAAACTTTGATTTTATCAGATCCTTTATTTAGCAACCATACAGCTGGATTTAAATGTCATTCTGTGGGTTAAATGGCAATGTGTAGCAATATTAATATGCTTTCTGTGTGCTAAAGAATTTGTTTTTATCAAAGATTTATCAGTATTCCTATGCATTTATGTTTAGTGAATCTATTATAAATGTTCAACATGTCTACTTTTAATGCTTTCTCTTACATTTTATTTAGTCAATGTCTTAGTCCATTTGGGTTGCTATGACAAAAATTCCATAATCTGGGTAATTTATAGACAGAAACAGATGGAAACATTAGAGTCTAACTGAAGAATCCCATAGCAAGTAAGTTAGTGACAGTTTAGAACAGAGATGATTTCTACAAAGCATACTCAAGGAATATGCTTATGCTGTCTTCATAGCATTAAGTAGGTTATTGAAATAATAACTGTAGATGATTTATTTTCCAAAATTATCAGTTTCCTAATTACTGATGCCATTAAGTCAGTATCTGTCTAGTTTATTATACTTGATTGTAACTGATTAAGATCATAATGCTGCTATATCAGGGTTTTTGTTTTTTTAAATGTTGAATGATTCTTTAAAATATTAATTTAATATTAATACTATTATTGCTGATATAAATAACATTTGCAGGAAAAAGTTAAGAGTAAATGAGTTAGTAAAATTCCAATAAGTGCTGTTCTTAGCAAATTTCAATAAATTATTATACTGTTTAATTTAAAACTACCCAGTCACATTTGATATTTGTAGACCTATTTGATATATTTACTTTTCTTCAGTAATATGATTCTAGGTTTATTGTTAGTATTTATTTTTCTCTTTGACCATGTTTTCCCTAAGATGAGTTTCTATACAAAACTAATGACTTTATACACAATTATACATATATAATATCAAAATGTCATGCACGCATCTCTTCCTTTTCCTCATTTTGAACACTCTGGATATTTCATATGACTATTGGAATAACTTATTTTTTACTCTACTATAATTGTAAGGCTTAATTATAGGAAACCATTTTTTTTTTTTGTTGTTTTCTAAAACACTGGGAGTCTAGAAATGAAGAGAGTTCTACCCCAAGGAAGAGGATACCCAATGTTTTAAGAGCAAGTGAGCACCCAATGTGCTGGGAAGAGTAGCTTTCAATTTGGAGCAATAGAGCTATTGTGCAGAATAAATCAGTACCAGTTTAACAAGGGTTTAGTATGTTTGTATTTCAACTACATATAAAAAATTATATTAAGAAACTAAGGAGTCTTTTCAGGATGAGAGGCATGATAAAGGCCCAAGGGGTTAGCAGTTAATAGAAAGGAGAGAAATGGGGCCCAAAATGTGAGAAACTCAAAGCAGAAAACATCCACAGAGCCAAGAGTATAGTATTGAGACTTCTGTCACCTCAGCCCTTCCTTCTTTTCATCAGTGTCATTCCTGAATGAAGTATGAGGACCAAACCACATTGTAGGCCTCTATGAGGGGTTAGCCCCCTTCAAAGTCACTCTGCTGTGTGGAGATTGATGCATTCACAGAAAACAACTCTCCAGTCCAGTGAGGCAGGCTTTGCATCCTGATTAAGCATTTGCAGATTCAAGGCTGTGAACAGTCTCTTCAAGAAGCATTCCCAGGATTGCTTGGCAGAGTCAGCAGAGGAGGAGCTTCCTAAAAATATACTGAGTAGGAAATGGTTCAGATATAAACTGGAAAGTGCTGCATGAGATAATTAGGGTCAGAAGTAACTAGTGAGAAACTCAGGGTATAAATAGGCTCTTGATTGGCCACTGCATGATGAAGAGGATACCAGATGGGATTCTAGACACAGACACAAATAAGAAGTTGAGAAACGCTACTAGTTTTCAAGGTTAAAAGAAAAAAAAGTTCAGAAATTAATTTCAGCAATGGGGATGCAGCTCAACGGTAGAGCGCTTGCATAGCATGTGTAAGACCCTGGGTTCAATTCCCAGTACTGCCAAAAAGTTTAGAAATTAATTTTTGCTTTACATAATCCTACAGAAAACAATTAAATGGAACAAAACAACCTACTCGTTGAGAAATTAATTTCTATGCTAATCTTGAACCCAAAATTTTTGCTAATCCTGTTTCAGTTTAATCACTTAGTTTTCCAAATACCACTGTTTAGCAGATTTCACAGCATGCTTAGTTCTAATATAGGCCTTATCATTCTTACATTCATCCTAACAAATAAGAAAGGGCAATCACACCTGAATACAATCACACATAAAATTTGGAATGTTTCTTGATACTAACACTGCCCCCCCAAATTAAAATTTTATACATCAATTTGACCCAGTCCAATTGATCAGAGGACCCTGCAACAAACCTCTGGAATTGTTTCCATGGGCTGAGTGAGAATCCAGCAGATTACTAAATGGTGGATGGACAATTGCTGTCGTGATGCCATTGTGTGATCAATAACCACTGAATCTTGTAATGGTCATTTTCCAAAATAATGGTTAACTCCTGTGTTAGTCAGCTTTCTGTTGATGGGACAAAATGCCTAAGAAAATCAGTTTATAAGGAGGAGATTCATTTTGGCCTATAGTTTTAGTCCATGGTTGCTTAGCCCCATTGCTTTGAACCTATGGTGGCACAGTACATCATGGCAGAGAATATGGGTGAAACAGTCTCTTCTGGCAGCTGGGAATCAGAGAGGGGGGGGGGGCTGGGATCCCAATATTTGCTTTGCTTCAAGGGCATACCCCCAATGAACTAACTTTCTTCCACTAGGCCCAACCTTCTAAAGTTTCCACCACCTCTCAATTGTGCCATAAGCTGGTAACTGAGCCTTTGGAGGAACATTTAAGATCCAAACAATAATACCACTTACACAGTCACTTTGAAAAGAACAAGTAAAGTGAGTATAACTTTAATATTGACCCAGAAAGCAAATAGGGACTTCTAAACCATCTTTCCTCCCCTAGATTAAAATTACTTTTGACACCTCAGAAAGGACTAATTGGCTTATTCTGTCAGTTGTTCACTGATCCATTCATTTAGCCAACGGTCACTGTGCTGGATGTTGTGCTTGGTGAGAGAGACATAAGGACATTGTTCAATGTAGGAGACAAAGGGAAGAACAATGCCAAGCTACAGTGATACTCATGAGAGATCAACATTGTCCCCCTGGAAGTAGAGGTATACTTAGGAAGGCTTCCTCAAGGGGTTGATGGCTACCCAGAGTCTGAAGGATCAGAACGGGTTGTCATGGTGAACAGAGCAGGTAAGGGCCAAGGAATGGGTACTGGGACAGGGGTGTGGGGAGAGGGGAGTTGATATAATTTCATCTGTTTTCATCATCCATCATTTTCTTCAAAATTAAAGAAAAAAGAAAAGGAAAAAATATCAATGGGAATCATTTGGAAAGACAGATGACTAATGGTTACACTAGATCTCAACCCATAGTTTTATTGCTTTAGGCCAGAGAAAAGAATCTGTGGTCTCCAAGAACACCATTTCCAATTTAAAATTTTTGAGTTTTGAAGCTATAATATAAGCTTACCTATACATATGATAAAGAAAGTCAACTTTCATTTGTGACCACAGCAGAAAGAATAGGTCTGGGGTGGTGGTGGAGTAAACAGAGAGAACACATGAAGGAGTACAAAGGACATGGCCCATAATTTAAGCCGTTGTCCAATAATTTTCCAAAATTCTACTACCCTAGGTTCTTAACCCCCTTTGAACATTATCTGTAATTTCCTATTTGAGAGGTTGTAATATATTCCCATTTTTTTAAATCTCCATGACCCTTTTAAAGACATAAATCAGATAGGTATGGTGGTATATGCCTATAGTCCCAATGACTCAGGAGGCTGAGACAGGAGGAGTACAATTTCGATGCTAGCCTGGCAATTTAGCAGACCATGTCTTAAAAATAAAATTAAAAGCATTAGGGATGTATCTCAGTGATAGAGGCCCCAGAGTTAAATTCCCAGTATGTAAAAAGTTTGTGTGTGTGTGTGTCTGTTTCAAAACATGATCCAAGTTGAGCATGATAGTGCATGCCTATAATCCCAGCAATTTGAGGCAGAAGAAGGAAAAGTCCAAGGCCAGCCTCAGCAACTTTGTGAGACCCTGTCTCAAAATAAAAAAATAAAAAGGACTAGGGATATAGCTTAGAGGTAAAGCATCCCTGGGTTCAATTCCTAGTACCAAAAAAACAAAACATGATCCATGGAATTGCATCCTAAATTTCTCATTTTCAACACTTAAAGATTCACTTAAAAATTTAGAATCCTCCCTTTATAGAACCACAAAGGAACTAATGGAATCATTTGTTCCCCCTCCAAAATCAAGCAAACAACAACAAAATACCATATTAAATTTAATATGGTAATAATACAAATTAAATTTAGGATCAATCATTTGGCAGGATTCAATAGAACTGGATTGTGAATGTCTAATCTACTAGGAAGGACTTCATTTCATTTTTGCCTGCCTTTTCAAATCCATGGCCTAGGATAATTTTTTAGAAAAATTTTTATTTGTTCTAATTAGTTATACCTGACAAAATGCATTTATGCATTTTGACAAATCATACATAAATGGAGTATAATTTCTCATTTTTCAAGTGAAGATTTCATTGAAATCAAACTTCTTGAATGTGGTATATGATAGAATACATATGAAACTTAAATTGAATTTCATTTCAAAACAAATCTTGTTATGAGGAAACCCCAAATATTAAGACATTATTAAACTTTGCGATTTAATTAACAAAATGGGCATGATCACTCCTTTGTTCCCCTCCTGTTTGAGAGGCTTTTAATCTTCACAATGACATCTCAATGTATTTGAAAAGATCTACAAGACAGTAAGTGAAAATCACGTTGATAAATAATATACATAGCTGGAGATTATATCTAGAAACATATGTGTACATATATTTATAAATTTAATGTACAGAAAAAGGTTTGGAAGGATGCAGAAGAAAGTGGGTGAATACAAAGAAATGGAGAAGGGGACAGCAAAAGTGAATTTGGTACTTCTTTTTGTATTATTTAAATTTTTATGATTAGTACTTCAAAATAACGCCCACACCCCCCGGATCCCCTACACAAAATCAGTATACATCAATTGTTAACCAAGAGAAAAGAATAAGAATAGCAACCAAAAGCCTAAAACAAAAAGAAAGTTAGGGTCCATAGTACACATTAAGGAAGGGGTACTTGAGAAGGCTGAAACTATCTTAGTACTAGCTGCTTCTTTTCCTGATATCAGATGAGGTATTTTCAAACAGGGAATTATGTAACCCCAAAGCGCAACATCTCTGATTGGTATGCATTGTAACTTTATACTATACAGATTGTATCATTTTGTACTATGTCTCAAGCATGTCACTAAAAAGACACAAAACACACACATTTTACTTGTGATAAATCTCCTTGACTAGGTCACAGAACAAGTGGATTGCATACTGCAAAGTTTTCTAAGTGCATATAAGAGAACTGAAACATGATGGCACTCCTCACATTTTGCAGACATAAATGACACATGCCATCAAAATCACAGTTCCATCTCACATTTGCTACATTTTTGACAAGCAATTTTCATTTGGTAATGCTTGCTCATGTATACTGGCATAAAACAAAAAGGGCATTTATCTGTTTTCATTCAAAACAATAAAGTAGTATTCGAATACGTTTTGTAATGCTGTACTTTCTTAGAATTATTAAGATAAAACAAATAATTAAAATAACTTGAATGATATAGGGTTTTTATCCATGATATTCAGCTTTTCCTAGTATTTAATACCCTCCATTCTTCTATCGCCTCCTTTCCTGTTCTCTTTCTACCCCCACCCTGCATGCCTGCCTGCCTTCCATAAATATGTATTAAATATCTATTATGTGTCAAGTAGTATGCTGGGTGCCAGGAATCCAAAACTAAGTATGGTATAATGCCTGCCTTGGATGAGCTTGCATGATAGTGGGGTAAACCCACATGTAAACAAGTGAATCTAAGTAAAACATGGTAGTCATAAACAAAATTCCAATGAGAAAGAAAATAAAATTTACTGGGCATCTATTATATACCAAACACTACATTACATATTTTGTGTACATTATTCACTTAACCTTCACATTTAAACTTTCAACAAAGGCTCAACAGAGGTATTTTTATTTTCCTTTTGCAAGATAAAAATTTAATATACAGGAAAAGGTTTGGAAGGATGCATGGCATGAATTACAGAAAAATTAAATAATTTAAACATTTTTTCAGATTGCTTAAATAATCAGAAGAGTTATTAGGATGGTAAATTATAAACTAGTTTAGATTAATTGACTTAATACCTGCTCCAGAGCTAGAACTCAAATATCTTGGTATCATTTACCAAAGCTCACTTTTGAATAGATGGGGAAAAAGGGGTTGATGTAGTTCATTACAATGAACACAGTGCTTATTTTTGATAATTGAGTTTTGAATTTAAAGTATAAGAAGACAACACCATTTTAGTAACAATTAACTCAGAATAGAAAAGAATTGATAATTGAATAACTGAATTTCCTTAAAACAAAAGCTTTGACACTACACACAGAAAGTAGAAGACTCTAGAAATGATACTGAATGACTTATCTGATCTCATTTTATCAGATTTCTTTAAATTCATAACATATGCATTCTTAAAATTGGACATAAGTTTTATTCCCTTTTTTGGTTTAATTTCTACAGTCAAGAAATATCTAGAGGCATGAAATTTTTGCATAGTATGTCTTATAATATTGGCAGGGGTTGTGGGTCACTGACATTTTATAGCTGGTAAAACTGAAGCTCTATAAGTATTAACTAAAGGGTGACAGAAAGAATCGTTAATGAACCTTCCTCATAAATACTGCATAGTTTAACATTTTCTCTTTGCTAATGAAGATGAAAGGTAGCTTGCCTGCTTCCTTCTTCTCTTTCAACAAACACATTAGATACCTATTGTATTCTGGGCTTTGGACTAGATAGAACAGATGCAAAACTGAAGTAGCTTGCAGCTTAACAAAGACCTATAAAGAGATTATTCTATTGTACTACAGATACTATTGAACAGTGCTTTTTTCAGGCACTATACTATGAGCTTTTTATGGATTATCTCATTTAATACTTAAAACAACTCCATCAGGTACATACTGATATTGCCTTCGTTTTCCAAATAAAGATAATAAGACTAACAGAGGTTAAGTATTTGTCCAGGATCACACATCTAGAAATTGGCATTGTTGGTGTGTTTGTATTTTAATTACTACATAATACTGTTATGATAGAGACATAAACAAAGAACTGTAGGAACCAGAAAGACATAAAGGGGTGTGACTGACTTGGCTTTAGGCAATCCAGAGAGATTTTATAGAAAAGATAACATTTCAGCTTTACTTTGAAAGAAAAAATAGTGGATATTCACTGTGCGGAAAAGAGAAGAAGGCCATTCTAGGCTGTCTACACACACACACACACACACACACACACACACACACAGGCACGGCAAGGTTAAAGAAACAGTTCAGGATCAGCAAGAAAGGAGTCACCAGACCCAAAGCTGGATGGGGAAGTTTTGCATCCTTCAACAAGGAACTTATACTTTATCCTGTAGGCTACAGAAAATTAAGAAGCAAATAGAGTAAATTGTGTGTGTGTGTAAGATAATGCTTATGGCAGTGTAGAGAACAGGCTGGTATACGAAGTCTACCTATAGCTACAACAGCCTAGGAGAGAAAGAAGAGGCAGCTTGAGACTCAAGTTCTGGAGATGTCTAGGTATCAGGCTGCCTCTACTGTGCAGGATGCTGAGGGGATAAGACAGACCATGCAACAGGGAAGTAATTATGTTCGTATCTTACATATGTGTAATTATGTACACATCTTGTATATGCATGCAAAGATATATTATCTCAGTTGACCCTCAAAACATCTCTATTTTGTAGCAGATAACTCTGACTGCTAAGTTATTCAAGGTCATGTGGGTCATCACTAGCAGAGCTGGAATTCAAACCACCCAAGTCTGTCTTCCTTCAAAGTCCATGGCCTTTCCACAGAGGACACACTCAAGGACGTTACAATTTATAGTTCCATTCATTCCATTGTGCCTTCACTGGGTTTAAATAAAGTACCTTCAAGAGCCAAATGTTAAAACAGCAAACAGACATGATAAAATAAGGGTCACATAGTAGATCTATAAAAATCAGAACTAGTTTTTAAAAAAATGCTCTATATTTCACCTTTTATGGCATACTGCCATTTTCCTAAAGGAGAAATTTCTGGAGATGCATATGGCCTTTGCATTTGTGGTTTTGGAAGGTTTCCAGAAAACTGATCTGAATAAAAAAGATGTAGTATTAAGGTAAAAATTACACTTAGCTTTACTTAGCAACTCAACTCCCTGAATCAAGGTTATTACCATAATGATTTGAGCAGTGTTTATGCATTTACATATATGCATTCACACACACAATCATATGCATGTACACACACACAATTTTTATTTAGAGAAAACAGGCAAGCCTGCTGCCTTTAGGACCTGCCTGCAAGATCACATTCCTTTGACTGAATGTCCTTGATACCATATTATGTCAAGCTTCCTAATGCCGTGGCAATGTGCCATTATACTTTTATTATCATTCATTAACTTTTACAAATGGATTAGAAAAGATAATCCACATGGTGCAAGTGCCACATAAATATTAGATGTTGCTGTTTCTGTTTTTATTATTCATCATCATTACTGTTATCATTATTTTCCAATACCATCAGTCATCAGTATTTGGAAGGTCTAGCAGTAGTAGGAACTTCATATGCCTTTGACCAAACAAATGAACAAACAAACAATCTTCTATCTAAAAAGGGAGTTTTCTTCAGATAATCAGATCTGATAAACCAAGTCAATCATCATCACGTGATTTCTCTCTTCCATTTTTCTTCTTTCTTCCTTCCTTCCTTTCTCTTTCAACAAACATCTTTTCACCCTAATGTCTAATTTATCTATTTATTCTACAAATATTTGTTAAACACCTTCTCTATGCCAGGCCCAGTACCAGATGCAGTGAATGAAAGGACCTGCCCTCAATGAACTGCCATTTGAGTGAATTGATCCTGCCATACACCTTAAGCAGTCAGTCCATCAGGATCTTGGTCTGACAAGAGGTGGAGTCAAGGAAAGAAAATACCAGCTAGTTGCCACCTCTGACCTGTACCCTCCTGTCAGAGTCTGACTCCACACCAAAAGAGTTAAGAAATATTTTCCTTCTTGCCACACTCACCTTTGTGTGATACTTTGGGTTGTTACTACCTCTGGAGACTTTCACTTCCTGCAGTTGCTTTTGTGGCTCTCCTTTCCAAGTACTGGGATACAAAGCTTTTCATAAGGAAAAATCCCAATCTGAAGGAACTGAGGGCATTTTACATGACCTCTGAGACTTCTGGTTATAGGCTCCACACAGACACCTTCTCCTTGAGTTTGAGCCCAAACTGAGGAGCTCTGCAGTCTAGGAATCCACCCACTCACAGTCCACCTCCACTGAGCTAGAAACTCACGTCAGCAGTGCCTGAAGGACATGACCAGGGAGACAGTTTGACCTACTTCATACTTGGGTTCTTTCTCCATAGGATCTTAATGAGTTTTCTTAAACTGAATCCTCTTCGTTTCCCTAAAAAGTAAGAAAAGAAACAGGATTCAAAATGAATCATTTAGAACTATCCTTTTTTCATACAATGTTGGTTAAAAACACTATTTTTAAATGAGGGCATTTCAAGTGGATGACTACTACTTATTCATTGCAAGAGCAGGAACAGAAACTACCTAAAAAAATAGGTATATTAAACTCTTAGAAAATTCAAAACTGTTATTTTGGCCTGCAATTCAGCCTCTTTCCCCCAAACCAAACCTTTTGCTGGAAGTAATAACATATGAGGAAAATGGATGTTTCAAGATGCATTTCTTATTTTCCCTTTCTCCTCCTGTTGGAGGTGACTAATGAACAGTGAAATGGCCAAGAAGTAGGAAGGAAACCACAGAGGATAAGAGGAGGAGTGAAGGACAGAAATAATCCACAAACGGTAGCTAGGTCTGGAACAATGTAGAATTCAGTGTATTCTCACTTTACAAGGTAGGGGGAGAGGCCCGGAAATAATAGTTATGTTAGCTTAGGTAATGACAGTAATTAATAGTTTTATGCCTTTCACTATGCCAGACCCAGTGCCTCCCAGGTATTTTATATTCAGTATCTCTCAGCAATCCTGCTAGGGTGGCCTTATGCTTATTTTAAAGAAGAAAAATTGGATGTTCAGAGAGTCCAGCCACTTGCCCAGGCCCACATTGCAAGATGGTGGCATTGGAATTGGAACTCAAAGCTCTTTGCCTTTCCCTCTCATCACAGGTCTCCTCTGAACAACTCCTCAGACTCCATTATAAAACATTACTTATTTCTTCAAATGGGAATATATTATGGTATTACACCAATTTAAAACATTTTAAATAATATTCCAATAAAACACACCAACCTATGAAATGCATACCTTAGTATACATAAAAATTACCTAGAGAGCTTATTTAAATTTTATATATATATATATATATATATATATATTTTTTTTTTTTTTTTTTTTTTTTTTTACATCAGTACTGGGTCTTGAACCCAGGGGCATTTTTAGCACTGAGCTACATCTCCAGACTTTTAAATTTTTTTATTTTGAGACAGGGTCTCTATAAATTGCTAAGACTGGCCTCAAACCTGTGATCCTCCTGAGTCGCTGGGATTACAAGTGTGCATCACCACAGTCAGCAAGTCTAGTTAAATTTCATATTCCTGGGTCCTGCCCCTGGAGATTAAGATTTAGTAGGTTTGAGGAATGGTCCAGAACTTTAATATTCTTAAAATATTTTTTTCAGTTCAGGGTTTGAACTCTGGGCAGAAATTTATCTTTTTAATAGGCATTGAAATGATTAATATAAGTGATCACATTTTGAGAAACAATATCATAGACCTTACCCCAAATTGTCATTTCTAAATTTACCATTCCCTTGCTTTTTCACTCTCTTTATTTTAAGATATATGGAGCTATATCAATGAGGTAGTCAGGTACAGATGAAAATATCACTTTGGGGAGAAATCTGGATTCTAGATAAAATTTTGTCACTAACAATTTTGGAAAACAAATAATTTCTTTTAATTTTCTGAACTTTATTTCTTCTCAAGTAAAATGGAGAATTTCTAAAATCACACATCTAGGATTTAATGAGCTGGAGAAAGCCACATTTTAAAATAATAATTTATAAAGCCTAAATATTTCAATGGTGAAATGTAACAAGTACAGTCTAATTTCTTTACTAATTCCTAATATTGACACAAGGTCTTGAAATGTCATGGGCTTGGGGGGAAGGAATGGGAATCTAAAGATGGAAGCAGTTAAGACTTTAGTTATATCAAGGCCATTCAGTTGGCTTAGCAACCAATTTCTTTAATCAGGTAGTTTAATCTGTAGCTAAGAATGCTTCAAGTATGTAGTATTTCAAATCTTAGAAATCACATTATTGTGAAGTCATTTATTCTAATTTTCAATAGCATACTGAGGTCCAAAGCTATTTTGAGGTTTTTTTTTTTTTTTAAAGAAGTAGACATCCCTGGATTTACATTAACATGCCCCTAGATATTAAAAACAGGTTAAGAATTGCTGATTTACATCTTGAATAAAAGTGCCCACAGGACGGCATATTGGATGATTAGTGTCCATGGAGACAAATTCAGTAAGGGAAATGAGTCATACAAATGAAGTCACGATTTACAAATGAAAAGGCAGACCCCTGGCATAAGAGTTTTGTGGTTCTAACTTGACAAGGAAAATCATAAAGTGAACTCGTTGCACCTTCAGAAGATTGTTTACTTCCTTGAAATATTTCTCTTTGCTCTGTGACTTAGCAACACCTTCCTAGGAGGCACTAATTTGCTTGCTCAAACATGCTAATCTAGCAACAGAATTTGGCAAAATAGACAATGAAAGATATATTATTATGTGAAAAATCTGAATCATCCAAAACAATTTACTCAATTATGAACTAAGTTCAAATACTACCAATTGCAATGTTGAGAGAGACATTAATTTCATATTTAGATAATGTGCAATATTTTCTCCAGCATCTTATAGTATAATTTAACAACTCTTATTTAAAAAGGAACTTTTCAACTCAATTGATGCTAGTTTTATCTCCAAATCTTTCAATTATACCACGTTCCCAAATGTATCATATCAAGTAAACTTGATGTATTCATAATCTTACATAACTTATGTAGCATAATAGAGTCACTTAGGGAAGTATACTGTGATTATTTTTGCATGTTTCATAAGAATAAATTTATGTTTTCTAAGTATTTACTAGCTATTTCCTTAGCAAGATCTTAGAGAGTTCATAAATTGATTTTGACTTCTTTAGTTTATGATTTTGTAGCATCTAAGAAAGATAAAATGTTTTATGCTGCAAAGAGTTTAATATTGCTGTAGTCTATTTACTTGCACTGTAAGGTAAATTCAGAAGATAAAATGAAAAAGGTTAGATCAATAATTCAATTTTTAAAATATTCTATACTAATCTTTAATAACTGTGAATTCTATGATCCCAAAAACTAAATAATTGGGGTTTTTTTCCTGGTTTTTTAAAAAAAAATCCAGTCAATAACCTGTAATCCACACACAACTCAAACCGTGAACTTCAGAATTGAACCACTGATGAGCTATCAAAAACCAGTGGGCACCAGGTCATGAAGGTTCCAAAGCTTCTTCTGCCTTCATGCTATCCTATATCTTCTAAAGTGAAAAAACAGTTCTAGGAACCTGAAAGGGCTGGTAGAACCAAGAGCTCTCTCTACCAAGACAAAAGAGAAGAATATGTCCCTCACAGATCAGGGACTTCTATAATCATGACTTCAGAAGTCACGACGTGGCCTGCAAAATTTTTTTAGTCAGTTATTTCGCTGCTGTGACTAAATGATCTGACCAGCACAGCTATAGAGGAGAAAAGGTTTATTTGAAGGCTCACAGTTTCAGAGGTCTTAGTCCACAGAAGGCCGGCTCCATTTCTCGGAGCTTGAGGGGAGGCTGAACATCCTGGTGGAAGAGTATGGCAGAGGGAAGAAGCTCACATCATCAGGAAGTAGAGAGAGAGACTCCACTCTCCAGATACAAAATATATACCCCAAAGTCATGCTGCAATTCCAATCTCCTCCAGTCATACCCTACCACTTCCATTAATCCCATCAGGGATTAATTCACTGATTGGGTTAAGACTCTTACAACCCAATCATTTCTCCTCTGAAACTTCCTGCATTGTCTCACATGTGAGCTTTTGGAGGACACCTCACATCCAAACCCTAACAATTTACATTTAATTACCTAACTTCTTAGAGGTTCTGGGCCCACTTAAGCAACTTTGGGTGTAATTATGATCTGAAGATATCATCTTATCAATGCGGAGAGGGAAGAAAGAGAAGAGAGGGAAAGAAAGAAATAGGTCTTTGTTGAAAATGTATCTATTTTGTAACTAAATGGTAAATGCATTTTCTAGAATTGTTCTTTAGATACTTAGAATTTTGGTAGGCTAAATAATTCTGAATAATCATAATTCTAAATAATTCTGGTATGTAAGAGGTGAGAAGAAGGAATATCAAGGTAGATGAAATGAATCATTAAAATGGCAGCTAAAATCTATCAAATGTTTGACATGAATGATTTCAGCTAATCTTCATGACAATCCTTTGAGGTAGGTATAATTATAAATTCTATCTTTTCACGTGAGGAAACTGAGGCTACAAACAATTAAGCAACTTGCCCAAGTATTGGTGGCTGGTAATGGCAGAATCAGAATTTAACCCAGGTCGATGGGTTCCAGATCTGTCATATTTAAACTGCATGATATGCCACTTCTCAGAAGTGAAAAATACAAAGGAAACTCCTCTTTTGTTGTGACAAGTCCAACTCCACAAAGGTAAGCTTATCTCTGTCTATCTGTCAGTAGTTGTCAAGGAAATGAGACATCCATATCTAAAGTAAGCAGCATAAAACATTCAAATAAGATTTGAATAAGCTTGTGTTTTTATTTATACTATATTGTGCTGCACTAAAGGCAATTTATTTCATGCAGTACTTTGGAAACCATACTATTTATTTTGGAATGTGATACCAGCATAGAAGACACACCTGACCTAATCTGTTATTTCTTTCAATAGAAGTTTCTCTAGCATTGAGGATACAAAGTCCAGGAACTTGGAATTATGACTCCTGTGAGCACATTCCAAGTCCTAGAGCTCCTTGCAAAGGGCTGAGGAAGATGGGACAACTCTCTATCTAGAATTTGTAGGAAGAGGCCTGAAGACAGACAGAATTCTCATTCATTTCTCTCTGGGAAGATGTCACTGTCCTGATGTGCCTGGAAGAAACTTGCTGCCAACTGTGACAGAGAGCTTGTGGGTTTTCCAGCAGAGCATCTCCCTTATAGCCTATCTCTCACTTTTAGGGACCAGTGTGTTTTTCAGCCTCAGTACAGATGCTAAGGAATCCCAGGCAGCCTGTGTGGTTCCTGAAATCTTATGGGAACAGTTAAATGGTACACACTAGTTTCTTCCCTAACCTTTCTATTCTGATTTGTGATGTTCTGTGCACTCACACAGATCTCAAGCCTTTGGAAAGTGACAACGACCAACTTCTCTTATAATCAATTAATTCAAAGCTTATGGTCAAAACAGACAAAGAAACAACTAGAAAAGACTGGAAAAGTTAAGAAAGTTTTAGTAAGTTATGTAATATATAAAATTGTCTAGAAGTACAAGTACCTTTTCAAAAGGCAGCATCCTCATTTGTAATCACATTCTTATTGTCTAGACACAAGTTCATACTGTATTTCATGAAACATTTTATTATTTCCTTATCTGGCAATGGTTATTCTTGAACCTGTGGTCAGATTAGAAGGTTAGGCAGATGGTACTTTCAATTTAAATGGATTTTATGCCATTAAAAGGAATGTTTGCTTTGCCTAAGAAGAGTATTGACTATAAAAGTCGCAGGCTCTGCACCATTTCCTGTGGGATTTTTCCACCATCCTTCCAATTAGTCAGTCAAAGTGATGTTTCTCTAAACATGGTCATTTATTTTTCTCTGGAGGGTTGCCTTCTATCCTACCCAAGAAAGATGATCCTGGAAAATAAAGAAAGCTTTCTATGCCCCCCTCCCAGTTCAATATTTATGATTAATTGCGGCCCCTCAGTGAACGACAAAAGACAAAAAAAGCATTCAGTTTCCTTGTTCTTCTCACATAAAAAAAGCATTTGTTGTAGTTTGAGTCCCAGCCAACTTCCATTGTTTAGGCAATAATTAGTCAAATTATACCAATCACTAGCAATCATAACAGAAATTATATAATTGTAATTTAGACCAATGACCCTGGACTTATGAAAATGGAATGTGGGGTATAACATGCACTACAATTCCATACCTATAAACTCGAGGTTTTTATATTAGTTGATTAATTTACAATGCCCTGGACCTAAACATTTCTGAAAGTGACAAAACTATGTTACATTGCACAAAATATCCAAGTAGCAGTTTATTTTTAAAAAGTTGATCCATTACTAAAATAAAATGAGGCTCTCTCATGTAAGTAATGACTTTAGATATTTCAGAAATGGGAATGAACTTTGCTGCAAATATTTCAATTGAACTGTTTTGGGGGTCTAATTTAAATTATTAAAGATTAAAACAAATCAACATCTTTTCTAATCAGAGAAATGCTGACTCTGTTCAATACCCACTGTCAGTTGAATTCACCTTAAGAAACAGAATGAGTTATGCATACAAAAACAAACCTCCAGTAGGATGCTTCACATCAACAGAACGATGAATAAAAGACTCTTCCAGCACAGTAGGCAAATTTCCCCTTTAATAAGCAGCCAGGAAAAAGCAATATTTCAATGTTTGCTTTCCTTCCTCTGAGGGAGAAGGTTTCACTATGACTTATTTTACTTCCTTTTTATTCTGGCCTATTTTCTTGGCTCTCAGAGTCAGCTCCAGTAGCAACATGACAATACCACTTTGCACTTGCCGAAAGCGCCTTTTCTCTAAAACTCTCAGCTGTGTCTATGCGAGGAGAGTATAAAACAGGGGAAATGATGCAAACATTGAAGTTCATCTTCTCATACAAACGTTTTGAGAGACCCAGAATTGTCTTAACTCAGGACTGGGAGTGAGGAACACCCCTAAAAAACAAAAACAACAACAAAACTCAAAAAATTCATGCTTAGTATCCTGGAGGCTTTTAGCAAAATTGACCATTATCTTGAGAGCTGCCTCACATATAAAAGAAAGCTGTGGCACTTTCCTTTATGAGGATGTGAAGAGCAACTGGACTACATTTTCTAAAATAAAACCTGGGGGGAAATCAGATTCTTGGAATTCTAAAAATAAGTCTGAAGTGGTACCTAGAAAGTATCCATCTGGAAAGCACGTTTCTGGGATAGGGAACGCTCATATTTCTAATTTAAAGAAAGTGAAAAAACTTGTTTGTCCAGGGAAGAAATATCTCAAAATAAAAAAATAAAATGTTTAAAAAAAAAATTTCAAAAGATTGTTGATACTCTCTCTACATACCTGAAACAAAATATGCACAGCTATCTATTCCTCTAACAAAAGAAAACTAGGGGGAAAAAATCTACTGAAGTAATCAGGAAAAACTCTCTTATAAATAAGTATTTCTTTTATATTAAGGAAAATATGAATTTTTAAAAATGATCACAATCTGTATATAATATCATCCTGCTTTTTTCATTTTTAAAAAATACACATATATGCAACTCAAATACAGCAACATACAGAAAGAATAATACATCATGGCTGAGTGGGATTTATCTTAGGAATGCAAGGCTGGTTTAACACTGGAAAATCAATGTGATTCCCTATATCACCAGACTGAAGAAGGAAAATTATGTGATCAACTCAATATTCATATCAAAGAATTAAAAAATTCTATAATCCATTCATGACACTCTCAGCCAAGAAAATAAATGGATATTTCTTAGCCTAATAAAGGGCATCTACAAAAACCTACAGCTAGTATCACATTAAATGGTGAAAGAATTAATGCCTTCTCCCTAAGAACAGGAATAAGGTGAGAGTGAATGGTCTCGTCACTCCTTGTTTTAGTCAGTTTTTTGTTTTTTGTTTTTTTGCTGCTGTGACCAAAAGACCTGACAAAAACAATTTTAGAGAAGGAAAAGTTGACTTGGGGCTTATGGTTTCAAAGGTCTCAGTCCACAGATGGCTGACTCCATTGCTCAGGGCAATCACGGTGAAAAGGTGTGGAGGAGGAAAGCAGCTCAGAACATGATAATCAGGAACCAGATATAGAGACTAAATTCAGTTTACCAGGAACAAAATACATACCCCAAAAGCATGCCTCCAGAAACTCACCTCTTCCAGTCACTGTCTATCTGCCTACAGTTATCACCCAGTTAATCTCTTCAAGTGAATTAAGGCACTTATTAGGTTAAGGCTCTTATGAACCAGTCATTTCATCTCTAAACTTGGTTGCATTGTCTCTCACATGATTTTTTTGGGGACACCTCATATCTAAACCATAACACTCCTATTCAATATGATACTGAAGGTCCTAGCAAACACAAACAAGTAGAAAACAGAAATAAATGCATACAAATTGGAAATAAATAGCATTTTCTCTATTTGGAGATAAATGGACACAGCTAAAGATGCCCAACAACATTAGTTATGATAAAAATTCAAATTAAAACTACCAGGATAAACAACTACATTCCTATTAGAGTGCCTTAAAAAAAAAAAAAACACAAAAAACAAAAAACTGATCATGCTAATGGCTGCTCAGGGTGTAGAACAATGGAACACTATTACTTGATGATGGGAATATGAAGTGGTATAGCCACTCTGGAAAACAGTTGGGCATTTTTGTTTTTAGTTGTAGATGGACATAATACCTCTATTTTATTTATTTATTTTTATGTGGTGCAGAAAATTGAACCGAGGGCCTCACATGTGCTAGGCAAGCCCTCTACCACTGAGCTACAATCACAACCCCTGTTAAGCTTTTTCTTATAAAGTTAAACCTGTACTTAACATATGATCCAGTATTCCCATTCCTAGGTATTTACTTAAGAGAAATGAAATCTTATTTCCATTCAAAACCTTTTTTGGATTGTTTTAGGACTTTATTCATCATTGCTAAAAACCAGAAACAACTCAAATGTCCTTCAACTGATAAATGGAAACAAATTATGATACATCTATGCAATGATATGTCACTCAGCCATAAAAAGAAATGAACTACTCATATCTATAACAATATGAATGAATCTCACATGACTTATGCAAAGTGAAAGAAGCCAGACTCATAGGCTATATGATTCTACTCACATGACCTCCCGGAAAAGGCAAAATCATAGGAACAGAAAACAGATCAAGGTCATCAGGAACTGGGAATAAAAGGAAGGGTTGACCACAAGGAATATTTTGAGGGCAATGGAGTAATTTTGTATCTTGACTGTGCTGGTGGTTACATGACTCTGTGTGTGGGGGGTGGGGTGGGGGGGTGGGGGTGTATATGTGTGTGTTAAAGGTCATAGAACAACACCCCAAAAGTGTGACTTATTGTAGGCAAATAACAGAAAACTTAAGAAGTTAATTAGGATGTACAAACATAAATGTAAAAACCTGGAAGGATATAAACCAAAATATTGACAGTGGTTATCTCTTGGATGTGAAATTTTTAAATGATGCCCAATCCATGTGTTTTACTTTGTTTCTAGGGAGAAAATAAGTTATATTCCTTCCATCTTTTGAATGTAACCCTCCTGAGCCAGTTAAGACTGTAATAGCCTCTTGGAAGCCTCCTCAATTCCAGTCTCCTTCCTCTTCTTCCCTTCTGCCCTTTATCCTTCATAATAGTTTCAACACAACAATTCTCAGTTCAAGAAGTACATTGGTTGATTAATGCCTATTCAAGCAGGCCCTAATTTCTTTGTTGCTTTTTGAGTCAAGTTCTGACATAATATAATTAGGCAAAGATTTATTGAGTCCTTATTTACCACACACTGCTAGGTATTCTACATGCAATACCTACCACAGCAACCTTAAATGATGTGCTTTTTCCATTCTCACTTTATAGATGCCCATGGCCACCAGAAAATAGAGACAAACTTGGAAAATTCCAGAGTATAAATTCTTAACAGTGCAGTAGGGTGAGATAGTTAAAGAATGTGGCACCTGAAAGAAAGCTATCTAGGTTCTAAAGCTCAGCTCACTACTTTCTTGCTGTGTGACCTTGGAGAAATTATGAAATTTTTCTGAGTCTGTTCCCTAAGAATGAAATAAGGATATAGTAGTAACTTCATCAGTTAGTTGCGAGGATTAAATTATATTATACATATGACGTAAGTGCCTGCTACATAATAATGTGTTCCCTGCAACTCCCAAAGTCCACTTCATGTACGTCTACTTTCTTTGGCTCTAGCAAGAACCTTCAATGCTCATTCAAGTGATCACCTAACTGTTCAGTAATAGTACCGGACTTTTCTTGCCTTTTGGTCATTGGCTTATTATTTTCTCAGCCTGAACATTCTCCCTTCTCTTTCCCACCTAATGTCTTACTCTAACCAACAAGGGTCAGTTCAAGCTCCCTGCATCCAAAACGACATTGCTTTGTATGGCCACTACTAATTCTATCTTCATTAATGTTGTCTTCAATTAAAATAGAAATGCAATAAAATAGTCACCTGCCTCATGTGGTAATATAAACTTAAACTGATTTATTTTAGACTCACCACATTAGAAGCGCTCAAGTGACTGATGTCAACTATATCGGACAGCACCCATGTAGAGATGTCCTTCACCATAGAAGGTTCTCTTGAACAGTGCTAGTCTAAAATGTAAACCCCTGCAGGGCAAGGACTAGAGTTGAACCCAGCATAATACAGGGATTACCTAGCAGGAGCACTACGGAGTACTTGGGTTGTGTTTTATTGATTCACATTTGATGAGAATACTAAGGTGGGCCTAATCCTTTGACCTACGTTACAAAGTCTTCATTGATTAAATTGATTTAACTTGAGTTTCAAAACACCAAATTTCTAAAGATCCAGCCAATCTTTACTTTTATTTTTAGAGAAACTAAAGAATCAATCTGCCAATGACTCCCTCAGTGAAGCTGATGTCCTCTATGACATGTGCAATTTATACAGAATCTTAGATGTTAGGCTGCCTATGTTAAAAACTCTTTTGCCAAACCTTACCTAAAATAATTCTCTAAGTGAAAAGCTTGATGAATACTGTCCTGATAACCTGCAGCATTTCAATAAAAGTGAAATGCATATATTCATCTTATTTTAAAGGTGAAGAATTAAGGTCAAGTGATTTACCCAAGGTCACATTTCAGTGCTACTGGATCCAGTTTGCTCAGACACCTGAGCCCCTATTTTCCCTTCACTGAATACCAGAATTTTAAATCATTCCTGTACCCTTAGGACATTTTATGTCCACTAATGATGCCACTTATTCTGAGTGCCTACAATTTGTAAGCTCCCTGCAAAAGCAGCAAAAGCTGAGACTGATGCACACCCCTACCCCCACTGTGTAAATATCTCAGCTCTACCCAGCTGAGTCACAGCCACAAAGTAAAGGACTCAAAAAATCAGACCAAGCTTTCACCATTCCACTAAAACTGCTGCAGAAAAGTAGGTCATTAAGAAATAAGATATAAAATTAGCAAAACTGCATTTTTTCCCCACTGTAAGCTAAGAGGTTTTGCCAAAAGACATACACACACACTCCATATATCAGACAGGAGAGTGAATTGAGAAAGTGGCTTCAGGGATGCGTTGATTGAGATACTCAAGCAAGATGAATTGCTTTTTGATAATTCGTTTTGGAGAAGTCTTTTTTTCTTTCTGTGACTCCATTGTTTTGTATCTTTATATATTGTAAAAGGACTTTCTCCATGTGATGCCTCTCTTTGTTTTTATATCCAAAATACCACAATGAAAAATAATTTTTTTTTTAACTATGGTATGGGGATTGAACCCAGGGGTGCCCTACTGCTGAGCTAAACCTCCAACTCTTTTTAAATTTTATTTTATTTTGAGAGAGGGTCTCACTAAGTTGCCTAGGCTAAACTAGAACTTGTGATCCTCTTGCCTCAATCTCCCAAGTCATTGGGATTATAGGTGTGTGCCATTGGCCTGGCCACAATAAGAACTCTTATAAAATTTCTTTTATAGGCTTATTTGCCAAATATTTTCAATATTAAAATGGTTCAGGTTTTCAACCAATCTATAATTAAGACTTCAAGAAGAAAGTTATTCCAGGGTATATCATCATTAACATTCAAAAAGAATAAAGGGGCATAGATGTGAGTTTCAACAGATGAAATTAGCAAAATGAACCTGATTTTATACTTTCAGTATTCTCCGATCATTCTTGGAATCATAGCATAAATAATTGGCCCCAATTATTAAAACTGAGAAATTTAACAAGGCACAAGATTAAAGTGCATGCACTGGGTTAACCTCACTCTCATTCATTAACAATTATTAAAAATGCTTTCAGCTAGGCTTGCACTTTGAATTCAAGAGGATTTCTTAGCTGACAGCAAATTTACAGTCTTTCCTTATTGCAGCAAATTTGCTTGGCTTTTTGGTCTTTATGCTGACATTTTGATAAACTAGTACTTCAGTTCCATTGAGAAATAGCATGATAATAATCTATAGCAAATACTTGCAAATTAAAAAAATAATAATAAAAAGGAATAGGGATACCTGGATATCATAGAACTCTCCAGCATCAGAAAATCAACAGTACCAATGAAAACTTATTGGCAGTCTCTCTGTTTGGTCCACATGGAAATCTAATCCTCCCGGCACTCCCTGCATCCACCATCTGGGAGGTACGCTGAATCTTTTCATTAAACAGTTTGGGATGGGGCGGGAGAATAAGTAGATTCAGAGGGACATAGATTGTGAAGAAGAGATACCAAGAGAAGAACACACACACACACACACACACACACACACACACACACACACACGGACAGTGGCGGGGGAGAGCAAGACAGATAACTTGGTGAGAGAGGCAGAGAAAGAAACAAAAACCTCTCATTTAGAGCTGTTGGTGTTATGTTGGGGGTTGAGTATAATAATCTTAGAAAGTCCAAGCAAGAGTGAAACAAAAATCAACAGACTCTGCTGCTGAAATTAACTGCTCACTGGCCCAGTCACCTTTTCCCTGACCTTTCCACTATGTTGTACTCAGTTCATGCTCCAGTCTCTCTTCCGACTTGGAGTTTTCACTCATAGTGTTCCAGTTTTGTCAGTCTCCAGAGAACGTAGAATACTAACTCATAATCTCCAGGGTATTTGGATCTGGAAGTTATTTTTCATTCGAAACTCATATGTTTGAGCCACTCGTCCCCTGATACGATTACATAGCACAGCTGCCCATGTTGCTCAGATCCTAACGTTTCATGAATTACACAAGATATCATTGCCTCTGACACTTGAATTAGTCAAAGCATCCTTTTCACCAGTGAAGTAAGAGGTAAAGATATTGTAAGATTGATTCTCGGGGACTGACAATGTGAGGCAAGTCTGTGATTTGCTCTACATTTGGTGACATTGGCCTAATGGTTAGACACAGAATACTGGTGAACTTCATTTTCAAATGCACGCCAATAACATGAACTATGCAGTAGTTCACAAGCTTTAGAATGCAACAGAATCACATGGACAGGAAGACTTGTTAGAATGCACATATTGAGACCTGACTGGAGAGTTTTCAACTCAGTCAGTTTGGGGATCTCCATGAGAACCACTGATCTTAGCAATCCCAGGTAATTTAAGAGGGGTAGGCTATAGGGGAAAACTGATAGGTTAATACATGCAAAGAGGGAAGAAGATGCCTCCTCTAGACCAGGGCTTTTGAAACTTGAATGTGCTTATGATTGCAGATTCTGATTGACAGGCCTGGGATGGGTCCTAAGATTGTACAACTCTAACAAACTCTCAGGTTATGCTGTTGATGCTCCTAACCCTAGAATCACAGTTTCAAGTCTCCATGTTAATCAGGGCAATGTTTCTTAAAGTATACCTTGAGAACCATCTATATTAAAATCCTAAAATTGTTTGTGCAAGGCAAGGGGATTGTCATTAGGGCAAATTCCTAGGTCCACTCCTAGATACACTGTATCAGAAACTCAGGAGGTGGACCCAGGGATCTCTTTGACAAACAAGAGTTTCTGAGATTCTTATACAGATTGAGAATAATGGACTAGGGATTGCAAGTGCCAACGAATTGGGTGTTCAGGGATCAGTATTTCTAGACACCAACGACTGGGGTCCCTAGTTATTTTCTTTTTCTTCTTCATTCTACCACCCATCTTTGTCAGCTGTTGATGACATTATCTGAAAAGGTAAAGAGGACCCTAAAAGAGGAGGTGAAACTTCTAATGATCTATTTTGTTCTATATTAGCAAAAATTCAGAGAAAGAAGTAGAAACATAGACCATATTTTTTAAAATATTTTTTAGTTGTTGATGGACCTTTATTTTTATTTATATATATGCAGTGCTGAGAATCAAACCCAATACCTCACACATGCTAGGCAAGTAGAGACCACTGAGCCACAATCCCAGTCCTATAGACCATATTTTAATTTTTTTCCATAAATTTAAATTATCCCTGTCTTACCCATTCTGTTCCAATAGACAAACACAATTTGTTGTCTAGATTTCTTTTGTTAGCAGTAAGTGAAAAATGGTTTTGTGATGATTACTTAATATGTTGCTAAATCCAGAAGACAGAAACTGTCTGCCAGCAAGTGCCATATTGAAGTTTCCTAAACACTACAAAAAATAGAAATTATTTACAGTTAGCACTCAACATTGGCAAACAAGTCATGCTATTAAAGATGTATTTGCATATGTTATATTAAGAGGCATGCAAATGTATGTGTACAACTAGGCATAATTAATCATTTCTATCAATAATGAATACCCCATTTCCTAGTCTTGCCATCCAATCTCCCCCAGCTTCCACCTTCCTTTTGAGCACAGATGTGTATTTCTAATCTCCTGGGATCCCAGCATTATGTATAATAGTTCTCCGTCACTCCCAGTTCTTGTGCTTATGTGTATATTTCTTTTTCTTTTCTTTTCTCTTCTTTTTTTGTCTTGGGCTACATCCCCAGCCCTTTTTTATATTTTATTTAGAGGCAGGGTCTTGCTAAGTTACTTAGGGTCTTGCTAAGAGGCTGGCTTTGAACCTGTGATCCTCCTGCCTCAGTCTTCTGAGCCACTGGGATTACAGGTATATGCCATTGTGCCCAGTTGCTTACATGTATATTTCAAGGACTGAACCACTGCAAAATGATTCCAAACTCTCAGACTATGAAAATAACCAGGAGTGGTGGCACATGCCTGTAATCCTAGTGGCTTGGAGGCTGAGGCAGGAGGATTACAAGTTCAAAGCCAGCCTCAGCATCTTAGTGAGACCCTCAGCAACTTAGCAAGACCCTGTCTCAAAATAAAAAATAAAAAGGGTAGAGATGTGGCTCAGTAATTCAGCACCCTTGAGTTCACTCTCCAAGTTAAAAAAAGTTACAAAAATAAGGTTTGATCATCAGTGAATATGAACAGTTGTTTCTAATCCTTGTTCATATTATCAGAGCCATCCAGGGGAGCTTTACACAAGTTCAGATTCCCCTACCACCTTAAGGTTCAGATTCAGTGGGTCTTGAGGAGCCAAGAAACTTATAACTTTCTAAAACACTTCAGGTGATTCAGATGATCTGAACACTACTGGCATACATAAATGAGCTTTGGACAGAATCAGGAAATTTCAATAATATTGTCATTATTTTTGCTGCTAATAATTGTATTTATTAACATTAATTGAATTCTTACATGTCAGACATTTTACTAAGCACTTTACATATATTATCACTGAATCATCACAATACCATCCATCCAATGGATGAAGAAGCTAAGGGGAAGAAGTTAAGTAATTTGCCTAAAGCCATAGAGATTGTGGCAAAGCAGGAATTTGATTTTATCACTGAGTAGTATGGAAGTCACTTAAGTCGTGTGAGTCATTTAAGTCACTGAATTTTCTTGTTTGAAGACAAGGGGTGTTGGACTACACACTAGATCACATCTCAGCTTCTTTCCAGTTTTAAAGTTTTTTGTGGATTGGAATTGAACTGGAGGACTGGGTTTTGGCTTTCTGAAGCTCACGTGCACCCTTAGACTTCCTTGCCTTCCATCTCATTTTAGGTTTAAACCCACCATTTTATCTATGGCTCAGGGCAGACCACTGACTCTTCAGCCTCACCACATTACTCTGTGTCTTTGCTCACAATGTTCTTTCTATCCAAATGCTCTTGTCCCTCTTGGTTACTTGACAGGTTAATCCAGTCAACCCATATATCAACTCCTTTGTGAGGACAACACCTTTTTCCTGTTCAGATTTTTTTTTTCTTTTTTAAGACATTGTTTTAATTTGTGTCACAGGTAGAGTGAACTTAAGTTCTAGCTCTCAGGAAACTTTAGTTTCAAATATTCTGTCAGTTCATCCACATAAGCATACCAAATACTTGGCAGTTCTGACTGAGACAACATGGCAACTGTATTTTGGCATATACCTGAAGAGGGGTGTCAGTTGTTTTCCTTTTGGTAAGTTCTAGAGGACAGCGGCATTGCTTTATCTGACTCTCCTTCCATCCATATTCATCCATTCAACCAACCACTCATCAACTTGCATGTATGTCAAGTTATTTATCCCAAATTTAAGTTGACTATACTCAGCACATAAGAAACTCTTAAATTTTTTTGAATTGATATTAACTGCTTTTAAATGAACTTCTGTTAGGTAAATCTTTTGAAACCAGCTTCTATTCTACCTCTGCCCCTGCTACCTTGGATAAAATGTTTCTTCTGGAGAAGTAACAAAGTCACAAAGGAATAGTAGCTATAGAAAATGAATAGAAGGACAAAAATATTAAATTTGATTAGTGCAGGCTACTGGCATAACAAAGAGACAAAGCTGACGATGTGTTTTTAAAAGACATTGATGAAGGCCAAGCTCTTCACCTGGACCTGTGCCCAGCACTGCTTTCTATGAAGCCAGGAAAAGGAGTCAGACAGCATGTAACCAATGTGACCTGTACGATTAAATGAAGATAAACAAGGGCCACCAACAGTCATCTAGCCTCACCATAGCATTCAGAGGGAAAATACATGGTAGGCTTCTAGAGGGTTTTCTATGCACTTGAATACCAAGAAAACAACAGGCATGAAGGAGAATTTAATCTGAATTCTCCCTGCACAAAGCATGGTTGCTTGGCAACTTGTGGCAACTTTCAGAGACTTCCTAAGGTCTTCTTAAGCACCTCTCCTCTGGTCTCCTAGACCTCCTTCCATTAACCATCATACTGTGGTTTCCTGTGATTGTAGACGAACTTGAAAATTCTCTCATGATAAAGTATAATTCACTTTGGTGTTTCTAAGGCCTAGTAGAGACTCAATATATGTTTGATGAATTAATGAAGGGGAAAATTAGCCATCTGTACCTATCACAAGCAGTTTCTTCTAATGATCAAAGATGACTTTTACAATGGGAGGTGTTCTGTTTGTCTCAACCTAATAAAAAAAGTAGTCTTCCTCTGACTAGAAGCAGGTTTTGAACCCTGGAGAAGTTTAAAGCTTGGCAGTAATTAGGCAGAAAGGATCAAAGCATTGGAGGCTTGTTTACACTAAATCTCCTTTAAACCACAGAACACCAGATCTTTACTCTCCTAGTCATTGCTAGAAGCAATTCTAAAACTTAATGCATTACATTAGGATAGGCAAATGTTTCTTTTGCTAGGGTTTCCCCACTTCTTTCTGACTGTGTGAGTATCCAAAGAATTCTTGCAGAGATAGCAAATGGTCTCCTTGTTCCAGATGAGAATTAAAACTTTAACATTTACCTCTTCTTAACCAGGGCCTAGAAATCTTGAAATCAATAATTTCAAAAACAAATGAGACGGTCCTGTGCTTTATAATGTGTTTTTTAAAAATCTCACTGTGCATACACCCTGCCATTTTCTTTTTGCAATCACCTGCACTTAGTTTTCCTGTTTATAATGGAGGATGCATTCCCTTGATCATCTACTTGAATGTTATATAATTACTTTATATTTGATGAAACCTAGATTATTGAAAAGTGTTTGGGCACAGATTACCATAGTTTCCTATAGGGAGTCTGGAAACTAATTTTTGAACCATGCATTAGGCAGGCAGTCTCAAAAATTAACACGTGCCAAAAATGTGGATCTCTCAACATTCTCCCAGTGACATCTCCACCACATGCTAAGTCACCTTCTCTGTCTCAGTCAGAAGTCAAAGAAATGTGATTCCTACTTTAGCTCTATTAAAGAAGATGACACATTAAAAAAAAAAAAAAAAAAAAAAAACAAGCCATACAAATGTATGGAAAAATGCTCAACATCACTAACCATTAGGGAAATACAAATCAAAACTACAATGAGTTACCACACACTCCAATAAGAATAGCTGTTATCAAAAAGATAACAAGTGTTGACAAGGATGTGGAACTCTTGCATATTGTTGGTAGCAATATAAATATAGCTACTATAGAAAAAATATAGAGATTCCTTAAAAAAAAAAATAGAACTACTGCTGATCCAGCTATTCCACTACTGAGTATATATCTGGAAGAAATGGTATCATTATATCAAAGAGATACCTTTACTCCCATCTAAATATAGCACTATCCCTAATAAACAAGTTATGAAATAAAACAAGGTTTCTATTGATGGATGAATGAATAAAGAAAATGTGGTATATATATACATAATGGACTATTATTCAGCCATAAAAAAGAATGAAATTCTGTCATTTGTGGCAACATGGATGGAACTGGAAGCTATCATGTTAAACTAAGCCAGGCATAGAAAGACAAATGCTAAATGTTCTCACTCATTTGCGGAAGCTAAAAAAAAAAAAATGATCTCATAAAGAAGAAACTGTAATAGTGGTCATAGAGACTGGGAAGAATAGGGGGAAAGGGAATATTGAGAGAGGTTAGATAATGAATACCAAAATACAGTTAGCTAGTAGGAATTAGTTCTAGTGTTCTGAAGCATAGTAGGGTAACTACAGTCTACAGCAATGATGTATTATGATATATTTCAAAATAACTAGAAAAAGGCAGAATTTTCCAGTGGATAGAAATGATACATGATCTAGGAGATGGAACAGCTAATTACCCTGATTTTATCATTAAACATTGTATATATGTATTGTGTCATCACACTGTACCCCACAAATACTATGTATCAACTACATATGTATGTGAAAGAAATAGGAAAATTGAATAGCAGAATTGTTAATGCAATTTAAAGTTTGCAAAAAATGAAAAAGATGTGAGTAAAGAGTATTGAAGAAAAATTTCAAAATTAAAAAAACATACACAATCTATGATGAATAGTCAATACTTTGACTCTCTTACTCCTTTGTCAAATCCCATTCCTTTCCCTGATGCATTCCTAAAGAATATGAATCAGCTTAAGGTCAATCAGTGGAGAGAAAGGAAAAATAATGGTGTGTGTGTGAGATGCTGTCAATCTTCTGTGTAGATTTTACATACATTATAACTCAAATTCTCTTTGGTTGGGCAGTTTTTTAAAGTCAGATTAGATCTATATTGAGTTTAAGAGGAGTCTTTCAATAGTTAAAAAAAACAGCAACAACATTTAAAACTTTATCTACATACACATAGTCCAGACCTTCAAAGGATATTTTGTTCTCTCTGACATTCAGCAATCCTGACCATTTCAATAGGCCATATGCAGAAAGTATAATTCTCCTTTCCTTACTTTATTATTTCTGATTGTGATATCACAGACCAAAGGACCATCAAAATTGGGCTCTGGATATTTTATTTTCTTCAAAGGACTTCAAGATAAAGGACGTACTTTTTAAAGCAGCTTTTCATTGACAAGTCCATCTTTTTTTTTTTTTTTTTTTTACAGAATTGGGGATGGAACGCAAGATGCTCTTCCACTGAGCTACGAACCAGCCCTTTTTTGATTTTTTATTTTGAGACAAATTCTCACTAAGTTGTCCAGGCTGGGTTGGAAATTGCAGTCCATTTGCCTTAGCCTCCATAGTTGCTAGGAATACAGTCCTTCACCAGGACGCTGGGCTGGACACTCTTTAGATTATTAAAGTTATAGGAACTTATACCAACATAATTTACTTTTTATAGGGAAAATTTTAATTACTATGGTAAGAGAATAAAAATGTAAGTCTACTCCGAATTGTTGAGAGGCATGATTTGCAAGACATTATGTAGTACTTTGCAAAATCATCACCTCTCAATCGTTCCAGCTTCCATTCTCCACTATGTATATGACTGAAATCTTTTGCTGCTGCTTGTCTCATTAGAGTCTGAAGAAAAATCTGCTGTATTGCTTCTCAAAGTGGTATTCTAAAGACTATTAACCTTCAGGGTGGTAGAAGAGTGGTTAAGACAATATTGGTTATGTGCACAAGCTTTACATGGATCAATGATAAATTATGTAATGGGCCCAGGGTACTGGCTAATCCAATTCTGTGCACTTGATCTCAAAAACATTTTTAAAGTAGACTTTAATGCAGATAAAGTCCATTTCTGGCATTTCTACTTCTATGATTTAAATAAGTTACCTTCTCTAATCCTTAGGCTCATTGTTTATAACATGGACAAGATAAAAATAGTCCCTGTCTCATTAGTTGGGAAAATAAGATGAGATGATGCACTCCAATTTTTTTGTTCATGTATCTGTTTACTTGTTTCTGACTATTTTCCCTCTACCCCAACCCATGGTAAAATCATGGACTTTCCCTTCCCATCCCCTTGCCAGGAACAATGTGGCACAAATAGCAGAACTCAACAATTATTTTAATAAATGAATAGATGAAAAAATGCATAAGAAGCTCTCAGCATGATGCCTTATCATGATGTGAAATAGTTAAGTGCTCAATAAAACCAAGCAGAAAAACAACCTAATTCTGCAAGAAGTTTCTTAAACAAAGGTTCTTGAGCAGTATATATTATAGACTTTTAGATATCCTTCAAGGAAGAAATGTGTATAACTTTTCAAAAATCTCTGTTTACAAATCTTAATTGTCCACAAACCCCCTTTTCCCAGCTATACCTGTTAATTAACATCTTGCTACATAAGTGTACCACCAAATACATTTTGGGAGATAATGAATTAGTCTAATATTTGCATTTTAGAGGTAAGGAAACTGAGGCACAGATATTAAATGGTTTGCCTGTCACATGACCTACAGGAGCAACTCCAGAACTAGAGGCAAATGTTCCACCTCTCAAGCTGCATCGTTTCCCCAGGTCAGGTGAGCAGTGGTGTGTGGGCAGTGGGTTGTACTTTGGCATTAGAAGGTACTGGATTTAAATCACATCTGTGTTTTCTAGCATTAAGGTCTGTTTCAGACTCAACTGGTGGCCCACCTCATATCCTCTCCTTCCTTAATGGAAGAAGGAAACATGATGCCGGAGCACAGGATACAACTGGAAAGGACCCTCATGCTGTGCAACCTGGAAGTGCAGGGGTCAGAACACCCCACAAGGCAATTCCCTGGTCAACAGGATGACAGCTAATGGGTAAACGCTTCCCCAACTCTGAGGCCCTTTCTGTCTCCTTTGAGGGTCCTGGTGGGATCAGTCCCAGCTGCCTATATCCACCACATAGTCTACAGCTGGGTAGCAGGAGAGGTAGACTCTCCACCCTCTGGGCTTTTCTCCTTTCCAGTCACTCTGCCTTTTCCCAGGTGTGTTACTCTTTTGCTTACTATTGAAAACATCTGTGTCATTTCTCGTGAGCCCATTAAACAGGTGCTGTGTTTCACACCAAAGGTGGCTACGATTCCACAGGCGGAGGTGTGAAATAGGAAATGACTTCTAAATATAAGTTAGGCAAGAATGGGAGCCTCTAACAGATGAAAGAGGTGCTACTAAGCTCAATGCTCTGCTGGGTTTTTTTCCTCCTGAGTAAGTCAAGAATTTGGGGAAGGCATTGTTTACAAACACACTCTGTGTTTTTGACACCTTCTGGTTTTTCTGTTATGTTGAATAAAAAGAGGAAGCTACTCTTGAAGTGGGAAAACAGTGCCATCTGAGATAGTTCCCACAGTCCTTTAGCAACTCATTAGGTAACCTATGGGAGCGTTGGGGGTTCTAGCTGTACACCTGCTGTAATGCTCCCAGCCCCTGAGGCATGAAAGGGAGGCTGTGCAGCTATATTAGAGTCTGGAGACAAATAGACCCCCAAATCTCAGCTTATTTCTTGTTCATGTAACAATATATACTGGTGCTCCTGTGCAGCAGTTTTCTTCCATGCTGTAATTCAAGAAACTGCTGTTCTGTGGTTCCCTGTGGCTTTGAGGTCATTGGCATTCAGCTAGCTGAAGAAAGCATGGAGAAGGCTCACAGGTGACCCGCAAAACCAAAGCTCTTACACTACTGACCAAAGCTAGTCACCTGGCTCCCTCTGGAAGCAAGGAGGGTTGGGAAATGTAGTGACCATCTGGGCAGTGATTTCCCAGGTACAACGGTCTCCTATGGAAGGTGGAGCAAAAATGGAGGGAGAAGCCAGTCATCTCTGCCACAAAGGTCAAGAAAAAAAGCATCAAGAATGCCATTCTAGGGCCCAATGAACCTAGATTCAGACCCTGGTTTGCCAATCACCAGCTGTTGAACTTGGACATGTTATTTCACCTTTCTGAGCCCTTTTCCTTGTTTTGAAAGAGGGATCATCTATCTCATAGGGTGGTCACAGGGTTTAATGAGATCATGTACATACAGCTCTTGTCACAGTGTCTGGCACATAATGAACATTTGGTAAATGGTGAGCATTTTTATTATTAAACTGAAATAATGCCATCCTCTCATTTGGTGAGATGTATTAGTTTTCTTTGGTTTGCAAGAAATGGTACACAGATTATCTCGGTTAATTAAACTAATTTACTTCTTAAAGATATAAGGAAATGTGAAAGAACAGGAAAACCATTTGAGCAGCATCTAATGCTCAGCATCTTTCTTTTTGGCTGCTTCTGGATGGCATCTCTGCTCTTCTCAGTAGCACCTGGTTTATTCTACAACCTTCTCTCCGTTTTATCTCGGCTACCATGTTTTCTATGAATCTCTATGTCTTGTACTCAGGTACCTTGACTGATAAGTAGATCTTATCCAATACAGAGCACACATCATTGGGCAGAGCCAGAGCCCATTCACCACAAATAGTGGTGAATATTTTCTGCCTGTCATGAATCCATGATTCAATCAACTGTGACCATGATGGTTGAAGTATATCACATAAACGTGGTGACCTGGTATGAGAGAATGCTTCACACTTCTTTATTCAGAAAGGAATAGTGGTTGGAGACAGCAATGAAAATATGAGGCATAGGGCCAATCATTAAAATATCACTGGTGAAAATCTTCAAATTTTTTATCTGCCTTCAATTTGCTAGGGATTCATATGGTTTTCTAAATTTCATTATGAATGGGTATTTAAAGTGAAATATGAAGGTCACTATTTCTTAGCTGGTATTCCTGGTTGAAGTTTGACTGCATCTAGCCATCTTCTATACTGCCATTAGAGTTCTTATCCTCATATAAATCTGATAGTTTTACTTTTTTGCTTCAAAATCTAAATTGGTTTCCTTCCACCTAAAAAGTCCCAACTTCTTAGCATGCTACCCCTGTTTCATTTTCTATTCTCTTCTCCGTCACTCTTTCACCAATGCCCCACTACACTGGATTTTCTCTATTCTCTTTTACACTTTTGTGACCATGCCTATGGGATTTTCTTGTTGGAATGCCGTTGTCTACATTACCACCTGGTAACTGCCCATTCATCCTTTAAGGCCTAACTCAATTGTCACCTTCTCTCAGAAGATTTCCCCAGATCTTCCAGTCTCTATCTCCCACAACTATTCCCCTATGCCTGGTTGAAATCACCTGCCCCTTTGCCAGTTCCCATAGCATGCAAACATACATCTTTTGTGGTATTTATTATTTTACATCAAAATCATTCCAGAGTCAGTCTCCCCAGGCACTGCTGTGAGCCTCAGAGACAAAGAACATGTCTTACTCATCTTTTGTAGTCCCAGGGGCCAAGAGAGAATCTGTCAAATTTAACATCCAATACCTATATATCGAAATTATGGGAATTCAAACCCCTGACACCAAATGTCTTATGCCTTCTCTCTTGATATCAGTGTCATCTTCTGGGGAACAATGATATTGCTAAGGTGCGTTAACTAGAGAGGTGGGCTGGAATGATGGAGGCCACTTTTTTCCATATATAACTATCTCTCTTCAAGATGAAAACTAACCTCTCATTACCAGGCCTCCTTTCTCCAAAGGGATGCATGCACTGTGAACTCTTTGAGAGAGGTTGATATTTGACAATGTGTATGTGTGGAATTTGTATGGTTGTTACAATGAGTAAGGAGGGCTTCTCAGGTTTAATGGGGTCCTAAATACTTTGTGATATATGGGACAGTCATGCAAACTGAATATCGTCCCATCCAACACAATAGCCTCCTAGTTGAGAACCATTGGGTTAAGGTATAGGCTTAAAGTGTTTGTTTTTCATTTTCTCTTCCTTTAGATGAGATGAATGCAAACAGGAATTCAAAAGGAAGCTCTTGCCTCCTTTTAAGAAACTTTGATTCACATAAATTAATGTTGTTTTTTTCTGTGCAAAATGTGGACTTATGGCAAATTTCATGGAAACAGGAGACTCTTAAAAGAATCATCAGAAGAGAGCAGTTACTATACCATCTTGCTACTAAATATAAGAAAATAGCAGAATAAATGATCCCTTCCTTTGAAATGCATTTAATTTAATAAAATACCAAATTAAAGGTAGGACAGTCTCATCCCTATTACCAAATAACCTGCAGAGTGAAAACTGAGACATGCACAATTTCATTAACTTTCCATTCATAAAGCATAATGTAGGGAGAATGCCATTTCAACATTCAAATGAATAAGGCTACTTCCATGCCTTGAGAGAGTTTCTCTTATTAACATTATCTGTCAGTATGGATACAGAAAACTGGAGGAAAAAAAAAAAAAATCCCAGTCACATAAAGCATTTATCCTTTTAATGGACCATCTTTTGAATGAAGATATTTTCCTTTTCTTAGAGTGTTTTATCTGCTTTGTTAAATATTCTTAGTAGCAAGCATATGGGAAAGCATGTCAGTTTGTGACTTAGTGATATTTATACATTTGGAGATTTTGTTAAATCCTGACTCAGGGTTTAACAAATGATAGAACTTTAGAACCTCAGAACTTCAAAGGGTCCAGAAAGCACAGGCTTTAGAGATCAGGGCATCCAGTTCCCTATTTTTCAGATGAAAAACTGAGGCTCAGGGAGATCAGGGACAGTGGAAGTGATGAACTCTCAGGACCGTCTAGTTACAGACTGTCTTCAGTGTACCTTTGATTATTTCCTAATAGATAGTGGCAATTCAAAAATCCTTTGGCACTCACCTCTTCCTTCCTCCCTCAGCATGTCATTTGCGAATGAATTGAACACCTAACATTTGCTTTGTGGAAGTGAATTTTAAAGCAGGGAACAACACTGTATATTTTGGTATGTTATAACAATAGGCTTCAAGCTTAATGAGCTTTGGATCTAATGTAGCAATTGGGAAGTCTCTTCAACCTTGTAAAAATGAGATTCTACCTGAGATTATAAGCAGGTGCAATAACACTTGGAATGTGACCATGTCTCCTATCTGTGAGGCTTTTTGGGGGATGCATGTAAAGCAAATTGCCTATGTAATACTCATGCTTCCTTTCCAGAGTTCTATTCTGTGACCAATGACACTGGAACAAAATGTCCCCATCTGACAGGTATTGTAGCAGTTCCGTAATTAACTTAAAATGCAGTTGATTTGTCCTCCTCCTGCTTTTCCGGAGGGGACAAGAATCTGAAAGCTTGTTTTAAATCCATTCAATAAGCAGGAAGAGCCACACCTGTTGCATCTGATTTCCTCCCCATTAAATCAGGATGAATAATTTAATATGAACTGCTTTATCCACAGACACTCCAGGACTGGTTGGAAGGTAAGGCTGTCAGGCTGCTGGCATTTTCACTATTTCTGGCTGTTTTTGAGCAAAAGCTTATTTTTATTTTATTTTTTTCCCTCAAAGGCAGTAAGCCACATAGCTCAGTGACCTTTGACTTTCACCTAAGCCTTTAGTGTGACAGGATCTTTTCCCTGTAACAAAGACCATTGTCTCTTTTGTAACTGTGGCAGACACTGTTGGCTGGTTAAACTGCCCTGCCCAGCCCCCGCATGCCTTAAGGTAGAAATAGGTAGGTAGGTGTATTCCCCCTGGCAGCCAGGGTGGTCTTGTGACCCCATTCTAAACCATGAAGCTTATGGTGAAGTCTGCCCAGGAGCTTCTGGGAAACCTCTGTTCCCCTATTGGGAGGTAGTTTGACACCACAGGGGCTGTGGAGCCTTTAAGTTCCAATTCTACCACTTATTGTTTAGGTAATCCTGAGAAAGTTAATTATGCTCTTTGTGCTATGGTTTTCTTTATCTGCTATAGAATTAAATGAATTGATATACAGAAGGAGTGTTTAGGATAGTAACTGACATATGGTAAGTCCTAAAAAAAGTTAGTTACCACTATAATTAATTAAGAAGGAAGATACATGATGAACATTTCTTCTTTCTACCTTTGAGGATGATTCTGTGAGGTCAAAATGCCTGGAGTTATGGCAACAGTTTTGTCACCATGAGGGGAAGTTCAGAGGCATTGCAAACACTTCGACTCACTGTCTTTGCATTGTGAAGATACTGGCCCAACCCTGGGACTGCCTAGCTCAGGATTTTCTTAAGCAAACAATAGATATTCTTACAGTGGATTTTCTGTTACTACCTGCTGAACAATTCCATCTAATATCATCACTATTAAACTAAGACTTAAGCCTTGCCATCTCTGCCTCCAGCTGCTTTGTTGGCTTTGCTCATCATGTATTGCTTCCTCCTCCGGTAAAGATGAGATACCCCCTCCTAACAGTCTGGGACTGATTTCCTTTAATCTTCTCTGGGAAAACTATTAAATAGACTGTGTGGGTCTGGTAATAGCTTCGTGTGTGTGGGAATCAGGGTTTAATGGAGGAGGAGTGTCCTTAACCCTTCTACTTTATCTGAACAGGATAGAACTACAAAAGAGCAGACGTTCCCACACTGCTGTAGGGCTGGCAGCAGTGTGCAAACATCTGGATGGGTTGCAGGGTCCTGATCTAGTAACCCAGAAACTATGTCTAAGGTGGTTGAGGTGGTGGGGGGAGGAGGGCACAGGGTCTCAACCTCCAGGTACCATAGCATCTAGATGCTGCTGGGAATCCAAGGCCACCATGTGTTTGGGTGTGGAGGGAGACAATGAGTAGCCCTCAAAGATCACATGTGCTTCTTTGACAAGATAATGGTGAAGCTGCCCACCTCTGTTCCCCACTACATTTATGTTTCTTGGGGTGAACTTTGTTCTCCATGTTTCTGTTTTCCACACCACTCCTGGGCAAACTGTTCAGGAACATGTTAAAGACAATGATCTTATAGAACAACAGAGGAAGAAAGAGTTACAAAATTAGAAACTCTGAAACTCACTCTTCTCCAGACAATTGGCTTCTTACTAGTTGTCTTACATTTCTGTTTCTGTATTCAACTTTGCTGATAAGCCTCTGAGGATTTCTTTCAGTTTGCTCTTCTCTAAAACCACTGTATGATTACAGTATAAACAAGGCTAGTGAAAAGAGGGTCACTTCATAGCCTACCTGGGTTTGGGAATAAACCCAGGTAAATGTCAGGAAGGAACCATGAGAACCAGGTGCTGTCACCTATTATCAGACCTGAATGAAATTGTTTTCAATAGTTCCAGCACACTTGAAGATGATTTTTCTATCACATAAAATTTAGAATGAGATGAAAATTTCTCTAGGGAAATGTAGAAGGAAAAAAAAAAAGCATATTCATCTGTTGCCTGAATTTGTTTCATTTTTGCGGGGGTGGGGTACCAGGGATTGAACTCAGGGGCACTCAACCACGGAGCCACATCCCCAGCCCTATTTTGTATTTTATTTAGAGACAGGGTCTCACTGAGTTGCTTAGTGCCTCGCTTTTACTGAGGCTGGCTTTGAACTAGCAATCCTCCTGCCTTAGCCTCATGAGCTGCTGGGATTACAGTGTGTGCCACTGCACCCCGGCAGTGTATTTTTAAATACATTAGTATACTTATTATTTAGCTAAACACCCACAAGGTGCCACTTGTAAGGATCAACACGATGCCATGGATTACATTCTCAGAAGAGACTAGACCCTTCTAGAAGAAGACAGAAAAGCTTTAGGTCATTAGGGTGCTGGTTAGTCAATTACCCCAATGCTTAACACTGTATATCTTGCTAATTCCTGAGAAATGCTTCCTTGAGGGAACAGTTTGATTCAGTGTGCATGACAGGTATACCTCCACACACATTGTTATAAGATGTCCCAGAGTTGGACAGGAACCTGGGTTTGTGGAATTGGCAGAACCAGAGCAATGGAAGAAGCTTCTTCATGGCTCCCCTCACACCCCGACACACACTCAGAGTAGCAGATAGGCCTAAGCCCCCTCTTTGGCTAAATGAGCCATTTTCCCCCAATGCTTTCTGAGTCCTTAATCCTTTTACTGAGAAGCCAGAAAAAGAGGTCAGTGCAACAGAATTGAAAAGAAAAACCCTGGGTCTCTTGTAACCCAGAAAAGCAGAGCATTTCTGAAATTTGGCTCTGACACAGAAAAACCCTGTCTCTAAGTCCCTGCTCATGACAATTGCCTGGGGACTTGCTGGGAAAGTCTTCTGGCTGATATTAACTACCATGATCACATACCCTGAGAGAAACACTTCAAAAGTACCCAGAGCCAGTTTGTGGGAAGAAAATAGGCCAAGTAATTGACGACACATTTAAGTCTAAATGAGAGGATATAGGTAAGAAGGCTTAAGATCGGTAAAATCTTAGGTGTGTCAACTCTCATAGTGTTTCAGGCCCCCAGCACTGAATGCAAATTATTCAGAAGACAGACACCCTATCCTCCAAGAAAGGCTCCAAGAGAAAGGTTCATTCTATGTAAAATAATCAAAGAATTAAGTTCTGGACTGAGTGGCAGTAAGAGGAGCTGTGCTAAATGGTCCTGAGATGGCACTGGGACTGAGGCAGTCAAGGGACACTTGGTGGTGAAGCTACAACCCCAGCGGTGCCCTGTCAGGGACATCATGTACTAGAAAAGATTGAGATGGAACGACTTTCTTTATTCACAAAGGGTATCAGTGAGGGTCAGGAATGCAATCAGACTACTTATGTTGGTCTGACTCAAACTTTGTACTTAGTTCAAAGTATGATTTATGACTTCAAACACTTTGGCCTACAAACGCTATGACACTGCAAAATGATTTGAGAATTTATAATAGACAGTAGCAGCTGGGCCTGGTGGTGCATGCCTATTCCAGGGACTCGGGAGACGGAGGCAGGGGGATTCCAAGTTTAAGACCAGTTTGGGCAACTTCGGGAGACCCTGTCTCAAAATAAAAACTATAAAAAACTGAGGATGTAGCTCAATGGTACAACTGTTCTAGGTACAATCCCTAGTACTGCAAAAAATAAAACAGTAGAGAACGGGTTTTACCATAGCATGTGGCTATGTGAGAACAAATGTTGGATGGCTCTTTCGGGAAACAAACATTCATAGTTCCAGTCACCTCCTTACTAGAGAAGTAATAAGAGGAAGGACTAAATTCATTCCATCCTTGTACATTGCTTGGCCTTGACTCCCAAAATAATGAATGAGCTTTAAAGCAGCAGTTGCTGAATTCTTCTTTGCTTTGTCCTGACATGCAGACTATTTAAGAGGAAAATCAAGTCAGGGAAGTATTTATAAGGAAGAGTGCTGATGCCTACAATTTGCTTTGAAATGGATAAAAAAAAGATGAATTATTGGGCAGGTGGAGGGATGGTTAGATATGTAGATACGTGACAAAGCAAGGAGAGTAAAATATTAATGAAAAAATCTAGATGGTAGGTACAGAATGTTCATGTAAAATTATTTTAACTTCTAATTTAATTATTAAAAAATGTTCATAATAATATGGTGGGAAAAAATCAAATCAGAGATTTTTTTGCCATGCCATTTCTTCTAATAGTTATCTGAAAGGACACAAGTAAAATAGCTTGGACTAAGTCCTAGATATAAGTGAAAAGTAATAATTGTGTGTGTGACTTTTTAAAAGAAACCCTCAAATATTTCTCTACTAGGCAACTACTGATGCCAGAAATTCCACTATTAAAAACATGGTCTTTAGAGTTAAGGGGTTACTGTATAAAAACCTCTTGAGATTCTTGGATGACTACCAGATTAAATTCCATTAGTCATTAATACTCAAGTGCAAATCAATTGAAGTGACCACTTCCAAATAATATGCAGTTAAAAGGGTTAGAATCCAGGAAAGGGAAGAGAAACCTAAGCACTGACCATCTGAGAGAGGCATGAGAAGTGATGGAAAACTACCTGGAGAGGCATGGAAGATCAGTTCTGTCTTCTTCACAAGGTTATCCTGGGCCAACAGCAATCCTGAAATTCATGTTTGCCATGTATGAATTCTATATAAAGATTTTTTGAAAATCTAATGGGGGTGTCCTATGGCGTTCTAAAAAGGCTTTCAAACTCTCCTATAACTCTTCTTCTTGATGGCAAGACTTAAGCCCAGATCTTATCCCCACAGGGAATCCTGGGTACCAGGGGTTGTGCATCTATGTTTAGGTTTAAAATTTGACTTATGCTCCTTGTATGGAGGGGAATATTTTCATTTTTGTACATTTTGCTATTTTTCTCTCTTCAAAGACATTCTTTTTCTCAGCCCAGTTTCTTCAGAAAGCAGGGCCTGAGGCAAGGTTTATGTATCATTCTTCTATTAGGGAATGTGAATAAGGACCAGAACAGAGGACAAGGAAAGTGAGACAGGAATAAAGATAAAATCAATACAAGGAAGGGTACTGGGCTGGCTACCACAAAGTATAACTGATATTTGATATCACAGGACCATCTTCCATAAAGCCATGTAAACAATGTCTCAGGAATGTCCCTCTAGGATAGAAAAAGGGAAGAATTTATTCCCTGCTCTCATGTTGCTTTGGTTAAAGGTACTTTCTATGATGTTTATTCTCCCGCACAGGCAGGTTGTACATGTATGAGCATTGATGTGAATTTCTGTCTTAGAAATTCACATGAATGAGAAATCCTAGAATAACCAAAAAACCAAAGACCAAATGTTCTCTCTGTTATGTGGATGCTAACACACAATAGGGGGCGGGGAGGGAAGAATCGAAGTTCAATGGATTAGACAAAGGTGACCGAAGGGAAGGGAAGGGGGATGGGAATGGGAAAGACAGTAGAATGAATCAGACATGACTTTCCTATGTTCATATATGAATACACGACCAGTGTAACTCCACATCATATACAACCACAAGAATGGGATCATTAGTAGAATAAGTTATATTCCATGTATGTATAATATGTCAAAATATACTCTACTATCATGTATATCTTTAAAAGAAAGAAAGAGAGAGAGAGGGAGGGAGGGAGAGAGAGAGAGAGAAAGAGAGAAAGGAAGGAAGAAAGAAAGAAAGAAATTAATTCCAGAGTAATGGGCAAGATGTGCATAGGATGAACATGAAGAAAAGTGGTGACTGGCTGTGCCTTTGGAGAGCTACTTACTATAGTGATAGATAGAATGAAAAACAAGTGGATCTGAGCCATCTGAGATGGTTGACAAAAACAGTCGAATAGGGTCCACCCCTTGACCATGCATCTGGCTTTTGCCCTTCAGTAACTGGCTCATGTGGCTATTCTGGAGCCTCTGTTTTTCTGAAAACAAGATGTTCCCATTTTTTTTTTTTTTTTTTTTTTCCCTAAAGGGGAGATATAAGTCTAATCAGTTAGGGTCTCCATCAAGATGGTGGCAACTGAACTTCCAAAAAGATCCAAGGCAAGAGGATTAATAAATAAGATGCAGCCCCAACAGCTCTATACATGGTCCTAAGGGTATAACTGATAATTATAATCCCCCCTCTCCTATTTCCCATTTTAGATTTCTATCATCCTTGACCAGCTCTTTGCCACTGATCTGAACTGCTTGTTGAGTAGTATGAACAAGACCTGTATCACAAAATGGTCTTTATCTTTATTTCCTTGCCCTGGGGCTGTGATTGCTACAATTAACCATTTCTACAGATATACCAAAACACATGCTTGCAAATCCTGTCGATTTCCAACATCCTCTTTCTTGCTCAGATTGTGCAGAGCAATGATGCTCCTTGTGGGAAAGTTACCAGGTGGCATTTGCAGCTTCGAGTTCCTTGGAAGGGCTTACAGTACAATTAAGAGGATAGACAGTATCGGGTTGCACCAGGTGAAGTCCATGGGTGCTCATGCAGAGCAGGTCACTACTGCAGCAGCTGGAATAAGAAAAGCCAGGCTGAGAATATCTGAAGTGAAACAAATGTTGGATACACTTCTTTTAAGCACATTTCCCAAGAAGTGTGATCCATCCTTCTCCAGAGTATAGGAATCAATAAGCATTCCCCCCTTTACAATGGACTTCTACTGACTTGTAGGAATCTATCTGCATTACTCCCTCTCCATACTTCTTTCTCTGTAAGTGTTCCTGGGAATGCCAAGTGATATCTCCGAGGCCTCTGCTCACTGTGACAATGCCTCTGTATGTATCTTATTCCCAACCAGGCCAGGAGGGACAGAGGCTGGTTTCAGCTCTGGAGGTAGAGCCTTGCCAATGCTTGGTCACTTAGCAAACTGCTACAGAGAAAGGAAATAGTGTTTCTCTTGTGTCATGTTCTGTTGGGAGAAAGGCCTAGTAGCTGGCAGTAGAGTTGCTTAGATTCTATAACTGGTGTTACAGAGTTTGGTGGCATTGTTTTTCCAGTTTTATTTATTCTTCTCTCTAGGGTCAGCGGACAACACCAAGATAATTGGGACAGGATGGGTTCAAATAATAGCCTCTGTGCTGAACCAAGGCTCATTACTCCTTTTGATCCTAAAGTCCTATTGCTAAGCCCAGTTTGCTGTGCCAGAATCTGTCTTCCCTTAAGAATAGATTTTCTTCCAGGGACTGCACAGCTCTTGCAGTTTTGTATTAGATATATCTTTCTCTCTCAAATCTCTTTCCTCCAGTTTGCTAGAAGACTCAGAGCAAATTCTTTGTCTGGGGGGTTCCTGAAGACTATGATAAACCAAAACTTGTGAGGACTGAGATTGCTGCTGCATTAATTCCTCCAAATAGACATATCTGACCATCAGCTCTGGTCCAGACCTTAGGGCTCCTAAATCCTTAGGACAGGAGAATTGAGAAAACATCTCTTAAACACACCACACACACACACACACACACACACACACACACACACACACACACACACACACACATATAGGTTGTGACTTTAAGGTTTAAGTTGGAAGGCATTAAACAACAACAGCAACAACAACAAAAAATAACCCTCCTGTTAAATGTTGACCAAGCTTGTACTGCACAGCCTCTTTTCCCATTGAACCAACTTTGGTGATCACATCCTCATTGGGTTTTGGTGCCCCTAAGTTTAAAACATTAGGGTTTTGGTAACACACAGAGACCAGGAGATGTGATAATATCCTCAAGGAAGTAGAAAAATGCTAAGGGGAAAATATACACTAGATATCCTTTATTCTCAGGGCTCCAATCATCACCCAGTATCATCACCTCTAGTACCTGGACCCCAATGGATGGTCCCAACACAGAGGGGATGCTATTGCCCTTGCAAAGTTATTATAGATCTCAGACTCTGTCTCTTCACACTTTGGGCAGAAACTTCCCCTTCTCATTTCCATTGTTTTCTAGAAAATGGAATATTATGTTAGCTATGAGTCAAGTTCGTCAATACAAACCTGACTGACCCAGCAGTAGAGAAAGCATTTTATATGATGCTTCAGGTAGCACAACCTGGCTTAGCTGCCTTCAGCTGAAATACTCATGTAAATGCTCGCTTCAAAATGCATGTGTAGGTCAGATCCTGGGATACAGTCCAAGAGTCTGCTAATGTTGTTTTATTGGGCTGTCATTTTTTGGTGGTTTCTTAATGCAGTAGTCTTGTTACCATCTTCCTTTGGACAGCATTGCACATGTAAGGTAGTATTGAACATGTTTATTAAATAACTGGATGAAAGAATTAATTGTAGAAATCATTATTTGAATTTCATGAGCTGGGGATCTGTCCATTTTTTTTTTTAAATGATAGAGCAATTTTAACTGTAGGAAACACTTTTTGAAAGAGAATTGATATAGAGCCCATTTGAATATTTGTCTAGACATTGACAAATGTGGACTAACACAGAGTCACAAATGCAGTGTGCAATGATAGGCAAAAAAGTATGGCTAGGATATAAGAACATAGTCTTATTTGATATTTCATTTGTACATATTTTTATGCTTTAATAAGTTAGAATATTAGAGCTGGAGGAAATCTGGCAGATATCAAAACTGAGATATGAAGAAATAAAATGACTTGCCCAAGGTCACACATTAGTTAGCAGATTCTGGACTAAACCTGGCTGTACAATGCCCATTAGTCATTTTCCCCTTCATTCCTTGCTCAGTAATGAGGCTTTCTACTTAGCTGTATTTTTGCTACCATGTCATATGAATGTCTCCCTATTTAATTTTGAAGTCCCACGTGCCAGAGGCGAGCTAGTCTCATTCCTTGAGAAAGACTGCTGAAGGCAGTATTTATATTACTAGGTTTTAGTCATTTTTCAAACTTAATGACATTTCTAATGAATTGGTGGAAACACTGATGTCTGAAAAAATTCCAAGTCAGTGGCCACCTCTTCATTTCCCTCGCTATGCTAATCAGAACAAGAGCAAATGACTGGCTAGAAATGCCATGGGTTCTTCTCTCCTCTCTGTCTTCACGCACAAATGTTCATGAATACATGTACACACACACACACACACAGAGTTTACTATCTGTATTCAAAAGAGTGAAAAGAAGTCTGAGAAGTTATCTAGTTTGTTCCCCTTAGATGTGACTACACCTGAATAGCCAAGATGTAAGCAAATTTGGCTGTTTGTATGGAGGAATCCTCTCATGGAGGTGACTTTAGTTTCTCATAATTATCCCTAGGAGCGTGCCTCACATAAGTACACATCACACACAAGCACAGTGTGGGCAAACATGAGAACCAGAGAACATCCATTGCCCCTGGAGGCCCAAAACAGGCAGTGCAGATGGGGAAGGGCAAAAGGTTAATCCACAGCTACATTATGCCAGGTTCTTTATCAGAGAGCTTTCCCTGGGAGTCATGCCCCAGTAGTCCCACCCTTCTGAATGAACACACCCAAGGTGTGGCTAGGAGCTTTTAATGGATGCAAGTCTCTGGATTGTCATACCATCTTCTTATCAAGAAATCCTATCTCAGTTGTAGAGTGCTTACCTAGCATGCACAAGGCCCTGGGTTCAATCCCTAGCACCACCACCAAAAAAAAAAAAAAAAGAAAGAAAGAAAGAAGGAAAGAAATCCTATATCCTATATCAACCCCTCATAGTAAAGGCCATTCCTATCTTTCCTCATTGACCATGGCAAAGATGTAGAAAAGTAGGTGACTACCTCTGTATATAGTGTGTCACTGTACCATCCTTGACCCTTAGTTTTCTCTAAGCTAAGTCATCGCAAATGCTTGATCTAGTAGCCACTGCTATGAAATCCCTTGAAGAGACTTTTATTGAGAGCATCCTATGGGTCAAACTCTTAGTAGCTAAAGATAAATACATGAACTCTGCACTTGAGGAACTTAAGATCAAGTGAGAAAGATGATATTATTGATGATGCCAATGATGACTAGTATAGCCCTTTACTAACTCATTTAATCCCCACATCAACTCTATTATTACTCATAAGAAACTGAGAGTTGGAGAGGTTAAGTGACTTTCCCAATGTCACATAGCTCATTAGTTACAAAGCCATACTGCCTTTGTCAACTGCCATGTCAACCACTGAGAAAGCAGACAATTTCTGCAGAAGGTGATGTGAACTATAAGGGGTATATAAAATACTTTGGAAGCTCAGTCTGAAGAATTAGAAAAGCCTTCCTGGAGGGGATGACTCTGTCCTCATGCCTCACATCAGGGGCAGAGCCTCTTATGCAGTCACAAAGGCTGGTCTCCACCTCCATCTCCCTGAACTCCTGTCAAGTCTCCTCCCACTTCTCCTTCCTCCATATCTTGGTTGCATATGACCTTCTAAAATTGCTGTTGGTCCTGATATCAGACTCCTATTCAGAGGGAAGTTTTCCTTATTCTTCTGCACCATAACCCCCAACTTGGTTGCTCAATTTCGACCATCTAAGCAAGTAAAAGAATTGGTTGCTGCCTTCCTTTCACCATTAAGTGAACCCAGATGGCAGGCGAGGAGAATCAATGCATTGAATCCGGATATATCTGGGATGGAGTGACTCCATTACAAACTCATTGTGTCATACTTGAACAATATAAGGATTCTTTCCTTCTCTCAGAGAGCCCACAGCTGCAATATTTCTATGCTGCTTTGCAGACTCTTATCATAGTTTTAATGAAGTGTAGTTGGTTTGAAGTCAAGTCTGTCGGTTCTCATGAAAAGATTTAAATTTCGTCTTGTGTTGCATATTCAGCTCTAAAATGGACTCTGGGCTCATTATTCAGAAAACAGTAATTTATTTTCATCCCCAAATATTAATTGTGCTGCAGTATTTTCACCTGATGGGACGATGAGCTCATTATCAAGAAGGGTTTGCCCATAGGAAATGATTGATTACAATTATCTAGAAACTGGTGCTCAGAATTTGAAAGGGCTAGACACTGCAATGCTGAAGGGCCCCTTGGCTGGAAAGAAGAAACTAATTATCATTCACAATTGGAGTGACATTCCCGGGCAAACCAGTATGGCTGTTAGGATGTCTGCAACATTTGTGAAAGTTTTCTGGCTGCACTTTATATTTTTATTTTGGGGGCAATAATCACAGATTTTGAACATAAAGGTGGGGAATAAAATAGTCTTTTAGCCCATTCCTAGTTTTCAATTAAGCTTATATGTCAGAAAGGCAAGACTCTGTCAGTCTCTCAGCTTATAGATTGCCCATAGTTTTAATTTCAGGGTCCTGGCACCTAAGTTGCTGCTTGATAAACACTTGTTGAAAGAATAAAGAAAGGTGAATACCTGCTCTGGTCTCCTGGCCCTCTCAGAAGTGATTTTTAACACTTCTATTACAGATTTCAAGACGCATTTTATTTGTCTAACCATGGCTCTGAAAGGAGCAGAGAAACATGACTTATGACGGAAGAGAGAAAGAGGAAGGGAGGGAGGAAAAAGAGGGAAGGAGGAAGGGAGGGAGAAAAAAAGGAAAGGAGGAAGGAAGGGAGAGCAATGGAGGAAGAAGAGAGAATATTAAGATATCAGGAGAAGACAGGAACAGGGGAAAGCAAAAGCGAGTGTGAAGACTCAGGAGGGACAGAGAAGAAGAGGAAAGAAGGGTAGTGGGGAAGCCAGGCTGTGGGCACAGGAGGGTGACTTGGGAGAGCAGGAGTCTAGTGAAGCTGTTAATGGTCTAATAGCAGCTTTAAATAGCTCTGGGTTAATCGAAAACAAGTGATATGACCCGGTCGTCTCAATAAACGGGAGGCAGAAATAGCCTCTTGGGAAAAATCTGTCTCTGGTGGTTTAACAGAGTAAATAAAAAGGTTTAAAAGCAGAAGGGTAGGAAAGAAAGGAAAAGAAGGAAAACCCTCTCAGCTTAAAAAAGAAAAAAAGTTGTCTTGGCTGGGTGCGGTGGTGCTCGCCTGTAATCCCAGTGGTTCCGGAGGCTGAGGTGGAGGATTGGGAGTTCAAAGCCAACCTCAGCAACTTAGTGAGGTGTTAAGCAACTCAGTGAGACTCTGTCTCTCAATAATATTAAAAGAATAGGACTGGGGATGTGGCTCAGTAGTTGAGTGTCACTGTGTTTAATCCCTAGTACCCCCCTCCAAAGAAAACAAAAACAAAAAACAAAACAACAATAACAAAAAAAACCCAACCCCTAGTCTTCCTAGAGCTGCCAGTGATTGCAGTTTCACTGTGATGTAAGGTTCTATTTTCCAGAAGTTTCTTTCTAGGGAGAGTCCCTCATAAAATTGCCATGCCCACAGATCAGGGTGTTGGTTGTAGGCTAGCAAAGCATGCTTCTGACAGAAAGCAGACCTGGCTTCTTCAGATAACGTGGCCTCTTTTCCTTGTGTGAAATGGCTTGCATCATTGCTTTCTGCACAAGCCAAAGCCAAGATGATGATTTTTGCCTACCCTGCTCATCATCTTAAAATGCTCATAATCACCAAGTCCTTCATTATGTCTTACCTTACTTTAATACAAGTTCCTTTATTCTTGTTCTTTCCAGACTCAACAGAGGAGATTAATTAGTGCCTTTCTTCTGCATAGTACATTCCTTCATACTCTTTACTCTTAGGTCATTCATTAGCCATCTCCCCGCAAGCAAGGATTTGAAAAATAACTAAACAGATAATGAGACCTATTCCCACTGCCTTTTCCTAACATGTCTTGGTACACAGCATCATAGATCTGCCATGGGGAAGAGAAGAACAATGAAACATTTTAGATTGGGAATTAACTGCATGTTTCTTCAAAAGTATTTTGCATAGATTATCACCCAAATATTTACCACAGAATCTTCCAAACATTTTTATAAGACATATAAGCAGGAACGATCACCTCCAGATGAGGGAAGAAAATAGTGCTCTTCCCCAGCAGGTTATCAGAACAGCCAGGAAAAACCTCCCATGTCTGGACTTGAACTTTCTTGCCCTGCCTATGGCCCAAAATATCCTTAAGAAAGAATTCTTTTTTAATAGAATCACATCAGAAGTCCTGAAAAATCTAAGCACCATATTCAGAAAGGGGAGCTTGTTTCTGGACTCTGGGCCACTCTAAGATATGAGTAGGGAAGAGGCCCTAGACTTCCTGAATCATCCTCCTGCAACACCACCTGAAATTCTTTGTCCATAAAAGACCCTACAGGAAATGCCAGTGCCAGTGAATTGGTTCATAATGACAAATTTCTCAAAAATTTCCATTAGGCATCAGCTGCTCTTTAAGTTAAACTGAAAAGAAAGGTCATCATCTTTCTCGTTGCTTCAATAAGAGCATGACTCAGAAGAACAAACAGGGAAGAGATGGCAGTAATCCCCACATTATTTTTTAATACCACACGTGGTACAGCAGGCCCCAGACAACAAGATCCAGGACTAAAGTAAGTCTATTTTCCTTAGGTAACTGTTTACCTTTGCACAGACTCCCTAATCTCCAGGCTATGCAGGTGCCTACAGAAAAGGCATTACACTCTTTTGCCCTCATACTAGATGGAAACTTGCCTGGCAAGACTGGCTTCCTCTGGGTTGGGGAAGCAGATGACCCACCCATGTCAGAACAGTAATTGTAGAGCTAGGGGTGTGGGAGTGTGGACAGAACTTGTCCTGGGCAGAGAACGTGGTGGGGACTGGGGGAGATGAAGAGGCCCTATCCCCAGTGAACATTTTCTCCCAGGCGCAATGGCATCTGGGAAATTCTATCAGTAAGAGATTCCTTATCTTCCATCTCCTAGGAGAAGACAACAATTCACATAGTGAATCATTAAAATACTAGTGGGAATTGGCTCATCAGATCACTCCCTCTGGAAGGGGGCTGGAGGCAGCAGATTCCCCTGGATGCTTGGGAGCTTCCAGTAGCTGGGTTGGAAGAATGGGAAGGCTTGCATTAACAAGACTCTTCCATTAGCAATGTTCCCCAAACCCCATCTTAAAAGGATGCAAAGAGAGCTATAGAAGGAGTGAGAGCAGGCATCCCAGTTTCCCTCCTTGGCTGAGGCAGTCAGTGGTTTTGAAGACTCCATGACTAATTTCTGCTCAGTGGCTATTGAGGGGGTACACCATTTACATGAACATGCATTAGAGTGTTGTTCTCAGATGGGAGCCTTCATGATTTTTATCTGCTGCCCTAGGTTTTAAGATATACAATGGTCAGAAGAATAACTGGCCAAAATATTTGAGAAACCTCCATTCTCAAAATGGAGTTTCCTTAGGTATAATGTCAAGTTAGGTCAACAGAATCTCAGCTTTGGTACCTTGGCAATTCTCTCTAAGGTTAAGTCTTGGCTTAAAATTTTTTTAAAAAGGGAAAAAGGAGAGCTGATACTTGCCTGGTTACCTATTGAGTGAGTAGGAACTATTTTCTATGTAAAGTGTTAAGAGGGCCCTACCCACTCTGTCCTGAGCAGGCTACATGGGCTGGGAATCTCTTTTATACCCAATATTCCTGATAATAACAGTGTCTTATTGGCAACTTCCAAACACAGGGTATGAACTCTTTTCTTGGGTTTGAGAATGGAATTGCAGAAGTGATTTCAAGTTTCATTGCTGAGTTTTCATTTTCTATGGTTTTGGCAAGTCAGCTGTCTCTGATAGCATTTTCTTCCACTGACCCCTGCCCTTGCTGGTGTGTATTTCAAACTGAGGTAAGCCTGTCCTGGGTCACGTGGTCTTTTGCTTCATTTAAAAGGGCAAGTCATCCAGAATTTGACCTATAGGCAAACCTCTGGGTTGGCAAGATTTTTCTTGAGTGGGATATCCCCCACTTGAAAATATATGCTCGACCCTGATGGACTGCCTCCCAGATTTTACTGGGTGGCTGAAGTGATGTCTCCAACTAGAGGAGAAGAGTAATGAAACAAGACACACATTTATAATTCTTTTGCTCTGCAAACAAGGATTTGGCCAATTATTCTTCTGGCCATGGCATATCTTAAACAGTTGTATTAACATTCTTCACTTGGACAAGCTCTCCCACTATCAATTGTTGTGGGAAACTGGGTACCTCTTGAGCCATTCAGGCAGAATCTCACTTGTGTCTGAATCATCTAGGTTAATTTACAAACAGGCTAGATTTTTATTTGGATTCTTATTTCCATGTTGTGTTTCACTATGAAGACATGGCTTTTTAGATATAACTGGAGTCTCACAAGTCTCTCTCACATGGATTTCTTAACCCAAAGTGATCATATTATAAAGTAGAAAAGGGGTTAGCTTTTTGATTATTTTACTGTGCTTTCTTCTCAGTTTCTATCCTATTCTTGGAAAGATGGAAACTACACATCTTCTTTTATGACCATTATTTCCATTCCAAAATAAAAAAGGAAGTTGATGACTGAAGGCTTTTGATCACCTCTGTCTCAGAATATTCCTTATGGTTCTATAGAGAGAGGACCAAAGCTGCATTCGTTCCGTGAAAGACTGAGACAAGTGGGTTTCAATGATGCTTAGCTTTTCAATCTATTAAGGAGGTGCTTTGTGGCTGTTTATCATACCAAAAATAACTGAGAATTGGCAGGAACTCACATTCAAATGATACCAACATTGCAGGCGCAGGATGGAAAGGAGGAGCTGTGGCCGTGGCAGCAACAAAGCAATGCCTCAGACAACTGCTCTCCCACCCTGTCACATGCAAGACGTTTCTGTTGGTGTCGCTACTCACTTCCATTATGCTCCTTTTCTCAAGCCAGAACACACACAGTGCCCCTCTGGGAATAAGTAGCCATGTGTCAGGTCCTGGCAGCCAAGGAATAAACAAGTCCATTTTCCTGCAATATGCATTTTTCCTTCAAGATTTGGGGGTCGGGATATATAAAGCAATGTAACTGGTGATATAAATATTTTTATATTTAAAAACAATGTATTATAGAGTAGGGTATATTACTCTAACATATTTTTAACAGAAAAGTGAGAGTTAAGAGTACAACCAAATTTTTTCAACCACAGTGAGTATTCTGCCAAGTGCCACACTTTCAGAAGGCTGCATTTCCTCTCTCCTGTGGGTGGGATGCAGAAACATCTGGGAAGCACATCCTGCTCTGTCTAATAAAGATTGCCTGTCACCTCGGTGTCCAGGTCAGGTACCACCTGAACTGGGTTGTATAGGCTGGATACGTCACGCCTGGGCCAAAAGGAGCTATTCCACTCCTCCTGCTCTAAATAAATCCCCACTGTCTGCCTGTGACCACTGCTTCTCACTTGACCGTGGTTATGAGGCCATTAGTAGAAACAAGAATCTGCTCTTTCCCCATCTGCATATTGGACAAGTCCCACTCTATTTAGCTTGTGAGTCTGATAAGAAGGCAGCACAATCTGCCCATTGACTGCCGGCCTTCTTTTCCAGTCCCAAGTACCAGAGTCTCCTGGCTTAGGCTCATTTTGCATGTCTCTAGCTGTCCCCAATTGAATGCTTTTCAGTTGCACCTGCATGGCACTTGTAAGAGAAGAGAAAGGGCTTCTTTTGAGCTCATTCAAACTCCTGGCCCTCACACTTGTTGCCCTCTTGTGTGTCTTGGGGATCTCTAATTTAAGGCATAAACATGTTTAAAGAATGCTGTTTTCATGTCTCCACAATGCACTGTTTATTTGACCCATACTCCTAGGAACATGGTGGGAACTTCCCTTGTGCCTTCCCCACCCCGCAAAAGGAGGAGGCTAGGCAGTGCTGACAGGGCTCTTTCTCTTCCTTGTTCTTCGTGACAACTCTGAGGTCAGCTCTGCCTATGTCCAGGCCTTTGGAGAAAGTTCAGAATAGTCTCCTCTGGACTTAGCATCTTAAATATCTTTTGTAGACCTGGATCTCCCTTTGTTGATTTTAAAGTACAGAAACTTACTTGGGACATGAGTAGATGACTAACATATTCCTATGGGGGTGTAACACATTTTAAAATGATGATGATGATGACAGAATATTGAATACCCTGATGAATTAGGAAGCTCAGATGCCAACTTATAATAAAGTGAAGATTAAAAAGAATCACTAAGATAACTGTTGCTACTGGAATTCCTTTTGTGTCAACATCTGCTATGCTCTGTGAGGATAGGGACTACATCTCTTTTACTCTGTTTTGAAAATACAATGCCTAGCTCAGCACCAAATGCACAATAGGTGTTCGATAAACATTTGTGAAAGAAAATGAATGCATCAGAAACACTTTGATGGGCCACTTGCATAGACCAAATATGGTATCTGGAAGGATAAGGTGGAACCAAGGACAAGCTGAACAGCTAATGCATAAGAAAATGGAAGAAATTGGCCCTTACGAGAGAAGAGAAGAGAAGGCTAACCAATATTCAGGAGCCAGAAGCAGAGATATTTAAGCTCAGGGTGTATTAAGTTCAGTTTTAAGTTGTTTATGTGTCAGGGGTGTAAAATCCCTCCATCTCCCCATATTTATGTAGAGTCTGTTATACACACAAAGGTCTCGAGTGAGGGCTTTTTGTTGCTTTACTTGTTTAGTGGGAAGCAGTGAAAGATGCCAAGTTACATGCGTGGGAAAGTACCAAATGAGCAAGGACTGCACACATGGATGGTGAGATGATCCATAAACTACTTCGCTTGAAGCAGGAACCAAGAGCCAGAGGTGCCACCTCTCCCTTCCCCCTCCCCCTAGTTCTAGAAAAGTTCAGTTTGCGTGACTTGTACCCTGCATGTCAGGGATGGGCTTCATCTGATCTCTGCTGACAATCTAATCATGACAAGAGACAACCTACTTCATGGGTGTCTGATATTATTTAAGACTTGTTTTTTCTTTTATCTCATCTGTTAACTTTCTATTCCATTCTTTATGATGTCTTGCATAATCTTCACTATCATGAAAAATGACAGAAAGGTTCTGCTAAGAAAAGCCACAAATCGAGAAATATTTTAATTATACCCATAACCTCTCAGAGATATTTAGGCCTTATTGTCTTTAAGATCCCATTGGTGTAGTTAGAATGGCTTATGAAAAGTGCTTGTTATCTTGAATCCAAAATAATAATTAATTGATATAAATAAATTTGATAAGAAATTATGATAAAATCTGAAACTCCAAATGAGTTTTGTTGAAGAAAAAATCTTTCAGGTCACTGAGGAAATTTGCTTTTTCCATCTCCAACCATCTCAAACCACCATGATGAATTACTGCAATTAAAACAATAACTTTTTCTCCATCACTGACTGTAATAATAGGTGTCCTTTATCATATCTCTTTATTTAAACTTTAAAAAATGAAATCAATTAAATTTAAACTTGTAGGAAACTTGGTCACAAGGGACAGTTTGAGGTTAATGTGCTTTGAAATTATTTCATTCTTTTCTTCAAATTCTTCAAAGATTTTTCCTAGTATAATATCCTGGGGTAAAAAATGGGGAGAGCAGACCCTTGGCATTTAAGGATTTAACACTGGCATATTTACAATCTGCAATTTCTGCTGTTTGTGAGTGACCTTGGAGTTCAATGAAGTAGAGGAATTTGTCATTTTGAACTTTATCTCAACATGGCTCTGTTGTTCTTTACTGCTCTGGGATTCAATAACTTTCCAGAAGAAATGAACTCTATTTCTTTATGAAGAAGAACCAATTAATTTATTGAAAAAATTTTTTAAAAGATGGCTAATTCATGGTGTGCAGAAAGGTCCAAGAAACAGACTTTTATTGGAAACATGGTTATAGAAAAATCTGGATTCCCCAAAGAAAGGAGAAGTAAGGTCTTCAAATATTGAGAAGTTGTTGAGCTGGGGTTGTGGCTCAGTGGTAGAGTCCTTGCCTAGCATGTGTTAGGCACTGGGTTTGATTCTCAGCACCACATATAAATAAATAAAATAAAGGTCTATCAACAACTAAAAAAAAAAATTTTTTTTTTTTTTAAAAGGAAGTTGTCAGTACCGAGTAAAAGAAATAAAGATTCAGGAAGAATTATTTTTACTCACAGTTTTTAGCTTACTTTAATGCAGAAGCACAGTATAGTTCAAGGGACATTTTGCTCATGTTCTGTTTCCTGCTTACCCACTAGCCAGCTGTATACATGGGGTAGTGACTTCACCTCTCTGCTCCCTGTTATCATGACCCGAATTTCTTGAGCCCTTTCTATTGTAGGCACTAGATAATTTCATTTAATGCTTATAACAACTAGATATGATAGGCACTATTATTATCCATAGAAGTAAATACTACCAGGTAATGACAGCTAGCATTTATTAAATGCTTATTGCTAGTTTGGATGTGGTTTGTACCCACCAAAACACATGTTGAAATTTGGCTGCCAACGTAGTGGTATGATGGAAGTGGGACCTTTATGCCTCTGTCAGGGAGTGAGTTCTCACTCTTGTTTGGCTGGGTTAGTTACTTTGAGAGTGTATTGCCATAAAGTGAGCCTCGAACACCTCCTGACCCCTATCTACACATGTGCTTCTCTTCTGCACTTGCCTGCTTACCTTTCTGCTTTTTCTCCACTGTGTCATAACTCTAGATGAGGCCCTCACCAGAAGTGGTGCCCAATCTTGAACTTTGCAGTTTTCAGAACCATGAATCAAAATAAATCTCTTTTCTTTATACATTATCCAGACTCAGATATTCTGTTAGAGCAACAGAAAATGAACTTATACACTTATCATAGGAGGGTAGTATGCCAAGTCCTTTATATGCATCATTTCATATAAGCCTCATAATAATGATTTGGGAAATGTTAAACCTCTGTTTAACAGATATGGGAAGTTTAGGCTTAGTTTGTCTAAAGTGACACAGCTACTATGAAGTAAAAGAGGATTTTGCATTAAAATTTCTGACTCTTGAGCTCAACATCTTAACCACTATGCTCCATTGAGAGTAAAAATAAACTAATCATACTGAAAAAATAGACATCTGTGCAGATATTGAGCCCCTTATATTTATATAAGCATCAAGTGTTGGCACTTTACCATCATTTAGTCATTACATCACACAGATAGTATTTCCCATCAGTGGGGCCAGCCCTTTGAGCTATTTCCTCCATAATCATTTTCATGGAGCCAAATTCACATCATGTGGCTTTCTATATGTGTCCAACAGCAAACACAGAGAGGACAGCTCATCAAGGTTCAGGTGTTAGAAATACTGATTATGAAGCCAATTTCATCACTGTGACATTAGGTGGCCCCATAATGGATTGAACCTGTGCTCTAGTAGAGTTAGCACTGTACTTTATCCAAAGAAACCAGTCACCTTTATCATATTCGGTGTATTAGCTGTAGAAATTTCATTTTTCTGTACTGTGGCAAATAGATGGCAAGAATCTGGATTTCTGATTGAGAAAAAATTTTTTTTTTTTTTTTTTTTTTTTTTGCCTTTGGCTCACAAGGACCAAGAAATAGACAATGGAAATTTACTAGGATGAGTAGAAGGCAGATTTCTTTCTTTCTTTCTTTCTTTTTCTTTCTTTCTTTCTCTCTCTCTCTCTCTCTCTCTCTCTCTTTCTCTCTCTCTCTCTTTCTTTTTTTAAGTGCTGGGGATCAAACCCAGAGCCCTGGGCATGTTAGCCAAGTGCTCTTACCATTGAGATATATGCCCACCCTGGAAGGCAGATTTCTAATTTAGAATCTTCAAAACACACACACACACACACACACACACACACACACACTCACATGCACACACTCACTCATCACATATACACATACATAAACATAGACATATGCACCTACAAAGACATGTGTATACATACACACACACAGAGCAACCAATAACAGAATAGCAGAGACAAGAGTGACCAGTGATTTGTATATCATAAAAACACAGTGGGAGATTTGATAAAAATTTCGTTTTCATGCATTTTCTTTAAGGGATCACAGGTCAATGCTAAGACTTCTCATAGAAGACAAAACCACAAATACAATCTGTTAGATCGATTGTAAATCAGAGGAGCAGTTATATCCAAATTATAGTAATTAATGTTATTTCTGTCTCTGGGGAAATGATAAATTACATTTGAGTCCATTACTTAGCAGAACTATTATGCATTTAGGAACTTAATTTGGGGACAGTTTTTATTTTCTTTGGATGAGAAAAGACAGACACATTCTTTGGCTGAAGCATGACTATTTTAGGTTCCAGTCAGAGATCATCTCCTGCGAGACTGGTCAAGTGTCACTCTTTTCCTCCATGGGTGGTGCAGATGAAAAGAGGAGCCATATGCAGGGAACGTGTTCTCGGCTTCATAATGATACTCTTCCTTTATCCAACATTCACTAAAAATAACATTTGAATGAAGGAATTGGGTCACCTGGTGACATTTTAGGTAGTAGCAGAAAATTAGAGGGAAAGGCCTTTATATTTTCACATAAAGTTGCACAAGTTCGTTGTGTTGGGTTTATACAGACATTTCCAAAGAAAACTACAGAAATTCCTCATTCAATTCTCTTCAAAGCCCAGAGGACAGTGCCACACTTCTGGGGCAACTTGGGAGCTCCCTCATCCAGGCAGGGGTGGAAGTAATGAAGACAACTTTGAAGTCTACTTTCAAGCCTGTGATTCTATATCTTTTCCCATGTGGTTTGTTGGTCCCAGGAAGTAATACAATCACTTCATTGCTTTATCTCTTCTAATGCATTTGTTTCATTTTCTGAGCCCAGAAAGCACAGGCTGCAGATTATTTTAATTTCATATGGCTGGAGTGAAATTTGGAGATAGATGACTCTTATATTCTCATTTATGATTCCAGGACCTTTGGGACACTTGGCACATAGTAGAGTTCAATAAAGACTACTGCATAAATAGTAATGATAACCTAAAATCTCTTACAGCTTCTCCAATGTGTCTTCTACCACTTTGAGTCTCACTCACTCATCCCAGCAACATGGGTCTCCTGACTGATTAACAGACACATGAAGCATGACAGTGAACTTGTGCAATTCTACATGAAAACTGCAGGGTCCCCTCAGCAGTGTTCTGCTACTACTTGCCTGGAAAGTGTCTCCCACGTATTTGTGAGATTGGATCCTCTACACCCCAGGCCTTTGCTAAAAGTTACTTTGTCCATGAAAACTTTTCTTCACCATCCCCCAGTGCTTCATTTTTTCCATTGTGCTTACCCACATCTGATACAGTGTACATTCATCTGTTTGTTTGCATCTTTGTTCCTCTGTTAGAATGTGAACCTCATAACTGTCTTATTTGTGTTGGGTCCTAGAGCTTAGAAACAAATATTGATAGAGTGAATAAGCAGATGGCTGCACGTAAGTTTTAGTATGGCTTCTCTGGTTGATAGGAATACTCACTCAAGAAAGTTCAAGTAAAAGGAATTTAACAGAAAGGAATCTTACAGAAAACCAAGAATAGGAATTTTGGCAGGTTCCGTGGTAAGGCAAGAACTGAGGGCGCCACCAGGACTTCAATGGCAAGGACTCCAGGACTCATCATTACCACACTCCATGACTTCTACTCTCCTTGATTCCTTGTTTCCTCCTAGCTTTGCTGTTCCATGGCACACAACAGCTCCAGCTCCACATTCAGAGCTTTACCATCTCATCGGCTCTCTCCAACTCAACCAGGAGAGGAATCCAGCAATCTCCAATCATCTTTACAAGTCTAGCCAATACTTCTTATATCTCCAACTGCTCCACCGATGAGCGGGTGCCCTCCCTGGGTCCACCCACCTGTGATATGGAGAAGGCTTCATGCCATCAGCTCTCCTTCAATCAAAGTCACTCACTCAAGGCACAACTTCTAGAGGGATCAGGCCATTGACCTCCCAAATACTACCCTCCTCCTTATCCAGGGATGCTCTTTCTTCTCCTGCATAGCCCCTCAAAGGCAGCAAGAGGTTTAGTGCACATTTTCATTTGATTTTTTAAATTTTTTTATTTTTTTAGTTGTAGATGGACAGCATGCCTTTTTTTTTTTTTTTTAATTTGTTCATTTTAATGTGGTGCTAAGGATTGAACCCAGTGCCTCACACATGCTAGGCAAGTGCTCTGCCACTGAGCTACAGTCCCAGCCCCTGTTTGATATTTTTAATCAATTAGTTTTACCCAAAAGAGGCTTCAAAATTATGTGTGTTAAAGATTTATAGTTAATGTGGAACCAAAAATCACATAAGCACTCTTGGGCATCATGACAGATTCTGGAAGGAGTCTGACAAGTTCAGCTGGTGTGGCAAGTCCCACACATTCCTGGCTGAGAAGCTCTCACAAACCCAACTGACCAGAAATGCTGTATGCAGGGGCCTTGCTCCCCTGTTTAGTTGCCAGGATTGCCTGGACTTGGCACAGGGACTATACTGAGACAGCTAGATTCAAAGCAGAGAGACCAGCAGGAGACAATTATTTTGTCCAGCCCAGATGCTAAGGCTCTTGAAAGATGCATAATTAATCCCTTCAATATCCTCTTTAAGTCTCTTCTTGAGCCAAGGATTTGTTTTCCTTTCTGGTCTTGAGAGATTTTTCAGTAGAAGACCCTCAGCTAAGCACCTCAAGGGCCAGCATGGACCCTGGTCATGTTCTAGGAGGCTGCTACCCTCAGCCTTCTACAGACAGCAAGCAGCAAGGAGAAAGAAGGAAATGACTCACCTGGAGGCCCACAAATATATCCAGCACACCTGGGCCAGTTGCTCTGGCTCCCAGCAAGTGATAGTCCCTGTGGACCTCAGTTTCCTCTTCTCTAAATCTCAGAGTTACAGAATCAAAATCTAATTGACATACTATGTGTAGAAAATGCCTGGGTTTTAAGTTTATCAGGAAAGAGATTTTACTTTTTTAGACCAGGGTCTACAACTATGGTCCATGGGCCAAACCTAGATCTGACTGTTTTTAAATGGTCTATCATGTTTGTACTTTGAAATGGTTGTAAATATGAAAATTATATGAAATTCAAATTTGTATCTGTAAATAAAGTTTTATTGGAACACAGCCATGCTCATTTGTGTATTGTCTGTACCAGTTTTAGCACTATAAAGACAGAGTAATTGTGACAGAGACTGTATGGTCCACAGAGCCAAAAACATTTTTTTCTTGCCATTTACAGAGAACAGTTGCCAATTCCTGTGTTAGAGTGTAGAGGGCAAGTCAGAGAAACCTAGGCTCAAATCATAGCCCACCTCCTACCAACTGTGTCATCTGGGAAAGCTACTGAATTTTTCTAAGTCCTAGTTTCCTCATCTGTAAAATAGAGTTAAAACAGTCCGTATCCCAGACTATTGGGAGGAACTGAACAAGATCGTCATGAGGCACTAAGCAGAGATCCTGGAACAGTAAATAAACCAAAGTACGATTCCAAGAGTTTCATCCTCAGCATCTGGCTCCCCAATGGTGCAAAATAAGCGCTACATATATGTTGGCAGGATAAGTGAATAAACTGTGAAGTACAAATGTACTTTTATTTTGATATATCGCCCTGAAGATATCTGGGACTGAGTGGTCAGCAAGAGAAATGGGAAGGAAAAGCCTGAGGTTCAGGGTGAGTCAGGACCAAGCAAAACCAAAGAGCTATGGAGTTGCCTCTGTTCTCACTGTAGCTGTCCCAGCTCTGTAGGGCAGCTGCCACTGGACACTGAGATTTTTTCTTCTGCTTAGGTTTATCACTTCTTTATGGAGCCAGAAGTCATTCCTTCACTCACTCACCCACACATCAAGAAAATATTTTGACTTTACCTTTAAAATATATTTAGGGAGCTCGGTATGGTGGCACACAACTATAATCATAGCTACTTGGGAGGTTGAGACAGGAGGATTGCAGGTTTGAGGCCAGCCTCAGTAATTTAGTGAGGCCCTAAGCAACTTAGCAAGATCATTTCTCAAAATTAAAAATAAAAAGGGCTTGGGATATTGCTTAGTGATAGAGCACCTCTGGGTTCAATCCCCAGTACACAAAAAAAAAAAAGAAAGAAAGAAAGAAAAAAAAGACCCCACCCCTTCCTCTCTTCTTACCCTCTGTCATTCCTACCTCTCTGGTCTGAGGCATTGTGTCTTCTTTCGCCTTTTTAAAATTACAACAGCCTCCTAACTGATCTCTCTGCTTCCACTCTCCTACTATAGCCTATTCATAGTACAGCAGCTAGAATTATTCTTTTAAAACATCAGACCATATCACAACTCTGCTCTAGCTCTGCTCTAACTCTGTCTAGCGGCTGCCCATCACATGCAGAGTAAAAGCCAAAAGTCCTTACGGTGGCCTGTCCATCACCTTTGACTCCCTCTCCTCTTACCCTACTTCTTACTCACTCTACTCTGGCTACAGACCCCTCTTCAATCCTTAAGGGCACCAGGAGGATCTTGACTAAGGGCCTTTGTCCAGTCTATCCCTCCCATCTGGATTTTTCTTCCTCCACAAATCCCTGTGGCTAACTCCCTTACCTCTTTCAACTCTCCTTAAATTTTACTGCTCAATGAAGTCTATCTTGGCCACCTGGTTAATTAATACTGTTTAAAATAAGAACTGCATACTTCTACCACTCTGATCTCCCTGACTTTATTTTTTTACTTGTTAAATTTTTATTGTTTGCTTCTGCTAGAATGTAAGCCCTGTATGGGCAAAAAATTTTGTCATTTTCACTCAGTGATATATCCCAGGCATCTAGAACAGTGCCTGGTAGATACTCAATAAAGTTTTTTGACTAACTCAGTTAATGATCTAATATTTTACAATCCAATAGTCTCTTCCAGTTCTAGATTCTGCTTCTTTATAGAGTCTGCCAGGAATCTAACCACCTCCTAGCAGCCTCTGTGCCAGTATCTTAGGTGCTATAAAGAAATCTGTGGGGGAAACTGCACTTAACCTCAGAAAAATCTGAGAAAGCCCAAACTACCTCTAACTTTCGCTATACCTTCAGACCCAGGAGTGGCTGAGGTTGGATGATCAGCGTTGGACTGCTCCGATTCTTTTCCTTGCTTTGTTTTTACACTAGTATTGTTGACAACATCATCTGAATAACTTGAGCAAAGCAGTGGGGGGAGACATAGCATTGATTTTTTCCATCTTGTATAAAGAATCTAGCAGGAAAGGCAGTGGGAAATGTTGGCATGAATTGGGGGCAGAGTCTGTGTATTGAGTTACCTCAGTTACCTTGGATAAGGTGAGATTGATTACCACCTCTAGGGAGGGACAAAGGGAAATGGGAGAAGGCTGAGGCAGCTCCTCAGGTTCTGGACCCTCCAAGCACTCCATGGGCATAGCTGTGCATCCATCCCAAGAAGGAGGCTGTCACTCACTCACCAGTATCCAGTTCCCAGGTGTCAGGTAGTGAGGAATCTTGTCAATGTTACCAGAAAATGTCCCCCAGGCTCTACCCCTCTGGCCTATGTTCCATGAGAGATGGCTGTGGTCAGAGTCATCATAAAGTATAAGTACATGAGTCATAAATAATGGTGAATAACCACATTATAAATTTTACAAGGCTTATTTTACTGAGATGAGATTTACACCTCAAGATACAGGCAATAAAGCCTCCCTCTACCCTTTAAGGCCTCAGAATACTTAGCAATAAACAAGAAAAGGAAATGGCGTGAACAATTTATTGAGCAAAGTCCTTTACAAGACACAGCCCAGAGTATCCCTTGTGCTTCTTTCCTAAGTGATGCATGGGCTCCTTTATCAGCCATGTGTGTGTGTCCTTTTTCTTCTCATGCTGGGATCTAAAGGAAAGGGGTGGAGGGCAGGAAAATTCTCAGGGAAGAGCTAGGTACAAGCTCCACTCTCCACTTCTGAGCTCTTCTCTAGAGCCTGCAGGTTTGAGGTGAGGCTTCAACTCTTCTCATGAATATGGAAATGCATACTCATGTCCAGTAGGCACTACTATTTTCTTCCACCTATCAATTTTCTGAAGGTCCTTTTTAGAAAAAGGAAGCCAATCTCTAGTTCCTTCTTGCTCCTATAGTCAGACTGTACAAAATTAAAGAAATGAAATCTTCACGGTTTACCATGACCCCACAGGGAGTGCCGCCTTCACCCTGGGCCAAGGAGTCTATTTACAAAGCTGATTTAAGATGAAAGTGAAATGGAGTGAACAAGCTGTACCCCTCTGCCCTGATGAATATTTTCTGAGTGAAGTTTGACCAGCTCTGAAATTCTTCTCAAATTCAAGAGGAAAGGCATTAGGCTTCTAAATGGCCTGGATCAGGTTTCCATAGTAGCTTGGTTAGACAACAGACCTTTTTCCAAGAGTTATGCAGATCTTGTCAATAATGCTGGTGCGAAAACAAGAAAGCCAACAATGGAGTCTTGTTCATTTTGAGCTGAGTCATGAAAATCGTGCACTAAAACCATCCTTGGAGAAAGACCTGATTGGTAAAACAACAGCCACTAAACTTGGAAGGAATATTTGAAAGGAAATGTTACCCTCTGAATTCTGAAAGGCCTTCAAAGCAATGAGAGATTTAAGAAAAATAATTGACACCATACTTCTCAACCTCATAAAACATTTAAAAAACTAACTCATTATCATAATTTATGGCAGGAACAACTCCCTTAAATCTCAATGGACAGTCTGTCTGACATCATGGTCCCATTTATTTGATTCATTTTTTTTTAAAAGGCGGTCTTGCCAGATCATTAAAAAGTAAAACAATTAATTATGCTTTTTATGATAGTTGGTTGCCTTCTGGTCCCTAGTTTTTCTTTTTGTGGAGAACATTATATCACTCATGCAGTCTTCCCTGATATTTCAGCCAACCCATGTTAGAATGCTTTCTGCATATAAACACAGACCATTCAAAACCTGCAAAATGAGGCCTTATTTCATTGGGCTTGGCAAACTTAATACTGTTCCTGTCTGGTGTTGCTTATAGCTTCTGCCTTCTCCTCCAGGATTCCTTCACAGCAAAGCAATTGTTCAAACTGACCTGGAGTACCATTACACCAAATGTCACCATTTACCAGCCCCACCCCCCACCCCGAATAGGAAAGCATTCATTAAGGACAGAGTTGTTTTTACTGGTGCTCTCTCAAAGGGGACAGTGAGAAGGTCGTGGTGATACAGAGTAAAAGATTAGAGAATCATTCCTTCTGAGATCCCTCTTATCTCCATCTACCTCCAAAGGAAAGTCAGATGCCATCTAAGTTGTAGCAAGGCTGGCTTTCATTTCTTCACCCCTCCTTCTTGCTTCTCAATATTCTTTATAGTTACAGAAAAAGTGGAAAATCACTTCTCTCTTTAGATTTCTTATTATAGCAACTATGGCTGGATGGATTTTTTATTCTCTGATATTTTTACCACAATGAAGAAATCAAATCCTTTTATGAATATGAGCTCATTAGTTCCCATAATAATATTCTGAGATGAAGTAAAGACTGAGACCTTCAATACTGATTCTTTACAGATAGGGGAAGTGAGGCAAGGTACAGGGAAACCACAGAGGAATTAGCCAGCCTGGAACTAAAGCCTCGTGTTTTCTCATTGAGTGTTGTTGTTACCCTAAATGAGTCTACATCTCAATGGCACAAAACAAGCCCCTGAGGACCAACCAGGATGACAAGAAAATAAAAAGAATTCCATGGAGTTTTAATATCATCTCTAAGTTTTGACTGCTGCTCACTGCCTGAAGTACAATATAGAGAGCCAAAAGAGAGTTAGACACAGCAGATTGGAACTTTGAAACTGCTCTAAGAACAAAATAGTTCACCTCTTTGCAAAGGAAGTAGAAGGAGGAGAAACCATCAATGACTAAGGGAATCATAATGCAAAGTTTAAGCTAGTGGTTTAAAGATTGTACAGTATGAACAGCTAAATGTGCTTTTGAGGTAATGTGAAGGCCACACACTCATTCAAACACTTTTTCCACTGAGATGAACTTTAAGTTTTCTTTCTTCCATGAAGCCTTCTGTACCCTGCAGTGGTTTCTGTCTTGCCTGGACTCTGACAGCACTTTCAGTTAAACCACGGCACTAGTTAAAGTGGATTTTGCTATACTGGGTATGGCTGGGGATGGGGTGAAGAACAGCCACTAAAACCATGTGAATTAAAAAGATAATTATTAAAATGATATTATAGATTATTACAGGGATTAATATTAAAAGCACAAAGGGGATTCAGTGGGAAAATTGTCAGGTTGGATTCTGTATTTTTCCCTATGCCTCTGGAATATCTCTGTTTCTCTGTGTTCATCTACTTTGAACTCTCTACAGATTGCTCACCCACGATTCTTGCTCCTCCATAGCCACAACTTAGCCATGACTATGGCTTTCCCCTGTGTCCACTCCCTTGCTCACTCTACATGATTTTACTAGCTAAACATCCACTATCATCTGACCAAAATCTCTGAGCCTCTGAATTCAAATTCTTAGAGGGAAATCTCACTGGCTAAGCCCTATACAGGGACTGGTTTGGGGTTAGGTGTCCAATCCTGGTCCACCACCTGGACTTGGGTGTGAGTAGGGGATCTGGTATGATGCAGATAGAAGGGGAAGTTAAGCCAGGTTGGTCTCAGCTATTCACTCCACTCAGTCTTAGCATATAATCACATTTTTAATTTGTTTTGTATATGTTACCTTTCTTTCCTAGTATAGCAAAAGTACCTTGACAAGGGTCAAATGTTTTCTCTCATATGCAGAAGCTAGAGCAAAGTAAGGGAAAGAAAGGGGAAAGGGTCAGGTCTCATGAGGAGATGGGGAAAATCAGTTGAAAAGAAGAAGGGGATTGAAGAGGAGGGAGGAGGGACAGGAAAAGGGAGAAAACATGGAATGAATTTGACAAAATTATACTATGTACATGTATAAATACACCACAGTGAATTCTACCTTTATGGTATCTGTAAACAACCAATTTAAAGAATAAGTAAATAAATAGAAGGCAGACCAGTAAAGTAGAAGAAAGGGAACAGGTGGAGGGAGGAGGGAAGGGAAAGAGGAGGCAAATCAAATGGAGAAAATTAAATTTCATGAATGTATGTTTATGTCAAAATGAACCCAACTATTATGTATAATTATAATGCACAAATAAAAGCATTTTTTAAAAAGTACCTTGACATTAGGGCTCTGCCTTATTTTCTTTATGCCTCCTTCAGAGCATTGTGTGTGGATCATTGAGAATTTTTTTGAACTGATTTTATCCTTTTGTACACACTAAGTGCAAAATAAAGCTACTTTGTAGCTATTAATGAATGAACTAATGTGTTACATTTCCAGTTGTGACATTCATTAAAGAAATAACCATAGTTTTACTAAATAAGTTTGGTTTTATTATCGCCAAGCATCAAAAACAAGCTTTTGTTCTTTACTATTTTTCAAAATAGTTTTCAGATGATATGTTTGGAGACTTCGCTTCCCACTACGACAGAATAACTGATACTTGACTTACCTTGAAGTAATCTATAGCCATGAGCAAAATATATGCGGCAACTATTTTCAGGACAGGAATAGCAGCATAGGACAACAATTGTGGAGAAAAAGGAAGCTTGAGGTGAGTCCACAGCTGCCCCAGCTTTCTGCTGGAGGCACGTTCCACACCATAGAATGGGGAGATGGAGCCAAAGCAGAGTGAACAGAAGAGGCAGAGATTACAGCTCCAGGCTGCTGAAACAGCTGGAATTTGTGACAGGAGCTAGAGGAGTATCTATGTAGAGGGCAAGTCCCTCAGTGAGGGTCTCCCATGGGTCCTTGGCAAGGGCTGAGCTGCACTTGCACAGGGCAAGTCTTTATAAAGCTTAGCAAAACATCTGTTGCTGCAGGGCTATGAAGTACATGCTAATACCAGAGGTTGTACGGTGCTGGACGTTATTGATGTTGTGGTCTAGAATCCAGGAAAACCTGTGCCTCGGGAATAAGTTCCTTAGTTTAGAAATAAGAACGTTTAAAGTAAGGACCACATGACATGGTAAATTCAAAACCAAAATAGACCTTCCTTACGAAAAAAAACAAAACTGAACCTGTCAGAATCAGAAAGAATTTAACTGCCCAAAACAAAACTTAGCACTCTGTTTAAATTCCACACTCATAATCCAGAACTCCTGTCATAAATCATGCAAAATATCTAGGTTACAACAAAATTTTACTAGACATGCAAAGAAATGTGACCCACAATAAGGAAATAGAGGAAAAAAAAAAATAGAAACAAAACCCAAGAGGACCTAGATGTTGGAATTATTAGGCAAGGACTTTTGAGTAGCTACTACAGATATATTCAAGGATGTAAAGAAAAAGATCATCAAAATGTCTGTGGGATGTGGAATCTCAATGGAAATATAGGAAAAAATTTTTAAAAAGGAACTAAATGGAAATTCTAAAAGTACAAATGCAATATTTAAAATGAAAATTTTACTGGATGGGTTTAACAGCAGATTAGAGACTTCAGATTACATGATAAATACACTTGAAGAAAAAGAAACAAATTTCAATCTGAAGGTAAAATAGATTTTTGAAAAAATAACAAAACCTCAGGGAACTATGGGACAATCACAAGTTCTCAGATGCTTATAAATGGAATTCCACATGGAATGGAGAGAAAGATTAGAACAGAAAAAAAAAAAAAAATCTGAAGAATCAGCAGCCCAAATTTCCCAAATTTGGTAAACAGCTTCATACTACAGATCCAAGAAACTCAGTAAACTTTAGGTAGGATGAATACAAAGAGAACTATGTCTTAGAACATCAAAGTCAAATTCTAAAAATCAAAGATAAGGAGACAATGAAAGCACACATACAAAGATACATTACTGTTATGGATTGAATGTCTGTGTCCCCTCCAAAATTTATGTTTAAATCTGATCCCCTATAAGATGGTGTGGGCAGGTGGGGTCTCTAGGAGGAAATTGGGTCATGAAGGTGGAGCCCTGATGAATGAGATTAACGCCTGTATAAGAAGCAAGGGAGCTAGCTCTCTTCTCACCATGTGAGGATACAATGAGAAGCCTCCACTTGCAACTAGGAAGCCGGCTCTCACCAGATACCAGGTCTGTCAGGGTCTTTTGATCCCTGACTTCCCAGTCTCCAAAACTGTTGTGTAAGTCACCTGTCTATGGTAATTTGTTTTAGCAGCTCATACTGACTTTGATAATTACATGTAGGGAAATAATTATACATATGATTGCTAACTTCTTCCTAGAGATATCAGATGCCAGTAGACTATGGAATGACATCTTTAAAAAACTGGATAAAGGAAGCACTGTCAACTCAGAATTCTATATCAATGACTAGGGATGTAACTCAGTGGTAGAAAGGTTGCCTAGCATGCATGAGACCCTGGGTTTAATGTCCAAACCTCTGTTCCCAAAAGGAATCATATATATTAAGCAAAAATATCTTTAATATATTTTATAAGTAAAAATTGAGAGAACCAGATACCAGCAGACTTGCACTAATAAGAAAGACTAAACCAAGGTTTAAGGATAGAGAGAAATGACACTGGATGGAAATCCAAGTCTATGGGGGGGCGGGGGGGATGAAGAATACAGGTAACTATAAATATGTGGGTAAATTTTGAAATACCATCTTTTAGCTTCTTCCCTTAATTTATTTGAAAAGCTAAAGAATGTTTAAAGCAAAAAATATGTAATTGTCAAAGGGTAGATGGAAAATTATATGGAAAGAATGGCATGAAGGATGGGGGATGATGGGGAATGAAAAATGGAGTTTTATTGTGGTAAGATTTTCATATTTCACATGAAGTGATACAAATTGCTCCAAAGAGATTGTGATGAATTAAGGATTCATATCACTGCTAAGTTACTCTGGAAACAAAACAACACATATACAAATATACATAGAAATGAAAACTTGTACCCCATTTGTGTACAATGAATCAAAATGCAGTCTGTAAAAATAAAATTAAAAACATTAAAAATTTAAAAAATGCACATATACATATAGCAAAAATGTCAATAGAAGAATTAAAATGGAATACTGTAAAGTATTCCCATAACTTAAAAGAGGCCAGGAAAGGAGAAACAGAGGAACAAAAACAGATGTAGCAACTAGGAAAAAGAAAATCAATGAGATGGTTAAGACTAATAATTATGTTACATGTGATTAAGCTAAATATTCCCATAAAAGGAGAAAGATTAAAAAGTAAGATTCAAATAAATGCAATTCATAAGAGAGCCACTTAAAATATAAAGAGAGAGAGGCAGAAAGAGAAAGGATGGAGAAAGATAACATGTAAACAGAAAGTATAAGGAAATCACTATGGTGCATTAATATCAGAGAAGGTAAGGTAATCAAATAAGGACATTTCTCAAGGAAAAAAGTACCAATTTGATCGGGAAGACATAAAAATTATAAATTTGTATTTACCTAATTACAGAGCTTCCCAATACATGAAGCCCTAACTGACAGAACTAAACAGAGGAGGAGTTTCAAGATGGTGGAATAGAGAAAGTTGCTTTCATGGTTTCTCTGTGGTGTGAAATCAAGAAAACAGATAGGCAGCCTCTCAGTAAGGTAGGTGAAAAAAAAAAAAAAAGGTCGGGGGAGCCTTTACTGGGATTTAATACTGGACATTTGAAGCAGATTGAGGACTCAGGAAGTTGGATATAATTTAAAAAAAAAAGGAAGAAATCCCCAGCACCACCACTGCTGCCACTGCCAGAGGCACCAGCCAGAGTGGACCCCTGTGTGAAAAGTGGAGGGATAAGGGAATTAAAGGAACCCACATTTTTAGGAGGCCTGAGGCATGTCTGGTACAGAGAGATCAGAGTCCGAAGACACTGCCCAACTAAACTGAAATATTTGTTGCACAATATCCTTGTGTGGGAAAGAAGCCACATCTCTCCTGCTGCTTGTGGAGGACAGAGGAAAGAACCATTTTGCAGCCATGACATGGGGACCAGCAACTGGGGGAGTTGTTTCCCTGGCAAATTTGAGTTTGTTCAAAAATATAAGCCTGGTAAACCCACAGTGAATAATGTAGTGTGTGCCTAAGTGACTGGGAGAAAATCAAATGTTACACAGGGGAATAATAGTTGTAGAAACCCAGCTGGCTCCCTCACCTGCTGCCAATCGCACTGCTTACAGGACTGATTGGGAGAGATGTGCCTGGTTGGGAATTTGAAAGAGGCAGGGCAGGACAGATTGAGTTTGGAGACTGAAACGAAGAGACCAGGAAATATGGGGTTCACAGATGATGGAGGGGATTAAGAATCGAATCCTCCACTGCACAAGTGGAACCCAGAAAATATCCCCACAAGTAGTCTTTCATGGTAGTTCTCTTTCACTCTTTAAATTTTACATCTATTTTCTCTTCTCCTCCCTCATAATCACATCCTACATAACTTCTGTTTACTCCATGCCCACCATTAGAAATTTTAAACACTTTTTCAACTTACTGTTTTTACTGTGGGCAATAAGTGGTCACATCATTTCTGTTTATTGTGTCAATTAACACTGTAGATGTCATAGCAGGAACTATTTGGGTTAATGCTGTATATTGTTTGCATTTGTTGTTGTTATTTGTCTCCCCCTGAACAGCTAGGCACTGGAAACTTTCAGAGACACTCTTAAGTCCACAGGGTTGAAACTCTACTGCCTCAGATCCATACTGTTAGGTGGGCAGACACACAAACAACATGAAAAACCAAGGAAACAAATTGCCCCAAACAAACCAAGATACTTCAATAATAGAATTCATTGATACCATGGTGGAAGAAATATCAGAGAAGGAACTTAGAATGTACATAGTTAAACTGATCTGCAAGATAAATAATGATGTAAGGAATAAAATCAGAGAAAATTCAAGAAGTAAAAGATCACTTCAATAAAGAGGTAGAGATTCTGAAAGAAAAAAAGCAGAAATCTCGAAAGTAAGGAATCAATAAACCAAATTAAAAATTCAATGGAAAGCATCACAAACTAGACAACTTGGAAGATAGAGTTTCAGGCAATGAAGACAGAATATATAAACTTGAAAATAAAATTGACCATGGAGAAAAGATGTTACAAAACCATGAACAGAACTTCCAAGAAATATGGATGGGATAATGTGAAAAGAACAAATATAAGATTTAGTGGGATAAATGAAGGACCAGAGCTACAAACTAAAGGAAAGCACAATCTTTTCAATGAAATAATATCAGAAAATTTCCCAAACTTTAAGAATGAAATGGAAAATCAAATACAGGAGACTTACAGGACCCCAAATATACAAAATTATAACAGACCCACACCAAAGCACATTATGATGAAAATGTCTAACATACAGAATAAGGATAGAATTTTAAAGGCTGCCAGAGAAAAGCAATAAGTCACATTCAGAGGAAAACCAGTCTAGACCTCAACTGATTTCTCAACCCAGACCCTCAAAGCTGGCTGGTCTTGGAATAATACAAAGCTCTGAAAGAAAATGGATGCATGTCCAGAATACTATACCCAGAAAATTAAGCTTCATAATTGATGATGAAGTAAAACCTTCCATGATAAAGAAAAGTTAAAAGAATTCACAACTAGAAAGCCTACACTACAAAAGTACTAATACAATATTTCATGAAGAAGAAATGAAAAAACAAAAGTGAAAACCAGTAAAGGGATAAAATATATTAGGAGAAACTAAGTCAAATTCAAATTTAGAGATAAACAAAAATGACTTGGAATAAGAATCATTTCTCAATAATAGCATTAAATGTAAGTGGACTAAACTTATCAATCAAAAGACACAGAGTGACAGATTGTATTTAAAAACAAGACCCAAAAATATGCTATCTTCAAAAGACTCACCTCATAGGCAAAGACATTCACAGATTAAAGGTAAAAGGAAGGGAAAAAACTTATCATTCACAGGGATCTTGTAAACAAACAGGGGTTTCTATCCTCATATCAGATAAAGTGGACTTCAAGCCAAAGTTAATCAGAAAGGACAAAGAAGGTTATTTCATACTGCTTAAGGGAATTATACAACAACAAGACATAACAATCATAAATATTTATGCCCCCCAAAATAGACCATCTATGTACATCAAACAAACCCTTCTCAATTTCAAGAATCAAATAGACCACAACACAATAATACTGGGAGACTTTAACACAACTCTCTCACCACTGGATAGATTCTCCAAACAAAAACTAAACAAAGAAACTATAGAACTAAATAATATAATCAATAATTCAGACTTAACAAACAGAGTATTTCATCCATCATCAAGTGAATACACTTTCTTCTCAGCAGCACATGAATCCTTCTCTAAAACAGACCATATATCATAGGCCACAAAGCAACTCTTAGCCAATACAAAAAATAGAGATAAAACCTTGCATTCTATCAGATCATAATGGAATGAAATTAGAAATCAGTGATACAATAAAAAATAGAGGTTACTCTAAAAACTGGAGACTAAATAATATGCTGTTGAATGACCAATGGATAGTTGAATAAATCAGATGAAATAAAAACTACTTAGAGCTAAATGAGGATAGTGGCACAACATATCAAAATTTCTGGGACACTATGGAGGCAGTTCTAAGAGGAAAGTTGATTGCATTGAGCTCATTCATTAAAAAGATAGTCACCAAATTAATAACCTAACTTTACATCTCAAAGCCCTAGGGAAAAAAAAGAACAAATCAACACCAAAAACAGAAGGCAGGAAATAATTAAAATCAGAGGTTAAATTGAAAAAAAAATTCAAAAAATCAATAAAACAAAAAGTTTTAAAAAAATAAAATTGATAAACCCTTAGCCAAGTGAATGAAGAGAAAGAGAAAAAACTCAAATTACTAAAATTCATGATGAAAAAGGAAATATTAAGACAGACACTACTGAAATACTGAAGATATCAGAAATTATTTTGAAAATTTGTACTCCAATAAAATAGAAAATCTTGAAGACATCTACAAATTTCTAGAGACATATAACCTACCCAAATTGAATCAGGAGGACATAGAAAATTTAAACTGTTCAATTTTATGCATTGAAATTGAAGACACCATCCAGAGCCTACCAACATAGAAAAGTCCAGCACCAGATGGATTTCTCAGCCAAGTTCTACCAGACCTTCAAACAAGAACTAACACCAGAATGAATCAGACGTAACTTTAATATGTTCATGTATGAATAAACAACTAATGTAACTCTACATCATGTTCAACCTCAAGAATGGAATTCTAATTAGAATGAGTTATATTCCATGTATGTATAATATGTCAAAATGCATTCTACTGTCACATTTATCTTTAAAGAACAATTTTTTTAAAAAAAGAACTAATACCAATCCTCTTTATGTTATTCCATGAAATAGAAAAAGAGGAAACCCTTCCAAACTCTTCTATGAAGCTAGTATCACTCTGATATCAAAACCAGACAGACACCTCAAGGAAAGAAAATTTCAGACCATTAGCCCTGATGAACACAGATGGAAAATTCTTAATAAAATACTGGCAAATTGCATGCAAAATCATACTTAAAACATAGTGCACCATGATCAAGTGGGTTTCATTCCAGGGATTCAAGTTGGTTCAACATACAGAAACCAATAAATGTAATACATAACATGAATAGACTTTAAAGACAAGAATCATGATTATCTCAATAGATGTAGAAAAAGCACTTGACAAAATGCAGCATCCATTCATGTTCAAAACACTAGAAAAACTAGGGATAGTAGGAACATACCTCAACATTGTAAAAGCTATATGTGTTAAACCCAAGGCCAACATCATTCTAAAGGGAGAAAAATTGAAAGCATTCTCTCTAAAAACTGAAATAAGGCAAGGATGCCCTCTTTCACCACTTCTATTCAACATTGTCCTTGAAACTCTAGCCAGTGAAATTAGCCAAAAGAAAGAAATTAAAGGAAATTAATAGGAAAACAAGAGTGTAAACTATCCCTATTTGGTGACAACAAAATTCTATATTTAGAAGACCCAAAAAAACTCTACCAGAAAACACTGGAACTCAAAATGAATTCAGCAAAGTAGCAAGATATAAAATTAACACCCATAAATAAATTGAGTTCCTGTACACAAGAATGAATCAACTGAAAGAGAAATTAGGAAAACTACCCCATTCACAATAGTCCCCCAAAATAAAATACTTGGAACTCAGTCTAACAAAAGAAGTGAAAGACCTCTACAGTGAAAAGTACAGAACACAAAAGAAACTGAAGAAGACCTTAGAAGATTCAACAAGACTCCTAAAGAACTAAAATCAAGAATAAATGGGATTGATTGATAAATGGGAAGTCTTCACAGCAAAGGAAATAATCAAGAACATGAGAAGAAAGCCTACAGAATGGGAGAAAATCTTTACCACCTGCACCTCAAATGGAGCATTAATCTCCAGGATATATAAAGAACTCAAAAACTTAACACTAAAAAGCACAAGTAACCCAATCAATAAATAGGCAAGAGAACTGAGCAGACACTTCACAGAAGAAATATTACTGGTCAACAAATATATGAAAAATGTTCAACATCTCTAGCAATTACAGAAATGCAAATTAAGTTTGCATTTACACTGAGATTCCATCTCTCTCCCGTCAAAACAGCAATTACCTAGAATACAAGTAACAGTAACTGTTGGCGAGGATGTGGGGAAAAAGGTACGCTCGTACATTGCTGATGGGACTGCAAATTGGTACAATCACTTTGGAAAGCCATATGGAGATTCCTCAGAAAACTTGAAACTTGGAATGGAATCACCATTTGACTCAGTTATCCCACTCCTTGGTTCACACCCAAAGGACTTAAAATCAGCAAACTACAGTGACACAGACACATAAATGCTTATAGCAGCTCAACACGATAACTAAGCTATGGAACCAACCTAGGTGTCCTTCAACAGATAAATGGATTAAGACAATGTGGTATATATACACAATGGAACATTACTCAGTCATAAAGAAGAATGAAATTATGGCATTTGCTGGTAAATGGTTGGACCTATTATGCTAAGTGAAATACGCCAGTGTCAAAAAACCAAAGCGCCAATGTTCTCTCTGATATTTGGATGCTAACATTCATTAGTGGGGGGAGGAAAGAATAGAAGTTCATTGGATTAGACAAAGGGGAATGAAGGGAGGGGAGGGAGATGGGAATAGAAAAGACAGCAGAATGAACCAGACATAACTTTCCTACATTCATATATGAATATATAGCCATTGTAACTCCATATCATATATAACCACAAGAATGGAATCTTAGAGTAAGATATACACTGTGTATGTATAATATGTCAAAATATACTCTACTTTCATGTATATCTAAAAAGAACAAATAAAAATGTAAGAACTAAAGGGAGAAATAATCAGAGATTTCAACACTCTTCTCTCAGTAATTGATAGAACAATTAGACAAAGAAATCAAAAAAAGAATAAAGAAAGTAACAGAACTACTAACTAACTCGACCCAACTGCCTTTGATAAAACCCTATACCAAGAACTGAAGATAAATATTCTTTTTTAGGAGCACAAGGGATGTTCACCAAGAAAGACCTTATGATGGGCCATAAAATAAGAATCAATAAATTCAAACAACTGGACTCTTACAGAGCGTAGTCTGGAAATACAATGGAATTATATTTGAAACTTATAAAACTTATATATGTAAAATGCCCAAATATTTTTAAATGAAACAACATACTTTGAAGCAAGCCATGGGTCAAAGAAGTCATAAGGAAAATTATAAAATATTCTAAACTGAATGATAATGATATAAAATGCAGAATTCATATGATGCAACTAAAGCACTGCTGAGAAGAAAATCATAGCCTTAAATGTGGTCTATACTACGTTTAAGAATGATTTAAATTCAAAGATCTGTTTTCACCTTATAAAGCTAAAAAGAGAGCAAATTAAATCCCATGTAAGTTGAAACAAAGAAAACAGAAAGAACAAAAATCAATAAAACAGAAAACAAAGCACCAAAAGAGAAAATTTAAATAATTCACATTAAAAATGAAAGAGGATGGTCCTACAGATCTGACAGGCATTAAAATATATTAAGGCAGTATTCTAAAATTTTCACACTAATAAATCTGGCAATTTAGAAATCTTGGAAAAGTTCTTTGGAAAAATTCAAATGACCAAAACAAAAAGGAGAAATAAAATCTGACTGGCTTTATGTCTATTAAGAAAATTTAATTTATAATTTAAAAAAAAACCCTTTTCCACAACAGAAACTCTATACCCAGATTTTTTTTTTTTTTTAAACAGTGAATTCTTTTAAATTCCTAAGGAAGAAATGTTACCACCACCATGGACTTTTAAGACGCAGAGGTGGTGGTTCCCAACACATCCCCACTCAACTGGCCTACCAGCCTACGCAGAAATCAGGTGGACACTTAACCAGAGGTGACTCCACTTGGCAGCAGCTGTTCCAGATAGTTTCAATTGCTTGAGCAAATTAACATACCCACGGTAACTGGAATGCAGTTATTGAGCTGGAAAATGCCATCTTCTCCATTCCTGTCAATGAGGACCATCAGAAGCAGTTTGCTTCTAGTTGGTAAGGCCAGCAATGCACCTTCACTGTCTTACCTCAAGTTATGTCAATTTTACAGCCCTGTATCATAATTTAGTCCCTAGATAATTTGATTACCTTTCCCTTCTAGAAAACGTCACACTGGTTCATTACATTGATGATATTGTGCTGAGTGGGTCTAGTGAGCAGTGAGCAGCAACTACTCTGGACTTAATGGTAAGACATTTGGGTGCTAGAAGGTGGGAAATATATCTGGCAAAAATTCAGGTACCTCAGTGAAATTTCTAGGGGTGGGGTTTTGAAATACCGCTTCTTAGGTGAAGGATGAATTGTTACACTCAGCAGCAGCTGCATCCAATTGGCGCTGGTGAGTGGAAGTCCGTGTTGCTGATCCCATGCATACCTCCTTCCCTGCTGCTGTGGCCCCTTGTTCATGGGCTCTTTGGGCAATGGTAGGAATGGCTGGGGGAAAAGACTGACCTGCATCCACAGAAAGGGTCATCTGGTCCATTTGTTAAAATTCTCTGCTGAAGTCACCCTTTAGTGAGCATTCACGTGGGACACACATAACTTCACTTTCTTTGCCCATTCAGAAAAGACTATCCATATACCTCTTTCTCAGACTCCCTTGTCACCAATTTTCCATTCATGCTACTTCCCAGTCCCTGCCCATCAGGCCAAACCATTGGCATAGTCCTTAACGGTATGGACTCACCTCTTGCCATTTCTCCTTCCAAGCAAAATAAACACTGAGAGGAATTCTCTTCACGGCTGTTCTTCAGAGGGACTATCACGCTGCAGCTGCCCACTCTAAGGTGGTCCCTGCCTACAGTGCAGGACAATCTGTAAACAGGCATTTTTTTCTTCTTCAGTCAACTAATTGTAAGGAACTCCCCATGAAGTCATAGAAGTGGCATGGCAGAGAGAAAGGAGAGTCACGGGGATCGAGGTCAGAGGTATTTGGGTCATGCCCTCAAATAACTTCTTTGTGCCTTCAGAGTCTGCTAAATCCCAGTCTCATAAGTACTCCTTCCATTTGATGACATCATTCTTTGGGGTGATCAGCCAGGTACTTGGTGCTCGTTGATTACTTGAACAACTTACACCACAGGAGCAATGCTTTGTTCTTATTGGAATAAATCCCTAGTCTAGATATGGGTTTACTTTCCTTGTGTGCAATGCTTCTACCAAAACTACCGTCCAAGGAGACTTACCAAATGCCTTATTCACTATCATAATATTCCCAACAGTATTGCTTCTGATCAAGAAACTCATTTCACAGCAAATGTCACAGACTGTGGTTATGTAATTCATTGGTCTATGTTCCCTATCATCCTGAAGAATGGTGGAATGGCCTTATAAAAATTCAGTCACAGCACAAGCTAAGTGGCAATATCTTGCAGAATGTAGCAGGATCCTCCATGAGCCTGTATATGCTTTCACCTGGCATGTACTCTTTCTCCCACAGTAAGGATTCATGTGCTCAGGAATCAACGGGTGGAAATGGAAATAGCCTGACTCACTATTACCTCTAGAGATCCATGAGTAAAACATTGACTTCCCATTCTTGTGACATTACACTCTGATGGTCTAGAGATCTTGGTTCTGAAGGCAGAAATGCTTCTACTAAGAGATGAAAAAATGATTCCATTTAACTAGAAATATGACTAGCATCTGGTCAATTTGGGTTCCTCACGCTCTGTATCAATAGGCAAAGAAGAAAATGAGGATGCTGGCTGGGATCATTGGATCTATTATCAAGGGAAAATTGGACTGGTACCACAATGGAGGTAAGGTAGAGTATGTCTGAAATATAGGAGATCAATTAGAGTGTCTCTTAGAACTATCACTAAAAACCAAATGTTTGGTGCTGGGCATGGTGGTCCCAGTGATTCAGGAGGCTGAAGCAGGAGGATTGCAAATTTAAGGTCAGTCTCAGCAACTTATAGAGACCCTGTATCAAAATTTAAAAATAAAATAATAAAAAGGTCTGGGGGATGTAGGTTGGTGGTAAAGCACCCCTGGGTTCAATCCCTGGTTTTAAAAAACAAAAAGTTTGTGCCCCCCCTGAAGTTCATATAATGAAGCCTTACTCTCTAATGTGATGGCATTTGGAAGTGGGGCCTTTTGAAGGTAATTAGTTTATCAGGGTAGAACCCTGATAGGATTAGTGACCTTATAAGAAAAGACACAAGAGAGATGAACTCATGCTGGAACATATGAGGATATAGCAGAAGGAATCCCACTGAGGAAGAAAATCCTCAACAGGAACCAGATTGGCTGGCACCTGGATCCTGGATTTCCTAGACTCCAGAACTGGGAGAAATAAATTTCTGTTGTTTAAGGCACCGAGCAACCCAAGCTAAGATAACTACCATTCTGAGATTGAAGCCAGTGGAAAACCACAATTTAATCCGAGCAGTGTTGCTAATATCCCCATTCCTTCAGGAGTAAACTCTGGGTCAAAACACAGGCAAGAGACCATGACCAGCTGTCATGCTTGCTGCAGGCAAAGGGAATATGGAAATGGTAGTGGAAGGAGGAAGTTATAAATACCAGTGGTAGCTATGTGTTAAGTTGTAGAAACAAGAACTGTCAAGTGTTAAAAGTAGTTCTTCCTTATTTTGTTATAAACACATCATATATATAATAAATATATTATATATACATATATAACTCGATATGTATCAAATATTTTTGTTTTCTTCCCTATCTTATCTCCAAATCATCTAATGTAAGATGTATTAATAATAAGTAGTTAACTTTTATCAAAACATTTAAGTTATAAGATACCAAGGAGAAGAGTGAAAATCACCCAAGGTCTTTGCATCCTCTTCTGGAGAAAAAAAGGTCTGCATGTTTTTTGTGTCATGTTAGACAGAAGTATAGCATTGTTACTGTTTTACTTTGGAGATTAAGTATGGTTTAAGGAGATGGATATGGGTGCAAGTTGACAAGGAGTAGAAGGGACTGGTCAGTTTTATGTGTCAACTCTATTCAATCAAACACTAATCTAGGTGTTATTCTGAAGGTGTGAGCAACATCTACAACCAGTTGACTCTAAATAGATTATCCTCCATAATCTGGGTGGGTCTGACCCAATCAGTTGAAAGATACCAAGAGTAACTAGATTTCTCTGAGGAGGGAAAAATTCTACCTTAGTCTAAAGTTTCAGCTTCTGCTCAACAATTTCTGCCTGCCCTTCCTGATGCCCTTCTCTACAAAATTTGGGTTTGCCAAGCCAGTCGCCATGATTGTATAAGCCAGTTCTTAGCAATCTACCTATGTATCCATCTATCTAAACAAACACACACACACACACACACACACACACACACACACACACACACAACTTGAAGGATTCTTTATCTCTCAGAACGCTTTTTTATAAGATCAAAAAACCCTGAAACCAACACTTGACAAACCCAAAGGGAATAAAAATTATAGACCAATGTTCTTTGTGTATATAAACACAGAAATTTATAATATAATTTTAGCAAATCAAATATAGCAGTAGAAAAATAATAATATATCATGACCAAGTGGGGTTTATTCCACAATGAAATTTGGTGAAATATTTGAAAACTGATCACTGAAATTCATTACTTTAACAAAATAAAAGAGAAAATCCATATCATCTCAATGGAAGAGCAGAAGCATTTGACAAAGTCGATAAGAATGGTAAGAATTCTTGGTAAGTGAGAACTCAAGGGGAACTTTACTGAGTATGATAAAGAACATCTATAAAAACCTATGGTAGCCAGGTGAGGGGCACACACCTATAATCTCAGCAACTCAGAAGGCTGAGGCATGAGGATCACAAGTTCAGTGGCAGCCTGGGCAATTTAGCAAGGCCCTAAGCAACTTAGTAAGACCCTGTTTCAAAATTTAAAACAAATAAACAAAAAGGACTGGAGATGTAGTTCAGTGGTAAAGCAACCTGAATTCAATCCCCAATACCCAAACAAACAGCCTATGGTAAACATCATACTTAATACTGAAATACTGGTGACTTTCTCCTATAAGAATGAGAACAAGGCAAGGTGTCCACCCTTATTATATCCTTGAGCACAGGGGTTGTAACCAGTGCAATAAAGCAAGAAAAGAAATAAATAGCATAAAAATCTGAAAGAAATGCTGGGCGTGGTGGCATATGCCTATAATTTCAGCAACTAGGAAAGCTGAGGTAGGAGGATAACAAATTCAAGGTCAGCCTTGGCAATTTAACAAGACCCTATCTCAAAATATAAAAGGACTGGGGATATTAACTTAGTGGTCAAGCACCCCTGGGTTCAATCCCCAATATCAAAAAAATAAAAAACAAAAGCTCAAGTAAAATCGTATTTATATATGGTAAGATTGCTTATGTTGAATCATGATTCTATTTAATAATTTTATGGTTTGGGGCTAACATTTAATATAACAAGTCTTACTGTCCTTAACTATAAATGGTGATACAAAGTTAAGAGCATGGGATGAAATAATACTCATATGTGCTTAACTCCGCATCAGCTCATGAAATCTTAGTGTTGGCAATGATGATAGAAATTTAAACAATTTAAAATTTAAAATTGTAGAAATTTAAACAATCCAAGACTTTCTCTAGAATTTTAACCTTTCTATGCCTCTATTTCTTCATCTGTTAGACAGTGATACTATTTCTTACCTTATAGGACTTTATTAGAATTATAAGCAAAAGCATATACAGTGCTTAGAATATTGCCTGATATAAAATGTGTTAATAAGTGCTACATTATCTAATTATATGTTTTCATATTTTTTAATTGTTTTCTGATAGGCCACCCTAATAGAAAGGACTTTAGGTTCAATCTTCTTGGTGAGATATATGGTGGAATTTCTCTAGACCCCTAAAGTAATTTGGGTAAATTTTTTAAAATTTCATTTGATTCAATAACATTTATTTGATCCTGCTAACTACCAATCACAGCTCTCTCTCTCTCTCTCTCTCTCTATATATATATATATACACACACACACACATATATAAAATATATATATATATGTTTTAATCTTCTTTAATCCTTAAATCAGCTTGTGTTGTGAGCTCTCTCCTCTGGTTCATTTTTATTGGAAGCAGACACAGAAAGGGTAAATAATTTGCTTTAGGTCCCATTGCTAGTAATTGGCTGAGTTAAAATATCATTTCCAGGCCTCCAAGTGCAAGCATTTCCACTGCTTCTTAATCATGTATAATATGAATAGCTCCCAACTAACCTTACCAGACTGTGTTTATTCTTTGTGTACAGATAAAATTAGTCAGTCAAGAGCATTTTTTCTTAATGTCCAAATTAACACTGCAAGTGTGTGTCAAATGAATTCAAACTGTTGCTGGGGGTGGGGAAGGAGAGGGTTTCTCTCCACTCCAAATGATTTGGATCAACACCAGCGTTGGTACCCCAGCTTTCAAAACTCTATGCTGTGCAAAAGAGAAATCAGGCCTATAGTAAATGGAGTCTCACCAAACTCTAGGCCCAGTTTTTGCCAGGAAGAAAAAAGAAGCAGCAGCAGCTAAAAATGTACCCCGTGTTGGAGCCTGCACAAAGTCAGCCCGCATTGCTTACTGCTACATGTTGGTCTAGAAGAAATGTTTCATTAACTACACTCTTGCTGTAGATTTTATCTAGTTACCATAGAAACTTTGGAGGAAAAGCTTGTTTTTAACCCTTGGACTAGGTTTGCTACCCAGCTTTATAGCTCTATTTAAAGAGCCCCCTTGTTATTTTAAACCCTTCCCCTTCTGTTTGCCTGTTTTCCCCTCCTGTTAGACAGCTGGACACAACCTGTTCATGACCTTCAAACTGCCACTTACTGTGATTTTCAAGGCACGATTCCTGCGGGTAGATGGCTACAGCCAACAGTGCTCATCTGTGTGTATCTGTGAGATAGACTGGTTGCAACAGTTATTTTCTTTTTCTTTTTTTAAGTTGAAGTTTCACTTCATCAAAAATAAAAATGAACTGCCTTGTTTCTATTGCTTCTGCCAAACGAGCTTCCCACCCAGCCCAAGTCTTTATAGTAGGCATCACAAGCTCCCACCCAACTGCCCAGACAGCTTTCAAATTGGAAGTGTCTGGTTTCTAGATGCCCTAAGTCCTCCTGTCCTCCCATTAGCCCCAGCCCTCTCCTCCCAGAGTTTCTAAATACACCACGAGGGCTGTGCTTGCCTGGACAGCTTTCCCTTCCCTGGGGAACATATACATGAATTTCAGAGCAGTTTACAGCCAGTGGGCCCCAGAATGCGGACTCCTGCCTATCTCCCTACCGGGTGACATTATTCCAACACTGTCCCTCTGTTCTACCTGGGACATATTTGGCACATATGGAAATTCTCATCTGGTTGCAATTGATTTTGTTCTACAGGAGAGAGGTGGGTGTTGGACAATGGGGTTGTATTTAGTGAGGTCTGGTGACCTTACCCTGGGTTGAAGGGTATTTTGAGGACCAGATGTTGAACATTTTTGGAAGCTACAAAATGTAACCTGTAAGGAGTAGGAGGATTACTTCCAATTTTTTAAAAAAATTTTGGTCATAGATGGAGATGTGATCAGGTGCAGAGAACATTTTCACATAAAGAACATGCAGCTCCTGCACAGGCACATTTAGTCTCCCAGACAGGAAGTTGAGGTAGGGCCTCACTATGTCCAGGTCATGAATGCTACTCCAGTGGGTTTAACACCCTCCAGGGGAGGATGAAATTTAGGTCAGATAACTTACCAAGGAGCATGAAACTGCCAGGTGATTGCATGTCTCAGGTGTGCTTCCACTTGGGGCAGCACCTATTTTAGAACTCTCACTGCCCAACCTCTGCAGCCTGATGACTCCCACAAGCGTTGGGGAGGGCAGAGATCCACAGCAGCCTGTTCTGTTCCTGCAGTTACTAACCAACAGCTGAGATAAGCCAGCTCATCAGGGAGACTAAGTGGAGATGAAAGAGCTTCCTGGTTGCCAAGAAAGGCAGTGTCTCCTGGCCAGGCAGTCCAAAGGTGACCACTGTAGCCCAGTGAGTGTCTACACCTGGCTGCAGGCTTACAAAATTCCAAGTAAGCCCTAGCTATGGGAAAGGAAGAGTTTTGATGCATTTCAGAATTATTTGGAACTACGATCTCTTTGTATGTCTCATTTCTAAATGCCTCTCATGCCTCAGAAAAAAACCAGTGCATAGTAGATGCTAAACAAGTGTTGGTTAATTGGGAATTAGTTTTTTTTTTCTTGCTATAGATTGTAGATTTTCTTTTTTTAAACTAAGATTTATTAAGATATAGATGTTACCATGAAATTCACTTTTTTTTTTTAATCTTTTTAGTTCTGTGGATTGAACCCAGGGGTGCTCTACCACCGAGCTACACCCCCAATTCCTTTTTTTAATTTTTAAATTTTAAGATAGGGTCTCACTAAGTTGCCCAGGCTGTCCTGGAACTTGCAATCCTCTCACCTCAGGCTCCTGAGTTGCTGGGATTACAGATGTGCACCACTGCACTCAGCTCACCTCTTAAATTCAGAATGTACCTCAGTGATAGAGCATTTGCCTAGCATGCCCAAGGCCCTGGGTATCGATCCCTAGCACTGAAAAAAAAAAAAAAAAAGTATACAATTCAGTGGTTTTCAACAGTCACAGAGTTGTGCGATTTACATTGCTAATTTTAGAAAATTTTCATTATCTCCTTAATAAACACTCTATGACCATTCTCCTTTCTCTCTAGTTCCTAGCTACTGCTAACCTGCTTTCTGACCACTGCATTCACAGTTTTATAGATTTCTACATAAGCACACAAAGCAAAATTTCTACCAGGGTCATGCTCTTCAGAAAGCATTCCTGTGTTTTCCTGGTTCTAGCTAATCCAGTCTCGTCCTTTCTATCACTTAAAAGAACAGATGGCTTAAGCCTTCTCCAGGCCAAGGCTATGTCTCTGTATTGCCAAACATGTTGATGAGCACTGAAATTCAGCCCAGAATCACAATGAAAGCAAATGTGAAATACCTGGACATGGCCAAAGTAATTCAGGCACTACCCCAAGCTCCAGCACCATTTAGCAACCACATGGGCGATCATTCTGGTGCAATGACTCTTAGTGAACAGAACCTGGGCATGCCAGGTCAGTCACAGGAGGTCAGGCTTGGCCTGAGAAGGCAGCATTGAGGGTGGTGCTAGCCATGGAATTCACCAAGTACTGTTTTAGGATAAAGCCCCAAATCTGAAGCTTTAGCGGGTGAGGTTGTACTGAGAGTAGAGAGCTGAGTCCAAAGGTCTCAAGGGCAGAGAAGAGCTGGTTCAGGAGCCAGAGTGGGCAGCCAGGAACCTGTGGAAGCTGCACAGGTGAACAGTATGGTTCTGAGAACTACTGCCCACTCAGTCAGAAATAGTAGCCCAGTTCAGAAGCTTTTGCCTGAGAGCATTTTAAAGGCACCCTGGGATCCTTGATACCGGGAACTGAAACTCACTGGTAGATAACAACCTGGAGGAGGTAGTTCTTCCTTCAACACCTTAGCCTGTTCAGAAAATGAAAGCTGGTAGAAGCATTGTTCAGAAAATGAAAGCTGGTAGAAGCATGCTCCAATTCCAAGCACATCATGGACGACTCCCTTAGAGGGAAGACTCCCTGATGTGTATGTAATAATTGCCAACGTGATTTTTCTGGGCTAAAATGTGAGCTTCTTGCAAGAAAAGTCCATGTTGTTTTCATTTTTGGATCCCTAGTACTGAGGAATGTCTGACAAAAATAACCATTCAATAAAGTCTTCTTTCCTGAGTGAATAAATTTCTAGAACCTGTTTCCAAGATTTTCCACAGAATTCAACAGCAAAGCAAGTACCCCTTTTCCAAATCACTGTATTTAGGAGGGCAATTCTAATGAAATGTAAAGTATATTTTAAAATATGCTACTCTTATCAGAGGAAAAATGGACTATATATCCAAGGGGGAAATGTGTGAGCTGAATAAAGATCTTTGAAAAACCACTTGATGTAAAGCCATGGAAGCAAGCTCTTAATGCAGGTGCAGAGATGGCAAACGCTGGGCATGCGTGTTGGCTCTCCCTCCTGTGCCTATGAGGATACTGCTAATTAAGTTACCAAACCCAGGCTTAACTTCAGACTCCTTGTCAACATGATGTTCCTTGTGGTTGTCACTGGGTGATGGGTGTTGATACCTACAATTTAACTTATTAGCCACCAATGAGCTAGAATAGAAGAATGGCAGGACTGTGAAAGAATGTGAGGTTATCTAAGAAAGATGAGAAGGGGATCTGGGAGGAGCCTAGTGGACTGGCTGAGATCAGCAAGTTGAGGGTGTGTGCAGAGCAGCTTTAGCTAACGCAAGAAATGACCTTGGGGCTGGATCTGGGGCCCAGTCAGGAAAAGATCCTATTTTTCTAGAACTGGAAGGATCTTAGGCAGCCAGAGCCTAGAAGTCAGATGACCTAGCAAAATCAGTTATCCAAAGCCTGAGTCTGGAGGAGCATCCAGTTAACTGGAAGAGGAAGGAAATAGCATTCATTTCTCACCTGGTTGCTGAATAATGGGTCTGCCCAGGAGACTTGCCTCAGCTATAAGCTGCCTGGACCCCAAGATCCTCTACCCATGCAGAAAATACTGGTGTAATATAATCTGATAGTGCAAACTACACCTGCCCCTGTGTTGGGATGGTAGGCGGCCTTGTTTCAGGGGTGAAGGTCCTGCTCTGAGTTCCAGGAAAGTTGGTTTACAGGAGGACATCTGCTTTCTGTCTTCCTAGAAGCAGACAATAGAAAGTTATAGTCATGCACCACATAACAACATTCCAGTCAATGACAGACAGAATACACGATGGTGATCTCATATTTTACCATCTAAGAACATCGTAGCCATCTTAGTCTGTATAAGAACACTTTATGATGTTTTCACAATGACACAAATATCCTAATGTACTTCTCAGAATGTGTCATTAAATGACACTTGACTGTACTCCAAGTAGTCTTTTATTTGCACTTTTGTGTGAATCTGAAATGCTGGCACCTGTCTTCAAAGCATAGTTCTGCAGGACATGGGGTTCCAGTTTCTCTTTAGGTGGAGGAACTGAAAGCCAGACAGGCTACAGGTTGAGTTCTCCACACACACACAGTGAGATGGCCAGACCAGAAGGTAGACTCTCCTTGTTCAAGACTACCTTCCCACTGAGCAGTGCTGGCCTGTCTTGACCCCTGAGTCCTCTGAAGACTGGTCCCAACAGTGACCTCAAAGAGTAGTCAGCACAGCCCTGAAGAGAAGCGGGAAGGAACCAGTCTGTACCTAATTTGAGTTTTCCATGGCATTTTCCCTCTAAGTAGCTAGAAGTATTTTTAGCCTTTCAAGGGACTCAATAAATAAAACTTTCAGTGTCAATAACATGTTATGGTTTAGATGTGATGTCCCCCAAAAGCTCACATGTGAGACAATGCAACAAGGTTCAGAGGAGAAATGATTGGGTTGTAAGAGACTTAATCCAGGGCTGGGATTGTGGCTCCATGGTAGAGCACTCGCCTAGCATGTGTGAGGCATGGGGTTTGATTCCTGGCCCTGCATACGAATAAATAAACAAAGGTTCATCAACAACTAATAAAAATATTTTTTAAAAGAAGAGTCTTAACCCAATCAGTGATTTAATCCCCCAATAGAGATTAGCTGAGTGGTAACTGAAGTGCTAGAGTGTGGTTGGCGGAGGTGGGAATTGAGGTGTGGCATTAGGTATATATTTGTATATGGCAAGTTGACTCTCTCTGCTTCCTGATGATATGAGCTGATTCCCTCTGCCACATTCTTCCGCCATGATGTTTACCTCGCCTTGAACCCGGAGGAATGGAGCTGGCCTTCTATGAACCTCTGAAACTGTGAGCCCTTCAATAAACTTTCCTCTTCCACAGTTGTTCTGATCAGGTCCTTTAGTCACATCAGTGAAAAAGCTGACTAAAACAACATCCTTCTAATATGTACTCTAAACATGCAGCAGAAGAGCAATGCATGGTGACTCTGTTCTTCCTCAAAGGTGGTATGGTAAAGGGGGGAAAATCCTGGGCTTGAAATTAAGAAGATCTCAGTTTCAGCTTCAGCACTTACAAGCTGTGAAGCCTTGGGTCATTATTCTCACTCTCTGAGCAACTGTAAATTGGGGAGACTACTACTTACTTCTAAAGGATTGTCCTGAGGATTAACAGTATATGCAAGTAGCTTAATACATAAAACATAATCCGTCATGGTAAATCCATCCTTCCTAGGCAAGGATGGAAACTGGTGGCTTTGCTCTTAAAAAATAGGCAACTCAGAAGTCAGTGTAGAGAATCCAGGACTTCTAGGTTTCCATGTGGCCAGGCCAAAGCCCGCCCTTCTTCGTGATCTCTCTGCTGTCTCAGAATGGAGGTAGGGATGAAGGTGGAAAAAGCACTCAGAATGTGGGGTGGCCTTCTGACCTCTAAGGTCCTGGCTCCTAAATGGAGGCAGTTGGTGGTGCCATACCTTCAGGAATGCTTTGGAGTTCACTTTAAATGAGGCACAATTTGGAGAGAACAATGGTCATGTTGAGAGGTGACAAAAGCATGAAAGTCCGAGGGGCAGTGGGAATTAAGGAGGGACAAAGAGGGAGCTATCCCACAATAGCAAAGCCCCTGGGGAATGCTTCCAGAGAGCACCTAAGCTGAGTGCTCATGAATTCCCTTTCCAGCTTAGAAAGTACAGCATATCTCAGAGTCCCTGCCTAACCTCCTCCCCTTCCTCATGAGCTCTGGGCATCCTCCCTGCCCCCTCCCCTCTGCCCCCAGCTGGCTCAGCTTCTGGCAGCTTCCTCAGCCAAGCCTTACAACTCGCCAGGAGGTCAGCTCCAAAACCCAAATGCAACAGCAACAGTGAAGGCTGAGCAAATAGTCCCAAAATGATGATGAAAAACTGAAGCAAGGAAGCAGGCAGGCTGTCCAGGAATGCCACCAGAATAATAATAAATCATGACAATGAGGCCCTAAGTTCTGCAGACCAGGAGCTTAACTGGGAGAGGTAGTGCCAGAGAAGTGGTTACTCACCCCTCCTAGCCCCTGGCATATTTTTAAAAAGCACCACCTTTCATATCAACATGAAGGATGCTAAGACCAAGAAGAAGAGCCATTGGAAGGAGCAGGAAGGTAGGACCACAAGGCCTTAGAGGAAACAGTCAAAGGCTCTGCATTAAAAATAGTAATAATAATAAATAAATAAAAAATTCTTCCTCAGTAACCACCTGAGGAAGTGGTGGTTCTCTTCCTCAGTCCTGCTTCCCCTGTCACACGCCTGGCCCTCAGTACAGCCTGCAGCACAGCCTAGGTCCTTACTGCTGGAGGGACTCAAAGCTTTGCAAAGCAGCAAGAGGTCACCCTTAGGCCACGTACCTGGAATATAAAACTGGTGCTGGGAGAAAGCGGAGGTTATTTCTGTGCTGGAGAAGTCTACTCTTGGGGAGCACCAAGGTTGGCAGAAACACATCCCTGGGGAAGGCAAGGGGAGTGCGGACAGCATGCACACTTCCCACGCCTCTCCTCCCTCCTTACCAGCCATCAGAGCCTCTGGCTCCCAGGCAGCAGTCACTTGCAAATTCAGCGAAGTCTGCCTCCCAGGCTCTTTTGTTTGTTTGTTTTGTTTTGTTTTTTGTTTTTAGGTTGTAGGTGGACACAATACCTTTATTTTATTTTTATGTGGTGCTGAGGATGGAACCCAGGGCCTCACCATGCTAGGCGAGCACACTACCGCTGAGCCACTGCCCCAGGCTTTTCAAGCATGTCTCTAGTGGAGGCCAGACTGCCACTTACTTGTTCAAAAGTGCTCCTGCTTCACCTTTCCTTCTCTTCATTCACTCCCTACCTGGCCCAGGTCATGGCGTCTCAATCTTGGATAACTGCAACACCTGCTAAGTGGCACTCACAGCGCAGACAGCTCCCTTTCCAGTCTGTCCCACCACAACCATAAGGCTTTCTTCCTAAATTGCTTTTTTTTTTTTAAATAACATAAAAATCCCTTATATCAATGTCCTATTACGCAGTATTTGAAGCCCAGACCTCTCTGCCTGGCTTTCCAAATCTCCAGCTCCTCCTGGTTCCTTTCTACTCATGTCAGACTTTCCCCACTTTCATTTCTCATCCCTCCTTCCTGCATTTCCCTCCTCATTCTCTCTGCCTTATCAGATTCTCCTTCTCCTTCAAGACCACCTGTGGTCTTATTCACTCCTTGAAGTCTTACCAGACTTCTTAGGCTTCCAGTTTTTGTCACTCCTCAGCTGAATTTGGCACCTCGACATGGCTCTTGATAAATTTCTGATTGTTGTGTTTGAGTAAGGAGCCTGCAAGGGATTTGAAAGCAGGGTCACCCCTCATGTCCTTCCATGGCCTCCACAGAAACAGGATAGAGCATAGTTTTTACACATAGGAGGGTCACAATTCGTACTTTGGTTTTATGAAGTCCAGGGTGACCTTGAATTATAGTGAGGTTTTGCATTCATCTGACAAATGTCTGTTCAGTACCTGCTGTGCACAATAGTCTGTTCTGGTGATTAAAACGTGAAGAAGAAAGTCAAGGACCTTGACCTTAGGGAGCTTACAGATAGTGGAAAAGAGCTGGACAGTTTAGCAAACAGCTCCAGTCGGGGGTGGCCTGAGAGGGAAGGGACAGTGTGCCATGGGAGAACATACTGAGAGCACCTAACAGTCTTGGGAGATAATGGAAGGCTTCCCTGAGTTAGTACTACTTTAAGACCTTGATTTAGTTGGTTAGAGGAGTTAGGGAGAATGAGAGAAGAGTACCTTAAAATAACTGAAGTTTACCGTAGCTTGATTGCGTGACAGAAATGTCACCTTGGTTTTTCTCCATTTACTTCAAATAGCTTTAGGGCATAAATAATTATTAAGTGATAATGTAACTATCTGTCTATACCTATTAATCTATCTACCCATCCATCTGTATATTCTCCACCTTGTTCCATAAGGGATATACAATGACTCCAAGATGTCTGTTGCTTAACTGGAAGTCAGTAGAGAAAATGAGTCAAACGGAACAAGAGTAGGAGTGTGGAACGGAGCATTAGTCAAGTGGATGCCAAATAGTCCTGGTGTTCGCCAGCCATGGCCTGGGGAAGAGCGTGAGACCTCCCTAGCTTTTCATTCCTAGCTGCCTGAGATGTTTGGGATAGCGTTGCTACAAGTGGAGGGGGTGGGGAGGGGCAGGGGACAGGAGCAGATTGGCAGTTAGCTGGCGGAACCCTCCTCCTGTCTGTGGGTTTCACAAGCTCCATTGCTATTCACAGCAATTCCTTTTCAACTGAAATGTGGGAATAATCTGACTGCCAAGCTATTATGGACAAAATGAAGAGGCTGCCTACGTACAAATCTGTATTCCCTTCCTATTACAGAGAGCCAAAGGGCTGAGGCCCATCCCAGCTGGGTTTTCACACGTGCAGATTAGCAGGGCAGTTTGTTCCCTGAATAGAAAGAAGGCAGGATTTCTACACCCATTTTTCTGAACTCAGAGTCACAGCCTGGATGTACTGGTGTTTTATTATGCTGCTTCGGGATTATTTATTTAATACTGTTTCATTAAATTTTAAAGAACACAAGCAGTTTTACAAATAAAACATGAAATGCCAAAGTACAAAAATGGATGGTTAAATTCAACAAATATTTTTAAGTTTCTGAAGGAACTGAAGTATGGTGTCTGTGTGTTTATGCAGGAGAATAGATAATCTTTTGTGACTAAAGATCCTTCTAGTCACGTTGAGACCTGTGAATCCAGAGGCATGGTGCTGCCTAGCAAACTGAGCTCTTCTCTCATTTGTCAAAGTACCACAACCTTCCATTCCCGTGCAGAGCAAGTGGCTAGACTTCGGCATCTCATGCTAAGTATTCAGGGCACAGACATCAAACTCCTCTTTGTTTTCCATGGGGATGGCAAAAGGCTGTGAAATACACTCAAGTCCCCACAACTCTATTGACGGGTTTGGAAACAGGAAGGCCCTGGCTGCGATATTCAACCACATTAAATGACCAGCATTATCTAGAGCCCTGCAACATGAGTTAATTGTGCTTGCTGGGCTTTGAGGCTGAGAACAGTAGAGAAAGGCTGTGCGTAATTAGGAGCTGGCCTCATGAAAAGGGCTTGGTTCACACCACATGCCCAGTTTTTGTCCTCAGTAGAGGGTGCCAATCTGAGAAAGGGTGAGCCCTGAGGGAGATACATTTATACAGAATTTTAAGGATTCGTGGTTATCTCGTTACCTTCACTCTGGAGTGGGAAGGAGATTCCCAGTCAAAATTGAGGCCAGGACATTGGCCAATGATAGAATCTTACAGAACTCTGTTGTTCTATTGTGCACAGCGAGCTGCAGGCCCCTACTTTGGGGGACTGAGACATGTTTCTCAAATTCTTCCTGACCCAATGTGTGATTTGTTTCCAGGTACTTAAATGACTCAAGGACTTAATATTTCATTCTAAGCCATGCTGTGCCCAGGAAACAAGGGTGACATGATAAGGATTTTCAGACTTGATCTGTGTCTCACCCAGGTTGGTTTCAAACCCTGAGGTAGCATTGTGCAGATATTTCTTATAAATGTTAACAAATAACTCACTTTGTTCTTTAGAAAAGCAGAATCAGGTCTTTTCAAAGGAAGGCTGGAAATAAGGAGGGTATGGAGGTTTCTAGCACAATTCAGCCATAAATTCAATCCCTCTGAATGGAGGGCCTCCCACCCATATTGCCTGCTTTTGTTTGCTGAACCACAAGGCTTCCTTAATTCCTGGACCCTTTATCTTGTAATTTTTTGAATAGCCAATAATCTGACCAAGTTAAAAAGCTCCCTTTCCTCTTCCTTCAACATTAGTGTAGTTGTGATTTCCAATAGAGCTCACTCTACTACCCATCTCAGCAGTTCAGTTCTGCCCCAGTCCCACTCTGAACAGGCCTGGTTATGATTTAACCAGGACCTCAGCATTCAAAAGGAACCTGAAATTTGGTCCATGTGGTTCAGCATTCTTCCCCAACAGTAATCCTGTCCCTATTTGAAATCCTTACTGCTTGTTTTGAGTCTATGCAACAGTTGGCCATGACCAACCGCCATGAAGCTCCCCCGCCCCCACCCCAGTGGTTCTCCTCCTGCCATTCTACATCCCAAATGCGGGTGCAGCCCCCTCCATAAGGATTGTATCTAGTTGTTCATATGCCTTTTTCTCTGCTGAATTCTTGAAGGCAGGAGCCCTGTCTTATTCATCTTTGTATCTCCATTGTCCCTGACAAGAACTGAAAAGAAATAGGCAATCCTTCTAACTTGCCACTTCAGCACCAATTCATCTTACTCCACCAGTCAACCAAATCAGTCTACTTAACTATTCTATAATTCAATCCACATTTCTCCAACTTGTCTACAAAAATGATCATGGAAGAGTCTATTACAGTCTTCTAAACCCCAAATGTATTCCACCGAACTTTGGGCTTAATATTTCAATAAAAAATGGAAATGAACTTAATTGGGGATGCTTTCTTTTTAGTGACTGCTTGTTAGAACCTAGTAGATTTGAACATAGTAGAATCTCTTTACATTTTAACAAGTTATTTGTTTGGAAACCCATTCTGGAAATATGCTGGTGGCTAATGCAGATTACTAGCCTGTAGTTTCCACAATCCACTTTTGAAACTTAGGGTAACAACCCCCCCCCCAATCTATGGATATTCATTCCTTAATAACTTGTTCAAATATTGTTAAATGTAATTCCTCAATCATATCTTTAAACGATGTTGGTTCTCTGGGGTGTAAGTTATCTGATCTTGGGGACTTGAATGCATTTCAAATGACTAGCTGGTCTCAATATCCTCAACTGGGGCTTCACCCCAGCTCTTCACTGTATGTCCCCCTTGAAAAGAGTAATAGAATCAGTGAACTCTGCTCAGGGGACAGTGGGAATCTGGGATGTGGTATGTAGTGACAGGCTGGAGGAGAGCTGATAGAGCATGCTGTTAGGTATTGACAGAGATGGATTTATCATGATGATCATGAAACTAATCTTCAGATTCCTTCATTAATTTTGTATTCTTTTCCTTTAAATTGATCCAATCTGGGTCTGAACTCTATCTTACGTAAACTTGGATATTATGTCTCTACTGGAAGTGTTCTCACAGGCATTGCAATGACCAGCCTATCAAAGCAAAATATGAAAATCTAGAGGTGTTTTATGGGCCAACCAGGAGGCTTTAACTACCCAGTCCTGACACCAACACTTCATCAGATATTAGGTTTAGATATGAGGTGTCACCCAAAAGCTCATGTGTAAGACAATGCAAGAAAGTTTAGAGGTGAAATGATTAGGCGATAAGAGCCTTAACCTGATCAGTGCATTAATCTACTTGAATCAATTAACTGGATGGTAACCGTAGGCAGGTAGGTATGGCTAGAGGAGATAGGTCCCTAGGAACATGCCTTTAGAGTATCTATTTTGTCCTTCATGAGCTCTCTGCTTTCTGTTTGCCTTGTCCTGAGCTGCTTTCCCCATCTGTCTTATCTTAGGTGCAGAGAGAGCAATGGAGCCCACCAGTATGGACTGAAACCTTTGATACAGTGAGCACCAAATAAACTTTTCCTCCTCTAAAACTGTTCTTTTCAGGGACAGGTATTTTGATCACAGTGGGGAAAAAAAAAAAAAAAAAAAAACTGACTAAAACACCAGGACTAAGAAATTCACTTAACCTCATTATTCTTTTGTTTTCTTACCCATAACATGGGGATAATCATCCTTATTTTAGTCTTGACATCATTCAATGTTGACCTGTTTGATGTAACCTTCAATAAAGATAAATGTGTGTGTGTGTGTGTGTGTGTGTGTGTGTGTGTGTGTGTGTGTAGACAGAGAGAGAAAGAGAGAGAAGGAGAGAGAGAGAGAGAGAAATTCATCTGGCAGGAAAGGCATTTACTCCATGAAGGAATTAATTGAATTAACTAGTCCAGAATAAAGGAAATAAGTTTGCAGTCAGAACTACTTTCTGAACACACGCCAGGGAGCAGCAGAAGGTTGAGCACATCTCTAATACCTTTGAGTCTTAGTTTCCTCATCTGGAAAACAGAGATTAGAATCCCTTCTCACAAAGATGATGTGAAAATTGAGATCCTATATACTAAGCTTTGTAAATTTTGGAAGAGACTTATAGATGTATGATGTTGTTATTACCCTTAAATCATTAAAATTATGATTGACTTACAAAAGCTTAACTTACGCAAAATTTTCTAAAGCAGACTGTACATACTGTTGTCAGTTATACAGAGCATGAGTCAAAAATTCGTGAATGACAATGCAAATATCAAATGCTATGAAGATAAGTATCAATTTAAAAAATCAACACAAATTTCCAGTCTCAAAAGCAAACCCCTCCAATTCACACCATCGTTTTTACATTCTGCACAGTAGAGACACTAGCAATGTTGGGGGTTATACTGGGAATCAGGCTCATTGTATTTGTGATCTGACCTTGTCATAATATAAATATTCTTTCAGAGCCTTCTTTAATATGCCCCAAAGTTTGGGATATTTTATTGATCGTGTTCCCCCAGCTTAAACATCTCTCTAAATTTCTAAAGTGCTGACATCTGAGGCTCTGACTGCTTTTGCCCCATAACATCACAAGTTTCCAACTTGAGGATATCCCTCTATTCAGAGAAACAACCTTGCAAAGTGTCACAAGGTGCCCTTGAGATGCTTAAACTCCTCTAGGGCAGGAGGAATTTTGCACCTCTTTGCATTCAGAGGTTGCCAGAAGACTCCAGAATCTTTCAAGACTCTTACAGATTTCCAAGCACCCACCTTGCAGGATTTATCTGTGGAATTGGAAGACTATTGCTTGACTTCTCTTAGCTCTGTTTAGTAGCAATTTAAACAGTGATTCCTTTCCTTACAATCTGCTGTTCTACAAGGAAGGCCCCATTTCACGAAGTTCCATGCATAGTGGAGCTTCTAGGCTCAATAGAGACAAGTGCATTCATTATCACCAGCCCTGGCTTTCAATTCAGAAAGGAATCCTGTGTCAGTTCATTATCTCCCTGAGTTCTGGCTTCATCAGTCTTCATTATGAAGTAACTTGCCTTTCTGCCAAGAGGCACTGAAGGTGAGTAGCCCAGTTCCCCTGCCATAGGTACCTGCAACCCACAGCCTCCTCCTGGCAGAATGCTTCCCACTCCAAGCCCAGAAACCCATCCTCCCCATTCTGGATGATGCATGCACTCCTGAAATCACCCTCTGACACTCCAAGCACAGATGGCACACTCTTTCTGTACCTCCCCTCTCCCTTTCATTCATGCACATAATTTTGTTCTTGGAGAGTTAGCTTACCAAATCTGTTCTCACCCCAAATAGAACCTTAATTCTCCAAATGGTGCAGACTGGGTGTTCAACCCACCTTGCTCAGCCCCTTTGCCCTATTATCAGCACATCACTTTGAAAGAAAAGAAGGGAAATCAAGAAATCAAGAATAACTGTAGACAGAAGAGGAAAGAATGGGGAAGAAAAAGAAATCTGTAGGGCACAAGTCTTAGGACGTGGTGGGGTTGGGGGGCAGGGAGTACTGGACATGAATCAGGAACTTTCCGAGGACAGCAGACTTCAAGCCTGTGGGACTGAGACATGTATTCAATTGTCATGAAAAAATTAGTCCCATCAATCCTTAATTTCACGTAAAAATCAAGAAGGTAGAACTAAAATATATTCATGTTTGGGGTCTGATAGGTGTTTTCTTTCTATTTTTACTCATCATTTCTTTTCCTTCTCTGCGTTTGCTAAAAACAAAACAAAACAGACCTTGTTCAACACAAAACACATTGAAACTTTGCAAGGAGAAATAGTGTGTGCATGAGAGAGTAGAAAGGCATGTTTGTTTGTAGACTCTCCACTGAAGGACCTTTCCCTCAGCCCCACACAAGAGAAATTCTACTCCACCCCCACAGGCCAGAGTCAGGAACCTTCAGGATTGGTCACACACCTGATGGAGCAGGCCGCCCGCTCTCTGTACTCCAGCCTCACCAGCCTGAGTTGTATCTCCATGCCCAGCAGCCAGCCCCTGTTCTGTTGAAGGACCACCTCAGGCCTGCTGAAGTGACAGGAAATATCCCCACTGGGGAGAGAAGGGGAAGGCCTTTAACAATCAACAACAATCAACTGACTGTTGGTTCCAGGGGTGTAAAGTACTCCAGCTCCTCACCCGCCCCCTCCTCAGTGATGACTCTCAGGTATGGCCTCCTCCAGCTCTAAGAGCACCTCTGTAGGCTTTGCTTACTACCTCTCTATGCTCCTCTTCCCAATTCCACTCCCTCCCCAGTTCTTTCCTGGAAATGCTTCTTAACAGTTACTTTCTCATGAGTTCTTATCTCAGAGGCAACCTCTGGAGAATCCAATTTAAGACATCCTAGAATGGAGCTAAAGGCTGTGAGGAAGGGACCAAACAGAGAGGGCCTGATGTGGGAACTGAAAGGAGACTTGATGGGGAAAGTAGAGAAGCATTCCATATCACCTTCCAGATCCCATGTCTTCTCAATAATAAGGGGTGTGCGCGTGCGCGTGCACTCACACGTGGGTGTATGTTTTTCCTTTACTCTTTTGAGCAAAGGATTCACTACATGCCCTTCAGTTATTATAGACATAACTAAAGAGTTGCCTGTTATTTTATCCTAAAATGTATTTTCTTTATGCTTTCCTAACTTTGGTAACAATAAAATAGCTTTGACAGGAAATAAAATAAATGAAAACACAGTTTAAAGAAAATGGCATTTTACAAGCCTCTAGCAAAGTACCAGTAGGATATAAGACAGGATGAGGAGGCAGGAGTGGAGAAACACCTCCTTTCTGGGCTCACATTCCCTTCTCCCACTCCTGAGCTGCAACGGGCCCACCCAGGTCCTGTGGAGGGTTTAGGGGTGCAAAGTGCTTTATCATTTATCCATGCAATAACCCTTTGAGTAAATATTATTGCTGCCTTCATTTTACAGATGAAGAAATTGAGGTACAAAGAGAATATAACAACAATCTGCTTTTGCTACTTCACATAGTTGTAACATAGTGAATGTGTAAACGTGTGGACACACACATGCAGTGTTTTCATTACAGTGTAATTATTATTGCCATGTTAACAGCTGCTTTCAGGGCAATGGACCTATCCTTAGTATCTGTGAACTTTCCCTAGAGGTCATACAAAAAGGATGCATCCTGGGCCAGGGATGCCATGTGAAATGTGATCACCTGGAGTTTATAAGGTTCCTTTTGTCTGGGGTGGAAATCTCAAACTGAACTTGGCATTTCTCTCTCCTGTAGTAAGAAGCCATGTCTGGAGGACTGGCAAGGGGGCTCACCAGGAGCTCAGGAGGAGGCCCAAGAAAGGAAATAGAGTGATGTCTGTTGACTCTGCTCTTAGCTGCTCTTATGGATTAAACTGATTTCTCCAAAACACAGTGAAGTCCTCATCCCTAGTAGCAGCAAAAGTGACCTTATTTGGAAATAGTGTCTTTGCAGATGATCAGGTTTAGATGAGGTTATTAGTGTGAGCCCTAATCCAATATGACTGGTATCCTTTTAAAAAGTTGACATTTCAACATAGAGATAGACATGCACAGAAGGAAGACAATGTGAAGACACAGAGAAAAAGTCATCTATGCACCAAGGAATGCCTGAGGTTAAAAGAAGTTAGGAGAATGGTATGGAACAAATTCTCCCTTACAGTCCTCAGAAAGAAATAATCCTGCCAACACCCTGATTATGGATTTTTATCCTCTAGGACTGAGACAATAAATTTCTATTGTTTAAGCCACATAGTATGTGGTATTTTGTTACATCAGCCCTAGCAAACTAATACCGCCTCCCACTGATAAGATGCCTCCACTCCCAGAACCCCCACCCCCCCATAGGGAGCAGGATATTCTTGTAACCTTCCCTCTGGGTCAAAGCCAGCGGGGAGGAGAGTGAGAATGAGTTCTGAGCCAAGAACACCACTCCATAGGCTGGCCAGAAACCAGGGCTGGTGCAGCCTGGCTCAGAAAGATGACTCAGGACCATCACAGCCTCCCTCAAACAACAGAAAGTTGTAGTGGGTGGTGGGTGATTTGGAAATTAATGTAGACCCTGGCACCTGGCTGCCATTTTGGACTGTATACAAAATGAATACAGAGGAAGCTGGTCAAGAGAATGCAAATAGAATGGAGAGAGGCAAAAATGGAGAGAGAGAGAGAGAGAGAGAGGGAGAGAGAGAGAGGGAGAAAAAAGAGAGAGAAAAAACACAGCAGTTGGGGTCAGGGTTGTCTTATTTCTGCCCTTCATGACAGATTTCTCTGGTTTCCCACACATGCATATCCTTTAATAAATATCTCACCTTCTTTCCTCTGGTAATTTGTAATTTGACTATCCTTTTTATTACATCTAAAGTGGTTTAAATATGACAGTTTAGAAAGCAAACTCTAGGGACTGGGGTTATGGCTCAACGGTAGAGCGTGTGCTGCACTGGGTTTGATCCTCAGCACCAAATACAAATAAATAAATAAATATAAATAAATAAAGGTGTCCATCTACAACTAAAAAAATATTAAAAATAAAAAAAAAAGGAAACTCTAGTTCCTAGAGGCTGATGACCAGCAAATCAGTGACAGCATTAACTTGGTCTAGCTTCCCATTTTTTCCTCTCTTACTTTGAGAAATAGCAGTTAGGTGAGTTAAAATTGTAAACACTGCTTTTCTAAAAGCTCTAACATATTAGGTACAGCCCTGTGACAAAGTAAAACCCCAAAGAGGGAGAAAGGTGGGAAGAGGGATAAGCGAATGGACTGGGGGCTAAAGTTGGGAAAAGCAGGTCCCGAAGGCCCTTGTAGAGCAGTCTAAACAGTCTGACTTTTTCTGGGAGAAGGGGAATGACCCAAAGGGATATGCATTTTAGAAAGAGTAAGATCTCAGCAGGGCATGGAATGAGCTAGAAGGGAACAACAAGGGAGAGTAAGATTAAGAGGCTGTTGAAGGAAGCCAGCCATGGGCTGATGGCGGCCTTAGATGAAGAGTGGACCCTGGAGGAGAGAGGAGGGGAAAGAGTGAAGGCACCCTGCATGGGAACACTGAGCAGGGCTCCCAAGTGAGGGAGAGAGGAATGGAGGAGGCCATGCTGAGGTGACTGGTCTGCAGAGACAAGCCCCTGGGGCTGGGACCAAGGCAGCCACATTCCTAACCCTTATCACTCCAAGAACCAGTTCCTGACATTTAAGATGCAGGCTCCCCAGGGTGGCCCCATCCCTAGGGCGACAGTGTAGCCATCCCTGCCCCCCACTAGCAGGAAATCTCTTCAGGTTGCTGCCTGCTTGGAGCCTCACACTGGAGCTCTGTGTTTACACATTCAAGAGAATCGAATCTCACATAATCATATATGTGACAAAGGCCTCAGCTATAAGCAACATTAATGAAGACAAATGAATCAGCCAAATGCTGCAGCCTGCACCCGGCTCCCAGGGTCCTGCCTTGCGCACAAGGGGGCTGCTTGGTGGGGGAACTCACGTCTGCCTGCAGCTCTTCCTGGCCTGATGGAGATGTATGTGACACCCCCAAGGAGGGGTGCCTCAGCCACAGCCTCGACAGCCCTGCCAGGGGCAGGCAGTCACAGGGGCTTTGAGAGAATTTAAAGAGGATTCTAAGAGCATGCTTACACAGTTTTATGAAAGCTATCTTAAGGGAGATATGCATGCAGAGATTAGTTGCCTACATAGAGGCCTGATCGCATTAAATAAACAAGCTCTCTGCATCCTGGTAGTTGCTGATTGGGAAAGCAGCTATTGGAATTTTAATTCCACCCAGTGAGTAACCACGCCCTATGAGCATCTTGGCTCTGAGCTGACTAGCCTTCTCCCCTTTAAGGGTGGTTGTATCATTCTTCCCATCTTTGTGACAGATGGGAAAATACTGAACTTTGGGACTGTTACTCCAATCTCTCCTGAGGGGATCAGAGCCAGTAAAAAACAGGCAGGCATTTATAAATCAAGCTGCATGAGACTGAAGCTGGTGAAGGCGCTGTGGTTGCGCCCCGCCCAGGCCCTGCGTGACAAGGACGCACATCTACCAGGCCCCGCCCCGACATGCTGTTTTGAAGCTTTGAACCAGTTCAGACCACCCCCAGAAGTGGAATGACCGCAGTCCCAAGTGTTCCTGGTGAGAAGACATAAAAACTGCCCTGTGAACAGGCAGATCTGCTTGTTGTGAAAGCATCCAGACCTGGCAGCCGGAAGAGTCCCACCATCATTTTGGCCTTTGCTCCATGTAATTCAAGAGACCGCAGGAGGGACAATTTCTCTCTCCCAAGAGACGTCTCCAGAAGAGCAGTGGGGAAAAAAGTCCCTTATCAGAGTCTAAAATGAAACATTCTCAGAAATTTCCCGACACGAATTCAACAAGGCAATATTATTAGGTCAATACGAAGGGGTTTGAACTAATTAATTAGTGCAGAGATGGGATCAGCAGATGACAGTGAGACAATGGAATGAAAACTTGGCAAGTCAGTAAAAGCCCTGGGTTCAGACGGTGAAATAACACCGGGCCTCATCCCCTGTGGAAGAAATTTCTAGTGCACAGAAAAAGAAAGTAAGTTGGGTGACAAATCCACCGTTGCCAGCAATCTTCTTCAGGGAGTTTTCTCTTAGTGACACTCAGATTGATTTTCCATTCCTGGAAGGAAGAGGAAGTGATCAGAAAACATAAATATCTTTTAATAAAGCCAAGCAGGCTGCTGGAAGGACACATGTATACAGGAGAAATAAGCAATAAAAATAAAGCACTTGGGAAAACAAGTTTCCAGCATCAACACAGTGACTAGGAGGCAATAAAATTGGGAGGAAAACAATGGGGACATCCTCTTGTTACTTAGCAAGCAGCCTTGCCCTCTCAAAGGAGGCAGGGGGAAACTCCTACCTACCACCAGCTCATCTCTCAGCCTCCAGTTTCCTCCTCACCTAAGACAAAGGGCTGGGCCAGATGAACTCTGTGGTCTCTTCTGGCCTACAGATGCTAATGGTCATTATTATTCCAGCTCCCCCAAGAGGTGGCCAGGTCAGCATTATCCATGAGCTGGCAAGAACTATGTTGCAGGAGGATACAGAATAGGGGCTCCTGAATCAGGGTTAGATCTGTCCTCTCTCATTCTTGTCACTTCATCCATCAGAATCCTAGTGTTCGGAATGCAGTTTCAGTTTGGGAAGAGGAAACAAGTTTTGGAGTTAGACAGTGGGCCTTGTTTCACAACATTGAACTGTGCACTTAAAAATGGTTAAAGTGTTTTGTGTATGTTTCACCACATTTAAAAAAGTAAATGGAACATGAGGCCCCAGGGTCTGTCCCCAGCACAGCAAAACAGAAACAAAAATAAAACTAAATGGCAGAACAGGACAGCAGTTCTCAAATGGTGGTCACCAGAACAGCAGCAGCACATCACCTGGGAGCTTGTTAGAAATACAGATTATCAACTGTCACCCAGAAACTGAATCAGAAACTGTGGGTGGGGCCTAGCATCCTGTTTTAACAAGCCTGTCCACATTATTCTGATGAATTTTAATGTTTCAGAATCTCTATCTCAGGGCACTATTTCTGAAACATTGCAGCATATTAAAAGTTACCTGGGGAGTTTTTAAAAATCCCAGTGACAGGCCACACCCCAAGTAAATCATAATCTCTAGGGGTGGAACCTAGGTATTCGTTCTTGGGAAAACTTTCCACTTGCAGCCTTTGTTGAGCCCCATAATAAGGGTAAAGGACTTGAGAATACCAGCGTCATTTTGCCCAGACCTACAGTCTGGGTAGGGGACAACTTCTTGCGACCTACCAAGAGGGAGGCAGGAGGAGGCAAACAGGCTACCTGGAGGTCAAAAGAGAACTGGGATGCTGGTAATCCCTGAGGCTTCAGGTATGTTAAAATGAACTGTTCAAATAGGATTTCAAACCCTTTGATATATTTCAGAAATTTACATTTAATAAACTAAAGTTTTTAACACACGTGCAAAACTGTAAACATATACATCAAGGCAACACGATATTCCTATTTCTCACGATAAGAGCAGGATTAATTTTTTAAATTCACAGACCTGCTACCAAAGTCAGGGATAAGTTTAAAGCTAATGACCATTTCCTTCTTTAAGTCCTATTAGTGCATCTTGGGAGATAAATTTTAAAATATGAAGTGAGATCTGTGAGTGAGATCCCTGGATGCCCTCCTTTGCCATGCCTCTGGGACAGACAGATCTGAGGACCCCTGGAAAGAGATCCTAATCCTGGTCCCCAGAGCAGCTGTGCATGGTTAGGTCATGAAGGCAGCATCTGGGTGCCTTGCAGCAGCCTGCCCAAGTGGGCACCAGGCACATGGGAGGGAAGCCAAAGTGCTGTAGGTGTTCCCAAGCAGTGCCAACCTCCCCCACACACGCTGTCAGTACCCGTGATGCTGCTGGCCACACTCCTGGCCTCTGGCTCTCCTCTGTCCTCAGACAGGCTTGGCAGCTGGCAACAAGAAGTGAAGCAATGACAGCCACAAGACACCTTCTTTCACCTATTCAAGCAATTCCTCTAGTTTGACACATAGGTGTCAGGAGGAGAAGGAATTGGGGAGAAACTTCCCCTGTGCAGCAACTACAGTATTGTGGCCTTATAAAAGCCCCAACTCTTCTGCCTCAGAGACTGAGTTGTCAGGGCTGAGGATTCCATTTATATTAGGCTTTAGGAAGAGAAAGCAATCCCAGGTCAGACAACAATAACTGCCCCAGTAGCAGGTGCACCAGTGAGGAGCTGCAGTTGGTCCCAGCAGAACATGCTTCTCCTCTGGAGGTGGACGCAGAGAGATGCAGATAAAGGGACCACCCGCTGCAAGCCTCAGAGGTCTCTTAGAAGGCCCAGGCAAGGTCTGTGGTGTACAACCAAGGCAGGCAGCCTGGGCAGCACAGGACAAAGGGTAGGGGTGGGAGTGGGACAGGGAAGAAACAGCACGGAGAAAAGCAGCTGCCTTGCTCTCATTGGCTCTGTCTGAGTCAATGGCTACCCACAGCATTTCTATTTCCAGGAGATACAACCCCAAGCATCAGACCACCCTCTCCCCAGAGGAGCAAGGAAGGCTTCCAGGGAATCAGAGCTCCACCCAGGCAGAGGTGGATGAGACTGGAGTTTAAAGTCCAGGGCCAGCCTTACATCATCACAGATATCATCATCCACTGTACCTATGGTGTCCCCGGCCAGGGCAAGGGCTGATTCCTCTGTTTCATATGCCTCCTTGTTGGGTCAGGATGTCCTGAGTCTCTCCAGCCTATGGAAAATAGGAGGAGGAGGGGCCAAGTCTGGGGGGTGAGGAGGGAAGAGGAAGGGCAAAGGGAGCACATGGGTTGCCCAGCCCACAGCCCCATGGCACCAGGGTGGTAAACACTTGGAGGGACTCCAGCCGTCTGGCGCCTCGAGTCTTCCCCATCTCCCCAGCCAAGATTCAGACCTGTACATTCTGGGCTGTTTCTGCCCCATTTCACCCAGGCTTTAAATTACCCAGGCTTGCATCTGGGTTATTCTGTTCCAAACCTTCCTGTGAAATCTAGACTGCAATGTGAGGTATACATTTATTCTCAGAATCGGATTTCTGAGAACCCCATGCCAGACAGCGTGGACTTAGCAGTCTGGCTGTGTACTGTTTCAGTCAGCCCATCAGTTGAATACACAACAATGTGCTCATCCCTCCAGCAGTGCACAGGAGACAGCGGTAGTCCAGGTAAATTAGAGAGAACCAGCTGGAGCCAGCTAGTCAAGGCAATTTAGGCAAAATAAGGGTGCATCGAGGGTCTGAGATGGCTTGGGGAATCCAGCCGGAGGTTGCCAAATTGCGCCTTCATTGGTTGTACAGCCACTGGTTCCAAAATCCACCTCTCAATTATGTAAGATGGAAGACCATTGGGGAAAGATAATGTGAGCCAAATCCCAGAGTCTTGGAACAAACCAGTGACAACAGCGGTGGCAACAATCATGATGCTTAACACTGCTCACGTGCTGTGTGCTGGACACAGTTCTCATGCTTTGCATGGATTTACCTGGGGAATTTATCTCTGGATGGAGATGAGGACCACCCTGGAGAACAGTCCCTTTCCCTCTGACACCCATTTTCACTCTTCAACTTTCTAACTTGAGTCTTGGCTAGCCATGGACCTGGTCTCACTTCTGCTCATCACAAGGACAAAAACAGGCCTAAAAAGAGTAGGGAGCTCTTGACAGCTGCCATTAAGTGAGCCAGACTTCGGAGAAACACTGAAAGGTGTGGCCAGATAAGTCTCCAGGAGGCAAGGGCTGGCAGTTTCTTGCTATTGTTCCCCAAGGAGCACTATGATAGGGGTGAGGCAGGAGGGTCTCTCAGTCTGTGAAAACAGTATCCATAAAACACTTAACTGAAAATAAGTCTGAAATTATTATTATCTTTACGAAACAACCTACCCTGGATACTTTTTTGTAAAATATGATTGCAAAATTAGATTTAATGGAAGCTCATCAAGCACACATGCATTGTATGCTACACATCTGTATAAGTGCTCTTAAAATGCTTGTTAGCATGAGCCTTATTTTTCCTAGAGGAATGTGTCCTGTGGGGAGGGAGGAAAGAGGGAGTAAAAATAGCACCGTATAGCTGCTGACTGCGTTGGCCACCGAGCCAACCGAGCACAGGGTGCCTGGGGAGCTTCAGGAGCACCCTCACGGGTCATCCTCCCAGGAGACCATTGGGGGGCCACATCATCCCAATTCACAGGTGAGGAAACCGAGACTCAGGAGGTCAGCTTATGTCCTCATTATCACACAGCTATTTAGAGAAGAGCTTGATAGAGGCCAGGCTTGCCTGACTCCAAAAACGAGAACCACAAACAAGGTGCAAAGCAAGGTGAGGTCAACATAGTCTCCAATGTGATACCCCAAGACCTCTAATTACAGCTGTAATGGCAGCATCCCACCATTTCCTTTCTTTTTGTTCTTGTTTTCTCAGTCCAGTCAGGATGAATTTTAGATGTGTCCCATACGGAGTCTGCCTTCAGCTGCAACTGCAGACTCAGACACTTGGTGCTAGCCCAGCTGGTGGGGCTGTGAGTAGGTGTCACTTCTGGAACCATTCTCTAGCAAGCACATCTTGACTAGAAAGACTCAGACGCCTGTACTGGTCCAAATGGGCCATCACCCAATGCTGCTGAGTCTGACCCACAGCCATCCTGGCCATGGAACCAGTCACATCACTGTCAGCTCTCACACAGAGTCTGCAAGGAACATAATAGGAGGTTCTCCAGAAGATTCCTGAAGTTCCAGTGAGTCGATCTCCTGGACCCAGCAGTCTAATGAACCAATGCCAATTCTAGGTCTGGCATGTCAAACAAATGTAGCACTCAACCCAAGACGCTCAAATTGTTACCTCATGTTACAAAGGACCTGAAGCTGCAAGCAATTAGCACTGCATCTGTGAGACTAGGGAAAGACAACCAAAAGACAGGGGCTTAAAATGACTATTTTGGTCCATATGGAAAATTGGTATGTTGTGTGCATGGTAAAATCCTTTCAGATATGTTTTTAAACCTTACATTTTTTAAATTAGGGTTTTAAATATTATTCCAGGAAAAACAGCATGGTTCCTTTAACATCAGAAAGAGAGCTGTAAGTAAACTAAAAAGCTGTTGGAACCTTCAGTAAGGGAATTAACATCGTGAATGAACTCAGGCATTAGTGCAAATGAATCAAACTGCATAAATTACAACTTTAATCAGTCAGAGAATCTCAATACTTGAAGGGACCTTGGAAATCATCTGTCCCAAGAGCAAGAATTATGGAAAATAAATGGGCAGGCGGGCAGAGGAAAACCTTCTGACTAGAGAAATGAACAAAGAAACAAAGAGTCAGAGGCAGCATGCACAGTGACTGAGAGCTCAGGGGTCTGCACAGATGGCCTGGGTTTGCATCTTCGCTCTGCTTTTTTGATGGCAGGGTGAACCAGGCTGAGTTGCTTGACTCTCCTAAGTGGCAGAGTATACCTCTGTAACATAGGTAGGGCACCCTGAGGTTAGTCAAGTCTTAAGAAAGGGCTAATTATGGTGCCTGGGACATTAGAACCCAGTAAATAAAAGCGGCAGAGAAGAGGAAATGGCACAAGTAGAATCTAAGTGAGTTGGACTAACACATTATCACTGTGATTGTTCCCTTTTATATATCCATGAGAGGAAAAAAATGCAGTATGCCTAAGCCCTCAGATTTCTGACCTCGAGAACAAGGTATAGTACCTGTAGTCTTCTCTGGAATGGAAAATGATCTTCATGGAAGGGAGTCATGGTCCAGCTATAAATGAAGCCAGACTTGATAGGTGAGACCTAACAAGGGGACTTGTGGAGATGGTGAGTCTCCTCTTACCACTAGTAAGGGTAAGTAAGGGCTGCCGCTAACGGGTCTTGATGCAAAGCTGTTCAGGGTTTAGAACTCTGGACAAATTCCTGGTCCAAAGGGGTCAAAAAATGAGTGTCCACTGTTTCTATTTTAGCCTGGAGGTAGAATCAGTATTGTACTAACAGTGACTGGGAAAAGTTAAGGTTAATAAATCAGACACAGCTCTATTTTTTGTGTGCTTGTTTACATCTTAATATAAGCTTAGCTTCACCTTATAATAACACTTACTAATTATGCTCAAGGAAGGAATGTGGAATAGTGGAAGAATTGCAGGCTCTGGAATAGAACATATTCTAGAACCATCCATTGCTCTTGGACAATAGATGTAATTTCTTTGTCCTTCAGTTTTCTCATACATAAGATGCTGTGAAGGGCCAGCACAGAACCTGCCACACAATTGGTACCTAAGAAGCATTCATTTCTTCTTCCCATTGTGTCCACATTTGTCATATTAATAAGCAGTTCTATTTTTTAGTGGAAAAGGGTGGTTATTCTTGCTTGACTCGGTATCTAACACTGATAGAAAGTTGAGCTGCTCAGACCAAAAGCAAGAAATTGACAGCTATATCCATTCAGCAGTGACACACCAGAATTACAGACACAGTGTCTGCTAGGAAATTACCTCTGGAACTCTAATTTCCCAAAACAGAACCTACAGTAACAGAAGAGACGGTTGTGAGCAAGAGGCAAGGGCCTCATCCCATTTCTGCAACAAGCTAGTGTTTTTTGCCTGAGGCAAGTCACTTCGCACTTAACCTGTCTTTGCTTCCAAATATTTAAAAGGAGGACTTTGATTGGACAACATCCAAAGTCTCTTATGGTTCTCAAAATTTCATGTTTTTATAGTTTGATTCATGCTGTTTCTTAAAATGTGTGACTATGTTCTGCTCCAGAGTCACAGGTCCCTACTCCATGTCTTCCACCTTGGTTCAAGCCATGATTTGTTCCTTGCATTGGTGACTCCATATAAACAGCAATTACACAAACAGAACGTAAGTGAGCCAGGCTGCCAGCTGTCACTGCTGTGCCTTCTGCTCACTCTGGAGATCAGCTGAGGCCGCGTGAGCTGGGAATAAACGGATCTGCCATGAAGACAGGATTTTACTGTGAAAATACGTTTTCTGATTAGACTAAAGCAGCAAAAACACTCTGAAGACTGTTTCACACCTAAATGATGCCACATGAATTAAAAAAACAAAACACAAACTTCGATACCTTTCAAGTTTTAGAATCTTGTGGCTGATAAAAATTTCACTAAATTCCCCAATGAAACCCTCCCCCGCTGGAAACATGTTTGGTCAGAATGCAAAATAAATGGGGGCATGTGCTCATTGTAACACCTACTAAAACCAATGAGGCCAGGGCCTTAGTTTTATAGAAAGTTAGTATCACACAGGACTAAGCATTTGATTCATCACCGTAAACACATAGCAGACTGGAAAGCTCATGGAAGACAAAGATGAAACCTAGCATGGTTCCTGGTGTACTATAGGTGCTTGCTAGGACTTTGATAACCAAATATAACAGACTGAGTGGCTTAAACAGAAATCCATCTTATTGCAGAAAAAGAGTTTGGAGGCTTTAAGTCTGAGATCAAGATGGCAGCAGGACTGATTTCTTCTGAGTTCCCTTTCCTTGACTTGTAGATGGTCATCTTCTGTCTTCACATGATTTCCCCTCTACATGTATGTGTCCAAACCTCTTCTTCTTATGAGGATACCAGTCATACACAGAATTAGGGTCCATCCTAACCCTAATGTGGCCTTATGAGACATTTAAAATTTTTATTTAAAAATCATTTTTCACCAATTATTACTCACCAGCTTCTATCAGTTGACAAAAAACAGCCACACCTAGATTAACCAATGCCATTTCCCCTGCCTTAATCATTCCCATCTTTAATGACTTCCTGTAGCTGAGTGGAGGTATTTGCCTACAACAAATAACTATTACCTCTCCCATGAACACCTATACACTTAGAACCCCCACATTAAGAAAACAGAAAGAGAATAGTTTTAGTTAGATCTCTTGACTGATACTGTTTGTTTGCTTTTAACTGAACCTGGTCAGTACTTAGGTTCTAGGTTGTCTTTGCACTTTGATTCCATGCCACAAACTATAGAAATAAAATTGTAGAGAAGAGGGAAAGTACCCACCAGGGACCTCAGTGGGTCACCCTTCTGATTCACCTGGTCACTTTGGGTGCTTATTGCATCTTTAATAACAATGAAAATCACAAGCTAGCTCTCTGTTATCAATGTTCCTTCTCTATTTTTCTACATAGCTACAGAATGAACTTGGTCATGCATAAAACTTCCAAGCTGGTGTGCTCAGAGAAGTGCCTGTGCTCCTTTGTCCTGCCCCACAGTGTCCTGAGTCATGCTGCTGGCTGTGAGTCTGACTCAGAACTCCCCTAGGGCCAGCCCATGTCACAATAGGAAGAGCTGCTCCAGATCCTGCCCAGTTCTAATGAATGAACTGTCTGTGGCACTGCTAGTGTGAGACTGATTTGTTAGTGTCAGGGACCATGAGGGCACTCATTCATTCATTCCTCACTATCCATTCCCTTCTGGAAATATGATATAACAGATAAGCCAGAGCAGAAGTGTCCCTTGAAGCAAGTGTGAAAAATTTTTAAAGTTCCATTTATGATTTATACTATTTCTGTACTTAAAAATAATAGCAGAGAGATAAATGGATAGTGTGAGTTCTATTTGTACAATAGGTGAATTAGATATTAATATTTAAAGACAATTTTATTGTGGTCCCTTGTCAATGACAATGATTAATTACCCTGACTTTGACCTTTGGACAGACTGGCTACTGTAAACTTAGAATCAACCCCTGTGATTGTCCCTCTGCTGCCTTCCCCTGAGGCTCCCTGAGATGAGATGACATAAGTATTTCCATGGACATCACTAGGAAAGATATTGTTTGATTTAGAAACTGTGTAAAATGGGCCTGTGAATTCCAGGTCCTGCCCATCTGCAAAGTTCTTTCCCCATTCCCATTCACCTAGACATTTGTGCTAGGAATTGATCAAGTACATTCATGTGCTATAAAACTTCTTGTCAGGGATTCAAACCAAGTGATTTCTGACCTCTGTCTGCTTCTCTTTTTAAAATGTGTTTTAACTGTCCTGCTTTTTAGACATATTTTATTGTGAACCACCCCACATTCTTTTTGTGAGTAGGTGGCATGTAAATCAGAGTTGAAAAAAAAAAAAAAAAAAAAACCCTTCAAACCAGCACAATATTCCCAGAGCATGAAAAGCCCATTGAGGAAGAGGCGAAGGGGAGGCTGACTCCCCTCAGGCCAGCCACTTCAGGAGCACCTGTCATTCCCACCTTCAGGCCCTGTTCTCTGCAGGCTGGGATGATTGAAGAACCATCCAGGGTTAGCAGCCCCCATCTGTCAGAAGCAGAGCATCTAATTCACTCTGCTGACAACTTCAGATCACAGAAGGACAAGGATGTAGTGAAGAGAGCTGCTGCTTGAACTCATTTTTGGCCAATGAGAGAGAATTTGAAGGATGACAGAGAGGAAGTGACTGGCCCAAGGAGTGAAATACAGACCTTGTCATCATATGATTTGTAAGGGCTAGGAAGGGAATATGAGCAGTTCATGTTCCTGAAGCTGTAGGAAAGCAGAACTTCACAAGTGCAAAGAAAATAAGGCGATGCTGTGAACTACGTCTCAGACATACTGTGGAGGTTAAAGTCCACTCTCCGGAAGGTAGGCAGACCTGAGCCAGGCTCTTGACTCTGACCTTATAGGTGCAAATATCACCTCCCTGAACTTCAATTTCTTCATCTGCAATCATGAATAAGAACTACCTTTTATATAGGTTGTAAGAATTAAATGAGATAATGCATAACAAGCCCCTGTTGCAATGCTTGAATCATAGTAAATACTCAAAAAAAGGTAACTGTTATTGTTAACTTTTTTCATCACTGCAGGATTCCTACATGCAAGGCACAAGGTTAATGCTCTTTGATTGCAAGATCAGAGACTTTAATCATGTGGAATTTTATTCTAGAAGAACTGGAGGGCCCACATAATTTAATTTTGACCATCCATTCATACAAAATTCTACAGAGGAAGAAGAAAGGGAACTATTCAAAGAAATCTCTGTCTCCAATGAATTTATATTTTAGCAGGACACCTAGGAAGGAAGGAAGGAAGGAAGGAAGGAAGGAAGGAAGGAAGGAAGGAAGGAAGGAAGGAAGGAAGGAAGGACGGAAGAATTTGCAGCCAAGAGCAGCTAAAAAGGAGAGGCATAAAAAGAAAAAAATCAAGCCTGGGACGAGGAAGATTGGGGCTTGGAATAATGCACATATAGAACAACAAGAGCCATCAGGGTATGTTCAAAACAAGGAAAAGGACAAGAGAAGCTCTAGCCTCTTGCTTGGGGCAGATAACACAGTTAAAACAAAATTACTCAACTCCTAGTTTGCTTTCATCTTCTCTATCAAGAATGAAGTTGGAGCCAGAAAGAAGAGCAAAAACAGGGCCAATAGGAAATTACAGTCCGAGATAGTGCAGAGATAAGAGGGGAGCACCTGGCTGGTGCATGTGAGTCTCTAGGCTCAGATGGTGACATCTCAGCACGTCTGTACCTGGACCCAAATACTCACTGCAACAGAAATGGTAAAATACAGCAAAACAAAATAAAAAGCCAGCTCTAGTATGCTAAAAACAAGAATTCATGAGTATAATATCTGATGCTACATGGAAAAAATGGCAATATGATAATATATGAAAGTTTATGAAGCATGGTGGAATTTCCAGAAACTTGCAGAGGAACAAATGTCTCAATTTTATCAGTAGAGACTTCCAGTCAAATTCTAGCACAGATGAAATACCCTATGTTGACCTAAAAAGATGAATACTGGTCTGATAAACATCTCCTCTCTGATGGGATTCCTCAGATGGTAACTTTATTCAACAGACATGGTCTAGTTAGAAAATGGTAACAAATAAAGCTTCATCATCCCTTGGTGCAGAGAGAAAAACACGAGTACATGGAAGTACCATTAGGGGCACTCAGAGTGGCTCAGCTCTAATGTTCAAAGAGGATTGGAGAACAGGTTAATAGTAGTCTGGCAGAGGGATTTTAATCGCACATGACTTAGTCTTTAATATCTCACTATACAAGGGCAGTTGCGACTTATAGGACAAAAGAAGTTTGCTGACATCTGCTGGGAGAAAAGATCAGGAAGCAGCTGGGGAGGTGGCAGAGGGACTGAGACCCCAGGCTGCAGAGGCAGCCTTAATGAATCTTAGCTCTATCACTCACTAGTTGTGATGTTGAAGAAGCTGCTTAATCTCTCTGACTCAATTTTTCCACCAAGAAAATGGGGATGATAATCTACTTAGTGAGGTAGATCAAATTAGTATGCATAAGACATTAAGGATCTGATGACAAAAGTTATTTTAAGTAGGATCCCAGCCACCTCCACACCACTGAAATGATAGTCTCATAAAATGAATACTGTAAAGGTATTTATTATAACTCATATTACCTGAAAGGAATACAACTTAAAATTCTGGTAAACAGGGGATGGAATATTATAATTACTAAAATTATGTAACAAAGGCAAATATAAATAAGTGGGACTACATCAAACTCAAAGACTTCTGCATAGCAGAGGAAACAATCACCAAAACAAAGAAACCACCTACAAATTGGAAGAAAATATTTACAAACCAATATTCTATAGGAGGTTAATATACAAAATAAAAGGAATCCATACAATTTGATAGCAAAACAAAATGAAGTAAAACAGCAACAAAACAACCCAATTGAAAAAGGGGGGAAGGAGCTAAAGAAGATATAAAAGTAGTCAATAGATATTGGTGTTCAACAATCAGGGATCTGCAAATCAAAGCCACCATGAGATATCACCTGGTAGGATGGCTACTATGTAAAAAAATAAAATAAAATAACAAGTGCTGATGAGGGGTGGAGGAAAGAGAACATTTGTGCATCCTGCATTGATGGAAGTAGAGACTGGGACAGTTTTGGGGAAACCAGTGGGTTCCTAAAGAAGTGAAAAATAGAACTAACCATGACCCATGAATCCCTCTTTTAGGTATACACCCAGAGGAAATGAAGTCCCTACCTCATAAAGATTTCTATTCTCAAATTCATTGCAGCATTAGTCACTAACCCAAATACAGAAACAACTGAAGTGTCCATCAATGGATGAGTGGAAGAAGAAGTCGTGGTGTGTATAAGCGCAAGGTGATATTCTTCAGCCTTTAAAAAAAAAGATCTCTGGCATTTGTGACAAAATGGATTAGGACATTATAAGTGAAATAAACCAGACACTGAAAAATACTATGTGACCTCACTTATATGTGGAATCTTAAACAAAAAAATTAGAATACATAGAAACGGAGTTGAATAGTGCTTTCTAGGGGGTTAGGGGAGGAAGGAATGGGAAGATAAAGTTCAAAGCATACAAATGAAAATAAATAAATCAGAATAAAATCATGTTCCTGAAGACTATTTAATGTAATGAAGAAAATGAATCAGAGTAAGGGAAAGGAGAAAATGGAAGCAGAAGTACTGTTTGGGGAAGGTATTCTCTGAGGAAGTGGTTATTTAATCAGACTGAAATGAGGGACTGGGCTTTGAAGTGCTGGGAAGAGCAAAGGCCCACGAGGAGGCTGGAGCAGGTAAGCCTGAGGAGGTGGTGCCGGGCCCTGCAGGCCAGGGTAAGCTCTTACTGGGGTTTGATTTTATGTGACATGAAAAGTCATGGAGGACTTGGAGCAGGAAAGATCACACTGGCCAATTTTTTGAAGAATAGACTGTACAGAGTAAGTCTGGAAGCAGAGAAATTTTAGGGAATAGTAGTTTAGTAGCTTTGTGATAGTCTAAGAAAGAAAAGGTTGTGACTTAGGCTGGGAGAAAATGGCAAGAAAGAAAAAGCAGCAGACTCAATATCTTTTGAATAGGACAATCTTAATTTTATTAAAAAATGGAATATATAAGCATATTAGAAAAATAAGATGAATAATAGTAGTTATCTCTAGATCATGCTATTCATGGTGGCTTTAATTTCCTTTTTTGCACTCTTCTGCATTTTTCAAAATTTTCACAACGAACACGAAGTTGTTAAGAAGTCAAAGGAAAAAAAGGATTGTTTTTTTCAGAAAAGAATAAATTAAGGGCAGGCCAAGGAGGTGTGAACCAGCAACAGCCTAAGTAAAGAGAAGTCAAAGATTAGACTAATAGCAATTTCAACCTCTGTTGACACTGTAAATAAATAACTAAAAAGTAATGCCTCCTAAGACTGCAGGTAATAGGACATAGTGCCCTGTGCGAGGGAGGTGACTGTCCCCTTCACTGTTCTTTAACCTGAGCCCACCCGGTGGAGCATGCGCCATTCTGGGTGTCCTATATTAAGATCTAACTGAGCTGGAGGAGAACAGATTGGGAGGAGGCTTCAAACCATATATTGCAATCATAGGAATAGTCACCTTTTGCTGATTCTGTGCCAGGTACTTTAAAAACATGGAGTGGTTAAGATCCAAGATGCTCATTTGAATGGAGTGGGAAAGGTGAAGAATGACCATTTTTCTGAGCACTCACAGAACCAGCGATCATCGCTTTTTCATACTTTATTGCAACTAGTCCTTACCCCGGCTTTTAGGTAAGCATCATCTCTGCTGTATAAAATCAAGTTAGGGAAGCAGCATTGCATCAGTGTCATGGAGCCAGAGAGCCTACGTTCAAATCCTAGCTGCTATATGACTTGGGACATGCTCCTAAGCCTTCCCTACAAGAGATATGGTCATTTAAAAATTAAATTAGCTAATGCATTAGAGCTTCTAGAACAGTGCTAGATATGTGGTAAGCTCAATGAGCATTGGCTATTATTGTTAAAAATGTGACTAAGATCACACAATGAGTAAGTGGAGGAGCCAGTGAAGAAGAAAAGAATCCAGGGCCCCAGGGCAGTTACTTGTCTTAGGGAAGAAGGAGGAGTCTCCTACTGAGCTCAAGAAGTAGAACCTGACCCAGTGAACATTAAGTGTAAGGAGTGTCTGATAAGATGCACCCTGAAATTAGCTGGGTAATGTCAGTTACTTTTCTGCCCATAGGGATACAGATCTCTTTATTCAGGAAAGTTATTAAGTGGCCACTCTTACTTATGATGCCGTAAGGTGTCTGTACCCTGTTGCCTGGAGGGGAGAGCACCCCAGAACCCGATGTGTCTTGACAAAACCTGGCCCTCCAGTACAAGGGAGGTGTTATGCAAAACTGGTCACTGGTGAGAAAGATTCCAATCTCCCTGATGGATTAGGACAGACCCCACAAGAAGTCCTGTGAAGAAAAAGACACCAGGTATTCCCAAGGGGAAATTCACCAAAAGAAAAGGGGTAGTCTTGGCTACTGATCTTGGGTAACTAGTGGTGGTGGTGGTGGTGAGGGTGACTGGTTAAAACACAGCCCATGGCTGAGACAGGAAATCCTTTTGGATATGGGAGTGATTTGAGAACAATGATTGAGCATTAGGAACTGAAATCTCGTCCAAGAGCTGTAATCTTGGAGCCTAAGCACTCAGTACCACGAAGAGGACCCAGGTCAATATGAGAATCCCTGGTAAGTAGGGAAAGGCTGGCTGGTCTGAGAAGAGCTATTTTCAGTATTATCCCAGAGTGAGAAGTGGCAATACTGGCAGACCACACTGACTCCTCTGTCCTTTTCTCTGTTTGCACTTGGTACTAGGACTGGCCCTTCTGGAAAAAAGAAAGACCGGGTTTTGGCAATCTCCTCTGTTTAGAAGTGGTGAGAGGCAGTGGGGGCTTTAAGAGTATTTCACTTAGGTATTTCCCGTCCTACTAATGTGAGTAGGGCAATGTTCTGGCAACTGATAGGAGAAAAAAGATTCATCTATTATTTGCCCCTTCCCCCAAAGTGTGGTTAAATGGTTCCACTTATGTGAGGTACACAGAGTAGGCAAAATAAGAGACAGAAAGTAGAATGGTGGTTGCCAGGGGCTGGGTGGAGGTAGGAATGAGGAGTTAGTGTTAAACGAGTATAGAGTTTCAGTTTTGCAAGATAAAGAGTTGTGGAGACGGATGCTGATAATGGCTGCACAATATTATGAATGCATTTAATATCACGAACTGTACACTTAAAATCGATTAAGATGATAAATTTTATGTCATATGTTTTACAACAATTTTTTAAAAATTGGGGAGAAAAAGTCCTTCTGAGGTAGGGACTATTTTTATCACCATTTTACAAGTCGGAAAATTGAGGCTGAGAGAAGCCTAAGTATCTTGTTCAAGGTTGCACATTAGCTATCCATGGAACAAGAACTGGATGATATGGCTGCCTGGCCACAGAGCGTATTCTTTCAACCTCTGCATACCTTTGCCTCCCTGTAAAGATGAAAAGGGAGATGCAATACCGCTTGGGGATGCAGTCATGATGGGATTAGTGTAGACAGGCTGTTGAACTGGAACACCTAGAAAGTCTTTCCATGCTGCCACACTGAAATTGTATACTTCCTTCCAACCTGAAGAAATTTTGTGCTTCAGTTAGTTGTGCAGAATTGCTGTCAAAATGAACTATTTATCATGAGTGGAAAGCAGGTTTAGCAACTATTAGTAATGTAAAGATAAACCACATATTGAGAGGCATTCTAAGTCTGCAGGTCAAATCTTATGACAACCTTTAAAGGAGTAATATTTGCTCATTCAACAAATAATTATTGTATGGCTTTTATATGTGTGCATTGTTCTAGGTGCTAGGTATACAGTAGTGCACTAAATGGACAAACATCCCTCTACCTTACCTCCCTCTCTCTCGGAAGGGGGGAATGAAAATAAATGGTAACCCTAATACCTAAATAAATGATGTGCAGTACATCAGAAGGCAATAAGTACTTGATCGCAGGTGTGATTTTAAATTAGGTCAGCAGGGGCTACTTCATGGAGAAGGTGATATCTGAAAGAAGTGAGGAAGGCAGCCATATCTGGAGGAAGAATAAGTCAGGCAGAGGAACCAGCCAGTGTGAAGGCCTGCGTCAAGAGCTGGCCTGGGGGTTGTTGCTGCAGGTAGGTGGGTGTACCTGGGGCAGGGTGAGGGTGGATGTGAGGAATAGGAAGTGAGGTCTAAGAAGTGAGGGAAGGGCCACTAGTTTTTCAGGCCACTGCAAAGACTTTGGTTTTAAATGAAGTGAGATGGAAACCCAGAGCAGTATTTTCAAGCAGAGAAGTAACACTATCTAAATTACATTGGATAAATTAAAATGCACTGTATATAATATTGTTGTGACTTGAAAATCTGCTTTCTCACTGAGATCATTGCTCATCAGGAGCTTCGGCTTATCCCTAAGTGAACATCCGCACGTTGTGCAGAGAGCCCCACAGGTCTTGTGATTGGAGTGGAAGGAGGCATTGGGGGAGTCGAATAAAAATAGTTGTGTCATTTAGTTCAAAGAGCCTCTGGGAGGAATAACTAATAACAATAGCTGTAAAGGTCACTGCAAATATTAAGTGCTATCAAATGCTAACTACTACTTAAAAATAAAAAGCCTGCCATTATTCTTTGGCCCAGGAGTCAGGACCTCTGGCAGCCTGCATGCCTCAGCCAGCCCAGCAAAGCTTCTTCGGTGCCTTTAAAAGGCTCTTCTGTGAGCCTGTGTTATCTGATGGCTGTATCTCCCATCTACAGCTCTGGTGGAAGGAACTGTTTACCATGTGTACTCCGCAGCAAAACACAAACCTGAGGGTAGGGGTTGATGAGCATTTGTTTTCTGTTTTGTTTTGTTTTTTAATCATTAATATTAAGTCGTGTTTATAAGAGTCTCCAAAAAGCACTGAGTGTTTGAATGAATGACATGGAGATACATGTAAAAAGCTCTTACAATGAGTTGTTTACACCAAACCTTCAGGTCATGGAAATTTTGCTCAAGATTTGTTTGTGTGGGAATAGCACTGGAATACTGGCTTGCCGGTGCCAGCTTTGAAACTGACACAATGAATAGCTATTGTTCTGACAGAGTATCCGGCAGCTCGGTTCTACATACACTGAAGACGACCTTCCTCTTTAGAAATAACTTCCAGTCATTTATATATAATTTTAATTGTTATTGGTGTACCCAGTGTTCTCGGTGGCTGGGAAGGAGGGGAGCTGTATAAAGATATTTCAGTTCCTCTCCAAAAAGGATTCTACAGCTTTTCTATTTTGGTAAGTCAGGTCATCAATATTACCGCATTCCTAGCATGAGATATGGTCAAAGAGATACAAAATAAAGGGAGGAGAAGGTAAAAGGTGTTATTAAACACCCACTGAGTACTAGATTCTATGTTTTGATATCATTTCACTTCACCATCTCAACCTAGTAAAGGTAGATACCATTTACTATTTTGCAGATGAGGAACTAAGATTTAGATATTCAGTCATTTATGTTACTTAATAAATATTGGAGCAGGGATTTGAACCTCTGTTGATTCTAAATCCATGCTTTCCCACCACACAGACCTGCCATGGAGAAGATTATCATCTACTAGGTCTCAAGACTCAGAGAAATCAATTGGAGAAAAACACAAGCAGCACATAATCTAATCAAATCCTTAATTCATGGGATCAAGACTCCTGAGTACAATTCTACAAACAAGCACAATGCCCACAAAGAGCAAGGCTCTCAGCAAAGTACTCGCAGGGATATTAATGGATTAGAAATAACTAGAGGAAGTAAGAGTTTTCTATTGATTGCATACATGCCTTGGATGAACTAAGATGACAAAGAGGATAGGCACAAGGTGGTGAGTCCAGGGTGGCACTGCCCACCCTTTGGCATGCCTGGACCCAATCCTGTCATTTCCTCTGAAGTTCTATAGTCTGAATGATAATGGACTTGGGGTGGGGGTTGTCAAAAAGTCCCAAGCAACAAGTTCTAAGACATTAAATAAAATGAGAATCAGAGGTCACAAAAACAGCTGTAGCACCCACAGATAACTATGAAAATAAATCTAAAAGATGATTTGTTACCTGCTAATGGAATGTTCAGCTTCTGGGATGTGGCCCCACTTCTTCTTGTCCACTGATATCCACCCTGGGAATGGCAATTGTGCTACCTACTAAGCTATAATCTCTTAACTCTCAAATTCTATGCTCTGGCATGTGGTTCTGAGCTGGACTCTGGCCCACCAGCTCCCTAGCAGCCTCTGCCAAGGAGTGCTAGACAGAGGAGGCAAGGCTGAAGAAGGAAGAAGGGACCTCCTTTTTCCTGTTTGCTTTATAGTTGCTTCCTACTTGTCAGCACCTTCTGAATCTCACTTCTTCATCATGGAAGTGGAGTTCATTCCAGCAGTAGCAGTTGATTCTACTTTGCAGTTTTTCTAATACAGAACCAACCTCACAGTCTATAGCCACCACCCCCGAAAGCTTTTAAGTTTTAATAATTCTGACCTCTTCTCATGTTCTTATATCTTCAGGACTGGTAGCTGTTTTCCTCAGTTACTACCACGACACTTAAATGTACTCTTTGTCTTTTCAGTTCTTCAACGTCACCTTAACAACTGCTTATATTAAGTTCTCTCCTTTGAAATAACTGATGTAACTTCTAATAATAATTTCATTGTTAATTTAAATTAAAACAAATGAGAAAGCTATTTAGTAAATGCTGAGGCCCCATAAAAATGTCTGGAATAAGAATATTTAATTCATTCTCCCAAACCCACATGAGACTGATGGCCCTAAAATGTCTAACTATGTCCCTGACTGGTTTGAGACCCTACAATGTCTCCCTGCTGCATACTATATAAAATCCAACTTCCTAGCATCTAGACCTCCATGACGTCTCTGCTCATTTTCCCGATCCATCCTCCCTAGCTAGGCCTTCTCCAAAACCACCATGCAGTTTTTTCATCCTCCATAATTTTGTGTAGGTAGTTCCTGCTGCTTAGAATTTGTCCATCAAAGTCCAGCTCAGTTGTCACCTCTTCTAAGAAGTCTTTCCTGTTTCCACTAACAACTATACACTTCCTACTCTGAGCCCCTTTTGCTACTAAGTATAAATGTTCTTTCCTAGCTGAGCTGAGTGGCACACACTTGTAATCCTAGTGACTTGGGAGGTAGAGGCAGGAGGATGATAAGTTCAAGACCAGCCTGGGCAACTTAGCAAGACCCAGTTTTAAAATCTAAAAAAAAAAGTGCTGGGGATGTAGTGCAGTGGTAGAAAACCCCTGTGTTCGACCCCCACTATTGTAGTAAGTAAAGAAGTATATATATATAACTAAATACATAAATATTCTCTCTTATTAGACCATAAGCTGACCAAGGTAGACATCGTAGTCTATCATTTCTGTAGCATTTCGTACCATGTTTAGGTGCTCAGTAGGCCCTTAATAAATGATTCATGACTTAGAATTACCCGGAATTTTTCCATTATTCAAGTTTCTTGCTGCTCACTTGAGATATATAATTGAAAGGGAAATACAACTTCAATGTTCGGAGAATTTTAAAACTCATTTCTTTCCCTTTTCGTTTGGGTAACACAAAGCTGTTTGTATGCCTTTGCATTAGATTATGTTCTTAGGAAGCAAGGACATTATAATTTCCTTAGTGCAGTGCCAAGGAAGGCTGACATCACCATGAATGCAAAAGCCTCAGATGACAAAGAAGTAAAAATGGTTCTCTAGGACCCTGGCTAAAAGGAAATTGGTCCCTCTGGCCATAGCAGGCCACTAACGTGCTGAGAAGTCCTATCTCTTTTTTTCTTCTCTCTCTTTAATATTCTTATTAATTTATAAGAGATGGGGTCTCACTCTGTTAAGACTGGTCCTGAACTCTAGGCTCAAGGGATGCTCCTGCCTCAGGCTCCCAAGTAGCTGGGACTCCAGGTGTGTGCCACTCTGCCTGGTTCTGAACAGTGTTCTTGAAAGTCCTCTGAAGTCAAATAAGATCTCCTTGTGCAAGAAGACAAGTGATTTATCTAATTAGAATCTAGAACTCAGCTCTTCCTTGTCACCAACTGTGGGAATAAGAGTGTTACTCCTGGGCATATAGTCCAAGCCTCCTAGTGTGGCCAGAGACCCCCAGGGATGAAGGAATTGGCAACATTCCCAAGGCAACTATGTCACCAAGGCAACAAGATTTTTGCTGTCCCATATCTCAGAAGCCATTCCTCCATCTGCTGGCTGGCCACACATATGCTTCCCACTTTGTTGCTCCTTCAAAGACTGAAGCTGCCAAGTGAGTGCATGTGACCACAGGAAACAGTGGGAACCTAGAGGCAAGTAGCAGGCAGCACAAACCCAACTCTGACCAAGGCCACTGTGTACTCATCATTGTGGAGGTGGGGCTGGAAAAGAACAAAGGCAAAAGAGAAGCACAGTTTCTTGTTGGCCTATAATCTCTCCCTTGATCTTTTAATATGTAGATAGTAAGCATCTGTTCTTTCATGGGGAAGGAACATGAGTCAGTTTGGTCAGAAATAACTGTGACCTCTCTAAAACAGATAGTGTTTTTTAGCCACAGAGATGTATTTTCACACTGTAGACATCATAAGGACTAACTGAATCACTTGGAGAATAAATGATCATTCTCTTTTACCTCAGGAGTAATATTACCTCTATCAGAGTTTCTGTAACCTTATTTTCAGGAATCTCTGCTAAAAAAATGTTCATTATTTTTGTTATTCTAATAGTGAAACTGTGCAAATCCAATTGATTGTGAAAAATCCACTATAGAGATGTGGCTTTGGTTTGGTATTAAGTCTAACATGGAGAAAGAAGAGAGTTAACAAAACAAAAAAGAAATAACGTTTCCTAATCCAAAGTGATACATTTAAAGAAATAAGCTAAATCTTTAATGATTCCTCCTTGGGAAGTGTAGAGCATTTCGTGTAGGACATGAACAATTTTGAAAAATTCTAGAGGAGAAGGACAGTTAGATGATGAGCCGGGTATTCTTCCAGATCTATTCTCCACCCTCTCACTTTGAGAACTGCCCCAGGAGGCACAGACTATGGACCAAAAATGGCTCTTGTTCTTTCAGTCTTCCCAGTGGGTTCTGCCAATGGAAACTTGAAGGGCTGGCCTTTGTGAGTCGTACAGGGCTAGTTGGAATGGAATTCCTGCCTTCAGAGTTCCTTCTGGTTGACTGTCCTTGACTGAAGGTCACTTCTATCAAGGCAGCCTTCTCTCTGCTGGAGCCACCCCTCCTCCATCCATAGGGCCCACAGTGAAGACAGTTTTGCTGCTCCTAGCTGTTGGGGTTACTGCACTACCCCTGTGATTTCACCCCACCCACACCCACACATGCACATTTGTAAATAGTTCCCTCATAAACAGACACTTATCAGATTATCTTAATTTCAGTGTGTCATCTCTTTCCTGTTAGGTCACTGGGTAATGCTATATTGGCTAGCTGGGTAATGCTATACTGCTCCATATTGAGGGGTAGAAACATTCCAGTCTTTTATTGGAAGTCTGCTTTCCAGAAATTTGGTAATATGCTGAGATGCTATTCAAATGTTTAATATAATGCTCCAGCAGTGTTATGGAGCCCCTGTTTTACCAGACATTATCTTTTTAGTTGCTGTGTTTTAGAAAGGTCTAGAGGATTGCAAGAGGTGGGTGAGGGCAGGCAGAGCAGATCGCACTTGGAGGTGTCAGAATCGTAGCTTTTTCCCAACTAATATGGAAGGGTTTCCTGTTTTCACAGCTGGTGCATCCTAGCTGAATGTTAGGCCCAAATAATGTGCCTACCTATTTATGTGCACCTTTAGGTTACCACAGAGTTCATTTCTATGGTTACTTAACACACTCTGAAGGCAGAATTGCAGGCAAAACATTAGCAGGGAACAGATGTTGCCTTGTACATATGATGAATGAGCAACAAATTTTGCATTCCCTTAACCCCACCCCAAATGAACTAAGAAAGAACCAATTTTAAGCCTCTGGCAGAATGGATAGTGTATTGACAAGCTCGCCATATGAACCAAATTTCAAAGGCTACCCAGTACTACCAGGCGATTTTTAGAACTGTGACATTTGCATCAAAGATTGTGTCTGTGCTAAGCATTTTGCATCCCTTATGACAGTCCTTTTAATCCTGGACTTTGGTTTCTGAACTTATTTGTTTGAGCATATAAAATAAAGTACTGTTTGATCCTTAGCCACACACAAGAAGTTTCTTGATTCTTTTAGAGCTTATCTTCTGTAATATAATTGGTTATTCCTCCTCTGAAACATGATTATTTCACTTATTTTTATATTTCCTTCTGCTGCTTCTATGGTGACACCATTTACATATCTCAAGTGATTAGTCATGAAAGGGGGCCATATGTTTATAACACATACTATCTGGGTTTTTAATCCTGTTAGCTTTAACCATGGACATTTAAATACATTCCTTTTTTATGCACTGTGTTGCAAATGCTGAATAACTAAACTATCTTGCTAATAAAGCATAGATTTAAGAAAATGAGACACCTAATGATTTTGCCAGAATTTGAAAAGGGATCTTTAGCTATTCCTATCATTGTAAAATGGTTGAATATGAAAAAATTCCCATTCTCAAAGCTAGCATTCCAAATAGGTAATAGGAGGATACAACAGTATTAGGAAGCAGACGTGGAAAGTACACACATACGTAAAAAAAGTTAAGGGATATAGGACAGATTAAGCTACAGAAGAAAGCACAAATGATATGGTGTAGATAAGCCACGCATTTAGTATGAATGTCAACACCAGCTAGTATCTATAATTCATAAATTGTACTTTGGTTTAGTCTTCTAGTTATAAGCCTAACTGGTTAAGGAGGATATCCTGTCTTGATATAAAGATACGTTCTTCAAAGTTTAGTTGTTGAGAATGTTTTCTTGCTTTATTATACAAGATTTATGAAATATAACATTTATTCCTGTTAAAGAAAAATACTATGCCATAAGCCTTTAATTAAACAACCATCTCCGGAATCAGAAAGGTAAAAAGAAATACAATTAACTAATTGTGCCAACCATTTCTCCCTGAGGACATCAGCCAGGCCTTCAAGAATTAATTAGAATAATATTAATCAGACAGAATTATCAAGGTGCATTCAGTATTTTTCCATATTATGAAACATTTACAGAAAAGATGGGTATGTGGTCCAGCTAAGTGAGCAAACAAATCTTTTCCACAGTTCTAAGTATACTTTGTCAAAATTCTCTGAGAATTTTAGCAACCCCAGAGTCATTGTTAGTCTCCCCTGCCAATATGTTCCCAAACATACCACACAAAAGACCCCAAGGCATGGAAATAAGAAGCAATCTCAGTTTCTTATAGAAAGTTAGTTGTTCTGGGAATAAAATGTACTATTACCCAAACTCCAAGTGGGAAAACTCAATCAACTGCAGTAAAGTGTACTGTGAAGCAGGCATAAAGTAAACCCTTCACTTCCAATGCTGCTGACAAGTGGCTGCTAACCACCCACGGAGACAATTACAGAAGCCCCCACAATTCATTACCCTACTCAAGCAAATTCCCACTTACTACCGAGCAGCAGAAGCTATAAATTTTTTTTCTAAATGTGCTGCCCTAGCAAATCTATGACCAGAAGCTGCCAACAATTCCTCAGCAACAGCGTTGGCTTCCCCATTTGACAGCACTGCAGCCCTGGGGCTGCCTTTCTAAAATAGCCTCAGGAGACTTTAAGAAGCAGACAACAACCAATTCAATATAAAGGCATCAAACCAATTTGTTTTCCAAGTTGAAAAAAAAATTACTACTGATCTCACAGTCTCAAAAAAATGCAGAGACTAAGCCATCTGGAATCACAGTGTGGCCTGTTTATAATTACAACAGAAGATCTGGGAGGCGCGGGTCACAGGGACCGTGAGGTCTTCTGTGGGATGGTCAACCCCACACTGGGATTGCTTCTGTGACATTCCTAGTAGATGACCCCCAGCCAGGGAGGCTTTCCTAAGATACCCCATCACTGCTTGAGTCAAACTGACCATTGTTCATGTAGATCTAGAACCTCCATTCCTGTAACACATCTGTTATGGTGTAGATAGGAGGTGTCCCCCAAAAGCTCATGTGTGCAGACTCATATGTGCAGGAAAGTTCAGAGGTGAAATGATATGGGTTGAGAGCCTTAACCTAATCAGTGAATTAATGCATTTAGATGAATAAGCTGGGTGGTAACTATGGTCAGGTAGGGTGTGACTGGAGGAGGTGGGTCACTGGGGTGTGGCTGTAGGGGTTTATATTTTGTCCTGGTGAATGGAGCTCTCTCTCTCTTTCTCTGCTTCCTGCTTCCTTGTTGCCATATCCTGAGCTGCTTTCCTCCTCTCCACACCCATCCATCATGATGTTATGCCTCTCCTTGGGCCTAGAGCAAGGGAGTTGGCCATCTATAGACTGAATCTTCTGAAACCATGAACACTAAATAAACTTTCCATCCTCCAAATTGTTCTAAAATTGGTCACAGCAGCTGACTAAAACAACACTGCTTCATACTCACTTTTTGTTGTTCTGAGGAAATAGACAGTCTAACCTGCCTCTCATACAGCTCTGTATGAAACTGGTGTCCACCAGGTCTTCCTTAAGCCTTCTCTCTTCAGCCCAAATGAACAAGTGTACATTGGCTTCCTGTATCTGGTTAAATATATGGAATTAAAAAATGAGTGCAGTAGCAGACACATTTCATATATGAGAGTCACTACTACTAAATCTAAGATGCCAAGTCCCTCAGAAACTGCTTTGTAAAGTATTTTTTCTTTTTCTCATAACAATATAAACTTTTATCTCAACATTGTCTTACAGGAAACACAACTGAAGACAACTGCTCTGGTTAAGTATGATGGGGAGCTTAGAACCTCATCTGTCAGCTTCTATCTTTTCCCTTTGGCACCCCAGAAACACCCCATGGAGCCCAGGGCCTTGTGCAATGCAATGTGAAAATCTCACTTTAGAACTTTGGGAGAGGGTGAAAGTAATCTGCTGGTTAGAGGTGGAGTGTTGGCAGTGAAGGAATGTAGAGCAGGTAGTGAAAACCTGTCTAAGGTAAGTGGTCTTTAAGCTGATCTCAAAGGATGAACAGAACTGGGAAATCAGAGCAAAGGCAAGGAGCTGGCATTTTTGTCTAGCCCAGGGAGCATGGTGTGAACCGAAGCTGGAGAGTAGACAGTGGATGGAAAGGAAGAAAGAAACTCAAATACTATGCTAAGGATTTGTGCTTTTTCTAAGGAAAATCCATAGGGAGAATTTTAGGCTGGGGAGTGATCACAGATTTAGAAAGATAAGTATGGTGGTGATATGGAGTTTATACCACAGAATGGAATGAAAGTGATAGAAGTTAATAATGAGATGATGACAGCTTGCTGGAAGGATATTTTTTCCAATTTCCTTCTAACACCCCTTTTGGTGCACTAGGACGGGAACACTAAGGACTGTATTTTCTAGTCTCCTTGAAGCTCCATTTCCCCCCAAGGACCTTACCCCTGCCAAAACGAAGCAAAGACTGACTACCACAAGGGAGAGCCCACGTGTGCCAACAGCCATTGTTCATACTGACAAACATGGTTGTCAAGGCTTTTGGTTTTTTTAGTGGCTGTGGGGCCAGAGTCCAGCTCCCAGCTTCCTGGGTACCATGCTGAAGTGGGTCTTGGCAGAGGCAGTGTGAAACTCGAGCAAAGGATTGTGGTGGCACCTTCCTCATTTTCTGACTTCCTGATCATGGCAGAGGCAGCAATCTCTTGGTGGGCCAGTTCTGCATTGTTAATTTGGGAATCATTCCTGGAAACTCAGCCTACAGCTCCTCTAACCCTTCCAATAACTTTATAGGCACCTAATCCTCTCCACTCCCAGTCTTTCTTAAAGCTAGCTGAACAGATTATTAGCTGCCACTAATTCCTAACTGAATCAAAGGAATATTTAACACAGGCTGGAGGTGGTCAGAAAAGTCTTCCAGGAGAAGATAATGCTTGGATGAATCCTAAAGGGCCGGTATAATTCAGGCAAGCAGAGAACCAAGAAAATGCATTCCAGGCAAAGCCAGGAAGGTATGGAAGAGAGAACTATGTTTCAGAGAACTACACAGGATTTACAAAGGGGAATGCTAGAAGGTGAACGTAGAAGGGCAGTCAGGGACACATTCATGAGAGCCTTGTGTCAGTCTAAGCAATTTGAGTTTTATTCATAGGAATAATTGGAAATTGTAAGCAAAGAAGTAATATAAGCATATTTGCATGCTAAAAAGATATCTCTGCAGAAATGTGAAGTATAGATTGGCACAGCTGGAGTGTAAACTGGGGAGACTTCATCAGAAGGGAATTGCAATAATTCTGGCAAGAAATACTAAATATTATGAGATTAGCTAAGAGACAGGAGGAGTGGAGTGGTAGGGGCAGATTTCAGAAGTAATAAAGAAGAATCTCGAGATTTTTTTTAACATTATCTACATACACATCTCTTAGAGTGAGTGTGCAGCCCTGTGATTAAGCTTTGGAATAGTACTGACTGTGTTCAATTCGGGCTCTGCCACTTGGTGTGTGATCTCTAGTAAGTTACCTCACATGGCAAAGATTAGTGAGCCATTCACAAAATCCTTATTTCTTTCCTTTTGGAGATTCAACTAGATGCTGTTTCCTAGACTCCCCAGCAGTTAGGAGTGACCACAAGATTGAGTTCTGGCCACTGGAATGTGGGTGGAAATTATACCACTTTTAGGACTGGCTCATAAAAACTACACAGGCCTCTGCTATCCCCGCCATCCTGGCTGCTGCCCTGATAGGAATATCCAGGGCAACCTTGGAAGCCACGTGTTGATAGAGAAGGGCCTCTGTCAGTGCATGGAGTGAAATCCCATCCCATGGTATCTGCCAGTGCAATTTTACTTGATTAAGAAATAACTTTTACTTGACTAAGGAATAATATTTCTTTTTGATAATCCAGTGAGATTTCAGATTTGTTTTACCCTAATATTTTTAACTTCTCCGAACTTCCATACCTCTTGGATATTCTAGTACCTACCTCCTAATGTTGTTAAAAGAGGATTAGAAGAGAATCCGTGAGTGTGTAATACAATGACTGTCAAATGTGTTAATGCACAGTGCCTGGCAACGGTAAGGATGAATAAAGGTTCATTATTTATTATTCTATGAAACCTGTTGTTAATTGCTCTTGTCTATTATGTATGACACAATAGAAAACTCTTACCCACATTAAAATGCCCACTCCTTTACAGTGTGAAATTCCACTCAGCCTTTATGTAAATCAATGTTTTCTCTTTTCCATATTTAATTATAAAATTAACATGCTTATATGCTCATTGAAAAAAAAAAACTATAACAATACAAAACTTATAAAGAACCAAATAGTGATCATCTATAATCCTATCATCCAGAGATAATCACTGCCAGTATTTTAGCATATGCCCTTCCAATTTTGTGACTATTGATATAGGTGTGCATATATGTATTTACACATCTGTATATAACCAAAGAGGGAAAATATGAAGCATATAGTTATTTTTCCCACCTAATAGTTTACCTTGAACAGGTTTCTATGTATTCCAAGATACTTTGAAAAAATGATATTTGATGTGTGCATGTGGGTGTATAACAACTCATTTAAGTATTGTGTGGGGTATATCATGACTTATCTATTCCTCTATTGTAGAATATTTTGTTGCTTCTCAGAATATATAATTATAATACCAAGGCCCTGGCACATAACAATTTGCCCTTTCTGCCTTCATTTTCCTTTACTTGGGCTCTTCGAAACAGAATTTTTAAAAATAATTTTTGAGCTCCCCAAATGATATAAGAACTGATATGTAACTTCAATCAGGATTTATGTGTTCCCTTTACTATTTATTTTTCTTATCATTTTAAAACGAAAAATGCCCCCTTCTTTTTTTGTTCACAGAACTTATCTCTGAAGCCTTGTGTTAATACATTTGTTAGATTGTTTTTATTTGCAGAAAGGAGAAGGTTGTATCTAAATCCTAAAAGATAGAAGTAAAGGAATCCTGAGGGAAGAGAAGGTGGTGGAGAAGAACAGAAAATAGAAGTGAAATACATATAAAATCTCTGCATTCCTCAAATTTCCACATTAAGAGGAAGTCTCTGTTTATTGTCCTAACCATCCCCAGTAGATGCGCTATCACATTTCTTCCTTTATTTTTATTATTTTTTAAAATTTTTTACAGACTGCATTTTGATTCATTATACACAATGGGGTACATCATTTCGTTTCTATGGTTGTGCACGATGTAGATTCATACCATTCCTGTAATCATACATGTACACAGGGTAATGATGTCTGTCTCATTCCACCATCTTTCATACACCCCCTCTCCCGCTCATTTCCTTCTATGTAATCTGAAGTTCCTCTATTTCTTCCTTTAATGATCCATTGGTGCAAAAAGAATGTGAAGCATTAACAAACTGAGATCCTGCTTGAGTTTGTTGAGCATATAAGAAGCATCAACAAAAGTAGACAATGGCATCAATGAAACATAATCCTAGCATTGGCCTCCCACAGTGTCTCAGACACTGAATCAATGCCCACTCTTCATAGTAAGGAGTCACAGTATCCCTCCACTACATGTATCTTGGGAAAAGCGGTTGGAACTGCATAGGAATGCAGTTTACAGCCTTCTCCACAGTTTCTACACATTACAATTTTCTATTTCCATGGCTGGAGTGGAGCACGTGAGTCTGTGACTTGTGCACACAGTGTCATTGTCTAACATAAATGCTCTTTTAGCTCATTCGCATTTACTTCTGAATTGTTACCTGTCCTCTTGGGTAAAGATCTAGTCACAGATATTTATTCCCTTCAGGCTTCCATCAAAGTGTAACATGAAAATGATGGACACATGTCTGCTTTTATAACCGTCCTGACACAATGGATGGTCACTTCCAATAATGTTTTCTTCAAATAAAAAGAGTGACAATATGGGGTACAATTAAGGTCCCAGCAGGAAACAGATGGCATACTCAAATTAGGATAATTCATAGAGGGTTTAATGAAGGGACTGTTTACAAAGGTGTGAGCAGGGTGTAAGGAAACCACAAGCCATAGAATGATACCCCAAGGTTAGTAAACAGCAGGGCAGTGACAAGTCCTAGGCCTTATGGGGCATTACCAAACCCAGAAAAGAATTGTGTGGAGATGCTGTGTTGATCTATCTCTGAGAGAAGGGTGCAGCCAGCCCTGGGCCAACCTGACCTCACACTCCTCTGTCCCCCATTTCCTGCTGGGCTCTGCACTGGTGGAGCCAGAAATTGGAGAGTGGAAGAACACATATGAGTCAGTCTCCCAGCGGGGGAGAGTGAGGGAGAGGAGGGGAGGTGGGGAGTGGCTATGGGGAGACACATGGAAGCTAGCTGGCCAAGGGGGTAAGAATAAAGTACACTTTGGATGTGTCAGATCTGAGAAGCCAATTAGACATCAAGAGGAAGTGTCAGGTGGGCAGCTGAATCGATGGCCTGAGTTGGAGATGCGCTTGGGACTCAGCAGGCTTTGTAAAGCCACGAGTCTAAAGAGGATCACAAAGGGTGTGCAGGGGAGAGTGAGCGTCAAGGGCAGAGGTCAGAGGATCTCTAAGCTAACAGCCTAGAGAGAAGGGAAAGCTCTGGAATGAGGAACCTGAAGGGCAGGCCAGCCAAGAAGAGCACTGCACCACAGGGAAGGAGGGGACACTGTCACAGGCAGCTCACAGGAAAAATGAGATGTGGCGTCACACTATGAAACATGTCCACAGCACATTGGGGTGGAGTGGTGGGGGCCAAGCTTGGCTAAAGATTAAGTTAGGGAGAATGAGAGCAGAGGAACGAGACAACAGGAGCAAGTCTTCGGTTTCAAAGAAGAGAAAGCAAATGGGAGGGAGCAGCTGATAGGGGAAGTGGAGTCAGAAAAGGGCTGACTTTCTTTTAGGAAGGGGCAGGTAACATTGGGCTCGTGTGCTGGTGGGAATAGTCCAGGGGAAAGAGCAAAATGATGCCAGAGTCTGTCCCCAGTACAGAGGGGTGAAAAAGATGGACAGTAGAGGAGGGAGGGGGGATGATGGAAACGAGGAGCACAGTTTCCTAAATCAGGGGACAGCTGCCACTCAGCTCCAACCCGTTGTCACCAGATCTTTGGTTTCTCAAGAGAAGTCAGAAATTGCCTTTTTTTTTTTTTCTTCTCTTTTTTTTTTCTTTTTAATCAAAAGCATAAAGCCTCCTGATATTTAAATGTTGGTAACTAAGTTAGAAAATTGTTTTTAACTATGAAATTCAAGCAAAACTTCTCGGCCGGCTGTCAATTGGAATCCTCCTACATGGCAAAATCTGATCCCTCTCATAGTTATCAGGTGTGGCCTCCTGTTTGGGGGAATCTCTTGAAGGACACTGGCTGTTTAATCTCTAAAATCTTTGAACTCGTAAGTGCCCTGTGGTGGTGCTTGGCGAGGGTGGTTAATGATACAGTCATTGTCCCTTTCATAAAGTGCAGCGGAACTGAGGTTGCCAGAGCGGGCCGCACATCCTATACTTAAGTCCTCACAGTTACCTTCTCCCGCCTCCTCCTCACTAAGGAAACTGACTATTATCTGCAGGCCAATGCAAATAAAGGTCACCAAGAGACACTTGCAGGCCAAACACCGAATGCTGGCATGCAGTAGAAGGGCTGATTGTTTGAAGGCTCCCAGCTAATAAAGGAAATGCCAATCAAAGGGGGCCTTCTGGCCTGGTCCAAACAAGTGGAGTCCTAGCTGTCAGCAGGGGCCCCAACAGGACAGTGCTAGGATTTCCAAGGATGTCCAGCACCTGCAGAGCCTGTTGACTTGACAGTCCTTCACTAACCTGGGGAAAACACAAGGCCTATCAGGTAGGGAGAAAGGAGTGCTGGCTTCAGTCGCTTGGCTGCCTTCCTCCTGAGGCAGGAGCGAGTAGGGAAGCCATCTTGGGTTGGGGTTTTGGGCGATCTTTTATGTTTTTATACTCACAAGACAGGTCTTTTATAAAAGGGTTAATTCCAGACCCTTCCAATTTTCTGCATGGAATGATGCCAGAATTACAAATGCTCCTCAGATCATAGTGCAGGTTTCTTCCAGTGGTGTCCTGCCTTTGCCTGGAGTGTATTATCAGCTCCAGAAAAGCAATAATTTAAATGATTTCCTTCCATTGAAGAATAAATGATTTAAGCTCCAGGTGGGGCAGAAGCAACTTTGGCCTCTGAAACACTGTGCTCTCACTCACCCTTTGGTTCAGTTCTATGGAGAGTAATGTTCCACCTCTTCATTCATATTGCTAAATTCTAAAGCAGGGCTGCTCCCCTCCATCCTGCTAAGGCCTGCCTGGGGGGGACAGGGGAGGGGGAAGAGGTCTTAAGCAGGCCAAAGAGAAGAGAGAGAGTTCTTCCTCAAAAACACCCCAGGGGCTAGGGTTGGTTGTAATAGAATGGCAGGAGGCAGGCTTAGCATGGGCAAGGCATAGGGTACGATCCCAACACCATCACAAAACAAAGCAAAAACTGCAGAAACAAACAACAAACAAGCCCAACAAACTCCTTTTAAAGGTCTCCACCAAAAAGGCTAAATTATTTCTCCCTACTCTAGGTGTGAAGGAAATGGGGTGCGGGGGACATTTCTTAAGAGCTCCTTCTAGAGGAAGAATGTGGGAAGGCAGCAGTAGTGACAAGTAGTTTTTCAATCTCTCCAATAAAAATATAAAAACAGAATAAGACAGCAAAAAGAAAATCAAATGAACATCTTTTCTAACTAAATTAGACAAACACTCCAATTAAAAATGGGGGAAAACAAACTACTAATACACACAAGACCTGCATGGTAGCCCATCAGTACAAGAGGAAGAAGAGGGAAAACAGTGGGGACTCTGACTTATGAACCTGAGAACAGAAAGTGTGCGACACAGTCAGCAGTACTCACTGGAAAATATGAAGGACCGACTGGAGAACAGCAGTTGGAACTGGAGGTGGTGCGCTCTCCAGTAGCAAGTGAGCAGAGCCAAGGGCCTGTGGAAGGGCTGGAAAGGTCTCTGTGAACTCCCCATCCAACTCATCAGCACTTCCTTCTAGGACAGGGCCCACGCTGGGGAGAAGCTGCTAGGAGCACAATCAAAATGGAGCAGAACAGAGACAAAGGAAACAAAGTTCAGACCCAAGTGGGGGAGGGAAACAGGCCAAGATAGCTCAGAAAGCAAGCTGCCATATATTTGAATACTACACAAAAACAACAAAAGGGGGAGCTCAGTGAAGTAAGAGAAGCATTTCGTAATCCTGCTGCATTCTAAAGTTCAGAAAAGCTAATTTTGCTAAAAATGAGCTATAGAAAAGTATCAAACCAAATACCACACAAAGTTGTTAATATGGAAAAAGAAAATAAGGGGTTGAATAGCATCCCATGGGCAAAGAAAGTATGTTAGAAAGGTGTACCCCCAAATAACAAAATCATAAACTAATATTCAAAATGAGTTAAAAAACATTTAGAAAATATGAAAAAAAAAATTAGAAAAAGAAGAAGAAAAAAAGAAAAGCAAATATTTCAGGAATAAAGAAATGAACTAGAGGACATAGAAGCAAATGTATATAATAAATAATACCTTAAGAGAAATAAAAATATGCAAAAGCATTTTAAAAATCAAAAAATAATGAAAAGAATTCAAGAGAAAATGAGAAATATTAGAGATATGCAAAGGAGTTTGAATAAATTGACAACAAGCATCCTTTATAGAAAAAAGTCAAAGTGGGGGAATAGAACAAATTCTAAAAACTATAATTCACAAAATATTTTTCTAAATTTTAAAACAAAAAGGTTGAAACTACATATTGAAAGATAAATACACCATGTACCTGAAGATATCAACCCAGAATAACTAATACCAAGTCACACTGTAGTAAAATAACTATGTTGTTAGCAAACAAACAAAAAAAACAGTAAGAGAGGGAAGGAGAGGACAGTAGAGGGGTGGCAAGAAAAGGAGAGATCCTTTGAGCACCTAAGAAAAAGAACACATGACTAAGAAGAAATTAGATAGTTGTTAGGCTTTTTTCACAGTGCTTTTTGTCAGAAGTAAATGAAGTAATATATTTAAGATATTCAAAGGAAGAATGGACCAAAGATTTTAAATTCAGCAAAACTCACTTTCACATATAAAGGAATAGACAGGTTTATCAACAGACTCAGAGCCTTTCCTGAGGAATAAGCTTCAGACAACCAAACTGTCTTAGAGTGACACTGACATGAGGACCAGTGGTGAGCATTAAAACTACTCTTGACCTGTGAACTAGGACTGTGAGGGCTAGGAAACAATATGCATGAAGTATAGCTATTGAAAAACGGGGTGGAAAGAGCAGATTCAAAATATATGCATGTATGCATGTATGTGTCTATACACATAAACATTTCACAGCTCTGTTCATGGAAAAGGCTTGGAAATAAACACTAATCCAGTAGCAAAGAGCATCCCTATACCAGATATGGTATTAAAATACAAATTCTCATGAAAATACAAATTATATACATGATAGATTCCAGGAGTGGCACAGGAAGTAAACAAATCTAGAACATCTTGTCATACAAAAGCAAGGAAGCTATCAATAACACTCAGGCCATGTCTAAAGGACTTAGGAGTCACTCTGAAGAAGGTTTCTGCTGGTCACAGATATTAACAGTTTAAGTTGCAGTAATGATAATAAATACAAAGTATTGAAGCCTATTAAACATGTTTAAATCCATGAATTCTTTTAAAAACAACTTTTTGTAGTTGCAGATGGAAAGAATGCCTTTATTTTATTTGTTTATTTTTAATGTGGTGCTAAAGATGAAACCCAGTGCCTCACACATGCTGGGCAAGTGCTCTGTGACTGAGCTACAGCCCAGCCCCTAAATTCACAAATTCTTAAACGAGTTTTCAAAAAAGGAATTAGTCACCTTTAAAGTATTACAGGGAACTAGTTAATCATCTTAAGAATTAGTAACTAAAGGGAGAGAATTGAGCATTTACCCTTCTTTTCCTACGTGAACCACTGCATTGATAAATCAATAGTAAACAAAGTATCTCTTTATAAATATTTTCCAACCAAGAAATTGGAAAGAAATGACAGAATAGCACCATTTGGCAACTCCAATGAATTAATAGATAGACATTAACATCAAAGCTGCTCCTGTCATAAAAAGCGAGATATCCACATATTCACGTGTCTCCTACGACCTTGGCAAGTACCACCTAGGATCTCACAAAGGGAGTAACATGGGTCTGGTCCAGTGTCTGCATCCAGTAGTGAATGTCAGGAAATACAGAGGACAGGGAATATGCTGCACTGCACCAATTGACAGCGATCAACAGATCCAGACTTGGAGGAACTCTGAAGGCCAATGGCCTGGATTCTTTCATGTAAAGTTGAATGAAAAGAAAGGGATGGAGAGAAAATCTATAAATTAAAAGAAACTTAGGGCTGAGGGTAGCATAGCTCAGTGATGGAGCACTTGCTACCATGTGTAAGGCTCTGGGTTCAATCCCCAGACCATCAGAAAAAAAAAAAAGAGAGAGAGAGAGAGACACTTAAAAGGCACAATAAATTTTAAATATGAGTAAGACTAAAATAGTGTTAATGATGCACATATGCAGAATAACACTGTAAACATGCATTAAAGTCATGATGATAAAGTCAGGATAAGGCTTCTTTTGTTGGGATGGAGGGACCTGCAATTGGTATGGGGCACATGGAGTGGGTTGGGTGAACAAGTTCTATTCCTTGGCTGCATCATATTTCAAGAATGCTCACCTTCAAATAATTCACTATGTCCTATAGTTGCTCTGTGTTGTTTTCTATACCTGTGCTTTATTTTCTGATGATGGTGATGATGATGATGATGATGATGATGATGATAAAGCTCCCTAAAACTTAATAAAGTAGTACTTTGGCCAGTAGCTTGGTCAAATAGGCTTCTTGGAGGAGAGTTAAATTTTAAAGTTCGACACCTGGCAAATAAGCAGTCAGAGCTGAGGCACCTCAATTTCCTTTAAAGACAAGTAAAACATATAAACAGCATTGTAGAAACAAGGAATACAATAGACTGTTCCCATTTACTCATCAGTCATGGAGAAAAGGAAATAACACTTCCCTGTACTGTGTGGGTTAGGATTTAGTGATTTTCTATAAGCAAATAAAAAGGGGGGATTAAAAAGATAAAGGAAACCAGGTGTGGTGGCACATGCTTGATTCTAGCTCTTTGGGACACTGAGGCAGAAGGATCACAAGTTCAAGGCCAGTGTGATCAACTTAACCTGTCTCAAAATAATGTAAAAAGGACTAGGGACGTAGCTCAGTGGTAGAGTGTTTGCCTAGATGTGTAAGGCCATGAGCTCAATCTCCAGTGCGGGTGGAGGAAGGAAAGAAGAGAACAGAGTCATGATCAAATTCAATGACAGGTTGGGCCTCTGAACTCCCACCTGAAAACAGCCTCCCACTTTGTGGTGGAAGCAGAGTCTGGTGCAGGCTCAGGAGATGGAAGCAATTCTGCACCAAAGACAATGTTGTCTAATCAGGCAGCAAGATGCCTTTCCCCGGATGCTGATGGACCAGCAGCACATTCTTTTATTTTCCTTATCCTGTGGGGAAGGAAGATCATTGAACTCTCCTGAGAGAACTATTAATTAATATACTGGATAATTGCTATTTTTATGTCGGAGATATGCAAAAAGTACTTTAACTGAGACAGGTCAGGAAAGCTCAAGCTAATTTTGTAGACACCTTTTAAAAAAGGGCTGTAAGTGGGTGAGGATTGGATAGCAGTGTATGACCTCCTGGAAAAAACAAGGGACCTTGTTCCAGGCCTCACTGTCAAGTCCTCTTTCCTCTAGAGCTATGGTCAGTTTGACTGAGTGTACTGTGCTATGTTATCCAATTCTTGACCATTTTAATGGCTTTAAATCTGTAAAAGGAAAACATTTTATCCAATTAAACAGAAAATTCCCCATTACAAAAGACTATTAGCCACTAGAATAGACTGCTAAGGAAAATTCTACCACAAGAACCTAAAGATCCTTCTATTCAGAATCCTGAAGGTGAGGGGAGCAGGTGAAGACAGGCCGAGCACATGTCGTGGGTGTCTCCCAGGAGGTCATGATTGCACTGTCCCTTCACTGCCCAAGTGTGCAGGCCATCACAGGAGGGCAGGAGAGTAAGATGGTGGGCATGTAGACACGATTTAAGTTCAAACCCTGATCTCTGTCACTTTCTAACTCTGTCCTTGGCAATTGGAATCCACCTCTCCTCATGTTCATGTCCTCATTTCATTAGGCTGTTGTGAGGGTTGAAAGTACTGATGGGTGCAGTGGGCAATTTCTCTGACATTCCACAATAACTCACTAAATGTGACCCATTTTCATCATCATTATTAACCTCACTGTCGCCATTGGAAGGAGTGTTTAACAAGATAACTCGACCGTGGTTCTCAAAGTGTGGTCCCCAAACCAGCAACATCTGCTTCACCTGTGGACTTGCTAGAAATGCAAATCCACCCCCCCACATCCCCTAGACCTACTGAATCAGAACCTCAGGTGTGGGACCTAGCAATCTGTGTTTTAACGAGTCCTCCAGTGATTTCAGACACATTCTGTCTGAGACCACTGATACAGAACAATCATACGTTGAAGCTTCTTGCAAGCTTTAGCAGCCAGAGACAAGCTTTACTTTTCCAGGAAGTCTTGCTGAAATTTTGGTTCTTTTTTTTTTTTTTTTTTTTTTTTTTTTTTTTTTTTTTTAATTGACTGAGAACAATGAACTTGAAATCTAGCCTTGATTCTATCAGTCAGTGATGCTGAAAAGAATTCCTGTCTGGTACCTCGCTACCTTTTAAGTACATTGAGGGCAAAGATTGTGATTTGTCATCTAGGGCTCCCCAGCATCTCACACACTGTCTGACAGGTTGTAGACACTTGATAAATATTCATTGACTGAACAATGAGTGAAAAGTTAGGAAAAAGTCTGTAGACGATTATAGCATTCAATCATGAGATAAAATTCACATCTAAGGAAATCTAATTTAGGATTTTGTTAAAATAATACTTTGTGGAACTTAGAGGACACTCATTTCTTGGGTTTAGTAAGCAACTTAAACATTTTATTAAAAATCTGATTTCCAATTGAAATAGGAAAAAAAGATTAAGAGTGATTTTAAAACCTCAAATAACTAAATCCCCAATGAAATTGAATTTGGGACAGTCCTCAGTTAGCCCTGAGGTTAAAGAGGAAACCAAAAGAAAACAAATGAGAATGAAAGGTTTTAGTTATTGTTTTAGCTCAAATTCTGAGGTTAGAAAGAACCTAAAAATAGAGTGAAATGGTTTTCTTCCTCACTATATGCAGATGTATATATTATAGCAGAAACATAAATAATTATATCCCAAAGCATGACAAAATCCAGATTAATCAAAGAAAGATAAGTAGACTAGACTGAATATAATTTAGTAAGGCAGGGATATATGAAATTTTTGTTTTAAGAAGGTTTCAATTAATCCCTATATCTCATTAAACATGCATCCCTTTTCATTAAAGTTTAAAATGTTTAGAAAGTATAAGTCATATTAATTTGAAGCACCACATCTTCATAGAAAAAATGTCTTTTCCTTTAAGAAGTAGTATATAAAACTAACATCTTTAATTCCAAGAGGTATAAAAAAATTAAATGCAATTTGGCACTCATCCACACCTATGGATTATATAAAAAATAATTAAAAGAAATAAAAGAGTCAAAAGCAGTCATGCCAGGATCAGCCATACCTACTTTGCTTCTTTTATTTGACCATATATCAGTGTAAACAGCCCTCCATGAAAACAAATTACTTTCTCAATATTCTCAGGAAAACATATTTGGTTTCATCAATGTAGGATCTGTTGTCACCAACCTTGAAAGTCTGGTTTCCTGGATCTGGAATACCATCTTTCTTGGAAAGTTAACTCAGAGAATGAATGAAAATCAACACCTGTCTGGAGCAGCTCCTATACATTAGAGAAAAACCAAAACCAAAAAACACTGGGTGACTGGCAATGATTCCTTGGTGGCAGTTGGTGAAATAATGCAGAGTTAACGAATGAATTAATAAGGATGTTAGATCCATCATTTCTTACTTTTGGCTTAGGAATAACAAAAGACCCTGTGGCTCTGAAGCATTGTGGCAGGAATTTGTAAGCAGGCTGAGGAAGATAAGGGACATCTCAAAGAGTTTAACTTACTCTCAAGGAAAACATACCGACTCATTCCTTCATTCATTTCTCTTTAATTTGCTCTTAGTTGTACCTTTAGATGTACTTTAGATTTTAAAAGTAGGACAATTGATTTGTCTACTTTTCTATGCCTTCTGTTCACTCTTTTGATGGCTGAAATCTGAAAGAATTCCTCTAAATGTTTTATGGAATGAAATTTTTTAATTTCAATTCTATTCAGTTTCTAATCTTCCTGAAATTAATAAAGTTCATAAGTTTTCCTCATTTTAAATTTCACAATGTCCTCATCCTTCCTTTTCCACTAAAATGGTTATTGATACCATATAGCAGTGGTATTGACAACTGTGATAATGAAAAATATTGCAATATTTCTTGTTTTTCAAAAAGTCACCTTGTCTGCTGAACCTTTGAAATTAAGAAATTTTGTGTGTGCAAACCAAAATATCTCACCCTCCACCAGCATGTCAATGACTCTGAAAGTTCTGTCTCCAGGCTGCACACAGAACTGTACACTATCACTCTGATAGTACAGAGGTTGTCAAGGCCTTTTTCAAATACTCAACATTCAAATCACATGTGTATGCACACACACGTGCACCTGGCATTTCCTATCAGTAATTGATAAAAATAATCTTTTGTGTGTGTGTGTGCTGGGGATTAATTACAGGGGCACTTTACCACTTAGCTATATCCCCATTCCTTTTGCTTTTTATTTTGAGACAGGGTCTCCCTAGGTTGCTGAGGTTGGTTTTGAACTCACCATCCTCCTGCCTCAGCCTCCTGAGCTGCTGGGATTATAGGCATGTGCCACCATGCCCAGCTCATAAAATAGCCTTTTGAGAGTAGAACTTTGTGTGAGAAATGAGCCAGTTTTTCATGCTCATGCTCAGGAGATGTCTCAGCCCATGTCTTTTTCCATGCCTATTTCTGAAGCCAACCAATGTTGCAAAAGGCAACTGACAATTCTAGACCCTTTCAGATGTCTATGATGTAGTTATGCACCATTCTTATTACTCTCTCCTCATTGGCTAGCATTTGATGGAGCAATGACTTTATATGCTTAGATTAGTCAATGAATAAACAGAAGTCTTTTTGAGGAATGCTATTTGATAGTTCTGCAGAAATTGTACACTTGACTCACATGACACTTGTTAGTTTGTGATATTAGAGGTATTTTCTCCTCACTATTAGCTCACCAGCTTCTGAGTCTGCTAGGTTTATTTGTTTGTTACCGGGGATTGAACTCAGGGACATTTAACCACTGAGCTATTTAGCTCTGTTTTTTATTTAGAGATAGGATCTCACTGATTTGCTTAGTGCCTAGCTAAGTTGCTGAGGTTGACTTTAAATCCTTTCACCTAAGCCTCTCAAGATGCTGGGATTACAGGAGTGTGCCACCGCGCCCAGCTCTGCTAGGTTTTTGATGAGCTTCTGACCATCAATGATTGGGCAAAGAGGGCAAGATTTTGTAACACAAAGAGGCTGATAGACTGCTGAGGCTGCCATGAGTTGGGACTTATCTCTGGTGGACATCTAACAAATCCTTTCTTAGGGATTAGGTGATTAGCACTCTTCCTGTCTTTTCTGAGACCTAGCAGATGAAAAATGAACACACGTGGTCTTAAGGGAAGAAAATAAGTCAGGTTGTATGATCTAGGCATAATAAAAACCATTCAAGAGGTCACAATGGTTACATGTGTTCCACAGGCTCCTGAGAATTAACATGGTCCAAACCACATAGCATCTTCCTCCTGAAACACCCTGCTCCTCTGCCTATTGCCATCTCTCCAGGACTGGTACCATTTGCCCAACCACATCTTAACATCATGTCCTAGAACTTTTAAATCCATTTAGGTTCCTTATTCCAAGTTGGTGAGCCAGGTGTAGTTGGAAGTGGACATTTAGCAGGTAAGGTGAGTTGAAGGATGGAATAGATGATCCTCGATGGACCAAGTGGAGTCAGGATTCAGGGGTAATGGCCTCTGCCCTTTTAAGAAACCTCAGTAGTAAGCACCCGAGGGTGTCAAGAAGTTCACTGGGAGATTTGTAATTGTTGCAGACAATGGATGGCTGCTGAGAGGCTCGCAGTCAGACCTGGAGGGTATCTTGTTAGATGCGGAGCCACTTAAGTCTATGGCAGTTCTGAACAGCCATGTTACATAGCTGAGCCACAGATACAGGAACTGAACACAGGTCCCTGTATCCTTGCCTCCCTCTTCCTCCCTGAGTAAAGCAGTCACCAGAACATGTGACCTTGAGGAGTGTGAAGGTCAAAGCTTCAGTGAGATCACACTGAGTCCCTGGTAGAAGAGATAATGTGGATGATGGAATATAGAGAGTGCCATGGTGTGCCCCTGTTGTCACAGCTACTTGGAAGGCTGAGGTGGGGGGTTGCTTGAGCCCAGGATTTGAGACAGCTTGGGCAACACAGTGAGCCCCTGTCTCAAGGAAGAAAAGAGAGAAGAAAGAAAGAAAATAGAAGGACTGCACCAGGAAAGTCAAAACTGAGAAGAAGCAGAGTTACTTAGGAAGGATTTTGAAGACAAGGGGCGTAAATACCTACTGGACTTTTTATTAGCTGCCAACATTCTCTCATGTGGGCATACCAAGATCATTCAAATGAAGAGGACAGGGGCAAAGACCAGCAAGACAAGCTGGTTCATGCCCAAGACCTTGATTGTCCCTGTGCAATAACAGGTAAATTCATCTGGTAAGAGAGAGAGAGAAAAAGAGAGAGGACCCTGAAGAACTGTATAGGTCTGAAATAGCCTGTGTGGGAATGGAGAGGAAGTTGATCAGGGACACAAAAACACTCCCCAACAACCCTGTGATCCAACTAAAGTAGGAGACTATGCATTTGTTGTAGCAACATTCCTTTTTTTTTTTTTGGAGGTGGGTATTGGAAATTGAACTTAGGGGCACTCAACCACTGAGCCACATCCCCAGCCCTATTTTGTATCTTATTTAGAGACAGGGCCTCACTGAGTTGCTTAGCACCTCACTTTTACTGAGGCTGGCTTTGAACTCGAGATCCTCCTGCCTCAGTTCCCCAAGCTGCTGGGATTATGGGTGTGCACCACCAGGCCCAGCACACCATTACTAAAGTTTTCTTTAGTATTGAATGGTTTCAGGAAGTGCCTTTCAGATTGAAGTGTTACCAAGGAAAAACCTAAATAAACCCTCTAGCTTCATTTGCTTTAAATTGATTTAAAAATCATGAATTTTGGAGGTCATGTGCATAGCTGGGTAATGCATTACTAGTCTCTCACTAGTTTTGCTGTAGGTGACACCTCTGACATGGTAACAGGTAATGGCTGACTAGGTTACTCTTCAGTGACCCTAAGCTTGCTTTGGAGAAAACATTGACTCATCACTGGGGCCTACACATGTCTGATGGATGACTGGAATGGGACAAAAAGTTTGGCATCTGTTTCCATGTTGTTTTTCTCCTTTGTTGCCTTGACTTTTGGGTCAGATTCTACTCAGTTCTCTATCTAGATCTGTTGAACATTTGAGATATGTTTAGTCCAAAATGATAATATAGGGTTAAGTTGACCTAGACTTGCCTAGTCTTCCTCCCCATCAACCCTTAAGGCTGAAGACACCACCAGCCACCATGACCAGAAACACCAGACCGGGGAAGGAATAACAAGAGGTGGCATCCAAGGTCCTGGAAGATTCCCATCTATTCCCAGAAAAGACAGTATTAGCGCATCCCTCTATGTCATTATTTCCATCCTACATCTGCAACCCCTCAACCCCCTGGAGTTGAGAAGCTGATTTGTAAGCAAAGCTCCTTCTTCTCCCTTCTCTGGCCACCAAACACAGATTTTCTTTCTCTCTAACACTCATCTCTTAAATGTCTCTTGGAGTTTTCATGGGATGAGCCTCCATCTGGGGCCAGTAACAGCAGGGGTGACACAAGCTTTGGCATTCACAAAGCAGCAGAGGCAGTGGTTATACAATAAGGTAAGGGAGTGAGAGGGAAGCAAATGAAACTGTTCACTGTGTAGGTCTAGGTTGGAAAGGAAGATGCAATGGTTAATCTAATATGTTGATTTGGCTGGGTCACAGTGCCCGATACTTGGTAAACAAAATTCTTCAAGTTTTTGTGAGAGTGATTTTGGAGATTAAATCAGTGGACTTTGAGAAAAGTAGAAGACCTCCTATCATGTGGATGAGCTATCCAATCCTTTGAAAGGTCTAAATAGAACAGATGACTGAATTTCCCCAACCAAGAAGGAATTCTGTCAACAGACAGCTTTCCCACTTGAACCACAACATGGGATCCTCCTTGAGTCTCAACCTGCCGCTGCCTATCCACTACAGATCGTGGAGTGGCAACCTCTGTAATCATGTGAGCCAATTCCTTAAAATAAAGCTCCTTTTAGATATACACACATCCTACTTGTTGTGTTCTCTGGAGAACCCTGACAAATACAGAAAGTTAATCAGGACAGAGGGGAAGAACTGGGTGAAGAGACATCAAGGTATCAGAGCCCTGAAAAGCAAGTTCAGTGAAGGAAACTGTGTGAGAGTAAGAAGGAGAGTTTCAGATTTCTTGGAGAGTGCATCTGAATAAGAATAGTCAAGGAATAAAGGTAGACAATGTGGAACTGAGAGAGCCTTGAGCTGGATGGGCTCCAAGTGCACAATGAAGTAGTGCCTCCCACTTGCGTGTGGGGCCTGAAATGGACAGAGGAGATGGTGATCCAGCTTGTCAATAGACAGGAAGAGCTGCCTGCAAAAATTCTCCAATGTCCTTGAGCTCCTTTACTTAGCACGAAGGCCCTTCCTGACTCAGCACTTTGCACTTTCTCAGCTCAGCTCTGCCCAGTCCCAGCCCAGCCTGGCTTCAGCCACACTGACCTTTTCTCATGAGATCTGGAAGCACACTATGCTCCCAGCCTGCAGCCTTTGCACGTCCCCTTCTTCCTGACTGGTATTCTGTTCCTGGCCCCACTCCTCTCTTTCCATACTAGAGGCTTAAAATGAGGCCATCAAGAATCCTGCCTTTGACCACCACTCCTAATAAACCAGTGACTATCTGGGCAATACTCTCTTAAAGGGTCAGGAAAATTTCTTCCTCTACTCAGTGATGAGTTGAACTTTCAATGGAGCAAATTACACTTTTCTATGGAACTACAGAGTCTACAAATCCTTTAAGAAGTTTCAGACTGCTCAATCTCAATCACATCCCAGGATTTGAGCTATCTCGGTTTAGTTCAGGTAGCATCAGAGAATCGCATTAATTATCTGCAAAGGCGATGAGGAGCAGGTAGCAAGGTATGGGTTCGCCTCCAAGTTCTCCATTTTTGCATATCCAAAAATGGCACTTTTTGCATTGCCATTTCTCTGCAAAACTATAAAGTACAGATACATGCATTTTTGCATTGATTTATCTTACTATTCTTGATTTTCTCCCTACAACCTCTCTTGAACTTAGTGTTATTTAAAAAGCTGTAAATAAAACATGAGTCTGGTTTTAGCATTTAAAGCATGAGGTAGTGCGACAGATAAGTGGACAGATGGTAATCAATTACACTTGATTCATGGCTTTCCAACTGATACCTGGATCAGAGACTTTGGCAGTAAACTTCAAGGAATCAGGTTCCTGATTTCTTTCTTAGCCCAAGTAAATTCACCCCTGTGAGTCATTTTTTCCCTCCATAAAAATTGTATGGAGGCGAGGAGTCGCGTTAGGAGCAACTCCATTGCAAGTGGTTACCTTACGTGTTGCTCTTCTTTCCAACCATGGCTCTCAAGTTGTCCCTAGTGATACAGACGACACTACAATGTAGCTCCATCTAAGACCAGTCTTCCACAAGTGACCCTTCTCTTTATAATTAAGCGAGCTGAAGCATTCAGTGGAAGAAATAAGGTATGATTCCCTTCTTCCTTAAACTAAATACTCTCCTTCCTTAATAAACTTCTTTTTCACTGTGAAATTGAAAGCACAGCTTTTTCCTTATGACCAGATGGCCCAGCAAATTTAATCACTTCAAGCACTCCACACTTCCTCTCCTCTGCCCTCCACGGTGGGGAAATCAAGAGGCAGACTCCTCATTTCTCCCAGATGCCAACCTCCTTGAAAACTTTCCCCAACACTATGATAAAAACCAGACATGCATGAGCAATGAAGTTGGAGAAAGCCAAGGTTACTTTAAGCTATAAAACAAAACTAAAAAATCTTTTCAGAAGAGGATAATGGTAAATAAATTACAGGAATAAGTCAGAATTATATTCTTGATTAATATTTAATTCAACAAGAATGGCAATAGCTGTGTGAATTGAAAGTTTCCTTCATGTTCTTATTTACTACTCCAGAAAGTAAAACAAAGAAATTCAGATAGATAATGTTGGACAAAATGTAAAGAATCTTGGCCACATCAATTAATATCCACTTAATACTGTGGACTTCATAAATCCTTAGTATATCCTTCTTTGATGGTCTATCCTAGGCATAATGATTGAACTTCCCAAACTTGTTTCTTCCACCTTAAAAAAAAAAAAAAAATGGATACCTTAGGTTTAGCAATATATATATAAAAACACAAGGGAAGAAATTCATGTTGGTAAGGTATTTTCAAGCTCAGATAAATTAACTACACAAAGAGGAAATTATTCCCATAATTGGGTCTCTCATATCATCAGGAAATCAATCCCCTCCTCCTTCCTCAAACCAATTTTGAAGATAGTGACTAATGCTCTTGCTTACATGGGAAACAATAACTCCATTATTGCTTAAAATAATAGCCTGCAAGGGTTGCTAGGAATTGTCAAGGAAAATTAGTTTGCTACAAGGATTTTTATTAACAGAGTTGTGAAGTGAAACCAAAACTGAAGGAGCAGCACCTATTCTGCATTAGAAAATAATGTTCTTAGAAAACGTTCAAGCAAACCAAACAGTGGTGCACGCCTGTGATCCCAGCGCTCTGGAGGCCAAGGCAGGAGGACTGCAAGTTTGAGGCCAGCCTGAACAACTGAGCAAGATCCTGTCTCAAAATAAAACCAAAAAATGAGTAGCTCAGGGGTAGAGCATGGTAATAAAGCCATCATTCAGAAACAAAGCAGGTTATATGGGTGCTAGCTTTAGGGCTTAGATGGTGTACTTTTCCACCCTTGAGATGCTTCATTTTATAACATGCAACTTGACTGGACTCCTGTTCTCTATTTCCTAATAAGAACTGGTTACCATGAACCTTTGCTTTTGATAATTCATTATAAACTTCAATGAATTGAAAGACTTAGATGGATGCAAAAATATTGTTTATATAACAATTCCTCCCTAGGAAAAAAACGGAAATCTTCCTGAGTCAACAGGAAAAAAAAATCGCTTGTTAAGACAGTAAAAACTTTCCTCATCATAAAGACATATAAACTAATGAGGGGGTTTGATAGTTTTGTTTATTGGTGATTTCATGCATACTATTTATAACACCTGGTTAGTACAGAGAAAGACTAAAGAACACTATTATTTCAAGCAACAGTCTGAATGCTAATGATGCCAGGAAGGAGAGGCTGAGAGTCACATCTTGTCCCTCCTCCATAAGACACCACAAACTGAACTTTGAACTAGAGGGTCACAGAATATTTATATTTTCTAATCAGTAAGAGAAATATTTCCTTGGTGCAAAGGAGTGACCATCACCCAGTATTTAATAGTAACTGTTCAGCAAGGAAAATAGCGTGCAATAGAAAAAAAAAATAAAAAGACTGCAGATCTTAGTTCCTAAAATAAACTTTATGCAATCACAGGAAGCATTTATATCCTTTTTTCCCCCCTCTTGAAGGAAAATGGAACTATCTCTGGGCCACAGGAAATAACACAAGTTTTAGAAAATCCCGGTGGTATGAGAGAAAAAACTTCAAGTGGATTTCTGAGTCCCATAAGTGACGACATAAAGGACAACAGATGTTCAGGGACTGAGCTGCTCCAACAAGAAGTAATTGATCTGTAGTGGTGAGAGTGACAACTCCAACCAAGGTGCATGAAGATGGGGCACAGAGTCACACATACGGCACTACATCAATACGTCTGCATACGACAAGCTCCTGGTTTCTTCTTGGCACAAAGAGCAAGAAGAGCAATGATGGCAAGACAAGCTGAAGAAAGGAGGACGACAGGTGGGAAAGGAGAAAAACGTGGACAGGACTCTTACGGTAGAAAGCAGACAGTTCCCACAAAAATCAGTAGAAATATGGGCACGTGCATATTTATGGGACAACTTAAGAAAAATCAACAATCCAATTCTATAAAGATGCAAAAATTCATACTACAAAATACAGTAAGTAGGTAGAAAAAAACAGTTCATAGCATGCTACTGTCTGACTGCATCCCTCAAAATTCTTACGGTGAGACCTAATCTCAAATGTGAGAGTTGAGGCCTTAAAGTCACCAGCTCTACATTCAAGAATGGGATTAGCACCATCAGAAGAGGCTTTAGGGAGCTTGGTCTCGTCTTCCTCTTTTGCCATGTGAAGACAAAGACAGAAGACACCGTCTTTAAAGCAAAAACTAAGTCCTTACCAGCCACCACATCTGCTAGTGTCTTGATCTGGGATTTTCCAGACTCCAGAACTGTAAGAAATAAATTTCTATTTTTTTTAAGATCTACACTGGGCACAATGGTGTGAACCCATAGCCCAGCTACTCGGGAGGCTGAAGTGGGTGGATCACTTGAGCCCAGGTATTAAAGTCCACCCTGGGCAACATAGCAGCACCTCATCTCTAAATAAACAAACAACCCAATCTAATGTGTTTTCTCTCTTTCTCTCTTTTTTTTTTTTTTTTTTTTTTTTTTTTTTTTTTACAGTAGTCCAAAAGGACTGACATAGCAGTTTCATCAAATTTAATTATAGATGTCAAGAGAATAAATCCTTTAAAATCTAGGATACCCACTTAAGAGTACAGTTCTGGCGTTGCTTCTTAAAGCACAGTAGGCGGCAAACATTTTTATAATCCCACCAAAGACTTATCAGTTAAGTCCTTCTCAGGATGAAAACTCAAAAGCAGTTTATACAGAGCAAATAAGGAAGAATTTCAGTGTTTGTAGAGATTTTTCTCTCATGGTATTAGCGCAAAAGGAGATTCCACAAGACCTTTTGAAGACCATCTTTGCTGTGACAGTTTATGACTACCCTTTGAATTCAACAGGTCATTAATAATAAGCTAAATTGCATTTAGCAGATTGGAAATGTAGTTTTATGTGACTTTATAGACTCTTGGATTTGGGCAACAGTAATTAAGTAGACAGGACCATCTGATCATTTACATCATTAAAATGTATATTTCCCATATGTTGTACTGTGTAGTGCCAGGGCCATCATCCTTATCCAGGTCCTGTTTCCCTCGGTTATATTGTGATGGGATCCAATGGTTTTCACTGCTTTTGTTACTGAATTGTCCTGCTGCCGCCACCACCACCACCACCACCACTACCACCTCATTTCCTGCATTTGGCTGGACCAATCTTTCTAAAAAATATGGCTTCTATAAGTCACGGCCAGAGTCAAGAACTTACCAGTGTCTGTTTCTTGGTAACCCTGCAAAAATAATGGTGCCTGCAATGTAAATTGTAGCATTCTTCACATATTGCCTTAAAACAATACAATCCAGCGACCATTCCATTTCAGAACATTTGTGCTGCTTCCTTCTTTTTCAGTAGCTGTATTGTACTCCATGGTATGCATGTGCCATAATTTTTCTGGAAGGAAATGGGTTGAGAAGGACATACATATTTCTCCGCATCATCATAAGGTTTTATTTCTGTATAAACACAAGTGTAAAAAAGAACAATACCCATGATCCCCACTCAACCTCCCAACTTAAAAAAAAAAAAAAAAAAAAAAAAAAAAAAAAAAAAAACACCCTAAAGTTCGCCAATGCCTTAGCTGCTCTCTGTGCTCCTTTCCTGACTCATGTTCCTGTCTCAGACCTCAGAAGTAACTCTAAACTTGATTTTAATGTTTATCACCCCATAGGTTTTTAAGAAAATTTTATCCCACGCATAAATGGCAAAACCAGACATGAGTTGATTTTGCCTGTTTTTGAGCTCTTTGAAATAATGGTACACTGTAAACTATCTTCTGTAATGTGCACTTTTCTCACATTATGTTTCTAAGATTCGTCCATTTTATAAAAGTAGCACTGAGGCATGGTATTCTAATGTGTGACTCCTACAGCGCATTTATTCATTCTTCTATAACCTGGTGTCTTGGTCTGTTGAGCTGCCACATAGACGGGGTAACTTATAAACAACAGAAATTTATTTCTCACAGTTCTGGAGGCTGAGAAGTCCAAGCAAAGGGTGTCTTGTGAAGGTCTACTTCTGGTTCAGAGATGGCTCTCTTTTCGCTATTACATCACATGGTGGGAGGGAGGGACTAGCTAGCTCTCTGGGGTCTCTTTTATAAGGGTCCTAAAACCTCAAACCCCTCATGACTTTATCACCTTCTCAAAGCCCCACCTCCTGGCACAAGGTGACTTGGGGGTTAGGATTTCAACATATTAATTTAGGGGGCTGTATTAGATTTTTCACTATAATAAAATATCTAACACTGGCTACACATAAAGAACAAAAAGTTTAACTCACAGTTTGGGAAGTCAAGGGCATGGCACCTTCGTTGGCTCAGTGGTCAGCGGCATCGCATCATGGCAGATGACAATGGCCGGAGCGTGCAAGTGATCACAGCTTGAAACAGGACACAGGAGGTGGTGGGGTGGCTTTTGTAACAGCCCTCTTTTGAGGACCGCTGGAGAACCTCATTTGGAAGGCTCGCCTCCAATAACTCAAGGACCTCCCACCAGGCCCCACCACCTCCCGATAGCGCCCCCCTGTGGACCAAGCCTTCACTTACAGTGGACTCTGGGGGAAATTCAAACCACTCCCAAACAGCAGGGAGAGCACATTCAAACCATAGCAGACAATTGGATTGTTCGCAGATTTTTGCTACTTTGAACAGTGCTGCTATGAACATTCTTATACACGTCTCCTGGTGACATGTACAAAGAGTTCTCTAGAAACACTGAGAAGCAGTGTACTAAGCTATGGGACTACAATATTACAATAGTGTTCCCAAAGATGGTTGTACCGCTTTTCTACAGCTAGCACTGTCCAAGACACAGCTCTCTAACACTTTATCAGGTCTCTCAACTTTTAGCATCTAGTAGGTGTCAAATGGCATCTCATTGTTTTTGATTTGCATTTTCCTGATCACTACTGAGATTGAGCTTGTTCTATTTATTGGTGATTCATGTTCCCTCTTCTGTGAAATGCCTGTTTGTCTCCACTGCTTAGTTTCCAATAAAACCCCCTTTATTGATTTGTAAGAGCCTTGAATTATTCCCAACAACTAGTGTTCTGTTGGTTTTATGTGTTTCAAGTGCCTTTCCAGTTTGTGACTTATCTCTTTCTACATGATGTTGTTTACTAAACAGACATTTTAAATTGTAATATAGACAAATTTATTTTTTTAGGATTAGTGTCTTTTGTGTCTTGTTTAAGAGATTCTTCCCATGGTCAGAAAAATCCAAAATTTTCCTCTGAGTTTTAAAAGTTTGCCTTAAAAATGATTTTTACATGATATAAGTTAATGTGCCATGTAAAACTTTTTTTTGACATTTTTTACCATATGGAAAATAAATTGTCCCATCCCAACTTTTTTAGTGATCTGCAATACCCATTTTTAATCATAAATCAATACTCAAATATTCATTTCCAATTTTCTATCCCTGTATCAAACCAAACTGTCTTAATTACTATAGATTTATGTAAGTCTGATACAGTGAGCTGCTCCCCCTTGGAGCTTCTTTGTTATTCCTAGATCTTTGCTCTTCATGTAAATTTAAAACTCAGTATGTTAGGCTCTTTTAAAGGGGAGAATTATGTTTCATGGAATGCCTTTTTGTACCTTTTAAATTTTGTCTGGAAGGATCCTCTAAAAATAGAATCATGTCATTGGTAAATAGTGATAGTTTGAGTTCTTCTTTTCCTATTCATATCCCTTTAATTTCCTTGGTCTGTCTAATTGCTCTGGCTAGAGTTTCGAGGATGATATTGAATAGAAGTGGTGAAAGAGGGCATCCCTGCCTTGTTCCAGTTTTTAGGGGGAATGCTTTCAGTTTTTCTCCATTTAGAATGATGGTGGCCATGGATTTAGCATAGATAGCCATTACCACGTTGAGGTATGTTCCTACTATCCCTATTTTTCTAGTGTTTTAAGCATGAAGGGGTGTTGTATTTTATTAAATGCTTTCTCAGCATCTATTGAAATAATCATATGATTCTTAACTTTAAGTCTATTGATGTGATGGATTACATTTATTGATTTCTGGATGTTTAACCAATTTCCCATCCCTGTGATAAACCCCATTTGATTATGGTGCACTATCTTTTTAATATGTTTTTGTGTGAGATTTGCCAGAATTTTGTTAAGGATTTTTGCATCATAGAGGTGTGTGTTTTGTAATATGCACATGTGTGTGTATGTGTGTGTGTGTGTGTGTGTGTGTGTGCGTAAAAATTTTTTTTTTGCTGTGCTGGGGGTTGAACCCAGGACCCCACACATGCTAGGCAAATGCTCTATCACTGAGTTAAATCTCCAGTCCTATAAAAAAATTTTCAAAAAATTCTCATGATTGTCTATTGTATCAAGGTCAATGATATTTCATGTCACTCACGGTTCTCTGTATTCTGATCCACCTTACTTTCTATTCTATGACTGTTTTACACACATGAAGCTACATCTTCAGTCGGATGGTTTCTCTCGGGCTCCCCATATGTACACTTTTCAGCTCACTCTCACCCTTGTCATTTCTTGCACAAATTATTTCCTCACATACAACCACTTATTCTTTATTCTTCAAGCCTGATTCCACATCTTATTTCCCTAATCCACTCCATAAAGGGGCAAATGTACTATAAGTAAGGTTTGGGCTCTTATTTATTTTAAAATACACTTAATTTGTAATAGCTTGGTGTGTTCAGTTAAAGTATGAGCTCCCTAGCAGCAAGTAGGGGCTGAAACAGAGTTTTAATAGGTTCTTCTCAGTGTTAAATGTATTTTAGACTGACCATGATTGCCAACCTTTGGGGCCCGTCACAGTAAGACCTTTTAGTCTTCCTATGCTGGCTTTCTGTTGTACTTGATCTGGGTGAGCAGCTATGCTTAGTGAGCTACGAAAGAAAGCCAAGGTCTAATGGAATTTATTTGCAAGTGACTTTTACAACACAATTTGAAAATACCTTCATCAACAGAGACAGCTTAATAACATGATTTCATGGTGGTTTACAATACATCCGTATAGTTCTCCATTTGAAGAGATGATAAAGAAACAACTGTGTGGGCCATAATTAAATCTATTAGGCACAGTGTGAAAGATAATGTTTAAACAACAGTTCAGCAGCTGCAACACCCATACTCTTCAGTGGGTTTTTTATGGCTTGAAACATATATAGTTGGATTTATTATCCTTATTTCTCAATTTTAAAAAAATGAAAATCTTTATTGCTTGATATATTTTTCTAAAAGAAAGCTGATGTTAATCTAAAGGCCCAAACTAACCTGCAGTATAAAAATTACCAAAGGCACAAGGTATAAGTGAGATGAAACAAAAACTCATAGTCGTGGAACTTTAAAATACCTAAAAGATAGAAATGATAAACAGCAGTAGGCCCTGAAATATACAGACCTTTTTGTCTTCTTTAATTAAAGAACATTTTTTAAATTAAAACCCCTTTTCTATTAACCAACTCTGTTGCTAACAACCCGATATTCAAGGGAACTACTTGCATTAATAATTTGGAAGAGTGGCACATCTCTGTTTTATATAGACCATCCAATTTCAGAGTTTCCAAGGTTTTCGGAGCTCTTATAGGAAGTTAAAACTGAAGATTGGATTTAAATGTTCGTTAAGTAAGAGTGTCTGATTAGGAAAGTGGTCTGCAACTAAGTTCTAGTGTTAACATGCTCTATGGAAACTTTAAGCCAAATTATTTAGAAATAGTTTAAAATGTGATAACAATTTCCTGCTCCAGATCACACAATAGGATGTGGCAAAGGAAGAAAATATAACAAACAATTGAACTGATTATTATTCAATTTTCTACGTGAATTCCAAACGTCAGTAGTTACTCAAACTTACAAGCAATAGGAAGAGAATGTTCATCTAGTTTTTCAATATGGTGTCTTTAGAGAGAGAGACTTTGAAAAAGTAATTTTTAATAATCTTATATGGAAATTTTGACATTTTAGGCTTTTAAAAAAGGTTAGTGTCTTACAAAAATACTATTCTAAACTGGGTGTGATTGCACATGCCTGTAATCCCAGTGACGTGGGAGGTAAGGCAGGAGGATAGCAGATTTGAGGCCAGCCTCAGCAACTTGGTGAGACCCTGTCTTGAAAAATAAATGAGTAAACAAAAATACTATCCTGAAAAGCATAATCCACTATCAGAAAGCAAATCATTAATGCATCATTTTTACAACTTTACTGAAATATAATGATGCATAATAAACTGCACATATTTAAAATGTACAATGACCAGCGTACATACCTGGGCAACCATTGCCAGAATCAAGTTAGCAAACATTTCTGTAACCTCCAAAAGTTTCATTTCCTTTTAAATGCATCCCTCTCTCCACAGCCCTTCTCTCCCAGTACCCACCTCCTGGTGGTACTAATCAGTTTGTCACATAATTGAGTTAGCATTCTGGAGACCTGTATATAGACCAATTATACAGGTTGTACCCTTTTTGTCTACCCTTTCATTTAGAATTATTATTTTAATACTCGTTGTTACATCAATTATGCATTCCATTTTACTGATGAATTTATAGCCATTCACCTTTTGTTGCATATTTCTTTCCTGTCTTTGCATATTACAACAAAGCTGATAGGAACATACACATGTAAGTCTTCATGCAGATATACAGTTTGTTTCTTTGGGTAAATATCGAGAAAGCAGAATAGATTTTATGGAGCGTGAACCTTAACTTTGAAGAATGTGCCAGACAGCTTAACAAAGTGGACTCTTTTACATTCTCACCAAAAGAGTATAAGAGTTCCAGTGGATCCACATCGCCACAAATACTTGGTGTGGTCAATCTTTTTTCCTTTTTTCTTTTTGAAACTGGGTCTCACAAAGTTGCCCAGGTTGGTCTTGAATTTGCAGTCCTCTTGCCTTAGCCTCCCAAGAACCTGGGATTATAGTCACACACCACTGCTCCTGGGATTGGTCAGTCTTTTTAACTGTAGTCATTTTAGTGGTTTAAATTTGCATTTCCCTAATAGCTAAAAATGTTGAGCATATTTATGCTATGTTTCAATGATAAAATTTCTTTGGTGAAATGTCTCTGCGAATGTTTTGCCCAGTTTTAAATTGGGTTGTCTTATTAATAGGTGCTAAGAGTTCCTTCTATATTTTAGATAAGAATTCTTTGTTAGACATATATTTTACAAATGTTTGCTGTCTATAAATTGCCTTTTAAGTTTTTTCTAACTGTGCCTTTCAAACAGCTGTTTAATTCATCAGCTATTTCTGTTCTAGTTTTATAGTGATTTTTGTATCTTATTTAGAGATATTTGCATAACTCAAGGTCATTAAGATTTCCCCCTATATTTTCCTTCTGGGAAGTTTACAGTTTTCAGTTTTACATTATAGATACATAGGTTTTTGTTTGTTTTTGGTGGTGCTGGGGATTCAACCCAGGGTCTCTTGTGTGCTAGGCAGGCACTCCGTCACTGAGCTACATCTCCAACCCTTCTGACACATTTTTTGTAGAAGTACAAGGTAGCGAGGTATAGGGAGAGCCTCATTTATTTGCAAAAAGATGTCTAATTGTTCAAGCCCAATTGCCGGAAAGATTTCATTCTCCACTGAGTTGCCTTGACACTGTTGCTGAAAATAATGTCACTAAACCTGTGTTGTCATTCTCTATTCCACCTTACGGTTCTATATTTCTACATTTGTACCAAGGCCACATTCTTGATTGCTGTGGCTTTATAATAAGTCTTGAAATCAGGTGACATAAGTCCCCAAATTTTAATATTTCTTTTTTCAAACTCTTTTGGCTATTCAGGACCCTTTTTATTTCATAATCTTCTTTGGAATTTTTTCCATGGACAGTGGAGTCGCCTGTGAACAGTTTTATTTCTCCCCTTCTAATCTGTTTGCCTTTGTTCATTCTCTGTTACACTGTGTAAGACCTCCAGTCTGACACTGAATAAAAGTGGTGAGCTTGGAGAGCTATGCAGTGAGTCTTCACAATTAGCTATGATGTTAGCTGCAGGGTTTTTTTGTTTTTTTGTTTGTTTGTTTGTTTGTAGTTACTGTTTATTAGATTGAAAAAGAACAATAAATTTTGTATATGCTTTGTGTATATCTAATGAGATAAAAATGGTTTTCCTTCTTTAGTCATTTTGTTTTAGTCAGTTCCTTCTTTAATCTGCTGGGGTTTGTTGTTGTTGTTGTTTAACGTAATGCTGGAGTCAATTAATCAAGATGTTGCTGAAGAGTTTTGTGTCCCTGTTAATATTTGTAGTCTTCTTTTCCTTCACTATCTGGGTTGTGTTTTAAGTACCAGGTCAGTTCCAGCTTCATCCAAAGGGTTGGGAAGTGATTATTCCTTTTTTGTTTTCTGGGAAAATTTGTGTAGAACTGTCATTGTTGCTTCCTTTAACATTGGGGAGATGTTGCCAGTGAATGCATCTAGGGCTGGAGTTTGTTGGTTCTTAATTACAAATTACATTTCTTTACGTGATTTATGACTATTCAGGTTTTCTATTTCTTGAGTGAGTTTTGTTAGTTTCCTTCAAGGCATTTATTTCATCTAAGTTGTCAGTTTTATGGACATAAAGTTGTTGGTAATAGTTCCTATTGTCCTTTTAATTGTCTGTAGAAGTTTAGTGATATTTCCTCTTTCTTTTGGTGATTTATGTCTTTCTTCTCTTCCTCTTTTCTTAGTGAGTCTAGCTAGAGTTTTGTCAGTTTTCTTCATCTTTACAATAGGCCAACTTTGATCTATTTCCTCCACTGCTTTTCTTCTCAACTTCATTGATTCTTTCTTTCTTCTCTTTAGATTTTACTTTCTTTCTCTAGGTTCTAATGTGGAACATCACTGACATGAGATCTTGCTTCCTTTCTACTATAAGCATTTAATGCTATGAATTTCACTTTAAGTTGCATTGCTTTAGCTGCATCCCATAAATTTTGATAGGTTTTGTTTTCATTTCTATATCATTCTGAATATTTTATAATTTCCCTTTCTTCCTTGTTGAACCAGGGATGATTTAGAATTGTTTTATTTTCACATATTTGGGAGTTTCTGGACACCTTTTGGTATTCTATTCTATTTAATTTCTTTTATGAATATCTCACATGATTATGTTAAATGTGCTTAAGTATGATTATGGCCTGGAGTGTGGTCTAACTTGTCAAATATCTCACATGAATGAAAAAAAAAATGTGTCATTCTGCTGCTTTGGGGTGAAGTGGCCTGAGTTTGCTGTTGACTAAGTCTCATAATCCTTACTAATTGTTCTTGTTCCATTGATTACTGAGAGAGGCATATTGAAGTCTCCAACTATAATTGTGAATTTATTTACTTTTAGTTCTATTTTTGCTTCCTGTATTTCAAGGCTGTTTTGTCAGGTGGATACATACTTAGAATTGCTACATCTTCTTGCTAACAATGCCTTTATCATTATGCAATGTCTTTTTTTCACCCCTGGTAATGTTCTTTGCTCTTTGGTGTCTGATAATGTTGTAGTCACTCCACCTTTTTAAAGAAATCATTTTATTATTTATGAGGTGCTAAGGAGCAAACCCAGTGCCTCACACATGCTAGGCAAGTGCTCTGTCACCGAGCTACAGCCCCGGCCCTCCATCTTTTTTCTGACTCATGTTTATGGTGCATATCTTTTCCATCTTTTGCTTTAAACCTATTTGTATCTTTGCATTTAAGATGGTTTTCTTAGCCAGGTGTGGTTGCCCATGACTTAATCCCAGCCACTCCAAGACTGAGGCAGGAGGACCACTTGAGCCAGGAGTTGGAGACCAGCCTGGAAACATAGTGAGACCCAGTCTCAAAGAAAGAAAAGGAAAAAAAAAAATATTTGCTTTCTTTTGTACAGTATATAATTGAATCTTTCTTTTGTATCCAATTTGACAGTCTCTTGTCTTTTATTAAGTATGTTTTAATAAGTACTATTGAAATTATGAATATATTTGGATTAAAATTTTCCACCTTGCTATTTTTCATTCATTCTATTGTTTCTTTTGTACCTATAATTCTGCTTGCTTTTGGATTTTTTTTGTTTTTTAATATTTTTATTAATTTTCTTATTTATTTTTATGAATTTTTAAAATTTTTACAGGCTGCATTTTGATTCATTGTACACAAATGGAGTACAACTTTTCATTTCTATGACTGTACACAATATAGATTCATATCATTCCCGTAATCATATATATACATAGAGTAATACTATTTCATTCTACTATATTTCCATCCCCCACTCACTCCCACTCCATTTTCCTCTACACCATCTAAAGTTCCTTCATTCTTCTCTTCCCACCACCACCACCATCCCCATTATATATCATCATCCATTTATCAGAGAAAACATTCAGCCTTTGGTTTTTTGGGCTTGGCCTATTTCACTTAGCATGATATTTTCCAACTTCATCCATTTACCAGCAAATGCCATAATTTTATTCTTTTTTATGGCTCAGTAATATTCCATTGTGTATATATGCCACAATTTCTTTATCCATTCATCTATTGAAGGGCATCTCAGTTGGTTCCACCATCTAGCTATTGTGAATTGAGCTGCTATGAACTTTGATATGGCTGCATCACTGTAGTATACTGATAATCAACATGCATAAATCTAAAGCATTTTTATTCATAAGAGATGAAACACCTGAAAGGGAAATGAGGAAAACAATTCCGTTCACAATAGCCTCAGAAAAAATAAAATACTTGGGATTCAATTGAACCAAAGAGGTGAAAGATCTCTATAATGACAACTACAGAATATTAAAGAAAGAAACTGAAGAAGACCTTAGAAGATGTAAAGATGTCCCATGTTCTTTTTTTATTATTTATTTTAATTAAAATCATAAATCTACATAGGGCAATCTTATTTGATTCATTCTGTTATTTTTTTCCCTTCCCCCCACCCCTCCCACCCTCTTCTCCCTCTATACAGTCCTTCCTTCCTCCATTCTTACCACCCTCCTTATCCCTAACCCTAAACCTAACCCTAACCCTAACGTAACCCCTCCTACCCCCCCTTATATGTCCTCATCCGCTTATCAGCCAGATCATTCGTCCTTTAGTTTTGAGATTGGCTTATCTCACTTAGCATGATATCCTCCGATTTCATCCATTTGCCTGAAAATGCCATAATTTTATCATTCTTCATGGCGGAGTAATATTCCATTGTATATATATGCCACAGTTTCCTTTATCCATTGATCACTGAAAGGGCATCTAGGTTGGTTCCACAATCTGGCTATGGTGAAATTGAGCAGCAATGAACATTGATGTGACTGTATCTCTGTAGTATGCTGATTTTAAGTCTTTTGGGTATAGGCCAAGGAGTGGGATAGCTGGGTCAAATGGTGGTTCCATTCCAAGCTTTCTGAGGAATCTCCATACTGCTTTCCAGAGTGGCTGCACTAATTTGCAACCCCACCAGCAATGTATGAGTGTACCTTTTTTCCCCACATCCTCGCCAACACCTATTGTTGCTTGTGTTCTTGATAATCACCATTCTAATTGGGGTGAGATGAAATCTTAGGGTAGTTTTGATTTGCATTTCTCTTATTACTAGAGATGTTGAACATTTTTTCATATATCTGTTGATTGCTTGTACATCTTCTTCTGTGAAGTGTCTGTTCATTTCCTTAGCCCATTTGTTGATTGGATTATTTGTATTCTTGGTGTAGAGTTTTTTGAGTTCTTTATAGATTCTGGAAATTAGTGCTCTATCTGAAGTATGAGTGGCAAAGATATTCTCCCACTCTGTAGGCTCTCTCTTCACATTACTGATAGTTTCCTTTGCTGAGAGAAAACTTTTTAGTTTGAATCTATCCCGGTTATTGATTCTAGCTTTTATTTCTTGTGCTATGAGAGTCCTGTTAAGGAAGTCTGATCCTAAGCCAACAGTTGAAGGTTTGTACCTACTTTTTCTTCTATAAGATGCAGGGTCTCTGGTCTGATTCCGAGGTCCTTGATCCATTTTGAGTTGAGTTTTGTGCAGGGTGAGAGATAGGGGATTTAGTTTCATTCTGTTGCATATGGATTTCCAGTTTTCCCAGCACCATTTGTTGAAGAGGCTATCTTTTCTCCATTGCATATTTTGGACCTTTGTCTTGTATGAGAAAATTGTATTTATTTGGGTTTGTGTCCATGTCCTCTGTTCTGTACCATTGATCTACCTGTCTATTTTGGTACTGGATTTTTTTTTAATTATTGTTTTATCCCCACTGCTGGTCAATTACTTAACTTCATTTTAAAACTGTTTAGTAGCTATTTTAAATTTGTAATGTTCAGTTTTCATGACTCACAATCTACCTTCAAATAATATACCATTTCTCATATTGTATAGGAATTTTGTAACAGTATATTCATAATATATGCTCATCTCTTGTGCTATTGTTGCCACATAATTATGCTTACACTTGATATAAACTCACAATACATTGCTATTATTTTTATTCAGTCAATTGTCTTTTAGGAAAATTATAAATAAGTATTTCATATATTTACTTCAATTTAAACCATTTTCAGAGATCCTTATTTCCTTATGTAGATCAGATTGTCTGGTATTCTATTTTTTCTACCTGAAGAACTTCCTATTACATTTATTGTAGTACAGTGCACTGCAAATAAATTCTCAGCTTTTGTTTTCTGAAAAAGATTTTACCTTTTGAATGTTTTCATTGGCATAGAATTCTGAACTGACAGTTGTGTTTGTCAATTTTAGTACTTTAAACATGTCTCTTATGACTTATAGCAAGTTTGCTGTAATTATTTTTGTTTATATGTAACATTAATTTTTAAAAATCTACTGCTTCATTATTTTCTATTAATCTTTGTTTTTACAGATTTCATACAATGTATCTAGATTTAAAAAGTTTTTGCTTGGATCTTTCTGAATTTGTAGTTTGATACTGTTTTAGTCAGTTTTTTTTTTTTTTTTTTTTTTTTTTTTTTTTTTTTTGCTGCTGTGACTAAAAGGACTCAACCAGAACAACTGTAAAGGAGGAAAAGTTAATTTGGGGGCTCACAGTTTCAGAGGTCTCAATCCAGAGACAGCAGGTTCCATTCCTCAGGGCTCAAGGTAAAGCTCAACATCATGGTAGAAGAGGGTGGTAGAAGGACCAGCTCACATGATGATCAGAAAACAGAAAAATCTACTCTCCAGATACAAAATATATACCCCATAGCCACATGCTCAATTCCCACCTCCTCTGGCCACATGCTACCACTTTAATTACCACTCAGCTAATCCCTATCAGGAGATTAATCCACTGATTGGATTAAGATTCTCATAACCCAGTCATTTCTCCTCTGAACCTTCTTGCATTGTATCACACGTGAGCTTCTGGGGGACACCTCACATCCAAACCATAACAACCAGTTCACAGTTTTTTTCTTGTTCTAAATGTGGGTATGATGCTTTTTCCGATTTTCTCCATCCTAAGCAAAACTGAAATTCTCCCCAGTACTTTGTGACTGTTGCTTTTGAACTTCATAAGCTACCCTGAATTTAAAATGAAAATGAAAATAAATCATGCACTGCCATACTGGGGGTTGTAGCTCAGGGGAAGAGGACTTGCCTAGTGCTTGTGAGGCACTGGGTTTGATCCTCACACCATATAAAAATAGATAAATAAAGGTAATGAGTTCATCTACAACTAAACATATTTTTTAAAAAATCATGCATTGCCAAAACATAATTTTTTAAATTAATTTTTAAATTAGAGATTTACAGTTATATACAGTAGTTGGGTTCATTCAAATGTGCATGGCATTTGATTTCAATTCATGAGTCCCCTTCTCCCTCCTTTCCTTCCCCCATTCACCTTCCTCTACTCTACTAGACTTTCTTTCACTCATCTATTAATTTATATTTGATTGGTTCTTTTGACCTATGCATAAAGGTGAAATTTTCTGTGGTATATTTATATGTGCACATAACATGATTTCTTAAGAACTCATTCTACATTGCCTCCCCTTTACCCATCCCTCCACTCTGCCTGTCAATCTCTCATTACTGATCTTCTCTTTATCTTATGTTATCCTAGACTACCTTTCCCTTCCTTTATTTTACTCTAGTTTCTGCGTAAGAGAGAAAATATTGACCTTTGAGTTTCTGAGTTTGGTTTATTTCACTTAGCATGATGTTCTTCATTTCCATCCATTAACCAGCAAATGTCATAATTTTATTCTCTTTTATGACTGAATAGAACTCCATTGTGTATGTGTGTGTATATCTCACAATTAATCCATTCATCTGTTGATGGGCACCTGGGTTGATTCCATAATTTAGCTATTGTGAATTGTGCTGCTATAAAAATTGAGCTGGCTGTATCACTATAGTATGCTAATTTTGGAAAATACCAAGGAGTGGGATAGTTGACTCAAATGGTGATTCCATTCTTTTTTGAGGAATCTCCATACTGATTTCCAGAGTGGATGTGCTAGTCTGCAGTCCCACCAACAAGGTACAAGTGTACCTTTTACCCTACAACCTTGCTAGCATATATTGCCAAAACATTTGTGAAGAACAAAGTGAAGATAAAGACAGTGACTTAGTGGTACAAAAATAAAGAAATCAAAGAAATCAATAGAATAGACTGTCCAGAAACATTTAACTTACATGAGAAGGTGGTACCACAGAACAGTAGTAGAAAAGACAGTCCCAGTAGTACTGGGACAATTAGATATTCATAAGGAAAAAAAAAAATGAGACTTAATGCCTACCTCCTCAGTAATAACAGCAAAAAATTAAGATGGATAGCAGAACTAAATGTAAGAGCCAAATAATTACACCTCCAGAAGTTAATATGAGATAATGTCTTAGTCATTTTGTGTTGTTACAACAAAACACCTGAGGCTGGAAATGTCATACTAAGGTTTATGAGACTCCCAGTTCTGGAGGTTCAAGGGCATGGTGCTGACCTCTGCTCAGGTTTTGGCGTGACATGTTAAGATTCCATTCTCTCATTATCACCACACTGGTGATCAAAGCTTCTAGCTCATAAACAAAAGACAAACCATATCCAAACCACAGCAGGTAATAACTTTGTGACCTTAGGGTATGGTGAAAAAATCAATGATAATAAAAGAAAAGAATGGTATATTTGAAACATTAAAACTAAGATCTTTTGAATATTAGAAGATACCATTAAGACAGAGAAAGGCAAGTCACAGAATGAGAAAAGATACCAAGATACATTAAGCACTCCAACAATACAAGAAAAAAATGCATAAGAATTTTTTTCTTTTTTTATTAGTGCATTATAGTTATACATAATGGTGGAGTTTATTTTGACATATTCATAATTGCATATAACATACTTTGTTCCATTTTGATCTCCAGTATTTCCTCTTTCCCTCCTCTTTTCTCTATCCAGACCTCCTTCCTCTAGGCTACTGGTCTTGCTTCTATTTATTTATTTTTAAAATCAGTACATTACAATTACACATAAAAGTGAATTCATTGTGACCCAGTCATACATGCACAAGGATAATTTGGTCAATTTCATTCGGCAGTTCCCTTTTCCATCTCTCCTCCCTCCCCCTTCACTGATTACCTTTTTATTTTCATGAGATCCCCTTTTCTTAAAATTTCTTTATAGCTTCTACAAATGTGAGCAAACATTTGACCCTTAACTTTTTGAGTCTGGTTTATTTCACTTAGCATGATGTTCTCCAGTTCCATCCATTTAGCTGAAAATGACACAATTTCACTCTTCTTTATGGCTGAACGAAACTCTACAATGTGTGTATACCATATTTTCTTCATCCACTCATCTGTTGATGGGCACCTAGGCTGGTTCCATAATATGGCTATTATGAATTTTCACAAGACATTTGATAAGTACTACATAGCAGATGATATCCAACTAGCCAATAAATACATAAAAGTTGTTCAACTTCATTTATCAGGGAAATGCAAGTTAAAGCCATAATGAAATATCACTAAACAACTACCAGTAATTCCACTCCTAGAAATAACAGCAATTCGAGTACACAAACACCAAGAAAATATGTAGAGGAGTGTTCAGAACAGCATTTATTTGTGATAGTTAAGATACTAGAATTGAGCCAAACATCAATCTACAGAATGAATAAATGTGTATATTCAAGCAATGGAACATTCTACAGCAAAGATGAACAAATCATGGCTACAAGCAAGAACAGACATGGGTCTCAGAAACATAATACGGAGCAGAGGCAATCAAAACAGAGCAAAAGGAAAGTGGTTAATATGAACAAAAGAATATACATGATTCTATATATATAAATTTTAAAGAATAGGTAAAACTCCAATGTTTAAGTGTTAAGAGCTCAGCAGTGGGTAAGCTCTCTGTGGGAGGAGGGTAGTGATTGGAAGGAAACCCCTGGGCTTCTGGAAGCTGGCAGTGTTCTATTCTTAACCTGGCTGGTAGTCATGTGAACGTTCACTTTGTGAATAATCAATGAAGCTGTACATTTTATGTCTTTAGTGTTTTCCTGCATATGTATTATACATGAAAATCTCTGCCAAACCCCTGAAAAAGTTTTTGACCACTAGCAAGTTTTATTTTTTACTAGACGTGCTTCAAGTGGAGCAGTGGGACTGGCTGAACGGTAACACACTTGAGTTCTGACCAGGAGTCTATAAGATATCTGTATTTTCTTGAAGAGGGGTGGGGGTTGGGGGAATTCTTCTTTTTATTTGGAACTGAGAGATATAGATTTCAGATAGGGCATATGTACATGTTGACTTTACTATGGACAAAAGAGGTTTAGAGGACTGGGATTGTAGCTCAGTGGCAGAGCACTAGCCTAGCATGTGTGAGGCACTGGGTTTGATTCTCAGCACTGCATATAAATAAATAAAAATAAAGGTCCATCAACAACTAAAAAAACGATTAAAAAAAAAAAAGATGGATTAGAGATAAGTGACCAAAGTAGGCTATGAAATACCCTAACACTAACGTAGATGGACTTACATACTCAAGTCCAAGGCACAGAAGGGAAACTTCAGGTTTCCCTGTAGCCTGCCTTAGGAATCTTAGAATTTGGTTGAAGTCAAAGAACAGAGAGGGCTTTGGGAAGAAATTTTCCTTTAGGATGAGTCACTCCTCCTCTCCTGGAATGGAGCAAGTGAGGGAGTCTCCTTTCTCTCTGGGATAGCAGAATAGTTATTCTCTATACTCTACAGACACATGAAGAGGGGGGAACAGATATTATTCTTTAACAGGCAGACTAGCAGACTATCTGTGCTCGAGTCTTATCTTTGAAGAGAACTCTTCAAATTTTTCTTTTCTTTCCTTTTTTTTTTGGTGGTACTAGGGATTGATCCCAGGGTTTCACACAATATATCTTACTCCTTGCTTTTACGGCTTATTTCCCTCCCTCCACTTCTAAATCTGCATGTATATTCCAACTCCATTTTTTCCCCAGAAACTTTCTTTGAAGCATCTGCAGACACTAATCAAGTGAAGAAGACAAGGGGATGGGGAACTATATTTATGGATCTTTTCTAAGTAATATGTAGAGACTACCTTAACCATTTCTACACTAGATGTGCCAAATTATGGCACATAAAGCACCTTTAGAACTTGCTTAAATCATGTTTTTCAGAGTTAAGTTTGGTTTAAGTACTTGCTCTTTATTATTCAGAAGTGCTCAATGGCCATCTATATTGTCCCCTTCATAAATTAACAATAAAAATAACCATCTGCAACTTTAAGTCATTATTTCCTTTTCAGTGATGAATGATGATCACTGTGTCCACAAAGGTTTTTACTCATGATATGAATTAGTATGGATAAGTGGTCTCCAGAATTTCAATTCATATATAGCAGCATGTTTCTTTTAATTAAACTTTTATTTTTATTTAGACATAATTGTAGATTTTCATGCAGTTGCAAGAAACAATGCAGATTCCATGTGCCCTTAATCTAATTTTCCCCAATAGTAACATCTTGCAAAACTATAATACAATATCACAACCAAGGTACTGACATCAAAGAAGTCGCAGTACAGAACATTTCCATCATCACACAGATCTCTCTTATTGTCCTTTTATAGCCACATTCAATTCCCTCTGTCCCCTCCCCTCCATAACATGGTTGCCAGTAACCTGTTTTCCATTTCTATAATCCTATCATTTCAAGAACGTTACATGAATGAACTCATATACTGCATAATCTTTTGGGACTGACTTTTTTACTCAGCATAATTCTCTGGAATTCACCCAAGATATTACAGGTATCCATAGTTTGTTCATTTTTAACTGTGGAGTAGTATTTCATGGTATACATGTACTACTGTATGCTTAACCATTCACCTATTCAAGAAAATTTGAGTTGTTTTGGGCTATTAAAACATAAAGTTGCTACAAATAGCAATGTATAAGGTGTTGCCTGAAAATATGTTTATAATGATATGCAGCTCTTTTCCTAAATTTCTGACTGATAACCACAGAGCAAAGGACATCAAAGCATTTGCTAAATATCCTAGGCCACTTCCTTATAACTGAAGATTAACTGATGACTCATTCTTATCAGTACTTGCAGTTTTACAACTATCTTTTACCTGACCTTGTAAAGTCCTTGACTGAGCATTAACTAGAAAGATACGTTTTTCAAAGCATATTCTTTTTTTTTTAATATTATTATTTTTTTTATTGTAAACAAATGGGATACATGTTGTTTCTCTGTTTGTATATGGCGTAAAGGCATACCATTTGTGTAATCATAAATTTACATAGAGTAATGTTGTTTGATTCATTCTGTTATTTTTTCCCTTCCCCCCCACCCCAACCACTCCTCTTTACCCTCTATACAGTACTTCCTTCCTCCATACTTGCCCCCCTCCCTAACCCTAACTCTAACCCTAACACTAACCCTTCCCTCCCCCCCATTATGTGTCATCCTCCACTTATTAGCGATATCATTCGTCCTTTGGCTTTTTGAGATTGGCTTATCTCACTTAGCATGATATTCTCCAATTTCATCCATTTGCCTGCAAATGCCATAATTTTATCATTCTTTATGGCTGAGTAATATTCCATTGTATATATATACCACAGTTTCTTTATCCACTCATCAATTGAAGGGCATCTAGGTTGGTTCCACAGTCTGGCTATTGTGAATTGAGCAGCTATGAACATTGATGTGGCTGTATCTCTGTAGTATGCTGATTTTAAGTCCTTTGGGTATAGGCCAAGGAGTGGGATAGCTGGGTCAAATGGAGGGTCCATTCCAAGTTTTCTAAGGAATCTCCACACTGTCAAAGCATATTCTTTGAAACATGAACTCCATGAAATATTCCTACAAGGCACTGGTGGGGGAGGGTCATGGCCACAGTGAAGAATAGATCTCTCTTGACATTAACAAAGGCACACTGGTGTACAAAAGGAGGAATCCAGAAGCCAACTACCCAAGTTCACATTCCAACTTCATCACTAGAAATAGTAACCCTTGGCAAGACACTTAACCTTCCTATACCTCCGCTTCTGCATCTGTAAAATGAACAGTACTCCACTCATATGAATGGAAGAATGTGAGGACACATAGCACTTGATAAATATTATTATTTATTATTACTATTGCCATCACAGATTCAAATTTTAATAATACACATGCCAAGCACTATTTCTGAAGATGGAGGTTCATGAAGTCTGGGCTGAGTCTGGTCTTGATGAACAAGCAGAGGCTCAACTTTATTAACAACATGTCCAAGATAATACTGAAGATAGTATTCAAACCCAGACCAAATTGCCTGGAGGGGAGGTGTTACATATATGTCCGTGTACAAATTTAGTACTTTCTTTAAATGACTAACTCCATTGTCCTGGAAGAATGTAGTTCTCCCCCATAGTGGGACTGTAACTCATGATTCCTCAAGAGGTAGTTTCAATAAAATAAAATGCAGTTTCATGCAGCTGACACACACACACACACACACACACACACAAAAATCCTAAGTATAGAAATTAGCATTGATATGTGAAAATTTTATTTGTGGGTCATAGCTTTATTTCTTTACAGCTTTATTTGCTATCAAATCTAAAACAAGACATTGTTTCCTTAGACTTAAAACAATCATGATTGCTATTATTTCTGCAGGTTCTATCACCACAGCACTCATTTCCAAAGTCTCCTATGATCAAGTATGAGGACAATTTCCAGGGGACATGGGGAATCATTCTGGAGGTGGTGGCAATCGTCTGACCACTTCCGTAGCAATCCTCAGGTAAGCTTTGGCCTGGAAAAGAACAAATCCATTTGTTCTACATTTCTTCCCAGTAGACACTGAATGACTCATGAACTGTTTGTCACTGCTGCCCTCTGTGTTTGATGGTATAAAGGTTGGCTGAGGAGGAAATTCAGGAGTGAGGAGATAATGCTGTGTACACTACAGGCAGGGCAGGGGAGAAAGGATTTTAGATTATGGGGGGGGGGTAATTATTTGGAAGGGGACTTTCTGAAAAAATATGTAGTACCAGCAATTACTGTTTTTCAAACTCTAATCCTAGTGTCAGAAAACTAGAAACCCAGGGTAGTTGTAGAAAAATTTCACCTTCCTCCTTTGACAAATAGATATCCTGAGTTGGATACTGCCAGAACTGCTTTGGCACAGAGGTCTTAGTCATCTTAAGGAGGATTATTTATCACCACCCTATGGTATGTATTTAGAAAGCATTTTCTTCATTCTAAGAATGGTTTGCAAAACCAGCAATGAGCACCTATGGGCTCTTTTACCTAGTGAATTTTGGGTGTCATCCTAGAATTTCTGGTTCAGTTGTTACACTCTTCATCACTGGGATCTCCAGTGCGGTGAATTACTAAGAGAAGCTCCTAAGCCACAGAGTGGGCCACAGACTAACCCAAAGCCCACATGTCCTAGTTAGAACAATGATCCTGATACTTGCATTTTACAAATTTTAAAAACTAATTGCCATGCAAATATTACTTACCTGCTCTACCTTCTTCATAAAAAGCAACTATAAAATATACAGTAAGATTTTCTAAAACTATTGATTTCTACATGGATATACTTACAGTTATGCACCTACTACTATTATCAGTGATAACAGCTAAATTTATTGAGTATTTAATATTTAGCAAGTATTTCATGTATTCTCATAGTTATCATAGGGGATAAATTTTTTCATTATTCCCATTTCATAGACAGGAAACCAAGACCCAGGAAGATGAAGAGTCTGTCTAGAGCATTACTGCAAGTAGATAATGAGCTGGACTTTGAACCTGGCTGACCAACCTCTCAGCCAGCACAGTAAAAAGATGTATTTGAGGTCTGTTTGTTGCACTAAGGATACTTCACACATATTCATTTTTAAAGATTGTCTAAGCCCTAAGAGCTGAATCACATTTATTTTTAAAATTTCATCTTAAAAGTTCTTTTAAAAAACCTTCCTAAACATGGATAAGTTAAGTGATTTTTTAATTTTTTTACTGAGTAATTACTATACCAGGTACTTCTACTTAATCATGTAAAACAAGTATCATGGGTTCAACTTAGTTGAAGAAACTGGGGGTTGTTTGCTCAAGGTCCTAATGTCAGCAGACTAGAAAACATTCACACTTGGATCCAACTCTCTCCAATGCCCAACTATTTTTGCTACACCATATATTAAGCAGTAAACTCATAACACAAGTAATTATAATCATAATGAATAGTCTAAAAATGGTTTCACATTATAGTTAATATAGAATCAATCATTTTGTTTTAAATGGAAATAACCTATACTTAAAAAGAAATATTTCTCTCAAATCTAATGTGCTAATTTTTACTCATCATCTTTACAAATACTTTTTTCCCCCAGTGCTGGGACTGAACCCACAGTACCGCAAATGCTAGGCAAGCACTCTACCACTGAGCACACCCCCTATTAATACCTTTATCTCCTACTAGTTTTTCAGGTATTTATGATGAAAATTTCAAGTTCACTAAGGCAAGCCAAGATAAGGACATCATTCTATAATCTCTAGTATTTATCTACAATAAATATAAACCTATATATAACCTATAGGTTATAAACCTATAAACCTATCAGAATCCCAAAAATTCCAGAACAATCAAATTTGACATATTTATCTTTTGCTTTTAGTGGATTGTCTTCAAGTTTAGACGTCCAATACATCACACTTAAGGCAGTAGACTGTCATTTGCTGAGAAACCTCTGAAAGCTCTTAGTTTAACAGCTTCAATTTCTGCAAAACTGTTGAGACTGAACTTTTCCAACCAAAGCTACATCATTTCAACAAATATATTTTGGCTCTTATTGCATGTAAAGGATTATGTTGGGAAATCTGTGGGATGTAAGGGAAGTAGAACAGCTTGAGGGTGAAGAATTGGGGGCTTAAAGTAAGACAGGCCAGGTTTGGAATCTTAGCTTCAGTACTTATTAGCTGAGGGGCCACTGGTGGGTTACTTAACCCTTCTAGACTCAGTTTCCACATCTGTAACATGGTTATAAAACACATCTATCTCAAAGGGCTTGGGAAATAGTAAGTGAAAATAAGGCATGTGGGATGCTGGCATAGAGGAGGCAAATAGGATTTATCAGGAGCTGCTGCTATTATTATCATACCCTGAGAAATTTGCGATCTCATTGAAGAGCTCATATGAGCATGCCCTTTGAGCACTTTTCCATCTGAGGAATAATTATGTTAAACCTCTCCTTTTTGTTTACTACATATCTAGCAAAAAGTCACACATGTCAGATGTAAACAATTTGACTGAGATTTCTCAAACTGTTAATGCTCTGTTCTTTCATCACCTGAACTCAACACATAAAATCAACCATTCCCTTCTACTCTAGGTCTCTTTATTAGGCCACCTAGAGGCACAGATATACATATAGAACCTATTTGTCTACTCTGTCATTAATAAGCAACAGGGGAGAAACCAATATGCAAGAAGTTTATGGAAGTTTTAGATATTTGAAGTTTTAATTTATCACAAATGGTCATTTCATATTAAGAATGTGAGGTGATAATTTAGAAATTATAAGATAATAAATTATAAGATAATATTTGTAAATCTTTACCACAAGTATCTTAAAGCACATCTTTCTGTATGCTGGGTTTTTTTTTGGGGGGGAGGGTACCGGGGATTGAACTCAGGGGCACTCATGACCACGGAGCCACATCCCTGGTTTTATTTTGTATTTTATTTAGAGACAGGGTCTCACTGAGTTGCTTAGCACCTCACTAAGTTGCTGAGGCTGGCTTTGAACTCATAATCCTCCTGCTTCAGTCTCCCCAGCCATTGGGGTTATAGTGTGTACCACCATACTCAGCTGTATGCTAATATTTTTACTTGATAAAAAGGATAAAGCCACAAAATTATGAGTCAATCATGGGCCCATTCCTTGTGTCCTGGTCTGAGCCCATGCAGTTGGGTTTCTACCTTCTGAGTAGCCCCTCCCTCCCGTCCTCTACTGGTTTCTCTGGCTGTTACACTACTCACATTTATAGTTTTCCTCCTTTCCCCTAGGTGGTGCACATACTCACAAGGTTTGGCCATTTGCTGGGTCAGTAGCAGCCTGTCAGTGCTTTTTAATTGGTGCTACAAGCCCTTCCAACTTTTCCAATGACAACTCAATTTCAATAAAATTCACACCTTTCAATTAATCAGTGCCTTTTTAGTGTTTGTCTCTTCTGAAAGCTAAATGTTGTTGGTAAAGTTAAGTCCTTAGTGCCTAAATTTTAAAGTATTTTGTAGGCAGAGAACTGAGAGTCCTGGTGCTGGAGGAGTGAATGATGGAATAGAAGGGAAGGTGGATTAAGAAGAAAGACAAAAAAACAAAAGACGAAACTTTACTGATAGTAATTTTGCCTACAGATTAACCTCTAAAAGCAAACAAAAAAGTGTCCAACTTAAGGGGCTAATGATTAAGAACTAATTTTACAGGTTCCATTCTATTAACTTTTGCAGAAGTTTATGTTGGCAAATAAATTCTCCCTCTAGTCTTTAAATGAAGGTGTGCAGGTAGAATGGGTTGAGCTTCCACCAATACCACAGGATCTATTGAAAGTGCTATGATTACTTTCTGGGAGTGAATTTCCATTTGAGTTTGTAGGGGAAAAGGAAAGAGGATTGTCAGCAGGCAAAATTCATCACATGACTAAATAGAAGGATCCAGATTCCAGGACTCAATTACAACTTCCTAACACTTAGGAGTTAACATCTTTAACACTGAAGCTGGGAACTCTGCCCTCATCTCATCTCATGATTCAAATTCTGCTGCTGTGATTTCAAATGCCATTGAGCAGTGACATTTGTCTGGTGTTATGTAAGGGGATGGGCATAAGTAGACTCAGCCCTTTAATAAAGGGAAGAGGAAAGACGTTTTGTGTCATGACATCTTAGATGGAAGTTTCAGAAGTTAATAAGTACAGCTGTATTCCAGTTGGCATTTTTTTCAAAGTATTTTCACATTATTATTTCATTTCATCCTCATTATGACAAATTTATAGATGGAGAGAAAGGTTCAAGAGTTTAGAGAAATTGCTTCAGGTTATACTTAGAAAGTGGCAAACTTGGTAATGAATCCCTATGCTGACTCAGATTTAGTCTTTTTCCTTGCATGCCAAGATCCCCTTTGAGAATATAACAAAAGTTCTTATCCAGTTCCCCAGAAAAATGCATCTTCACACATCTGGATTTAATTTCAGGGGATTCTCGGACCCACGCGAAGATCAGTGTTAGGCCCTGGGGCTGTGCATGCCAGTGCAACCCAAGGGGTAGAGTCTGCTTATCCTCTCCCCTGGAGCTCTGTGATACAATGATCAAGAGTTGAACTGAAAGTCAGCTTCTATATAACAGACAGACACTGCACTAACCTTGCAGTTATTAGGAGGTGAAACAGTCACTGCATTGGGAAGAGAATGCATGGGCCGTGTATCAGAGCTGATTGTGGAACTGGCTTTTAATACTATCTTAGACAAGGTTCCTTAATGTAAATGAACCTCTGCTTATTCATCTAAAATAATATAGATTATTTTACCTACCTCCCAAATATGCTATGAGAATCAAATAGAATAATGTATTCAGTACACTAAAGCACTGTACCAGTCTCTTAGAAGAAACTGAAGAAATAATAGCCATAATAGAGGACCCAGAAGGTGATATATTGGAAAGAAGCTAATATCTGAAAGGAACAGACTTGTCTTTAATCACATTTCACAATTTAATATCTCTGCAACCTTGGAAAATTATTTAAATTCTATATGCCTCAGGTTCCTCATCTGTAATATGGGGGCAATTTACACACTAAGTTTTTGCGAGGATTTGTGAGGATGGAAATAATGTAAAGGAAATGCCTGACAGTGTCTAGTACACTATAATCACCATTATTATTAAGAAGTTGAATAATAACAAATATCTGCAAACCTTGAGTAGGAAAGAGAACCAAGTACAAGGTACTATTATTTTTTTCTTTCTTATGCATGTCTAAATCTTAAAATTGATGTCTTCATATTCTTACATGAAATTCTTACCATTTTTACAATAACCTCACCAAATCAAAGTTGGCCTCAACTACAAAGGTTTAGGCTGTCCAACAACTCTAGAAATGTTACCCAGCAACAGTAAAATAATGGTCTAACATTTATAATATAGATCATATTGTAAAAATAATTTAACTCCAAAAAACTCCAAAAATTGTTGTTTAGACTTTAAAATCATCTTATCTTTGGATGACTGTTACAGGTTCTCTTATAACATTCCTCTAACTTCACTGCAATGGTTCCTGCTTTTGGAGAATTTCAAAGAAAAAAGCAATAATGAACGGGTAGGAAAATATTTAAAAATCAAAACCCATAGTTGAAATAAACTAGTAAGTAATTTTTCTTATTTATAAGGAATCACTATGGAATGTCTAAATAGTCTATTCTTGGGAAGCATTTGAAAGTGTGTAATTTTTTAAAAAATCCCTCAATTTTGGTATTTTTTATATACTGCATATATAAAACACACCTCTAGTAGTTGGGATTGCCAGACTTTAATTATGAAAGCGACAGTTACAATTTTGCTATCTGAAAGAATTCTACAAAAGACTAAAAAGGAATTTTTTTTTAATCTTTAAAGAATCTTTTTTTATTGTGGAATATAAAAAAGAACATAAAACATAAATTATAACTTTTCTAGTGGAAACATATGTAATCACCACCCAGACTAAGAACTACACTTGCTGGTACCTCTGAAATTCTCTAATTGTCCCACAAAGTAGCCACTGCCCTGACTTAATGGTGATCACATCTTTGGGTTGGTCTTCATTTTTAAAATTTGTTCTAATTAGTTACACATGACAGTAGAATACACTTTGGCACATCATACATAGAGTAAAATTTAATGTTCAATACCTAAAAGGCAGAGAAAAGAAAAACAATGATAACTGTTTTGCTGTATTTACTCGAAGACCATATTACCAGCAACTCAATCACCTGTGCCATAACAGCAGACCCTTAAGAAAGGAAAAATACCCCTGGGCCTCTGAAAGAGATAACTCAAAATGAATCAACTTTACTTATCCAAAATTCTTGGTGTAATTTCTTACTTTATTTATAGCTCCAACCAAGATGGTATCTTTTAGTTTTCAATTCACAGAAGATTAGACAAAGCAAATTAGAATGAAAAGAATAGTGACAATGAACAGAAGAAATAATAGTACTATAAGGTTATACCCATTAGCTAAGGGGGAAAACAACAAACTATTAGAAGAAGATTGATTGAGGCTGTTCAGGGAAGGGGCACAAAAACTACAACAAAATTGATGTACTAGTTGACAACTCAATTTCTAAAGTTAAATAGCAAGTACTATTTAGGACAGAGGAGATCCATTTGATTCATTTTATTTCTATTCTTAAAAGGTTAAAATAAAAGACTTTATCCTTAAACATTTTATATTTTGGCAACATTGAACATCTATCACCAATGATGTTGGTTAATGAAACATTACTAGTCTTTGCACTCCACCTCCCAATTATATTTATTTAAAAAAATGCAATGAACATCTCATTTCTAATGATTGCACACCCTTTATCTATCCAAGGTAACACTTTATTACATTAGCTTTCCTTCTCCCAACAATCAACTGGACTTGTAATACTGAAATTTAATGATCCTGAGCAATTAGATATTGCTAGCAAGCAAGATAAGAATTTTACAGACTCCTCTGTGTGTTCTTTATGAGAAAAATGGTTGGATGATGATTCTGTATAGGTGAATTTGTTGAGCTGACAGTTTAGAGCCAACATCAGCAGTCTGCCATATAAAACAGTGATTAACCTATTAAGATGCTCTGAAGAAGTTAACTAGACCTTGTTTATATATATGTCCTGTGAACAGATAAACTTGATCATCCCAATGTTGTTTATTAAAAAGTATATATTCTACAAAAAGTAATAAAAATATTTAAAACTATAACTTACCTCATCACTGTCAGGCTGTGAAAACACAACTGGCTGGCCAGTATCTGAAGTCTCCCTTATACTAGGGTGTAAGGGGATGTCTCCTGAAAGAGCCCACAAGACATTCTTTAGTTCCAGCAAGGTCTGTTAAAGGTGTTTGGAATTCTACTATTTGAACTTTGGAAAAAAATTAAATCTGAACAAAACTCATTTCAATTAAGCTGCATTATAACCACTCTTGAGTTAAGCTGAGTCATGACATCTTCAATTTGCTAAATCTCGGACAAAGGAATTTTTAAAAAATTAGGGGCAAAAAATTGCATGTGAGCACATGAAGGCTATGTGGCAGTCAACCAAGGGATGAAGCCTTGATTTGCTTTTCACTGGAGGTCTTTCGGCAAGGAATGGCTTAGGAAACATTTGTAAATGATTTCCCCCTGTTCTATCTGATAGTGAGTCATTACTCCACATAGCAAGAGGAAAAGATGCAGAGGCACAGTAGTCCAAACAAAGTACAACAAAATAACCTTTCTGATGTGGCAGATGAGTGAGCCAAGAGAAAGTAGGCCAATGTGTTTCTTCAGCTGTCTGCCTCTTTATCCCATAGAATCATCTTTCTTTTGCGATTTGCTAATCTATATAGCATTATATATGACTTATAAGTTTGAAGAGTTCTCAGGAAGTATATAATAAGAACCTCCAGTATATAGATAGTAGTTGGAGGGGTTACCTGATTTCAGTTACTCATTCCCAATCTCAACCTCTTTATAATTGAATCTGCTGCTTTAGTTCAAGGGGTACCCCTCTGGACTCTGTGACTGAATCAAAAGCGGGGAGATGGGTCCTGAGCTGGAACTCTAAATTATTTTTCCCATAACAATGTTAGACATGGCAGTCTGCAGAACTATCCAATTTTAGTGATCTGTAATCATTGTATCAGTGTTTCTGATACATTGTTAGATAACTGTACACTTGTGAGCCATTGGTTAAAATGTAATTTCCCAGTATGAGATTGCTTCTTTATGAGATGTTTCAAATTCTAAATAAATGACTTACAAAATTGCACCACTCATAAGTTAGGGAATTACAATATTGTCAATGTAATTCAATAATGTCACTATAATTACACATTTACTTTATGATATAAGTGAATGTCAATCTGTTATGTCATTATGCAGATTTGAAAAATTGAACCTTCTAGGTTAGTTAAATGAAAAACAGTTGCAGAATATAATTAGTGGCTATGATTATAGCAATGTATCAAAATATATCATTAGTATTCACCTGGTATTATAGTTGTTCCAATAGTGCAAATGTGTAATAACAATAACACATTTAACATTAACTCTTAGAAACTTAATTATAATAGAGAATGTTTTGAAATTCTTTGATCTCTAAGGGATCTTACTTTTTAACTACCTAAAACTAATAATTCATACCCTGTCTCCCTTATTTAGCATGTAATATCTGCCTTTGCCCAGAACAGAAACTCACTCACAATTAGAATATCAAAGTGTTTTTTTTTTTTTAAATTCCATTAAGTTGTGGATTTTTGAAAAATCATGTTTTACCCCAAGTGGGTTTTGCTCACTTAACACAATTGTTCTTCTTCTCACTAGTTCTAATCAATTCTTTAATTCAGGGCTGTGAATAGTGTATATAATATAAATTTCAGATGTCATATTTTATAGACATTAGCAAATACATAAAAAGATTATAGAGTAGAGGAAGAGGAAAGAGAGGAAGAAGGTAGTACTGGGCATTGAAATAGATCAATTGTTACATGGATTTATGAATATGTCCAAATGAGCCCCACAAATATGTCCAACTATAATACACTAATAAAAAAGAAAAAAGATTATAGAAGGCAGTAAATACTGTCATTCTAAAGCTGAAAAAATGACAAATACAGAAGTGATCAGGAAGGCATTTTTACTTATGCTTTAAGAACTGACACAGAAGTTGGATTTACCTCCCCATAGTTGGTAGAACAAATCTACTAAAAAAGTTGAAGAAAGGTTAACACACAGAATGGCACTGTACTAACATAATTTAAAACACAAAGCTGAAATCCACTCATTATTTTCTGTGACACTCTTGCCATGTCTCCACCCCACTTTCCCTTCTGCAAGTGCCACTGCAGAACTTAACCTAGAATAACTTACCTAGAACATCCAGATCAAGGGTCTGTGCTAACTTCCTTGCACCATCAGCACCAAAAATATGAGTTTTGTGTTTACACTTTGGACACTGGAAAACACTCATGTTTTGGACAAGACCAAGAACCTAGAATAACAAAACATATTGAAATTAAAATAAAATTATACCAGATTTTAATACATCATTTCAGCAAGTTTTTACTGAGTACCTTCTAGGTAGTGATACAATAGTGAGTTATAGACTCTACTCTCAAGGAACTCATAAGCCAGTGAGATATCAAGACATAGGTAATTAATACGGTGATAAGTGCTAAAAGTCATCGATAAACAGGGGCCACAAAAACTTCCTGGAAAGAATAAGAATTTCTGAGTGGCTTATAGACAATTGTTTCTTCAGGTTGTGGGTGGCAGGAGTGGGCAAGGCCTACAGCTGGAAATACAGGCAGAAGGAAAAGCACAGACCAAGGCAGCAAAATGTAACTATGTGAGCTCATATGGGCTGTAACCTAGTGTGTGGTCAAGACAGAAGATGGTTTGTTAAGGAAGGCCAGGGTCAGATGGTAGGGTGCCAAGTGCCATCTACATAATCTGGGACTTACTTATTTAGATACAAGAAACTACAAAGGTTTTTAAAGACAAAAAGATGATATCAAAGAGGTAATGCTACACAATCAGATTAGTCCTGATGACAATATGGAGAAAACAAGAGGGGACAAAGAGAGGAAAATAAATAGTTAAGAGGTTACCTCTGAGCTGGGGTTGTAGCCCAGTGGAGAGCACTAGCCTAGCATGTGTGAGGCACTGGGTTCAATCCTCAGCACCATGTAAAAATAAATAAAGGTATTGTGTTCATCTGCAACTTAAAAAAAAATTTTTTTTCAAAAGAAAAAGAGGTTGCCTGTGGGCAAAGTCTCATGGTCAATAATAGCTAACATATAACATATAACAACAACTAACAAACAGGCCCAAACAGTGTTTTTTTTACAGATCATATACTAGAATAAGTATTTTAAAGGGACTATCTTATTTACTTCTCACGGAAACTTTGAGTATTTTATCATCTCTGTTCTATCACTGAGAAAACTGAACTTGTCAGTTCTTATTAGAATGTTATTTTTTGAAACAAAATTTTGTAGTGATATAGAAAATTCTCATCTCTTTCTGGGTTTCTCTAGCTTCTGGCACAAAATAGATCCTTAATAGACATTCATTGAATAAATACACAGGCTCTGCAAATATAATCTGTATTCATGATCCTTTTAATCTTACTTTCTTATTGATGAGAAGCAGTGACTCTCTTCCAGAATAAGAATCAGAACACCACATCAGAGGCTTAGAAATAACAATGTCTGTATCATCCTATCAATTCCACCATAAGATCCTCACTGCAGAAGATTAGAGCATTTACATATAAAATGAAGAATAGCATTGGGAGTCCATAATGAAACAGACAAGAAGGTGATAAAATGTGTTATTTTTTTGGAAAGAGGAACAGAAAAGACTAAGGTTGCCCACAACACATATAAATGAAGATAAACAGTGAAAGACATTAATCTGTAGCAAAACATATTCCAAGCATCTAATATATATATCCTTTTGTTGATGCAAAGTATCACAAAAATAAATTACACTGTGTTTTGGTAATTCAGCACCAACTCTAGAAAGCTAGAAGAAAACGCAGCTTCTTATCAGAGCACTTATTTTTTTATTCATTATGTCCATATAATATACTCATTGCTTGGGCAGTTTTTCTGCCATTCATGTTAAATGTTATATATACCCTGATTGTAAGGCTTTCAACTTAAACATAAGAAATATCATTCAATAAAAGAGATCATGAAAAATATTTACAGACAGTGAAAAATCTAGGTAAGGCATATTTCATCCCGCAGAGAACAGGAAAAGCCTTCTTGCCTCGGAATTTCTTAGACTTCCAAAGACATAAGAGGCAAGAATATATCTGCAGTTTGTGTGATTTATTCCTCATTATCAAATTATTCTCTATGGATTGTATAAATAATCTTATATTCTCTACAGACTACATAAATGTCACAGACATAAAATATGAAACCACAACCAAACAATATTTAATGCACTCATTATATACCAGTAACCAGGTTAAACACAAATGCTAGCATACAGTGGTGAGCAAAACAGACTTGATGCTGGCCCCCTTGAACCTTGAGCTCTAACTGCAGAAATGGATCAAACAAAACACACTTATCTGGAAGCAAAGCACAGAGCATATGAGAGAGCAGAAAAGAGAAGACTCAATCGACTCTAGAAGTCAGAGAGGATTTCTTTAAGGCAACATTCAAACTCAAAGGTACAGGATAACTAGGCAAAAAACAGGAAAAGGGAAGAAAAGTATTCAAGACAGAAAGAGGGAGCACATATCTACCTTCAAGAAATTGAAAGGCCAGTCTTGAGGCCTTGGGGGTGTGGTGTGAGTGGGGTGATCAGGATGGCAGGTAGGGCTTGTGGGCCACATTCAGAGTCTGGGTTCTATAATGAGTAACAGAAGCCACTAAGGGTTTCAAGTAACAGAGGCCAAGGTAGTTGTAGTGGACTCACAACTATGTTCCCTTCTAAGATTAAAAAATAATAATAATAACGGAAAAATCTGTGTCTTTGTGTGTTTATTAAACAAACACAAATTCAGGGCTGTGTGCTCCAAAATCAACCATGGAGAGGTGATCATTTTTAGTGCTATCTAAAATATATCCAATTCTCCTCCTGGGAACAAGGTTAGGACTTTCCTCCTTACAATCAGGTGAGGACATGTAACTTATTTTGGCCAATAAAAGGTGAGCAGAAATGCCATATGTCACTTCCAGGCTTAAGTTTTAAGTGTTAATTTCTCATTATCTTTCCTTATCCTGGTGCCTGCAAGCTTCCAGATGGGAGCTGCTCTGTGAGTCTAGGTGCCAGAGTTAGAACAATACAGGGCAAATGTTGAAGCCAAACCACAATGGGCATGTAGCAAAAGAAAGGAAACTGGTGTGGTTTTAAACCACTGGAATTTAAGGATTGCTAACACACATGGCCTATCCCATCTTGGCTGATACAGAAGTATATAAAGAAAATATTAGAATTCCTATTTTATGATTTCCTTTTTAATTTCAAATTTTGTGTTTTATAATAAAAGTAAAATTAATTCAGTAATATATGTATATCATAGACTATATATATATGCATGTATATATAACAAATATTCATATATTGGGATATATGCTCAAGCATCATTTACTGTTAAGGATTCATAATCAAAAAGTTAGGAGATAAAGAACCTCTGTATGTTTGAGAGCCAGAGTTTTAGACAACAACATTTGGTTCTATTATGGCTAATATGTAACTTCTTTCAGTTCAAGGATAAATGCCCCAGTAATGCTTCCTTAGTCATCTTGAATAAACTAATTCCACTTAACTCTAGAATTTCTCATTGTAAGAATGTCTCAGATGTATATCACTTCACTTGATTAAAAAACTGGTTGTGATGAAACACCAATTTATAAAGGAGATAATATAGCACTGCATGTTAACTGCATATTCACATGGAAAATAATGAATCTTAACCCACTACTCACCACATACACAAAAATTAATTCCAGGTGAATGTAGAGTCAAATGTAAAAACGTAAAACAATAACACTTTTAGAAGAAAATAGGTAGAGGCAGGCATAGAACTATAGAAAAAAAAAAAAACACTGAACATCAACTCAACGTTTTATTAACTAGAACTTCATTAACAGAGTGAAAAGGCAAGCCACAGAGCAGGAGATGGTTTTACCTGAAATATTTAAGTATATAAAGAACTCTTCTAAATCAATAAGGAAGAGTCAAACAATACAATAAAAATCAGACACGAGACTTAATAAGCACTCCATAAAAAAGGATATCCAAAGTATATTCATGCTTAAGAAAACTTGGAATGGAACCACCCATTTGACCCAGCTAGCCCACTCCTCGGTTTATACCCAAAGGACTTAAAATCAGCATACTACAATGACTCAGCCACATCAATGTTTACAGCAGTTCAATTCATAATAAAAAAACTGTGGAACCAACTAGATACCTTTCAACAGATGAATGGACAAAGAAAATGTGGTACATATACACAATGGAATATTATTCAGTCTTAAAGAAGAATGAAATTTTGGCATTTGCTGGTAAATGAATGGAACTGGAGAATATCATGCTACGTCAAAGAAGTCAATCCCCCCCAAAACCAAAGGCCAAATGTTTTCTCTGATAAGTGGATGCTGATTCATATTGGGGGAATGTATAGGGAAGAATGAAGGAACTTTGGATTGTACAGAGGGGAGTAAGCAGAGTGGTGGGGCGGGTAGGGATGGGAAATAATTTCTAAAAATATTTATCACTGTCAAAAAATGAAAAAAAATATGTAAATAAAAGTAAAATAAAGTAAAACAAAGTACATTAATGCTTGAGACTGGCTTTCAAAAGATGAATGTCAGTATAACAAATACAAAAACAAACACCAAATGTTGATGAGGGTGTGCTCATTTTTCAAGTGGATTGTTTGCTATTGATCTGAGTTACTTATGTAATTTGGATACTAATACCTTATAAAATGTATGGTTTGCAAATACTTTCACCCATAGATTATCTGTACCCTGCTAATTGTTTCCTTGGTTGTGCAGATGTGATCATATTTGTCTATTTTACATTTGGTGCCCATGCTTTTGGGTTCATCTCCAAAAGATCACTGGTCAGAATGACATCAGAGAGCTTTTCCCTCATGGTTTCTTCTAACAATTTTCAAGTTTCAAGTCTTACATTTAAGTCTTGGAGCCATTTTGAGTTACTTTTGTATACACTGTGAGATAAGGGTCTAATTTCATCCTGCATGTGAATATTCAGTTGTACCATTTACTGGAGGGACTATACTTTCCCCCATGTGTATTCTTAGCACTTTTGTCAAAAAACAATTGGCCATAAATGCATAGAATTACTTCTTGGATGTCTATTCTACTTCTTGAATACAAACAACGTATATGTTCACTTTGTAAAAATTTATTGTGCTATGCACCTAGAGTTTGCACCTTTTAACTAGGTAAATCATAGTTCAATAAAAATTTGCTTACATAAAGAGGTAGCCATGAGAAGAATGGTATAAAGCAATAGAAGAAATAACTAAAACAATGGTATTACTCATCTCGTATACCTGCACACAAAAATAACATCTGATTTACATAGAAAATACTCTAACAAGAAAGTAGCAGTAAAGTTAAGATTAGCTGCTTGGGAGAAACAGTCTCCTGTTCTTCCTAACTAACACTACAATGAAAGACTTGAAACAAAAGTCTAATACCAGAGAAGCTGTGAAATGATAAGGTTATAGACCTGCAACATCCAATCAGATAATCATTTGTCTCCTGGGGTTACTAACCACTTGAATTGTGGCTGGTTAGAATTGAGATGTGTTGTAAGTATAAAATACACACTGAATATCAATGGCAGTATGAGTAAAAACATGTAAAATATCTCAATTTTTTTAAGTTTATAAGTTTTATTTTCAATATTATTGGTCAAAGAATATCATGAACACACACAAAAAGCATACTCAAATCTTAAGTGTATGGCTGAATGAACTTAATAAAGTACAACCATGTTACTAAAATCCTGCTAAGAAATAAAACATTATTGATTGTATCCTTTGCTGAGAAAAAGCTTTTTAGCTGGGGATATAGCACAGTTGGCAGAGTGCTGGTCTCACAAGCACAAGGCCCTGGGTTCAATCCCCAGCACCACACACACACACAAAAAAAAAAAAAAAAAAAAAAAAAGCTTTTTAGTTTGAGTCCATCCCATCTATTGATTCTTGTTTTGAATTCTTATGCTTTGAGAGTCTTGTTAAGAAAGTCTGATCTGAAGCCAACATGATGAAGATTTGGGCCTACTTTGTCTTCTATTTAGTGCAGAGTCTCTGGTCTAATTCCTAAGTCCTTGATCCATTTTGAGTTGAGTTTTGTGCAGGGTGAGAGATAGAGGTTTAATTTCATTTTGCTGCATATGGATTTCCAGTTTTCCTAGCACCATTTGTTGAACAGGCTATCTTTTCTCCATTATATGTTTTTGTTTCCTTTGTCTCATATTAAGTAACTGTATTCATGTGGGTTTGTCTCTGTGTCTTCTATTCTCTACCATTGGTCTGCCTATCTATTTTGATGCCAATACCATGCCGTTTTTGTTACTATTGCTCTGTAGTATAGTTTAAAGTCTGGTATTGTGATACCTCCTGCTTTACTTTTCCTGCTCAGGATTGTTTTGGCTATTCAAGGTCTCTTATTCTTCCAGATAATGTGAAAAGAGAGCCTACAGAGTGGGAGAAAATCTTTTCCACATGCACTTCAGATAGAGTACTAATCTCCAAAATTTATAAAGGACTTACAAAACTTTACACCAAAAATACAAAGAACTCAATCAATAAATGGGCCAAGGAACTGGACAGACACTTTACAGAAGAAGACATACAGGAATTAATAAAAATATGAAAAAGTGTTCAACATCTCTAGTAATTAGAGAAATGCAAATTAAAACTACCCTAAGATTTCATCTTACTCCAATTAGAATGGCTATTATCAAGAACACAAACAATAATAGATGTTGGCATGGATGTGGGGGAAAAGGCACACTTTTACACTGCTGGTGGAGTTGCAAATTGGTGCAGTCATTCTGGAAAGCAGTATGGAGATTCCTCAGAAAGCTTGGAATGGAATCACCTTTTGACCCAGTTATCCCACTCCTCAGTTTATACCCGAAGGACCTAAAATTAGCATACTCCAGTAACACAGTCACATCAATGCTTACAGCAGCTTAATTTACAATAGCTAGATTGTGAAACCAACCTAGATGCCCTTCAACAGATGAATGGATAAAGAAACTGGCATATATACACAATGGAATATTATCCAGCCACAAAGAAGAATAATATTATGACATTTGCAGATAAATGGATGGAACCGGAGAATATCATGCTAAGTGAAATAAGTCAATCCCAAAAGACCAAAGGCCAAATGTTTTCCCTGATAAGTAGATGATGATATATAATGGGGGAGGGGAGTGGGGGGTGAGAGAAGAATGGAGGAACTTTAGATCACATAGAGGGAAATGAGAGGGAGGAGTATGAAAAATGGTGACTGAGACAGACATTATTACCCTATGTGCATGTATGATTACATGCATGGTATGAATCTACACTGTGCACAACCATAGAAATAAAATGATGTACCCCATTTGTGTACAATGAATCAAAATTCAGTCTGTAAAAAATTTAAAAAATTAAAAATAAATTAAAAAAGAAAACATTGCCAGCACCCTAGAAGTTTTCTTGTTATCCTTGAAAATACTTCCCAAAAGGTATATATGCTAACCTGATTTCTAACACCATAAATTAATTTTATCTGGTCTTGAACTTGACATGAATGCAATCATGCAACGTATTCTTCTGTATACATGTGATTTATCCAGCTAAATTATTATATGTAGTTCATTTTCATTGAGTTCCCAAATTTCATAATCCATTCTCCTATGGGATCATTTGGGTTATTTTCAGGCTTTGGATATTATAAATAATGCTTCTATGAATGTTTTTATATGTCCTTTCATCAGGGGTTGGGTATTAAGTTATACCCAAGCTGTCCTTTCCACTATGGTTGTAATTTGCATTGCCATAATTATTAATGAAATTGAATTTATTTTAAAATTTATTGGTCATTTTCATGTTATCTTCTGTAAAGTGCCTGATTAGGTGTCTTGTCTATTTTCTTCTGTTTTCAGGTGCCTAATTTCACCCATTTTCTTGTTTTTTATTTTTACTTTTAAAAACATGGCTACTAAAAATTTATAAGTTATATTTATATACAATCTATTTTGATAGTCATCCTATTTAAAGTTTCAAAGTCCTAAAGATGTCCAAAAATATTTTATCAGGTTCTGTAATTTATTATAAATATTTTAAAACGTTTACTTTCAAGAATACTCAAGACAGATTAAACTATCAAGTTTCTTTGCTTTTAGCTGGAATCACATCAACGAAGAATGATAGTGCTCTTATGCAGTTATCTCATTCTGTGCAGAAGCTCATACAACAGTTATATACATGAAACTCCATGTATAGTTGTACAGACATACATATGCATATATTATGTATCCTATATTTAGTTAATTAAAAAAGAGAAATTAGTTAGTAAGTAACACATGCAGACTGTGTGGCAAACAGCTCTTTCAAAATAGGGTGAGCTGGAGAAAAACCTAAAAGAAAAGTGTGAGCATTAAAAAGCTTAGAAAACACTGCTCTTATTCATTTAAGAGCAATCCTCTATAATCACTGAGGTTTTGAATGAGGGAAACTAATAAACTAAGGAAGAACATTAGAATATTCATATTCCAATTTTGTTCATAAAATTTTTTCTCTCTTAAATAGGAAAGAATTCATTTCTACATGGCCCCCACCAAAAGTCTTACATTTTATGAATAGTTTATGTATTGTTAAGCTGTTTGTTTATTGTAGAGCTATTGTGTATATCCTTTGATAGCAGAAACATTACAGAACAGACGCTTTGCTATAGCTTAATTTACATAATGCCATTGAGATGCAGCTGTAAGCATGCTCAATCATTTTTTAATGCCTCATCAAAGTATAAGCTCCTTTTTTCTTTTTACCTCAGCTGATTTTACTGAAAGAAAGCTAACATCAGCCACCACAAACATTTTATATATTATTCTTATGTTATTTCAATCCATCATTGGCTCAGAAGGGTACTTCTTTTATTAACTTTTTAAAAATTAACTCTCTTGAAATATCAACATTGGTCTGAATATTGGATTTTTGTGTCTAAATGTACTGAATTAAGTAGGCTAAAAAGGCCCCAATTTTAATTTCTTCTTGGCATTTTAAACGCAGATTCAGGTAAGTAACAAGCAAGATTTTCAGGCTACTATATAATTCAATTTCTCAAGGTTACAATCAGGTTAAATGCTTGCTGGTTGGAAACTGTCATAAAGATTAAAAGCTATGTTTCAAGAAAAAGTAAGGTGGAAAAACTCATTGTTAAGTAGAGAATGAATAATAATAAATGAAAAAGATTAGATTCATAAGGGCTTTTCAGTTTTCCATTAGCCTTGAACCAGTTTTTGGAAGATACCTGAAGCATTTCTACAAATATTATAATTTTAAAAATGAGACATGTGTTCTTGTTTTCTCTTTCAGAAGAAGTGGTCTGACCTGGAAAGAACAACAGTAGGGAGGCATGCATCCATGTTCCTCTCAGGGACCAACTAAGTAGCTGTGGGACCATGAGATACAACTAAACTTCTCTATTCCTTGAATTCTTAATTTCTAAAATGAGGATTATAATGATCTCTAAAGTCTACCACTATAACAATGACATTCAGAGCTACCATTTATAGTACTAGGTACTGAGGTCATGCTACATACTGCAAATATGTGCCACAATGACCAATGAGATGGGTATTGCCATCTTTATTTCATGGAAGGTAACAGTGAAGCTAAATTATTTATTCAAGGTTACACTATAAATAAAAAAAAAAAAAAAAGCCAAAATCCAAACTATTTAGGTTACTGGTTTGTATGTGGAAGTCACCAAAAAGATGAAAATGGATGAGGATTTTGTGCATGGAATTAGGTAGCCTGAGACAATGAATGTCAACATGGTTTAGTAACATAATTTAACATAATAATTAAGAGCACAGTTGCAGGGAAGTCCAGATTAGAACCATCAACTTGCTACTCGGTGCCACAGCCAAGCCTTGAACTTCACCCTCTTCTCCAAGATCCTGAGCATGAAACTCCCTTCCCCTTAATCCTTGCTATACTCTCTGGCTGTCAACAAAATCTATTGATCCTTAATTCCTCTCCATTTTTTAATCCATCATTTTCCTGCTTAACTGAATAACTGGAACCCCAATGATAAGCAAATATAATGAAGACTCCTCCTATATCCTAGAATGTCTCACCCTGTGATATTCCATGGTGCCTACAGTACTAAACTTGAACTCTGGATTATCCACAGAAATTACAGTTAAGAATGTGGGGTCTAAGGGTCAGAGTCATATCTCAGTGGTACAGTAATTTGTCCAGCAAGTGAGCTCAATTTCCAGCAACCCCACCCCCACCCTTTAGAAAGGTGGCTTTAGAAAGCAGCAGGCTACTTGGTATAGGAGCCCACTGGCCCTCTAAATAGATAGTTAAATTTATGTGAGTATATAATCTGCAAGATGGAGGAAATAATATACTCTACCTCATAAGGTTTTTGCAAGGATGAGTTTAATTAATCTAAATCACATAAAAGAGCATCCAAGTTTAAAGCACATATGAACTGAGAGATCCTGTGGCAAGACACAGATGAACATACATCTTCATCTCTAAGAAGTAATTATGGCTAAGACGCAGAATGCTATCTGGTCTTATAAAAGTTATCACTGAAGAAAGTCATTTTTTTAAAACTTGTAGAATTACCCAATTGTGAAGAAAGAAGCCACACATGGTATATCATAGGCAAACCAGTTAAAATGTATTCCTATAAAGAATTTAGACAGTATCTTGTAAGGCCTCCAAAGGTAATACAGAAAGATTCTTTAAATATATCTGCATTAGTTTGTTTTTCATTGCTTTAACAAAATACCTAAGGTAGGATAACATTTTAAAGAAAAGAGGTTTATTCAGCTCATAGTTATGAAGATTAAAGGGCATGGCTCTGGTGAGAACATCATGGCAGATGGCAGGAGCTTGTGGGAGAGGACTGTATTGCCAAACAGGATTGTATTGCCAAACAGAAAGGTAGATACTGATTCAGGGGTTAATCTCACTCTTGTAACTCATTCTCAAGAAAGCTCAGGGTCCCCATCTCTTCCAGGAGCATGTCTCCAATGACTGAAGGACTTCTCACTAGTTCCCCACCTCTTAAAGATACCACTGAAGACACAAGTCTCCAATACATGAGCCTTTGGAAAACAAACCACATCCAAACCATAGAATATCCTAGAGAGTTAAGTAGAACCACTTGATGATCATATAGGAAAAACTATGCTCAAGAATGAAAAAGAATAAATAAATCACTTGTCTCCACCTCCATGTAAGAATATCTATTTTTTAATTTTAGTGCTGTTATGCCAGAGAATTAGGTAAAACAGGACTAACTAGATGCTAAAAAAAAAAACTCTATGATTGACACAAAACACAGGAGTTCTGAAGGCATTCAGGAATGAAGACATGGCACTTATGATTCAAATCAATAGCTTTTTTTCCATAAATGATTACTTTGCCAGAAAAAGAACAAACGACAATTCTGATCTTCATTGTCAAGAAGGTGTTTCACATAGTAACTTGTAGGATCTTCGGTAATGAAAATGGGATATGAAAAGAAAATAGTGATAAGAAGTGTCTATTTGAGGTTCTAAGATCATCTAATTTTTCTTAGAAGGCAATATAACCGTTAACCTTTACAAATTACTAAAAGTTCCAGAACAAAGTAGGATTTTTGTTTCTTTGTTTTTAGTAGAAAAAGTAAACCAATATCTTTCTTATAGAAAATAAACAACTATTTGCAAGGCTGACAGTTACAGAATTTTTAGAATTATTTATTAGGAAACAAATAAAGTAAATGACCAATATTAGGCTTTAATCTACACATTTATTGTGAGACTAACTATGGGATAGACACTGGCTGCTCACCAAAATCCATGGTCTCATCTTCCTTGGCACATAACTCAACTACATGTATGTGTTGGTCTCCTTGGGGTAACATGACTGAGTTTCACCTAGTGGAATGTAAGTAGAAGTTTCTGTACCGCATTTAGGCCTGGTCAATAAAAATTTCCATATACATGCGTCTGTATTATGTCTTTTCTTCCAAGATGACTAGAATAAAGATGATCCCAAGGATGACCTTAGAAGTCACTTGTGAACATGGCAGAGGCACCAACAGCCTAAATGACCACGTGGAAGGCTTCCCTGATCATCTGTTAATCTACTAGTAATGTTAATGTGAACCAAAAATAAACTTTTATTGTATTTGCATCATTATATATTTTGAGGTCTGTTTGAAACAGCAATTAGCTCACCTTAATTCAAAGTTTAAATAATGCAGATTTTTTGAATCTTAATGACTTTATCAACCTAAGAGCTCTTTATGAGGAGGATGGTTCAACTAAAATACTCAAAATTAAGGAAATCTCAAACAGTATTTATCTAAATGTTTAAAAATTTCTTGTCAAAATTCTTATTAGCAAATAATGCCTTAGTCAAAATGTCTAAGCCCACACATAAACATCTATGAATTACAAACGTATCTGTTTCCATAACATCCTATAAAATAATTATAATAAGGGACATTAATTATTTGACATTATATCAACACTGAGTGTTCAGATTGTGCCAAACACTATAATGAGTCATTTAGCATTACATTATCTTCTTTGTTTCTCATCTCAACTCCCTGAGGGAAATACTACTATAATCCCCACATTATGAATGAGAAAACTGAGGTATAATGTCACTCACTCACATCGTAAGAGTTACAAAATGACACAGCTGGGATTTGAACTCTACAATTCAAACTCTTGAGCTCATGCTCTTCACTACTAGGTAACAATGTCTCTGAAAGTAAAGTGTCCTATCACCCCAAAATAATAAAATTTGGAGAATAATTTAATTTGAAACTAAATGAAACCAAAATGAACATTAAATAAAGAACTCTCTAGGGGCTGGGTTTGTGGCTCAGTGGTGGAGCCCTTGCCTAGCATGTGTGAGGCATTGGATTCAATCCTCAGCACCGCATAACAATAAATAGAATAAAGGTCCATTGACATCTAAAAAAAAAAAAAAAAGAATTCTCTAACTGGTTAAAAAATATGAATAATTAGTGGTTCTATGCAATGCAAATTATACTAGATGCAAATTATAATAGAAAAGCCAGGACCAAATTGCTTTCTCTATCAGTCTCTTCCTTGAAAAACAGTATTAAATCATAACCCTCACAAGTGAATAAAGGCAGAGATTCATGAGTGAGAATCTAACCTCTTATTTCTAGTTTGCTATCATCCTGATCAGAAAACTAGTCCCTGGTAGATTTATTAATGGCAACATAACTGTCAACATTTCTTTGATTTCTGCCTTTTTGGTTCAACCCCTGACTCCCATGCAGTCAGTTACCAAGTTTGCCAATTCTTCTTTGAAAATGTCAGATACATTCAATTCCCCTTTCCATGTTCACTGCCATTGTTTTAAATCAGACTGTCTATCACACTGCCTATCACCTATGCCAGTGTTTTTCTAACTTTTTTTTCCCCCTAGGACTGGGGACTAAACCCAGGGACACTTTACCACTGAGTCACACCTCCAGGTTTTTAAATTTATTTTATTTTTAAATTTTGAGACAAGGTCTCACTAAGTTGCTGAGGCTGGCCTTGAACTTTCGATCCTTCTACCTCAGTAATAAGTTGCTGGGTTTACAGGCATGCACCATTGTGCCTGGTTTTTCCCCACTTTTTATATTGTCTTCCTGTTAAGAGAAATATTTTATATTTTGACCCTGTATGAATGCATATATATGTGCTTTTATAACTGACATCAAATCTTTATGAAATAAGACTTTCTTTTCTTAAGAGCAATACACTCTAATATTGTTTAAAAACTCTGGTTACATTTCTCACTATATTGATTTCACGGTGGGTCACACTAGCAGTGTGAATAACGAACTGTTGCAAATGCTTCCTTAGTGCTATCATGCTCTCTTGGCTCCTGTGCTCTCTATTTACCTCCACCAAATTAAACTTTTTAAAGTGCCATCCTAACTATGTCTACTTCTTTATCCAGCATTCTTTATGGATCCCTCTTAAAATCTAAACAATAAAGTCCAAATCCCTTGGTCTATCAGAGACATACCTCAACACATCACCCCAACTACAAAGTGAACAATCTTAACTGTAATGTGTGCTTTCCTGATTCTTTTCAGATTGAATTCCAATTGAGTCCCTAGATATGTCTGTGATATGTCTAGATATGTCTCATTCAGTATATCTTTAGTGAGCAGCTGTACGACCCTATGCACAGAGTGAAGCAGGTGGTCCCTGAACTCACAGAGCTTACAGTACAGTACTGTAAATGAGAAATTACTGACAAAAGGAGAAGCAGAGTATAGATGGACTACAGAAAGAACTCACCTAGTCAATGGCAAGAGGCCCTAAGTCTCTCAGAGAAATAGCCATTTGCTTAGTCTAAGTACCAAAGGATTTCCCAAGTGAAAAGTGAGGATAAAATGTTTTGAGCAGGAAAACATCATGTCAAGGGGTCTGAGAAAAAAAAAAAAAGTATGTAAAAATTCAAAGAAGTAGAAGACAAGTTTGGCTGCGGCAGAGAAAATTCAAGGCAAAGCAGTTCGTCAGCCTGGGGAAAATGGAACAGTATGTTGTAGCTGATGTTATCCTAGATCGAAGTATTTACCATGACAGCCTGTGCCAGGTATCTGATCATTTACAAAAGTTTAAGGCATGTTTTCTTGCCATCCAAGAACTCACATTCTTCTGTTAAAACTGATAAGTAAACCTGTAAGTGGAGCCAAAGTAGATATACGTACAAGTAGTTCAGGGAAAGGATTCTTAACTTTTCCTGACATTTTGGGAAAAGCTTCCTAGGGAAAGCAATACCTGGACAGAAATTTGAGAAATGATATGAGTTCCCAAGCTGACAATGACTTATAAGGCAAACGACCAGCATATACAAAATTACAGAGCCATGAAAAAGAAAAAAGCATGGCTTTTCCATGATGTTATTCCTGATGGCCCACAGGAGAATTGTGTTTTCATGCTCCTCAGAATTTAGAGTCCTTGCACCACAATGGAGTTAGTTGGCAGGCTGAGTAAGTACTTGAAGAAATAGGCTTCATCTTCTTTTTTCTTTATTAAGTCACAAAAGGAAGCCTATCATAGTACTGCATTTATAGATAACACTCAATATCAGTAAATATGTATTTGTGGAATACATAAATAATTATTTGTTGAATTAAAATTAACTAAGTGATCCCTTATGTGAATAAGAAAGTAAATATATTGTAAGATACTTTTCAGGGGCTGGGAGGAATATTACCAAAGAAGGAAGTGAAATACCAGTGATTCAAAAACTCAAATGGTAGGGGAAGAACTCCAAATCAAGGGGCCTGGGACTCCCTCGTAAACCACGGTGATAAAAAGGGGTGAGAATGATGCGACACATAAATTATCTATTAAAAATGTGTAAAACTGAATGTTTTTTTATTTTTAAAAATTGTTACCTATAAATACTGACATAGTTGATATCATTTCAGCAGAGAATAAAAAACTTAATAGTTCATCTCTTCTTTTCCTTTTAATATCTATGTATTGAGTTTTAAGAAATCATTTAAATTATCTTCAGCAGACATTACTAACTCATTACTATCCATACCAATGAATTCCAATGACATCATTGTTTCCATGGTAACTAATGCACTTCAAAGGGGGGAAAACAGAACAAGACTAGAAACCAAGGGAAAAATGGAATAGAGTGGAATAAATAAAGCATAACATCTCCTTTGCATTTATGGAACACTTTCTAATATCAAACACTTTACCATTATTTAGACTCTGAGGCTTTTAAGAGCCAGGGGGATCTTAGAAGTGATCAAATCTACTTCTCACTTTCCAGTCAAGATTCCCTTCTCAAGGTAGCTGCACTATAGTTGTCAAATCACATATAGAGCTCATTGTCAAAGAGTTCTCACTCATTTACTTGTAAATGTTGTTGAACATCTATTTTGGTCTACAGGTTTAAGAAATCATTAAGATAGTCTACCTCTTTTTAAAAAAAATTTTGCAGTTGAGAGGACAAATAAAATATGGGTGAAAAAAAAGAGGGCTATAATAAAGATATAGGAAGACATCCAAAAACACCAAAGGGAGGAATTATTAATTCCATCTTGGAATCAGTCTTGGATTACACAGCTTCGTTACTTATTTCTACTCCCTTTCAGTCTCACACACCCACAACCACATCCTGGACCCTGCCATGACCCAGATCTGCTCCAACTCTGTAAATCTGAACTCCAGCATTAACTGTTTGATCTCAAACAGTTCTTTTTTTCTCTCTAAATAATGCCTGAAATAGCCCTATGAGCCTTATGTAGCCCATCATCCTTCACTTGAGATACTTCTTCACACATTCCCTTGCTAACAGCCTCAACTTTTATCCTGCAATAGCCTAACCTGGATTAGTGACCACACCTTTCCCCCTCTGTTATGTTCTAAAAGGATTATCAGTTCTACTTCCTGTCTTAGAGCCTAGAGAAAATTTTGTCAGAACAGTATGAGGCTGTTTACCTTTTTCTTTAATAGGTAGTAAGTGCCAAGGGCTGTCAGTAAGTGAAAATTAACACCTGAACTAAAAGGTAGACATGTTAAAATTGGCAACTACAGTTACCAGACTCCCAGCTAGAAAAGTCTAGTAGTCTAGTAGGACCTGCCCCATAGCCACTGCCACCTCAAATGACAGTGTCAGTTGAAATGGTCTGTTGGCGCACAAAACGATAATTGACATGGTTATAAAACAGGAAAAAGTTATGACTCCTGCCCTTCTAAACTTTTTTCCCCTCAAGGACTTCATGATTTTTTTTTCTTGTTTTGCACTTTACCAACTGAGCTATATCCCCAGCCCCCTTCGTGATATTTTGAATGAGCTAGATATGTGTGCCTCCATCTCCCCGATACAGAATGCGAAGTTAAACATTTACTTATACACAGAAAGAATGGCTATTACTCTAACCTTGAGGTGATCTTAACAGACCATGGGCCCTGATACCTAATTTCTGCCAGAAAGAACGACCTGACAGATTACTTATAAATCCAGAGTCATCATTTTTTATATAAAGCCCTCTGTCTAATTTTTGCTAACATATTTTAAAAGATCATATAATAAACAAACCTATTTAGCTATCTGGGTAGGCAATAGCATTTCTAATTTATCTTGGAGGACATAATATAAAGTCACACTGCTCAAATTAGATGCTTTAGAGATAAAGTTTTCTATTTGAGATGATCATTTGGATACCATTGCTTTAAAGTTTTCTAAGCTAAAATTCACAACATAGAATGCTGACCCTAAACTACTTGCCAATCACAATTTTACCCTTGCTAGTGAAAAATAGCCTCAGATTACCTGGAAGGTAAGAGTTAAAGTGTCTTCCTTATTAGGCTCAATTTTCTTCTCTTTCTTTTTTTCCCCTGTGGTGCTGTATGGATGCTAGGCAAGTAATCTACCATTGAACCACAACCCCTCACCCATTCCCAGGCTACTTGATTTTCACCAGAGCATGTTGATCCAACCCAGAGCTTCACGTCTTGTCAATACACACAGCCTGTACTAACTGGCAAGGAAGTACAGGTACTTGTCCAGGAGGATCACCTGAATCCCACTATTATACAATTTTACACTTTTCAAATCTCCCCTGATAGATGAAAGCTTTTCTGAGAGTTCATTCATTCTAATACATTATTGGGTCTTATCCTGTGTCATGGTCTCATTGAAGTATCTGAGCACTTATAACTGATATAAGTATCAATTACAAATTCTTACCATGCCAAAACGAACACAATTGAGTATATAACTTGTGATGGGAAATAGGAGGTAGAGAGAATTATGAGATCTCTGAAGCTAATCCATGAGCTGAAAAGGCTCTGTTGTATAAACTTTAAATTCTATCCTTGAAGTAAGCAAGTCTACTAGATAGCTGAATAGATAGGAGTACCACCTTGGCTTGTACTGAGGTGCTTGCTCTAGTTCTCCTCTGGCACAATTTCCCTTGTTGAGGCACACTTGAAAGAGGAATCTTTTGTTTACTGTATAGAAGGTGAGAACACATTCAATATGTATAGTTTATTCTTTCTGAGACCCCAACAAAGATCTGTTCTGGTCTCAGCTGTTTCTCTGGAGCATCCAGTTCTTTGTTCACTTTATAGTAACCAAAAGGGTTTCAATGATGTCATGCTTCTTTCTTTCCCCTTGGCTACCAGAAAACTCAAGGCAGGCCTCTAATAGGTATATAAGTTCTAATAGCATGCATTTTTACTGACTTTCTATTCACTCTATCTGATTTAAATTATTGTATGTCTGTTTTATTATATTTTTACCTTGTTTAATTTTATCATATTATGCAGAAAATCCTGAAATATCTCTTAGAAAAGGTGGGCTAACTATGAGTTAAAATGTAGGAGACAACAAAAGGAATAAAGTAATCTTTTTTTCACTTGTTCTCCCACAAGTGATCTCTTCAAGTCTATCTATTTAAATAGTTTCCCAAAACACTCATCATTCTTTTTTTTGTCAGTGAAGGTTATAAGTATTTGAGAGGAGTAGTACTTCTTCAGAAAACTTGTATCAGGAGGACATTTCAGAATCTTTCTTAATTAATATAATGTGTAAACAAACAGGCACCTGTAAGAGCTTTTAAAGTGACCATAAATATAAACTAGGAATTTCATAAAAATTTCTCTACTGGACTAAATTAAAATTGGACTGTACTTTTCAATTACTTTCTCCTTCAGTTAGAAGAGTTTCGTTTTTCTCAATAATGAAGCTGTAGATGCTTACTGGCACATGGACTTTTCGAAACATCTCAGCACCCTTGTGTGCATCCATCAATGCAATGTCCTGGGGCGTGGAGACAATCACAGCACCTAATCAAAAGAGAAACAAACAATGCTATCTGTTATTTCTTCATGGAAACATTACTTCTAACATCATGCTACTTATGAGTTCCAAGAGTCTACTACATGAACTGGGTAATTCATACAGATTTTATATAAGTGAATAACAAAGATGAGGAAATGTCTACTTTGCTCTTGCCTGCCTTAGACTCCTCACTTCTAAACTCACAACTGACTGATCAGTGACTGAGGATCATAACTACATTACTGAATCCTCTTCACTAGCAATCATTCAGATGATGTGCTAGTGAGACATGCATAAGGGACGCCTCACTTCAAGAAGTTAATAATCTACCTGGGAGACCAAAAAAAAAGTTACAACATAAAGTGCTAAGTATTAGCAGAGATGTGCACAGGATGCTTGAAGTTATAAAGGAGGGACAGGAAGGAAAGCTAACTGGGACAGAGGTAAGAAAGGTAAAAAGCATTGGGGAAAAGTTTCAGGAAAGACGTTATTCCTAAGTGGAGGCCTGAAAGTTTATATTCTAGAAAACTTACACTGTAGAGATGGTTTCATGGGGGATAAACTGAGTGCTATGGCATAAATTCAGATTCAAAACAGTGGAGGCCTGAATTAAGACAGTACTGAAGTGACAGAGATGGAAGCTTCCCAAGATCTCTACTATTAGCCTTCAAGAAACCAAATGGTCACTGGGATGGATACAGAGTTTGTAGAAAAAGTGCAGTATGATTTTTCATTAAGTGAAAATAACAAAGGCCTGGTTATGATTGGCAGAGACTATGAATTTCTTAAATTTTGTGGTTTCCTCTACATTTGAATTTGTTTTTTTTGCAGTGTTAAGATGTGATTTCTTTTAGACAATAACCCCCAAATAATTAACAGAACATATAACAGATTAGCCAACACCTTTTAACTAAATACACAGTGCTAGGACATTTCAGAACCCCAAACCATTAAATTGGTACCAAGTTGCAAGGTTTATCATAGTTAATGAAAATAGAGAAAGGATTAACAATAACTGATTATACCAAATTGAGGTCAAATGACACTAAAAGTACTGTGCAAAGGGATATTCTGAAGAAATTAGAATAGAGAAAATTTGTGGGTGAAACATATTTTTATCAAGCATATGGTAAGTAATATAGGCATGCCAAACTTAAAACAAAAACCTGTGCAACAGTAAGCTACAAATTCATCTTGCAATCAGCATTTTCATTTCTGTAAAACTTCATCTTTCACATTAAATATCATTAATTTGAATTTTATTGATTTTATCAGTTCTCTTGCATTTGCTTTTTTATTTGTTTAGTGTTTTTAATTATATAAGAGCTATAAACTTAAGGAATTTGTGTTTATGTCTATTTAAGTAGCTCATTTTATAATAAAAATGAATCAATATAGGATATGGGGAGGAAATTACTTTTCCTTTAGGAGGATTTATATCCATTACTCAAATTTGAGATATGCCAGCTTTTGAATTCTAGCTCTGGCCCTATCTAGCTATTTGACTAATCTCGTACAAATAACTAAGAATCACTCTGGGTATCAGTTTTCTTTGCTGTAAAATATGTACTGGTCTCCAAGGTCTCATTTATCTCTGATTATATAATACAGCATTCCCACTTAACTATAAACATTTCCTAAACCACCCCTGTTCAACCTGACTGCCTTAATAATCTCATTAGGTCAGTGTGAAATGCTTCTCAATCTCAGAGCCATTGCCTGCATACATAGGGAGCCTCCTGAGCTCTTCCCTCTAAATCTTCTTCTTAATTATTTACTAGTATAGAGGGGGTCTCTACTGCATTATTTCTAAAAAGTACTCTTAGCTTTCATATGACATAAGCATGTTATTGCTTTAAACGTTCTTGTCTACTATTTGCACTATCATTATAAAATACAGCTTTATGATTGTTATGGTTTGGATGTGATTTGCCTCCCGGGGGGGTTCATTTGATAGAGGTTTGGTCCTCAGTGTGGTGACTTTGACGGGACAGAACCTTTGAGAGGTAGGTCCAGAACCTTTAAGAGATGCAGCCTAGTGGGAAGTAATCAGGGTATCGCTGGGGATGCTGTCCTTAGAAGAGATTAAGGTAATTTTCCTAGGATCCCAGTTAGTTCTTGAAAAAGTGAGTTGTTATAAAAGAGAGAGCCTGACCCTTGAATTTCTCAGACTTTCTGTCTCATTATATGATTCCTCCTCCCACAAGCCATGATGCCATCTACCATGATGTGATATAGCCAAGGGGACCCTTACCAGAGACCAAATGGATGGGGCTACCTGATTTTGGGCTTTCAGCCTCTAACACTACGAGCTAAATAAACCTATTTTCTTCACAAAATACCTATCCTTACATATTTTGTTATAGCAATGGAAAACATGTTAACACAATGGGCAGTTATGCTTATTTTCATCTTTTTACCAAATGATGCAATACCGTGCACAAAACAGACACTTAACAAAAGATCAGTGACTTAAAGACTTCCCTTTATTTTCAGACTCATCCATCTTAGATTACTGCAGCATGAATTCTTAGTAACTACTTAAACCAAGAGTCAAGAGTTATGAATTCTGGTTTTATTGACTGCATTATGTACTATACAACCTTGAAAAATTCACTACATCTCAATATATCTCAATTAACTCCTCTATAAAATTAACTTATTTCCATTGGTTCTATTTAAAGTGTTATTCCAAAAAAAGAATATGGAAGTGTTATATACATGTTCACTGACATTACTTTTGATAGCTATAAGATCCTAGAGAGAGGGATTAAAGCTTTCTCTGTAACCCTAACAAAATTACAAATAAGCATTCATTCTAGCTGAGATTCTTCAGTCTGAACTGCACATAAATTAATAACTTTTTGATAAGGACAACCAGCATGTCCCATTTAACACTCACAAAACATGTGAACATTTCATTGGAACTACCAACCACATTAATAGGAACTAACGACTAAGTCTTTAATAACAATATAATCAGCCTTTGACATACTGTCCTGATCCAACATAAATCACTACCTCTTTATGTTGTACTACAATGTAGTACATCATGTAAATAACCATTTCAAAGCCCAACAATGACATTCAGAATTCATGAGGAAATAAAACAAACAACAAAAAAAACCTCCAATAAAACTAAATTTAATCCTTAATCAATTTATACATCTTAACTCCAAATTTATAACTTTAAAGGAACTATGCCATTTTTTTCTTGTGAGTATCTTTCAGCTTAAAAGACCATTTCCAGAACCCATTATTACATTTTATCTTTATGGTTCTTGGCTTTTCTACCTATTAAATTTTAATTTTGTTCAAGGCTCATGAAATGTGAACCAATATGAACAAGCCTAGTACTTCCTTTATAACATCACTAATGATGTCACTTCAGTTTCATGATGTTAGATAACTTGTGCTCCCTCTACTGACCATAAGGAAATGTCAGCAGAAGCAAAAAGAATACTCACTTCGCAATAAATGTGATTATTTGGGAGATTGATTGCCCATTTCAAGAATCCCATCGAGAATTCTCAATCCATTTTCTAGGGTAAATGGCTAAGTCCAAGCATATAATATTGTTTAAATATATTTCCCAACTTGTAATCTGCATTTTATCAGCTGGCAGATTCTGAAAAAGGCTGTCTTGGTAGATTCTGAAAAATATGTCAACATTTTACAAAAAAATTTAGAGTACTCTCATAATTGTGAATTCTCTTGACTATTAAGAGGAAAATCCACAACTGCATACCTGGATTTGGGTCAGAGTGCAGAACAGTCAAACATTTAAAACTAATTATTCCAGATGTTAGGCTGATCATAATTACAGCAGTGTTGGAACTACTCAAGTATGCATTCTAGTCTTCAGGGCATAGATAGTATCTAATTCCTATGCCTGATTGAGAACTTCAGTGTTAGAACCTCATAAACATGTACAAAACCTGCTCAGAATTATACCTGAAGGACTAATTCTATATCTCACAACTACTGAGCCCATCAATGCAAAGCCAACTAAGACTTAAAAAAAAAAAAAATTAACTGCTATTCTTAATGCTCACAGTGCTTTTAATATTTAGTGCTACTGATTCTCTTTGATTTATTTAGAGATATGCTTGCAGCAAAAGACAATAATCAGAGGCTAGGGATATAGCTCAGTGGTAGAGTGCATGCTTAGCATGTGTGAGGTCCTGGGTTCAATTCCCAGCAGCATGAAAAGGAGGAGGAAAAAAGAAAAGAAAAGAAAAGAATCATTCAACTTCTGCTAGGTTAACATAAATAATACCAAATATCTTATGATTTTTTTTAAATTAACCGTAATGTAGAGGTTTTGGCAGTTTTTAGCTCTCCTCATTCCCCTTTAAGTTTCTGAATTATAAACATTATTTGCAAAAAGATCCAGGAAGCCCACTAATAATAGTATCAGCCTATGTAATACATGATTTAAAAGTAAATTTACCTCAAATATATTCACAGACTACACTTCAACAGGAATAATTCTTAGAAGAATCACTGTTGTGGATTCCATGCTGCCTTCCAACAGAGTTAAAAACTGACTACAGTCACAAAGGGGATATGTTTGTATTAATTTAGGCTCACAAGTTCAAGGCCAGTCTCAGCAACTTATTGAGGTCCTAAGCAACTTAGCAAGACCCTATCTCAAAATTTAAAAAAATAAAGGACTGGGGATGTGGCTTAGCAGTAAGTGCCCTTGGTTAAATCCCCAGTATCTGGGGGAAAAAAAATCAATCATTATTTTGCTCACCTCAGAAATAAATTATATTGAACAAATATACACTAATTAATTAATTACTAATTGCTGCCAAAAAATATTTATCAAACACAGTAATTAGTAAAAACCACAGTATTTGAGAGTTACCGACGAATAAGAACATGTTGTACTTTGGAACTTTAATTAAGAATTCAAGTTCATTAGAGGAATCTGGATACATATATACTGTTTAGAGATAAAGACTGGTTCTTCAATATAATAGATTCAACAAGTAATGGGCTTTCAGTCACTTCACCTTAATGATATCATGAAGAATTAACCAGGCTACCCAGGCTGAAATCAATTAGGAAACACTGGGGCCAAATGAGGCTTTCACAGATTTTCAGGAATATAGGATGGAAACAGATAGCTTTCTCTATGTTTCTCTCTCCCTCTCATTCCATTCCCCTTCCCTCTTCTGAAGCCTCCAATAAAGTTAAGATAAAATCCTGGCTTCTTTCTAGTCTTGTATCCATCCTTATGCCGATCAGCAAACACCTTGGGGAACCTACTTGTACACATATGTCTCTACAACTCAGAAAGATCTTTTGTTCTTCTGAACACCTGTTCATGTTGAACTCTAAGATATGCTATTCTGAATTTTGAATTCTGTTATAAGCACATGTAGTTCAGCCTGCCTGTGACTGCAGTAAGCCACTACTAAAGGATGCTTGTTTAATAATGGAACATGTTCCTTCTGAGACAGAGTCTAGCCAAATTGCCCAGGCTGGCTTCGAACTTGTATCCTCCTGCAACAGCCTCCCCATAGCTGGGATTACAGGCATGCACCACCATGCCCTACTCAACACTTTTTGTAACCATTTTTTGTTGTATCCTTATGTGTGGATATAAGAAGCTCCAGAGAGAATTTCTACTTTGTTTACACTAACTTTATTTACCCAGGAACATTTCAGAAAAGAGAGGAGTAGAGTCTGAGACTTTATATGGGAAGGTCTTAGTCCATATCCAAATACTGTTGTACTTAAGATGTGAAGAACATTCTTCAAGTTATGCTTCAGATTCTGATCAAATTTCTAACATCAATGTCCAAGTGCAAAAGCTTTTTAGATCATGGGACTTTACCTTATCCAATGTTGGATGAATTTAAAAGTAGTTTTTAAAATGAACCCAATGACACACTGGCAATTATACTACTCACTGAACTTTAAAAAATTTAAGGAATTTTAGCTGTCGAGCTTGTCAAGAAGGAAATGCTCAGAAATTCAGCAAAACAGAATGATCTCAGATGCTATCTAAACACAGGCTAGAGGATCACCTGTTAGGAATTCAAGGAATTCAAACAGATGCTTGGCTTAGACAAGGGATTCTCAAAGCTGAATATAGAGATCAAGAGGAAATGCTTATAAAGTCTGGGCCTTTTAATGTCATAGTTCAGAAGTTATTAATTCTCAGGCTACTTCTTTGAACTGATTATTGATATACTGTAATTTCTACCTGTTAAGTATGTTCAGCCAAGTACAAGGGCCCTAAAGAGTTTCTTTTTAACTATGGTTGACAGTAACTGTAGTTGACTGTAACTGTTGTTTATTAGTCAATTATGTTATATTTAATTTTATAAATTTTATTCCAATTCTAACAAAGACTGAAACTTCAGAATGAAATACCAGGAATGACCTAAAAGATAAAATTGTGCAATACAGTTGCTAGTCTTTAATGGTTAATTATAATTTGTGTAACAACAAAGCAAATTTATTTTGGAAAAATTTTTATAATTTGATAAATAAAACAATAACTCTGTCTACATCATATAGTTCTTGCCAAGTATCCATTAATTATAATTGCATCCAACATTTGCACAGAAAGACAGTGTACCTGAAAGAAGTCCAAAATTGTCTCTTTTAATGTTTCAATCGGGAAACTAAAAACACAAATGAAGATTTAATATCCCCAAATACTAGGAAAAGCTATGACTTAATTCTTCTATTTTTAAGATGCAAGCATGTTTCCAGTTTTATGGTGGGAGTTGTCATAAATTGTAAAATTATAAGGAAAATATAACACAAAAATTCAAAGTAGGCAAATGTTTTTGTTCCTTTTTGCTTTGAAAGAGTAAATTATAAAAAAGGAACTATTTCAAGCAGAGGCCTTCTGCCATTCACTTATTTAACACATCACCAATAAGTTTCTGATCCCTCAATCCCACATGAGGATAGGTTTTCACATCACAAAAACCACTGTCTAAATTTGCACAGTGTCATCATAGAATAGACACTTGATTAAGCCAGGTAAACTACTGATGGAGAGGAAAATACCAGGTTGAACGTGTGTGGTTTTTTCTCAAGAATTTTTGATGAGTAAATGGAGTTCAATCGCTGTGGCAACAGGCCCAACACCTTTCACAAGCCATAACTTTAGCAATGATTGAAATATTCAAGAGGCTTAATTTAAAATTCCTGGGGATTTTAGAACATCAGCCATGGCCCCCTTCTCCCTCCCGGGAGAGATCTGTATTATTACTTTTAAATAAAACCTGCTTAGTATGCTTGCCTTGGCATGCTTCTCTAGTGTTCAAACTTCAACATTAGAGGGAGCAGAACTCATCACCGGTAAATGGCGGTATCAGATTTGGAGGTCCCACCAAGATTTATGCCGAGAAGCACCCACCCCCAGATGACTTTACAACCTGTTCTTCCCCAACCAGACTTCTACCTTGGATCCCTTGATTGACCCAATTTTTAAAAGGGAACTCCAAACTGCTTGCCCCTCACTTGCTCCCTTCCAGCTTCGAAGCAGCCAGAATGGTTGGCGCTCCCTTTTCCTTACAGCAGTAAGGAGTTCCTAAAACAAAAGGGGGGAATGAAGCCAGAATTAAGGACAGGCAGTTAGTGTAGAAATAGGGGATCAGGTCAAATCGAGGAAATGAAGCCATGAAAGCCACCTGCCTCTGGAAGTTGGATACTACTCTGGAAGAATGGAATGTCAAGGATCTCCAGAGATCATTGATTACCAAATTTACCTGCCTTTATCAAGGACTGCAAGCATGCAGCTGCTAATTAATGCCCCCTGGGCCCTTGCCCGGCTGAATCACCTTGGCCCTCCTTCTGCCCATCACTTCTCACTTTATGCAAAACTGGGCCTAGTCACTGTAGGCAGGAATGAGAGATAAGGGGGGAGAGAACTGGAGAACAAAAGAGACTTTAACCTATAAAAGATGTAGGGTGGGCTTACTTCTTGGGATTTTAGAACATCAGACATGGCCCCCTTCTCCCTCCCAGGAGAAGTATGTATTATTACTTTTAAATAAAACCTGCTTAGTATGCTTAAAATAAAATAAAATAAAGTAAAGTAAAATTCCTATGCCATCTCATTTAAAAGAACAAGTAGAAAAAGGGCCTCTGGCTTTCCTTCTAACTAGAGGGCCCAGACAGGAAAGGTCTGAGGGAAGAAAGGAAATCACCTCATTATCATAATATAACACCAGATGTTAGGGCAGCTTTTCTGGAGCCCATAGATATTCAGCATATTAATTAGTTGAATACTCTGGCATACACAGCAGCTTTTTCCTCTCCAGGAGATAAGAAATCAAAATAGAACCCACACTGTGGACTACTGGGACAGTAGGACTGCCTGGCTGTTTTCTATATCACTTTTGCCATTCCCTGGAAGAAAAAGAGAGAACAAAGCAGGGACCATGATGGCTCCACTATAAGCTTGCTCAGTCTCTGTCCCTTCTATTATAAGAAAAATTTCCAAAAGTTTCATTTCTGTATCAATTTTTACTTATAAAATGAAGAATATTTTACCCTAATTCTATCCTATCAGAATAAACTCTTTGATCTCTTACTTCTCACTCCCTTGCTTTGTATTTCATCTATCTCAGGTCGCTGATTTATAGTGAAATGATGACTATGAAGATGAGAAGCTATGTTAGTTATTCTACTGGATAAACTCCTTCTTCTTACAAGCCCTGCTTCAAGGCTCCGCCCAGATCCATTTTTTCCACCCCTCTGTGTCCTGACCAGTGCCCTGGTAGCTGATCTCTGTGGACTGTATCACCTGAGTTTCCTTGTTCTCTGGCTCCAAATGGGGATCTGCCACCTGGAGGAACCAGTAGAAGGAAGAGACTACGGGAGGGAATAAAGGGTGAAATATCATTACATACCTCGCATGCTACTCCCTCCAACCTTGCTGTAGTTCTAAGAGTGACCATAGCTTCCACCAGGCAGTCCTTTTCCCTGAGTTCTAAGAAATCTCCAGCCTCTACTAACACAGTTTACTCCTTTGCCTCTTCAGGTGGTGGGGCAGTAACAAGTTCCTACTGTCCTAGTCCTTGGATACTTCAGCATCTCTTGATGGTTCTCTTAATGCTGTCCTAATATTGCCCTCTGCAACTAACCCCTTCATTAAATGAATTCTTTTTTCCTGCTAGGATCTTGACTAATATGCACTTTAATACAAGTAAATTGCTAAAACTCCAATCCTTGGAAAAATAATCTTCACTTAATTCCAAGAGTTAAAATCAAACTAAGACAGTCTTCAGATAGTAACTCAGAAGATTTCAGTTGAATAAAGAAAGAAAAATATTTAAGGTAATATCTATTAGAAGTTGAATACTAGAACAGTTCACATATTTCTAAAACATTCTAGGAAATTATAATACTTTTTGAAGAAATATTAATCTTATTATTATGGAAAAGCAATTGAGTGATCAATGATTCCTAAGAGTATATCAGCATGCCTTGAAGACACAGACCCATAGAAGTCAGTCTTGGAATCTATCCAATTCAGAATAGGCAACAACTAATACACGAGCTAAAGAAAGAAGCAAAAAAAGCTAGTAAACTGTATCACTAACCAAGAAAGAAGAAGAAGAAAGTAAGAAAAATAATAAAGCCTGTGCTAAAAACTGCCTTCTCCTCTTGGCAAGTTCAATAAGATAAGAGCAAATCTAAAGACTATAATTGGTTATTTCTCATCTTTTATCCTAATTCCTTTCCCTCCAGCAATTACTGCAACCACTGGGTATCATTCTGATCTATACTTGTAATATGTAACAGTTCAATAGTCTATGTAAACTCAAACTTAAATCATTAGCCACTAATACTGCTGTCAACACATTTACCTCTATTGTTGCTATACAATACTTTTCACACAAATAAGAATTATTATTTTTCTTCAGAATTTCTTCTTACAATGAGCTTGTCATCCAATCCATGGAACAAAATGGAACACATATAAAGAGCTGCTAATTAGCATTTAGAAAGAGGATCTTTTTGCTTATACAGGTCTGCCTGCATGAATTTTCTAAAAGAATGTCTTTTTCCAAATATAAAACAATTCCATTCTCATCAGGGCTTGGAGAAATGCAATGACACCAAGACTCCTTCTAACTGATGCTATTTCACTACCCCTTCCTAAAAAGTTCTTTTAAAGTATTCAAGTAGTTTCTAAAAATACCACACATTTAGATAGAGCTTTTGCACCATCCAGTGATTGCAAAAAAGATGAATTATTTTCACATCAGTTTACTCCCATCTCATACTTAATGGCCTGCCTCACCAAAGAAAACGTGTCAAATTCCATTAAGGTTACCAATGTGTTAAAACATTTAAAATATCCATATTAATGAGGTTGTACTGATTTTCCAAATAAAATGTGTATCTTGTCAAAAATTTAGATAACATGGCTTTAATAATTAAATATCAATGAAATGACTTGGAGAACCAGTAAATAACTGATTGGCAAAGACATTTTTACTGTCTTTCCAGAAGTTCATTTATATATGCAACTATAACTGTGAAATTTGGGGAAATCTTTAGAAACAGGTTCAATATGAAGGGTAACTACTAATATTTAAATTCTATATAATAAAAAATCTATAATAAGTATTATGTATTTGATAAGCTCCTAAGTTTGTTGCTCTCTTGACTTTAACATTAAATAAATAGCAGAATATAAAATTCTCTTATAATTGTATTTACAAAAAAGACAAATTTCATAATATTTACTCTCATTTGGTACTTGTTTGATATTTACCAAGTGCCTACCAAGTACCCTAGTGCTGTCAGTGCTGGACTGCACTAAACCAGTCAAGTTTATAATTTTTATACCTAAATATACTTAAGTGCCTGCTTTTCTGGAACATAGAATTATATCACCACCTTTCAAAGTGTCTTTATGTTTTTGTAACTATACTTATTCTGATAATCTGAAAAACTCAATTTATGCTTCTGATCTCTAGTAGAAACTTTATAAGTTCTTTTTAAGACATAAAAATGTTTGCCTGTCACAGTTTATTTTTCTCTATGGCAACATCAACACATCAAAGGAAGCATAAATTACTTTAAACTTTTAAGATTTAGATTTACCTGAAATGGGAATATTCTGTGAAACAGATAACTGCACATCTCCCGTTCCCGGTGGCATATCAACAACTAAATAATCCAGTTGACCCCAATCTACCTAAAAATAAAAATGACACAAATAACATCATTGTATAGCTATTCCAGTGGAAACAGTGAGTGTAAACAAAATGAATGTGCTAATAAGAAATCTAAAATAAAAGTTGTCAACTGAGTCCTCACTAGATGTCAGGCACTGAGGGTTAAGGACACACAGATGAATACATAACAGCCACTGCCTCTGGTAGATCTTTGAATGATTAAGCTTAAATGTCCAGACACTAATGGCAACCCCAGTTCACGATGGTCTCCTAATCAGGACAAATCATTCATTTTCGCTGGGTATAATCCAATATTTTGTCTAAAAGGTCTTAGTTTTTTGCCCTTAGGATTTTATTGCTGTTCTTTGTTGGTACAGCACTTCCTATGCAAACATACATTTTCTAAATTTATTATTTTTCCTTCATAAAAATAAGGCATACTAATAATGAAGACCAAAATTTAATAAGAAGAAAAAAATTAAATATAACTACCATCCCAATACTATTTACATTGATTATTTTTTTCTAGGCATTTTTTAAAAAGAAATTCAGCAATTATACAAGTCTGTAATGCTCAGTCTCAATCTAGTTAGTTCTCAAGGGTATCTTGTGCTCTTTTCTCTTCAGATAGTTCTTCCCTCTGAGTTTTTAATCTCTTGAAAGGTCCTAGGATCCTTTCAGTTGAGGCTCAAGTAGAAACTTGGAATCATACTCAAGGTTTCCCTTTCCTTCTTTACCCCAGTCAGTTACCCTGTCTGCTAAAATCTCTCAAATGTATCCTCATTTCTCTTTCTCCAACTCCAAGGAACCAAGGGAGGTCACCACCACCTATTACTATTAAAGCTTCCCAGACATTCTCTCTGCTCCAGCCTTGCCCTTCCAGTTTGTCCCTAGCAACAGAGAAAAACAGACCGCATAAAAATGCAAGTCTAGTTGTGCTTTTTTGCTTAAAACTCTTTTCCAGCTTTTAGGATAAAGTCTGAGTTTAAGTTCCAAAATACTCTGTCTTATCTTCTTAATTCCCCCTCATTCTTCAGATCCTAGTTTAAAATTCACTTCCTCAGGGAAATCGCCCTCGACTCCCACTAGATTAGACACAGTATTCCTACCATGTACTTCACTTAGTCACTCATTTATTTGTCCAGGAAATGTTTAAGCACCTTCTACATATTAAGCACTGAGTATTCATAATTAAATGGTATCATGGTACCTGTTTTCAGATCTTGAAAGATTAAGAGAGTTGGATATAAAGCAGATAATCATCCAAATAAACATATAAGTATCAGTTTCATAAAAACAAGAAGCGCTGTGAAAACAGTAAAATGTGCTTAACTGAGAAATTGAGAGATCGATATGGCTGGAGAGCAGAGAAAGAGAAGGGTGTCATTCTACTGTTTTTTCATATCTTCCTATAAAACTAAACTGAGTTAGAACACCTCAGAAAGGAATGAACACACAGGAGATGCTAACTAAGTTTTCCCCCAAGGCAATGAATGAATAAACGAACATACACAAAGGTTTGAATTCTTTTAACCTAAGTAGTAACTATGTATGTAATTTCATATTCTGTTTTGTAAGACTTAATGTGCAATATGCCTTTTCTACATTAATCATTTTTTGATAAAAAGCTTGGATGAGATTAGATCAACAGATTTGTTCATATATTAATATACTTATTTAACACATATTTATTGAGAATCCATTAGGTGCCAGGCATTATTCCAGGTGATGGAGATAGAGCAAGGAACAAAATAAAGTTCTAACTACCAAGGTTCTGACATTTTATTAAGGGAGATATGAAGAAATCAGAGCAATATGTGTTACGAAGAAAACTATAAGCATCCCTCACTATAGAGTTATCTGGCTCCTGTTTTGGATATCCAGATCAAAAAAGAAGGGTTTTAGTAAGTTCTTCAATTCTTGAAATTCAGATAGAAAGTGATAAGAGTTCAGATAGGGAAGGATTTACCAAAGAATTTCCTTGAATCTCTTTGGTCCCCAAGGTCAGATGATGAAGAAAACTTGTACAGTAGGGAGAAAGGACAGAATGGTGGAGGGTGCTACCATAGACAGGGTGACCAGAGCCACAAATGAAGTGACAAAGCAACTAAGGCAGACAGATAAAGAAAAGCATTCTAGTCAGAAGCCCCAGCAAGTAAGAGTCCCAAGATGGGGACAGGCACAAACAAGGAATAGCAAGAAAACCAGGTCAGCCTTTTTAAAACAGCAACTCCATTACCACTGATCTCTCTCCTTCCCTGACATTGCTTTTCTTCAAATATTTACCAGTATCTGACACTACATATTGATTTGTCTTTTAGTAATCCTATGCTATTTCACAAATGTATGTACCTGATACTGATAAAATGACATATTATAAGAGAATGATGAAATGATAAGCAATATATATATATATGTATATATATATCAATATATTCAATATAGGGTTCTTTGGTTTAAAAAATGATCAGCCCAAAGTTACCTATAACCACCGTCTATGAAACTATCTCCAAAAAAAGATACAGGATGGGTTGGGGGTTAAGCCCTGGGTTGGATCCCCAGTACTGGGGGGGGGGGGGGAGACTAGAAAACACTTTTCATTTTATATTCTCACAAGCACTGGCAGATAAACAAGTTTGTCTCAGAGAATACCAGATGACTGGTGCCAACTCTTTAACATTGTTTTTCCCTGGCATTTAACCATATATATCATGTTACCTGGTTTCAGACAACTAAGGTTCCAAGTAACTAAAAATACTTCATTGTTAAGGCAATTCATTTCAAATTACTCTTAAAATGAATTTTAACTATTTTAGAAAAGAACCTAGTCCAACACCTTCATCACACAGTGGGCTTTCCATAAAGGCTTGCTGATTGAAATTGGACTTGGGACTTAACTAAAGTCAGTATGTGAGTTTCAGTTTTATGGCATTCACTAATACTAATACTGAAATATACTGACTGCCAAAAAGTTCCATTGTTCTTGTAAAAGAGCCACCAAAAGCATTGATTTTACAATGATTTGGGGCTTCTCTAGATTTTCCTTAAGAGTTTGTTTACTTGTAGAAATTACATTTTACTAAGTGTAAAGAAATAATCAGGATCTCACATATTAATAAAACCCAGTGGTATATCCAGATTTTGTGTGGCTTGAAGCATGTACAATTTGAATAGTTCTCGCTTAGAATAAAAACACAAAATTATGAATAATGCAAAATTAGATAAAGAAGTCAATATAGATGCTCCTTGATCAGGTTGCAACTCCATCATAAATTGAAAATATCATCAGTGAAAAATGCATTTCATACCTAACTTGCCAACCACAATAGATTAGCAACATAGTACATTCTGGGGTAGTGGTTGTCTTCATGATGCATGGCTAACTGGGAGCAGGGGCTTGCTGCGGCTGCCCAACATCACAAGAGACCATACACAGCTAGTCAGGGAAAAGATGAAATTCCAAAATCCAAAGTAGTTTCTACTGAATGTGTACTGCTTTCCCATCACTGTTAAGTGAAACTACCTTAAGTCTCTTAAGTAGGGACCACCTGTTATTTATTTACAAAGTGAAAAAAAAAATCACCATACAGTGCCAGAACTTTAGAGATTCAAGTCCTCTAAGAATTCCTGAATAACAGAAGTGCTTCCTAACTGCAACCTGGCTTCCTCTCTCCACCTAGAACATTACCCAACTCCCAAGATCTCACAGGATCTCATGTGAATATGGTGAAGGGTTATGGAAAATAATATTCCTACAAGACAGCCCCTGGGAAAAACAGAAAGATGATGTGGCTCAGGAGGAGGAAGGGAAATTAGTCAAACATTAAACCTCTACCAGTAAATCCTTTCCCAGTAACAATGGGCCCCAAGGGGGGGAAAAATAGCAAACTTTCATCCCTTTCCAGGTTCATCCCCAGCATCTCCACCAAAAGCAAACATTCATCCCTTCCCAACCACAATGGGTCCTGAAGGGAGGAGGTGGATTCTGAAACACTGGGCTTCTACCCTTTCCCACTGCCCATGAGTCCTGGGAGAAGAAAAGCAATGGGTAACAATGGGTCCCAGAGGAAGAAGAAAAGCAGTGAACACCGAGTTCTGAGCTGTTCTCAGTGACAATGAGTTCCTGCCTTTTTACAGCTTTTTTCCTGACTGTCCAAACTGACACATCCTGCTTCAGTTTCCAATAATTAAACCACCCGCATTGTAAACGATAAAACTCAGAGCTCCTCTGTAATTGCCAGCCATTTTTCTACCAAGAAAATGAGCCCTTAGAATGCCTGATTGACTCCACTGCAGAGCAGAATAAAGGAAAGCTTGCTGATTCGTTTGAGGTCTACTTTCGTCCCAGTTATTTGTGTTTCCATAATGGTGTTGAAACCGTGTTGGTTATTTTTGCTTACACACGTAACACTAGGCTGAAGTTTCATTAGCTTCATGGTAACCCCACCTCTGGTAAAACCTTCTCAGTTCCCCCTCATGCTCCAGTCACAAAGGATCCCAGCAGGAAAGACTCAGTCAGCCTAGAACTGAAGTTACCAAGGTAGTCCAGATGCCCTATGAATACAGAAATAGCACTGCTACAGAGAATCCAGCATGTAGCTACCAAGCCAAATATATGCATCAAATCTGGAGGAGGACCAAACAAAAAGGGAGAAAGGAGGAGGAAGAGGAGAAAAGTCAGAATTTTGTACTCCTGTCTAATTGGCACACAGTAGGGAGGCTACAGTTATCAATAATATATTGAATATATATTTCAAAATAACTAGAAGAGAGGATTTTGAATGTTTTTACCACAAAGCAATGATAAATGTTTAAAAAGGTCATGAATGTTTATTATTCTGATGATTATTATATAATGTATACCTGTATTAAAACATTATATTGTGCCCTATAAATATGTACAATTATGTGTCAATCAAAAAAAAAACCTTAGGAAAACAAAAGCCAGCGTCCATGGAAACTGAGGAAAATGGAATGAGGCAAGCAGTTAGGACTTGAGTCTGAAAAAGAGGCTTTCCATTAGATGCCCCTTTTACACAGTAACTCAGGATCTTGATTTTCCTTGGAAGTGTTTGAGATACAACACTTCTGGATCCAAATACAATGCAGTCCCATAACTTGTAAAAAGTGATTCAAATGACATTAGAATAATTATTTTTTCATTTGTCCTTATGACATCTCTCTCTCTCTCTCTCTCTCACACACACACACACACACACACACACACACACACACACACATCTGTGTTATGGTTTAGATGTGGTGTCCCCCAAAAGCTCATGTGTGAGACAATGCAAGAAGGTTTAGAGGAGAAACAATGGGGTGACAGCATTAACCTACTCTGTGAATTAATTCCTGATAGGATCAACCGAGTGGTAACTGGAGGCAGGTGGGGTGTGGGTGGAGGAAGTGGTTCATTGGGGGCATGGCTATGAGGTATATATTTGTATCTGGCAAGTGGATTCTCTGCTTCCTGATTATCATGTGAGCTGGTTCCCTCTGCCACACTCTTCCTCCATGATGTTCTGCCTCATGAGCCCTAAGGAACAGAGCTGGCCTTCTATGAACCTTTGAAACCATGAGCCCTCAAATAAACTCTTCCTCCTCTATAGTTGTTCTAGTTGGGTCCTTTAAGCCACAGCAGCAAAAAAAAAAAGTCTGTGTCCCATTCCTGACTTGAAAGTCCTAAAATCCTTGGAAACTCCAGAGTGGTAAGAGTGTATTTTGTATGCTAATGAGTTGACAGGGGGCTGGAGGCTCCTAGATAGCCTTGGGGTGGGGGCCAGTTGTCAGGCGAACCAACCATATGATCAGAGGGTTAGAACTTTCAGTTCTACACCCCACCCAACTAGCAGGAAAAGGGAAAAGGACTGAAGGTTGAACTGACAAACCAATGGGCAATGATGTAATCAATCATGCAGATGTAACTAAGTTTCTTACAAAAACCTAAAGAACAGAGTTCTAAGGGCTTCTGAATAGCTGAATACGAAAGTTCCTAGAGGGTGGCCTGCTAGGAGAGGAGATAGAAGCTCAGTGCCCTTCTCCCATATATCACTCTATGTGTTACCTCTTTCATTTTAGTGTTCATTTGTACTCTGAATCTCTGGCTTCCTGTCTGCCAAGTGATCTCTCCTACCATGATGCTACCTACAATGCTATGATGCAGCCAAGGGGACCCTCATTAGAGGTCAAATAGATGAAACCACCTGATCTTTGACTTTTAGCCTCTAAATAAAGCTCTTTTTTCTTTCTTTTTCTTTTTCTTTTTTTGGTACTGGGTATTAAACTCAGGGGTGTTTTATCACTGAATTATATTCATAGCCCTTTTATTTTGAGATAAGATCTCAGTAAGTTGCTGAGGCTGGCCTTAAACTTGTGATCCTCCTGCCTCAGCCTCCTGAGTTGCTGGGATTACAGGTGTGTGCTACCATGCCCAGCTAAACCTCTTTTTTTTTTTTTTTAATAATTTACCAAAACTCAGGTATTTCGGTATTGCTACAGAAAATAGGCTAATAAAACTGGTTTAGAAGATGCATTTAACCTGATCTCAAGCCCCACTGCCAAATGCTACAGGCAATAATTACCAAGCTCCAAGGACTTTGGATTCAACTAACTTCTAGGGTTTAAAGTAGTTCTTCCAGTTCTAAGAATTCTTAGTTATTTTTATACATAATTATCTCCCTAATTTCAAAGTATGCTTCCTAACAGAAAAGAACATTTATATGCATTTCTGTACTCTCCTTCCACATCTAGCCCTCTCTACAATGTCTAACAATATTTAATCAACAGCCACTGAATGATTCTGTGAATCAAGTTGCTGCTTAGAATTTTTTTATACAACTAAAATTAAAAGCTCTGCCATGGGAGGTACCTTTTACATATAATATAAATCAAAAATTGAACATAAAGTGTTTTTATTTATATCTGTACCATGAGTTCTGCTCTGCTCTGTGGCCTATTTATAAAATCATGCAACATTTTTTTTTAGTTGTAAGAAAAAAATTGCTATGAAGGAGAAATGATTTAAATATAAAGAACACAGCAAACATCTGAATAATACAAAAAAATTCTACTTCAGTTGATGGTCTATTGGCTTGTGGAAATAAATGATACAACTTATCCTTGAGATTATTCTAAGAGTTGACCAATTATACAATAAGAACACATTATTCAAGTTACAATGATGTAAGTATTCTTCCTCCAATCTTTTCATCTTGTGCACCATGATAAAGTTCCCCAATTCTTTTTCAAATGTCTTCTTTTCTATTGGAAAAAATGAGGGAGAGGAGAAGCTACTTGGGTAAATTCCTCCAAAGTTACTATAAACCCAAACAATGTCTTGAGAAAAAGATGAAAATTTTATTCCTCTCCTTTCTCTTTACCATCATCTTCCACTTCCTTATTTGTACTCCTATTAGAGATATAAAGGAGACTGGCCCTGACAACCTGGAGACAGATGACTTATTTCTAGAAGCTAATACATGGGTCCATCTTTGGAAACTCTGAACCTATTTACTGAAATGATATTTAAAACAGGCTGACCCACAGATGCCTATACATACAGGTAAAACAGTAAAATTTCAAAACCAAAAATAATGATGCTACCACAAAAGTAATAGTATTTCAATTATTTATAGGAACTTTAAGTTCTCTAAAGTCATACTTTGCATCAAATACTTATATGTATAGAGTTTCATAACCTAGGAAATAGATGTTAGTGAAGGATAGGACTGCCACCAAAAAGCCTGAAATACTCAAACCTGCTTGAAAAATAAAGATATTTTAAATAAATTACCAGGGGATGGGGATATAGCTCAGTGGTTGAGTGCTTGCCTAGTATTTGCAAGGCCCTGGGTTCAATCCCCAGTACCAAAATAAATAAATTACCAAAATTATTTTTAAATTTATTTATTTTTGGTACGCCATGGTTATACATACCAGTAGGGTTTGTTGTGACATATTCATAAATGTACAGAACACAATTTTCTCCATTTTAATTCTTAGTAGTAGCTCTTTTTCTCCCCTCCTATCTCCCTGATTACTTTTCTCTACTCTATTGATCTTTCTTCTATTTTTATTTATTTATTTTATTTATTTTAATGGGTACATTGTAGTTATATATAAAATTGGAATGCAATGTGATATATTCATACATGCACATAGAACAATTTAATTAACTTCATTCCCCAGTTTTTCTCCTTTCATTTCCCTCCTTCTTCCCCTTTGGTCCCCCTGCTTCTACTCTACTGATCTCCTTTCTGCTTTTGAGGAAAACCCCCTTTTTATTCCTCATTTATCTCTCACTTCCACATATGAGAGAAAACATTCAGCCTTTGATTTTCTGAGTCTTGGCTTATTTGACTTAGCATGATGTTCTGCAGTTCCATCCATTTACCAGTGTTACAGTTTAGATACGCGGTATGCCCTAAAAGTTCACGTGTGAGACAATGCAATAAGGTACACAGAAGAAATGACTGGGTTACAAGAGCCCTAACCCAACCCATGAATTAATCCCCTGATTGAATTAATTGAGTAGTAACTGAAGGCAAGTGGGGGTAGCTGGAGGAGGTGGGGCATTGAGGTATGGCTTTGAGGTATGTATTTCATATCTGGCAAGTGAAGTCTCTCTCTCTGCTTTCTGATCATCATGTGAGCTGCTTCCCTCTGCCACACTCTTCAGTATTGATCTTCTACGTCACCTCGAGCTCCAAGGAATGGAGCCTGCTGTCCATGGATTGAGACCTCAGAAACCATGAGCCACTAAATAAACTTTTCCACCTCTACAATTGTGCTGGTTGGTTCTTTTAGTCACAGCAACGAAAAAGCGAACTAAAAGAACCAGAAAATGACCTAATTTCTTTATGGCTGAGTAGACTCCATTTGTTTTATATGCCACATTTTATTCATCCATTCATCTATTGGTAAGCACCTAGGCTGGTTCCATAACTTGGCTATTGTAGATTGTGCTGCTCTAAACATTGGCATGCATATATCGCTATAGTGTGTTGATTTAGTTCTTTTATATCAATACAAAGGGGTGGGATAGCTGGGTGATATAGTGGTTCCATTCCTAGTCTTTGTGGAATCTCCATACTGCTTTCCAAAGTGGTTGTACTAATTTGCAGTCCGACCAATAATGTATGAGTGTACATTTCCCTCCACAAATATTATTGTCAATATTTGTATTCTAAATAGGGTTAGATGAAATCTGAGTGTAGTTTTGATTTGTGTCTCCCTGATTGTTAAGGATGTTGAGCATTTTTTCATATATTTGTTGGCCATTTGTATTTCTTCTTTTGAGAAATGTATCTTTGGCTCATCGATTGAGAGCATTATTAGTATTTTTGGCGTTAAGTTTTTTGAGTTCTTTTTATGCTCTGGTATTAATCCCCTGTAGGAAGAGCAGCTGGCAAAGATTTTCTCCCATTCTGTAGGCTCTCTCTCAAGCTCTTGTTTCCTATACTGTGCAGAAGCTTTTTAATTGAATGCTATCCCACTTGATTCATGGTTTTGTTTCTTGAGCTTTAGGAGTCTTATTAAGGAAGTTGGTGTTCAATGTGTTGAAGTGTTGCCCTTATATTTTCTTCTAGCAATTTCACTGTTGCTGGCTAATTTCTTGGTTATTGATCTATTTTGAGTTGATTTTTATGCAGGGTGAGAGGTAGGAACCTAGTTTAATTCTTCTACATATGGATATCCAGTTTTCCTAGCACCATTTGTTTAAAAGGCTATTTTTTTCTCCAATGTATGTTTTTGACACTTTTGTCAAGAATCAGAGGACTCTATCTATATGGATTTGCTATATTTTTATTATATTACTTAAATAATATATATTATTATAAAATAATATATTTTAATATATTTACTATATTTTTAATAATAAAAATTAACCACTTAATTTAAATTAATAAATTACCAAAATATTTTTTTAAATCCTCTGCATTTACCTAGAAGGCTAAAACTTTACATTTTTAAAAATAGGAGTAACGAATACCTTTCTTAACCTAATTTGGGACATTAAAAATATATTTAAATATGTAGCCATCTAAAAAGGAAAATTATAAAGCTATGACATACTTCTAAGAAAATTATGAGAAAAAAGATTTGTATTTGGGAAAATTCAAGATTTGTATTCGAGAAAATACAAAATTAAAGGGCAATAGAAACTGCTTTCTGGAGCCCCATGAACAGTAACTACAGCTACTGTTCAAGTTTTGAGGGGTCTTAAAGACCTTAGAGCATTTGCAGGACATTATTGCTTTGGGAGACCAGTCTACTCATCATGCTGAGGATAATTTAAAGAAGTATCACAGCCAAGTTTATTTCTTAGTTCTAGCTACCTGCCAAATGGAGCAATATTCTGATTTCATAGGAAGGCTCCTATTAGGGTTGGGGGTGGGCCGCAGCCTGTGGTATTGGACGTTTCTTCTAATCTCGCATAAAAGGCAAAGCTTGTGCCCTCTACTATTATGTTTTGGTGTCTGTGGGACTGAGAATCCGAAATTGTAGGAGGTCTTCGAGGATCCTAATATACTACTTTTTGGGAAGTCCAGTTTTAATGAGACATCGAGTTTCCCCAACTTTATGGGCAGATTTGCAATAAAGATAATCTTCCCTCTACCACTTTACAATACAACCCTTCTGTTGCTCACTACCACCAGCAAACTACAGGTCTTTCCTCAAGTGAAAGCAAGTTAAATACATTGGTGCAGAAACTTCACAACTTCCTGGCACACCCATCAGAAGAATCTGAAGAAACAAGTTCTCCTCCATGACTTATAATGAAGCAAAGCATAGGTGAGGTACTGGAAAACTTGAGGGACACTATACATCCACAGGGTGGATCTGAGGCAGTATAGTAAAGTATGATGTAAGGAGTAAAATCAGAGAGAAAATACAGGAGGTGAAAGATCACTTCAGTAAAGAGATAGAGATTCTGAAAAGAAATCAAGCAGAAATGTTTGAAATGAAGGAATCAATAAATGAAATAAAAATTCAATGGAAAGCATCATCAAAAGACTAGACCACTAGGAAGACAGAATTTCAGTCAATGAAGAAAAAATATACAATACTGAAAATGAAAGTGACCAACGAGACATGAAGTTAAGAGACCATGAACAAAACTTCTAAGAAATATGGGATAATGTGAAAAGAACAAATTTAAGATTTATCGGGACAGATGAAGGCATGGAGATGCAAATTAATGGAATACACCATCTTTTCAATGACATAATACAGAAAATTTCCCAAACATAAATAATGAAATAGAAAAACAAATTTAGGAGGCTTACAGGACCCCAAATGCACAAAATTACAACAGACCCACACCAAGTCACATTATTATGAAGATGCCCAATACACAGAATAAGGATAGAATTTTAAAGGTGGCCAGAGAAAAATGTCAGATTAAATGTAGAGGGAAAACAATTCATATCTCAGCTGATTTCTCAGCCACATCCTCAAAGCTTGGAGGTCCTGGAATAATATATACCAAGTTCTGAGAGAAAATGAATGCCAACCAAGAATACCACACCCAGCAAAATTAAGCTTCAGATTTGAAGATGAAATAAAACCCTTCCATGATAAACAAAAGATGAAAGAATTCACAAACACAAGACTACTACAGAACATTCTCAGCAAAATATTCCATGAAGATTAAATGCAAAAAAAAAAAAAAAGTAAAAACCAAAGAGAGGAACTACACTAAAAGAATAGTCAATAGAAAGAGAAACTAATTCAAATTAAAAACCAGAAATAAACCAAGATGACTGGGGATAAAATCATATCTCAATAATAAGCTTGGACATAAATGGCCTAAACTCATCAATAGAAAGATATAGACTGGCAGACTGGAATAAAAACTAAGACCCAACAACATGCTAAGCAAAGACATCCACACACAGAAGGTGAAAGGATGGGAAAAAACATGTCAGGCTCATGGATTGCATAAACAAGCAGGGGTTTCTATACATACATCAGATAAAGTGGACTTTAAGCCAAAGTTAATTGGAAGGGACAAAGAAGATTATTTCATACTGCTTAAAGGAATTATACATCAATAAGACATAACAATCATAAATACTAACGCCCCAAATGGAGCATCTACATACATCAAACGAACCCTTCTCAATTTCGAGAATCAAGCAGACCACAACACAATAATACTGGGTGAATAACACAACTCTGTCACCACTGGATAGATTCTTCAAACAAAAACTAAACAAAGAAACCACAGAACTAAATAATACAATCAATAATTCAGACTTAACAGACATATATAGAGTATTTCATCCATCAATGATTGAATACACTTTCTTCTCAGCAGTACATGGATCCTTCTCTAAATTAATAGACCACATCTTAGACTACAAAGCAACTCTTAACAAGTTCAAAAAAACGATAATAGGCTAACGTCCCCGACAAGGCCCTGGGGATCCTCGCAGCGCCCCATCTGGTCTCCACCGTGTGGTGAAGCCCTGCTTCTCTGACCAGCGCAGTTCCCAAAAGTGGGCGGCGAGCCCCTGCTGGTGTTCCAGGACTCAGGATTCAAAAGAGGAGATATTGAGACACTTGGGACCAACTCAAAGCAGCTGGGTGACTCTCACCCATTGGGAAGGCGTCCCGGATGGGACAGTGGTCCCGGAACGCAGGGAACTTTGTGAAGGAGAGCTGCCGGCGAGACGCTCCTCTCCCCGCAGGAGCAGTGAACTCGGACAACTGGGAGCGCTGTAAAGGAGGCCGCTCGGCACAGCGCTGGGACTCGGAACAACCACTGGGGCTCTGGCGGCTGCCCAGGGGAGGAGTGGCGAGGAGAGCTGTGTGGACTCAGAACACCGGGGCCTGCCCTGAGGAGGAGGAGGAGGGACGTGGCCGCTTGGATTCGGAGTGACTGCACCAGAGGTACAGGCGGTTGCCAGAGGAGAAGCCGCGCAGCGAGCTGTTTGGACTCAGAACAACTGCTTCTGAACCCCGGGGCCTGCCCTGAGGACGAGGAGGAGGAAGAGGAGCGAGGCCGCTTGGATTCGGAGTGAATACACCAGAGCTACAGGCAGTTGCCAGAGGAGGGGCTACGTGGCGAGCTGTTTGGACTCAGACCACTTCTGAACCCTGGGGCCTGCCCGGAGGAGGAGGAGGAGGAGGAGGAGGAGGAGGAGGAGGAGGAGGAGGAGGAGGAGGAGCACGGCGGGTGGTTTGGACTCGCAGTGACTGCATTAGCACTCCAGGCGGCTGCTCAGAGGAGAAGGCGAGTGGTGAGTTGTTTGGACTTAAAGCGACCGCTCCTGAACACAGGGGGGGCTGCCTGGAGGAGAAGCGTGGTGGGTCGCTTGGTCTTGAGTGGCCGCACCAGAGCTCTGGGCAGTTGCCCAGAGGACCCGTGCAGCGGGTCACGTGGATTCAGAGCCACTCAGAGCGACCGCTCCTGAACCCCCGGGGGTTATCTGGAGAAGGAGGAGGAACAGGGAGGGTCACTTCGACTCGGAGTGATTGATTGCCCAGGCCTACGGGTGGTTGGTGGGAGGTGGAGGCACGCAGTGAGTTTCTTGGACTCCTAGTGACCGCACCGGAATACTGGGCGGCTGTCTGGAGGAAGAGGCGTGTGGCGGGTCTCTGGGACTCAGAGCGATTGTACGGGGCCCAAGGTGGCTGTTCAGAGGAGGGGCCGCATAGCCAGGCGATTAGGTGCAGAGCAGGGTGCCAGGATCTAGGAGGCTTCTTGGTGGAAGAGCCGCATAGAGACAGGCTTAGGACGGAGCGAAGGTTCCAGACCTGCGGGCAGATTCTCTGAGGAGGGGCAGCCTAAGGAGATTCATCTGCGAAGGGTGAGGCTCCCAGGCCCAGGAGGTAGGGCCGGGCCCCTGGGAACTTTGCAGAGGAGGGCAGCCCAGCCCAGGCGGTAGCTGTAAATTGAGGGGGACCTCTAGGAGGGAACTGACCAGCGAGACCTCTCCACCAGGTGAGTCTTCCCTGCCGGGTGAGGTTTCCCCAAAAGGACGGTAAAACCAGAGACTCAGGCCCAAACAGGCCTTGCCTCAGCCCGCAGCCTAGGTCCCCTTTGGATGACCATTGGTCAACAAGTGGAGGCACCTCTGCCCACTAGCAGGGATTATACCCCACCTGAAGGCCACCACTCCTAGAGAGGCAGCTTCCTTATGGAGCACCGCATTATCAACTTCCTCCAAGACTTCAGCCTACTGAAGGCTAAGGGGGGATATATATAGAAATCTTCAGGGACATTGTAAGTCAATAGAGGAAATCTGCAATATCTCAGCGGTCCACTGAAACCTGAACAATATGAGAAAACAAGGAAAGAAAATGCTGCAAACAAATCTAGATGTTACATCAATAAAACCCAATGACACCGTGGCAGAAGAAATGACAGAAAAGGAGTTCAGAATGTACATAATTAAAATGATCAGAGAAGCAAACGATGAGATGAAAGAGCAAATGCAAGCATTGAATGATCGCACCAATCGACAATTAAAAGAGCAAATACAGGAAGCAAAAGATCATTTCAATAAAGAGTTAGAGATATTGAAAAAAAACCAAACAGAAATCCTTGACATGAAGGAAACAATAAACCAAATTAAGAACTCCATAGAAAGCATATCCAATAGGATAGAACACCTGGAAGACAGAACCTCAGACATTGAAGATAAAATATTTAACCTTGAAAACAAAGTTGGACAAACAGAGAAGATGGTAAGAAATCATGAACAGAATCTACAAGAACTATGGGATATCATGAAAAGGCCAAATTTAAGAATTATTGGGATTGAGGAAGGCCTAGAGAAACAAGCCAAAGGAATGAACAATTTATTCAATGAAATAATATCAGAAAATTTCCCAAATCTGAAGAATGAAATGGAAAATCAAGTTCAAGAGGCTTATAGGACTCCAAATACACAAAATTAAAACAGACCCACACCAAGGCACATTATAATGAAAATACTTAACATACAAAATAAAGACAGAATTTTAAAGGCTGTGAGAGAAAAGAACCAAATTACATTCAGGGGGAAACCAATACGCATATCAGCAGATTTTTCAATCCAGACCCTAAAAGCTGGAACAACATTTTTCAAGCCCTGAAAGAAAATGGATGCCAACCAAGAATCTTATACCCAGCAAAACTTACCTTCAAATTTGACGATGAAATAAAATCCTTCCATGATAACCAAAAGCTAAAAGAATTTACAAAAAGAAAGCCAGCATTACAGAACATTCTCAGCAAAATATTCCATGAGGAAGAGATGAAAAACAAAGAAGCAAATCAGCAAAGGGAGGAATTATCCTAAAGGAATTGTCAAATAAAGGAGGAAACAAGTTGTGTCAAACAAATAAATAAAATTTAAAAAATGAACCAAATGACCGGGAAACCAAATCATATCTCAATAATAACCCTGAACGTTAATGGCCTGAATTCATCAATCAAAAGACATAGACTGGCAGATTGGATTAAAAAGAAAGATCCAACAATATGTTGCCTGCAAGAGACTCACCTCATAGAAAAAGATACCCATAGACTAAAGGTGAAAGGATGGGGAAAAACATACTATGCACATGGACTCAGCAAAAAAGCTGGAGTATCCATCCTCATTTCAGATAATGTGGACTTCAAGCCAAAGTTAGTCAGAAGGGATAAAGAAGGTCATTTCATACTGCTTAAGGGAAGCATAAATCAGCAAGATATAACAATCATAAACATCTATGCCCCAAACAGTGGCTCACCCATGTATGTCAAACAAATCCTTCTCAATTTCAGAAACCAAATAGACCATAACACAATAATACTAGGTGATTTTAACATGCCTCTCTCACCACTGGACAGATCTTCCAGACAAAAATTGAACAAAGAAACCATCGATCTCAATAACACAATCAATAATTTAGACTTAACGGACATTTATAGAATATACCATCCAACCAAGAGCGAATACACTTTCTTCTCAGCAGCACATGGATCCTTCTCTAAAATAGATCATATATTATGCCACAAAGCTAATGTTAGCAAATACAAGAAGATAGAGACACTACCATGTATTCTATCAGATCATAATGGATTGAAGTTAGAAATAAATGAAAGAGTAAAACACAGAAAATATTGCAACATCTGGAGATTAAACAATATGCTATTATATGATGAATGGATAACAGAAGATATTAGGAAGGAAATTAAAAAATTCTTAGAGGTTAATGAGAACAAAGAAACATCATATCAAAATCTCTGGGACACTATGAAAGCAGTACTTAGAGGGAAATTTATTTCATGGAGCGCATTCAATAAAAGAAGTAAAACTCAACAAATCAACGACCTAACACTACAGCTCAAAGCCCTAGAAAAAGAAGAACAGAACAGCACCAAAAGTAGTAGAAGACAGGAAATAGTTAAACTCAGAGCTGAAATCAATGAAATTGAAACAAAAGAAACAATACAAAAATTTGACAAAATAAATAGTTGGTTCTTCGAAAAAATAAACAAAATTGATAAACCTTTAGCCACACTAACAAAGAGAAGACGAGAGAAAACCCAAATCACTAAAATTCGGAATGAACAAGGAAATATCACAACAGACAGGATGGAAATACAAACATAATTAGAAGCTATTTTGAAAATCTATACTCCAACAAAATAGAAAATTTCAAAGAACATCGACAGGTTTCTAGAGACATATGAATTGCCTAAACTGAACGAGGAGGACATAAACAATTTAAATAGACCAATTTCAAGTACTGAAATAGAAGAAGTCATCAAAAGCCTACCAACAAAGAAAAGTCCGGGACCAGATGGGTTCTAAGCAGAGTTCTACAAAACCTTTAAAGAAGAGCTCATTCCAATACTTCTCAAAGTATTCCATAAAATAGAAGAGGAGGGAACCCTCCCAAACTCATTCTATGAAGCCAATATCACACTGATACCTAAACCAGACAGAGACTCATCAAGGAAAGAAAATTTCAGACCAATATCCTTAATGAACATCGACGCAAAAATTCTCAACAAAATTTTAGCAAATCGCATACAAAAACATATTAAAAAGATAGTGCACCATGATCAAGTGGGTTTCATCCCAGGGATGCAAGGTTGGTTCAACATCAGGAAATCAATAAACGTAATTCACCATATTAATAGACTTAAAGTCAGGAATCACATGATTATTTCAATAGATGCAGAAAAAGCATTTGATAAAATACAGCACCCCTTCATGCTCAAAACACTAGAAAAAATAGGGATAGTGGGAACATTCCTTAACATTGTAAAGGCCATTTATGCTAAGCCCATGGCTAATATCATTCTAAATGGTGAAAAACTGAAAGCATTCCCCCTACAAACTGGAACAAGGCAGGGATGCCCTCTTTCACCACTTCTATTCAACATCGTTCTTGAGACTCTGGCCAGGGCAATTAGACAAACCAAAGAAATTAAAGGGATACGAATTGGAAAAGAAGAACTCAAACTATCCCTGTTCGCTGATGACATGATTATATATTTAGAGGAACCTGGAAATTCCACCAGAAAACTCTTAGAACTCATAAGTGAATTCAGTAAAGTAGCAGGTTACAAGAGAAATGCCCATAAATCCAACGCATTTTTATACATAAGTGATGAATCTTCAGAAAGAGAAATTAGGAAAACTACCCCATTCACAATAGCCTCGAAAAAAATAAAATACTTGGGAATCAATCTCACAAAAGAGGTGAAAGACCTCTACAATGAGAACTATACAACACTAAAGAAAGAAATTAAAGAACACCTTAGAAGATGGAAAGATCTTCCATGTTCTTGGATAGGAAGAATTAATATTGTCAAAATGGCCATACTACCTATAGTGCTATACAAATTCAATGCAATTCCAATTAAAATCCCAATGATGTACCTTACAGAAATAGAGCAAGCAATTATGAAATTCATCTGGAAGAATAAGAAACCCAGAATAGCTAAAGCAATCCTTAGCAGGAAGAGTGAAACAGGGGGTATTGCAATACCAGATCTTCAACTCTACTACAAAGCAATAGTAACAAAAATGGCAAGGTATTGGTACCAAAATAGAAAGGTAGATCAATGGTACAGAATAGAGGACACGGACACAAACCCAAATAAATACAATTTTCTCATACTAGACAAAGGGGCCAAAAATATGCAATGGAGAAAAGATAGCCTCTTCAACAAATGGTGCTGGGAGAATTGGAAATCCATATGCAACAGAATGAAACTAAACCCATATCTCTCACCATGCACGAAACTAAACTCAAAATGGATTAAGGACCTCGGAATCAGACTAGAGACCCTGCATCTTATAGAAGAAAAAGTAGGTCCAAATCTTCACCTTGTTGGTCTAGGACCAGACTTCCTTAACAGGACTCCCATAGCACAAGAAATAAAAGCTAGAATCAACCACTGGGATAGATTCAAACTAAAAAGCTTTCTCTCAGCAAAGGAAACTATCAGGAATGCGAAGAAAGAGCCTACAGAGTGGGAGAATATCTTTGCCAATCATACTTCAGATAGAGCACTAATCTCCAGAATCTATAAAGAACTCAAAAAACTCTACTCCAAGAATTCAAATAATCCAGTCAACAAATGGGCTAAGGAAATGAATAGACACTTCACAGAAGAAGATCTACAAGCAATCAACAAACATGGAAAAATGCTCAACATCTCTAGTAATAAGAGAAATGCAAATCAAAACCACCCTAAGATTCCATCTCACCCCAATTAGAATGGCGATTATCAAGAATACGAGCAACAACAGGTGTTGGCGAGGATGTGGGGAGAAAGGTACACTCATACATTGCTGGTGGGGCTGCAAATTAGTGTAGCCACTCTGGAAAGCAGTGTGGAGATTCCTTAGAAAACTTGGAATGGACCCTCCATTCGACCCAGCTATCCCACTCCTTGGCCTATACCCAAAGGACTTTAAATCAGCATACTACAGAGATACAGCCACATCAATGTTCATAGCTGCTCAATTCACAATAGCCAGACTGTGGAACCAACCTAGATGCCCTTCAATTGATGAGTGGATAAAGAAACTGTGGTATATATATACAATGGAATATTACTCAGCCATAAAGAATGATAAAATTATGGCATTTGCAGGCAAATGGATGAAATTGGAGAATATCATGCTAAGTGAGATAAGCCAATCTCAAAAAGCCAAAGGACGAATGATATCGCTAATAAGTGGAGGAAGACACATAATGGGGGGGAGGGAAGGGTTAGTGTTAGGGTTAGAGTTAGGGTTAGGGAGGGGGGCAAGTATGGAGGAAGGAAGTACTGTATAGAGGGTAAAGAGGGGTGGGAGGGGTGGGGAGAAGGGAAAAAATAACAGAATGAATCAAACAACATTACTCTATGTAAATTTATGATTACACAAATGGTATGCCTTTGTGCCATGTACAAACAGAGAAACAACATGTATCCCATTTGTTTACAATAAAAAAAAAAAAAGAAAATGTGGTATATACACACAATGGAATATTAATCAGCCATAAAGAAGTTTATGGCATTTGCTGGTAAATGGATGGAACTGGAGACTACCATGCTAAATAAGCCAATCTCAAAAAATCAAAAACCAAATGTTTTCTTTGATATATGGATGCTAATTCATAATAAGGAGGGGTTGGTTTGGGAAGAACAGAAATACTTTGTATCAGACAAAGGGAAATGAAGGGAAAGGAGGGGGAACGGGAACAGGAAAGATAGTAGAATGAATTGGACATTATCACCCTATGTGCACATATGACTAGATGACTGGTGTAATTTACATCATGTACAACCATAAGAATGAGATGTCATACTCCATATATGCATAATATGTCAAAACACTTTCCACTATCATGTATAACTAATAAGAACAAATAAAAAATGTGAAAAAATATGGAGTAACATTCTACTCTTGAACCTTAGGGTGGGCAGACTAATGAATGGGAAAGAGGTGAGATGGTAGACCTGTAGATAATAGGTGAAGAAGAGTAGAAGGAAATAAGTAGTTAGTGAGAGCCTATTACAAGGTCAGTACTAGATGCTTTCGACATATAATGCTACAAAATAGACATTTCTATTTTAAAGATAAGAATACTGAGGATTAAAGAAGTTATGGAAGGGGCTGGGGTTGTAGCTTAGTGGTAGAGTGCTTATCTAACATGTTGGAGGCACTGGGTTCGATCCTCAGGACCACATAAAAATAACTAAATAAAATAAAGGTATTGTGTTCATCTGCAACTAAAAAATATATTTTTAAAAAAGAATTAATGCAAGTTTCCAAAAGTCATGCTGTTGGTGAATGACAGAGCTGGGATTTGGATCCTACACTGTATGACTTGACTCATGTTTCCATTCTCCCAGAGTAGATTATAGTTTTACTGTTCTCTAAGCTTTTTAAGAGTTCTGCTAGCAAAACCTCATGACTCCAAGAACATAAGAACTTTATCATATTACTTTTCATATGATAAAATAGGTATATAAAATAGAACCCTCAGAATTGCAGAAAATTATTTACACAATTTTAAAAACTAGAAAAATTATTCATTTTCTTCTATTTTTTTTTCCTTTTCAGATTCCTTATAATGATGTCTATTTCTGTGTATGTTTGTGTGTGTTAATGGTATGCTTGTACTCTTTACATGATTCTGAGTCTTCTGTATTATAAAGTAAGGGTTCCAATAACCATGGAAATTTAGGGTATGACTTTGTGCTATTAAAGAATATTTTAACTTTCATTAATCTACCATGAAATCAAGGTTTTATATTAAATCAATAAGTACAAACATCTACACAAGGAAATACATGGAGCAATCATTTAAATCAAAGTAAATAATCTATAAAAACTAAGAACAGATAAAATACTTTAAAGAAGCTTTTAAAATACCTATAGCTTTTTGAACATAATATTTTTGAAACTGGGTCATTAGATTTCACTTTTAAAATGTAAAGATATAAATCATATTAAATAAGAAACCAATTGTGAGAAATTTTAGCTCCATAGCAGTTAAATTTTAAATACAAGCTAGTATACTGAAGTTTTTGTATTTTAAATTCTGATTCAGACATTTCTTGCTATGATCTTAAAAAAAAAAAAAAAACACAGCATTGAAAAGGGAAGTTAGAAAAAAATAGACTATGAATCTAGTTGGGACCAGACAAGAATCCAAACAGGCATATATAAATTCTAATAATCTTTGTGACAAATTAGTTGTGTGACCAACCACAGGCCAGCTAAGTAACTGCTCTGCCTTAGTCTTCTCATTTGTGAAATAAAGAATTTTAAGGAGATCATTAAGTTTCCTTCAAACTACTTAAAAGGCAAAAAAGGCTGACAATGATCCATGTAAACTGAAAAAATATTTTGGAGAATTGCCTACAGAAAAAGTAAATAAAAGACATTTTTACTCCCACACACCAAAATGACAAACGTTTTTAAAGAGGAGAAGGAAAAGGAAAAAGAAGTAATAGTAGTAGTAGTACTAGTAGTAGTAGTAGTATACCTCCTGCTAGAACAAAAAAAGCTCTAAGTAACTTGGTACAATTCACAAATTTATTTTATCTAATGACAATATTTCCTTTGGAAAATTTAGCTGAATTTTACAAAGAAATGAGGTTCAAATTTATAATGAACTACAATCTACTCTTACTGCCATCCTAAAATAACTCATTCTACCTCTTCTAGGAACTAATTATAACTAACCATTATATTAATACAAAATGTTGTAATTTACAAAATAAATGGTAAAAGTAGACTATAGTTTTTGAGGGGATGCCCCACCAAGTGAGGACCAGGGAGGGGTATAATCTTAAACCCTGAAGGTTTAAGATACAAACAGATACAAACCTCCTTTGCTAATGACAGGTTATATACTCAGCCAACAAAACCAAGCTCTGCTCATTCTGGTATACCCACACATCTAAATACCAATTGTGAATCAATAAAAGACTAGAAGAAGATGTCACTTAAGAAACTTGTCCTATTTTTTTTTCTCCCTACACATGAGATTTGTTTACTTTTGATTTACTCTATTTCTGAAACCATGTAACTTCAAATATGCTTTGTTTTCTGATTTGTCTTTAGGTACTAGGGGAACTGCTATTTATGTAACTTCCCTCCCTTTCTTAATATAATAATCAAAGGATTTTTTTTCTTTGGACTATACAAATATATTTATGCTTTTTAAAAAAAATCTAAAGGATTTTAGCTATAGAATTTTTTTAAAATAACTTTTCCTTAGGTAAAGAAATCAGCAAAATGTTCAACATAAAGCAAAAAGGTTATGTAAAAGTGTCAATGGATATGCTAAGCACAAAGTCCAGTGTCAAGGTTTTATTAGTAATTCACTGAACTTCAACAAGATGTACACATTTTCTGTAATTTTGGTTCTTCATTTTACAATGGTATGAACAGACAATTTTAGAGCTAGAAAGGACCCTAGAGATTAAAAGACCCTAGAGATTATCTTGTCCAAGGTTTTTATTTTACAAATAAAGAAACTGAAACTCAAAAGTTAAATGACTTGTTTGAAAGTTACTCTGCAAAATAGGGACAATAAAAATATTCTTTATCTGCTTTACAGAGCTTTGTTTTGTTTTTTTAGAAGAGTAAATTATATTGCAGTTTTTTTTTAAAGTACTAGGTAATTATGTTACCTAGTATTACAATGGAAAAAGTTAAAGAGAAGTTTATCATATAATGCAAGAAAAAGTTAAAATTTCTCTCAATGAGCATACAATATTTAGCCCTACAAACACTAATAGTTGTCCATTTGTGAAGTCAACACATTCCAAAATTATCTGAACAAGTAATTTTTAAAATATCTTTTCCATTTGCCTTAATGATTTAATCAGAATGAATTGCCTTTTTGAAGACTAAAGGAAAAATTCTCGAGAGTAAAACTAAGCATGAGACTATCTGGTCAAAATATAATTTAAACATATGTAAATTGACTAAAAATGGGGACTAAGAAGTGAGAACTCACATCTGTTGTTTCAATAAATTAAATTAGTACATTTTAGAGACCTATACTGCAAGTCTACTGCTAAGTCTACTGTTAAGTCTATTGTTAGGTAGACTTTCATCTACAAAGCTGAAGGGAAAGCTATCCATTTGCTATCATAAGTGACCTCATGGTGAAAAGTAAATAATGCACCAGCCTTTAATTGTAACTAGTTTTACCACAAAAGATTTTGAGAAAGATTAAGGAATATATGTAAGAGAATTGAGATGGAGGTAAGACACAGAGGGAAATAAGGATAAGGATGAAGGGGTAATAAACACATAAAACAACCTAATTTCCATGTAACCAATTTCAGCATTTTGTTACTTCCTAAACTACATAATTACTCCAGAATGATGCAAAAGACATCTAAAAAACCTAAGATCATGAAATTGCAAAGAAGATAACAGATTAATTTTATTCATCTCATTAAAAGACTATTTCTCATGAGAATCCTTCATTCTTATTTAAGTACCTTGGTCGTTTCATCTAAGCTTGCTCACAATAATTTTGTACCCTGATGAGCAAGTGACTGTGATAATGTAGCTAGACGTTATCCCCACAACAATAGGTCTAGTATCTTCATATTTATTTAATGCTTATGCCAGCGTGTAAAGTAACCTGGTATAGAGAATGATCATTTGGGAATTTAACCTTAACTCAGCATTTGATACTAACATTTATAAGTACTAAGCACTGTTTTAGACACCAGGGATACAGCAATGAACAAGGAAAGGGGGATAGGAAGACAAAACAGCAAACCAATTATTAGATCTCTTGTAATCTTGGAGAAAGTTATGACAGTGTGTTACCTGTAAAACTGGCAAACTAATATTACTTTTTATAAATATCATTATATCCTTCCCAAACAAAAAATATGACAAACATCTACGAGTCAGTAATTACCCCTGTACTTGTACACCAATTTTCCCTGATCTATCCCTGTCTCCATTAGTGCATACATAACAGAACACCAGCCAGAGTATGAGGTGAGGGCATGCTGTGAAACAGAAGAAAAATAATCGGATCATGATAGGGTTCAACCCAAGACTTTGTTCTATAACAGAGAATAACTCAATAAGCTGTGCTCTCAAATAAAATCATAATGATAAATATGAAGCATTTAGAGCATATTTCATCTGCCTTTTTTTCATTGTCAATGTCTATGAGTCATTTTTATTTCGAAAACATCATGACTATCACTTTACAAACTTCTGTTATCAACTAGACTAATGTAAATCACATTATGAATTATAACATATTTTGATATGAGAATTCTTTCTTCTCTTCCAGTAGAAGAAATAAATTTTATTTGACATTATGAATGTATACTTTTGCAAAATTGCATCAAAACAGGCATACAGTTTGGTGTTTGGTTCTTGTATTTAAGACAACTAGATAAAAAGAGCAAATAAAATGAAGAGTTAAAGTTTTATCTAAGCTATCTTTGCATCAGAAAACAAAACTATCTGGGTATAGGAATTAACTCTCTGAATCAAGTATTTTCTTGGTAATTCTGAAACATTAAGGTATAGAAAATAAATCAGAGAAAAGCAATACATGCAGATTCCCAATGTGACTTAGCTAATGGCCTGAATCAATCAATCTGTGTGTGTGTGTCACACACACTTATAACACACCCCTCACAATCCTCCCCAATCAATGACACATGAAAACTCAGGGGAATGAAGACCTACATTGAAAAAACTAAGGCTAAAACTGAGGAAAAAAAAAAAAAAAAAAAGATCAAAGAAACGTATACTAACAATAGAGCCATACCATTGTTAGGCAGCGAGTGAACTCATTTAAGAGAGACAAGCTTTATCCTCTCTTTTATGTTCATGCCAAGCATCGTTCCAGGCACATGTGTACCCAATAAATGTCTAATTTCTTTGAGAAACACAGAGGCAATTGAAAGAGACCTTCCATATCTGCCTACCACCAAAACTACTGACCTCTGGCACCAAAGCCCACATTTTTGCCATGTAATGAACTGCCTTTCAAATAATGGTTACCTCTAACCCCATTATTCTCATTTCTCTCCCATTATCCTCCAAAAGAAGAGGTGTAGACATTTTTTACATAGATCCTTGATGAAAGTTCTGAATATGACTACCATTTTCAAGGTTTTATGAAGACCACTCACAACTGATCTATGAAGAAATCAAGGAATGACTGGCTAAGACTAAATATGGGGGGAAATAAAAAGGAAGAAATGTATACTAACAATAAAGTCATACCACTGTCTTCCTGTTAGGCAGTGAACTCATTTAAGGACAGAGGATAAGCTTAGCCAGTTTCTCTCAATTGGCAATTGTTTTAGGCTTGGGATAGAAATTATTTGGCTAAACATTATAATCTAAGCAAGTACCTATGAATCAAAAAGTCATGAGCTCCAAAATCAGATATGCAAATGCAAAATGTTTTGCTACAAAAATAAAAGCCTGATTGGCATTCTTGCTTTCACGAAGGGCTACTTTACATCCATTAGCAGTATGAGGCACAGGAGACCCCACGTGTAGAACCAACACTTCTCTCAAAAACTGAATGTGGATGCATTTAAACTGCATACATCATGTACATATATACATATATACACACACATACTCATGATACATGTTTTATCAGATTCTTTAATAAACACAGAAATGATATAGCCAACACCAGTGTTATTCCATACTCAAAGATGGTAATTAGCTTTTCATCACCGACCAAAATACCTGATAAAAACAGCTTTGTGGTAAGGCAGAACATCATGGTGGAAGAGGATACTGAAGGAAAACTACTCAATTCATGGCAGCTAGGAAGCTGAGTCAGAAGGAGGAGTCAGGGACAAAATACATAATCCCCAAGGCACGCCCCCCAGTGACCCACTTCCTCTAGCCATGTCCCTCCTGTCTATAGTTATACCACCCAGTAATCCATTCAAATAATTAATCTATCAAATGGATTAATCTACTGATTGGGTTACAGTTCTCATACTCTGATTGCTTTACTTCCTGCATTAACACAGAAACTTTTGGGGGGGATGGCTTATATCCAGAAAATATACTTTCTTTATAACTAAAAAATTTTAAACTTGTTAATCTCTTTACAGTTGTAAGCATGAGAAGCTATATGCAAAATTCAATGGCTTTTTGACCGCTTAAAACATTTTTCACACTTCTTTCCTGGAATTACTTTCAAATTCTATAAAATTTAAAATGTTTCAGTTAAGTCTAAAGGCAATTCTGCAAGAGTAGTTCCAAAAGTGAAATTATCAAAGATAACATCCCTGAAATAAGTTCATCTTTCATAGAGTATAATTCCCTACATCTTAAAGATGCTTTTCCCACATAACAAGCCACAATAATCCCATACTGAATAAGGGGGGAAAAAAAAAAGAAATGAACAGGGCTGGGGTTGTGGCTCAGCGGCAGAGCACTTGTCTAGCATGTGTGAGGCACTGGGTTTGATCCTCAGTACCACATATAAATATATAGAGTAAAGGCCCATCAATGACTAAAAGAATATTTAAAAAAGAAGAAATGAAGAAACAAATAAGCAAATCTACTTAGAAGAAAATTTATGTTGCCAAACACCCAAATCTGAAGAAGTTGCCAGATTTGTAGCACTAGTAGTCAGTAAAAAGAGAAGCAGATGGTGGTGTGTTTCTAGTAGAAAAGTCATGATCTAAGACCATATATGCCGTACATGGAGGATGGTGAGAGGAGCCACCTTGGCCATGAGAAAATAGGTTCAACTCTGCAGCCCCTAATGTGCTGTGGAAAACAAGCTTCTCTAAAACACAAGGATATGAGAATTCACTAGTCTTCATACCATATATGTATCTTTAGCAATAAAAAACTGGATGAAAAATTATTTCATTAGTGAAATACATCATTTTACTCAATAATCATTATGAACAACTTCCCTAGTTATTTTGAATGAGAACGCTTACTTGAATATAAATATAGTCATACACCTCATGACAATGGTCATGATAATGGTCAATAATGGGCCACAAAATAGTATGATAAGGCCCAATAAGTTTATAATAGAGATAAAAAATTCCCATTCCAAAGCAACATCTAAGCAGTTGTAATGTGGTAGCACATTACAACTCCAAACATCATGTTTGGAGTGATGTTGGTATGTAAAAATCAACTTACTGTCAATCATATAAAACCACAGAGCATTCATGTATACTATATAATAATTGATAACAATAATAAATAACTATTACTGTTTTATGTATTTACCATAATGTACTTCATATTACTCTTTAAGAGTAATATGCAGCATTTTGCCAACAGCAGTCTCATAGCTCATATTTACCTTGTCTCCTGCTTGCATTAAGAGGCCACACTTAACTTACCTACACCATGTAGGTTGTGTAAGGACACCCTATGATGTTTGCATAAGGAGTAAACCAGCAGAAAATGCAGTTTTCAGAATGTATCCCTGTTGTTGACTCCTGACTCTACAGTGTTTTGTGTGTGTGTGTGTGTGTGTGTGTGTGTTTAAAAAAGAAGTCTTCATCTCCCTATGCATTTATTTATAAAGTATCTCTCAGTTCCTTCTTCGATGGAAGATATAATTATATGTGTTTCATTATTATTTACATCAGCCAAGAGCTGTTTGCCAATTTTTCATATCACTTATAAATACAAATCACAAAACTTAACCTCTTCTAATCTAGAAATAAAAAATAGATTTTAGATGAGATATGACATTAATTACCCAAAACACAAACATTTTTAAATAAATGCTAAGAAAAAAATCTGACACTTTGTGAATTTTCTAAATTCTCTGAAGCTTTGCTAACAGAGCTAATTTTCTCACACATGAACCTTTGAAAACATTAATAATGAGAATGACAACTGAATTTTAAATACTTTTGCTAGGCAACAATAGTATATATTATTGATATTTAAGCATTAAAAGATGAATAAAGAGTTAACAGTTTTACAAACTTCTAATTAATTTACTAAAAAAAACACTTACTGAACACCAACCATATTTGCCAAGCATTCGCGAAGTAGTGGGAATTTAACAAGGAACAAGATAGTCAAGAATTCAGCACCACACCTGTGGAACTTATACTCTACAAGATGGAAATAGTCAATGAACAATTATAAAACATCAAATCATAACAAGTGATCTGATGAAAATAAAAGAAAATGATACTGATTATAACAGTCAGTTTTTCTGAGGTGAAAAGCTTAAGATGAGACGTAAATAACAAGCAGGGACAGACCCTAGAGATTTGCAGAAAGTTCCAGATAGAACAGCCCTAAGTTCAAGATGGAAATGAAGTTGGAGTATTTGATGAAAAGGAAGAAAACAAACTGGGTAAGAGTAAGTCTGGTAGAGATGAAGTAAGTAGAAGTCAAACTAGGCAAAACCTTGAGGCTAAGATAAAGACTTTGACTTATAGTCTAAGCACACTAGCTTTTTGCTTTGTTTTATATTTAATTATAGGAAGTTTAAACAAACATGACAGAAAAGAGCAAAATGAACCCCTATATATTATTTTTCACTTAGTTTTAATGGTTATCAATTCCTGGCTAGTCTTATTTAACTTATTCCCTTTCACATTCCCTATTTACCCCTCAGACATCACATCACTTCATATACACAGGTTTTAGGATCTATCTCTAAAAAGACAAGGACTCCTCTTGCAAATACTACTACAATCTTTATTATCTACAGGTTATCCTTCTTTTATTTTTTTTCTCTTATAATTTATTGGTTGGAAAAAAAAAAAACTGGTTGTCCTGGAGGATTTATCATACTCCAGATTTGTAATCATGTTCTCACAGGGTCACTTAACATATTTTTATCTTTCATATATTTCTTATAAACTGATAGTTAAATCTTTAGGTTTAGTTAAATCTTTAGGTTTAATCACCTTCAGGTTTGCATTCTGGCAAGATTACTCCACAGTTTATGTTTTTCTGTTGGGAGACAGATAAGGTGTTGTGACATTAAAAATCAATGACACATTACCAAGATCTGTCATAATGTTTCATTAAGGGCTATGAATGCTGATGTTAAAATTCTATTGTTCCTTTCTTTCTTATCAGCTGAAACACTTCTGTAGAGAAAAAAATTTCCCTCACCAAGTATTTGGTTAAGAACACAGGAAAAACAGAATACTTTGATACTCTTACTTTCAAATTTTCCAACAAATGAGTTGGTTACCTAGTACTTTGGAGTGTCTAAGCAGGGAAGTCTTTAAAGATAATTCTGGATATTGTTTGGAGAACAAAATGATAATAAAAAAGAAAGAGTAATCACTAGGTTCTTACAGCATTCTAAATAGGAAATGTTAATGGATTGTACTAGAATAGTAGAAAAGACAAAGAGAAACAGATGGATTTCGGATATTTTTGGAAAGTAAAGTCTATAGAGCTGGCTGAGATATTGTACAAGGGGAAGAAAGAAATTAAGAATGAGTCCAAGGTATTTGGCCAGAGCAACCTGGTATATGGGAAACAAGGAGGTACAGATTTAGGAAACAAAATCATCTACTTATGATGTAGATGAAGTTAAACCAATATTAATCAAATCACAGTTTGCATCCTGACCAAAAAATAATAACAAATTTCAGAGTAAAAATAAAATATAATTTCATGGTATTTTTCTATCAACAATACTTATTGCTGAAATATAAACATGAGATAAATGGGATAAATTTCTCCTTTTTTATCTCAGATATATACATTTTCTAGCCCCTACACTGAATATAAATTAAAAACACATGCCAGGTTAAAACAAATTTTAAAAGATAGTAAGAAATATTACTTTAACTCAGACTGAATATCATTCTCTCACAGGAGATAAGAGATCACCACAGATAGAAGGGCTAAACAAATGGCCAGAATTACAGGCCAAAAAGAAACAGGGCTCTAAAACAATAGCCAGTTGATTAATACTAATCAACTAATCTCAAGAGAAGATGGGAACACCAATTCATTTCTTAGCAGCTCATGTTCCATTTTCCCATTTCTGAGTGAGTACTAATAATTCAAATTGTCCTGCTGGATTTTCCCTTATCTCTTTCTAGGAAGTAAAAAGAACATGAAAAGTTTAAGAGAGAAGGGAAATAAACAGTTCAACCTCAACATGTCAACCACAAAAGTAATTAATGTTAACTTATAAATGACATTTATGAAGATATATTATCTAAATTTTCATACAGAAAAGGAATAGCAGATTTGTCAAAAAAGATTACTATAGAAATTTTAGAATATTACCCACTTTGATAATTTGTATTTATAAAATATCTAATTGGTGAGATAAAAATGATATGAAATCACTCCATATTCATATATGAATCATTCATACATAATTATAAATGTAAAGAATCATTCACATATAAATTAAAATATGAATAATAGTTAAACAAATTCTATAAATTGACATGAGAACTTATATTTATGTGTAAATTTAGCTTATTTAATAGTAACTGGGCTCTACCATAGAATGTCCTTTTTTATTTGCAAATGATGGCTCTGGTTACATTTACCAATATCAATACTGCCCTGTTAATTGGATTCCACTAATATACTCTTTTTTTTTTTTTTATTGTAAACAAATGGGATACTAATATACTCTTAAGGAGTCAAAGAAATGACTCTGCCACTTAAAATAAAACTAGAAAGTAAGAAAACAGAAAAAGTACAACTATAATTTCAAACACCACAAATGCAGATCAAATATTTCAATAATTAGCAAGAGAAAATACAATTTTCTCATACTAGACAAAGGTGCAAAAATATGCAATGGAGAAAAGATAGCCTCTTCAACAAATGGTGCTGGGAGAATTAGAAATCCATATGCAACAGAATGAAACTAAACCCATATCTCTCACCATGCACGAAACTAAACTCAAAATGGATCAAGGACCTCGGAATCAGACCAGAGACTCTGCATCTTACAGAAGAAAAAGTAGGTCCAGATCTTCAACATGTCGGCTTAGGACCAGACTTCCTCAACAGGACTCCCATAGCACAAGAAATAAAAGCAAGAATCAATAACTGGGATAGATTCAAACTAAATAGCTTTCTCTCAGCAAAGGATACTATCAGCAATGCGAAGAGAGAGCCTACAGAGTGGGAGAAAATCTTTGCCACTCATACTTTAGATAGAGCACTAATCTCCAGAATCTATAAAGAACTCAAAAAACTCTACACCAAGAATGCAAATAATCCAATTGACAAATGAGCTAAGGAAATGAACAGACACTTCACAGAAGAAGATCTACAAGCAATCAACAAACATATGGAAAAATGTTCAACATCTCTAGTAATAAGAAATGCAAATCAAAACCACCCTAAGATTCCATCTCGCCCCAATTAGAATGGCAATTATCAAGAATACAAGCAACAACAGGTGTTGGCGAGGATGTGGGGAGAAAGATACACTCACACGTTGCTGGTGGGGCTGCAAATTAGTGCAGCCATTCTGGAAAGCAGTGTGGAGATTCATTAGAAAACTTGGAATGGAACCACCATTTGACCCAGCTATCCCACTCCTTGGCCTATACCCAAATGACTTAAAATCAGCATACTACAGAGATACAGCCACATCAATGTTCATAGGTGCTCAATTCACAATAGCCAGATTGTGGAACCAACCTAGATGTCCTTCAGTTGATGAATGGACAAAGAAACTGTGGTATATATATACAATGGAATATTACTCAGCCATAAAGAATGATAAAATTATGGCATTTTCAGGCAAATGGATGAAATTGGAGAATATCATGCTAAGTGTGATAAGCCAATCTCAAAAAACCAAAGGACGAATGATATTGCTAATAAATAGATGATGACACATAATGGGGGGAGGGAGGGGTTAGTGTTACGGTTAGAGTTAGGGTTAGGGAGGGGGGCAAGAATGGAGGAAGGAAGGACTGTATAGAGGGAAAAGAGGGGTGGGAGGGGTGGGGGGAAGGGAAAAAATAACAGAATGAATCAAACAACATTACCCTATGTAAATTTATGATTACACAAATGGTATGCCTTTACGCCATGTACAGAGAAACAACATGTATCCCATTTGTTTACAATAAAAAAATAAAATAAAATAATTAGCAAGAGATATCTTAGACCTAGGGGAACTACTGATAGAAAGGAGGCTGGGTTTATTTATAAAAACTTTAAAAATAAGCTATGTCTGAAGACAAAAAAGATTTTATAAGGTTTTTCAATGTAATATATATACTAAAATAAATAAAGTAATTCTACTGTATTGTGTAGAATTACAAAATATTTTGAATTCTGAGATATAATTGCTTTTTAAGTACTACGATTTATCTTATTTTTAAATGCTTTTCTTGACATTTATTTTAAAAGAAACATAATTAAGTGCTTTGTACTTCTGTATATTTTTCTTAGAGTCATCATGAATGTTTAAATGCAAATTAGTTCCATCAAACATCTTCATAGATGACAAATTGTATTCTGAATATCAATTATTCAAAAATGCATAGTCAGATTTCCGAACTGCTGTTTAAACACAAAATATACAAACCCAGATGATATATCTATTAACATTATTTGTAATGCAAATAGGTTCTTTATATTTATGTATATGACATAAGATCTCAAATAAGGCCTCTTAGCCTTAAATTTCTTTGCTAATCTACTGAGAGATCCCCACTCATTGCCCCACCTCATCCCTGCAAATTCCATTTTTTTCCAATTCTCTCCCTATTGGTAAAACATTCACTATATTTCTTCTACCTAATTATCTCCCTATCTAAATGCTAACCCTTCTCCAAAATAAATAATTGACAATTTCTTCAACATCCATCTAATATATTATCCTTAACATGGGTAAAGTGAGAAATAGGGTTATGGTGTGGCCTAACAATAGCAATGCACATATTTTCATTCCCTTGGTCTTTCTAATTACTATTTCTTTGACCTCTGCTGAAAAATACTCTGCTTAGCCCTACTCTTAGCTATAAGGATTAGTGTAATGTAACTTTTAAGAAGTTGGATGGAATTTAAATCTAATGACTTTAAGTGAATAGACACACAGACCCAGAATTTCAAGGATTATCTGATCCTGGGGAAATTTTTCACACAGTTCAAGGTATATATGATTTAACCAAGCCAGAATTTTTGTAAACAAGTGAGTGAGGATATTCAGTCATCAGAAGTATTTTAGGAATCTTAAATTGTATATTCAAAACAGTAAGAAGAAGGAGGAGGAGAGGTAAGAGGAGGAGGGGGAGAAGGAGGAGGAGGAGGAAAAGGAGATGAAAAGGATGATGATGAAAAAAAGAAAAGGATCTGCCTAATAGAGGATATCACCATAACCTATAGTGAGGAATATTTAGAGTTAACCAGCTTATAAGAGTTACATAGCTGGGGAGTGACCGTGGCCAAGTTATATTGTTAAATTGTATGCATGTATATGTAACAACAAATCTCATCATTATGTAAACTATAATGCACCAATAAAAGTTTTGGAAAGAGGAAAAAAGAATTTTATAAAATATCCACCTACTAATTACTTAGGCCATGGTCACCCCTCTAAAGAATCATTGAAAATATCACCCTCCAAATCTTTTATCACAGCCTTAACTCCTTCTGTTTTAACTCAATTCAATACATCTTTGCAATAGCTTACATTTTTCAAATATGCACCTCAAATTTTATCATTTATACCTTAAAGTAACAATTTCTTGATAACATGCATGAAGATAATAATCACTAAAATATGTGCAAATTAAATATTAGAATGAGAAGGCATTCTTCGGTGATTCTTATATAAAGGTGCTCTCATACATTGCTAGTAGGACAGCAAATTGGTGCAACCATTATGGAAAGCAGTATGAAGATTCCTCAGAAAACTTGGAATGGAATCACTATTTGACCCAGTAATCCGACTCCTTGGTTTACACCCAAAGGACTTAAAGTCAGCATACTACAGTGACACAGCCACATAAATGTTTATAGCAGCTCAATTCACAATAGCTAAGCTATGGAACCAACCTAGGTGCCCTTCAAATAAAGAAAATGTGGCATATATACACAATGGAACATTACTCAGCCTTATAGAAGAACGAAATTATGACATCTGCCTGTAAATGGATGGAACTGGAGAATATCCTGCTAAGCAAAATAAGCCAATTCCAAAAACCAAAGACCAAATGTTTTCTCTGATATGTGGATGCTAATTCACCACAAGGGTGGGGGGCTAGGGAAGAATGGAGTTACTTTAGATTAGGTAGAGGGGAGTAAAGGGAAGGGTGGGAAGGGAGTAGGAAGGGTAGTAGCATAAATCAGACATTATTACCATATGTCCATATATGACTACACAACCAGTATAATTCTACATCATGTACAATCAGAAGAATGAGAAATTATACTCCGTTTATGTATGATGTGTCAAAGTGCATTCTACTGTCATGTATAACTAATTAGAACAATTTTTTTAAAAATGGGGGAAAAAGAATTTAGAATCTTATTAAACTATAGACATTTTTTTTTTTAAACTTTTGCTTCTCATGCTTTTATCCCTTTCACAGTCAAATCAATGAAAGGAAGTTACCATCAATAATGGGAAGATCTTGGAGAAGTCAGAGGAAGAAATGGAATCATGAAAATAAAGAACATTAGAGCTCTGAAGATGTGAAAGAATAAGACATTGAGATATGCAGACCTGTCATAAAGAGGGTGAAGGCAACTAAGAACCATCTTCCATTCTAACTCTTGAGGTTCTGAGCAGCCTGAGAAATGGTATCACAGAAGTACTTGAGGAGTTTGGGTTCTTTCACTTAACTGCTATGACACATTTATCAACATTTTCTATTTTCAGGAACACTTCATTGTTATTTTTATATGGGCTTTCACACTAAAAATGTCTTTTGTATAACCAAGCAAAAGGATGTCTTCTTTGGAAATCTTTGAGCTAGAATTCGAACAGCAGCATCTGAGTTCAGCTGAGAATGCGTACTATAAATCCACAATGACACCAATCTGGACAGTATGAGATTTTTACCAGATATGTTCAGCAACCTGGCTGTAGAAATGGAAAGGCTGAACTGAAATTCTGATACAAGAATGAGCAACACAAAAACAAGGAGGACAATGGTGAAAAAGTCATCTAAAGGATGGAGATGAACTTCAGCTTCAGTAAAGAAAGACACACTGTAAGGTACTATTAGGGTCAGAGAAAGTAAAGATATTAGGATGAGGTCAAATCTAGAGTCTGCTACATAAAGTGAAGGAATAAGAAAGCTGGAAGATTGGAGTCAGAGTAGGACCCTGAAAGATAAGACTTAGAGGTAGAAGAGTTCTACTAATAATAAAATCTAAGTAAGATCATAGTAATGGATTGCTGAAAGAGACTGTAATGATAACAAAATTTATACAAGTTGATATGGAAGAATACTATAAAAGATGACATAGGATGAAGGCACAAGTCAGTGTGAAAAGGCTACATACCAACTGCCAAAGCTCTTGGTAAATACTGAGGACTTGTCTAGAGCCTTGGTGGTACTTGCTGTGAAGTTCAATGGCTTCACCTATAATGCAGAAGTAACCACATCAAGACCTAGTGAATCAGAACCTGTAGTTTAACAAGAACCCCTTGGTGATATCTATGAGTCAAATTTGAGAGCAACTTTATATACCTTCATAGATAACAGAAAAGACAAAGATAGAAAGTAGATAGTTCAATGGTATGAACCTTCAAAGAGAAGTAAGGTTTTTTTGCACAATGGTTAAAGAAAATCAGTTTCATACTCAGAGGAAAAATAAGCAAACTCAGTTTTCTATGATCTCTGAGCTTGAGATACTAGGAGTACATCTACTGTTTAAAAATTTTGACATGATTCTCCTATCCTCTTTTCTATATCTCTTCAGGCTTATCTGCCATTTGGGGTTTTTCTACGGAAAGGAGAAAACTTAATGTTTTAATTTTAGGTTGTCTTAATTTATTTTATAAAGATATGGGATATTTTAAAAATCACTTTGGAGACTTCTAGCTTCTGCATGGAAGAAGCTTGTAAACTGTCACTGTGTCCTAACAAATAAGAAGCTGAAAACTGAAAAATCAACACCTCTTACTTAGATCCATAAAAGCAGCAAGATAAAGAACAAACCACTACCCCCAAAACTGGAGAGGCAGACAGGTAGATAAAGAGAATCACCATTTAATGTAGAAACCCACAAGCAGAAATCTTGCTCAGAATAAGTTCAGGAGTATGAAGGCTCAGTGCTCACAGTCAAAAACCCCAGGGAGAATCAGTCATAGGAGGATCCCCAGACTTTCTGAGTTTTACATCCAGGAGATCAACCAGGTTCTCACAGTGAATATCTGGGGCAGAAGTGGTAAAGTAGCCACTCTGCTACACAGCAGAGAATTTGGTTCTTCTCAATAAGGGCTAACCTTTAGAAGAAACTATTTTACCGAAGCCTCACCTGCTGGGTTTATATCAGAGCCTAACATATCTGAGGGAAAAGAAATACCCAACTCCAGCCTGCTGTAGACATTCTGTCCTTCCTGGAGGGAGGCAAGGGAGGCTGGCAGGTATGGGTCTGAGAAACACCTGTGAACTTCACATTCCAGAGGCCCAGATTCATTAAGAGACTGAGACTCACTCATTCATTGAACTAAAGAATATTTCCCTTCCACTCACATCTCAACAACACATTGAAAGACCTATTTACAGCAACTCCTTTTACAGAGTACATCATGACTGAGAGTACGTTGGAGCAAATTACATTCCATGCTTGTATAATTATGTCAAAATAAACTCCAATGTTATGTACAATTATAATGCACTAATAAAAAAATTATCAAAAAAGAGAAAAAGTACAATGCACACTAAGAGGCAAACAACAACAACAACAAAAACAACAGAAAATCTACCACCAACAAAACAGTTTGAAAAGACAAAGCAAGTATGAGAACCAGACTCAGATATGGCAAACACATTAGAATGATCAGACCAGGAATTTTTTTGAACTATGATTAATATGCTAAGGGCTCTAATGAATAAAGGAGACACCATGCAGAACAAATAGCAATTTAAGCAAAGAGTTGGGTATTCTAGGAAAGCATCAAAAAAGCAATGCTGGAGAACAAAAAAAAAAAGATGTAACAGAAGTGCAGAATGGACTTGATGGGCATATTCGAGACTGGAAACAGCTGAGAAAAGAGTCTCTGAGCTTGAGGACATGTCAATAGAAACTTCAACACTGAAAACACGGATTTACAAAAGACAGGAAGAACATCACAGAAGGAATAAGTAAAGGTAAAATAAACTATTTTTTCTTACATATCTAACAAATAACAGTGTTCAAGATAATTGCAACAATGTATTCAATCAGATATTTTTCATACATATTCATATATTTAGATATATGCTGATGTAAAAGTGAAATGAATGGCAGTAATGACACCTTGAATAGGATGGAGAATGGGGTTTTTTGTTTGTTATTTTAAACTGGGGATTGAACCTAGAGGCACTTTACCACAGAGCTACATCTCTAGTCCTTATTTAGTTATTTATTCATTCAGACAGTCTTGTTAAATGTTCAAAATAAAAATATAAAAGTTCTTTTGTTTGTTTTTTGCTGTGGATAGAACTCAGGACCTCAGAATGCTAGGCAAGTGTTCTACTACCCCAAAACTGACTAGTGGTACTACAAAAAATGTGGATTTTTGATTTTTAGACTAAGAATGCTCACCTGATAAGTCTATGAAAACATTGTAAAATCTGAAAACTCTGACATCTGAAACACTTCTAGTCCCAAGCATTCAGGTAAAGGATACTTAACCTGTATGTACAGGGTTATTTGAAGATAACATTAAACAAATATTAGAATGGCAAAATGATATTGATTGTGATACCCAATCAACAAAAATGTAGTTTTAAATAGTATGTACCTATAAATCACTACTAAGTAGGGCACAGTGGGGTGTACCTGTAATCCCAGTTACTCAGGAAGCTAAAGCAGGAGGATTTAAGTTCAAGGACAGCCCAGACAATATACCATCTCAAAAAAAACAAAAATCCTCATTCCTAATTCCTGAAAAATGCTTTAAGTGCAACCATAGATGTCAAAAGTTTTTGTTTTATATTGTTATTTTAAGCTAATTCCTCTGCTCAGAGGTTAGGTGACATATTCCTGTGTTGGCTGTCCAGATTATCATGTTCTTCTGGGAGTAAGAAAACACACAGATATAAATTAAGTCTATTCTTCAAAGTACCTGACAGTATACCAAATGACAGAGTATAAAATAAACACAGAGGGAAGAAAAAGAACCATCAGGGTCCCCCAATCATTTGAATCTGAGATTCAGGTTCACAAAGTTTCATCTGCAAAGAAACAAAACTCAACATGACAAAAATCACTCACCACAGCTCTGTAAGGCTGTAGCCTCTGACAAAGAGAATTCCAGCAAAACTCACGAAATTGGAAATCTCTTATCTCTACCCTCCAAATAGCTCAACTTTTCAATTACTTTCTTTCCCGAGTAACTGCCACAGCTCCCCTTGCATTTGTGATATGGCCTGGGGTAAAACAAGTGGGAGTGATGTTAGTGAAAGTAAACCTATGATCTACTTTGTTCAAAGTATGAACTAGGACACAAGCAGTGACAACAGCTATGTTTCAAGTTGGGTACTGAAAGCTTAAAAGCTCCCAAACTCTCAAGTATTTTATCAAAATACAAAGGTAATAATGTAAAATTTATACATATCCATCAATGAACCACTACTCTTATTTCTTAAGTAAAAACTACACTTGCAAATGAAAATGAAGAGCATTTCCAAAGAAAAAATATGAATAAAACATCAAAAAAGTCAAAGATTAGAGGGTTATGGGTTTAAATTTTCTATATTCTTCTATAAGAAAAAGAAGAGATTCAACTGTTAAGTGCAAGTAGTAGGAACAGAATTACTTATTACTGTAGTAAGCACAAAGATATAAATAAGATGCTTATGGAGACGGCTGTCAAAGGTTAGGTGTTGATCACATACAGGGTCACTAGATTTACAACCAAGATGCCACAATAATTAATTATTGGAATAACTAGATATGGAAAATATAATTAACTTTGACCCTTATTTAACCCTCATCAAAAAATTAATTTGGGACCAATCATAGACCTAAATGTGAAAGCTTAAATAATTAAGCTTATAGAAGAAAACACTGTGAGAATGTAAAAGAAATATTTCTTAAATAATAAATAAATATAAGAAGAAAATTTGATCAATTAGGCTTAATTAAAAGAAAATGTTTGGATCAAAATATACTATTAAGGGAGTGAAAATACAAGCACCAATTGAGAGACACTATTGGTAATATATCTACAAAGGGCTCCATATACAAAATATATATCAAATCCTATAAATCAACAAGAAAAAGACAAGTAATGTAACTGAGAAGTGGACAGAAAAACTTGAACAGGCACTTCACAAAAAAAGAATATCCAATTAGCCAAGAAGCATGACTCAATACACATAGGCATTTTTAAACCAATAGGAGGTGACAAAACACACCCAAAAGAATTGTGAAGAGGCAGATGTATCAAGGGTTGATAACTGGAACTCTCACATAGTAAAGGTTGGAGATTAATGATACAACCACTTTGGAAAACTGCCTGGCATCTTGTAAACACAAACAAGTCAAAATCCAGCAATTCGTTTTCAGGTGTATACCCCAAAGAACTGAGTACGTCTGTATGCTGTCAAACATACACAAGAATATTTATAGGAGCTTTTTAAGTAATATCCCAAACTAGAAACAATTCTAGTTTGAATATGTTACTCTATATATACTAATTATAGCGTAATACAACGAAATACTATATAGCAACAAAAAGAATAGACTCAGGATTCATGCAAAAACACAGAAGGGTCTTAGCATTATGTTGAGGAAAAAAGTAATGCTTAAAACATTCTACTAATATGAAGTTTAAGGGCAGACAAAGCTAATAAATATTTAAAAGCACCTGGGTACAACACGCCTATAAGCCCAGTGATTCAGGAGGCTGAGGCAGGAGAATTGCAAGTTGAAGGCCAGTCTCAGCAACATATTGAGACTCTATCTCAAAATTAAATAAAAAAGCTGGGGATGTAGTTCAATGGTAGAGTGCCCCTGGGTGCACTCCCAGGTATTGTTAAGAAGGTAAATAAATTTTTCAAAAATTAAATAAACATTTAAAGAAGTCATATATTGGTTATTTGTGGTAGTGAATAAGAAGGAACGTCCTGGGCATTAAAAATGTTCTAGATTTTGGTGTGGGTAGCAGTTTTATAGATGCATATATTAAGATTAATATACCTTACACAATTTGTTGTTAGTTTTTTAAAGTTTTCTTTTTAATTTTTTTAGTTATAAAGGGACACAATACCTTTATTTATTTATTTTTATGTGGTGCTGAGAGTCAAACCCAGTGCCCCACACATACCAGGCTAGCACTGTACCACTGAGCTACAATCCCTGCCCGAAGTTTTTTGTTGTTATTGTTGTTGTTGTTTTTTAAGTTAGGGTGGTGGGAAAAAAGACAAAAACAAATTTAGGAAAAATTCAGACAGAAAGTAACATCATGGGCTGGGGTATAGCTCAGTGGTAGAGGGCTAGCCTAGCACGCACAAGGCCCTGTGTTTGATCCCCAGCACTGCGAAGAGATTATATATTTTAAAAAATTCTATGCACAAAAAAATTTTCAGATAAATATTTATTGATAATGATAAGGAGAAAAGACAACAAAAGAAAACAAAACCCACTGTATTTCAAACAATGGGGAAAAGTTAGAAGACTAAGTAATACATATTCCCTCTGAAATATATAGATACTATAACAAGTTATCATTTACTGAGAATGCTTTATGTGCCACTGTAGTAGCTTGTGAAGCAAGTGTCAGACATATATCACACGAGTGACAGAAAAACAAGTAATGTGGCTTTCTGCCTGTCCAAGATTATAAATGTATATTCATCCTGATTTTTAAAACCATGGAAGCAATTCTGCTTCACAGGTAAAAGAATTAATGGGAGAAATGGAGTTATGGCTCAGGGGTAGAGCACCTGCCTAGCAGGTGTAAGGCACTGGGTTTGACCTTCAGCACCACATTAAAAAAAATAATAAAATAAAGTTAAAAAAAAAAAAAGAATGGGAGACATCTAAACAGCAGACACAAAAGAGAGGCATGTGTTCTTCCTTATATTCTTCAGTTATTTGAACCAAACATTTAAGTGTCTTTACTGTCTTGATCAGATACTATTATAATACCAAACAAGGTAGGAGTGATTACATCGCTCCTAATATTCTACAGTTTAAAGCAGCTAAGAGCTGACTTTGCCATGTTCTTACTGATTTGCTATCAATTGAAAAAGAATTTAATACGCACTTATGTGGAAATCTATTAACTCCACAGAAATGACCAAAAGAAATTGACACAGAGGAGTAGATGTATACTAGACACAATTTTGGCCTCACTTCTAAAACAAGACATTTGGTAACGTCTACAGACATTTTTAGTTATCAAAAGCTAAGAATACTTAGTAGACAAAAGTTAGAGATCCTACTAAATATCTTTTAGTATAAAAGACAACACTCTCCCTCCAAACAAAGGATAAATTAGTCCAAAATGTCAATGGTACAGTTAATAAAAATTAGACCTACAGTGAGTCTAAAAGGGACTAAAAAATGTTATGTCATCTGATCATTCTTGACTTGTCTTCTTGGTTATAATCTGGAGATCAAACGCCAGATGTACAAGACTACACAGGGTTCACAGAGAGGAATAGCTAAGAAGCCCAGAATCTCTTCAGAACCACTAGATTTCTGCAGCAACATTTATTATCTTCTATTATAAATATTAAAAAACATCTGTAGTAATGCAAAGTAGACAGTGATGTGAGAGTATAGTGGAGCTGAAAATTTTCTACTGCCTAGTGACTGTAGTCACATCTGAATGTCACAGTACAATGCATTCCTAGAATGTTTATAGTGATGCTAAGGTAAATAAGCCTATTAGTGATATGAAAGTATGACACATACAATTGTGTACAGTACATAATACTTGATAAGAATAATAAGTGACTATTTTACTGGCTTATTGTGTTTTTTTTTATTGTAAACAAATGGGATACATGTTGTTTCTCTGTTTGTACATGACAAAAAGGCATCCATTTGTGTAATCATAAATTTACACAGGGTAATGTTATTTCATTCATTCTGTTATTTTATCCCTTCCCTTCACCCCTCCCACCCCTCTTTTCCATCTATACAGTCCTTCCTTCCTCCATTCTTGCCCCATCCCTAACCCTAACTCTAACCCTAACACTAACACCTCCTACCCCCAATTATGTGTCATCACCCACTTACTAGTGATATCATTCGTCCTTTGGTTTTTTGAGATTGGCTTATCTCACTTAGCATGATATTCTCCAATTTCATCCATTTGCCTGAAAATGCCATAACTTTATCATTCTTTATGGCTGAGTAATATTCCATTGTATATATATATACCACAATTTCTTTGTCCATTCATTAACTGAAGGACATCTAGGTTGGTTCCACAGTCTGGCTATTGTGAATTGAGCAGCTATGAACATTGATGTGGCTGTATCTCTGTAGTGTGCTGATTTTAAGTCTTTTGGGTATAGGCCAAGGAGTAGGATACCTGGGTCAAATGGTGGTTCCATTCCAAGTTTTCTAATGAATCTCCACACTGCTTTCCAGAGTGGCTGCACTAATTTGCAGCCCCACCAGCAATGTATGAGTGTACCTTTCTCCCCACATCCTCGGCAACACCTATTGTTGCTTGCATTCTTGATAATCACCATTCTAATTGGGGTGAGATGGAATCGTAGGGTGCTTTTGATTTGCATTTCTCTTATTACTAGAGATGTTGAACATTTTTCCATATGTTTGTTGATTACTTGTAGATCTTCTTCTGTGAAGTGTCTGTTCATTTCCTTAGCCCATTTGTCAATTGGATTATTTGCATTCTTGGTGTAGAGTTTTTTGAGTTCTTTACAGATTCTGGAGATTAGTGCTCTATCTGAAGTATGATTGGCAAAAATTTTCTCCCACTCTGTAGGCTCTCTCTTCGCATTGCTGATAGTTTCCTTTGCTGAGAGAAAGCTACTTAGTTTGAATCTATCCCGGTTATTGATTCTTGCTTTTATTTCTTGTGCTATGGGAGTCCTGTTGAGGAAGTCTGGTCCTAAGCCGACATGTTGAAGATCTGGACCTACTTTTTCTTCTATAATCTGCAGGGTCTCTGGTCTGATTCCGAGGTCCTTAATCCATTTTGAGTTTAGTTTTGTGCATGGTGAGAGATATGGGTTTAGTTTCATTCTGTTGCATATGGATTTCCAATTCTCCCAGCACCATTTGTTAAAGAGGCTATCTTTTCTCCATTGTATATTTTTGGCACCTTTGTCTAGTATGAGAAAATTGTATTTATTTGGGTATGTGTCCGTGTCCTCTATTCTGTACCATTGATCTACCTTTCTATTTTGGTACCAAAACCATGCCGTTTTTGTTACTATTGCTTTGTAGTACAGTTAAAGATCTGGTATTGCAATACCTCCTGCTTCACTCTTTCTGCTAAGGATTGCTTTAGCTATTCTGGGTTTCTTATTCTTCCAGATGAATTTCATAATTGTTTCGTCTATTGCTGTAAGATACGTCATTGGGATTTTAATTGGAATTGCATTGAATCTGTATAGCACTTTTGGTAGTATGGCCATTTTGACAATATTAATTCTTCCTATCCAAGAACATGAGAGATCTTTCCATCTTCTAAGGTGTTCTTTAATTTCTTTCTTTAGTGTTCTGTAGTTCTCATTGTAGAGGTCTTTCACCTCTTTTGTGAGATTGGTTCCCAAGTATTTTATTTTTTTCGAGGCTATTGGGAATGGGGTAGTTTTCCTAATTACTCTTTCCAAAAATTCATCACTTATGTATAAAAATGCATTAGATTTATGTGCACTGATCTTATGTCCCGCTACTTTACTGAATTCACTTACGAGTTCTAAGAGTTTTCTGGTGGAATTTCCTGGTTCCTCTAAGTATATAATCATATCATGAGCAAATACGGATAGTTTGAGTTCTTCTTTTCCAATTCGTATCCCTTTAATTTCTTTGGTTTGTCTAATTGCTCTGGCCAGAGTCTCAAGAACGATGTTGAATAGAAGTGGTGAAAGAGGGCATCCCTGCCTTGTTCCAGTTTTTAGGGGGAATGCTTTCAGTTTTTCACCATTTAGAATGATATTAGCCATGGGCTTAGCATAAATGGCCTTTACAATGTTAAGGAATGTTCCCACTATCCCTATTTTTTCTAGTGTTTTGAGCATGAAGGGGTGCTGTATTTTATCAAATGCTTTTTCTGCATCTATTGAAATAATCATGTGATTCTTGACTTTAAGTCTATTAATATGGTGAATTACGTTTATTGATTTCCTGATGTTGAACCAACCTTGCATCCCTGGGACGAAACCCACTTGATCATGGTGCACTATCTTTTTAATATGTTTTTGTATGCGATTTGCTAAAATTTTGTTGAGAATTTTTGCGTCGATGTTCATTAAGGATATTGGTCTGAAATTTTCTTTCCTTGATGAGTCTCTGTCTGGTTTAGGTATCAGTGTGATATTGGCTTCATAGAATGAGTTTGGGAGGGTTCCCTCCTCTTCTATTTTATGGAATACTTTGAGAAGTATTGGAATGAGCTCTTCTTTAAAGGTTTTGTAGAACTCGGCTGAGAACCCATCTGGTCCCGGACTTTTCTTTGTTGGTAGGCTTTTGATGACTTCTTCTATTTCAGTACTTGAAATTGGTCTATTTAAATTGTTTATGTCCTCCTTGTTCAGTTTAGGCAATTCATATGTCTCTAGAAACCTGTCGATGTTCTTTGAAATTTTCTATTTTGTTGGAGTATAGATTTTCAAAATAGCTTCTAATTATGTTTTGTATTTCAATCCTGTCTGTTGTGATATTTCCTTGTTCATTCCGAATTTTAGTGATTTGGGTTTTCTCTCGTCTTCTCTTTGTTAGTGTGGCTAAAGGTTTATCAATTTTGTTTATTTTTTCGAAGAATCAACTATTTATTTTGTCAATTTTTTGTATTGTTTCTTTTGTTTCAATTTCATTGATTTCAGCTCTGAGTTTAACTATTTCTTGTCTTCTACTACTTTTGGTGCTGTTCTGTTCTTCTTTTTCTAGGGCTTTGAGCTGTAGTGTTCGGTTGTTTATTTGTTTATTTGTTCTTTTATTGAATGCGCTCCATGAAATAAATTTCCCTCTAAGTACTGCTTTCATAATGTCCCAGAGATTTTGATATGATGTTTTTTTTGTTCTCATTTACCTCTAAGAATTTTTCAATTTCCTTCCTAATATCTTCTGTTATCCATTCATCATATAATAGCATATTGTTTAATCTCCAGGTGTTGGAGTAGTTTCTGTTTTTTACTCTTTCATTTATTTCTAACTTCAATCCATTATGATCTGATAGAATACAAGGTAGTGTCTCTATCTCCTTGTATTTGCTAACATTAGCTTTGTGGCATAATATATGGTCTATTTTAGAGAAGGATCCATGTGCTGCTGAGAAGAAAGTGTATTCGCTCTTGGTTGGATGGTATTCTCTATAAATGTCTGTTAAGTCTAAATTATTGATTGTGTTATTGAGATCTATGGTTTCTTTGTTCAATTTTTGTTTGGAAGATCTGTCCAGTGGTGAGAGAGGCGTGTTAAAATCACCTAGTATTATTGTGTTATGGTCTATTTGGTTTCTGAAATTGAGAAGAATTTGTTTGACATACATGGATGAGCCACTGTTTGGGGCATAGATGTTTATGATTGTTATATCTTGCTGATTTATGCTTCCTTTAAGCAGTATGAAATGTCCTTCTTTATTCCTTCTGACTAACTTTGGCTTGAAGTCCACATTATCTGAAATGAGGATGGATACTCCAGCATTTTTGCTGAGTCCATGTGCATAGTATGTTTTTCCCCATCCTTTCACCTTTAGTCTATGGGTATCTTTTTCTATGAGGTGACTCTCTTGCAGGCAACATATTGTTGGATCTTTCTTTTTAATCCAATCTGCCAGTCTATGTCTTTTGATTGATGCATTCAGGCCATTAACATGCAGGGTTATTATTCAGATATGATCCGTATTCCCGGTCATTTCGTTTATTTATTTATTTATTTATTTATTTATTTATTTATTTATTTATTTATTTATTTATTTGACACAACTTGGTTCCTCCTTTATTTGACAATTCCTTTATTATAATTCCTCCCTTTGCTGATTTGCTTCTTTGTTTTTCATCTCTTCCTCATGGAATATTTTGCTGAGAATGTTCTATAATGCTGGCTTTCTCTTTGTAAATTCTTTTAGCTTTTGTTTACCATAGAAGGATTTTATTTCATCCTCAAATTTGAAGGTAGTTTTGCTGGGTATAAGATTCTTGGTTGGCATCCATTTTCTTTCAGGGCTTGAAAAATGCTGTTCCAGGCCCTTCTAGCTTTTAGGGTCTGGATTGAAAAATCTTCTGATATCCATATTGGTTTCCCCCTGAATGTAATTTGGTTCTTTTCTCTCACAGCCTTTAAAAGTCTGTCTTTAGTTTGTATGTTAGGTATTTTCATTATAATGTGCCTTGGTGTGGGTCTGTTGTAATTTTGTGTATTTGGAGTCCTATAAGCCTCTTGAACTTGATTTTCCATTTCATTCTTCAGATTTGGGAAATTTTCTGACATTATTTCATTGAATAGATTGTTCATTCCTTTGGTTTGTTTCTCTAAGCCTTCCTCAATCCCAATAATTCTTAAATTTGGCCTTTTCATGATCTCCCATAGTTCTTGGAGAGTCTGTTCATGATTTCTTACCATCTTCTCTGTTTGTTCAACTTTGTTTCCAAGGTTAAATATTTTGTCTTCAATGTCTGAGGTTCTGTCTTCCAGTTGTTCTATGCTTTCTATGGAGTTCTTAATTTTGTTTATTGTTTCCTTCATTTCAAGGATTTCCTTTTGGTTTTTTTTTTTCAATATCTCTAACTCTTTATTGAAGTGATCTTTTGCTTCCTGTATTTGCTCTTTTAAATGTCGACTGGTACGATCATTCAGTGCCTGCATTTTCTCTTTCATCTCATCATTCAATGCCTGCATTTGCTCTTTCATCTCATCGTTTGCTTGTTTGATCATTTTAATTATGTACATTCTGAACTCCCTTTCTGTCATTTCTTCTGCCATGTTGTCATTGGATTTTATTGATGTAACATCTATATTTGTTTGGGGCATTTTCTTCCCTTGTTTTCTCATATTGTTCAGGTATCAGTAGACCGCTGAGATATTGCAGATTTCCTCTATTGACTTATAATGTCCCTGAAGATTTCTAGTATATCCCCTCTTAGCCTTCAGTAGGCTGAAGTCTTGGAGGAAGTTGGTAATGCGGTGCTCCACAAGGAAGCTGCCTCTGTAGGGGTGGTGGCCTTCAGGTGGGGTGTATTCCCTGCTAGTGGGCAGAGGTGCCTCCACTTGTTGACCAATGGTCATCCAAAGGGGAACTAGGCTGTGGGCTGAGGCAAGGCCTGTTTGGGCCTGTGTCTCTGGTTTTACCATCCTTGTGGGAAAACCTCACCCGGCAGGGAAGACTCACCCGGTGGGGAGGTCTCGCTGGTCAGTTCCCCTCCTAGAGGTTCCCCTCAATGTACAACTACCACCTGGGCTGTGCTGCCTTCCTCTGCAACGTTCCCAAGGGGCCAGACCTACCTCCTGGGCCTGGGAGCCTCACCCTTCGCAGACGAGTCTCCTTAGGCTGCCTCTCCTCAGAGAATCTGCCCACAGTCCTGGAACCTTCGTTCCGCCCCTCAGCTTGTCTCTGTGCGGCTCTTCTACCAAGACACCTCCAAGGACTTGGGACCCTGCTCTACACCTAATAGACCGGCTATGCAGCCCCTCCTCTGAGCAGTCACCTTTAGCCCCGTACAGTCGCTCGAGTCCCAGTGTCCCGCCGCACGCCTCTTTCTCCAGGAAGCTGCCAGGTGTTCCGGTGTAGTCGCTAGGAGTCCAAGCAACTCACTGCGTGCCTCCTCCTCCCGCCAACCACCCGAGCCCTGGGCAGTCACTCTGAGTCCAAGTGACCCGCCGTGCTCCTCCTCCTCCGGGCAGCCCCCCAGGTGTTCAGGAGCAGTGTCTCCAAGACCAAGGGACCTGCCGCGCTCCCCCTCCCGGCAGCCCCCCGGTATTCAAGAGCGGTTGCTTTGAGTCCAAACAACTCACCACTCGTCTCCTCCTCTGGGCAGCCGCCCAGAGCTCTGTTGCAGTCACTGTGAGTCCAAGTGACCCACGTCGCTCCTCCTCCTCCTCTGGGCAGACCCTATCATTCAGGAGTGGTCGCTCTGAGTCCAAACAGCTTGCCGCGCAGCTCCTCCTCTGGCAACTGCCTGTAGCTCTGGTACAGTCACTCTGAGTCCAAACGACCCGCTGTGCTCCTCCTCCTCCTCCGGACAGTCCCCCGGTGTTCAGGAGTGGTTGCTCTGAGTCCAAACAGCTCGCCGCACAGCTCCTCCTCTGGGCAGCCGCCCGGAGCCCCAGTGGTTGCTCCGAGTCCAAGCACTGTGCTGAGCGGCCTCCTCTACGATGCTCCCAGTTGTCCGAGTTCACTGGTCCAGCGGGCGGAGGGGTGTCTCGTTGGGCAACTCTACTTCACAAAGTTCCCTGCGTTCCAGGACTACCGCCCAATGCGGGACACCTCCCCAGTGGGAGAGACTCACCCAGCGGCTTTGAGTTGGTCCCAAGTCTTTCAATATCTCTTTTGAATCCTGAGTCCTGGAGCAACATGAAATGCAGCCACCCTCTAGTCTGCCATCATGAAACCTCTCTTCTCCAATTGGCTTATTGTGTTTTTATCATTATTTTAGGGTATACTGCTTTTACTTATATATTTTTTAAGTTTATTGTAAAGTAGTATACTATGTTATGCCAGAAGCAGTCTTACACATGTCCTATTTACTGTGTCTCTTGATTGCATAATTTCATCTTGTGTTTGACCTATTCTTGTGTTGCTTTGTACATTACAGCCCTAAGAAAAAAAGCAATGCCATATATGTACTATGTATTATACCTAGGTATTCAGTAGGTTTGTGTAAGTACATTCAATGATGTTTGCACAATGACAAAATCATCTAACAATGCATTTTTCAGAACATCTCCCGATTTAGTGACACATAACTATATTAAAAATGAGGTAGTCAAAGCAATACTCAGGAACATTTATAGACAAGTATGTTTATGATTCAAAAGATGAATAAACTACAAAATTAGAAAATTTAAATATACCCTGAGAAAGCAGAATAAATTTAAAAATGAAATTTATGAAATACAATATAAGTAACTATTACAAAGATATTACAAGAAAAGAAGACCAACATCCATCATGAACACAGAAAGAAAAAAATAAGCAGGTGAGGCAGAGACAGAAACACCCTCTCTGTGTCTTTCTCTCTCTCTGCCTCTCCTATACGGAATATCATAACAATGGACACGTGTAGCATATAAAGAACATCTACAAATTAATAAATTTAAAAATATGTTTAAAAATGTTCAAAAGTCTTATCTCATTCAAAGAAGATATTCAAACAGCTAATAGTCACATGAAAAGGTGCTCATCTTCACTGGTAATTAGAAAAAAGCAACTTAAAATAAGATAAACATTATACCCCCACTAAAATGAGAAAATCAAAAAGAATGACAATTACCACACACAGCTAGTGGGAGTGGAAGATGGCACAATCACTTTGAGAACTCTTTAAGTAGTTTCTTATAAAATAATTGTATATCTATCCTACAATTCAGCAATTCCATTTCTAGGAATTAACTCAAAGAAATAAAAAGTTTATATTCGCAAATGTATATCAAATGTGTATAGTCTAGAAGCTACATTCACACTAGCCCAAAGAAGTGTAAACAACCCAACTGTCCAACAACCAGGCAGTGGTTGAACAAATTATAGCATATTAAGATGAAATACTCTTCATCAATAAAAAGAACTACTAATATACAAAATATGGGTGATTGTCAAAAAAATAATGCTGAGCAAAGGTAAAATTACTCTATGACAAAACATATTCAGAGAGTGGTTGTCTCTGGGAAAAAAGAGGAGAACTGACTGGAAAAGGGACACAAGAGAACCTTCTATAATAATAGAAACACTCTTTGTCTTGTTTTGGATATTGGTTTTATGGGTGTGCACAATATTCAAAATTCACCAAAATGTTCACTTATCATCCTCACATTTTATTCCATGTAAGACGTATGTCAGGAAAACCAACAAAATAACCTGTAAACACAATTAACGAGATCAAAACATTTCTTTTCTTAAAAAAGAATAAAATAAGACACTATTTTGACAAATCCCATTAAGAAAAAAAATTCAAACTAGAACTACAAATGAGAAAAGGAATTAAACAGCTATGAAAATTTTTATATTAGAACAGAATACTAAATATAATATCACACCAATAAAATTTTCAAACTAGACTAAATGGATCATTTCCTAAGAAAACAGAAATTAACTGATGCAAGAAGAGAAAGAAAACCTAAATAAAAACGTAAGAACTGGGCATGATGGCAAATGCCTATAATCCTAGCTGTTCAGGAAGGCTGAGGAAGGAGGATCACAAGTTCAAGACCATCCTCAACAACTTAGCAAGACCCTGACTCAAAATAAAAAATAAAGACTGGGAATGTAACTCAGTGGTAGAGCGCCCCCAGGGTTGACACCCAGCACCACAACAATTACCACCATCACCAAACACACATACATTATGTGGAGTTAAGGATCCTAAAGGGAACAAGTTATACTTATTCTATGTATACATGATATGTTAAAACACACTTTACTATCATGTATATATAGAAAGAACAAATAATTTTTTAAAAAAATCACACACACACACACACACACACACACACACACACACACACACACATACTTATGAAATTGAAAAATAATCAAAGACCAACCCACACCCTCAAAGTAATTAGGCCCAGATAACTTTTTTTTTCCTTTTTTGGTACCAGGGGCACTTAATCATGGAGCCACACTCCCAGTCCTTTTTCATATTTTATTTAGAGACAGGAGCTTGCTTTGAACTCACAATCCTCCTGCCTCAGCCTCCCGAACCACTGGTATTACAGGCATGTGCTACTGTGCCTAGCTGACCCAGATACTTTTAAAGAATTCTTCCAATTTGGAGATTGTGAATGCACAAAACAAGAAAACTAATGTAATCCTAACTTTTAAAAATGGTGCACTGAATCAGCAGTGTTTTAAAAGAATATGCCCTAGAAATGTAAAATAAATGACTCACCAAGACTCTGTTGGATAAGTAACTTTTCCAAAGTCTAGTCTAACTACATTCAAAACTAAAAAGTTAATGTAATAAAGAAGAGTGAGGTTGGTATAAGCAGTAGCACAGCTAGAACCTAGGACTTCCCCTTCCCTTCTAAAAAAAAGAACTGAAAGTGGTGCCGGGTCTTGGTCTGGCTGGGGTCCAGAAGCAGCACACAGTCTCCACTCCATTCATGATAGCCTCAAAAATAATAAAATAAAATAAAATACTTGGGAATCAATTTAACAAAAGAGGTAAAAGACCTCTACAATGAAAACTACAGAACACTAAAGTAAGAAATTAAAGAAAAACTTAGAAGATGGAAAGTTTTCCCATGTTCTTGGATAGGCAGAATTAATATTGTCAAAATGGCCAAACTACCAAAAGTGTTATACAGATTCAATGCAATTCCAATTAATATCCCAATGACATTCTTTGTAGAAATAGAGCAAGCAATCATGAATTTCATCTGGAAGAATAAGAGACCCAGAATCTAAAGCAATCCTTAACGGGAAGAGCGAAGGACGAGGTATAACAATACCAGACCTTCAACTATACTACAGAGCCATAGTAACAAAAACGGCATGGTAATGGCACCAAGATAGAAAGGTAGATCAATGGTAGAGAATAGAAGACACAGAGTCAAACCTACATAAGTACAGTTACCTCATACTAGACAAAGGTGCCAAAACCATACAATGGATAAAAGATAGCCTGTTCAACAAATGGTGCTGGGAAAACTGAAAATCCATATGCAAAATGAAATTGAACTTCTAGATCTCACCCTGCACAAAACTCAACTCAAAATGGATCAAGGACCTAGGAATTATACCAGAGACCCTGCATCAAGTAGAAGAAAAAGTAGACCCAAATCTTTATCATGTTGGCTTAGGACCAGACTTCCTTAACAAGACATGAAAGCAAGGATCAATAAATGGGATGGATTCAAACTAAAAAGCTTTTTCTCAGCAAAGGAAACAATCCATAATGTGAAAACAGAGCCTACAGAGTGAGAGAAAAATCTTTTCCACATGTACTTCAGATACAGCACTAATCTCCAAAATTTATAAAGAACTTACAAAACTTTACACCAAAAATACAAAGAACCCAATCAATAAATGGGCTAAGGAACTGGGCAGACATTTCACAGAAGATACACAGGTGATTAATAAACATATGAAAAAGTGTTCAACATCTCTAGTAATTAGAGAAGTACAAATTAAAACTACCCTAAGATTTCATCTTACTCCAATTACTCTCTATTATCAAGAACACAAGCAATAATATGTGTTGGTGTGGATGTGGGAGAAAAGGCACACTCATACATTGCTGGTGGAATTGTAAATTGGCACAGCCACTCTGGAAAGCAGTATGGAGATTCCTCAGAAAACTTGGAATGGACCCACCTTTTGACCCAGTTATCCCACTCCTTGGTTCATGCCCAGAGGACTTAAAATCAGCATACTACAGTAATGCAGCCACATCAATGTTTATAGCAGCTCAATTCACAATAGCTAGATTGTGAAACCAACCCAGATGCCCTTTGATAGATGAAAGGATAGAGATACTGTAGTAAATATACACAATGGAATAGTATTTGGCCATGAAGAAGAATAAAATTATGGCATTTGCAGGTAAATGGATGGAATTGGAGAATATCATGCTAAGTGTAATAAGTCAATCCCAAAAAACCAAAGGCCAAATGTTTTGTCTGATAAGTGGATGATGATACAGAATGGAGGTTGGGGGTTGTGGGGGTAAGAGAAGAATGGAGGAACTTTGGATTGTACAGAGGGAAATGAGAAGGGGAAGGGGGCAGGAGTAAGAAAGACAGTGGAATGAGACAGACATCATTACCTTATGTGCATGTATGATTACACGAATGGTGGAATCTATGTTGTGTACAACCACAGAAATGAAAAGTTGTACCCCATTTGTATACAATGAATCAAACACAGCCTGTAAAAATAAAAAAGAAAAATAAGAAAAGAACTGGAAATCTGGAGAGCCAACATGAAATCCAAATTCCATCCTTAGCTTATGTTATATATTTGACCAACTTGAGAATAATATTCAGAGTATCTTCTGGTAGTGTTCTTTTCTGAGGAAGGTTATAAAAGGAGGTAATATTATTTCTGAATGTAATTCACAAAAATGGATTGTCATCAAAATGTTGACTATTTAACTCTGGGTTTTCACAACACTAGGCATTTCCAAGAATTTAGCCTCTTAGCTCTCCAGCTACAAGCTGACAGTTGACAGCATTGAGTTTCTCATGAGCAAACTGTTCCTTGTATTCATTCTTGGCATCTACCTTAGGGTCTAAGAAATATTAGATACTTAAATATTTTCCTGAAACGACTGAATGAAAGAAGAGTGAAGTTAGAAAAGAAAACTTGAGCAGTTTTTGAATGGAGCTAAGTAAATCTGCATTATCACAACAGTATCCATTTTAGAAGAGATGAAGAGATCCAGGGGCACAAAAAAGGACTGTCTTAGTCAAATTTATTGCATAAGCAAAGAATGGAATTTGGAACTCGAATTGGCTCTCTGGCTTTCTGATTCTGAGTATCCTTTGCTCTTCCTGCTCAGGATTGCTTTGGTTATTCTGCACTGAGTATCCATATCTCTGTCCTTCGAATCTCCCACTTTTTACTGTTCCTTACTGCACTGTGGACTATTTATTCCGATCTACCTCCCTGTTCACTAATTCTCTTTACATGTGCATCTAATCTGATATAAAACCTAAGACTAAATTTTAAATGATATATATTTCACTTTTTAAATTATTTGAAACTTTTTCAATCTGTTAGGTAGTTTTTTCTAGTTTCAAGTTCCTTACTGAATTTTTTAATTTGTTGTAATTAGTTATACATGACAGTAGAATGCCTTCTGACACATCATACATAAATGGAGTATAACTTCTCACTCTTTTGGTTGTACATGATGTAGAATCACACCAGTCGTGTAATCATATATGTACACAGGATAATAATGTCCGATTCCTTCCTACCCTCACATCCCCTCCCCTCCATAATTCTTGACTTTATTTCTTTGATTATGGTAAGCTTAGATGTTTTATATAGTCTGTGTCTAATAATGCCAATATTTCATCTTCAAATTCTACTGTCTGTGACATCCACTAATGACTATTCAAAGATTTGTTTATTTTTTTTGTTTGTTTTGTTTTTGTCCTTCTGTGCCTGGTTGTCTTTGCCTGTGTTCTGAACAAGATAGTTTTTAAAAAATTATTTGAAAAAATAAACTGATACACATGATGAACATTCTCTTCCACAGAGAGCTTCCATTGTTTTCTGCCAGGGTTTGGAAAAGCTAACAAACCAAGAACATCTTAATCCAAATTTTAAACTTAAGGTTCCCTGATTTGGCACATGATGAAAAGTTGTGCTACAAGTTCTTGGAAGGACTGAGTAAAACATTAGTTCACTCTTACTCTGAGAGCTCAGCTTTTTGTGGTTCCAGCTCCAAGTAAGAGGCACTATCTTCACCGTTGGCAGAATCCAGATTTTGACGCATACCCTTCAGCCCTATGAGGCATACGCAGAACTCATTTTCAAAGCTGGTAAGCTATGATCAACAACCATGCTTCAAACAAAAGTGGGGTAGGGAAAGTAACTGCAGTAGAGCACTTCACTAACAAGTATGAGACCCTAGTTTCAATCCTCAGAACCACCATAAAATTTTTCAAAAAGTAGATTTGAAAGAATAGGCTTATTTCAATGGGGTTTCAATTTATTCCAGATGCTGGTAGGAATCTGTTTTTCATATTTTATACAATTTCTTTAGTTGCCCTTAGCAGAATTCTTGGTCCAAATTACCTAAGCTGCCATTCTATAAGCAGAATCTTATTTTTTCTAAATAATTAAATGTCTATAAACTGACAATAAAGGAAATATCCTTAACTAAAGGAACCTACTATAAACCTACTATAAATATCATACTTTATAGTGAAAGAGAAGCACTGCCATCAATATTGTGTAAGAGGCAAGGATGTCCACTATCACTGTTGCTAGTCAAAAATTCAACTGATGATGCCAGACAAATGCTATAAGAAAAGTAAAACAATTAAGAGGCATACACTGTGGCTGGGGTTGTGGCTCAGTGGTGGAGTGCCCGTCTGGCACGTGTGAAGCGCTGGGATCGATCCTCAGCACCACATATAAATAAATAAATAAATAAATAAATAAAGGTATTGTGTTCATCTACAACTAAAAAAATTAAAAAAAAAAAAAAAAGAGGCATACACTGTCAAAGACAAGACCATTTGCCTAGGAAGTCTATTGAAAAACTGTTAGAATAACCAATACTGTGAGGGTAGCCAAATGTGAGAAAAATACACAAAAATCAAGTTCCAAGCAAAGAGTTAAGTATAAATTAAAATATATAGAAAGATTAAAAATATCCATTTATGTGGAAATAACAAAAGTTTAAGTATAACTAAAGTAATATGTTTCAATATTTACATTTCAATAAACATAGAAAACTTGTGCATTTAAATATAGGTTTCTGTATTGTAGATCATTTCCAAAAAGGTAATCCTTTGGAATATTTTTATACTTTATCAAAATAAATAAGCACTCTTCTATGTTTGCTTGCTTATCATGTAACTCCTTACTGCATGACACAAGAGGGAAGGGTGTGCCTTTTTGTTCCTCATTATATATTCTGTACATAGAGTATAAGATATGTATATCATTGAATAATAATAGTATCATTCAATTTCTTATACTTAAGCTCCTTAATGCTTTTAATTTTGTGTGAAATTCCACTCAAGAAAGGACAAAGGGAATAAGAATGACAACTATTGATCATTAGACCACTAATGACTTCCTCAACCACAGAGCTGTCTCCAGAATCTCATTATAGCTGATACTTTTTCAAGTTTCAAGTTTGCAGTAAACCTAGATCTAGTTACCCACAGGCTTTATACAGACACTTTCAGGTTATAAGGTGTTTCAAACAAAATACCTAATGCATCTATACTTGGTAAATACTTTTCAAATAAAACCATCAAAAATGTTATAGCACAACACAGAAGAAACAAGCCTATTTAAGTGGCTGTCAGTTTCTACTTCCTCACTTGGGTTTATAGAAAATAAGTATCAAGTTAAAAGCACCCAAATCCACTAAAAATAAGGGTTTTAAATGCTTTAACACAGTAGTTGAAAACATGAGCTTCAATTTTTTTCCTTCTATAACAAAACTTGGATTTCAGCTGACAACTTCTATATTAGGTTTCGACTCAAAGCAATTTAGAAATAGACAAGTCAGAAACTCCTTAAAAATAAATTAGAGTTTATAATAGAAATGTTGACAGATGCTTCTTTATAACAATGCCTTATAAGACCACTATATTTTAGAAATGACTTCATCACAGTATGTATGCAAGTGTTGTATATCAAAATGTAAGAATGCCTAGTCTATAATTAAATCAGGATCATGAATAGTTCAATATAATATGTTTTAAAGAAAGTATAATGTGACAAGAAAATATACAAAGTTAAGATATAACGCAAGCATGGATTTATTAAAGCTTGTCATTTAGATTTAAACAACAGGAAATATCAACATAAATACCAGAGAGGGGAGTCAACAAGTACAAACTTAGTGTGGCCTAAAAATGATTGATTTCCAGTGAGACTAGTGTATACCATAATTACTTATGAAGCAATATTCACCATGAGATGATCAAACCTCTAGACTAAGATGAAAAATATGAAATTTTAAAAATACATAATTTTTAGAAAGCTTAGTTCTGCTTCTGGAATCCTTAGTCAGCTTTCTGCTGCTACTATTCCTTCTGTTATTACATTTCATGCTATCTTCTGTCTTTGATAGTTACAAGAAACTATTTCTACAAGCCCTGCTTATGAACTCTCCACATCTCTATTGTAACATATAATGATTTTCAAAGCAAGCTGAAAATAAAAATGAAAACAGGAAAAAAATCAAAATGCAGTCTGTAAAAATAAAAATTAAAAAAAAGAGGGGGAATAAAAAAAGCAAGCTGGAGCTAAAAATATGACCTAAACAATTCTACCACCATGGAAGAAAACTGGTAAGTCCTCATTTACTGAGATGCTAAAGCTAAACAAGCTTGAATTCACCATATTTTAAAAGAAGGAATACAAGAACATTACAGAAACAATTTTCTATTATAAAGTCACATGCATGCCTCAACATATGAATTATACCAATGCAGAGTTTTATTATATAATTTACAATGGGATTTCTCAAATAAAACTATTTTCTCTAATTTTATCTAATGAAAATACCTGATCTATTTGCATGAGTATGTGTTCTAGTGGATTATTCGTAATTTGGTGGTTTCAACAAGGAGCAATTTTCCCACAAAGGTACATTTGGCAATGTCTAGGGACATTTCTAATGCCACAACTGGTATGTGTGTGTGTGGTGGTGGGGGGGCATTTACTGGTATCTAATAAGTATGTAGAAGGCAGAGATGCTGCTAAAAATCCAACTATGTACAGAACATCTCCCCCAAAACAAAGTATCATCATCCTATAATATTTCTAGCACTACTGTTAAGTAACCCTGCACTAACTCCTTTGTTTACTTACTAAGTAGTAACTCCACATAGTTTCTCCTATCTTTATCCCAAGTAAACACTCAAACCACCAACCAAAAATCAGTACTGAACTTAAGGCAAAGAGGAGGGAAATATGCATATGACTTCCAAGAACAACTGAATCATTCATTCATTCATTCATTCAACAGATATAGTACACTGTGTTATTGTACATTGAGATACTGAAGTCCCCAAAACAGACAAAACCTCTGCTTCGATGTAGCTTGGGTTTTAGTGAATCTCAGAGGTTGAACAAATTTTCAACTGAATCAAAAACCCTCAGTGCCTGACACAGTCTGAAAAATGGACGTACCTATGAACAAGCTGTTCTACTGATATAACATTCATTCTATTTTTGGAAATGTCTTTATTTTAACGAGCCAAAATAAACTTCTCCGTAGTTTTCACCCTTGAATCATAGTTCTGCTCTCTTGAATCTTAAAGAACAAACTCCCTGTTCCACATGACAGCTCTTTACACATTTAAAGATGGTCATCATACATATCTGAATTTTGTTTCCTAAAGGCTAATACAATTCTACTGGTACTTCAGACAGCTTTTTATAAGACATGATACTTAAGACTGGAAGGAAATGAGTAAAAACACTAAAGTTCTATAAGAATTTAGGCTATTAATCAGTATTTTCTATATAATTTTTCTTTAATGATCCATCTCAAACCTACAATATTGCTTTTGGTAAGAAAGAATATAACATTTAGTAATGCCTATGTACAAAGCAATATGCTTCACTCTTTAGATACATTATCACACTGGATAACCATAACAATCCTGTGATGTAAACTGAAGTATCTTCAGTTTAGTTATAAAAATAATAGGTTCAGAAAAATTAACAGAATATTCCCAAGATTCCACCCTTTACCTAAGCCCGTATTGCCTAAGAGTAGTACTGATTTTCATATTTTAATTCGATTATTCAGATTACATTATTTCTATGAGCCAGTTTTAGAATGAAGCTAACCTCAGAGTAGTTTATGCTCACATACAGAAGAATTTTATTCTAGTAAAAATTTCTAATATTAAATGCCATTTAACAAGAATATATGTTCTTGTCCTACCTATTCAACATTCTATATAGTTATAGTGAATATAGTGAATCTGTTTAATAAATTCTACAATAACAAATATTTTAACAAATTTGCTTTTCTAATGAGGAAATAATTCCAGACAATGTCCATTTGGAATTTGTATACAATTAGATATACTGTAATAATATATAATGCCAAAAAATCTTAAACTCATTCATGGTAGACACTGTAACATAAGGGCAGGAATTAATAAAGCAGACTGGTTTTGTAGCACTGAACAGGTCTGTTAACCTCTCTATATCTCTATATTCTGACCTAAAAATGAAGGAAAAAATAGAACCTATCTCAGATTTGTTGGAGTCTTATAACAGCCTCTGAATTGGCATCGTACTTGTTTTTCTCATCCCTTCCTGCATTTAATTCACTCCCTCTATACAAATCACCAAAGTAATCCTTTCAAAAATAAAATCAGACCATGTCACTCCATGGCTCAAAAACCCCCAATGGCTTTATCATGTTTGAAATAAAATCCAAAGCCTATACAATTCTTCATGATCTAGTCCTTGGCTTCCTTGCTCACTTGGGATCACCGTACTTGGTTCCTCCATGTTAATATTCTGTCAAATACTTTAATGGTTCACTCCCTTTCAACTGAGTCTGTAGTTAAATCTCACTCAGATAAGCCTTTTCACATCATTCTCTACTGTCTTATCTTTCCTTTCTTCCATAGCATTGATCACTTGTCAATACTATACTATTTTAATTGTTTCTGTTACTCCCATCAAAACATATGATCTTTGAGAACAGGATCACTATTTCTTTACTGTTACCTCCAGCCCCTACCATTGTATTTAGCACATCGTAGGTACTAAATAAATAGGCAATCAACTGGCAGGATGGCCAAATACAGTTGTCTAGCAGTGGCCTCTCCTCCACAAACAAACTGCTGCATTTCAAGGAAAGTGGACATGCAACAACTGTGAAACCCAGTAAGGGAGAGGTAGGAACCCTGTAAGATGTGGAGACCTGGGATGACAGTGTAGAGTAGAATAAAACATATCTGGCTACTACAAACCTGGCTCCTTGACCAGGGGACTCCCCTTTGCAAGGGAAAGGGTGAATAAGAGAACCCAACATCAAAACAAAGGCTGCTGTAGTGTAGGTGACATATTGGAGATTTACCCTGCAGACTTGCCACTGACCCTGTGCCACTGTGGGGCTGGAGAGGATGCATTCCATCAGCAGTGGCCTGCCCTGCACCACTGCTTGGTCCAAGCACATGCAAACCATGCCTCATCTGCCACTGTTACTGAATAAATATCCACCATGTTCCACCAGTCCCAATCCAGACTGACTGCTCAGTAGGTATTGTGGTTTGGATATGCGGTGTCCACCAAAAGCTGTTAACACAGAAATATTAAAAGGTAAAATGATTAGGTTAGAAGAGCTATAACTTGATCCATCCATTTTAGTTTGAATGAACTGACCAGGTAATAACTGCAAGCAGGTAGGCTATGGCTGCAGCAGATGGGTTACTGGGGTGTGTCCTGGAAGAGTACATCTTCCCTGTGACCCCCTTTCCCCCTCTTTTTCTGCTTCCTTGCTGCCACAAGGGGAGCGGCTTCCCTCTGCAACACCTTTCACTCATGTTGTGATACCTCATCTTAGGCCCAGAGCAATGGAGTTGCCTGCCTGTGGACTGAGACCTCTGAAACCAAGAACCCCAAATAAACTTTTCCTCCTCTTAAGTTGTTCCTGTTGTTTATTCTGGTCACAGGAACAAAAAGCTAACTAAAATAGTACGTACCCCATTGCTGTGTGTACCAAACACACATGGGGCACAGAAGCACCCTCTCCTCTATTTGGTCTCCAGAGACAAAAGGGCTCACTGACCATACCACCACATATACTGTGCCCAAAGTCATCAATTAAGGCTGAAAAACTTTAAGGAGACTACAACATGGCACCCAGCTGGAATCAAAGCCAACATAGCCTCTAAAATTGACATCCTAAGATGAATTTTCAAAAGAAAGTAATATACTATGAAAGTCAACTTATAAAAATAATAGAGACAATTAATCCACCAGATGCACAAATCTTAATGAAGGGACACAAGAAGTATGAAAAAACAAAGTAGCATGATGTCTCCAAAGGAACTCAATAACTCTCTAGAAACAGACCCAAAAGAAACGGATGTTGACAAAACACCTGATAAAGAAATCAAAAGAATGATTATAAGTAAACTCAATGAGATTAAGGAAAATACAAAAAGATAAAATTAGGAAGAAAATTCATGATATAAATGAGAAATACAGCAAAGAGAGATCATGAAAACCAATCAAATAGAAATCTTAGAAATGAACAACTCAATATATCAAATAAAATAAACAGTTGGGGTTGGGGGTGTAGTTCAGTGGTGGAACACTAGTCTAGCATGTGTGAGGCCCTGGTTCAATAGTCAGCACTGTTTAAAAAAAAGTGTCCGGGAAGGGGTTGAAGATCTCAACAACAGACTAGAGTAAGTAGAAGAAAGAACACCTAATGTTGAAGACAGGTCTTATAAATATCCCAGTCAGACAGACAGACAGACATAGAAAAAAGGGAAAGAAAAAAATAATAGCATATAATCACTGAGACTTACAGGACACCATTCAATGATCAAATATTCAAATTTGTAGGGATTCCCAGAAGGTAAAGAAGAGGAAAAGGCATTAAAAAAAAAAAAAAAAAAACCAAACCCATATCTAAAACAGTAGAAGAACTAGAGAGAGCAATGTTCCTAAGACTTCTTTAGTCAACAATGAAATAATACTGATAATCATGCACTCTACAAAAGGGAATCTGTATTTCTTTAAGCTGGAAAGACTCTAAATATTGTCATTATTTCATCTGACTCCCCAAAATTCATGTCATTTTTTACTCATTTGTTTATTCAGCCAACAAACACACAGTGAAACTCAGCTGCATGCCAGGAGCTATCTGCGTGTTCAAGATGAAAAGAAAAAGGCTTGGTCCCTCACCCTCAATGAAGGAATTCAAAGGTTTGTAAATGGTTAATGTTAAGGGTTATGGAAACTCTAGGAAGGAAATCAGTTGTTTTAGGAAAGACTTCACGAATTCATTCTACTAATTCATCTGCACTAGATTATTTGTAATTGAAAGAATATGCCAAAAAATAATTTACTTGATAGTGGGCCATTATAGTTTTTTTGGTGACTATTTTTTCTGATTATTTAATGATACTACAAGTACCAAATATTTTTTATTTACAGAAATAAACTTTTGCTTTTAAGCACTATACCTAAAAGCAGTAGATCTACTTAAGGTCACAGCTGTATCACAAATGGAAGAATTGACATGCATGGCTAGATCTCAAGTCTACTACAGGACTATTAGTTCCATATAGGAAACTAAACTGACGGGAAACTGAATAAGGCAGATTTTTTTTCTTTTAGAAAAATCTGCCTAGACTATGAAGTATAAAATGAATTATTTCCCATTTAATTTACTTGTAATGTCTTAACATTTTGTAACAGAAATGACTCAGCAAAAGTTCCTGCCTAGGCATTAAAAGTAGAATACCACACCTTATAGCTTAAGTCGATGACCAGAGAGAACTTAGGCATCTTTCGCACTTGGGCTCCCTATCTTCCTGCTATTTCACTTAAACAAACTACTCAGTTTCCCACAAACTTAAAGTAACCCCCACCCTCTTCCCTTTATATATACTTCTGGTTGCCACATTCTTGTGCATGCACTGCCCTTCTCTCTCTCTCTGCCTGATCTGGTGACAGAGGGCTATCCTCCATACCCAGGATCTGTAAGTAATAAATCTTTGAACTTATTTCCTATTGTGATGGCATACTGAATTTGCATCTTCCATCTGAAGAACCAGGGGCTATACCAGGCCAGATTTTCCCTGGAATACAAGGGTGAACACAAGGTCAAGCTGCCAGCACCACAGTAATGGCCAGGCAGGCATAAATTGGATGTGGGTCAGACAAGAGCCACAAAGGTATCTGCCATATAAACATATTTCCCATCCTATGACTCCAGCATGGGCCAGGTTAAAGTATCCTTTGAAAGATGAGCTGTAAACACCCACATCTAGCAAGCCTTGCTTTCCTGTTTGGGCAAAGCTGCTAGCCACTTTGATAGTGTAACCCCAATTCAACTGGGGGCCTCAGAACACATGTTTAGTTTACATCTATATACTTGCAACTACAATTGGGAGTGTGGTATAAATCTGCATTTTATTCTGCCATACAAAAATAGAGGTTTGTTTTATTCATACTCAATTAAAATTACTCAAGTTCGTTTGAAATAGAACAGATATTGTAAAGAAGTGGCTCAGTAAAAGCTAACCTTTTTTATACGTACATGCCAGTCCTTTCTTACACTTAACAAAATACAGATTTCCAAGTTCTAAATATAGATTTACAAAGAAATTCTGACCTAGTATAGATAAGCCTACTACATAGGTATATGGCTATGACAAATTCTTATACATACTAGATGTGAACAAAAGACAAATTAGATAAGGAATATAATAAATCTCTTCATTAAGTAGAAAATGAAAGGAATTTTCCAATTACAATTTTAATCACTGTATTTTGCTATAAGATAAGGGTTGTACTGGTTTCAGGAAACCACATGTATAATAAAAAGATAACGTTATACTAACATTTCTAGCCATTGACAAGGCTTATTCTGATCATTTTATAGAAGAAGTAAATAAAGGGCTAAGAATAAAATCATTTTTCCATTTTAGAGTTCTACAAATGTGGTTTGATTTCCTTAACTAAAATTAGTTATGTAGTTTATTTCTATGCTTTCTATTAAAACACACTGGCAGAAGGACAGTCACTTGGGTCACTTGTAAATAAGTCAAAGGACTAAGTAGCAGCCATTGGCTCATTCAATAAATATAATGAAATTGACCAAGGTTATACAGTGAGGTAGTAGCAGATCTGGGACTATGGCCAGATTTCCTGGCTTGAAATCTAGTGCCTCTTTCAGACAAGATTACAGTTCTTAAATTAAAATGTATTTTCCCAGAGAGATGAAACAAAGGATGCATTTTAGGATACCAGTTAGTGGCACTTGGGAAACCTTATATAGCCCCCAAACCCAGAAATTGCTTTAGATGTTTTGGCTAACTAGGATATATAGATATAGTGGGCAAGAGTCACTTAAATAATCATTCCACAAACAAAGAGAATTCAGAAATCTGCAATAGCAATTAGCCACCAGTTATCTTACTGTTTCTGTGATCTGATGTCCATTTCCATGGAAACAGGAAAAGAAGTGAGAGGCAGCCAAGAGAAGAGATGTCAGAACTTGTCAGGTTCAGTGGCTGGGGCTGAAAGCTGAAAATACCATTTTTTTTTTTTAAACAAACAGCATCAGCTGACTTCTGGCACATAATCGATTCCCAAGTTAGGCAATGTCAGCTTGCTTACAGAAGCATAAAGCTAAAGAACAGGCTTGGGTTTTGGTTTTGTTTTTAACAGCTTAGATTAAGGGGCAAAAACACAAATTAAAATAAAAATGTACTACATTCTAAATTTTTTAAATTTAAGAATACCACAGAATTTTTTCAAATTTCACAAAGTAAAGGGAAGAATTTCTTGCTATGATGAAGAGCACTGCCACAGAACACTGAGTAGAATGAGTAGTAAAGGGTGGATGAATGGAAGACTCTGCAGACAGAGGAAGCAGCTCATATAAAGGCCAAGACAAGACAGCGGTTGGCCATTTTAAGGTAATGCAAACACACTAGAGAGCACTCAGTGTGGGATGAGGGGTTATCACAGGAGGTTTTTCCAGAAGAGGTGACATCTAAGCAGAGAAGTGAAGGATGAGATGGAGTTTCAAAGAATATTTCAGCAAGAAAGAAAAGCAAAAGTGAAAATCTTGCTGGAGTAAGAGAAAGCAAACTGAATTCAGGAATAGTAAACTGCTTAGGTCAGTTGGAACAGAGTAGGAGTAGGGGAATGCACCATAATCAGATCAAGAAGGCCTGCTCTCCCAAGTTAGATTTTGAACTTTTGTCCAGAAAACAAAGTACCACTAAAGAGTCTAAAGCAGGAAAGAAACATGATGGGGGAGCGGGGATAACCTGTACTTTGGAAAAGCTGGTCAGACTGGTTCAGATTACATAGGAACATGGTATGAAGTCTGTTACGGCTTTCCCAAGGAATGGAAATGAGAAAACTACACTGCGGAAGGGACAGCAGCAAATGGGAAAAATAGGACACAATGAATATGAGCAGTGGGAGAAGAAGAAGGATGAGTCAAGGATGGCACTCAAGATTTGGGTCTGAATATCTGGGTAGATGGTAGTTCCTACCACTAAGTCTCGATCACAAGCAAAGAAGGAGGAATTTCAGGTGAATGATGGTAAGTTTTCATCTGGACTTTATGACTTTGAGGGATCCATATGACAGTCAAGCAGAGCTATCCAGTAGGCAGTTGTGATGGTTAGGTAGATCTAAAATTCAGGAGAGACAGTTGAGGTGAACATTAAGTATCTGGGCTTCAGAACTAGATAAAATTGCCCAGGGAGAGCATAAAATCAGAGTCCTAGGGATGAATTTTAGAGGCTTTAAACTAAGTTCAAATGTTGGCTGCATCATTTACCAAGTGCATGACCTTAAGTTATTTAATTTCTAAACCTATAAAATTAGAATAATTATACCAATGCTGAAGATTGATAAGGAATAAGTAGGGAAATGAGAAACTATAAAGTAGAATGAGAAAAGGTAGAAGGTAGATACCACGAGAGAATGCATTATCAGAGAAACTAGTGGAAAAGAGTAATGATTAAGGTCAATAGATCACATGCTGCAGAGATCAATTAAAATAAGGATTGAAAATACTATGTAGGATTTTTTTAAAGGCACATTTGGTGACCCCAGCAAAAGTATGGTGGAGAAAAATATAGACAGAAAAAAGTGGTAGGCAAGGGAGTGACAGACACAGGAAATTCTTTTAAGAAGACTGGTAAAAGAAAGAACAAAGATTAGGTAGCTATCTAGTGTAAGTCATGGAGTCAAGATAGACTTTCTTATTTCTCTTTGTTTGTTTGTCTTGACTGGGAGACACTTGGTAAGTTAAGATGTCTTTAGCGGCAAGTAAGAGAAAACCTAATTATCAATGCTTAAACAATTAGGGTACTTATTGCTTACTTTTAAAAAGTCAGAAAATAGATGACTCTGACATTATGTTATTATTTATTCTTTTATTTTTCCCCCAAATCTCAGTGATATCTTTAGACAACATACATTTTGGAAATATTATTCACTTAATATTATTCACCTCACAGTCTATCCCAAGAGCTTGGATAAGAGGGGATTTGCATTTGGGATTTTTTCCAGTTTTGGAATATTTGAAAATACACAAAGAGATGTCTTGGAATTGGGACACAAGTCTAAACATGACATTCATCAACTTTTCATACATACTTTGTATATACATAGCCTTGAAGTAATTTTATGCAATATTTTTAGTGCATCTGCATTTTGACTACAACTGTCAAAAGAAGTCAGGTGTGAAATTTTCCTCTTGTTCCATCAAGTCAGCACTCAAAAAGTTTGGGATTTTGGAACACTGTGGATTTTGGATGTTCAGATTAGGGATCCTCAAACTGTATTTCTATGTAGTGAAGAATTTAACCTTGTCCAAAAAAGGCCCCAACATAACTGGCTTTTGACTTCAACTTTTAGGAAATAATCTCTAGGTTCTCTGCTGGACTATAGGCCTTGTACATAGAATAGGGACTTTGTTTCATGCCTGGAGGGACAGAAGAATAGAGACTAAGATCAGACAACTGCATGATGAATTAGTAAATGATAAATGAAGCTCAGAACATCATGGCTCAGATGATCTTATTCATTTGGCAATATTGGCACATATTGTCATACACTGAGGCCAGGAGACTGGTATATCCTAACTCTGCAGAGCAGACAGTAGAAGTTCTGAATTGAGTAACTTCTTGAACCCCACCCTATGTACTTCTTCTTCCATTGCCTGATTTTATTATGTATCCTTTTCCTGTAATAAACCATGATGTGAAGATACAAGTTTTCAGTGAGTTCTATGAGTCCTAGCAAATTACTGAATGTAAGGGGATCCCTGAGCTTGTAATCACTGTCCTAAGGGAAGGCAGTAGTGCCCTCCAACTTCATTATTTGGTCTAATTTTTTTCATAATATATGTTTTCCCTAAATCCATTTGTTCATGGGGGGGTGGGTGATTTGAAAAGAACCCAATACCTGAGATGAACTGAAACTGTCACTGAATGGTAACTAGTCTGCTGAACTACTAGTACCATCTGCTTCCATAAATCCTTCTGAGCACTGTACACATCTCAACAATTAACACTAAGTATTGTTGAGTTTTAATCTGGATAAAACAGACATTGTATAACGGAGAAGAAAAAGTCATCTTCCTTACTGAATAACAACTTGTTCTAGGTATCTGGGAAATGCCATTGTACCAGTGTAATGTGATCAAGTTCAAATAGTAAATACTATGAAATAATTTTAATTCCATATTAAATTTTGTTTTTAATTGATAAAAACAGTAATATTTATGGGTTACAATGTGATGTTTTAATATATATTGATATTATGGAATAATTAACAAACATATCCATCACCTCACATTCTTATTTTTTGTGACATTTAATATTTAATCTATAGCTATTACATTGATAAACAAATTCTATTACTGTAGTTACTGACATCATAATACAGAAGAATTTATCAAACTTCTCACTACCACATTAAAAATACTTAATACTCACTTTCATATAAAAATTGCCCCCAACTAACAAATTACCAAAATTTTTAAAAATGCAATTGACATGGAATAAAAAAGGGGGCATTTAAAAAAGAAGTAAGAAAGGACGGTAAAACCAGAGACTCAGGCCCAAACAGGCCTTGCCTCAGCCCGCAGCCTAGGTCCCCTTTGGATGACCATAGGTCAACAAGTGGAGGCACCTCTGCCCACTAGCAGGGATTATACCCCACCTGAAGGCCACCACTCCTAGAGAGGCAGCTTCCTTGTGGAGCACCGCATTATCAACTTCCTCCAAGACTTCAGCCTACTGAAGGCTAAGGGGGGATATATATAGAAATCTTCAGGGACATTGTAAGTCAATAGAGGAAATCTGCAACATCTCAGCGGTCCACTGAAACCTGAACAATATGAGAAAACAAGGAAAGAAAATGCTGCAAACAAATCTACATGTTACATCAATGAAACCCAAGGTCAGCATGGCAGAAGAAATGACAGAAAAGGAGTTCAGAATGTACATAATTAAAATGATCAGAGAAGCAAACAATGAGATGAAAGAGCAAATGCAAGCATTGAATGATCGCACCGATCGACAATTAAAAGAGCAAATACAGGAAGCAAAAGATCATTTCAATAAAGAGTTAGAGATATTGAAAAAAAACCAAACAGAAATTCTTGACATAAAGGAAACAATAAACCAAATTAAGAACTCCATAGAAAGCATATCCAATAGAATAGAACACCTGGAAGACAGAAACTCAGACATTGAAGACAAAATATTTAACCTTGAAAACAAAGTTGAACAAACAGAGAAGATGGTAAGAAATCATGAACACAATCTACAAGAACTATGGGATATCATGAAAAGGCCAAATTTAAGAATTATTGGGATTAGGAAGGCCTAGAGAAACAAGCCAAAGGAATGAACAATTTAGTCAATGAAATAATATCAGAAAATTTCCCAAATCTGAAGAATGAAATGGAAAATCAAGTTCAAAAGGCTTATAGGACTCCAAATACACAAAATTACAACAGACCCACACCAAGGCACATTATAATGAAAATACCTAACATACAAAATAAAGACAGAATTTTAAAGGCTGTGAGAGAAAAGAACCAAATTACATTCAGGGGGAAACCAATACGCATATCAGCAGATTTTTCAATCCAGACCCTAAAAGCTAGAAGGGCCTGGGACAACATTTTTCAAGCCCTGAAAGAAAATGGATGCCAACCAAGAATCTTATACCCAGCAAAACTTACCTTCAAATTTGACGATGAAATAAAATCCTTCCATGATAAACAAAAGCTAAAAGAATTTACAAAAAGAAAGCCAGCATTACAGAACATTCTCAGCAAAATATTCCATGAGGAAGAGATGAAAAATAAAGAAGCAAATCAGCAAAGGGAGGAATTATCCTAAAGGAATTGTCAAATAAAGGAGGAAACAAGTTGTGTCAAACAAATAAATAATTAAAATTTTAAAAATGAACCAAATGACCGGGAAACCAAATCATATCTCTATAATAACCCTGAATGTTAATGGCCTGAATTCATCAATCAAAAGACATAGACTGGCAGATTGGATTAAAAAGAAAGATCCAACAATATGTTGCCTGCAAGAGAGTCACCTCATAGAAAAAGATACCCATAGACTAAAGGTGAAAGGATGGGGAAAAACATACTATGCACATGGACTCAGCAAAAAAGCTGGAGTATCCATCCTCATTTCAGATAATGTGGACTTCAAGCCAAAGTTAGTCAGAAGGAATAAAGAAGGACATTTCATACTGATTAAAGGAAGCATAAATCAGCAAGATATAACAATCATAAACATCTATGCCCCAAACAGTGGCTCATCCATGTATGTCAAACAAATCCTTCACAATTTCAGAAACCAAATAGACCATAACACAATAATACTAGGTGATTTTAACACGCCTCTCTCACCACTGGACAGATCTTCCAGACAAAAATTGAACAAAGAAACCATAGATCTCAATAACACAATCAATAATTTAGACTTAACAGATATATAGAATATAACATCCAACCAAGAGCGAATACACTTTCTTCTCAGCAGCACATGGATCCTTCTCTAAAATAGACCTTATATTATGCCACAAAGCTAATGTTAGCAAATACAAGAAGATAGAGACACTACCTTGTATTCTATCAGATCATAATGGATTGAAGTTAGAAATAATGAAAGAGTAAAACACAGAAAATATTGCAACATCTGGAGATTAAACAATATGCTATTATATGATGAATGGATAACAGAAGATATTAGGAAGGAAATTAAAAAATTCTTAGAGGTAAATGAGAACAAAGAAACATCATATCAAAATCTCTGGGACACTATGAAAGCAGTACTTAGAGGGAAATTTATGTCATGCAGCGCATTTAATAAAAGAAGTAAAACTCAACAAATAAATGACCTAACACTACAGCTCAAAGCACTAGAAAAAGAAGAACAGAACAGCACCAAAAGTAGTAGAAGACAGGAAATAGTTAAACTCAGAGCTGAAATCAATGAAATTGAAACAAAAGAAACAATACGAAAAATTGACAAAATAAATAGTTGGTTCTTCAAAAAAATAAACAAAATTGATAAACCTTTAGCCACACTAACAAAGAGAAGACGAGAGAAAACCCAAATCACTAAAATTCGGAATGAACAAGGAAATATCACAACAGACAGGATTGAAATACAAAACATAATTAGAAGCTATTTTGAAAATCTATACTCCAACAAAATAGAAAATTTCAAACACATCGACAGGTTTCTTAAGACATGAATTGCCTAAACTGAACGAGGAGGACATAAACAATTTAAATAGACCAATTTCAAGTACTGAAATAGAAGAAGTCATCAAAAGCCTACCAACAAAGAAAAGTCCGGGACCAGATGGGTTCTCAGCCAAGTTCTACAAAACCTTTAAAGAAGAGCTCATTCCAATACTTCTCAAAGTATTCCATAAAATAGAAGAGGAGGGAACCCTCCCAAACTCATTCTATGAAGCCAATATCACACTGATACCTAAACCAGACAGAGACTCACCAAGGAAAAAAAATTTCAGACCAATATCCTTAATGAACATCGACGCAAAAATTCTCAACAAAATTTTAGCAAATCGCATACAAAAACATATTAAAAAGATAGTGCACCATGATCAAGTGGGTTTCATCCCAGGGATGCAAGGTTGGTTCAACCTCAGGAAATCAATAAACGTAATTCACCATATTAATAGACTTAAAGTCAAGAATCACATGATTATTTCAATAGATGCAGAAAAAGCACTTGATAAAATACAGCACCCCTTCATGCTCAAAACACTAGAAAAAATAGGGATAGTGGGAACATTCCTTAACATTGTAAAGGCCATTTATGCTAAGCCCATGGCTAATATCATTCTAAATGGTGAGAAACTGAAAGCATTCCCCCTAAAAACTGGAACAAGGCAGGGATGCCCTCTTTCACCACTTCTATTCAACATCGTTCTTGAGACTCTGGCCAGAGCAATTAGACAAACCAAAGAAATTAAAGGGATACGAATTGGAAAAGAAGAACTCAAACTATCCGTATTTGCTCATGATATGATTATATACTTAGAGGAACCAGGAATTTCCACCAGAAAACTTTTAGAACTCGTAAGTGAATTCAGTAAAGTAGCGGGACATAAGATCAGTGCACATAAATCTAATGCATTTTTATACATAAGTGATGAATCTTCAGAAAGAGAAATTAGGAAAACTACCCCATTCACAATAGCCTCGAAAAAAATAAAATACTTGGGAATCAATCTCACAAAAGAGGTGAAAGACCTCTACAATGAGAACTATACAACACTAAAGAAAGAAATTAAAGAACACCTTAGAAGATGGGAAGATCTTCCATGTTCTTGGATAGGAAGAATTAATATTGTCAAAATGGCCATACTACCTAAAGTGCTATACAGATTCAATGCAATTCCAATTCAAATCCCAATGACGTACCTTACAGAAATAGAGCAAGGAATTATGAAATTCATCTGGAAGAATAAGAAACCCAGAATAGCTAAAGCAATCCTTAGCAGGAAGAGTGAAACGGGGTATTGCAATACCAGATCTTCAACTCTACTACAAAGCAATAGTAACAAAAACGGCATGGTACTGGTACCAAAATAGAAAGGTAGATCAATGGTACAGAATAGAGGACACAGACACAAACCCAAATAAATACAATTTTCTCATACTAGACAAAGGGGCCAAAAATATGCAATGGAGAAAAGATAGCCTCTTCAACAAATGGTGCCGGGAGAATTGGAAATCCATATGCAACAGAATGAAACTAAACCCCTATCTCTCACCATGCACGAAACTAAACTCAAAATGGATTAAGGACCTCGGAATCAGACCAGAGACCCTGCAGATTATAGAAGAAAAAGTAGGTCCAAATCTTCACCTTGTTGGTCTAGGATCAGACTTCCTTAACAGGACTCCCATAGCACAAGAAATAAAAGCTAGAATCAACCCCTGGGATAGATTCAAACTAAAAAGCTTTCTCTCAGCAAAGGAAACTATCAGCAATGCGAAGAAAGAGCCTACAGAGTGGGAGAATATCTTTGCCAATCATACTTCAGATAGAGCACTAATCTCCAGAATCTATAAAGAACTCAAAAAACTCTACTCCAAGAATTCAAATAATCCAGTCGACAAATAGGCTAAGGAAATGAATAGACACTTCACAGAAGAAGATCTACAAGCAATCAACAAACATATGGAAAAATGTTCAACATCTCTAGTAATAAGAGAAATGCAAATCAAAACCACCCTAAGATTCCATCACACCCCAATTTGAATGGCGATTATCAAGAATACGAGCAACAACAGATGTTGGCGAGGATGTGGGGAGAAAGGTACACTCATACATTGCTGGTGGGGCTGCAAATTAGTGCAGCCACTCTGGAAAGCGGTGTGGAGATTCCTTAGAAAACTTGGAATGGACCCTCCATTTGACCCAGCTATCCCACTCCTTGGCCTATACCCAAAGGATCTAAAATCAGCATACTACAGAGATACAGCCACATCAATGTTCATAGCTGCTCAATTCACAATAGCCAGACTGTGGAACCAACCTAGATGCCCTTCAATTGATGAGTGGATAAAGAAACTGTGGTATATATATACAATGGAATATTACTCAGCCATAAAGAATGATAAAATTATGGCATTTGCAGGCAAATGGATGAAATTGGAGAATATCATGCTAAGTGAGATAAGCCAATCTCAAAAAGCCAAAGGACGAATGATATCGCTAATAAGTGGAGGATGCCACATAATGGGGGGGAGGGAAGGGTTAGTGTTAGGGTTAGAGTTAGGGTTAGGGAGGGGGGCAAGTATGGAGGAAGGAAGTACTGTATAGAGGGAAAAGAGGGGTGGGAGGGGTGGGGGGAAGGGAAAAAAATAACAGAATGAATGAAACAACATTGCCCTATGTAAATTTATGATTACACAAATGGAATGCCTTTACACTATGTACAAACAGAGAAACAACATGTATCCCATTTGTTTACAATAAAAATAAATAAATAAAAAAATAAAAAGCTTACCTCAAATTACTCCAAAAAAAATAAAAAAATAAAAAAAAGAAGAGTAAAGAGATTCACATTTTCTCAGAAATGCCTTCTAAATTATAATGAAAAGAACACAAAATCTGTAGCCAAGTGACAAAAGAGAACTCTTAATATATTAATATGAAATGAACATTTCAGGGATAATTAAAAAGACTATTTTTATTCTTTTAAGTAAAAACTTAGAACTTTGAAAAACTTAGTTTAATTTAATTGCTCAGCCTAGAAAATCAGTAAGATTAACTGTAGGACCCTACCCAAGTTAACTTCTTTGTGCCAGTTTCCTCATTTATAAAATAAGAATAATAATAGTACCTGTTATATAGGATTATGTAGATTAAATGACATAACACTACAGGCAAACGGCATAAGGTTTATAAGGCTTAGCACATGGTAAATACTGAATAACAGGTAGCTACCTTTAGCAGTACAAAATTACCTAGGGATAATACATTAATCTGACCTATTTAATTTGATCCTTCCTGCATTCGGTTAACCAATACACCACATTAAACCTCTACCAAAATAAAATAACTGTAACATTCTAACATTTGCTTATACAAAGTCTTGGCACAAACACATGCATGCGCGCGCACGCATGCACACACACACACACACACACACACACACACACACGTTTTTAAAATGTCTAAATCACCAAGAAATATTTCTTTTGATGAACAATTTATCAACACCAAATTAATAAATGTAAAACAAGTATAAACATACACAAAAACCTATTAATATAAACAGTATAGCATTACTCTCAAAACCGTGAATAATCATACAGCACTGATAATTCTAAAAAAATCGATAAGTAGACTTTGAACGTTAAAAGTAAAATGTTTCTCTCATATGTGGAAGCTAGAGCAAAACAAAGGGAAAAGGAGGGGGGAATCCCATGAAAATAGAAGGGAGATCAGGGGAGTAGAAGAATAGGACTAAGGGGGAAAGAGGAAGGACAGGGGAAGGGAGGAATTATGGGATAAAATTGACCAAATTAAGCCATGTACATAGATGAATATACCACAGTGAATTTTACCTTCATTCATATATATGTATATATCTATATCTATACAAACACACACACACACACACACACACACACATATAAATAGAAGGAGGGCCACAGAACAGAGGAAGGGAAGAAAAAAGAAAAGACGTAGTACTGGGGACTGAAATGAAGTAAATTATATTTCATGCATGTTATCATTATGTCAAAATGAACCCCAGTATTATGTATATCCATAATACACTAATAATTTTTTTTAAAAAATCAATGATTAAAGATTGATAGTAACCAAAACAATGCATGGCTTGCTTTCTTACTTAATATTCCTAAAATTATTCCTATGAAGTTATAAACGAAGTCAGAGGCCAGGTTGCTTTAAAAAGTAACAATTATAGTCTATGAAATGACTGATATCATGAGGGTTATACTTTGGGAAGAAAAATCTGGCAGTCTCTGAGTAAGTGAAAGGAGGAAATAAAGTTAGTGATAGGAGGATGAAAGAAGATAAAAATATTACCAAAACTGTCACCAGCAGTTTATTTATTTATTTATTTAATTATTTTTTTTTTTTTTTTTTTTTTTGGTGGTGCTGGGGATTGAACCCAGGGCCTTACCAGAAGTTTAAAATAGTCTTTCTACAATGAAAAAGAATTGACCAAAATGAATGGCATGGAATTACTCTGTAGCAATTATGACAAAAAATGGGAATACAAATCACTCAGCATTAAAATAATCACTATAAAAATAGTTATATCAAAAAACAGACTATAATTTATACCATTATTTTATATACCACCAAGAAAGAAAAAAAATTCTAAAATTAAACTAAAAGAAAGCACTAAAAGTTAAACTGATGATACAATACCACAATGTTGTTGATTATAAAATACACTCCAATTTCAGAGTCATTAAAATTTGAAAAACATGTATCTTAAAATTAATGAAATACAGTATCTGCCTAAATAGTAAAAAGAGGTCACCATTCTATGAAATCCCCAGCAGTATTCATAACCCTCCTCATAGCCTGCTTGGGATCTGTTGAAGTCTCCTTGAAGCTTGAATGGCTCCAGCAGGCTTATGACATCTGTCTCTAACCCCATGATCCCACATCTGCACCTGAAGAGTCAGGGTAAGCCCTTGCCCATTCAACAAGGGCCACAGCTCCAAGAAGCTCTCCTAAAGACTCAGCAAGAAATTTTGTATGACCTTTATTAAGGCACTCTAATTATCATTGCAGAAGATGAAATTCTTTTATATCTACCTCATCCAAGACTTAGTTCAAACTGTTGTAGATTATACTTTAAAGTCTGTATCAACTATAGAATTGAGTGAAAAAGTTAGAAATTCCTCTGGATGTGTTCAAGGTAGAAATGGTCTATTGTTAAGGGTCTGGCAATCAGCCTCCTTTTTAATTTACTCATTTTCAAAGGCAAATTACTTTAGCCTCACTGGTTTTTGCTGCTAATGAATTGTGTCTGACATCTTTCATCTTCCTTTGATCAATATATTCTGGCTTGGCACATTTTTTTCTAATAGTGCTTCCTTTTGCACTAATTTTGATTGCTGGTTTTCAATTAAACAAGAGAGTGCCATTTTATCAATTCTCTTAGAAATTTTCTGCATGCTGCCCACCTAGGTCAGATATACAATTAGAGCCTGCCCTTAACATGAAATGACTATCTCAAGACCTCTACTGCATTACTTTGCTCTGGTACATACACAAAGAAAGAAATGAGAAGTTTCTCTGTTGTCAGACTAAAGAATATTTAAATATTGTCTGTTGTTAGAATAAAGAATATCTAAGTATTTTTCCTTTACCAAGTTAAACCACAACGATAGCTTTGATTCCTAACACTTTTAAATTCTTTCTCTTGTGACTTTCTGTCTGCTCTTTTTTCAGAGTAAAGCATAGATTTAGTCCAGATACTCTATTTTTCTCTAATTTTCCTTACTTCCTTATTTATATGCCAGAAAAATGCATTAATGATATCTGTTGTTATACTTTTATATCTGGAATAAAGAGTCAAATTGCACCCCCAATTCTATGTTTCAAAGTAAGAATTCTATTCTCTGTATTCACTTGCTGAGAATGAGAATATGAAGGGATAAAATCAAGGTTAAGTCTACCTCTCCTTATGAAGTACCTGAGTCAATGACAGGGAAGTAAAACTGGTGACTTAAATCCACAGTCTCAACCATTCCTAGAGGTTTGGTTAGCCTACAAATGGGCTCAGCATATGATTATCATTCAGGCAAAAAGATATATCAAAGTAAACAAAGATTTTGAACTGTAGAGGGGAAGGACCTAATACTGTATTGAAAAGTTACAGGGCAAAAAGTGATGCAACTAAATAAGTAAGGAAGCCATTTTACCTTACCAAAGAGAGAAGCAGCTAGTGATAAAACAAATGGGACAGAGGGAGATGACATGCTAGTTCCTGTATCCAGGACAACACAAGATATGTCTGAAAGGTCTAAAATCTAAGGAAAACAATTTGTGGTCAAGAATAGTAGAGTGCCTTCATCTTCCAAAGGTGTCCTAACAAGGGCTAATCCAAGAAGGTCAATCACCAATACAGAGCAAAAAATAATCTAGTGCAGGTAGATTAGCAGAAAACAAAGGGTATTTTAAGTAGGAGGAAATCTTCAGCAATTAAAATTCATAGGCTGTTTCTTACTCCTCCTGACAACTTGCTCTTTTTCAGTGCTATTGCAGAGGGCTACAACAGGAGGCCTTCACTGGGTGCTGGGTTAGAAGAAAAGCTCCCAGGGCCAAGGCACTCTCCTCAGCCCTACAAACGGCCACAAATCAAAACTAGATGCAAGAAGTAAGAGTATGAGTGACTGACACCGTAAATACTAACTCCCTTTTCTTAATACTTTGATAGCTTTGTTTTATTTTTGTTGCCATTTCCGATAAAATTACCCATTTAAAGCTTTAGATCGCTAAGAAGTTTTACTAGGTGAAAAGTATCTCTACACCTGTATTAATAGGGACAAGGAGACAAAAGTAAATTGGTGAAGGCAGATCTACTCTAGTGCTTAAGCAATTTGCTGTAAATGACTTGTATGGGAAATGGAACAGTTGGTGCCAGTCTAAAAAAATTGCAATAGCTTTTGGTCTTAGAAATCTATAATAGCAACATGTAAAAAAGAACATTACATTATAATATTCAAAACTGCATAGATAAGTATTCAGTCATCAAAGTAAGTTGAAGGTACTCATGTAAGTCATCCCTGACAATTAGCAGAAAATGAAGGGCATTTTAAATAGGAGGAAATAATCAGCAATTAATATTCATAGGCTGTTTCTAATTCCTTCTGACAACTTGTTCCTTTCAGTGATGACCGCAGGGTTTCTTCTATGACATGGAACCTAAATGAGATTGCAAAATCTGATATCCTATAACAATACCACAACCTGAATGGTCAAACACCAGAGAGTACTCAGCCTTGTTCTCTAAGTTCCAACTTTAATTACCTTAAATAAAACACTCTACGACAACATGTGAAAAATCACCCACATTTCCAGCACATCTAACATGTCATATTTATATGTCAAGAGTAGGTCTATAACTAAAAGTTTTTTTTAACAATTTGAAATCTGGAACTTTAGCTTATACATCCTTGTATCTTCAGCACCTAACCAATACCCCAAACATAGTAAGTAGCCAACAAATGTCTACTGCTGAAATGACAGTCTAGTGACATTTTTTAACTGCGACAATAATTGATGCAAGTTAAATAGATAATTGTTAAATAAATGAATAAATGCATGGTGTTTAAAAGGAACTTCTACTAGATTAATCAAACTAAGCCACTTATGAAATAATACTGCCTTGTTAAAAAAATTTCAAAAAGTTTGGCTTTAGTTCAAATTCTATTTCCTTGTTTACTAATCTAGACTCTTAAACAGGAAGGGGGAAACTCAAAATTAGGCTTAGCTGATTGACTCTCTGGCCTCAGACTAAGCTTCCAAAGAAATCTAAGTGCAATAATTGAAATATATTGTATAGAAACTTTGGTTCAGGTTTAAAGGGAAAAAAAAAAAACACAAACAAACACATGTCTTAGGTGCATGAAAGGTTACTTAATCTTTAACTGAATTAATTGGTGTTCTTCATTCTTAATGTTCACAGAGACCTAAAAAAGTATTTTTAAGTATGAGCTCAGATAAAGTACCTGATGATACAAAAATCATAAAAAGGACTGAATAAGGTCAAATATCCAAAACTGAAAATGAAGACATTCAATGACTTCACCTATACTTAATGCAGTCTGTGAACCTAATCCCCGCAAGGTAATAAATTTCGTTGTTATATTTAAATATGGCTAACTTAATTATCTTAAGAACATCATTTAATATTTTATCTCTTTGCCTAAGTGTCTTAGAACCTTTGAAACTTAATATATCATACTATAAATCTAGATAAGAAAGGTACTTTGTTATTAGTCACATAATGTCAAAAGAAGAAAAATGAGTAATTTCCCTAGAAACTGTTTGAACTATGAATGACTACAAAGAAGGTTGTCTGCAGTAATTTTCTCATGCCTCCATATATCTTAACAGTTGGATGATTTCCAAAGCTATTGCTTCTGTCAAATAAGGTTTTAAAAATATAAGGTGGTTAAGTGCAGATGCCTTACAACTACTATTTAAAGATAAACTTGAATTGTTTAATGACTCACCTTAAAGAGAACTACAAGAGCCTATTTAAAATCTTTGGGTATAATAATTGTTCTGGTATAAATATTGTTTAAAATCAAATGGGTTATAGAAAATGCTTTTACTATGTAGACTTTATGCTGAAATAGTACTGGTAATAAAATTTTATGTATATTTATTTCCACAGCACATTAGCCATAACCTAATAAACTTCTATTTGCTGCAAACATTAAATACAGGAAAGAATTTGGTTGTTAATTATCCTATTAAACACTGAGAAAAATACACCTATTACAGCTTCTTGTATAATCACTTGCCATTTGGAGAAACTATGTATCAAACTCCTTTGGCTCTTCCCATGAGAGGTACTTAGGGGGTTCAAACTTTTTTTTCCCCATTTTATACAGGATTAAGCAGAGCTTAGCCCAACTCAAAAGCAAAATTCTTTAGGAACCAAAGGCTGAGAACATTCCTTATTCAAACGTGAAATTCCATTGTCAGGGAAATCATTAATACCAACTATCAAGGGAAAATGTCTCATTCCTATTGCAGGATCAGCTAAAGTGAAACTGCTTCTTTAGTTGCTAGGAAACAACCAACTCATTATATGCCATTATCAGAACCCTAGAGAAGAAAACTGGCATCTGCTTCACATTTGGGGATACTAGAGATTGAACTAAAAGCACTGAAACTGCTGCCAAAATCCCTGGTCTCCAAGATTTACACTGTGACCACAGCAGGTGCTCATATCAGACAAGCCTTTGAAGTTTTCCTTTCTGTAGCTCTTTTTCTAATAACTAGAATTATTTTTCTAAGATCCCACATTTCCTAACTCAAGAATTCTAAGAAAAGATTTGCTCATGAGTTAAGCTAATTATATCTATTTGAGTACAATTTAAGAGTCAAAAATACTACTCCGGAATCTTCCAAATTACTGAAAAGTTAAAAATTACTATTAATTGAATGAAATATATTACATATTTGTGTCTTTGATAATCCAGTACTCAAAACGACAATCTAGCATTTATCTACCTAGTTTTCCCAATTGATCCTAAAGTTTAACTTCTATTTTTATGTCCCAACAAACATTTTTGCAATACATCACAAAATACATTCATGAAAACATACCCACATACCATATCTATTCATCAATCTTTTCCCCTCCATTAACAAATCAGATTAGAAGGAAGTGGGGTGACCATATACAGATAAATTATCAGACATTGGCAAGTTGAAACCAAAAGACTTCTATACTACAGCTTCAATATATTCTAAAAAATTGTTAAAAACTGATGAACCATCTTCCTTTATTAAATTAAATTATGTAAGGCTCCATACCCTGTTATAATTCTTCTCTCCACCTCCCCCTCTAATGCTCACCTCATTTCAGTTATTTATACTTGCCATTCTGGGCTCAATAACCTGCCCTGCTCAATAACCAACTTCAAACTCTTATTCTCAAGCTACTGTGCTGGACTCCACCTTCTCTCAATCTGACTCTTGTTCATCTTCTTCTTTGTTTTATTAATATTACTTCCATTTAGGATGGCCCAATTTAGCAAATAAAAGTACAGGAAACTCAGTTAAATTTGAATATCAGAAAGAATGAATAATTTTTTCATTTGGGTATGCCCCAAATTATTCACTGTATATCTGATATTCAAATTTAGCTGAGTATCCCACATTTTCTTTGGTAACCCTATTTTAAGATACCTTGATCCCTGATATTTTCTCACTTTATTAGAGACCTGACTTTCTTCACATATAACCTTATTTCCAAATTCTATTTATAAAAAAAAAAAGTCTAACTTCTCGAATGTCTTTCCTTTTCTAAAGACAACCACTTTTTCCCTTCACTTCTCATACTGCTCCTCTCCTCGATACTGAATCACTTCTTCCCCATCAAAGGAGATTTTCAATTACTTGATCCCTTCAGTTTTTCCCAGTCTTCTGATCCCTCCTGACTACATGTGTTCCTGGAAACCAGGATTTCATTTCAATGTTTCCCTCAATTTATTCCCTGGATATGTTCCCGCTTTGGACTTCCTGCCATGCCAATTACTAATCTCAGATCCAACAATAGGTTTGCCCATGTCAACTTGCAAACTTTTAGAGAGTTACAGAAGATAATCATAAAAACTTGGCAAAACTAAAAGATTTGATATTTAACATCCAGTGGGCTTTTTCTACTGCATGGGAATTCTATCATTCATCTTTTTATTTAGTCCTTTGAAAGCAGTTAAAAAGCATGTATCACTGTATGCCTAAACCCAATTTCAGAACCAGGTTAGTCACCTGGGATAAAACTGAATTAAAAATGCAAATTCCGTGGCCATACTTTGGACTTAACAAACGAAAATCTTCAAGTGGGGGAGTTAAATAGGGAAGCTGTAAATGTGAATTTTCAACCAGCCCTCAGCTCTCCAGGTAATTTTATGAACACTGAAATTTGTGAATCGTTGCTTATTGAGTAAATTCAACATTCTTTTTCTTCCACTGAGAACACCAAGAAAAGAATAACTTTCAATAACCTTTTATAGCATCAAATATGATAGGGTTACCTCATCTACTCTTTTTTCTATTTGAAGTTTGAACCTGAAACTATAGACTTCCTTTTCAAAAATAATTCATATGATCTCTAACTTCATTGCCTTTTGTCTCTTTCATAATATTCCTTTTTCAATAATCCACTTATTTTCTACAATCTTCAATCCCTGCTCAATGAATCCTAGTACCATGGAAAAGATAAGACTGTCCCCTTTTGAGGGTGGGGGAGGCTTTCTTTTGATACCATTCCTCCCTCTGTAAGCTATTTCCCAACATCCCCCAATGGCTATATACCTAATAAGCAGAACATACAACTTCCTTCATCGTCTTGCTTTAATTTTATTCTTAAATCCTCATAATCCAGCCACGTGTGGTGGTGCATGCCTGTAATCCCATCAGCTCAGGAAGCTGAGGCAAGGAGGATTGCAAATTCAAGGTCAGCCTCAGCAAAAGCGAGGCACTAAGCAACTCAGTGAGACCCTGTCTCTAAATAAAATACAAAATAAAACAAAATACAAAATAAGGCTAGGAATGTGCCCTGAGTTCAATCCCCTGATCCCCACCCCCAAAAAACCTCTCATAATCCAATTTCTTTTCCATTCTCAATTCTACCCAAAGTTAATAAATGGTCACATAATAGCTATTATCTCCTTGTCCTGTCTCAAACCACATTCTCACTGAATTATCATTCTTAAAACTCTCCATACTAGAGATTCCCAAACTTATTTACAGATTAGAATCAGATGGAGACTCCAAAAATGCTCATACCTGGGTCATACCACAAGAGAATATGATTTAATTGGACTGGAGTGTGACCTGAAATTTGAAAATTTTTCAAGATCACTAGGTAATTCTTTTGTACAGATTTGTTGGAAAAACATTGTTCCAAACACTTAACCTAACACTCCACTGATTATAAGATTGCCCATTATTGTACACAGCACCGTAAGAGAAAAAAAAAAAAAAAACACCTAAAATGAGTTGGAGTCTATCAGCAGAACCCTACAAAAGCTGGGATCCCAAAGGACTACATCCTTTTAAACTAAATATAAGTGAAAACTCCACAATTTAGAAAGAAATTAGGAGAAAACAAACATCTATAAACCGTGGTCTTGGCAGGAGAGTGGGAAAGGGCACCTCCATAGGAACATGAACGCCAAGTTGGTACCCACAAAGCTTTCCAATCTGAATTCAAACCACTGGAGTGGACCCAAAAACCTCTAACAGAATTTAGTTGAAAGGTGCCTCAGATTGAAAGTGTCCCCAGGTGACTGCACTTAGATCCAGGGATAAAGCAATCCTAAAACAGCTATAAGTTACAAGACACATTCTGATTAAAGAAATGTAAAAATGTGTAAAGAAAATTGTATTGTGATTGATAAGCTATAATAATAACAGCACATGTATATGACACAGGTTTTCTACGACATTACGCATATTAACTCATTTAACCTTGAAGACAAGGCAGCTACCGTTAGTCCCATTTTACAAGTAAGGAAACAATCTCAGAGAAGTTTTTGCTCTAAGTCGCACTGCAGCAGAATTTACACTCTTCATTTAGGCCTGCAAATGTCCAACAGGCAACTAGAAACAGGATAATAAAAAACTTGGCATTTCTGCCCCCATTTTGCATCCATCTCCTTTGCTCTGAGTCACACTGGATTCCAGGAACAACAGGTCTGATCAAAAACATCTATGATGAGTTGACACTACCCCCCAGACAACAGCAACTTTCTTATCACAAACAAAACCCCCACCTGACCAGTACTATATCATGATCAACCAGACCACACAGTTTAACCAAGAATGCTTGACTATGCATATTTCTAGTCTCCCTTGTCTATACAATGTGGAAGCTCATGTCAGTACCCCCAAAGACAAGACTGAGATGTTTGTCTCACCTTTGCTTTTCAATATGACCAAGTGGATTAAAGTTTCTTTCCTGCTCTTCACCATTACTTTTTATGCTTTGTTTTTAGGGCAAGTGGCCAGATCTGATTTGTTGGGACTCCCAGAGTCAGGCCTCTTGTCTAGGACTCTAGTGACAACAAAACTATTAGATGTGGAAAATGGAATGAATTCAGGCAGATGTGGCTCCAGAATCCACACCTCTAGCTACCAAGCTATGCCAATATCAATATTTAAGGGGTAGGCAAGAACAAGGACCCAAAGCGGTAAAGGAAATTATGAAAGTTACCAAAGAAAAACACAGTACTCACAATGGAACAAGTATAGAAATTATGGCAGACTTTTTCTCAGAAATAATGAGGCCATAAAACAAAAGAACATCTTTTAATAGTTGAAGGAAAAAAGTCAACTCATTTCCATAAACAGTGAAAATATACAGGGAAAAATAAAGACGTGTCCAATAAATTGAAGTTGAGAAAATTTACCACCAGTAAACCCACACCACAAAAAGAACACTAAGAGAAGTTCTTAGGATAAAGAAAAAACTAACAAATACAACTTAGATCTAAAGAAAAAAAATGAAAAGCACTGAAACAATAAATGTGTGATTGTTTTCTTATTTAACTTACGGTAATACAGATTGAACCCAGCATCACTCTATCACTCAGTTCTACTTCTAGCCCTTTTTATTTTTTATTTTGAAACAGGGTTTTGCTAAGTTGCTCAGGCTGGCTTTGAATTCATGATCATCTTGACTCAGCCTCCCAATTTGCTGGGATTACAGGCATGTGCCACCCATCCAGTCACTGACCTGTTTTCCTAAAGCAAAGTTTCTTTTTTTTTTTAATAAAATAAGTAAAAAAGGAATAACACTCTTAATTAGAAGCTTATATGATGGGCACCAGTCTGAATGTAATCCTAAAATATCAGACTTCCAGCTCCCATTAATATGCACACATGAAAATGACTTTACATACACTCATACATTGCTGGTGGGGCTGCAAATTAGTGCAGCCACTCTGGAAGGCAGTGTGGAGATTCCTTAGAAAACTTGGAATGGAACCACCATTTGACCCAGCTATCCCACAAGGATATCCCAGCTATCCTTGGCCTATACCCAAAGGACTTAAAATCAGCATACTACAGAGATACAGCCACATTAATGTTCATAGCTACTCAATTCACAATAGCCAGATTGTGGAACCAACCTAGATGCCCTTCAATTGATGAAGGGATAAAGAAACTGTGGTATATATATACAATGGAATATTACTCAGCCATAAAGAATGATAAAATTATGGCATTTGCAGGCAAAGGATGAAATTGGAGAATATCATGCTAAGTGAGATAAGCCAGTCTCAAAAAACCAAAGAACGAATGATCTTGCTGATAAGTGGATGATGACACATAATGGGGGGTGGGAGGGATTAGTGTTAGGGTTAGAGTTAGGGTTAGGGAGGGGGGCAAGAATGGAGGAAGGAAGTACTGTATAGAGGGAAAAGAGGGGTGATAGGGGTGAGGGGAAGGGAAAAAATAACAGAATGAATCAAACACCATTACCCTATGTAAATGTATGATTACACAAATGGTACGCCTTTACTCCATGTACAAACAGAGAAACGACATGTATCCCATTTGTTTATAATAAAAAAAAAAAAGAAAATGACTTTACAAAAGATTGTAAGGTAGACATACAATCAATTCACTACTCCACATAACCTCTAGGCATCCCAATAAAATAATACATGGATTCATTTTATCAATCCCAACTTTCATCCTGATATTTTTGTAGTATGTTTGCTGAAAATGTAACTTCAGTGCTTATAAGAATAAACTGACTTTCATTCAATTTGTCAGAAAGTTCATTTTCACTAAATTGTCACTTGATCCTAAGACAGATTACCAAGTTCTATAAATATTTTTAAGGTGAGTTTTTGATAATGTTAAGAACAATGAGCAAAATCAGATAACCAAAATATTGAGAGATTAGATAAACTTGGATATAAAAACTGCATAGTGGGCTGGGGAGATAGCTCAGCTGGTAGAGTGCTTGCCTTGCAAGCACAAGGCCCTGAGTTCGATCCCCAGTACCGCAAAAAAAAAAAAAAAAACTGCATAATGCAGCTGGATGCATGTGGCACATGCCTGTGATTCCAGTAACTCTGGAGGTTGAGGCAGGAGAATGGCAAGTTCAAGACCAGCCTCAACTTAGTAAGGCCCTACATAGCTTCGAGAGACGCTGTCTCAAAATTAAAAAATAAAATAAAAAGGGGCTGGGGGAATAGATCAGTAGTTAAGTGCCCCTGGGTTCAATTCCCAGTACCAAAGGAAAAAAGTGCATAATGAAGGTAATTAACACAATTATTCTAGATTCCCTGACAGGATTCAGCAGCAGAGAAAAGAAAGGCTGGGTTAATCTAGACAAAGGTCAAAGTCACAAAGGAATAAGTGAGAAAGGGGTATTTTAGGGAGTAAAACTAAAATAACGAACAGGATCTGAGTGTAAAGAGGAGGAAATGCAGCCAAGAGACTGAAATAACTAGAATAGGGGGAGCCTAGGAGTCCAAAGATCAAAAAGCACATTTATCGGAACACTTTATCAGCAGAAGTGGTAGACGGACGTTACAGTGAAAAAAGAAGAGCTTCAAAGTTCACAACTTATTTCTTTTATTACACATGCATCTGAAAATACAGGAATATCTACCATTAGAATTGTGAACTGATAGCATGGTACCAGACCCAGAGTAGAATCAAATAAATAAGGTGTAACTGTTATAAATTGGTGAAGCAAATACAAATAAATTTTACTATTTACCTACAACATAATTATAAACTCACATCTATTGAGAAAAAAACAGAATTTATTCCAAACTATGAATAACATATAGCTCCCCTTATACATTGAGATTATTCAATCATTTTCTTCCTTTCTTAAGGATAAATTAAAGTTGATTGGACAGACAGTATTGGAGAGATTTATATAACTGCATATATTCAAAGTAAAGCAAAATTACATTTTTATGAAGCAATTTAAAATCACAAATACTGGCAGGGCATGGTAGTGTATGCCTGTAATCCCAGCAGCTCGGGAGGCTGAAGCAGGAGGATCTCGAGTTCAAAACCAGCCTCAGCAAAAACAAGGCAACAAAAACAACTTAGTACTGACACTGTCTCTAAATAAAATACAAAATAGGGATGGGATTGTGGCTCAGTGGTTAAGTGCCCCTGAGTTCAATCCCTGGTACCCCCAAAATAAATAAATAAATAAAAATAAAATCACAATTACAATGGTTTATATAATTTTTTCTACATCTCAGAAATTTCTACACTGCCCCTGTAACTCAATAGTGGCCACAATAGGATTAACAATAAACCTAAAGAAGGCAGATTACTTATAAAAAAAAAAAGATTTGTTCTTCATACTACAGATTCAACAATCGACAAAATAATCTAAAGTAAGACATGGAATTTTAGTACTCACAAGCAATGGGGAAAACTAACTCATGTAATACTAAAATTTGGTCTTGGCGCCACAAAACTCATTAGGTACATTACTCATTATACATCCAGCATGTCAACTAGATTCCTTTAAAAACATCTCAAATTTGACTAGGAATTTTAACAACCCTCCAAACAACAAATGCATTAACCAAAGCCTTCCCAATAATAAAAAGATATTTAATGCAACTTTCTTACCTGCCTCAAAAGTTTCTCAACGGCTGACATTACCATAAGGCCTCTCCAAACTACTGGTGTAGTATCTTCAACCAGGAAGCCCATAGACATACTGCAACAGTTATCCAAAAACATAAGTCATTTGTACAAATTAATGGATATTATTCTGCAAAGTAATACAAAATTTAAAAGATATGCTCACCAAGCAATACCGTAATTCAAAAGAGGCCTCATTAGGTTGTCTGAAATAAGAAAACAAATGTAGGTTTTAGAAAGGTAAAGCATTATACAGGAACATACTTCTATGGTTTGGATCTGGAATGTCCACCCAAAAGTTCATGTATAAGGTAATACAGCAGTATTCAGAGGTGAAAAGACTGGATTTTGAGGGGTCTGACCTCACTGGTGGATTCATTCATTTGATGGATTAATAATTTGAATGGACTTAGTGGAAGATGTAAAAATACTAGGCAGATAGAGCACAGCTGGTGGAAGGAGATCACTGATCATTAGGGGCATGGCCTTCAGAATATAACCGTCCCTGGCTCTCCTTCCTGTCTGTCTGTCTGTCTGTCTGTCTCTCTTTCTCTCCACTGGCCCCCCTCCATTCCCAGCTGTCATGAGCTGAGTAGCTCTCTTCTGCCATACCTTGTACCATGATGTTTCTATCATGGAGTCAGCCAACCATGTACTAAATCTTCTGAAATTGTGAGCCAAAATAAATCTTTCTTCCTCTAAACTGTTCTTGTCAGGCATTTTGGTCACAGCAAAGTAAAGCTGACTAACACACTGACTTTTAGTCAGCTTTTTAAAATATTTTATTATTTTTAACTGACATGTATGCATTGTATAATAGTTATATCAGCATAATTAACATATTCATCACCTCACATATATATCCTTCCTTTATGGTGAGAACATTTAAATCTACTCCTTTAGCAATTTTGAAGTATATAATAATGTATTATTAAAAATCGTCACCATGATGTGCAATAGATCACTAGAACTTATTCCTCCTGTCTAAATGAAATTTTGTACCTTCTGATTAACATCTCCCCTCTTCCTATCCACCCCTCAGCCTCTTCCCAGCAGCAAATTAGATATACATACAGGCTACTCGTATGGCTGTAATTTAATTTGCAATTAATTCACCTCAATTTGTAACCATTTAAACATTAGCACCAGTCATACTATTTATATTCTTGATAGATGCAGCATCTAAAAATAGTTGGAATATAGTTGCATTAAGAAATAATTCATCTATAATTTCAACATGTTTCTTTAAAAATAGCCTCAATAAGTAATTTTTCACCAATTTCATTCATGTATATGGATTTATAAATTACCTATGTGTATATTTGCATATATACACACATTAACACACACATCTGACCAATTCTTCCAACACTGGAGTGTTGGGATTGAATCCAGTACCCAAAAAGGAAATACACTTTTACATAGTCAGCAAATAGTTACTATAAAATAGTTTCTTTCAGCACACTTTCTGTGCAACCACATCTTCAATGACCACCAGTGTTGAGAAGATTCCATCCATAGATCACTAAGGATGTCATCCTTTGGGGGTCCCCAGGTTTCATGTAGTGATACTTCATTGAATGTTTTTCCCTCTTGAGACCAAACACTGTCTCCATTCCTTCATACATGAACCTATAACATCTAAACACTACGTCACTGTTACATTTTGGATATGGAATTTTCCTTAAAGGCCCATGTGTTAAAAGATTTAGTCCCCAGCTTGGTGCCTCTGGGAGGTGGAAATTTTAAGAGGTATCCCTAGGAGATTTGAGGTCATTTGGGGCAAATTCCTGAAGAGGATTGTGGAAGAACCCCATTCTCTTCCTCATGTCATCTCTCTTCCCCTTACTATTAGGCAGCTTTGCTCCACCACCTGCTCATTACTGTGATATGCTGCCTTGCCACAGGCCCAAAAGCAAAGGAGCCAATTGACCATAGACTAAATCTTCTGAGATCATAAGTTTTTTTTACCTCTTTTTAATTGATTATCTCAGGTATTTGCTACAGTAGTGGCAAGTGACTAAAATAGCCATGAGCATCTACAAGTGACATCTAAGCAAACATTAATTCACATCTACAGCAAGGAACTTCTATTTTCTTGTTATTTCTCAGAAATTCCCTTCCTTTCCTAATGTTTCAGTTGTGCATTGCAAAAGTAATTTTTGTTAATATGCCATCTAATATTTTAAGGTATGTTATCACAAGAAGAGTTTCTCCAAATGCCTAGTCAGCCAGATTGACAGAAGTACACATGGAAATTTACTGCTTTTTATGCAGTGATCTTACATCTCACTTAAAACCCCCAAGATATCTTTTAGAAGTCTCCTACTTTTTTAAACAGTTTTATTTTATTATTTTGTTTGGATCTTCTAGGTAGGCAAATATATTAAATGGAATTAATGATAATTTTATCTTTTCCTTTTCACTATTAATGCTCCTTTTTATTTTAGTACATCAACTAAAAGCTGCATCAGTAAAGCAGACATTATTACCTTATGTGCATATATGATTACATGACCTGTGTAACTCTACATCATGTACAACCAGATGAATGAGAAATTATATTCCATTTATGTATGATGTGTCAAAATGTATTCTACTGTCATGTATAACTAATAAGAACATGTATATATATATAATATGTATATTATCATAATATATATAAATATAAAACTGCAGCAGCAATAACATCCTCATCTTGATCTTAATGGAACATAATACAACATACCAAAATAAAATAGGAGAATATAGTGAGAACCTGTCTCAAAATACAAACAAAAAGGGCTGGGGATGTAGCTCAATGGTAAAGTACCACTGGTATCCCCCTAAAAATCTAAGTGTTTAATCCTGTTCAAAACATGGTCCGAAATGCAAACTGGGGTTGGGAATTGAAACTGGGATAGTCAAAAACATTCTCACAAAATTGAAACATAAAATCTCTGAATACTACATAAAGAAAAAATCTTTTATTTACTTTATCAGTATATTATGTCATAAACCACAGAAGATGTGAACCTCAAATTTTTGAAGTTAACAAATGATATTATAAATTGAAAGCTCAGCAATATCAAAAAATCCATCACTGAGTTAAATGTATATCTTGAAACTTTTAACAGGTACTCATTTCCAGAGCCCACACAGGAATGTAATGCTCAATGACAGGGATCTGTTCTGAGAACTGCTCTGTTAGGTGATTTTTGTCATGTTCACATCATAAAGTGTACACAAACTCACATGGCATAGCCCACTACACAGCCAGACTACACGGTATGTGTATAAATGAACGCATATGTGTGTTTTAACCTAATGCTCCTAGGGTCACAATAAACAAAACAACAAAAGATTAAATCAAGAACAAGAGAAAATGATGCAACAAAGGGATACAATAAGCATGAACGGTATCAGGCTGCTGCCAGAAATACATGGCACATTGTTTTACAATAAAAATTTTTAAGAGTATAAAGAGTATACTCTAAAATAACATTAAAAGTATAGTAAATATATTAACCAGTAAGTCATTATTATCAACTATTATGTACTGTATATAATAGTAAATACATAAACCAGTAATATAGTCATTTATTATTCTCAAGTAAACTTGTTGTGTACACTTGATTACAACTGGCAGTAGTAAGTTTATTTATACAAGCATCTCCACAAACATGTAAACAATGCATTATGATATACATTATGGTAAGATGGCTATAATGTCACTAGTGAGAGATTTTTTTCAGTTCCATTATAATCTTATGGGACCTCTGTTGTATATGCAATTGGTCATTGATCAAAATGTCAGTATACTGTGTACTAAAATTGGAGTGATACAGAGAAGATGAGAAAAGTAAATCATAACTACAATGAGATACCATGTTACTCCAGTAAGAGTTGCTAAAGGTAACAATTGTTGGTGAGCATATAGAGAAAGGGGAAACCTGGTACACTGCTTTGGGAATATTGATACAGTCATAGAAAACAGTGTGGAGGTTTCTAAAGAAATTAAAAACAGAATGACTATATAACCCAGCAATCTTTCTTCTGGGTATATATCCAAAGGAAATATAATCACTACCTCATAAAGGAATCTGAACTTCCATGTACACTGCAGCATTCATTCACAATAGCCACGAAATGAAAACAACCTAGATGTCTATCAGTGGACAACAGGTAAATAAACCGTGGCATGTATATACAATGGAATATTATTCAGGCTTAAAAAGTGAGATACTGTCACTTGCTACAACCTAGATGGACCTAAAAGACATCATGCTAAGTGAAATAGGCCAGACACAGAAAGAAAAATATTTCATGACTTCACTTAGGTGAAGAATCTAAAACTACAAAATTTAAAGTTAAATATATAAAGATGAAAAATAAAACAGTATTACCGGGTTGGGGTATAGGTAGGAATTGGGGAGAAGACGGGAAAATAAAATACAAAATACAAAACAAGTAAGACACACAAGTTGAAAGATTTCATGTACAACATGAGGACCTAGATTAAGAACACTGTATTGTATTAAAGTTTTCTGTTAAATGAGTAAATTATAGCTACTCTTGCCAGGGGGTAGAAGAAATGGGTAACTATATAAGGTGATGGCTGTTAATCTGCTTTACTACAATAGCCATTTTATTACATATATCTATCTTATAAAATCTGTTCTATATCTTAAACACAAAAAATAAAATTTACTAGAAAAAAAAAAGATTAACATGGCCCCTGTACAAGGATATACTAAATTTAACAGGGAAAATTGTATACTGAACTCCTAAAAATGTTTAGTACACACATTAAAAAGAAAGTTATGAGAATATTCTTCATTATCTTTCACTATGAATCAGTAAACAAAATCAATACTGCCTAAAATTATTTTACTTTCATTAATTATCAGAAGTGCAACGGCATAGCTTGAAGTCATATTTTTAAGTTAGTGGAGAAAGACTCTGAACAAAAACCCATGGTTACAAATATAAATTAGTTTCTCTGTCTTAGAATTTTGTTTTGTAAAAATGTACATACCAATTTCTCCACATAAACGTAATAGAAAAATTAACCAAGTATTACTGGTTGAAAGTTTATATAAAAACTTTGGAATCCACTGCTTTTTGAAGAGGCCATAATTAGCTGAGGTTACGACACAGATCATTATTTCCCACCTCTTCATATCTTCATGATAGCTCATGCACTGAAGCACAAAAGATTCTTACCATAAGTCAAATGATTTCAATTGCCACAATGCCACTCATAGAATGAATGACACTCTGCTGCATCCACCTCACTCTATTGCAACAAAGTTTCCTCATTTCTAACAGATGTGAATTTAATTAATTTATTTTATGTCACCAGTGCGTTTTGAACAGATGTAAGAACTGCTTTTATATTACAAATTGTTAAGCCAGAACGAATGGCACTGTGGTCATGTCAAACTGAAGAGCTAGATAAAAAGGAAATAGGTATAAGAAAGGTTGCTTTAAATCTTTAAAGTTGACATCATTAAATGTTCCAAGGATAACTCTGATCTAGAATCAGATCTTCTTTGTGTAGAGGTCCCATTGTTCATGACTCAACTCAGGAGTAGATGTTACCATTTATGTGGTATCAGTAATAAACGCGAGAAACCTCTGTACCTTCCATTCCACTCCCTGGATCCAAAAATAATGGAAGTGCTTTAAATACAGCTGAACATCAAGGTTGAGGGATGTCCAATGGAAAAAAAAATTTGTAACTTGAAACCATATAACCTGAGGAATTTTTTAAAAATGAAAAGAAAGTAAAATCAAGAATATAGTCTCTTTCATGAATTTTGAGAACATTTTAAAATTATAAAAAGCAGTTTTATAAAAGTAATTATCCATATGTTAAACAGAAGACAAAGGTACAAGAATGATCGGAGGATAGGACATCTAGTATGAATTGTACAGTTTCACTTTCTCACCATCTACCTCCTATTGCTTCTCTCTCTCTCTCTCTCTCTCTCTCTCTCTCTCTCTCTCTCTCTCTCTCTCTCTCTCTCTCTCTCTCTCTCTCTCTTTGGTACTGGGGTTGAACTCAGGGGCACTCAACCACTGAGCCACATCCCCAGGACTATTTTTTATTTTATTTAGAGACAGTCTCGCAGAGTTGCTTATCACCTGGCTTTTGCTGAAGCTGACTTTGAACTCATGATCCTCCTGCCTCAGCCTCCGGAGCTGCTCCCTATCCCTTCTTTTCTTTCTAAAACCACCGTCCTTTCTTATGAAAGATCAATGCAAGAAAGGAGCTGCGTCCATTATTGTTCTCTCATTAGAACTTCATGTGATTGGGTGAGACAAAATAGTTCCACCAATAATGGTCCCCAGGAGAGGTTTATAAAACCCTATTTGCCCAGAAAGAAAGGAAAAAAAAAAAAAAAAAACAGAGAGAGAGAAAAAAAGAGAAATTAGAGAAGGTAAGTAAAGATGAGAGAATGGAATGGTTCAAAACTAAAAACTTGATTGGTAACCTGGACAACTAAGAGACAATACAGTAATATTGCATCTAGAAATAGGAAGAAGGGATAGCTAGAAAATTTAAAAAGGAAGCAGAAGAACTATAAAGAATTATTTAAAATCATTTTTTAATTTTTTTTTTAATTTTTAGTTGTCAATGGATCTTTTATTTTATTTGTATGTGGTGCTGAGTATCAAACCCAAGGTCTCACACATGCCAGGCAAGCACTCTACCACCGTGTACACTTCCAACCACTCATTTTGTAATTTTATGCCTTCTATCTCTCTTAATATGAAAATTTCATTTGTATTTGGTCTACTTTCATGTCTTTCAATATACTATTTTTGTACCATCTTGCAACTCTATCATCCCATACCAGGCACCCTGCCATTTAACAACTGAAAGTTATTTGGACACCTAACCTCTTTCTCAATTTAAAAGAAAAAAAGGGAACAAAAATATGCCCTTTTCCCCCAATCCATCTCTTCCACAACCAAAACACTCATTTTCTCACATATATGGGAGAAAAACAATCTAACTCAAGTAAATCAAAATAGAAACTTAAGTTTTGCAGAAGATAGAAGAATGTTTTAAATGAAAACTAGTTTTCACTAAAATATAAATAGGAGAATGCCTAAGGAATATTTTGGAGCTGGGGTGACATCTCAGATTCTTCTCTTCTCTGGGACTAATTTACTGAGTAACTACAAATACATCAATGGATTAATGCAAAGATGAGCTCATAACTGATAACATTATTGTTATCAGTTTATAACTGATAACATTATTGGAAGGTGGTGGAAACTCTGGGAGATGGTGGAAACTTTAGGAGGTAAAGACTAGTTGGAGAAAGTAGGCCACTGGGGATGTACTGTAGAAGGATATATCTTGTCCCCAGCCTTTCTCTCTTTCTGGCCACCATGAGATAAGCAATTCTGCTCTGCTATACCCTCTCTATCATGATGCTCTGACTCCCCACAGGACTATACCAATAGAGCCAGAAGATGATGGACTGAAAACTCTGAAACCATAAGCCAAACTAAATTTTTCCTCCTTTAAGTCATTTCCCTCAGCATTTTGTTATAGTAACATAAAGCTGACAAACACACCTCCTGAGTCCCATATTCTTTCCATACACATATCCAAAGAAACAGAAAGTTTGTGGTCATTCCAACATATAACACTTGGAGGGTTAGCTTATATAGAAACAGGTTTCCTTCCATTGTTTGATAATGCACAGACAAGTTCCCTGAAATGACTGAGCAGTGTTCTAACAATGACATTCTATAATATGATTTTTTTTCTTTTGAGAAAAAGTCTCACTATGTCAACTTGTCTGGTCTCAAATTCCTGGATCCAACAATCCTCCTACCTCAATCTCTAGAACACAAGACTATAGAGCACACTTCTGCTAAATCATCTTTTAAATCAATGAAAAAGGTCTTAGCAGGGGTTAGTAGCTGTAAAAACTGCAGTTGACATTTCTGTTTGCTTTGGAACATTTTAAAACTGAATTTCTGTTATTCACAATCTTTTTGTTTATATGGTGATGTTTCCAACCTTCTTTAAGCTAGTTTTCTTCCATTCATGCACCTGGCTTCCAAAAATCTGAAATTCATTTTTAAGCAGGAATAGTGAGCTCCAGGAAATGGAATTTAAAACTCTCTAGTAATACATGGCCACAGGCAGTGACAAAATAAGGGTACCCAGCATCAGGAATAAAACAGAAATGACATACTGTGATAAGAAAAAGATAGTTAAGCCCCATAACAAGAGTTTAACACAAAATTGCATTTTCATAAGTAATTAAAATACCTATTAATGTTTATGATATGAAGCAACAACAGCAACAACAAAAATTCAAACAGGGCTGTGGATGTAGCTCAGTGGCAGAGCACTTGCCAGCAGGCACAGGGCCCTGGTTTCTATCTCTAAGAACCAAAAAGGAAAAAAGGGGGGAAAAAAAGCTTAAACATTTAAAATATTAGACAAAATTGTGATTGCCAGCATAAAAGGAACCAATTAGGTACATAAATGGAATATAATTAAAAAAAAAAAAAAACAAAGATAAAATACTGGGGTCAGTGTGGCCATTATAGCACTGAGGTTATTAGAATTACATAAACTCAATTTGTTTTGAGAGTAAAGGAGAGGTACAAAACATAAAAATGAAAAAATATTTTAAGAAGACTGCTGAAAAAATTATCTAGCATAATAAAAATGGTATAATAAAAAGATAAAGCTGCAAAATAAATAAACATAAACTATAATAAAAAATTGAAACTATAAAAGATTTACAAATGCTAAGAGGCCAACTCCTTTCCATAAATGTTTTGTATAGACAATAAAAATCTTACTATACTATTCACTTAGTTATATTCTAGGTTTGTGAGTTTAAATGAATGGCCCATGTATCAGATAAGAAGTCAGAGTAAGGAAGGAGGAATAGGAAACAGTCCCCAAAATCTGCACCACAAGTAAAATGAAGGTTGTCCAGAAAGCTAATGAAACTTTGGAATGTTGGGGTATTTTGCAATTTTGGTTACAAAGCTATCATTTCAGCATTTCTAGGTAACTATTTTAAAGACAGTTCTGTGTTGTGTTAGATTATAGGTAGTTATCAACTTATAAAATATCAACTCCTACAACAAAACTACACATAAATTATATTTCTGCAAAAGGGAATTTTATTTCAAAGGCTGAAAGAACACTTACCACATAAGAGAATTCTTTCCATTCACTAACATATTTATTGAATGCCAATTATATACCAAGCAGAAGGTTTGGTGCTAAGGATATAATGGCAAAGACAAACAGACACAATATCTTTCCTCATGAAACATGGAGTCTAGGGGAAAGATCAACAGTAACCATACAATCACTACACAAATGTAAACCTGCAACCAAAATGAGTCCTGGAGGAAAGCATAGGACTTGGTCTAGTCAGTCATTTTGGGGATAAAGGAAAATTTCATAACTCAAAAAAGCACCCTTTAAACTTCACAGTTTTATAAATTTTTAAAATCACATATTGATGTCATTAAAATCAAGGCACAGGTATTGGAAATATTACTAAAGAGAAAAAAAGTCATTTATCTAAAGGCTATTTTATTTGTTATAATTCTTTTTTAACTCTGAACCCAAAGGTGCTTTACCACTGAGCCACATTTTCAGTCCTTTTTTTATTTTTTATTTTGAGACAGGGCTCACTAAGTTGCTGAGGCTGGCTTTGAACTTGCAATCCTCCTGCCTCAGGCTCCCAAGATTCTGGGATCACAGGCATGCAATAAAATTATAAATTTATGGTGGACAAAATGATGTTTTGATATTTGTATACACTGGAGGATGATTTAATAAAGCTAACATATACATTACTTCACACACATTTTTTTGTGATGAGAACATTTAAAACCTATTCTTTAAGCAGTTTTCAAGTGTACAATACATTATTATTAACTATAGTCACCATGTTGTACACAAGACTTCCTAAATTTATTCTTATCTGGTTTAAACTATACACCCTTTGACCAACAACATCTCTCCATTTCACCTCCCCGCAACTCACTCTATCATTCCAGTTTTCTATCTCACAAATTAGTGAGATAATACAGTATTTGTCTTTCTGTGCCTAGCTTATTTCATTTAGCATATTGTTCTCCAGGTTCATCCATGGGGTTGAAAATGAGAGGTTATCTTTTTTATGAGTAGCATTCCATTGTGAATATATTATATTTTCTGTATCCATTCACCCATTGATAAGACACTTATAAATTCCATATATTGATTTTTATAAATAATGACATAATGAACATTGGAGGGCAGATGAAATCACATTTTGTTTGGCTACTCAGATGTGGAGATGCTAGAGTATATGATAGTCCCATTTAATTTTTGAGGAGCCTCCAAAGTGTTTTCCACAATGTCTGTAGAGTTTACACTCCCAAACACATCTTCACTACCACTTCCTTTTTCTTTTTGATCATAACCATTCTATCAGATATTAGTGACATAAAATTGTGGTGTTAACTTGCATTTCCTGGATGATTACTGATGTTGTACATTTTTTTCATAAATGGTCATTTGTATGTCCTTTTTCTTTGGAAAAATGTCTATTCAAGATTCCCTGCCCATTTTTCAATTGTTATTTGTTTTCCTACTACTGGGTTGTTTGAGTTCCTTATACATTCTGGATATTAATCCCTTACATCACACATATGATCTATAAATATCTTCTCCCATTCCATAGGTTACCAAAAGAATTTTTTTAAATAAATGTTTTGTGTTCAATATCTGAGATAATCTCTTCCTCAAAAATGTCACTTGTGGTATTAAAAAAAAAAAACAAGATTAAAATATGAGATACAACTTAGCTTTTAAAAAAAATGTTGACCATCTCTAGCAATTAGGGAAATACAAATTAAAACTTCACTGAGATTTCATCTCTCTCCTGTCAGAATGAATTTTGAAGAATACAAGCAACAATAAATGTTGGTGAGAATGTGGAGGAAATGGTACATCCATACATTGCTGGTGGAATGGCAAATTGGTCCAAACACTCTGGAAAGCTATGGAGATTCCTTAGAAAACTTGGAATAGAATCACCATTTGACCCAGCTATCCCACTCTTTGTCCAATACTCAAAGGACTTAAAATCAGCATACTACAATCATGCAGCCACATCATGTTTATAGAAGCTCAATTCACAATAGCTAGATTGTTGAACCAACCTAGATGCCCTTCAACAGATGAATGGATAAAGAAACAATGGACTATTGCTCAGTCATAAAGAATAAAATTATGGCATTTCCAAGTAAATGGATGGAGTTGGAGAATATCACACCAAGTGAGATAAGTAAATTCAAAAAAAAAAAAGGCCAAATGTTTCCTTTGATACATAATGGGGGGGTGCAGGGAGGTAAGAGAAGAATGGGGAACTTTGGATTATGAGGGAAATGAAGGGAGGAGAGAGGGCAGGGGGCGGGAAAGATGGTGGAATGAGACAGACATCATTACCTCTCATGTATGATTGCACAAATGCATGTGATTCTACATCGTATACAACCAGAGAAATGAAATGTTGTACTCCATTTGTGTAAAATGGGGAAAAAAAAAAGAATTTTGAAACACTCTGGATCAAATAATATTATTTACAACTGTTCCTTAATTAATACTTTCCTGTGATTTTTAATGGACTAGTCAATGGGGGAAAGATGTTAACTTTTTCCTTCTTTAGTTGTTCAAGCAGTTTACTTGCCTAAAATGTAAAACCTAAATTCAAGCAGATAAGATTTATTTTTTTCTACCCAGTGTGAAATTCAGAGGTAGGTGGCTGCCAGTGCTGCTGTCATGTGGGTAATAAGGTAAGCCTTGTAACCCTTCTCTGAATCAAACAGCATTTAGCTTGCAGGAAGGGATCAGATTCTGTAATCCTGCATACTATCCCACCTCCACCTTTAAGGGGCTGTTGGGAAGCCTCCCCTCCCCACCTGTGATTGCTGACATCCCATTGGCCAGAAGTCTGTTAAGTGGCTAGTCTTAGCTGCGGAGGAGGCTGGGCTATATAGTTTTAAAAACCTCTCATAGGAGGAAGGAAGGACTGTATAGGGGGAAAAGAGTGATGGGAGGGGTGGGGGGAAGGGAAAAAAATAACAGAATGAATCAAACAACATTGCCCTATGTAAATTTATGATTACACAAATGGTATGCCTTTACGCCATGTACAAACAGAGAAAAACATGTATCCCATTTGTTTACAATAAAAAAAATAATACAAATTTTAAAAAACCTCTCATAGAAGGCTGATACTCTTACTAAAAAAGAAAAAAGACTAACAGACTTCAAGTGGACTACCATGTCCAAGAACTTTGATACAAAAGGAACAAACAGAAAAACTGTACTTTTTGCCAAGTTTTATAAAAATAAGCCTAACTCAATAATTTATTTCAGCAACTTTTATTTGTAACTAATTCCCAGGGAATGAAACAATTATTATTTATAATAATTAAATCTGTATATCATGGACAATGGTCCATGGATAGAGTTGGAGAATATCATGTTAAGTGGGGTAAGGGGAGTGTGTGTGTATATGTGTGTTTCTGTTTGTGTGTGTGTGTGCTATCTAAGAATATGGGTGACTTTTTTTTATTTGATGTAATTTTCTTTATAGCAATTATAGGTACTTAATAGGTTTGTGATATTAATATCACTAAACATAACATCACTGAAATTTTCAGAGTATTAAATTATAACTCCACAAAAATTAGTCATATATATTAAAAGGATGTGGTTTCTGTTAGGATAAACATCTCTGGGCTGATATCACAGGCACCCAGAAATATTCCCTACTCAAACTAAGCCCGCATCCTCAGCATCAGCATCACACCATTGCCATCGTGGATATAATCATGGAGTACGACCACCACAGCACCTGCAAGTAACAGTCATACCCTTTCTTTATGTAACCAAATTACTCAAAACTATTGCTTCATTAAATGACATAAATTTTTGTCAGGTGGGACAAAAATAGTTCTTACTATCCTTCATATTTTAATAAAGTCTGAAAAATACACAAAATTTTTTAAAAATATATGAGACACAACTTAGCTTTTTGGGGGGAGGGGGGCAGGGATTGAACTCAGGGGCACTCGACCACTGAGCCACATCCCCAGCCCTATTTTGTATTTTGGTTTAGAGGTAGGGTCTCACTAAGTTGCTTAGCACCTCGATTTTGCTGAAGCTGGTTTTGAACTTGCAATCCTCCTGCCTCAGCCGCCCGAGGCACTAGGATACAGGCATGTGCCATCATACCCAGCACAACTTAGCTTTTTAAACAAATATCCAAAGATCTAGAATAATTTTGATATTTCAGAGCAGTATTTAAAACAGCATTAATGATATCTGGCTCTCGAAGTAGCCAACGGACATGGACGTTAAGCATGAAGAGAGCACTTTTAAATGAAAGTCATTCCCAAAAAAAGCTTTAAATTAGGTTTTATCTTTACACATATTTGCAATTATTGGACTTACACCAATGTCCACTAATTTATGTCTTAACACAGGGTTGCCATAAGACAGCAAAATATCCTTGAATGCCAGTGAGTCTGTCCTTTGACACTCTGAAAGCCAGCACTGACCTCTCTAGCTATTAAAGTCTCAGATGGGATCTTCTTCCAATATAAGGCTGTTCAATGGTCTGGATAACCTGCTACAGTTTCTACATCAGCACCTGCAGCATCACCTTGGACTTTCATGGTACAGAAACAGCTTCTTTTCTTAAACCTCACCAACCAATCTCTGCTAGCTTCAAACTGTTCTTGTGCAGCTTCCTCACCTTTCTCTGTCTTCCTGGATTTGAATTGAGTTAGGTTCTTGCTCTGGATTAGGTTTCGGTTTAAGGCCATGTTGTGGCTGCTTGATTTTGTAACCACCACAAAAACTTTTCTCCACCTGAGCAGTAAGGCTGTTTCACCTTCTTATCATTCATGGGTTCACTGCTGTAGCACTTTATATTTACTTCCAAAATTTTTCCTTTGCATTCATGGCTTGGCTGTTTGGCACAAGAGACCCAGCTCTCATCCTAACTCAGCTTTTGACATGATTCCTCACTAAACTTAATCATTTAAAGATTGATTTAGAGTGAGACATCAGCAACTCTTCCTTTCACTTGAGTACTTAGAAGTCACTATTGGGTTAATAACTGTCCTAATTTCAATACTGTTGTGTCTCAGGACACGAAGGACTGGAGGAAAACCCACGTAACATTTATTACTTAAGTTTCCCTGTTATGTGGGTACAGTTCATGGTACAATTACACTACTAACAACAAAGATTATTGGTCACAGATCACTATAACAGTTATGATAATGATTTTTTTTTTAAGTCTGAAATATTGCTAGACCAAATAGTGACATAGAGACACAAAGTGAGCAGATGGTGCTGGGAAAAAATGATACTAATAAACTTGCTTGAGGCAAGTAATTGAATGGGTTACCACAAACCTTCAACTAGTCAAAAAAACAGTAACTTCAGAGCACAATAAATGGAAGTACAACAAAATGAAATACATCTGTGTGTGTGTGTGTCTGTCTCCTATTGGTTATAATTCTCTGGAGAACACAGACTAATATGAGTGGTTTTGGCACTTAGTTGCTATAAAAACAAAATTGATTATAAAGATGATAGACTCATCTGACTTCTTAGTGCCCTAAGAGTGGAAATGTGAAAAGTAGAGTGTAGATGGAAAAGAAGAAGCTATGAACAGAATGTTGCTTCTGGCCATAAAAAAGTCAACAGGGGCAGGATTTATCCCAAGTTCTCTTCCACACACATACACACACGCATATAAAGACACATTTTAAAATACTCGAAAACTGGCCATATAAAACTACATTTTCGATTTTGAGACAACAGCCAGGCCCTGTAGGACCCCTGGCCGGACTGACCGAGTCCTGTCTCCAGGATCCCTCAGCCGACCAATCACTCCCTGCTTCTGGGGCCCTCACAACAACTGACTGCTCCCTGCCGCCAGGACCCCAGACCAACTGACTGCGCCCTATCACCGGGACCCCAGACCGACTGATTGCACCCGGCCTCCAGGATCCCATAACCACACCAAACACACCGGACATCCAGGACCCCTGCCGGACCAACTGCATCCTGTCTCCAGGACCTCCAGCTGACCACATCTACCCCTGCAGCTCCCCATTTGCCAACACATTTGGAAGCCAGAGCAGCCATCTTGGATAATCCTGGAAACCGTAGCTCCGATCTTCGGGTGGGGCAAATCCCATCCTGAGACACCTGCTGGAGGCTTGAAGCTCATTGTCAGGTACCTCTCATACATCGGGCTATTGAACACTGGGAGGTTTCATTAGTATATGACTATTATACAGTAGATTTTCTTTTTTCTCCTTCTTTAAAAAAAGTATTTAAGTTTTTATTTCTTTATGTTTCTTGCTTTCTTTTCCTTCTGTTTACCTGTTCCCTCACAGTCGCTTTCTCCCTTATTTACATGATGTTATTGTCCCATAGGGGCTATTTGGTCTAGGATAGCATAGTGTGTGATCTGGGCACTGCTAATATTGATCTCCCCTTAAAGAAAGGGTTTTGGAAACCTATTGGGCCACTATAAGCCTATAGGGAGAAATCTGCAATACCCTAGATCTGCAGCACTAGAGGGGAAGATACATGAACAACATGAAAAAACAAGGGAAGAAAATGATCCAAACAAATCTAGATTCTATAGTAATAGAATCCAATGACAGTATGTTAGAAGAAATGTCAGAAAAGGACTTCAGATTATACATGATTAAGATGATTTGTGAAGCAAAGGATGAGATAAGAGGGCAATCAATGATAATACCAATAAGCTGAAAGAGCACCTGCAGGAAGCAAAAGATCATGTCAACAAAGAGATAGAGAGCCTCAAAACAAAACAAACGGAAATCCTTGAAATGAAGGAGACAATAAACCAAATAAAAAACTCAATGGAAAGCATCACCAACAGACTAGACCACTTGGAAGACAGAACCTCAATGAAGACAAAATATTTAATCTTGAAAATAAAGTCGCCCAAACAGAGAAGATGATAAGAAATCATGAACAGAATCTCCAAGAACTATGGGACATCATGAAAAGACCAAATTTAAGAATGATTGGGATTGAGGAAGGCACAGAGATACAAAAGAATGAACAACCTATTCAATGAAATAATATCAGAAAATTTCCCAAACCTGAAGAATGAAATAGAAAATCAAATACAAGAGGCTTACAGAACACCAAATACATAGAATCACAACAGATCCACACCAAGGCACATTATAATGAAAACGCCTAACGTTCAAAATAAAGATAGGACTTTGAAGGCCGCAAGAGAAAAGCATCAGATTACATATAGGGGGAGACCAATACGGATAGCAGCTGACTTCTCAACCCAGACTCTAAAAGCTAGAAGGGCCTGGATCAACATATTTCAAGCTCTGAAAGAACATGGTTGCCAACCAAGAATCCTATACCCAGCAAAACTAACCTTCAGATTTGAAGATGAAATAAAATCCTTCCATGATAAACAAAAGTTAAAAGAATTTACAAATAAAAAGCCTGCACTACAGAATGTTCTCAACAAAATATTCCATGAGGAGGAAATGAAAAACAACAATGGAGGTCAGCAAAGGGAGGAACTACCTTAGAAAAAAACCACGCAAAGGAGAAACCAAGCCAACTTAAAAACCAAAAATAAGCCAAATGAATGGGAATACAAATTATTTCTCAATAATAACCGTGAACGTTAATGGCCTAAACTCATCAATCAAAAGACATAGACTGCCAGAATGGATTAAAAAGAAAGACCCAACAATATGCTGCCTGCAAGAGACTCAGCTCATAGAAAAAGATACCCACAGACTAAAGGTGAAAGGATGGGAAGAAACCTACCACGCACATGGACCCAGTAAAAAAGCGGGGGTTTCCATCGTATATCAGATAAAGTGGACTTCAAGCCAAAGTTAGTCAGAAGGGATAAAGAAGGACATTTCATACTGCTTAAGGGAACCATAAATCAGGAAGACATAACGATAGTAAATATTTATGCCCCAAACAATGGTGCATCCCAGTACATCAAACAAATCCTTCTCAATTTCAAGAATCACATAGACAACAACACAATAATTCTGGGCAATGTTAACACACCACTGTCACCACTAGATAGATCTTCCAAACAAAATCCAACCAAAGAAACCATAGAACTCAATAACACAATCAATAACCTAGACTTAATAGACATATATAGAATATTCCATCCATCAACAAGTGGATACACTTTCTTCTCAGGAGCACAGGGAACCTTCTCAAAAATAGACCATATGTTATGCCACAAAGCAGCCCTTAGGAAATACAAAAAAAAATAGAGATACTGCCTTGTGTTCTATCAGATCATAATGGACTGAGAGTAGAAATCAATGACAAAATAAAAAAGGGAAATTACTCCAACACTTGGAGACTAAATAATATGCTATTGAATGAAACATGGATAACAAAAAACATCAGCGAGGAGGTTAAAAAATTCTTAGAGGTCAATGAGAATGATGATAAAACATATCAAAATCTATGGGACAATATGAAAGCGGTACTAAGAGGAAAATTCATTGCATGGAGCACATTCCAGAAAAGAATGAAAAGTCAACAATTAAATGAACTAACATTACAGCTCAAAGCCCTAGAAAAAGAAGAACAGAATAACAGCAAAAGTAGTAGAAGACAGGAAATAATTAAAATCAGAGCTGAAATCAATGAAATTGAAACAAAAGAAACTATTCAAAAAATTGACATAACAAAAAGTTGGTTCTTTGAGAAAGTAAACAAAATAGATAAACCCTTAGCCACACTAACAAAGAGAAGGAGAGAGAAGACTCAAATTACTAAAATACATGATGCAAAAGGAAATATCATGACCACGACAGACACCACTGAGACACAGACCATAATGAGAAGCTCCTTTGAAAATCTGTATTCCAACAAAATAGAAAGTACCGAAGACATTGACAAATTTCTAGAGACATGTGCTCCTCCCAAACTGAACCAGGAGGACATACACGATTTAAACAGATCAATATCAAGCAATGAAATAGAAGAAGCCATTAAAAAACTACCATCCAAGAAAAGCCCAGGACCAGATGGATTCTCAGCCGAGTTCTACAAGACCTTCAAAGAAGAACTCATTCCAATACTTCTCAAAGTACTCCAGGAAATAGAAAAGGAGGGTACCCTACTGAACTCATTCTATGAAGCTAATATCACCCTCATACCCAAAGCAGGAAAAGACACATCAAGGAAAGAAAATTTTAGACCAATATCCTTGATGAATATAGATGCAAAGATCCTTAACAAAATATTGGCAAACCGTATCCAAAAACATATTAAGAAAATTGTGCACCACGATCAAGTGGGGTTCATTCCTGGTATGCAAGAATGGTTTAACATCCGTAAATCAATAAACTTAAGGATAAGTCAATAGACTTAAGGATAAGAATCATATGATTATTTCAATTGACGCAGAAAAAGCATTTGACAATATACAACACCCCTTCATGCTGAAAACACTAGAAAAAATAGGGATAGTAAGAACATACCTGAACATTGTAAAGGCTATTTATGCTAAGCCCATGGCCAACATCATTCTTAATGGAGAAAAACTGAAACCATTCCCTTTAAAAACAGGAACAAGACAGGGATGTCCTCTTTCACCACTTCTAGTCAACATTGTCCTCAAAACTCTAGCCAGAGCAATTAGGCAGACTAAAGAAATTAAAGGGAGAGGTTTTCAAGATGGCGGCCTAGAGGGTGGCTGCATTTCATGTTGCTCCAGGACTCAGGATTCAAAAGAGGAGATATTGAGACACTTGGGACCAACTCAAAGCAGCCGGGTGAGTCTCTCCCATTGGGGAGGCGTCCCGGATGGGACAGTGGTCCCGGAACGCAGGAAACTTTGTGAAGTAGAGCTGCCGGTGAGACGCCCCTCCCCCCGCTGGAGCAGTGAACTCGGACAACTAGGAGCGCCGAAAAGGAGGCCGCTCGGCACAGCGCTGGGACTCGGAGCAACCACTGGGGCTCCGGCGGCTGCCCAGGGGAGGAGTGGTGAGGAGAGCTGTGTGGACTCAGGACACCGGGGCCTGCCCTGAGGAGGAGGAGGAGGAGCGTGGCCACTTGGATTCGGAGTGACTGCACCAGAGCTACAGGCGGTTGCCAGAAGAGAAGCTCCGCGGCGAGCTGTTTGGACTCAGAACGACGCTTCTGAACCCCGGGGCCTGCCCTGAGGACGAGGAGGAGGAAGAGGAACGCGGCCGCTTGGATTCGGGGTGACTACACCAGAGCTTCAGGCGGTTGCCAGAGGAGAGGCTGCGTGGCGAGCTGTTTGGACTCAGACCACTTCTGAACCCCGGGGCCTGCCCGGAGGAGGAGGAGAAGCGCGGCGGGTCCTTTGGACTCGCAGTGACTGCATTAGCGCTCCAGGCGGCTGCTCAGAGGAGAAGGCGAGTGGTGAGTTGTTTGGACTTAAAGGGACAGCTCCTGAACACAGGGGGGCTGCCTGGAAAGGAAGCGTGGTGGGTCGCTTGGTCTTGAGTGGCCGCACCAAGAGCTCTGGGCGGTTGCCCATAGGACCCGTGCAGCGGGTCACGTGGATTCAGAGCCACTCAGAGCGACCACTCCTGAACACTCGGGGGGTTATCTGGAGGAGGAGGAGGAACGGGGAGGGTCACTTCGACTCGGAGTGATTGATTGCCCAGGGCTACGGGTGGTTGGTGGGAGGTGGAGGCACGCAGTGAGTTTCTTGGACTCCTAGTGACCGCACCGGAATACTGGGCAGCTGTCTGGAGGAAGAGGCGTGTGGCGGGTCTCTGGGACTCAGAGAGATTGTACGGGGCCCCAGGTGGCTGCTCAGAGGAGGGGCCGCATAGTCAGGCAATTAGGGGCAGAGCAGGGTCCCAGGATCTAGGAGGCTTCTGGGTGGAAGAGCCGCACAGAGACAGGAATAGGGCGGAGCAAAGGATCCAGGCCTGCGGGCATATTCTCTGAGGAGGGGCAGCCTAAGGAGATTCATCTGCGAAGGGTGAGGCTCCCAGGCCCAGGAGGTAGGGCCGGGCCCCTGAGAACTTTGCAGAGGAAGGCAGCCCAGCCCAGGCGGTAGCTGTAATTGAGGGGAACCTCTAGGAGGAAACTGACCAGCGAGACCTCCCCACCGGGTGAGTCTTCCCTGCCGGGTGAGGTTTCCCCACAAGGACGGTAAAACTAGAGACTCAGGCCCAAACAGGCCTTGCCTCAGCCCGCAGCCTAGGTCCCCTTTGGATGACCATTGGTCAACAAGTGGAGGCACCTCTGCCCACTAGCAGGGATTATACCCCTCCTGAAGGCCACCACTCCTAGAGAGGCAGCTTCCTTGTGGAGCTCCGCATTATCAACTTCCTCCAAGACTTCAGCCTACTGAAGGCTAAGGGGGGATATATATAGAAATCTTCAGGGACATTGTAAGTCAATAGAGGAAATCTGCAATATCTCAGCGGTCAACTGATACCTGAACAATATGAGAAAACAAGGAAAGAAAATGCTGCAAACAAATCTAGATGTTACATCAATAAAACCCAATGACAGCATGGCAGAAGAAATGACAGAAAAGGAGTTCAGAATGTACATAATTAAAATGATCAGAGAAGCAAACGATGAGATGAAAGAGCAAATGCAAGCATTGAATGATCGCACCAATCGACAGTTAAAAGAGCAAATATAGGAAGCAAAAGATCATTTCAATAAAGAGTTAGAGATATTGAAAAAAAACCAAACAGAAATCCTTGACATGAAGGAAACAATAAACCAAATTAAGAACTCCATAGAAAGCATATCCAATAGGTTAGAACACCTGGAAGACAGAACCTCAGACATTGAAGACAAAATATTTAACCTTGAAAACAAAGTTGAACAAACAGAGAAGATGGTAAGAAATCATGAACACAATCTACAAGAACTATGGGATATCATGAAAAGGCCAAATTTAAGAATTATTGGGATTGAGGAAGGCCTAGAGAAACAAGCCAAAGGAATGAACAATTTATTCAATGAAATAATATCAGAAAATTTCCCAAATCTGAAGAATGAAATGGAAAATCAAGTTCAAGAGGCTTATAGGACTCCAAATACACAAAATTACAACAGACCCACACCAAGGCACATTATAATGAAAATACCTAACATACAAAATAAAGACAGAATTTTAAAAGCTGTGAGAGAAAAGAACCAAATTACATTCAGGGGGAAACCAATACGGATATCAGCAGACTTTTCAATCCAGACCCTAAAAGCTAGAAGGGCCTGGAACAACATTTTTCAAGCCCTGAAAGAAAATGGATGCCAACCAAGAATCTTATACCCAGCAAAACTTACCTTCAAATTTGACGATGAAATAAAATCCTTCCATGATAAACAAAAGCTAAAAGAATTTACAAAAAGAAAGCCAGCATTACAAAACATTCTCAGCAAAATGTTCCATGAGGAAGAGATGAAAAACAAAGCAGCAAATCAGCAAAAGGAGGAATTATCCTAAAGGAATTGTCAAATAAAGGAGGAAACAAGTTGTGTCAAAGAAATAAATAAATAAAATTTAAAAAATGAACCAAATGACCGGGAAACCAAATCATTTCTCTATAATAACCCTGAATGTTAATGGCCTGAATTCATCAATCAAAAGACATAGACTGGCAGATTGGATTAAAAAGAAAGATCCAACAATATGTTGCCTGCAAGAGACTCACCTCATAGAAAAAGATACCCATAGACTAAAGGTGAAAGGATGGGGAAAAACATACCATGCACATGGACTCAGCAAAAAAGCTGGAGTATCCATCCTCATTTCCGATAGTGTGGACTTCAAGCCAAAGTTAGTCAGAAGGGATAAAGAAGGTCATTTCATACTGCTTAAGGGAAGCATAAATCAGCAAGATATAACAATCATAAACATCTATGCCCCAAACAGTGGCTCATCCATGTATGTCAAACAAATCCTTCTCAATTTCAGAAACCAAATAGACCATAACACAATAATACTAGGTGATTTTAACACGCCTCTCTCACCACTGGACAGATCTTCCAGACAAAAATTGAACAAAGAAACCATAGATCTCAATAACACAATCAATAATTTAGACTTAACGGACATTTATAGAATATACCATCCAACCAAGAGCGAATACACTTTCTTCTCAGCAGCACATGGATCCTTCTCTAAAATAGACCATATATTATGCCACAAAGCTAATGTTAGCAAATACAAGAAGATAGAGACACTACCATGTATTCTATCAGATCATAATGGATTGAAGTTAGAAATAAATGAAAGCGTAAAACACAGAAACTATTCCAACATCTGGAGATTAAACAATATGCTATTATATGATGAATGGATAACAGAAGATATTAGGAAGGAAATTAAAAAATTCTTAGAGGTAAATGAGAACAAAGAAACATCATATCAAAATCTCTGGGACACTATGAAAGCAGTACTTAGAGGGAAATTTATTTCATGGAGCGCATTTAATAAAAGAAGTAAAACTCAACAAATAAACGACCTAACGCTACAGCTCAAAGCCCTAGAAAAAGAAGAACAGACCAACACCAAAAGTAGTAGAAGACAGGAAATAGTTAAACTCAGAGCTGAAATCAATGAAATTGAAACAAAAGAAACAATACAAAAAATTGACAAAATAAATAGTTGGTTCTTCGAAAAAATAAACAAAATTGATAAACCTTTAGCCACACTAACAAAGAGAAGACGAGAGAAAACCCAAATCACTAAAATTCGGAATGAACAAGGAAATATCACAACAGACAGGATTGAAATACAAAACATAATTAGAAGCTATTTTGAAAATCTATACTCCAACAAAACAGAAAATTTCGAAGACATCAACAGGTTTCTAGAGACATATGAATTGCCTAAACTGAACGAGGAGGACATAATATCATTCTAAATGGTGAAAAACTGAAAGCATTCCCCCTAAAAACTGGAACAAGGCAGGGATGCCCTCTTTCACCACTTCTATTCAACATCGTTCTTGAGACTCTGGCCAGAGCAATTAGACAAACCAAAGAAATTAAAGGGATACGAATTGGAAAAGAAGAACTCAAACTATCCCTGTTTGCTGATGACATGATTATATATTTAGAGGAACCTGGAAATTCCACCAGAAAACTCTTAGAACTCATAAGTGAATTCAGTAAAGTAGCAGGTTACAAGATCAATGCCCATAAATCCAACGCATTTTTATACATAAGTGATGAATCTTCGGAAAGAGAAATTAGGAAAACTACCCCATTCACTATAGCCTCGAAAAAAATAAAATACTTGGGAATCAATCTCACAAAAGAGGTGAAAGACCTCTACAATGAGAACTATACAACACTAAAGAAAGAAATTAAAGAACACCTTAGAAGATGGAAAGATCTTCCATGTTCTTGGATAGGAAGAATTAATATTGTCAAAATGGCCATACTACCTAAAGTGCTATACAAATTCAATGCAATTCCAATTAAAATCCCAATGACGTACCTTACAGAAATAGAGCAAGCAATCATGAAACTCATCTGGAAGAATAAGAAACCCAGAATAGCTAAAGCAATCCTTAGCAGGAAGAGTGAAACAGGGGGTATTGCAATACCAGATCTTCAACTCTACTACAAAGCAATAGTAACAAAAACGGCATGGTATTGGTACCAAAATAGAAAGGTAGATCAATGGTACAGAATAGAGGACACGGACACAAACCCAAATAAATACAATTTTCTCATACTAGACAAAGGGGCCAAAAATATGCAATGGAGAAAAGATAGCCTCTTCAACAAATGGTGCTGGGAGAATTGGAAATCCATATGCAACAGAATGAAACTAAACCCATATCTCTCACCATGCACAAAACTAAACTCAAAATGGATTAAGGACCTCGGAATCAGACCAGAGACCCTGCATCTTATAGAAGAAAAAGTAGGTCCAAATCTTCACCTTGTTGGTCTAGGATCAGACTTCCTTAACAGGACTCCCATAGCACAAGAAATAAAAGCTAGAGTCAACCACTGGGATAGATTCAAACTAAAAAGCTTTCTCTCAGCAAAGGAAACTATCAGCAATGCGAAGAAAGAGCCTACAGAGTGGGAGAATATCTTTGCCAATCATACTTCAGATAGAGCGCTAATCTCCAGAATCTATAAAGAACTCAAAAAACTCTACACGAAGAATACAAATAACCCAATCAACAAATGGGCTAAGGAAATGAATAGACACTTCACAGAAGAAGATCTACAGGCAATCAACAAACATATGGAAAAGTTTTCAACATCTCTAGTAATAAGAGAAATGCAAATCAAAACTACCCTACGATTCCATCTCACCCCAATTAGAATGGCGATTATCAAAAATACGAGCAACAACAGGTGTTGGCGAGGATGTGGGGAGAAAGGTACACTCTTACATTGCTGGTGGGGCTGCAAATTAGTGCAGCCACTCTGGAAAGCAGTGTGGAGATTCCTTAGAAAACTCGGAATGGACCCTCCATTTGACCCAGCTATCCCACTCCTTGGCCTATACCCAAAGGACTTAAAATCAGCATACTACAGAGACACAGCCACATCAATGTTCATAGCTGCTCAATTCACAATAGCCAGACTGTGGAACCAACCTAGATGCCCTTCAATTGATGAGTGGATAAAGAAACTGTGGTATATATATACAATGGAATATTACTCAGCCATAAAGAATGATAAAATTATGGCATTTGCAGGCAAATGGATGAAATTGGAGAATATCATGCTAAGTGAGATAAGCCAATCTCAAAAAGCCAAAGGACGAATGATATCGCTAATAAGTGGAGGATGACACATAATGGGGGGGAGAGAAGGGTTAGTGTTAGGGTTAGAGTTAGGGTTAGGGAGGGGGGCAAGTATGGAGGAAGGAAGGACTGTATAGAGGGTAAAGAGGGGTGGGAGTGGTGGGGGGAAGGGAAAAAATAACAGAATCAAACAACATTACTCTATGTAAATTTATGATTACACAAATGGTATGCCTTTGTGCCATGTACAAACAGAGAAACAACATGTATCCCATTTGTTTACAATAAAAATAAAAAATAAAAAAATTAAAAAAAAAAGAAATTAAAGGGATACGAATAGGAAAAGAGGAACTTAAGCTGTCACTATTTGCGGATGACATGATTCTATATTTAGAGGATCCAAAAACCTCCTCCAGAAAACGTCTAGACCTCATCAATGAATTCAGCAAAATATCAGGCTATAAAATCAACACGCATAAATCTACGGCATTTTTATATGCAAGCGATGAAACAGCTGAAAGGGAAATGAGGAAAACAACTCCATTTGCAATAGCTTCCAAAAAACTAAAATACTTGGGTATCAATCTAACCAAAGAGGTAAAAGATCTCTACAATGAAAACTACAAAACATTGAAGAACGAAATTAAGGAAGACCTTAGAAGATGGAAAGATCTCCCATGTTCTTGGATAGGCAGAATTAACATTGTCAAAATGGCCATACTACCAAAAGTGCTATACAGATTCAATGCAATTCCAATTAAAATCCCAAGGACGTACCTCACAGAAATAGAGCAAGCAATCATGAAATTCATCTGGAAGAATAAGAAACCCAGAATAGCTAAAGCAATCCTTAGCAGGAAGAATGAAACAGGTAGTATTGCAATACCAGAACTTCAACTATACTACAAAGCAATAGTAACAAAAACGGCATGGTATTGGCACCAAAATAGACAGGTAGATCAATGATACAAAATAGAGGACACAGACACAAACCCAAATAAATACAATTTTCTCATACTAGACAAAGGGGCCAAAAATATGCAATGGAGAAAAGATAGCCTCTTCAACAAATGGTGCTGGGAAAACTGGAAATTCATATGCAACAGAATGAAATTAAACCCATATCTCTCACCATGCACAAAACTAAACTCAAAATGGATTAAGGACCTTGGAATCAGACCAGAGACCCTGCAGATTATAGAAGAAAAAGTAGGTCCAGATCTTCAACATGTCGGCTTAGGACCAGACTTCCTCAACAGGACTCCCATAGCACAAGAAATAAAAGCAAGAATCAATAACTGGGATAGATTCAAACTAAATAGCTTTCTCTCAGCAAAGGAAACTATCAGCAATGCAAAGAGAGAGACTACAGAGTGGGAGAAAATCTTTGCCACTCATACATCAGACAAAGGACTAATTTCCAGAATATATAAAGAACTCAAAAAACTCTACACCAAGAATACAAATAACCAAATCAACAAATGTGCTAAGGATATGAACAGACACTTCACAGAAGATCTACAAGCAATCGACAAGCATATGAAAAAATGTTCACCATCTTTAGTAATAAGAGAAATGCAAATCAAAACTACCCTAAGATTCCATCTCACTCCAATTAGAATGGTGATTATCAGGAATACAAGCAACAATAGGTGTTGGAGAGGATGTGGGGAAAAAGGTACACTCATACATTGCTGGTGGGGCTGCAAATTAGGTGGGAGGAGTGGGGGGGAAGGAAAAAAATAATGGAATGAATCAAACATCATTACTCTATGTAAATTTATGAATATGCAAATGGTATGCTGTTACTCCATGTACAAACAGAAACAACATGTATCCCATTTGTTTACAATAAAAATAAATTTTAAAAAAAACTACATTTTCAGACACAAGACAGTAAGCAGGGAAGACTATAATCCCTGAAAAACCAAAAAACAAGATGAACCCTATGACTGTCCCAGTTTATTACCCTGGAGGCAGTTTCCAGGCAGCCACACAGGGAAGAAAATCCAAACCTTGCTAAGTTGAAGAAAGAAAAAAAAAAAAAAGAATCAGAGTTAGGGAAAACCAAGGCAGCCAAAATTTATGAGGCAGAATATGGAAAAGGAGGGAACTAAACAGAGAGAAAACTCTCTGGAGCATAGACCTGTTGAATCCTTCATGTGAGAGGAAATTGCCTGAGACTGGAAAAAGAATCATTGGAGAGTATAAACTACATAATTCCCAGATACTGCACACAACTAGGAATAATTTACGTTCCCCAAAACCAGATAGCACAGGTAGAGGTCTCAGAAAAATATGGCCCTAATAAAGTAAATTAGTCTTCAACTAACGGTTGCTCTTTAAATGTATTTTTCTAAGTGCACTATCAGAATTGGGGACTGGGTCAATCAGATTCCAAAGTCCAAGATCTTTGTATTGCACCATATTATCTTGAATAACAGCAAAAATCACAACCCTTAGAGAGGCCCAAATAAAGAAGTACAAGAAAAAGCTATGTTCTAAACCACAGAATGACAGGAAGAGTGAAACTCTGAATAGGTATTTTTGGGGGAAGGAGAAAGATTAATTGTTAAGTATGACATATTCTCTTGCACAATGGCACATATAATTTCCCTATTTCTATTAAAATATTATTTAGTTCTAGCATCTTCATGGAGCCATTCTCCATCTCTCAGTCCTCAATCTTGCCCTCTTCTGATCTCTTATTCTACATATTATTTAAAGCAATTATGAGATAGCATAAAACACTTCATACTGATATATTTGTGTGTACATTAATAAGATTATAAGCAGTGTGAGAACAAATTTTATATCTGATATTCTATATTCCAACATGACTTAAGTGTCTTTGATTCTGATCATGCTGAAATATAATGTTTTGAAAAAGTATTTGTGAGTTTTTTAAAAAATAGCTCATTAACTGCAGGCACCTTAACACCAGTTAGTAAATAAAATAAATGGAAAGAAGAGACCTAGTTCAAATCTCTATAGGATCTTTCTGCAATATGTCACACCTTAAATAAGGCTTCTAGGCTTTAAACACAAACAATTTCACTTGTAAAATCATCACTTTAGTAAAAGAAGAAGCAAAAATGCAGTCAGCAATTGCCTGAAATCCATAACAAGCATCCCTAATAGAAATCAAGCTTTCTGATTTTTGGCTGTAAAATTTTCCACTGAACTATCAGTTATCCAAAAATGTTCACTGGTTCCCTGAAGATCACCCAAAAGGGTTAAAATATTTTCATAATAATACTAAGATACTATTTGAGGGGGACAAAAGATATTATTTGTTATCTCATCAGGCTGATTTCTTCATTGATAATCCAAAAGCAGTGGTAGGTAAAAGTGCCAGCTCGTTGGCACAAACAAAGGCAGTAGCATCATTACTGATAGTAATTATCACCTTCACCACCGTGTACTCAGGGTAAAAATAAGAGCCAGTTTCACTGAAGAATGTCCCAAATTAAGTAGTAAAAATTATTTAATTTATTAAATCTCAACCCTTGAATACAGGTCTTTTTACATTCTGTGTGACTAAACAGACAAAAAAATTAAGCGCTTTTGCTGAAGGCTGAATTACAATAGTTATCTCAAGAAAAATTCCTCGTGAGATGGTTTGAGTTGCAAATTGGAACTAGAGGCATTTTTCATGAAACACTTTTTACATGCAGACAGACTAACAGACAAATAATGGCTCTTGAGACTTGAATTTTCACATACAAAATGAAATGATCAATTACTTCAAAGAGCATCATCATTGACAAGTAAAATTAGAATTTTTTAGAAAACCTATATCTAGCCACCATAAATTTGACAGCCCCCATTACTTAAAGAATTATCTGATAAGATCAGTAATAATATGGTATAAACAAATGAGATTTTGGGAACCATATAATGAAATGTGCAAACATTTGTAAATCTATCATAAATCAATGAACGAATGAGTGTATCATGGTATAAAATCATATTTATGTATAAAATCCAACTCAAAGTCTAAAATATACTAAAAGATTTTAATATAACAGACTGAAAAGTTCATAAATATGGTTTCAAATTCCATATTGTAATTGATCTTTAAGAAACTATTGCTTGTCAAATTTTGGTACAATATCAAAAAAGAAAATTCACACTTACTTAAAAAGACTACTAAAATATTCTTGCCTTTTTCTTACTATACTTAATTGGGTTAAATTTTCTTCATATATTTCAACCAAAACATATTATAACAAATTGAAAGGAAAAGAGGTATAGTATTCTCCTATCTTTAAAATTATTTACAAAAATTTAAAACAAAATCACTCTTCTCATTAATTATTTCTTTCAGAAAACTTTTTTTTTATTAAACTGCTATTTAGGTTAAAGAACTGATCAGTTTAATTTTCCTGGATTAATTTTTTTAAATTTCTCATTTTTAATTTCTAATATGGTATGGCAATGAATCAAACCTACGTTAATAAAGGATACTTGAGGTTCTCAATTTTTTTTATTTTTTATGTGTTCTAATTAGTTATACACTATAGCAGAATGCCTTTTGACACATCATACATAAATGGAATATAATGTATCATTCTTCTGGTTTTACATGATGTAGAATTACACCAGTCCTGTAATCATAAATACGCAGAGTAATAATGTCCTATTCATTCTACTATCATTCCTGCCCCCATACTGACTCCCCACCCATCTCTCCCCTTGGCCCAATCCAAAGTATCTCTATTCTTCCCTAGCCCCATCCTCCACTACTCTCTTATTCTGAGTTAGCAACCACATGAGAGAAAACATTTGGCCTTTGGTTCTTTGGGATTAGTTTATTTTGCTTAGCATGATATTCTCCAGCTTCATCCATTTACTAGCAAATGCCATAATTTCATTCTTTGAGGCTGTGTAGTATTCCATTGTGTATATATACCTTATACCATGGTTTTTTTTATCCATTCATCCATTAAACAGCACCTGGTTGGTTCCATAGTTTAACTATTGTGAATTAAGCTGCTATAAACATTGATGTGACTGTGTCATTGCAGTACGCTGATTTTAAGTGCTTCGGGTATACATTTGAGAAGTGAGATAGCTGAGTCAAATAGTGATTCCATTCCAAATTTTCTGAGGAATCTCCATACTACTTCCCAAAGTGGTTGCACCAATTTGCAGTTCCAACAGCAATGTATGAGTGTACCTTTTCCCCATGTTCTCATCAACATTTATTTTTGCTTGTACTCTTCATAATTGCCATTCTGACAGGAGAGAGATGAAATCTCAGTGTAGTTTTAATTTGCATTTCTCTAATTGCTAGAGATGTTCAACATTTTTTCCATATATTTGTTGAGTGAGTGTATTTCTTCTTCTGTTAAGTGTCTGTTCAGTTCCTTAGCCAATTTATTGATTGGGTTTTTTTTTTTTTTTTTTTTTTTTTGGTGTTTTTGAATTCTTTATATATCCTATAGATTTATGCTCCATCCGAAGTGCGGGTGGCAAAGATCTTCTCCCATTCTGTAGGCTCTTTCTTCACATACTTGATTGTTTCCTTTGCTGTGAAGAAGATTTTTGGTTTGAATCCATCCCATTTATTGATTTTTAATTTTACTTCTTGTGCTTTAGAAGTCTTGTTAAGGAAGTCAGGTTCTAAGCCGACATGATGATTTGGGTCTACTTTTTCTTCTATTAGGTGCGATGTCTCTGTTCTAATGCCTAAGTCCTTGATCTGTTTGGACTTGAGTTTTGTGCAGGGTGAGAGACAGATGTTTAATTTCATTTTGCTGCAATGGGTTTCCAATTGTCTCAGCACCATTTGCTGAGGCTATCATTTATCCTATGTATGTTTTTAGCTCCTTTGTCTAGTGTAACTGTATTTATGTCAGTTTGTCTCTGTGTCTTCTATTCTGCACCATTGGACTACATGATGTGTCTGTTTTGGTGCCAATACCATGCAGTTTTTGTATAGCTCTGTAGTATAATTTAAAGTCTGGTATTGTGATGGCTCCTGCTTCAATTTCTTACTAAGGATTGCTTTGACAATTCAGGGTTTTTTATTTTTCCAAATGAATTTCATGACTGCTTTTTCTATTTCTATGAAGAATGTCACTGGAATTTCAATAGGAATTCAATCTGTATAACACTTTTGTTTGTATGGCCACTTTGACAATGTTAATTTTGCCTATCCAAGAACATGGGAGATCTTTCTATCTTCTAAGTTTTTCTTCAATTACTTTCCTTAGTGTTCTGTAGTTTTCATTGTAGAGGTCTTTCACTTCTTTTGTTGGATTGATTCCCAAATACATTTTTTTGAGGCCACTGTGAATGGGGTAGTTTTCCTAATTTCTCTTTCATTGGATTCATCACTAATGTATCAGTATGCATTTGATTTATGGGTGTTAATTTTATATCCTGATACTTTGCTGAATGCATTTATTAGTTCTAGAAGTTTTGTGGTGAAATATGTTGGGTCTCTAAATATACATTCATGTGGTCAGCAAATAGGGATACTTTGAGCTCTTCTTTTCCTATTTGTATCCCCTTAATTTCTTTCTTCTAATTGCTCTGGCTAGAGCTTCAAGGACTATGTTGAACAGAAGTGGTAAAAGAGGGCATCCTGGTCTTTTCCAGTTTATATAGGGAATGCTTTCAACTTTTCTCCATTTACAATGATGTTGACCATGGGTTTAATATATATAGCTTTTACAATATTCAGTAATGTTCCTACTATTCCTAGTTTTCCTAGTGTTTTAAACATGCAGGAGTGCTGTATTTTGTCAAATGCTTTTTCTGCATCTATTGAGATAATCATGATTCTTGTCTTCCAGTCTATTGATGCGATGAATTGCGTATGCTTAACCAACCTTGCATCCCTGGGATGAACTACTTGATCGTGGTACACTATCATTTTAATATGTTTTGGTATATGATTTGCCAGAATTTTATTGAGAATTTTTGCATTTATGTTCATCAGAGATATTGGTCTGAAGTTTTCTTTCTATGATGTGTCTTTGTCTGGTTTTTGTATCGGGGTAATTGTAGCTTCATAGAATGAGTTTGGAAGGGTTCTCTTCTTTTCTAGATCATAGAATAATGTGAGGAGTATTGGTATTAATTCTTCTTTGAAGGACTTGTAGAACTCAGCTGAGAATCCATCAGGTCCTGGGCTTTTCTCAGTAGGCAGACTTTTGATAGCGTCTTCTCTTTCACCGTTTGAAATTAATCTATGTATGTCCTCCTTATTCAGTTTTGATAGGAAATGTATCTCTAGAAATTTGTTGATGTCTTCAAGATTTTCTATTTTACTGGAGTATAAATTTTCAAAATGATTTCTGATTATCTTCTGTATTTCAGTACTGTTTGTCATGATATTCACTTTTTCATCACAAATTTTAGTGATTTTAGTTTTCTCTCTTCATTAGCATAGCTAAGAGTTTATCAATTTTTATTTACTTTTGTCAATTTTTTGAATTCTTACTTTTGTTTCAATTTCACTGATTTCAGCTCTGATTTTAATTATTTCCTGTCTTCTGCTTGTGGTGTCGATTTGTGCTTCTTTTTCTAGGGCTTTGAGATGTATTGTCAGGTTATTTACTTGTTGATTTTCTATTATTTTAATAAATGAGCTCAATGCAATGAACTGCCCTCTTAGCACTACCTTCCTATGTCCCAGAGATTTTGATATGTTGTGTTGCAATTCTCGTTTACTTCTAAGTATTTTTTTAATTTCATCCCTGCTTTCTTCTGTTATTCATTCATCATTCTACAGAGTATTATTCAGTTTCCAGGTGTCAGAGTAGTTTCTATTTTTTATTTTATCTTTGATTTCTAATTTCATTGCATTATGATATGATAGAATGCAGAGTATTATCTCTATTTTTTTGTATTTGTTGAGAGTTGCTTTGTGGCATAAGATATGGTCTATTTTAGTGAAGGATCCATGTGCTGCTGAGAAGAAAGTGTATTTGATCATTGATAGGTGAAATACTCTATATGTCTGTTAAGTCTAAATTATTAATTGTATTATTTAGCTCTATAGTTTCTTTGTTTAGTTTTTCTTTAGAGGACCTGTCCAGTGGTGACAGAGTTGTGTTAAAGTCATCCAGTATTATTGTGTTGTGGTCTATTTGATTCTTGAAATTGAGAAGGGTTTGATTGGATTGATGTACATAGATGTGTGAGGCATTAATATTTATGATTGTTATGTCTTGTGATGTATAATTCCTTTAAGCAGCATGCAATGTCCTTTTTTTGTCCCTTCAGATTAACTTTAGCTTAAAGTCCACTTTATCTGACATGAGGACATAAATTCCTGCTTGTTTACGTGATCCATGTGAGTGATTTTTTTTATCATCTTTCAGTCTGTAGATGTCTTTGCCTAGGAGGTGAGTCTCGTGGAGACAGCATATTGTTGAGTCTTGTTCTTTGTTTGTTTGTTTGTTTTTTGTGGTGCTAGGGATTGAAACCAGGGCCTTGTGCATGCAAGGCAAGCACTCTACCAACTGAGCTATATCCCCAGCCCCGGGTCTTACTCTTTTAATCCAATCGGCCAGTCTGTATCTTTTGATTGATGAGTTTAGGCCATTTACATTCAAGGTCATTATTAAGATTTTATTTGGATTCCCATTTTGGTTTATTTCTGGTTTTTAATTTGAATTAGTTTCTCCCTTGAGTGACTATTCCTTTGGTGTAGTTCTTCCCTCTGCTGGTTTTCACTTCATTTTTGTCATTTCATCTTCAAGGAATATTCTGTTGAGAATGTTCTATAGTGCAGGCTTTCTAATTCTGAATTCTTTTAACTCTTATCATGGAAGGTTTTTATTTCATCTTCAAATCTGAAACTTATTTTTGCTGGATATCGAATTCTTGGTTTGCATCCATTTTCTTTCAGAACTTGGTATATATTATTCTAATACCTCCTAGCTTTGGGGATCTGGGTTGAGAAATGAGCTGAGATGCCAATTGGTTTCCCCCTATATATAATCTGATATTTTTCTCTCATAGACTCTAAAATTCTATACTTATTCTCTATATTAGACATTTTCACTATAATGTGCCTCAGTGTGGGTCTGTTGTACTTCTGTACATTTGGGATCCTGTAAGCCTCTAGTATTTGATTTTCTATTTCCTTCTTTAGGTTTGGGAATATTTCTGATATTATGTCATTGAAAAGACCGTGCATTCCTTTGGTTTATATCTTCATGCCTTCATCTATCCCAATAAATCTTAAATTTGGTCTTTTCATGTTATCCCATAAATCTTGGAAGTTCTGTTCATGGTTTCTTAACATCTTCCCTGCAGAGTCAACTTTATTGACTTTATTGACAATGTATCAACTTTATTGGTATTTTTTTTGTCTCCATTGCTCAAGGTTCTGTCTTTCAAGTGGTCTAGTCTGTTGGTGATACCTTCCATTCAATTTTTAATTTGGTTTATTTATTCCTTCATTTTGAGAATTTCTCCTTGATTTCTTTTCAGAATCTCTATCTCTTTACTGAAGTGATCTTTCACCTCCTGAAATTTATCTCTGATTTCATTCCTTACGTTCTTTCAGTACTTTACTTTGCAGATCAGTTAAACTATGGATGTTCTAAACTCTTCTCATTTCTTCTACTGTATTGTTAATGGAGCCTATTATAGGAGCATCTTGGTGTGTTTGGGGTGATTTGTTCCCTTCTTTTTTCATATTGTTTGTGTGTCTACCCACCTAACAGCATGGATCTGAGGCAGTATAATTTTTACCCTGTAGACTGGCAGTGTCTCTGGGGGAGACAAATAATAACCACACCCAATGCAAACAATATTAAACCAAATAACTCTGAGTAAGACATCTACAGTTTTGTCTCAATAAACAGAAATAATGTGTCCAAGTGAGAACAGAAGTGCTATAGGATGTGATATTTATGAGGAAGGAGGAGAGAAGACAGAAGTAAAAAATTATAGGAAAAGTGAAAGAGGGATTAATAGAGGTTGGTTATTAGCAGGAGAAAGGAAAGAGAATGAGAATCCAGGGAAAGAGATGAGTGCCACCGCCCGTGGCAATGATCCCACGGATATTCGTTACTGCCTGCAGAAACAATCTCGCGGGTATTTATCGGAGGTGGACTGGAAATAAACTACTATTTCTGTGCTGCTTCCTTGCTTGCTTGCTTATTCTCTAGCTTATAGAGGAAGAAAAGCTTGCTTGATTTTAGAGAAAGAGAGGCTTTGAGAGGAAAATAGGCTTTGCTTATAGAGAAAGTTTTACAGAAAGGCTTCTATGCTTATCAGAGATCTATTTCTTCTTAGAGTTCTGCTGCTTCTTCTTAGAGGTAGGTCCCGCATCCTGTGAACTAGGTGCTATCTATCCGAGGTGCTTCTTAGTGGTGAATTCCGTGTACTGCGATCTGTGATCTATGACCTAGAGGTGTGTTCTCAGTTCTCCACTCTACCATCTGCCTTCTGCCGCTGCCAGCTGCTTACTGCTTGTCACTTCTCTCTGCTAGCTGCTTCTTCTCTCTGCTAGCTGCTTCTTCTCTCTGCTAGCTGATTCTTTTCTCTGCTAGCTGCTTCTTTTTTCTGCTAGCTGCTTCTTCTTCTCTCTGCTGGCTGCTTCTTTCTCTGCTAGCTACTTCTTCTCTCTGTTAGCTGCTTCTTTTTTCTGCTAGCTGCTTCTTTCTCTGCTAGCTGCTTCTTCTCTCTGCTAGCTGCTTCTTCTCTCTGCTAGCTGCTTCTTTTCGCCTTCTGCCTACTGCCTGCTTATATTCCCTCCAGGAGGCGGAGGGCAGGGCCACGCCAGTTGAGATCAGGCAAGGAGCCAGCTGCCCTATCACGACAAAGGTTAAAATGAGCAGGCCCGAGCTGGAGCACTCGGGAACACATGTGCACGCGTTGTGTGCATGGACTTAATTGAATATGGCCAATGATAAATCACCTGAGTGTGTCTATGCTAACTGACTTCCTCACCGCCGATGTGATCAAAACAACTTCTGGTTGGCTGCCAGGCGCCATCTTGGCATAGTCCGCATGGCATAGCCCCCAACACCCCCCTCCTTATATGAAATGAAAATGAAACTGGCAGAGACCGTGTCTGTCTTAGGTCCCAGGAATCAACATCCTGTCCTTACCTGTCATCAAAGGATACAAAAGCAGGGTTGGCCCTTCTGTCTTAGGTTGGTACAGTGTTTTTCTGTGGTTACCCGTCTTTGACTACTGATCCAGCATACTAAGCCATATACTGGGAGATTGTCCTGCTTCAAGGGAGGCCATGGCCTGTTTTATGATCAAATTATGAGCCTGTTGACTGGCTTTGAGGCGTTTATAAATGCAGAATAGAATTAACACAAGCATACCCAAGCTTATTAGTGTGAGACTTAAGAGTCCCCCAAATTTGATGCCAAATTGTGCTAGCCCATCTAATGCTCCTGTGATAAGTCCTCCCAGTTTGACTTCCACCTTAGTGGCATTTATGGTGAGGATTTGTTGTTGAAGCCTTGTTACTAGCTCGTCGAACTATCTGTCCGTTGTTGTGCGATCTGTGAAGATAACTGTCTAGAGAGGTTCCCACTAGAAGTCACACAAAGAAAAGGAAGAGCTAGGCACACAGGAGTATATGAAAAAACAATCATTTCACTCTCTCTCCATATTTCAGTATTAACTCCATTAACCTTTTGATCAGTGCACTTCCCTTTACTTATAGACCCTCCTTAAAGGTGAGGCACCAACATGAGGGATTAGAAAGTGAGTTACACAGGATGAAAATAAGCAGCTTGCTTTACTGAGAAAAAGATGAAAACCATCTGAGTGGCTAAATTGTTTACATATCAACATTTCTATCAGAAAACCTTGCTACTGTGTTTCTGCAAGCAGCTTCAACAGCTATTCTTGCCACTGAGCCCTCCAATTCAGATATTGTCCTCCAGATAACACTGCTCTGCATAGCTGTTTCCAATCAGTCATCACTGCCTCTTTAAAGTTTTTACGGGCAGGTTCCATGAATCTTGGGGTTCTTTGTATCAGATTTAGCTTTCTCCTACATTTTTCCCTTATTCTTAAACTTTCTGAGTTATGAAGATCCCCTTGTGGCACATTGAGCAGCTATTCCTCTATAAACCCTGGGCTTATTTCTGCTAGAGTTTGAACATATGATTGTGCAGTGGTTTCCTTATTTTCTAATTCTTCCCCAGTGTTTTCTTCCTCCCCAGAACTTTCCTGTTTTTGGTTACCCCAGCTAACTTCCTCTTTAATCTCTTCCAGCACTTCTTCTCCTTCTTGTAATATATTTTTCATACCTCCTTTTTGAATTATCCTTTCAGACTGATTTCGTGATATTTCTGAGCCCATCTTTTACTGTACAAAGGCCACACTAACAGTAGTACAAACACACAAACAACACAAAATACACACATTCCGGAGAAACACATTCATTTACTATAGGATGTCCTTTTGCTGTCTCTTGAGACAGCCTTCTGTTACGTTCCCTCACTAGGGGAGCCTTCCTTTAAACCTTTTTTGCTCTCGGGACAGCCTTCCATTAACTTAAATTTGAAAACACACAAGCAACACAAAATACACACATTTTTGCACTTCAATGTCGTGTCCTTTGTGACCTTTCCTACTATCTCTCACCCTTAAAGCGCTCTGGCCAGAGACTCCTGCGAGGTTCTTACTTTCCCTGCCATACCTATTCCCGGAGGTGGATTTGGAATTTTCCCTCACCCTATTCCTGCAAGGTTCCTCAGTTTACTTTCCCCACCATTCCGACTTCCTTTTTCCCCATAAGGTTGTTGCCGATTTTCCCTTTCCCAATACAGTTGTTACCGATTTCCCTGTCCCCATACGGTTTCCTTTCTCCCTGTACGATTTCCCTCTCCCCGAACGGGCCACCATTTATCGCCGCCCGCAGCAACAATATTTGTTACCGCCTGCAGCAACAATTGCGTGGGTATTTATCAGAGGTGGACTGAAAATAAACTACTTCTATTTCTGTGCTGCTTCCTTGCTTGCTTGCTTATTCTCTAGCTTATAGAAGAAAAGCTTGCTTGATTTTAGAGAAAGAGAGGCTTTGAGAGGAAAATAGGCTTTGCTTATAGAGAAAGTTTTAGAGAAAGACAGGCTTCTACGCTTATCAGAGATCTATTTCTTCTTAGAGTTCTGCTGCTTCTTCTTAGAGGTAGGTCCCGCATCCTATGAACTAGGTGCTATCTATCTGAGGTGCTTCTTAGTGGTGCGCCCCACGTACTGCGATCTGTGATCTACGACCTAGAGGTGTGTTCTCAGTTCTCCACTCCACCATCTGCCTTCTGCTACTGCCTGCTGCTTACTGCTTGCCGCTTCTTCTCTCTGCTAGCTGCTTCTTCTCTCTGCTAGCTGCTTCTTTTCTCTGCTAGCTGCTGCTTCTTACTACTAGCTGCTACTTCTCTCTGCTAGCTGCTTCTTCTCTCTGCTAGCTGCTTCTCTCTGCTAGCTGCTTCTTTTCTCTGCTAGCTGCTTCTTTCTCTACTAGCTACTTCTCTCTGTTAGCTGCTTCTTTTTTCTGCTAGCTGCTTCTTCCTCTGCTAGCTGCTTCTTCTCTCTGCTAGCTGCTTCTTTTTGCCTTCTGCCTACTGCCTGCTTATATTCCCTCCAGGAGGTGGAGGGCAGGGCCACGCCAGTTGAGATCAGGCAAGGAGCCAGCTGCCCTATCACGGCAAAGGTTAAAATGAGCAGGCCCGAGCTGGAGCACTCGGGAACACATGTGCACGCGTTGTGTGCATGGACTTAATTGAATATGGCCAATGATAAATCACCTGAGTGTGTCTATGCTAACCGACTTCCTTACTGCCGATGTGATCAAAACAACTTCTGGCTGGCTGCCAGGTGCCATCTTGGCCTAGTCCACATGGCATAGCCCCCAAGAGATAAGTGAGAGAAAAAAATGTATATAATGTAATTTTTTTTAAAAAATTAAAAATAGAAAGAGAAAAGTAAAAATAAAAGAATACATAACAAAATTGTAATATGCTATTCGGATATCCCAGTCCTCAATAAACCAGTGCATGAAAAATACTTGGTAGAAATGTGCAAGAAAAAAAAGAAAAAGCAAAGAAGAGAAAAAAATCTCGATGAAAAATTGAACAATTGTTTCCATTGGTGTTCAAAAGTTTCTCAGCTTCCCTTCTCAGCAGGTAGGTGGGGTTGTCTGGTATATGATGCTATCTCCATCCTCAGAATGGGTGGAGTTGCAAGGGTAAGAGAGTTAGTCCTGGAGGCAGAACTCCTGGAGACAGGATGTAGGCTTAGGTATGCTCCGGTCTCTTTGCTGGGTGCCAATTGGTCTGGGGATTTTACATCTACACAGCTGCAGGATCCAGCAATTGCCAATTCATACTGGAAAACTGCACCCCAGAAATCTCCTTTGGATTCCACTCATTGGTTCAGGAGCTTGTTGTTAGTCCACTACATCACCTGCAGACCCCATGATTCCTGATCTCTGATTCAGTCTCCAAACGCAAACTTTCCTGCCCCTGCCCTTCCAAAGGTACTTCTCTCCCAGCCAGCCCTGCAAGCTGCTGGTTTGGAAAGGAAGGGGAAAGCCAGGGGGGTTTCCATGAGCAGTATTCCCCTGTGTACACCTCTTCCACACTTGATTTTCTCCTGGTCACTCCAGCACACTCTCTAACATGCTGTGTGGGTTTTCCCAGATTGTTTTCTGAGCTAGACTTGGGTCTGCCAGTAATTGGCTCCCCTAGCTGTCAGCCCCTGCATTGTGGCTGCAAAATGGTTCCTTCCGCTGTTATCCGCATACCACCAGGAGAGATGGCAGCTTCTTTCCTATACACCGATACTGTGCAGCACAGCTTACTGCTTTTCAGGCAGTGACTCTGATCTCTAAACCCTCTGTTACCTGACATGTCTCAGTCTTCCAGAGAATGGGGGTTCCTTTAATTTCTTTATTTACTGCATTCATGGAGGGACTGTTCTGGTTTGTGCCTCCAGCTGTTGCAGTGGCTATGGAACTAGGTATCTTGACCACTTATTTTACTACATACAATCTCCTGAGTCCCTGCTGTCTTGAGTGTCCAGTATTAAATTCAGGTAAAGTTCCCCCTAATTCTTGATCATTTCACCCACCTTGCTGAAAAGCTGCCTGTCTGCTTTTCTTGGTTCATGCCACAGAGCCACCAGGGAAGCAACCCCTCTAGAGACTCTGCCATCATCTCACAGAGCTCAATAATTTTTAAAAGCATAAAAGGCTCTAGAGACCAAAAGTTTGAGTACCATTACACTATATTACAAAGAAATACTCAGTAGAAATTGAAGACAAGCACAGTGAGCAGAAATGCATTGCATTTCTTTGTTAAAAGGCTTTTACTTGCATTTGAATTTCTCCTAAGCAAATAAAAATAATTCTACAACATTCTTCACACCCACATGCCTTCTCCTGAACTTTCCTCTTCCTTGGTACTTGTTTTTCCCTTATAGGAAGGTTTTTAAAAAAGGGAGAGAGCAGAGGGATTAAGAAAGGAAAAACTGATTCCAATTTCCTTTCTCCACACACATTTCTGATTGTACAGAATACTGATAAAATGCTAAACTATTGAAACAATTATTAAAAAGCTAATAAAAAACTAACATGTACTGGACTAGCATGTGCTAGACACTACTCTCCATGCTTTGTATATAATTCATTCCAAATTATCTACTAATCACATAACAGATACCAGCAGCTCCTACCAGATTTTTCATTCAGTAGGTCCAGAGTTAGCCTGGAAACCTGTATATTTAACAAGCACTGTGGATGATTCTAATATAATTCCTTCACAATATTTGGAAACTAATGTCCCCGAAAGGTGGTTCCTTTAATGATTAATTTGAATTGTCAACTTGATTGGATTAAGAGATGCCAATGATTAAGAGGCTTCCAGGTGTGTCGATGAGGGCATGTCTAGGAATGATTGAATGTGGAAAAGTGAAGTGGAGACCCTCCCTAAGTGTGGGCAGCACCACCCAATAGGATGGTGACTTGGATGGAATAAAAGTTGGAAGAACAAGGAAGCAGATGCAGATACAAGCTCAACTCTTCTTGAATGGGTTCTTGATTGCTGCTTCTGTTGGCTGAGGATATCTGACTCTTCTTCACTATTCTAAAGCAGACTCTGCCAATGATTCTCCAGGTGGTTTCCAGAAGCCTTGGTCTTGGACTAGGGTAGCCTGTTGATCCTTCTTATTCTGGGGCTTCCTCCTCTTGGACTGCGCAGCTACTGGTTCTTCCAGCAATCCAGCCTGCAGATGGCCATTGTGGACTATGCAACTTCTGGTCATGTAAGCCAATCTAATAAATCCCCTTTTCATAATCATACTTCCTGTTGATTCTGTTCCTCTAAAGAACCCTAACAAATACAGTTCCCCAAGGAGACTCTACTTCTAGGCCCACAATTCTAAAATTAATAGTAATGTGACTCCAAATAAATAATTCATCTCTGATAATAATTGTATCTGGAATAGATGATTTCTCTTAAAGACCTTTCATCTCTAACATTTCATGTCACTAATCTCAGTTTATAATCCAAATTAGGAATCCTAAAGACATATGAAGTCATATGGGTCAAACCTGGGATCTGGTTTGTTTGGAAGAGAAGGGACAGGCAAAGGAAAAGACAACTCTCAGAAAAATTTACAAATCACCAGATTTCCATAGCCCTCAATTACTTACTACCACTTCTAATCTCTGCCTGGTAGGACTCTCTCTGTAGGATAACAAAATAACAGGAGTGGGCTGAGAGGAAGGAGGCAGATTACAGAGAACATGCAAGCCTTAGGCACATTCTAAGATGTAAGCCTTAGGTACAAGGCTATTTTGGGGTAGAGGTGGTGGAAGGTAATTTATAAATAAAATACCCCACACATATTTTGTTCATGATAGAAGGAATAACCCACAGTGTAACTGTGTTTTTTTGTTTGTTTAATATCAAAATTAGGGTTATATAATGCTTTTTCATTTTTTTTTTTTTTTTTTTAAATATGCCCAAGTCTCTTATTTTACTTTTGTGCCCTATCATTGGAAGTCAGGATCCAGGTCTGGCAGGACTACATGTAAGTTCTTCTCTTTCATGGTCCTCCATTCATACCTCACTATTTACTATGATACTTAATGTACTGACATTTTCTCTCTTTCCCTCCCTCTGGACTATAAACTCCTGAAAAATAGAATTTATGTTTTACTCATCCTTTTCCCCTAGAGCATAGTACTACTGTACTATGAGAGAGATGCTGGATAATTTGTTTCCAAATGATTGACTATCCAAGGATCAAACATACTATTTTTCTTCAAGGAACACAGTTGGACTCAGATATCTTCAAAATTGTAGTGACATAAATTGAGAACATGGACATATTGTCAAGTCTAAAATGTGACTTTCAGTTCTTGCCTTAATTAGCCACTCTAAAAATGTTGGCCACTTCCTCTCAAAACTATCTCCTTTCTTGACTTCTACAGTATAGTTAGTTCCTTGTCTTATACTTCTATGGTAACCCTTACCTAGTCTTTCTCAAATCTCCTTAGATTAATATTGCCCAAGATTCTATCCTTAGTCCTATATTTGACTTCCTCTAAAATTCTTCTGTGTTACCTTGTTTAAATAAGAGTTTCTCAACCTCATCACAAGTGACATTTTAGACCAGCTAATAGTTAGTTTGTTGTAGGAGGATATCTTGAGCATTAATAAGATGTTTAGCAGCATTCCTAGCCTCCACCCACTAAATGTCAGTCATTGCCAAATGTCTCCTGGGGGTAAAATCACCCCTGACTGAGGACCACTGATCTAAACTAATAACTTCAAAACACATGCACACATGCGCACTCACACACACGCAACACACTGTGAACTCCCAAATCTATATCTTTAAATGAATCCTCTCTCCTTAACTCTAAACTCATACCCAGACACCTGTTGACATTCTTTGGACATCCAATTCAGCAAATCTAAACCTTAATTCATCACTGTTTTCCTTAAATTTATTCCTTTTTCCTATTTATTCTATCTTGATAAATAATACAACCATCTACATAATCATTCAACTCAGAAATCCAAGAGCTGTCCTAAGGACATTTTCCGAGTTATTTTCAATGAATTGCCAATCCTCATTTATTCAATCTCTTTAATAGCTCTCAATTAGGTACCTTTTCCATTTCTACTACCACAGACTTAAATAAGGTCTTATAACATCTCACCTGGATCACTACAGTAGATTTCTAACTGACCCCTACTTCCCATCTAGTTCTATTACCTTTCCTCCACAATGATGCCAAAGTGATCCTTCCAGAATACAAAAGGGATAGTGTCATTATGACTTTTAACCCATGATCGCTTCTTATAACCCTTAAATGACACTTAAACTCTCAAGCACAAGAAGGCATTTATGAACAGATACCTGACTATCTTTCTGGCCCGCTCTCACTTGTGCAACTCACATGTGAGAGACAGACTTCCACTTTGATCATGCCAAACAATTTGCATTTTGCAGCTTTTAACATCTGTTATTCCCACTGCATTGGCTGCCCTCCTCACTTTTTATCCTCCATCCCTTCTTACAACAAACTTCTAGCTCACATACATTTCAAAGTTTAGCTCCAGAGTCACTTCCTCCAAGAAGTCTTCTCAAAGTTCCAGTCTGATTCAGAGTTACCATCTCTGGGTTCACAAAGAACCATGCTTATACTTCCATGACAGTTGTTGCTGATACTTAGGATCACTGTCTAGTGTGTGTATTATAAGTTCATGAGAGCAGTGACCAAATTTTATTTGGTCTGATAGTCAAAGAACAAAGTACTTCTCATGCCTACTATCTAGAAGATACTCAATAAATATTTGCTAAATGAACATAAGTAATGCCTCCTTTACTACATTTTTGATCCAACCGTATATTTTAAAACCAGATTTAAAATATGCATAGCTTATATTTTTAAGGGCAACTATTTTTATTTAAGCAAGTGCTAATTAAGTTGCAAGTTAAAAGACTTTTAAAAATGCTTTACTTAAATATGTGTGAGGAGGTATACTTTTTGCCCTTGAATCTGTGATAAAGATTTAAATGAAAATGGCCCTGAAGTTTCTTCTAATGTCTATGGCGCCTACTAATATACCCAAACAGGAACATCTGAACTCAGTTCTTCCTGAATACTAAAAGCTAAAGTACCTCAAGTTTTCATTACAATTCTTACCCAGATGTGACAGAGTACACTTGCTATTTGAAGCTTCTGGGTTTAATGTACAATATATACCATCATATTGTGCAAACATTTACTTGAAGTAAGAAACCAGATAAAAAGATCAAATGACCATCAGTTCAAACCTAGCCCCTATATTAAAGTCCCAATCCCCACAATACTACTATATTTAAAACTAACCAGTATCACCTATGCAGCATCACTTACTCCTAATGAGTACCATTATTAAAGAAGTCAGGTTTCCAGTTCTAGACTTTGGTATTACCAAATTTTATATATTAAAAAATCAAAAATTGTCAGATTAAAGGGAAAAAATCAATAAAAACATGCATATATTTATAGATATCTTACTGTAACAGCTTTGAAACTAAACATTTCTAAATATCATTCAAATATCCGTCTGAAGTATACACTCCCTTGAGAATAAAATTTTGAAATGTATTTGTTTAAAAGATTTGGGGATCATTCCAAATTCTCTTAAGAATTTGGGATATTAATATTTAGATAGACTCCTACCTCTTCTTGAGTGCCTGTGTTGTGTCTGGAATATAGAAGAGCCCAACTTGTGACCCCTAAACCCCATGTATCAGAGGTGCCACATGTGCCATCCAGACCTTCTTAGCCTCACTTGTCTGTCATTCCAGCTGCCACTATAGCAATCAGAACTGCATAAGCTATGACCACTTCACAGTGGCAGCTACAGGTCTGCAGCTCAATCAGGCCTATACATTGTGTGTTCCTCACCTCCCATTCAGAAGCTTCCATGTTAACACCAAAGGATAGGACACCATGAGACATCATAGGTCCCTGCCAGGCACTCACATATACACAACTGGAAACAGACTGTCCTATGTCTAGCACATGAAGATTATATAGGCCCATGCAGTCAAGCAATCTGTCCTATTTAGCAATAGCTAGTTTGAAAACGTATTTTCATACTGGCTCTCCCTCCTTTCCTTCTTTACTCCAGTTTTGCACTACCTAATAAATTAGAAGTGCATGAGCTCTGCTTTCTGGGGAAGCCAGTTTAAGACATCCTATCACCTCAGAAAAGTTTGTGGTTTGTATACTATAAGGGAGTATAAAACCACAGTTTTATTCTATTAAACTGTAAGCTGCTGTTTCTGCTTTCATTTCCTAAACTGAAAGACTTTAGAGGCAGCAGAATAAAATCAAAACCTTATTGTCATTGATTCCCCACTCACTACTTCTCCTAACCTATTACAAATACTAATCTCCATTCTGCCAGTCTATGTCTTTTGATTGATGAGTTTAGGACATTAACGTTCAGGGTTATTATTGAGATATGATTTGTATTCCCAGTCATTTGGGCTTACTTTTGGTTTTTAACTTGGCTCGGTTTCTCCTTTGAGTGGTTTTTCTCTAAGGTAGTTCTTCCCTTTGCTGACCTACATTGTTATTTTTCATTTCCTCCTCATGGAATATTTTGTTGAGAACATTCTGTAGCACAGGCTTTCTATTTGTAAATTCTTTTAACTTTTGTTTATCATGGAAGGATTTTACTTCATCTTCAAATCTGAAGGTTAGTTTTGCTGGGTATAGGATTCTTGGTTGGCAACCATGTTCTTTCAGAGCTTGAAATATGGCCCTTCTACCTTTTAGAGTCTGGGTTGAGAAGACTGCTACTATCTGTATTGGTATCCCCCTATATGTAATCTGATGCTTTTCTTTTGTGGCCTTCAAAATCCTATCTTTATTTTGAATGTTAGGCATTTTCATTATAATGTGCCTTGGTGTGGATCTGTTGTGATTTTGTGCATTTGGTGCTCTGTAAGCCTCTTGTATTTGATTTTCCATTTCATTCTTCAAGTTTCAGAAATTTTCTGATATTATTTCATTGAATGGGTTGTTCATTCCTTTGGTTTGTACTAGACAAAGGTGCCAAAAATATGCAATGGAGAAAAGATAGCCTCTTCAACAAATGGTGCTGGGAAAACTGGAAATCCATATGCAACAGAATGAAACTAAACCCCTACCTCTCACCCTGCACAAAAATCAACTCACAATGGATCAAGGACCTTGAAATCAGACCAGAGACCCTGCATCTTATAGAAGAAAAAGTAGGTCCAAATCTTCACCTTGTTGGCTTAGGATCAGACTTCCTTAACAGGACTCCCATAGTACAAGAAATAAAAGCAAGAATCAATAACTGGGATAGATTCAAACTAAATAGCTTTCTCTCAGCAAAGGAAACTATCAGCAATGCAAAGAGAGAGCCTACAGAGTGGGAGAATATCTTTGCCACTCATACATCAGACAGAGCACTAATTTTCAGAATATATAAAGAACTCAAAAAACTCTACTCCAAGAATTCAAATAATCCAGTCAACAAATAGGCTAAGGAAATGAATAGACACTTCACAGAAGAAGATCTACAAGCAATCAACAAACATATGGAAAAATGTTCAACATCTCTAGTAATAAGAGAAATGCAAATCAAAACCACCCTAAGATTCCATCTCACCCCAATTAGAATGGCGATTATCAAGAATAGAAGCAACAACAGGTGTTGGCGAGGATGTGGGGAGAAAGGTACACTCATACATTGCTGGTGGGGCTGCAAATTAGTGCAGCCACTCTGGAAAGCAGTGTGGAGATTCCTTAGAAAACTTGGAATGGACCCTCCATTTGACCCAGCTATCCCACTCCTTGGCCTATACCCAAAGGACTTAAAATCAGCATACTACAGAGATACAGCCACATCAATGTTCATAGGTGCTCAATTTGCAATAGACAGATTGTGGAACCAACCTAGATGTCCTTCAATTGATGAATGGATAAAGAAACTGTGGTATATATATACAATGGAATATTACTCAGCCACAAAGATTAATAAAATTATGGCTTTTGCAGGCAAATGGATGAAACTGGAGAATATCATGCTAAGTGAGATAAGCCAATCTCAAAAAAACAAAGGACAAATGATCTCGCTGATAAGTGGATGATGACAGATAATGGGGGGTGGGAGGGGGGCAAGAATGGAGGAAGGAGGGACTGTACAGAGGGAAAAGAGGGGTGGGAGGGGTGTGGGGGAAAGAAAAAATAACAGAATGAATCAAACACCATTACCCTATGTAAATGTATAATTACGCAAATGGTATGCTGTTACTCCACATACAAACAGAAACAACATGTATCCCATTTGTTTACAATAAAAATAAATTTAAAAAAAAACACTAATCTCAAGAATAAACACTCTCAAATGAGGTCTTAATATTAGATTCCATGTACTATTTTAGCCTAGCAATGAGGATGCTCTGAGGAAATAATGATGAGGTACACTGGCCTATTAGTTCCTTCTCTTTTTCACAGTTGTTCATAGTCCCAGATCTGGGATTCTCAACAATATTGTTATTTATCATGGCTAAAATTCAGGCCCCAAAGGACTCCATCCTTATAAGTAGGTAGAACAATGCCAAACAATTTGAAAATAAGATATGAAATAAGACTAGCTTTGCCCTATCATACAGCAACAGCCTGAAAAATCATTTCACTCTACATAATATAATGCTCAAAAGTCAAGATTAGTAACCATACAGATTTTTTCTTTTTTCTTTTTTAAGAATCCAGGGTGGGAAGTAATATAAGATAGCTTCTCAAGTATTTCACAAAGACTAATTACTGGGATTAACTCAGTGAAAGAACAATTGCCTAGTGTGCACAAGGCCCAGGGTCCAATCCCCAGCAACCAAAAAAAAAAAAAAAAAATTCCACTATAAAGATAATATCTTTAAACTGCCTTATTATTCAGGAAAAAATTTCAAATTAAGTTATCTAATATATACAAAGCAGAAAACTAATTATGCAGCAACACACTGATGTTATTCATTTATTCCACTATAATTTATTGCATATATACTATACACCAAGCATTAGGGAAACAAACCAAACAAAAAGCTTCCACTCTGTAGATGTTGTATCCTTCAATAGTTAAAAAAAAATTTTTTTAAACAGATCATATCAAAATACTTTATCCTTACAATAGAGTTAAGGAAGCTGAAGAGTCACAGAAGACCTCATGGAAAAAGAAATGTTAAAACTAGACCTGGTGAGTGGAATGATTACAGTGGGAGAAGAAGAGGCAGAAGGCATTCAAAGCAAAGAGAATAAAGCATGCGAGGGATCTGAAACAGCAGAGATTGGTATGTTACAGAAGCAGAGTCCCCTGTGACTAGTAGTCACTGAGTAACAAAATGAGAGTGAAACAGAAGCTTTAGAATTTAGGTGGCAGCTGGGACCAGATTATAAAGGGCTTTACTGGTGGTGTTGGTTACTATTAGTAATATTGGTAACGATAAGATTTTTATTATTCTGTCACTTTTCATGAGATGAAAAGGAATAATATAATTTTAGGCTACAATTCATAACAACTAGAAGGCTAATGGCTTCCAAAATGAAAATTAGAGAAGGCTAGTAGCTAAACTAAGTCTCCCAATAAAACACTGCTACTCTATTTTCTCCAGATCTGTAACAATTGCTCTTTGAAAGAACAGATCACTCACTGGGTCAGTACCACAGATATTACTGAAGAAACCCTGTACTTTTATGCCTAGTGTTATCTATACAACCTTGATGAACAACATCCCATTTCAGTCTAATATCCTGTGTATATGTACCATATACATAAAATCTAGAGAAGGAATCCAAAGGAAAGTGAAAAAGATGCTCTATTTCATTGATATTTTTTTAATTTTTAAAACACTTTATAGTATATATAATTTCTCTTCTCTCTCATTAGCCTCACCAAAAGTGAAAAAAATTAAAAGAACTTATAATTGTTAGGTAAAGGAAGAATTAGCTTATGTTTCTATTTATACTCTATTTCTGTTTATGTACTTTATTCAAATCTGGACCCATCAAAACTTTTCATGGCTCTTAATAGAGTATCATTACTTATGCCCTATTGCCTTTTCCCACGCAGTTTCCAATTCATGAATGAACACTCCCTACATCTTAAACCTTCAAAATTCATTTTATATTCTACTTTCACCAGACTACTTTCCTTCTTAAACACTTTGCATTCTGTTAACCAAAAGGGAAAAGAAAGAAAGAAAGCACCATAGGTTTTATTAAGTACCACTAAAAGTACCCAGTAAACTATTAAAGTAACTACAGATTAACAATAATGTGACTATTTTAAAAAACAAAAGCTTCATAAGGCACATAAATTAAAAAGTATAAACAAAATCACAAGTTAATCATCCTGCTACCTAACAATGAGAAATTATTTTATTTTTTCTTATCTGAAAGAAGATACTGAAAATTCGGTGGCTAAGATTTTGAGAAACAAAGGGTTAGGAAATAAGAAATAAAGACGTTTTGTTTTGTTTTGATTTGATTTGTTTTGTTTTGAAACTAGGTCCAGACTGAAAAAGAAGACAAACAGTCTTAACAGGTCATATTACAAATGTGCTTTCCTACCAATCTTTACACCTCAAGGACAATCCTCAGATCTAACTCAAAAAGAGAAAGAGGCATGGGAGTACAACAGACTTCTCTGGTGGCATGTACTAATTAACCATAAACACAAAAATGTGTGGCCTTTTTAACACATACACAGATACATGATCAACCCTATTTATTGTGGCCCTATGAAAAAAAATTTATAGTTGAACAAGCAATAGCTACTAAAATACAAGTTATTCTGCGCCCAATGAGGCACTTGTGAGAACCTATTCCCAATGTTAAGGACAATATGACTGTAGAATGACTCAAATATTATTTCTTGCTTGTGTGAAGTTTAAAAAGTGGATGTTTTTCATAAGTGAGTAGCTTCTTTGGAAAAAAAGGTACTTTCCAATTTATATAGCTTCCCAAGTTCATTATAGTCACCTGCATTAAGTTGGAGGAATGGGAAAGGGAATGAAGGATTCTGTGTGGAAGTTTTTCTAATTAGGCCAGACCTGGAAGTAACTGTCACCTTTGCTTCTACTTCATTGAGTATAACTCAATGAGAAGCTAACTGCAAGAGCTAGAATATATATAAGTCCAGCTTTGTGTCTCCAAGAAAAAGAGGAAACTGCTTTGGTTAACATCTGGCTAGCCTTTGTTTTGCTTTGTAAGTGGTGATTTTGCTAGTGTTGAGGCAAGGGAATGAATGTACTCAGAGCTTAGCAACCATCTATGTATTTGTATGTACAAAAGGGAAAGAGAAAATTTTCTTTTATTTTAATGAAAATGTAACATTTATGATTTGTGCTTACAATTAAAAAAAAAACAGAACTTTAAGGTTCTTCTGGTTTGATTTTATTATTGCTTTGAAACTCTTCATTACAGTCTGGAGATGTGGCTTAATGATAAGAGCACTTGCCTGGCATTCTATCCCCAGCACTGCAAAAAAAAACCCACAAACAAAAAAAACCCATCACTGCATATTCATTAATTTAGTCAACATTTACTAACTGTTGAAATTTCATTCCCTTATCATTTTATTTCCTTCTTTTTATTTATAAAAGATAGGTTATTATTGAACTAGGAGGTGATTTAGGTTTTTATTAAATTAGGAGATAATTTCCTGATGTTTGTGTTAAGTTAGTCATTACTCTTCTATTTGAAACAAGGCATTCTTTCACTGACTTAACTTGCTACAATCCTAAACTAAGTTTGCAATACAGCAATAAAAATCTAAAAAGAATGGCTAGTCTTCATCTCAAGAAGGTCAAAAGAAAAGGGGAAAGGGTTTCACCACACATTAGATAGGTTATTTAGTTCACGCATATTCAATGAACTATACAAAAAAACTACAAAGTTAGTAGAGAGATGAACTTTTGCTTCAATAATCTAAACTGAGGAGACTCTCCCAATAATATAAACTGCAGAACTTATTGCAAACCTGTTTGTTTTACCGAAGATAATATTTGAACTCACTGTTTATTATGACAATTTTGTTATTGTCCCCGTAGGGGCTATTTGGTCTAGGATTGCTTAGTGTCTGATTTGGGCACTGCTAATATTGATCTCCCCTTAAAGAAAGAGTTTTGGAAACCTATAGGGCCAATGTAAGCCTATAGGGGGAAATCTGCAATACCCCAGATCTGCACTGCTAGAGGGGAAGATACATGAACAACATGAAAAAACAAGGGAAGAAAATGATCCAAACAAATCTAGATTCTATAATAATAGAATCCAATGACAGTATGTTAGAAGAAATGTCAGAAAAGGACTTCAGATTATACATGATTAAGATGATTCGTGAAGCAAAGGATGAGATAAGAGAGCAAATACAGGCAATGAATGATAATACCAATAAGCTGAAAGAGCACCGAGAGGAAGCAAAAGATCATTTCAACAAAGAGATGGAGATCCTCAAAAAAAAAACCAAATGGAAATCCTTGAAATGAAGAAGACAATAAACCAAATAAAAAACTCAATGGAAAGCATCACCAACAGACTAGACCACTTGGAAGACAGAACCTCAGACAATGAAGACAAAATATTTAATCTTGAAAATAAAGTCACCGAAACAGAGAAGATGGTAAGAAATCATGAACAGAATCTCCAAGAACTATGGGACATCATGAAAAGACCAAATTTAAGAATTATTGGGATTGAGGAAGGCACAGAGACACAAACCAAAGGAATGAACAACCTATTCAATGAAATAATATCAAAAAATTTCCCAAACCTGAAGAATGAAATGGAAAATCAAATACAAGAGGCTTACAGAACACCAAATGCACAGAATCACAACAGATCCACACCAAGACACATTATGATGAAAATGCCTATCATTCAAAATAAAAATAGGATTTTGAGGGCCACGAGAGAAAAGCATCAGATTACATATAGGGGGAGACCAATACGGATAGCAGCTGACTTCTCAACCCAACTCTAAAAGCTAGAAGGGCCTGGATCAACATATTTCAAGCTCTGAAAGAACATGGTTGCCAACCAAGAATCCTATACCCAGCAAAACTAACCTTCAGATTTGAAGATGAAATAAAATCCTTCCATGATAAACAAAAGTTAAAAGAATTTACAAATAGAAAGCCTGCACTACAGAATGTTCTCAACAAAATATTCCATGAGGAGGAAATGAAAAACAACAATGGAGGTCAGCAAAGGGAGGAACTACCTTAGAGAAAAACCACTCAAAGGAGAAACCAAGCCAACTTAAAAACCAAAAATAAGCCAAATGAATGGGAATACAAATTATTTCTCAATAATAACCGTGAACGTTAATGGCCTAAACTCATCAATCAAAAGACACAGACTGCCAGAATGGATTAAAAAGAAAGACCCAACAATATGCTGCCTGCAAGAGTCTCATCTCACAGAAAAAGACTTCCACAGACTAAGGTGAAAGGATGGGAAAAAAACCTACCATGCACATGGACTCAGTAAAAAAGCAGGGGTTTCCATCCTTATATCAGATAAAGTGGACTTCAAGCCAAAGTTAGTCAGAACAGATAAAGAAGGACATTTCATACTGCTTAAGGGAACCATAAATCAGGAAGACATAACGATAGTAAATATTTATGCCCCAAACAATGGTGCATCCCTCTACATCAAACAAATCCTTAATAATTTCAAGAATCACATAGACCACAACACAATAATTCTGGGCGACTTTAATGCACCGCTGTCACACTAGATAGATCCTCCGAACAAAATCCAACCAAAGAAACCATAGAACTCAATAACACAATCAATAACCTAGACTTAATAGACATATATAGAATATTCCATCCATCAACGAGCAGATACACTTTCTTCTCAGCAGCACATGGAACCTTCTCAAAAATAGACCATATGTTATGCCACAAAGCAGCCCTTAGGAAATGCAAAAAAATAGAGATACTGCCTTGTGTTCTATCAGAACATCTTGTGTTCTACTCTCTACTGAGAGTAGAAATCAATGACAAAATAAAAAAGGGAAATTACTCCAACACTTGGAGACTAAATAATATGCTATTGAATGAAACATGGATAACAAAAAACATCAGGGAAGAGATTAAAAAATTCTTAGAGGTCAATGAGAATGATGATACAATATATCAAAATCTATGGGACACTATGAAAGTGGTACTAAGAGGAAAATTCATTGCATGGAGCGCAGTCCAGAAAAGAATGAAAAGTCAACAACTAAATGACCTAACATTACAGCTCAAAACCCTAGAAAAAGAAGAACAGAATAACAGCAAAAGTAGTAGAAGACAGGAAATAATTAAAATCAGAGCTTAAATCAATGAAATTGAAACAAAAGAAACTATTCAAAAAATTGACATAACAAAAAGTTGGTTCTTTGAGAAAGTAAACAAAATAGATAAACCCTTAGCCACACTAACAAAGAGAAGGAGAGAGAAGACTCAAATTACTAAAATACATGATGCAAAAGGAAATATCACAACAGACACCACTGACATACAGAACATAATGAGAAGCTACTTTGAAAATCTGTATTCTAACAAAATAGAAACTACCGAAGAAACTGACAAATTTCTAGAGACATATGCTCCTCCCAAACTGAACCAGGAGGACATACACGATTTAAACAGATCAATATCAAGCAATGAAGTAGAAGAAGCCATTAAAAATCTACCATCCAAGAAAAGCCCAGGACCAGACGGATTCTCAGCCGAGTTCTACAAGACCTTCAAAGAAGAACTCATTCCAATACTTCTCAAAGTATTCCAGGAAATAGAAAAGGAGGGTACCCTACTGAACTCATTCTATGAAGCTAATATCACCCTCATACCCAAAGCAGGAAAAGACACATCAAGGAAAGAAAATTTTAGACCAATATCCTTGATGAATATGGATGCTAAGATCCTTAATAAAATATTGGAAAACCGTATCCAAAAACATATTAAGAAAATTGTGCATCACGAACAAGTGGGGTTCATTCCTGGAATGCAAGGATGGTTCAACATTCGTAAATCAATAAACGTAATCCATCATGTCAACAGACTTAAGGATAAGAATCATATGGTTATTTCAATTGATGCAGAAAAAAGCATTTGACAAAATACAACACCCCTTCATGCTCAAAACACTAGAAAAAATAGGGATAGTAGGAACATACCTGAACATTGTAAAGGCTATGTATGCTAAGCCCATGGCCAACATCATTCTAAATGGAGAAAAACTGAAACCATTCCCTTTAAAAACAGGAACAAGACAGGGATGTCCTCTTTCACCACTTCTAGTCAACATTGTCCTCAAAACTCTAGCCAGAGCAATTAGGCAGACTAAAGAAATTAAAGGGATACGAATAGGAAAAGAGGAACTTAAGCTGTCACTATTTGCGGATGACATGATTCTATATTTAGAGGATCCAAAAACCTCCTCCAGAAAACGTCTAGACCTCATCAATGAATTCAGCAAAATATCAGGCTATAAAATCAACACGCATAAATCTAAAGCATTTTTATATGCAAGCGACGAAACAGCTGAAAGGGAAATGAGGAAAACAACTCCATTTGCAATAGCCTCAAAAAAAAAAAAAAATACTTGGGCATCCATCTAACCAAAAAGGTAAAAGGTCTCTATGATGAAAATTACAAAACATTAAAGAACGAAATTAAGGAAGACCTTAGAAGATGGAAAGATCTCCCATGTTCTTGGATAGGCAGAATTAATATTGTCAAAATGGCCATACTACCAAAAGTGCTATACAGATTCAATGCAATTCCAATTAAAATCCCAAGGACGTACCTTACAGAAATAGAGCGAGCAATTATGAAATTCATCTGGACGAATAAGAAACCCAGAATAGCTAAAGCAATCCTTAGCAGGAAGAATGAAACAGGGGGTATCGCAATACCAGCACTTCAACTATACTACAAAACAATAGTAACAAAAACAGCATGGTATTGGTACCAAGATAGACAGGTAGATCAATGGTACAGAATAGAGGACACGGACACAAACCCAAATAAATACAATTTTCTCATACTAGACAAAGGGGCCAAAAATATGCAATGGAGAAAAGATAGCCTCTTCAACAAATGGTGCTGGAAAAACTGGAAATCCATATGCAACAGAATGAGTCTAAACCCCTATCTCTCACCCTGCACAAAAATCAACTCACAATGGATCAAGGACCTTGAAATCAGACCAGAGACCCTGCATCTTATAGAAGAAAAAGTAGGTCCAAATCTTCACCTTGTTGGCTTAGGATCAGACTTCCTTAACAGGACTCCCATAGCACAAGAAATAAAAGCAAGAATCAATAACTGGGATAGATTCAAACTAAATAGCTTTCTCTCAGCAAAGGAAACTATCAGCAATGCAAAGAGAGAGCCTACAGAGTGGGAGAATATCTTTGCCACTCATACATCAGACAGAGCACTGATTTCCAGAATATATAAAGAACTCAAAAAACTCTACACCAAGAATACAAATAACCAAATCAACAAATGTGCTTAGGATATGAACAGACACTTCACAGAAGATGTACAAGCAATCGACAAGCATATGAAAAAATGTTCACCATCTTTAGTAATAAGAGAAATGCAAATCAAAACTACCCTAAGATTCCATCTCACCCCAATTAGAATGGTGATTATCAAGAATACAAGCAACAATAGGTGTTGGAGAGGATATGGGGAAAAAGGTACACTCATACATTGCTGGTGGGGCTGCTAATTAGTGCAGCCACTCTGAAAAGCACTGTGGAGATTCCTTAGAAAACTTGGAATGGACCTACCATTTGACCCAGCTATCCCACTCCTCGGCCTATACCCAAAGGACTTAAAATCAGCATACTACAGAGATACAGCCACATCAATGTTCATAGCCGCTCAATTCACAATAGCCAGACGATGGAACCAACCTAGATGTCCTTCAATTGATGAATGGATAAATAAACTGTGGTATATAAACACAATGGAATATTACTCAGCTATAAAGAATAATAAAATTATGGCATTTACAGGCAAATGGATGAAATTGGAGAATATCATGCTAAGTGAGATAAGCCAATCTAAAAAATCCAAAAGACGAATGATCTCACTGATAAGGGGATGATGACACTTAATGGGGTGTGGGAGGGGGGAAGAATGGAGGAAGGAGGGATTGTATAGAGGGAAAAGAGAGGTGGGAGGGGTGGGGGTAAGGAAAAAAATAACGGAATGAATCAAACATCATTACCCTATGTAAATGTATGAATATGCAAATGGTATGCTATTACTCCACGTACAAACAGAAACATGTATCCCATTTGTTTACAATAAAAAATAAATTAAAAAATATATATATAAACCGTGCTTCAGATATTGCAGAGGTAAAAGGGCCTAAAGCCTGAGAAAAACAACTTTTTAAGATTCCTTTATTCCTGATTGTTAACATCACCTTGACTTAATATTCCAGGTATAATGGGATAGAAAGAGAATCAAGAAAAGCAAATAAAAAATCATTTTTTTTAACATTATGATTATGGTATACATCCCAGAATCTTCCTCAAAGATGATCACAAGTACATCAGATAAAATAGCATCAGATAAAATCAAAGTGTCCACAAGACAACGACCAAAAGAAGCAAATCCAAGTCAGAAGCTCCATTCGCTGGATCAAAATGTGCCCATACGTTTTTTTCAAGATGGCGGCCTAGAGGGTGGCTGCATTTCATGTTGCTCCAGGACTCTGGATTCAAAAGAGGAGATACTGAGACGCTTGGGACCAACTCAAAGCAGCCGGGTGACTCTCACCCCCTGGGGAGGCATCCCGGATGGGACGGTGGTCCCGGAACGCAGGAAACTTTGTGAAGTAGAACTGCCGGCGAGACGCCCCTCCCCCCGCTGGAGCAGTGAACTCGGACAGCTGGGAGCGCCGTAAAGGAGGCCGCTCGGCACAGCGCTGGGACTCGGAGCAACCACTGGGGCTCCGGCGGCTGCCCAAGGGAAGAGTGGCGAGGAGAGCTGTGTGGACTCAGGACACCGGGGCCTGCGCTGAGGAGGAGGAGGAGGAGCGTGGCCACTTGGATTCGGAGTGACTGCACCAGAGCTACAGGCGGTTGCCAGAGGAGAAGCTGCGCGGCGAGCTGTTTGGACTCAGAACGACGCTTCTGAACCCCGGGGCCTGCCCTGAGGACGAGGAGGAGGAAGAGGAGCGCGGCCGCTTGGATTCGGGGTGACTACACCAGAGCTACAGGCGGTTGCCAGAGAAGGGGCTGCGTGGCGAGCTGTTTGGACTCAGACCACTTCTGAACACCGGGGACTGCCCGGAGGAGGAGGAGGAGGAGGAGGAGGAGCGCGGCGGGTCGTTTGGACTTGCAGTGACTGCATTATCGCTCCAGGCGGCTGCTCAGAGGAGAAGGCGAGTGGTGAGTTGTTTGGACTTAAAGGGACAGCTCCTGAACACAGGGGGGCTGCCGGGAGGAGAAGCGTGGTGGGACGCTTGGTCCTGAGTGGCCGCACCAGAGCTCCGGGCGGTTGCCCAGAGGACCCGTGCTGCAGGTCACGTGGACTCAGAGCCACTCAGAGAGACCGCTCCTGAACACCCGGGGGGTTATCTGGAGAAGGAGGAGGAACGGGGAGGGTCACTTCAACTCGGAGTGATTGATTGCCCAGGGCTACGGGTGGTTGGTGGAGGTGGAGGCACGCAGTGAGTTTCTTGGACTCCTAGTGACCGCACCGGAATACTGGGCGGCTGTCTGGAGGAAGAGGCGTGTGGCGGGTCTCTGGGATTCAGAGCGATTCTACGGGGCCCCATGTGGCTGCTCAGAGGAGGGGCCGCATAGCCAGGCGATTGGGTGCAGAGCAGGGTCCCAGGATCTGGGAGGCTTCTTGGTGGAAGAGCCGCACAGAGACAGGCTTAGGGCGGAGCGAGGGTTCCAGGCCTGCGGGCAGATTCTCTGAGGAAGGGCAGCCTAAGGAGAGTCATCTGCAAAGGGTGAGGCTCCCAGGCCCAGGAGGTAGGGCCGGGCCCCTGGGAACTTTGCACAGGAACGCAGCCCAGCCCAGGTGGTAGCTGTAAATTGAGGGGAACCTCTAGGAGGGAACTGACCAGCGAGACCTCCCCACCGGGTGAGTCTTCCCTGCTGGGTGAGGTTTCCCCAAAAGGACGGTAAAACCAGAGACACAAGCCCAAACAGGCCTTGCCTCAGCCCACGGCCTAAGTCCCCTTTGGATGACCACTGGTCAACAAGTGGAGGCACCTCTGCCCACTAGCAGGGATTATACCCCACCTGAAGGCCACCACTCCTAGAGAAGCAGCTTCCTTGTGGAGCACCGCATTATCAACTTCCTCCAAGACTTCAGCCTACTGAAGGCTAAGGGGGGATATACTAGAAATCTTCAGGGACATTGTAAGTCAATAGAGGAAATCTGCAATATCTCAGCGGTCCTCTGATACCTGAACAATATGAGAAAACAAGGAAAAAAAATGCTACAAACAAATCTAGATGTTACATCAATAAAACCCAATGACAGCATGGCAGAAGAAATGACAGAAAAGGAGTTCAGAATGTACATAATTAAAATGATCAGAGAAGCAAACGATGAGATGAAAGAGCAAATGCAAGCATTGATTGATCGCACCAATCGACAGTTAAAAGAGCAAATACAGGAAGCAAAAGATCATTTCAATAAAGAGTTAGAGATATTGAAAAAAACCAAACAGAAATCCTTGACATGAAGGAAACAATAAACCAAATTAAGAACTCCATAGAAAGCATATCCAATAGGATAGAACACCTGGAAGACAGAACCTCAGACATTGAAGACAAAATATTTAACCTTGAAAACAAAGTTGAACAAACAGAGAAGATGATAAGAAATCATGAACAGAATCTACAAGAACTATGGGATATCATGAAAAGGCCAAATTTAAGAATTATTGGGATTGAGGAAGGCCTAGAAAAACAAGCCAAAGGAATGAACAACCTATTCAATGAAATAATATCAGAAAATTTCCCAAATCTGAAGAATGAAATGGAAAATCAAGTTCAAGAGGCTTATAGGACTCCAAATACACAAAATTACAACAGACCCACACCAAGGCACATTATAATGAAAATACCGAACATACAAAATAAAGACAGACTTTTAAAGGCTGTGAGAGAAAAGAACCAAATTACATTCAGGGGGAAACCAATACGGATATCAGCAGATTTTACAATCCAGACCCTAAAAGCTAGAAGGGCCTGGAACAACATTTTTCAAGCCCTGAAAGAAAATGGATGCCAACCAAGAATCTTATACCCACCAAAACTTACCTTCAAATTTGACGATGAAATAAAATCCTTCCATGATAAACAAAAGCTAAAAGAATTTACAAAAAGAAAGCCAGCATTACAGAACATTCTCAGCAAAATATTCCATGAGGAAGAGGTGAAAAACAAAGAAGCAAATCAGAAAAGGGAGGAATTATCCTAAAGGAATTGTCAAATAAAGGAGGAAACAAGTTGTGTCAAACAAATAAATAAATAAAATTTAAAAAATGAACCAAATGACCGGGAAACCAAATCATATCTCAATAATAACCCTGAATGTTAATGGCCTGAATTCATCAATCAAAAGACATAGACTGGCAGATTGGATTAAAAAGAAAGATCCAACAATATGTTGCCTGCAAGAGACTCACCTCATAGAAAAAGATACCCATAGACTAAAGGTGAAAGGATGGGGAAAAACATACCATGCACATGGACTCAGCAAAAAAGCTGGAGTATCCATCCTCATTTCAGATAATGTGGACTTCAAGCCAAAGTTAGTCAGAAGGGATAAAGAAGGTCATTTCATACTGCTTAAGGGAAGCATAAATCAGCAAGATATAACAATCATAAACATCTATGCCCCAAACAGTGGCTCATCCATGTATGTCAAACAAATCCTTCTCAATTTCAGAAACCAAATAGACCATAACACAATAATACTAGGTGATTTTAACACGCCTCTCTCACCACTGGACAGATCTTCCAGACAAAAATTGAACAAAGAAACCATAGATCTCAATAACACAATCAATAATTTAGACTTAACGGACATTTATAGAATATACCATCCAACCAAGAGCGAATACACTTTCTTCTCAGCAGCACATGGATCCTTCTCTAAAATAGACCATATATTATGCCACAAAGCTAATGTTAGCAAATACAAGAAGATAGAGACACTACCATGTATTCTATCAGATCATAATGGATTGAAGTTAGAAATAAATGAAAGAGTAAAACACAGAAACTATTCCAACATCTGGAGATTAAACAATATGCTATTATATGATGAATGGATAACAGAAGATATTAGGAAGGAAATTAAAAAATTCTTAGAGGTAAATGAGAACAAAGAAACATCATATCAAAATCTCTGGGACAGTATGAAAGCAGTATTTAGAGGGAAATTTATTTCATGGAGCGCATTTAATAAAAGAAGTAAAACTCAACAAATAAACAACCTAACACTACAGCTCAAAGCCCTAGAAAAAGAAGAACAGAACAGCACCAAAAGTAGTAGAAGACAGGAAATAGTTAAACTCAGAGCTGAAATCAATGAAATTGAAACAAAAGAAACAATACAAAAAATTGACAAAATAAATAGTTGGTTCTTCAAAAAAATAAACAAAATTGATAAACCTTTAGCCACACTAACAAAGAGAAGACGAGAGAAAACCCAAATCACTAAGATTCGGAATGAACAAGGAAATATCACAACAGACAGGATTGAAATACAAAACATAATTAGAAGCTATTTTGAAAATCTATACTCCAACAAAATAGAAAATTTTGAAGGCATCAACAGGTTTCTAGAGACATATGAATTGCCTAAACTGAACGAGGAGGACATAAACAATTTAAATAGACCAATTTCAAGTACTGAAATAGAAGAAGTCATCAAAAGCCTACCAACAAAGAAAAGTCCGGGACCAGATGGGTTCTCAGCCGAGTTCTACAAAACCTTTAAAGAAGAGCTCATTCCAATACTTCTCAAAGTATTCCATAAAATAGAAGAGGAGGGAACCCTCCCAAACTCATTCTATGAAGCCAATATCACCCTGATACCTAAACCAGACAGAGACTCATCAAGGAAAGAAAATTTCAGACCAATATCCTTAATGAACATCGATGCAAAAATTCTCAACAAAATTTTAGCAAATCGCATACAAAAACATATTAAAAGATAGTGCACCATGATCAAGTTGGTTTCATCCCAGGGATGCAAGGTTGGTTCAACATCAGGAAATCAATAAACGTAATTCACCATATTAATAGACTTAAAGTCAAGAATCACATGATTATTTCAATAGATGCAGAAAAAGCATTTGATAAAATACAGCACCCCTTCATGCTCAAAACACTAGAAAAAATAGGGATAGTGGGAACATTCCTTATTATTGTAAAGGCCATTTATGCTAAGCCCATGGCTAATATCATTCTAAATGGTGAAAAACTGAAAGCATTCCCCCTAAAAACTGGAACAAGGCAGGGATGCCCTCTTTCACCACTTCTATTCAACATCGTTCTTGAGACTCTGGCCAGAGCAATTAGACAAACCAAAGAGATTAAAGGGATACGAATTGGAAAAGAAGAACTCAAACTATCCCTGTTCGCTGATGACATGATTATATATTTAGAGGAACCTGGAAATTCCACCAGAAAACTCTTAGAAGTCATAAGTGATTTCAGTAAAGTAGCAGGTTACAAGATCAATGCCCATAAATCCAACGCATTTTTATACATAAGTGATGAATCTTCAGAAAGAGAAATTAGGAAAACTACCCCATTCAAAATAGCCTCGGAAAAAATAAAATACTTGGGAATCAATCTCACAAAAGAGGTGAAAGACCTCTACAATGAGAACTATACAACACTAAAGAAAGAAATTAAAGAACACCTTAGAAGATGGAAAGATCTTCCATGTTCTTGGATAGGAAGAATTAATATTGTCAAAATGGCCATACTACCTGAAGTGCTATACAAATTCAATGCAATTCCAATTAAAATCCCAATGACGTACCTTACAGAAATAGAGCAGGCAATTATGAAATTCATCTGGAAGAATAAGAAACCCAGAATAGCTAAAGCAATCCTTAGCAGGAAGAGTGAAACAGGGGGTATTGCAATACCAGATCTTCAACTCTACTACAAAGCAATAGTAACAAAAACGGCATGGTATTGGTACCAAAATAGAAAGGTAGATCAATGGTACAGAATAGAGGACACGGACACAAACCCAAATAAATACAATTTTCTCATACTAGACAAAGGGGCCAAAAATATGCAATGGAGAAAAGATAGCCTCTTTAACAAATGGTGCTGGGAGAATTGGAAATCCATATGCAACAGAATGAAACTAAACCCCTATCTCTCACCATGCACGAAACTAAACTCAAAATGGATTAAGGACCTCGGAATCAGACCAGAGACCCTGCAGATTATAGAAGAAAAAGTAGGTCCAAATCTTCACCTTGTTGGTCTAGGACCAGACTTCCTTAACAGGACTCCCATAGCACAAGAAATAAAAGCTAGAATCAACCACTGGGATAGATTCAAACTAAAAAGCTTTCTCTCAGCAAAGGAAACTATCAGCAATGCGAAGAAAGAGCCTACAGAATGGGAGAATATCTTTGCCAATCATACTTCAGATAGAGCACTAATCTCCAGAATATATAAAGAACTCAAAAAACTTTACTCCAAGAATTCAAATAATCCAGTCGACAAATGGGCTAAGGAAATGAATAGACACTTCACAGAAGAAGATCTACAAGCAATCAACAAACATATGGAAAAATGTTCAACATCTCTAGTAATAAGAGAAATGCAAATCAAAACCACCCTAAGATTCCATCTCACCCCAATTAGAATGGCGATTATCAAGAATACGAGCAACAACAGGTGTTGGCGAGGATGTGGGGAGAAAGGTACACTCATACATTGCTGGTGGGGTTGCAAATTAGTGCAGCCACTCTGGAAAGCAGTGTGGAGATTCCTTAGAAAACTTGGAATGGACCCGCCATTTGACCCATCTATCCCACTCCTTGGCCTATACCCAAAGGACTTAAAATCAGCATACTACAGAGACACAGCCACATCAATGTTCAATTCACAATAGCCAGACTGTGGAACCAACCTAGATGCCCTTCAATTGATGAGTGGATAAAGAAACTGTGGTATATATATACAATGGAATATTACTCAGCCATAAAGAATGATAAAATTATGGCATTTGCAGGCAAATGGATGAAATTGGAGAATATCATGCTAAGTGAGATAAGCCAATATCAAAAAGCCAAAGGACGAATGATATCGCTAATAAGTGGAGGATGACATATAATGGGGGGGAGGGAAGGGTTAGTGTTAGGGTTAGAGTTAGGGTTAGGGAGGAGGGCAAGTATGGAGGAAGGAAGTACTGTATAGAGGGTAAAGAGGGGTGGGAGGGGTAGGGGGAAGGGAAAAAATAACAGAATGAATCAAACAACATTACTCTATGTAAATTTAGGATTACACAAATGGTATGCCTTTACGCCATGTACAAACAGAGAAACAACATGTATCCCATTTGTTTACAATAAAAAAAAAAAAAAAAAAAAAAAAAAAAAACAGATTCACCCGAGGCTACATCTAGGAACAATTGCTGGAATGTCAAACACTAATAAAGTACTAAAAACTCCAAAAAAAAAAAAAAAATGTGCCCATACATATCAACAACTTCACCAACATCCCTAAATCTCTTCCCTGCAGGACACAACATGGTAAATTCAGGAATAACTAGAGCCGATTCTCATCCTGTACACACTTAAATTACCTTTAAAATATCTTAGTCTGCTGGGTGCAGTGGTGCATGCCTATAATCCCAGTGGCTCAGGAAGCTGAGTCAGGAGGATCGTGAGTTCAAAGCCAGGCACGGCAACAGTAACATGCTAAGCAACTCAGTGAGACCCTATCTCTAAATAAAATACAAAATACAGCTGAGGATGTGGCTCAGTGGTTGAGCACCCCTGCGTTCAATTCCTGGTACCAAAAAAAAAGAAAGAAAGAAAGAATCTTAGTCTCTTCCTCATAGTTTTACCAGGGATAGATGCTATTATAAAAGGTCATATTTGTCCAAGTTGATTTTCCACAAATTCTCATGAGGTCACATACACACATATTCCTAAATTTGAAATAAAAGCTTAATTCCTTAAAGCAGAAAACTGTAATGTGAATGCAAATTATTATCCCACAACAATAGAAAGGACACATGGATCCCACTCAAAAAAGTCTCACATTTCATCATTAGTAAGTGTCATCCTCAATAAAATTGCTTGACATTTCTATTTTAGTAACCTCTCTCCACAGCTCTTAAAATTTTAATACTTTAAAAGACACTCTTCAACAAAACTTGGTAACAAATTTCCAAGTATACCAAAAGTGACATCATCACAAAACTATGAAAGAAAGCAGAGATTTTTACCAGTAAGTCATTTCAGAAAGTTTAAGTGTTAGGGTTTGGATGTCAAGGTATCCCCCCAAAGCTCATATGTGAAACAAGGCAAGAAGCTTCAGAGGAGAAATGATTGGATTGTGAGTCTTAACCTAATCTGTGAATTAATCCCCTATTAGGAATTAACTGAGTAATTAACTGAGTGGCAACTGAAGTGGTAGGATGTGGTTGAAGGAGGTGGGAATTTGGGGTGTGGCTTTGGGTTATATATTTATATCTGGCAAGTGGAGACCTCTTTCTCTGCTTCCTGATCATTATGTGAGCTACTTCCCTCTGCCACACTCTTCTGCCATGATGTTCAGTCTCACCTTGAGCCCAGATGAACGGAGTCTGCAGTTTATGGATTGAGACCTTAGAAACCATGAGCCTCCAAATACACTTTTCCTTCTCTACAATTGTGCTGGTCGCTACTTTTAGTGGCATCGACAAAAAAGTTGACTAAAACACTTAATGAAAGCCCTCAACCTGATCATAATAAAGAATATTACATTGGGGAGTGTAGCAATACATCTGAGTGCAACTATTATTTAATATTCATTTTCTACTTTAACTGAAAACTTTCTAGTCAAATAATTATAAGAACTGTAGTTTGGCTACAAGACAACACAAAATTTGAATATTATATAACTTTGAAATTTTACATGGAGAGAACAAACTGGCATTTGTTCTTTTGTTTTAAAAAGGGGGGATTATATTCAGATTTAGATGCTAGTTTCCCCAACCACACATACATTTTATTCTAAATTCCATTGGGTTCCCAAAGCAACTGGTCATGTGCAGTCATACAATTTGTCAATCAGTTTGTTTTTCTACAATAATACCCTTTCAACAAACTGGCTGAACCTCCCATTACCAAAATTTTGTACACTAACAAAGAAATCACTACTGTAATTTTAAACTTATAGAAACATTCTCAGCCTAAGGAATCCAAAAGTACTATAAACTTAAATTTCTTCTCTAATCATTGAATTTCATTTTTCTAAAATCAGATATAAAATTTCTCTTGATAATCAAGGCTAAAATGTCATAATTGTAAAATATATGCCCTCCAAAATGTTCTAATTGTTCTACAACTTCTCCAAATAGATAAAAGACATGAAGAGAATGTGGATAAATGTAAGAGCTATCAACCCTACCATGGAGTTTTAAAATAAACAAACTGATGAAAGTTACATTATCATAATCTATTTAAATAATGAAGAGAAGAGACAATGCTGAAGTCCTACTCCCTCTAAGGTTGTCCAGCTCAATCCAGGAACAGAGGAACGCCTAAAAGCTGGTCTGTCTCCCTAAAACCTGAACTTCTGAAAACAAGTTATTCACAGTTTTTCTTCATTGTTAATTAGGTAATTTTACATTTCTTTGTGTTTTCTGGAATAGAGAGTGAAACAGGATAAATTAACATGATAAAATGTAGAAATGTCAAAATGATGCCAATTAGTATGGTAGCAGGTTTTCTTAAGATTCAAAAATAATTTGTAAGTTGGGTTTTTAAAAATCCACATTATTTTAAGTGAATGTCTAAATCTTTCAATTTATTTCCTGAGGAACTTAAGATCAGCTTGTCAACACAAAAAAGGTTTTTCCCCCAACGCTTTCCAAGATTTCCAGTATCTGATCTTTACCAGAAAGCCTACTTAATGGCAGCCAATTTGCAAACATCAAATTTAAGATTACAGCTTGAGTAAAACAAGAGGAAAGAAATTAAAGTTCACTTCAAGGATTTACGTTGGCATAGAATGAATAGACTACTTAAGAAAGGCTGACACGGAGGGCTCTGTTCTGCCATCACTCACGGCTGCGTGCACCAGTTCTCACATCACTTTAATCAAGAGACAGGCATGAGGACTCTATCATTTAGAGTACACAAATTCATTACTCCTTTGTGAAAGTTTGTCGACTTGGTTCATGTCATATATTTGCAAACTAAGTATGTGTTGCACTAAGAGGCAAGAGCAAAGAAACGAGAATAACAGCTTTTTAAGTTTATATTTTCATGGAACAAGAAAACAACTGCTAAAGTCAATTTTAGTCACTAGATCTTCAAGCTTTCTGGAGAATGTGACAGAGAACCTTACTGTCTCATAAAGAATTAAACATATTTTAACATTATAAGTTACTCCACAAATAAGCTACAAATGAAAGCACCTGAATTAACTGTCTAAATAACTTTTAATAACAAAAATAATATTTCTATTATACAGATAATCCAATAAATATCCATATCCATTAGTAAATGTAGTCATTTTGTCCCTGACTTATGGAAAATAAGAAGGCCAATAAGAAACAAAAAAAAAATTATTCAATTGTGTAATAATTGTAATAAATTACAAATCAATTTTATTAAACCAATTTGACATAAATTTGTTCAAGAAAAATTACGTTTTTCCAATTCTTCTTTTTCTTGACCACAGAATTTCCTTATTCTTAAAATTTTATATTTGCTAGCCTTACAAGAAAATGTAATAACAAAAACAGTAACCATTAAAGATTTGTTCAAAAAATTACTTCTTCCTCTTAATGGCAATAAAGAATCTGAGAGAGGAACCAATGTTTTTGGCTTCTGTGAAAATGCTTTAGGAAAAATCTGACAAAAATCTGTTTGAAGAAAATAATTTTCATCTGTCCTAACCCAAATATTTTTTCTATTCAAATATTTCCAACACATCCACACATTTAATGTAAAGAGACTGATGAAAATCTATCGTATTTGACCATTAACTATTTGCCAGAACTGTACCAAATGCATTACAAATATATTAATTCTCATAGCAAAGGTTAGCCTGTTTTACATACAGGGAACCAAGGTACTAAGAGGCTAAACAATTTACTCATAGGCACACAATCAGTGACAGAGCTGAGATTCAAACCCAGATAATCTGGTACCACATCTGATTTCTGAATCACTATATGACATGATGTATAAAGTACACCTGGTATCTGGCACAGTGATTACACCCAGTAGATACTATATAAAAGTCCAACTATTATTATAATATTTATCTCTTCTTACTTACTTTGTGATAATTCTGGATTTCCTTTCAGATTCATCATTTTTGGAATTGAAGGACCATACACATCTACATCTAACAAACCAATGGCCTTTGACTGTAAGAAAACAGAATTTACCATAAGATTATTCCCATTCTTCCATCAAAAATAAAGTACACAGTAATAAGTCAGGCTACTGAAAAGAAAATTTGTAAAATATTCCAAAATCATAACCTAAACCTTCAAAGCAACACTAAGTGAAAGCATAAATTGCTCAGGGTAAATTCTTTTTTATTTACTAATATCTTCTGCATAACTGACAAGAAAAATCCACTCCACATGCTTTATGTTTCGTAGCTTGGGTCTCCCATCCACTACACACGCTTTATGTAGTTTAGGTCTCTCATACAATCACAAGACGACTAAGAACTTATGATCTAAACATGATTCTGAGAACTAACAAGTAATATGCAAACAAAGCTAAAATAATGATTTACTATGGCAAACAAAACCACAAGATGTAGTATTAACTTTTGGAAAGTACACCAGAGAATACAAAATGAAAAAAGATTATGGAAATAAGAACTTCCCAAAATAAGTGAGAAATTTCTAATGCAGATCTGGCATAAAAGATCTGGCTAGCAAGGATACTGGCAGACATAACGGACAACCTCTTACATATAAGTATCAGTCAAACATCCTAGGTCTTCTGGAGGATTCATAAACAACTAAAAACTGTTTTCTTTGATAACATATCCAGGTGCCAAAGGGAAGAATATCTTCACTGGTCTCTGCTAATCAGTAATTAGTCAAGGAACAGAAAACAAAATTCATTATTCCCAAATAATTATCTCTTGTTTTCCCTCTCCCCCAAATCAATCTATTATTAGTTTTTCTCAAAAGAAAGCATAATGCTAAAACTATTTTTACCAAGACTCACAATTCTTCTTCCACTCTCCACATATCCTGCCAAGATAAAACTCTCAAATTTTTTTAAAAAATTTTACTGGGGCAAAATAATTATACAGAATAGAGAATTTAATTGTGGCATATTTATATAAACATATAATTTGATAATCAATTCCCCTTGCCCACTTTTCCTCTCCCTAGCTCCCTCCTTCCCTTAGTCTACCCTAAAGGTCTCTCTCCTATTTTCATGAGATCCCCCACCCGCTCACACCCCCCCCCCTGTTTTTTTCCTTTCTTCTCTCTAGTTTCCACACATGAGAGAAACATATGGCACTTTTCTGAATCTGGTTTATTTCACTTAATACTCCCCAGTTCCATCCATTTTCCTGCAAATAACATAATTTCATTCTTTTTTTGGCTGAATAAAACTCCATTGTGTATATATACTACATTTTCTTTATTCATTCATCTGCTGACAGACACTTAGGTTGTCCATAACTTAGCTATTGTGAATTGTGCTGCAATAAATGTATCATACATTTAGAGATACACGTTATCTCTAAAATATGTCTTTAGTTCTTTTGGATAGATATTAAGGAGTGGTATATATAGCTGGATCATTGTGAGTTTCATTTTTAGTTTTCTGAGGAACCTCCATTCTGATGTCCATAGTAGCTATACTAACTTACATTCCCACCAACAGTGTACAGAGGTTCCCTTTTCCTGCATCCTTTGCCAGCATTTATTGCTATTTGTGTTCTTGATGACTGTCACTCTGAATAGAATGAGATGAAATCTCAATGTAGTTTTTGATTTGCATTTTCCTGACGGCGGGTGATGTTGAACTTTTTTTATATAATTGGGCCTGTGTGGGTTTGTCAGGATGAACCCAACTACCATTAAGCTCTAACAAAAAATAATAGTAATTCTTGGCCATTTGTACTTCTTTTTAAAAAAATATTTTCAGTTGTAGATGGACACACTATCTTTATTTTATTTTTTTAATGTGGTGCTGAGAATCAAACCCAGTGCCCCACATGTGCCAGGCAAGTTCTCCATCACTGAGCCACAACCCCAGGCCCTATTTGTACTTCTTTTGAGAAGTATGTTTAGTTCATTTCTCAGCAAATTTTTTTTAAACTGAAACAATCCCTTTTCTTCCATGTTCTATCTACCTATTTACAGGCACAAAACTGCTTTTTAAACTTTATTGTCTCGTCCTTATAAATACATAAAATAAGGTAAATTCAACACTTAACATTTCTAACTTTATGCTGATACAACTTGCAATTCTAAAAAAAAATAAAAATAAAAAAATAAATAGTTTCCCTATGTGACTTAGTGTCCTCATAGGGAAAAAATAGGACTAAAACTTGTCTATATCAAAATCTTGGCTCACTATAAAATAAATGAGAAAATAATAAATAAACTGATTAAGGATGGCAGTTTATAAAATTTAGGTCTAATGCCTTTAGATATTAGCTTTAAAAAGGTCAGAACATCCTATGAGAAATTCTGACATATTTAATAAACAAGAGAATTGGATTAAAATAGAATAAATTTACTGTGAATAATAAGATTTCAAATGAGGAACCTACCTAAAACCTTTTTAAAATATGACTAATTGTTAATCTATTATCTAAGGGTCTACTGATGGTGTATCAACCTAGATTTTTGTCTCTATCCTGTATGTTTTCTGTGATACCTACAACTAAAAACTACCATAAAATAATAATAAATACTAATAGAAACAAAAGTATTTTAAGATTATTTTTCTTTCTTCTCTTATTTATACAATGTTGATTTTACAGTAACTTGAAGGGGTTAGGTCCAGAGTGTAACACTGCTCTTCTAACAATAGCTATCAAGCAAAATAACTTAGCCTTTTAAGTTTATGTTTTTACAAAATAATAACCAAGAGTTCTAACATGACTGTCAATTTCATCATCACTAGATCTTCAAGTTTCCTTTAAAATCGTATGGATGATATATCATCTATCCTGCCTTCTAGAAGAAACAGACCTGCCTAAAAGTGAACCTTTGGTACCATAGTTCAAGAAAAAACTAAATATCTGCCCTAACATTTACTATGATAGGAGTGGATTTTACGTATACTACCCAGATAGCGGCCAATATACATTATCATACAAAAATAAAGAAGGAGAGGGAGACCACAAGATTTTGGAGTTCCTCTGCTTCCTAGAAAAGGGAAATAATAAAAATAGAGAATATTCTGTTTGAGGCTCTCTGCATATTCTCTCTAGGAATAATCCCCAAATTTAGTCCCAATGCTTCTGTATATCAAAAAGGAGGGCTGGGGTCATGGCTCAGTGGCAGAGTGCTCACTTAGCACGTGTGAAGCCCTGGGTTCAATTCTCAGCATAAATTAAAAAACAAATAAAATTAACTTTAATTATTAAAATTAAATCAAATTTAAAATAAACAAAAATAAAGGTATAAAAAAAGGAAACAGGAAGAAAATATGAAGATGGGAAGGAGGAGAGGAGAGGTAAGAAAGAAGGAAGACAGAATGAAGGGAAATTAATCAGTGAGGTTATATCAAGACCCTGGATAAACTGGGCTCCTACAACTAACTTGGACAAATCAGAAACTAAAAACATACCACTTTAAATCACCCAAACACCAAGACTTTCCCTGATTATATCTCATTGCTTGAATTCTTTCTGGGTGTCAGACACTAATCTAAACATTCTATTTACACTTCCTATTTACTCCTTACAGCAACATTGCAAGATGGCATTAAACCTACTTGTGGATGAACAAGCTAGAAATTAACACTCATAATAACTATGCTTTGTTTTATGTATTCTTCCTTAGGATGCAGCCGAATGGGGAATTAAACATGAAAATACTAAACTTTTTAACCCCCACCAGAACTTTAATGCAACCTGACTACAAAAGACCTAAATATAGAGCAAAAAGTTTCTTAAAGAACCAACTAATAAATATTTCAAGTCTTGAAGCTCATATGATATCTATGGCAACTACACAATGCCACCACCGTAGCATCAGAGCAGCTAAAAACAAAAATAAATGAATCAGCATGGGTGTGTTCCAAAAAACCTTTACAAAAATAGGCAGAATTTGATCCACAGGTCACGGTTTGTCGACACACAAATTAAAGAACAAACTTGTCATGACCAAGTTATTCAATTACCCAAAAATGTAGTTGTAGTTGTAGTTTTGGTAGATCCAAAAGTGGGAGGGTGCACTCATCTCTTTTAGTGTCAAAGGAACTATCTCAGTAAAAATTTACTTCCTCATCCTTAACTGGATAATTTTTTAAAATAAGTAATGGCACACTTTTCAGACCATTTCCCAGGAACCAAGTTATGTTTTGCTTAGATTTTATATATCATAAATAAAATCATCATCCAAAGTCTATGTTGATTAAACATACTGTACTTAAAATTGGCACAGCTGAATGTGAGTGTGATCTGGCTGCAACATCTGTCACCCCATTGATTGACAGGGTTGATTCACCTGGTCTGGTTGGCTAGGCAGGAGTCCCCTTCCTCCCTCTCACTCCCTGTGTGTTCATCCTGAAGCAGTGCGCTAGGTCTAGGAGGATGAAGACCTTCCCTGATAAAGGAGAACCATTCTTTGGTTGGAGTAGCTGCACTCTCCTGCTAGAAGTTCCAAACGAGGTATCAAAAACTGGCACAACTACAGGACCAGTACAATTACATTGCTATAAAAATAAGCTTAAATAGATTTTCAAGTCTAGAATTCAATCATGTTCAGAAGCTACCAAATGCACTTCATTTATTCTTCATAATTTACTCCATTATTTTTATTTTTTAAAGGCACAACTTGCCTTCTCTTTTTTTTTTTTTTTTTTAGTTCTTGATAGACCTTTATTTTATTCATTTATTTATATATGGTGCTGAGAATAGAACCCAGTGCCTCACATATGCTAGGCAAGTGCTCTACCACTGAGCCATAACCCCAGACTATTCCATTATTTTTAAATAAGTGTCCATTTTAAATGTATAAACAGTCTTTCTATTTAAACTTCCAAACAGTTTTACACTATAAGGAAAATAAATGTAAAAGGTAGAAGACTATAAATAAATGTATGCAGCTGAGTGTTTAGCTAAGTTTTATGAATCCTTTCCACATCACTCTTCCCATAGTAATTATATTTAGTCAAGAAAGTTCCAATTATGTTTTTTTATCTTTAATTTCAGCCAGGCTCAAAAGAATAATCACCACAAAAGACTTAAAAACACACAACAAATAAAAGAAAATTATTATTAGCAAAAATAACTGTAAATTTACTATTATAAAATGTGACTGTCATCTTTAATGACATCATAAACATAGCCTAATATGTTGGTGTCTAACAATATGCTCTTTTTCTGACTCCCCTGCAGTACTCAAAACCCAACAGATGACATAAAACAAGACAGATCAAACTCTAAGATACTATTTAGAGTTTTGGATTTGTCTCTTTATAATTTATAACACCCTGTGAAAGCTATAAAAGGTGGCAGAATTATTCAGAGTGATTATACTGTTTCATTACTACTGCATGAAAGCTGCAATTTGAGAGCCTACAAGTCTTACTTTTTTGTGTCAGATTTCAAAGGAACCAACAACAGTTTTGATACTGCTTTGTTCTTCCAACAGAATTTACCCTCAAGAAGACTATAAAGCTTCATGACATGTTCCTTTTATCCCTGTCGTCTGCTAATAGAACCCATCAAAACAACATCTTAGAGCACTCCCACCCAATTATTTCTAAATAAATATTCCTTTAAGACCTACCTAAAGGCTGTCCTTTCCATAGAAATATCCAGATACGACTCCCATAAGTCCCCATACATTATATTCTATTTAATCTTGGACTGGCAATTGGTATTTATTCAATTTTGAGTTGATTCAAGACTTTCTTCTCTTTATTCCTATCTTTATGTCAAGCTGTCATTCATAAGAATTTCATTCTCGTAGTACAGAAAAACATGTTTCCTAATTCTATTAGCTAGGATTAAATAAGGATCTGATTGTCAAAAGAACTAATGGTTGAACAAAGTGATAAGAGAACAATTTCCTACTGTTTATCAAAGGACTGTCTAAGTCTTCAAGTTCACTCAGGAAAGAAAAAAGAACAAGGGCAGCATAAAGGGAAAAGTTCACCAGTCTGGCTGTAGCACAACTACAGATGAGCCCATGAAAAGTACTCAAAAAGAATAAATGGAAGATGGGGCTGGGGTTGTGGCTCAGGGGTAGAGAACTTGCCTGGCATGTGTGAGGCCCTGGGTTCAATACTAAGCACGACATATAAATAAGTAAAATAAAAGATCCATTGACAACTAAAAACTATTTTTCTTAAAAAATACACTTCAAAAAATAAATAAATGGAAGAAAAATAATAGATGTTAAGTTAAAGATTTTATTTTAGAGCATAAAGAGGTCATTTAGTCTTCTGTTCACTTTTGAGTGATAAAGAAACAGTGCACCCAGGACCCAACTCCTTCCCCACTTACCATAAACCATAAACCCTGAACACTAACAATCATCAGTCACTTTTCTTTATTTCCTATGTCATCACCTATTCTCCACCATTCACTCCAATCCAGACACACTGCCTCTCTGCAGTTTCTTAAACACACCAGGTATACTACTGCCTTAGGACTCTGCAGTTGCTATTGGTCTCGCCTGGAATTCAACAACCATCCACCCAACCCTTCCACCTTTGATTTCATTGCCATATCCACCTGGTGTCTCTCTCACTTCCTTCAAGAATTAAACATGATCATGTAATAAGGCTTCACTGGCCACTCTAAAATTGCAATTCCCTCCACACTACATTAAGACATCTCCTATTCTCCTTCCCAATTTTTCCTTCTTCTTAGTATCTATATCAGTATTCAACATACTATACATTTGTTTGTTTACTGTTTCTCCCACTAAAATGTAAATTTCAGGAAGGTAAGGGGTTTATATGTTTTGTTCACTACTATATACACAGAACCTAAAATAGTAAGCACTTATGATCCCCTAAAAATTCTGATTCATTAGGTTTGAGCTGGGATCCAACAAAATGTATGTGCAAAGCTCTAGGATATAAGATGACCAGAATGTAAAAAACAGAAATGTAGATAATATAAGAAAGACATGACAATTTTCTATAAGAGCCTAAGTCTTGGGACCAGCAAAATCACAGCAATAATAATATACACTTATCAAAAATAACTTTGATGAGATTCTCTTTTAAATGATGTTTTTAAAAAAACGTAATGAACATTCTGTCATATGAGTGAATAGTCAATAAACCTGCATAAAACCTACATATTCAAAATATTACTCATTGTTTATCTGCAATTCAAATTTAAAAGGCATTCTATATTTTTATTTGCTAAATCTAGAAATGCTATCCCAGCATCTCTTCTCAACAGAGCAGCCAGAATGATTCAGTTAAAACATAAGTCAGATTATGTTATTCTACTCAACACCCTTCATTACCACCACTCCCCCGTCTCATTCATGTAAAAGCCAAAGTCCTCACAACTACTCACCACTAGATACCAGATCATCTAGCCAGTTTCCCACCAACTTCCTGCCTCCTAATTGTATTAATTGTCAACATCTATTACTCCATTCTGCTTCTCCCTCCAGAAGCCACATTGGCCTTCTTACTACTGAATAGTAAGCTAGGCATCTTCCTACTTACTGGACTTTGTATTAGCCATTTCCTCTAACACACTCTTCCCCTAGATAGTCACACTGCATATTCTCACCTCCTTCAAGTCTCTGCTCAAATGTCATCTTTTCAATAGAGCTTACCCTATTTTAAATTATAAACCCATTCTCAAGCACTCCCTTCTCTTTATTCTAGACTAACTATCACCTTCTGACATACTATTTAACTTAATTATGATATAAATTATCTATTTGATTAAGTTTCATAAGGGCAGGAATATTCCCAAGCACCTAGAATAATAAGAAGTACATAATATTTGCTGAATGAATGAATGAATTAACAAACTACCACTGTTCCTCTGCAGAATATCAGGATTGGTTACTACATGATGCCTACGGCTCCTTTTAAGCTTCATCTTTCTATGATTTCATGAAATTGTCTCTCCTGATTACTTCCATACTAATACATGAAGTCATAGGACTCAGATAACATATATAGCTTAAAAATATTCTGGTATTAAGAAGGAGGTCATAAGTTTTCTTGCAGAAAATCTTATATAATAAATTTCCATTTCTCTATTGACCTCAACTCCAGAAAAATGGAACTTCATGGAAGAAAATCTAATGCAAAAAATGGTTATGGTGGGATACTATATAAAATGTGATAGACTAGATACATTGTTTAAAAGTTTTAAAATTAAAGCCATAACATGGCATGAAAAGTTAATTAAAGCTGGAGATGCAGTTCAGTGGTAGAGAGCTTACCCAGTGTATGCAAGGCTCTACTGAGCTTGATCCCCAGTATTGCAATAGGGTTTCAAATATGAAAGAGATACACAGAAGTTTTGTTTGGCTTTTTTGTGTGTGTTTTCCTTTCCAAGGCAGGATATACAACAATAAGAAGAAATCTAGTTTTGTACTTGGAATGGAACCACCATTTGACCCAGTTATCCCACTCCTCCACATTTTCATTTAGGAAGTAACAGAGAGAAATAAATTGGACTAAAATACCTAAGATTAAGGAAAGAAGAGCCTTAAATCCTTGACCTGTATACATTAAAAAAAAAAAGTCTTAACATCCTTAGTAAAGTTTTCATACACAGAGAAAATTAGAAAGCTTTTCATCACCATGAAAATGTTACAAAAATGCAGAAAAGGATGCTTATAGACACTAAGTCCTAAAAAAGCAGTCATCTTCAATTAGTCTTTGTGTTGCCTGAATCAAAGTCTGGGAACCTAGAACTCTAACTAAACCAGAACCTTTCCCAAACCACAAAGTACTATAGCAAAGGTATTGGAGAACCAACATTAACTCCTTAAGAATGTCCTTAACTAAACTGCAAAGCAAAAGAATTGGATTTACTATTAGCAAATCTTGTGAAGAAAACAGGAATCAGCTATTAACAGAGCACTTTGTCTAACCTCCAGACTCAAAAGCTCGGCAGCTAAGGAGTTGATTTTGAAACACATCACCCCATATGCTCTACTCTTATCCTCTCAGTGATCCTTCCAACATTGCCTTGCTCTTTATTCCTCAAGGAGATGGGATAGGGGGAAATAATTTACTGAAGAAAAAAGTCAGGTACAGTGGCACATGCTCAGGAGGTTGAGGCAGGAGGATCATAAGTACAAGGCCAGTCTCATCAACCTAGCAAAGCCCTAAGCAACTTAGTGAGACCCTATATGTAATTAATGAAAGGAAATTAAGGAAAAATATATTAAATGTAAAATTAGGGTAACTGTTCTCTTTCTAACTCAGAAGCAAATTCTGCAACTTCTTTGAACAAAGTGACAGAATGAATTACTGGCAGCAAGCTGCACTTTACCAAAAGAAATTCAAAATGTAAGCCAAAGGATCCTGAGGAGGAAACAACCAGTCAATAGGTTCTTAAGAGCTATTCAAAACAAAATTGGTATTGCTTCTAACTGCAAACCTCAAGGTATGTTGTGCATAACACATTCTACCTAAAAATATACAGAAAACACAGGGGGGAAAGCCTTGTGGTGCTTTTTACCTACAAGATTATCTCAACACAGTATTTTATTGTATTGTATTAGGTAACTGTGGTGTGTGAATCTATGTTATTGTAAAAAGGAAGAGCAAGTAATGAAAAATTCCTAATAGAAGACTGGCTTTAGGATCTAGTTTAACACTTTTTCATGCCTCCATTATACATGTATTTTTAAAAATTTACCCTTTATTTTAATATTTGATGTTAAGATCCTTATTCAGAACATTGACTTATTCTTATAAAAGATACATATCTCAAGTCAATACTACATCATATGTTAGTGGTTTTCAATTAGTAAATGTAACTGCTTTTATTTTATATAAAACACGAGAACTTTGAAGATCTTGGTTATCTACTTAATCACAGATTGCATTAAATCATGAGTGAAATAAGCAATTGTACTGTTCAAACATAAACATAACTATACCGCTATATCAAATTAAAAATAAAGTTGAAAAACTATGAAAATTCCCAAGGTACCAATGTAATTACTACTTACAAAATGATGCTATAAAAATATCATTACCTAAGTTCAGGTAAATTACAATTATATAATTAACTTCAATTAAAATGTTCTTGCAATATACAGATGCAATATTTTAAATTAAGGAAAAATTGCAGAACCTTCAAAAATATTAACACCTTACTCAAAGTTCAAAAATAGTTAACCCATTAATTATTTTGCCAAGTAGTAAAAATGTTTTTTTGATAAATGAAAATCAATTCTACTTAGTACCATATGAATCACTCAGTGATTACTATTTTTAGAGGTTTTTTTAAAATAACATATTAAAGACATAATAGAATGAAGGAAGAAGCAAACAAGGATTCGTATCACTAATAGATGCCTGATTATGGACAAATTATAACCTAATCAACCTCAGTTTTCTTATCTGTAAAATAAAGATTAAGAACATATCCTGCTTAAAAACAATAATAAAGACATTTCCAGACCAAAAAATAGATAAATAAAAGAAAGAGAGAGAGTTCTTTATGGGATTTTTGTGAAGATTATAAACCAGTGTAAATTTGTGAAACTCAAAGAATATTTATCTGTTACCCTGAACTATGTGCCAGACACTTTCTAAACTCTTTGTTTATGATAATTATTTGATCTTCAAAACAATCCTTTGGGGTGGGACTACAATAACACTCAATGAAGAAACCAAGGCACACAAGGTTAGAAATCTCCCAAGTAAGGAACTGCTTAAGGATAGCTCCCCGCCATCTTTCCTCTTTTGTTTTCTCTCTCCAACTCGCCTTCTCTCTCCTCCTCACCTTTCACACTCTCTCTCACAAGCGCCCTTTCTTTTCCTCTCTTTTCCTCCCATTTTCTCTCTTACCCTGCAGGAAGACACACTATTTGCTTAATAAACTACCTTATGTGGAAAAAAAAAGAAAGAAAGAAATCTCCCAGTATGGATGGCTCTAAGTGTGAGAAATGGGAAATGAACCCAGGCAATGTGCCATCAGAGTCTGCAAGAAACAACTACAACATGCTGCTCCAAAGAGGCAAGTGAAGTCAATTCCTAGCACAAAGTAAGGACGTAATGTTAGTGACTTACTTCTTTCCACCAGCATCTCTGTATGCATTGAAAGAGGAAAAATAAACATTCATTCTCACCAAGTGGTTTTTTACTACACAAAACCACCATCCAAAATTACATCTCAATTAACAACCCAGGTAACCTCATAACATAAACTTTGAGATTAACAAAATAATCCTTAATGTGCACTTAATACTTTTATCTGAATTGATATTGCCTTTTTGTTTGTTCAAGAACAAAAAATCATGTCCAGTATAAGGTTTAATATGAGATCACTGTGAAAAATATCCTCTATTAAATAAGTAACATATTTCACAGAAATTGGATTTAGAGATTTTGGTATATTAGCCAATTTTTTAAGTTATATAAATTACACAGAACAGACACAGCCAAAAAAGCAGTTAAGAAAATATGATCAAAAAAAAAAAAAAAAGAAAAGATGATCAAGACTAAAAGACATCTGGCTGTGTCAAAAGGGAATCAGCTATTGATTAACATGGATACTATGCAGCAAAAGAAGTGATTTATTATATTCTGCTTTTGTTGTTGTTGTTGTTGTAGTTGTACAGAAATCTGTGTTTCTGTGCTAAATCAAATACTCACTACTTATTATAGGCTATCATACATAATGTTATGAACTAAACCCTAACCACTAGTGCCAGGCATCCTTACAGTGTTACATGTATAATATCTCTATATTTCCCACAAAAGCTCTATAAAGTAGCTGTTATTTTTACTATTACACATTTCCACAGATGAGGAACCTGAGCTCTGAGAGGTGAAATGCCTTACCCAAGTTCATACAGTTAAGTGACAAATTAGGATGTAAATTTAGGTTTGCCTAAATCCAAAGCCCACACTTTTCCTACCAAGAGTGCCCAAACCTAGCTAGCTGTATATCAGAATCACCTGGGAAGCTTGTTAGCAAAATTGATGGTCAAATCCCAGACCTAAAAATATCAATTCCCAGAGTCTGATTTATTTAACAAGCTCCCAAGTGATTCTTAAGCAGCAAGTTGGCACCGGTCCTGGGAGTAGCATTTAAAAGCCACTGTACTACTTTCAAATGCCTCCTCCATTTTCATGATTTGAAAGTGGGAATATAAGGTATGAGGGATAGAGCTTTAGAGTCAAGTGAGTAAGTGATTCAAGTAAGAGAGTAAGGATGCAATTCAATTTCAGATTGGAAAATGCATTTTGGTAAATGGCATTACCTTCTTTTCATTCACCACCTAAACCTGGAGTCATTTTTAATGCCTCCTTCCCTTATAATCTATCCTTTAAATTGATCTCTTCCTTGACCTTTTTACTACTAACCATATTGTCATCTGTGGTTACTCTTGGTGGCTACCTAACAGTAATCCCTACCCCACCCACTCCTTTTTTCATACACAGAGCACACCAGTATAAAGTTGGAAAACCTCAGATTCTACATTTGCCCAACTTCCTTGCAGATAAACATAGTCAAGATCCTGTTTCTGATCCCAATCCTGTTCAGTGACATTAGAGAGGGCCCATAAAAAAGTTTTCTTCCCTAACAACAACAAAATCCTAAGGAAATATACCCTTTTTCTTCCTCTTTGTAGCTGAGACAGCCATCTTGTAAACTATAAGGGTTAAGCCAAGAGAAATGCAGAAATGCCACCTCAGAACCCTGATATAGTAGAGCTGCTTTTTAACCAACTCCATAACTTCTAAATTTCTTGATATGTGAAATAATAAACCCCTATTTTGAAAATCGATTTAGTTAATAATTTAACTCTCACTCTGGCTATTGCAATAGCCCCCAGTGCCTCCAAACTGTCGATACTTTTCTTCAACATCACTATAAATCTTACTTTTGAAAAGCACATGTTTATCATGACCTGAAAACTAGTAGAAAGCTCTCTAAGATTTCACACTAATCACAGTACAAAATGCAAATTCCTTTATGCATCATCTGCATCCAATCTATCTTCAGGTGAATTCTCCACTCACTCTCTTGTCCCAATATACCATACTAAAACCATACAAACCAGAATGATAAAATTATGGCATTTGCAGGCAAATGGATGAAATTGGAGAATATCATGCTAAGTGAGATAAGCCAATCTCAAAAAACTAAAGGACGAATGATCTCGCTGATAAGTGGATGAGGACATATAATGGGGGTAGGAGGGGTTAGCGTTAGGGTTAGGGTTAGGTTACGGTTAGGGATAAGGAGGGTGGTAAGAATGGAGAAAGGAAGGACTGTATAGAGGGAAAAGAGGGGTGGGAGGGGTGGGGGGAAGGGAAAAAAATAACAGAATGAATCAAACAACATTGCCCTATGTAAATTTATGATTACACAAATGGTATGCCTTGCCTCCATGTACAAATAGAGAAACAACACGTATCCCATTTGTTTAAATAAAAAAAAAAAAACATACAAACCACTTCTCATCCAAACACCTTGTAATTTCCTGCTGCTATGAGTTTGCTCCTATAGTTCCTTCAATATAGAATTCTAATTTTCCCTGCTATTCCTCTACCAGCCAAAATTCAACCTAGCCTTCAAAAGACTGAACTACTTTCTCGGATAAAACATAAATACATATATATATATATATATACATGTATATATACATGTATATATATATATTTGTTGTTGTTATACTAGAGATTGAACCCAGGGGTGCTTTACCACTGCACTACATCCCCAGCCCTTTTAATATTTTATTTCGCAGCTCAGGGCCTCACCAAGTTGCTCAGGCTGGCTTCAAACTTGAATCCTCCTGTCTCAGTCTCCTGAGCTGCTGGGATTACAGACAGGTGCTACTGCACCTAACAGGTAAAACATACTTTGTTTATAGGCACCAACTGCTGTATCTGCTATTCTTTCTTTCATATAAATAAACACACAAATCTGTTTCCCCACAAGGCTAGAGGCTTTGTGAAGAGAGCATTCATGGGTAAACACAGTCTCTAATACAAGATGATCCATGGATTATTTAACTGAATTTGTTCATAATCACTCAGACATTCTCAATTATATTATTTAGGGGCAAAAAGGATGGCAACTGTACTTTAAAGGGGAAGAATAACTGTAACAAAAATATTTGGGGACTTAGGGATAATTATTTTTGAGTTACCTCAAACTGAAACTTTAGGTCCAAAATAAAATGCTCTATTAGTTGCTAAATGAGAATCATACAATGTAAAGCCTTACAAAATGCTTAAAGTACATGTATATGCCAGTCCATCTCTCCTCTACTGTTATGATTAAAATACCTTCTTAATTTCTTCCTCAATCAGTAAACTTCCCAGCTTCAATTCAATTTCATTTTAGTCCAATAAAAACACTGTTGGAAACTGCAAATAAGACCATGAGATACCACTACATACCCACAAAGATAACTAATCAAAAAGACAGAAAATAAAAGACTGATAATATGAAGAAACTGGAATCCTCATACTCTGCTAGTGACAATATAAAATGATATAGCCACTTTGGAGAAGTCCAGCAGTTTCTGGAATAATTAAACAGAGTTTTCAAAGGACCCAGCAATTCCATTGCTAAGTATATACCCAAGAGAACTGAAACATACATCCACACAAAAACTTGTAAACAACTGTTCATAGCATCACTATTCACAATAGCCAAAAAGTGGAAACCCAAATGTCCATCAACTGATATAATGGATAGATTGTATAAAGTATATTCATATAACAGAATATTATTCAGAACTAAAAAGAAATGAAGTACTGAAACATACAGTTGTCTCACTGTGTTCATGGTTTTGCATTCTGCAGTTTCAACTACCCATCAACTATAGTCCAAAAACATAAAATGGAAAATTCCAGAAATAAACAATTCCTAAATTTTAAATTGCACACCATTTGAATAGCATGATTAAATCTCACATAATCCCATTCCAACCCACTCTGACCCCCACCCCAGGTGTGAATCATCCCTTTGTTCAGAGTATCCATCCTACTCACCCACAGTCACTTAGTAGCAATCTTGACTATCAGATCCACTGTAGCAGTATCACAGTGCTTATGTTCAAGTAACCGTTATTTTACTTAATAATCCCCAAAACACCAAAGTAGTAATGCTGCAATTCAAATATGCCAAGGAGGAGCTATAAAGTGCTTCCTTTAAGTGAAAAGGTGAATTTCTTGCCTTAAGGACCTTGATTGAGATTGTTAAACTATACAATAAGAATGAGTTGTTAATTCCTGAAATTGTGTAGGAAAAAGAAAGTCAAGCTAGTTTTGCAGTCACAGGTCAAACTACAAAAGTTATAGTCACAGTGTGTGATCAGTGCTTAGTTAAGATGGAAATACTATTAAATTATAGGTTTCGGTACTATCCACAATTTTAGGATCCACTGGGGATCCTGGAACATACCCTCTGAAGATAAGGAAAGACTACCATACTATAACATGGATGAATCTTGAAATATCATGCTAAGTCAAAGAAACCAATCACAAAAGACTATATTATGTTGATGAACTGAATGTTTATATCCCCCCAAAATTCATGTGTTGAAATCCTAACTCCTGATGTGAAGGTATTAGGAGGTAGAGACTTAGAAATAATTAGGCCATGAGGGTGGCCACATCATGAATGCAATTAGGGCCTTTATAAAAGGAACCACAGAGAGCTCTCTCTCTCTCTTTCCACCACATTATAATACAATGAGAAAGTACTGCACACACCAGGAAGCTGGACCTCACCCAGACACTAGATCTGCCAGCATCTTGGTCTTGGATTTTCCAGCCTTCAAAACTATGAGAAATAAATGTTGTTTAAACCACCTAGTCTAAGGTGATTTGTTACAGTAGCCCAACCTAAGACAATTCCATTTATATCAAATATAAATTTAAAATAAGCAAATATGGGACTGGGGTTGTGGCTCAGAGGTAGAGTACTTGACTAGCATGTGTGAGGCACTGGGTTCGATTCTCAGCACCGCATATAAATTTTAAAACAAAAGAATAAAAATAAAGGTCTATCAACATCTAAAAAATATTTTAAAAAGTAAAATAAAATAAGCAAATCTATAAAGACTGAAAGTAACTAAGTAGTTGCCTAGGGCTAGAATCCAAGGGAAAATTGAGAGGTGATAACTAGGAGATGTGGGGTTTCTTTGGGGGATAATGAAAACGTTCTAAATCTGATGGTGATGGATGCAGAACTCTGAGAATATATTAAAAGCCACTGAACTATATACTTCAAATGAGTGAACTATATGTATACAAATTATATCTCAATAAAGTTGTTTAAAAAAAAAAACTCTAGGATTCCAATCAATCATGACCATTGCAAGTCCTAGACAAAAATATAGATTATTTAGTAGGTAAGACAGTATAGCCTGAAAAGTATCTTACTTTTCCATCTTAATCAGAAAAGTAACTGGAAAAGCTCAACACATTTGTGAATTTTCGCAAGCAGGAGAAATTCTATATATTGAACTTGAAAATAAGAATATTATTTTTCAAATGCATTGGGAAAAAAATCTGTCTTACTGACCTCAACTCAGTTGCATGGGCAAGAAACCTAGAATGGAGGTCATCCTTGACCCTTTCCTCTCCCCTTTCATATCCAATCCATAACCAAGACCTATCAATTTTACCTCCTTCTCCATCTCCAGTGCCAACACCCCAGTCCAAGATAACTACCACACTCTCCTGCTTATGTTCTTATAGTAGCCTAAACTGATCTCTTGTATCCATTCTAACACTGCCTTCCCCATCCTCCATGCAATAGCAAAGTAAGTTTTAAGCAAATCTGGTCCAGTTGCCAAAATTCTTGACATAGACTCAAGGCTGATACCCTCCCTCTCACACTGATAGTTACTTCACTGGCCTTCTTTGGGTACATTCACATCCCTACCCTCCTTTATAATCAGGGTTTTCTGGCATAAAGGTCCTAGCTCTCCAAGAGCTTTCATTTTAATGAGAGGGTGAGAGGACATGGGAGGAGATGAACGATAAATAAATAAAAAGAAATGGAGGCAACAGTCATCATGACTATGGAAACAAAATTAAAACAGAGTGATATGATGCAGAGTAATAATGGGGGTTGTAGAAAAGCAAATGTCATTACTATTATTCCCTGGGGAAGACTTCTCTCAACCCTCAGATTAGGATGAGTTGCTATATGTTCTCCTGACAAAAGAATTTCTCCTTTGTGGCACTTATCACAGATGTAAATAAGTAACTTGAAATGTCTGTCTTCTTCACTATCCAAAATTCCTGACATATAGAAGGCAGTTAATAAACGTAAGGAATGCCTTAAGTTCTCCAGTTTCATAAACTAAATCATAAAACCTCAGGCTATGTGATGTAATCAGCTAACCCCTCAGAGCCAAAACCAACAGTCATCAAGGGAAACACGGGAGGTTATCCACGGTTACCCTGCTCTGTGAGCATCAGCAACACCCTCTCCGCCACCTTTGATTTACTACTGCCTATGTCATATTTCCTACAGTGCTTCATAAGATACACAGCTGGCTTCCATCATCCCTATCTAATCATGTATAAAAATAGAACATCATTTATGTTATCACAATCATTTTCATAGCAAATATAAAAATGTCAGAGTCCTAACTCAAGGACTACAAGGAAAAGGAACAGCCTTGCAGGGAATTTTGTGAGAGACAGATGTTAGCTACTCAGGTTCCATTTATAGGACTTGTTTCCAAGCAAGTCTATTCTTCCCTGACTTCAATTTCTTCCTTTAAAAAATGACATTTGGTAGACTTTTAAGTTTCTCAAGTTTTCCTTTTTCTTTGATTAATTATAATATCCATTAGTAAAAATGAAACCAAACTCCTTTTTCTCCATTATAAGAGGAACTTCTACCACAAGACTACTTCTGCAAAGATTTGATACTCAAAACATAAAAGTATTACTGATGAGGGGTAAAGTTCTTCTAAAAGAATTGGAATTCACAAGTCTCATGGAGTGATTATCGTAAAGATAAAATTGGGAACTAATTAAGCTAAACAAATCTCATTTATCCCAAGTAATACTAAGAAGTGCCTCTTAAGTACTTAGTCAAATGTCTATGAAACAGAGTCTAAGGAAAGTTCTACCCCCTTCTTACTGCAAATATCCCCCTTATTCTAAATATTTCCTCCACCCCCACCTCACCCCACCAGAGTGGTCTGATCCTTCTTTTGAAATGTAATTCTTTGGAGAAGAAAAGAGACCAATAGCCTAACTAAAGAGTCTCTCTGATGTTAAGAAAACAAATAAACAAATTTCCCCAAAATGTCCTTCCTCTGGATAGGTGCCACCCTTAGTCATACCAGCTGGTGTTTCCTCAATAAATACTCCATTCATAAACAAGCCCCCTCTATGCAATTATCCTGGCATATATTAATTTTCAAATTGTCCCTACCATGATAAAATTTCTAGTCTGTGTAGCTTTTAGAAATAACCATTCTAGTCAATACCCAATTCATCCTGATAAATTTTTTTAATTCCTCAGAGAAGTTCTAAAAGAACAAAGATTACCCCTATTATAAGCCAACAAAAGTAAGGTAATTGGCTAACAAAATAACAAGCAAACACCAATGTGCTATACCAGTAAGAACATTTAAAACCAATGTCATTTTTTAGCTCTCTATAGATTTAGCAGTTTAGATTAGTCTTCAATTACATGTATTCTTTACCAAATCTTAAAATGCACAAATAGTTAAAAGACCATTTTCTCAAATCTACTCTTCCTTCTAAGGTTATCTTATTCAGTTCCATGGTCTTAAATGCCACCAATACTCTGATAACACCCCATGAGCATTTAAAACTTAACATGCAAAAAAGAAAACTGCTTTTTAACCCTCAACCTCTCCTATAGAAGTTTTCTCCATCTCAGGAAACATCACTGCCATTCACACATTACTAAGACCAAAACCAAAGAACCTAAATTCTGATACATGCTACAACATGGATAAACTTTGAAAATACTTTGCTAAATAAGCCAGACACAGAAGGACAAACATTGTATGATTCCAATTACATAAGGCACCTAAAATATTCAAATTCACAGAAAAAGAAAGTAGATTGGTGGAATTGATTATCTAATAAATGTTGAGTTTCAGTTTGGGATGATTATGGCACAACCATATAAATATACTTAGTGCCAATGAATTATATTTAAAACCATGCTGAGTGTGACAGCACACACCTGTAACTCCAGTGGCTCTGAAGGCTGAGGTAGGAGGATTAAGTTCAAGACAGCCTCAGCAACTTAGTGAGACCCTCAGTGACTTAGTGAGACCCTGTCTCAAAATTAAAAGGGATGGGGATGTAGCTCAGTGGTAAATTGCCCGTGGGTTAAATCTCCAATACTCAAATAAATAAATAATAAAAATGGCTAAAATGGTAAACTTTATGTTACATATATTTTATTATATAAAACAAAAAAAAAGAAACTCTTTCCTTCACCAACAACACCCAATTCATCAACAAGTTCTCCTATAGTTCTATTTTCAAAATGATTTTGGAACTTAAGAACTTATCACTATCTCTACCACCATAGTCAAAGCTATCAACATTAACCTAGATTCATTTCTGCATAGCTACTATCTAGTCTCCCTGTTTCCATTCTAACATCCCTCCAGTCTATTCACTATATCCCGGATAGAACCTCTTATGGAGTAAATCAGACCACTCTGGTCAAAAATTCACATCATACTTAGAAAAAAAAAAAAAATCCAAATTTCCACTATGGCTTACAAGGCTCTGTATGACAGGTACCTGTCTCTTCCTCTATCCTTCAAATAATCCAAGTTGACCCCATCTTAGGGATTTTGCTCTTTCTATTGTCCAATTGCCAATTCATTCAAAACTCTCCTCAAATGTTGTCTTCAGAGATGCCATCTTGGACAACCCTATCAAAAAGAGCATCTCTCATCCGTTTCCATTTCCTTATATTGCCTTATTATTTTTCATGACTCTTACTACTACCTAGAAGTATGTTTGTTTATTATATCTCTTTCACTAAACTATAAACTCCTTGAACACAGAAAACTTTGACTTTTACCACTACTTCTGCAAAATCCATAAAGGCACCTACCACATACTATGAATAAACTCTTGAACAAATGAACATAATTATCCTTCATGGTAGAAGGGAATATTATTCCCTTTAATTTCACTTCATACAAATAGATTAGGACATTAAAGGAAAACACGTTATTTGAAAAACCAAACAGAAGCCAAGCCTCAATCATCCAAGTTCCTATTTTGCCTTTACAATCAGGGTCAGATCTCAAAAATGGAACAAACCACCAGGTATGGTGGCACACGCCTGTAATCCCAACAGCTCAGGAGGCTGAAGCAGGAAGATCACAAGTTCAAAGCCAGCCTCAGCAAAAGCAAAGCACTAAGCAACTCAGTGAGACCCCCATCTCTAAATAAAAGACAAAATAGGACTGGAAATGTGGCTTAGTGGTCAAGTGCCCCTGAGTTCAATCCCCAGTACCCCACCCCAAAAAATGGAACAAACCTTTCATAATGCAATTGATGTGGCCTACAATATCATACCTCTTCTATCACTGCAAATTTCCCCTTAATTTTTTAAATTAACTAATTAAAACACATTCTTCTGTCAGTATAGATAACTCTCCAGAAGGTTTCTGCTGAGAACTTCCTCCTCTGTTCACCACATCAGCACAAAGAATGAGAGGGACTGTCACGGTTCACACTTCCAAGACAACCACAAACATTGCCTTCCCTATTTTAACTACAGACTGGTCATTTCAGAAGATGTGCTTGTTTCAAATAAAATGCTTTTCTTTAATGTCCAAATAAAGTCTATTTGTATGAAGTGAAATTAAAGGGGATAATATTCAGTGCTTCTACTGAATCCTTCTACAATAAGAATAATTATGTTCATTCATTCAAGAGTTTTCTTAGTACTTACTATGTTCTAGGTGCCTTTCTAGATCCTACAAATGTCTATAATATCTGAATACCTAATTGCCTTAATTGCTCATATTTGCTTTTAATTTTAATGTCTCTGACACCATTGCTTAAACCACATTTCACATTTCTAGTTGGCAATGGTATGATATAATAATAGCCATTCCTTAATTTCTATGACAAATCCCTCTCTATCACTAAACAGGTAAATGGAAATTAAGCATTTGTGGTTCTGTTGCATACATAAGCACTGGGACCAACAGACAAAATCATAAACCAATGTAATTATGCCCATCCAGAATAATTTTCATTAATATTTCCAGACCAGGATGCTCTTCAGCTGCATATAATACTTTCAGTAGCCCAAAAGAAACATGATACAGATATCCTATTCTCCCTTAAGTAAACTGTATTTTTAATCATTTTTAAGGAAAACATATATGTGAAGAATAGGATTAAACATAGAAGTCATCTTTTATTTATGCTGCCCCAAAAGCACAAAGGACAAGACTATCACCTTAATTAGTTTTCATGGCAAAGAACCCCATCACACTCCAGGTAACATTCTAGTACAAATTTGAAGGCAAAGCTATTCTAGGGTTTGCAGATGCTCTATGCTTCCTGCTGAACAGAGAGCAACCTTATCTCCACCCAGGGAACTAGACTGCCTTCAAAGACTACCTGAGTACTTTCCTCCCTTAGTTCAAGAATGTTACATTGTCTAAGAGCCACAGGCAGTAATCCAACTTGTCATTTATTGCTTAGAAAATCCTAGCTTGTTATCTGTCCTGACTGTAATAAAATCATCTTTTAAAGCAACAGTAGGGTTAGAGTTAGGGTTAGGGAGGGGGGCAAGTATGGAGGAAGGAACTACTGTATAGAGGGTAAAGAGGGGTGGGAGGGGTGGGGGGAAGGGAAAAAATAACAGAATGAATCAAACAACATTGCTCTATGTAAATTTATGATTACACAAATGGTATGCCTTTACGCCATGTACAAACAGAGAAACAACATGTATCCCATTTGTTTACAATAAAAAAAAAAATAAAAAAAATAAAAAAATAAAATAAAAAAAAAAAGCAACAGTAGGAAAGAATTCTTTCTTCTAGCTCAGCTGAAAAACAGGTGGTTGTACTTTATCTCTCACCAAAGTAGAACATGCTGCCTGCTCTCTTTAAGTGGCCATCTAATATTTTTACAGGAGTACAAAGAAGACTTACGTCCTTTTGAATGTCAAGAGAGCATAGAGACTTTCTGAAGAAGCATCTTAATAATAGCTAAAAAGATGTATTTAAAATAACAACTCATTTTCGGTAAAATCAGTTGATGTGGTTAATTTGGCAAAGCATTTAAGAGATGAAGGAGGAAGTAGGAACATGGTGAGAAGTTCAGGCTTATAATTATTTTGTCTTATTTCACCAACAATAAATAAAGGCCCTTTAAAAGTGTTTTCCCTTTCATGTGAATGCCCATTGACCCATTTCTGCACAGCAGTGCTGACCCCAGCCCTTTCACACAGTGCAACTGCCAAAAGTGAACTATCACACGTTCCTGACCAGAAAGAAACAGGCTGGAACACAATCCGTCATGTGAAATATTTCACGGCCAAAATTAAAGCTTTAAAATGCCACAACCAAAAACAATACTCTTCTGATTTCAATTATATTCTCATTGCCTTTAATCTTATCAAAGCTTGTTTTAAATGTAATAGTTGCCCAATTCCCTAAATTTCCTGGCACATAAGAACAGCATTTCAACATCAGTTTCTGGTTTTTGCTGTATATGTTTTAACTAAAATAAAAACGGTGAAGCACAGAATGTAAACTCCCTTTTTTAAAAGCTTCTCTAAGCATAATTCTCCCACAGCAAAAATGACTCCTCAGTAATTTTATGGACATTTGAGAAAACCCAGTAACTTATTCGAACCTTTGGAAAATTCCACCAAAGTGTAATCTGTTTTCGATCACTTAGCACAAGTTTACTGAGTATGCAACAATTGGCCAGACATTAGTGGCAGTTGATTTAAGGTGCAGTCCCTGACCACATGGAAGTCATGGTCACCCTTGTGGCATGAGATCAACATCTGAATGAAGTGAGAGAATGTGACATTACCTGAAGCCACTAAGAAGTCTTCACAGAGGAAGTAACATCCAACATGAGACCCGAAAGATAATAGGATGTGGCAAAGACGGCAAGGAGGACAGTGAATGCAAAGGAGCAATATAAGCCCAATCAAATTCAGAGTGGAAAATTAGGAAGACCAGCCTTTAAGAACTAAGCTAAGTAATTTGGGCCAAGACCCGTATACAATAAGGACTTTTCTATAAACAATATGAGGAATCGATTAACTCAAGGTGGAAGAGATTAAATTGGCCAACTACAAAATTAAGGAAACTCTCAAGACAAAGATGATAAAATTCTTACCTAGGTTCATGACAATGGAGAAAAGATATTTCTTAAATTAAAAAGGCCAGCACTTAGTGATGGATATTTAAAAGTGGAATGGAGGGCTGGGGAGATAACTCAGTCGTTAGAGTGCTTGCCTTGTAAGCACAAGGCCCTGGGTTCGATCCCCAGCACCGCAAAAAAAAAAAAAAAAAAAAAAAAAGTGGAATGGAAGAGATGAAAGACAAGGATGAGGTCAAGGTTTCAAGATTCTTGATACTCTTCCCATCAGAGGTCTATCATGACCCCTCTCCTTAAATCTGGAAAGGCTATGACTACTTCAACCAAGATTTCAGCCTGACTACCAAGGCTATGTCACAAAAGGCCAAATAGTTTCTTTTTTACTTAATGGGACACTAATTCTTAGAGCTCTTAGCCACCAACAAAATTCAACTACATTGAGGTTGCTCTACTGTGGGGAATCCAAAGTAACATGGACTAGCCATGTAATGGCCCTCCAATCAACAATCTTAGCTGAATTCAGACTTCAAGTCATCCCAGTTCAGGTACCAAACATATAAGTGAATAGACTCCAGAAAATGCCAGCTCCTCCCCATTTAAATCTTCCCAGTTAAAGTTCCAGTCATCACAGAACAAGATAAGTCATCTCTGCTGCTCTGTACAAATTCCTGTCCCATATAATCTATATGCATAATAAAACTTGCATGACTAAATTCAGAGCAGTCTGTTACATATCAGTCAATAACTGAAAAGAGGTAACAGTCACATATAAGTGAATTATTAAGGAACACATAAACAGGAGGTTTTGGAGATGATAAAAATTATGTTGGATACATTTAGATCATTTAAATCTGACATATCTGCAGAACATCAAATGGAGATGTTAAGTAAACTACCAAAAGAAGGATCCGAGCTGGGTGCAGTGGTTCACACCTGTAATCCCAGCAGCTTAGGAGGCTGAGGCAGGAGGATCACGAGTTCAAAGCTCAGCCTCAGCAACTTAGCGCACAAGGCCCTAAGCAACCCAGTGAAATGAAACCCTGTCTCTAAATAAAATATAAAAGGGTTGGGGATACAGCTCAGTTGGTAGAGTGCATGCCTTGCATGCACAAGGCCCTGGGTTCAAATTCCCAGCAAAAAAAAAGAGAGACAGAGACAGACATAAAATATTTTTTTAAAAAAAGGGTTGGGAATATGGCTCAGTGGTTAAGTGCCTCTGGTCAATCCCTGGTACAAAAAAAAAAAAAAGGAGGAGGAGGATCTGGATTTCTAAAGAGGTAGAGGCTAAAGAAGCAATACTATGAGGGAGAAAAGTAAGAAGGTATAGGAATGGAATAATATAAAAAGTTAAGAGGAAACTGAAAGGATCAGAGAAAGAAGAATCAAGAAAGATTGTCTGGGAAAGCCAAACAAATAAAAATTCTCTAAGGTGACAGCCACTATAGTCAACTGTATCAAATGCAGTAGGAAATAAAGAAGAATCAAGAGAGAATGAACAAATACATTTGATAGAATACTGGTAACTACATGTTATGGTTTAGATATTAGGTGTCCCCCAAAAGCTTATGTGTGAGACTGCAAAAAAGTTTCGAAGTAAAATGATTGGGTTACAAAAGGCTTAACCTAATCAGTGCATTAATCCACTGAAAGGGATTAATTGGGCAGTAACTATAGGTGGGTAGGTTTTGGCTAGAGAAGGTAGATCACTGGTGGTGTGCCTTTGGGGTTCATATTTTGTCATGGTGAGGAGAGCTAGCACACATGCCTTCTCTTGCTCTCGTGTGCTTGTTCTCTCTCTCTCTCTCTCTCTCTCTCTCTCTCTCTCTCTCTCTCTCTCTCTCTCTCTCTCTCTCCTGGTACTATTTCCCAGCTGCTTTCATTCTGCCTCACCTCAGGCCCCCAAGGAACGGAGTCCACTATCTATGGACTAAGATTTCTAAAACCATGAGCCCCCAGATAAACTTTCTTCCTAAAATTGTTGTTTTGGTCACAACAGCAAATAAGCTGACTAAAACACCAGGTGAGTAGATTCAATATGCAGTGTTAAATCAAATTATAGAAGTTGAAAAATGAATGAGAATTGAATAAACTGACACAGTCTAGGTAGACTACTCTCTCAAGAATGGCTATAATAGGAAAGAAAGGGAGAACAAAATCTTGAGGGTAAGCCGGATTTAAAAAGGTCTGCTGATTCATTTACTCACCCAACAAATACATATTTATGTTTCTCAGTGAATATGAGTAAGATACATAAAGGTCTATAAGCCTGTGGGAGGAAACAGTAGAGAAACTAAAAATAACAAAAGGGAATTAATAAGTCAAATTTCCAGAAGAGTCAGGAAACATAGAATCAAAAGCCCAAGTAGGGTATTGGAACTGACATCTTCTTCTCTGAAGCAGAAAGGAAAGACGGTAATAAGGACTATAGAAAGACATACACTTAACAGAGGGAAAGAACATTAAAGAATCACCAATGAAAAGCCTATTTTTCATGTGGAATAGAAAGCAAGATCATGTGTTGGGAAGGAAGAAACTGAAATGGGAGAAAAGACCTGAGGAAAGTAACATAGATGGGGGAAAGCATGGGTGGTAAATGAGAAGTAGACTAGAGACAAGTCAAGAATCATGTCATACACAGAGCCTGGTACAAACTGAAACTACAATCTTCTAAACAGTTACCTGGGCTATAAATTAAATAAGATAAGGACAGAGGTATGGCTTTTTCAACAGAGGTCAAACAAAGCAGCTAAGAAACTACTGGCCCTCAATACATTTTGGTGAATATACAAACAAGCCTATATATGAAGAAACAAGAAAAAAGAGTTTTATTAGAAATCTATTCAGTATGTAAGGGTGTGTGGGTGTGTATGTGTGTGTGTGTTTGTGTATCACAATTATCAAATATTTGCAGGATAATTCATTGACTATAAGTATTTCCATTTCATATCTTAAAAGAAAAACTTTAGCTCTAATTATAAAAATATGTTCTGAGTATTTTTCTCCTTGGTAATTGTAGTGAATTTGAATGCCCTTATAATATAAAACACACTGCTTACCAAGGATTACCTTTAAACTAAAGAACAAAAAGCAAAAAAAAAAAGATATTGCAAGTCTTCTTTCTAGATCTAGCCTCTTGCCTCAAGTTTCCCCTCTAGTTTTAAAATAATTATACTTTAAGCACAAAGTGTGGTTTTCCTCCAAAATAGCTGACCATAATACTGAAACAAAATATTTTTCATAAGTAATGAATTTATTATATATATTTCTTACCTATAATAAAAAACATTAAGAACAGGTTAATTTAGCATAGTGTAACCCATTCACAGTATTGGTGTTAAAGAAAAGACCCCAATCTTATGAACTTGAAGTAAGTGGATACATCAGAATTTCCCACTTCAGCAATTGTGACACTGAGTAACACAGTGTCATCCATATTAATCCTCATTCACATCATAACTAATACTCCAGATTATAAAAATATGTATAGGCTGGCATTTGCAGTACTATAACAGCTAATACAAGTAGCTTTTAATGGCATTATTCACTATATGCCAGACACCATGTAAGTGCTTCATATGTGTTATATCCTATAATATTCACAACAACTTTATGAGGTATGAAGAGGCAAAAGTCATGTGGTTTGCAAGAGGCAGAACCGAAATCATGCCCAGGTCTGCCTGAAACCAAAACCTTAAAAAACTGTTAACTGCTATACACATGTAGCAATAAGGTAAATAATAATGCTGTAAATGGTGATATGAAATATGTTCTGTTCCAAGACTATTTAATATTTCAAAATACAAAACCTAAATTTTGAACTAAAATTTCCTGGTTTGTCCTAATATGACAGATCTTCAAAGTTAAGATAATCCTAATTATGTTTAAAGAACCATCCCTAATAATTTGTGAGAAAAGCAGTACATCTGGAAATAATATGTATAAAGACATTATAAGATCATGGGGGGAAACAAATATTTTGAGACAAACATAAATGGAAAAAGAAATAACCAAAGAAACAAACTCTTTGAAGATAATACTGCTTCCTTTTCCATTTTTAAATCCAATTAAAATTTTACTTAATAATCATTCTAGCAATGGAAAGAACTTAAAACAAGTTTTGCTAAAATAGACAAGTAACTAAAATACATGTTGATTTTTGTTTTGAAGTTATTTACAAAAGGCTTTTATCCAGCTATCAATAGTAAATCGTTATCTAGAACTTACTATGGACCAGCCATTGTGCTAAGCATTCCATATACATTATCCCATTTCGATTTTTTTTTTTTAAATCTATAAATTTCATTGATTTCCCTGTAATGTTTTCATGCATAAAAGATCATACATACATGTCTGTATGTTTACATATATATACATATGTGCATATATGAATATATATCAAATGACCTTCCATATGTGGCAAAGAAAATTTGCCTTTTCATCAAACCATTACATTGTATTTTGGTAAATGATTAAAATAAAGAATTACGTATGTACTGTTGTTAGCTGTTTGCTTTCCTCAGCAGTTTTGTTGAGATATATTAGAGCCATGTTTTGAACATGTATGCAGTAGTTGAGTTCTGTTTTATTAACATCTATAAACATTATTATTTCCATAAACCAAAATTGTTTATTTTTAATAAACATTTTTGTAAGCATTTATTTTAATTTTGGTGAAGTAGATAAAATAATACTATAAATGACATAAATTCAAGTTGTGAAATATAAAGGTTTACTTTAAAGATTGGTGGACCACAAAATTGACTATTCTATTTTAATATCAATTTTCATTACCTTTTCAATTCTTTTTAAAGAATTAACACAACTGGCTGGGGCTATAGCATATATGAAGCCCTGGATTTAATCTCTAGCTTTCCAAAAAAACAATAGAAAGTCACTACTTACGAGTTTAGGAAGTGATATTTTTGAAATGTATGATTATATTTTAAACTATTATATTAATTAAAATACATGCAATATTGTTATAGTAATATAATATGTATATTAATATCAGCTTTGTAACATTTTTTGTACATGATTTTGTTTGATTTATGATACAAATAACTCTTGATTTGGTTCATTTCTGGCTAACATGTTTTCTTACTTTATAGTTTGGAGAGACCAAGTAAGTCATTGCTGATGATTTTGATAAGCTTTCCTCAAATCTAAGAAATGTATTTTGTACTCAATTATGTGACAATACTAAAAAAGGCTTAATAATCTCTACCAGTAAAGTTTACCATTAAGGAATAAACATAGTAACTTTAATCTCCACTGCATCCCAGTACTTTCTTCTCGTTCCCAATGTTTAAAAGATCATGGAAATGGTGCTGTCAGGATAAAGAAAATTATAAAGTGCAAAATATGTATGTATGTATAACTGAAATATGTGAAATATGCCACAAAACAAATTGGTTGAGCTAAGAAAGTTAAACATTCATTTTCTCTGTTAAGACTATAAAAATGACTTTCTCCCAAGAAAAACAATGATTGATTGATTATTTATTTATGAATGCATGCTGGGGGCCTAACCAGGGCTTTGTGCATGCTTAATAAGCAAGTGCTTTACCTCTGAACTACATCCCCAATCCTGGGTTATTCATTTTAGGAAGTGAGAAATAGTAACTGGGTCAAGAACAAAAAACAAAAATGAACGTGAATAGAGTACCTTTGGGGACTGAGGAGAGAATGCTGGTGTAATGTGAGAGACTGAAAATGGGCAGAAGAGCAAGTCACTACAGCGAGGACTAAAGGAGATAGGAGAGGATGGGATAAAGAAATAAAAGCAAGAATCAATAACTGGGATAGATTCAAACTAAAAGCTTTCTCTCAGCAAAGAAAACTGTCAGCAATGTGAAGAGAGAGCCTACAGAGTGGGAGAAAATCTTTGCCACTCATACTGCAGATAGAGCACTAATTTCCAGAATATATAAAGAACTCAAAAAACTTCACAACAAGAATACAAATAACGTGATCAACAAATGGGCTAAGGAAATGAACAGACACTTCACAGAAGAAGATCTACAAGCAGTTAACAGATATATGAAAAAATGTTCAACATCTCTAGTAATAAGAGAAATGCAAATCAAAACTACCCTAAGATTCCATCTCACCCCAATTAGAATTGCGATTATCAAGAATGCAAGCAGCAATAGGTGTTGGCGAGGATATGGGGAAAAAGGTACACTCACACATTGTTGGTGGGGTTGCAAATTAGTGCAGCCACCCTGGAAAGCAGTGTGGAGATTCCTTAGAAAACTTGGAATGGAACCACAATTTGACCCAGCTATCCCACTCCTTGGCTTATACCCAAGGGACTTAAAATCAGCATACTACAGTGATGCAGCCACAACAATGTTCATAGCTGCTCAATTCACAATAGCCAGATTGTGGAACCAACCTAGATGCCCTTCAATTGATGAATGGATAAGGAAACTGTAATATATATATATATATATATATATATACACACACACATACATATGTATACATATATATCATACACACATATATACATATATATCATATATCATATATATACATATATATACATACAATGGAATATTACTCAGCCATAAAGAATAATAAAATTATGGCATTTGCAGGGAAATGGATGAAGTTGGAGAATATCATGCTAAGTGAGATAAACCAATCTCAAAAAACCAAAGGACGAATGATCTCTCTGAGAAGCAGATGATGATACATAATGGGGGGTGGGAGGGAGGCAAGAATGGAGGAAGGAGGGACTGTACAGAGGGAGAAAAGGGGTGGGAGGGGTAGGGGGGAGGAAAAAATAACAATGAATCAAACACCATTACCCTATGTAAATGTATGATTACACAAATGGTATGCCTCTACTTCATGTACAAACAGAGAAACAAGTTGTACCCCATTTGTTTACAATAAAAAAAAAAAAGAACACATGGAGAGATTAGTCTTGGGAAAGATAGATTAAAAGATGGTTAGAAATAGATGAGATGAAGGGAAAGCAATGTGAGTTTATACCTGCTGGCTTCTAGAAGGACTGTCACATTGTGGGATTAATGATAGGAGTTTTAAACATTTTTAAGAGAAAATGATAATCGTTGATTTAAAAATGATGTTCTTTCTCTTTAGTGGAACTGTGTCTCATATTTAAGGCTTCTACAAAAGAATACTTCCCCAGGAAAAAGATTATTTTGTAGGCAGCGTAAGTTCAAGTTGTAGATGTAAATATCAGGCTAAAGTGCCAGATTCCGTTGTATCACTAGGGCTCAGTATTCTTCACCTAGCTTAGTTAAAATCTCATCCAATTTACAACAACAAAAGAAAACTTTATGGAAGCAATAAAGATATAACTTTTGTAGAATTTTTATAAATAAAAATTATAAATTTTCATTTATAATAAGAGGTGGCTTAGTGTAGTAGTTAAAAATAGTTTGTAGAGTTTCATGAGTATGCAATTATGTTTATTAAATGCTCAGAATAATTCCAATAACTGGTATTTAATATTATTATTTTGTGATTGTTTTTATTTTTTCACTATTTCTACAAATGTTAATATTTTAGATAAAATGTTTATATACTTGCTCATTTTGGTTAAATGTTATAATAGGTTGAGGAACTTAATGGAGAAATTAATAAGATTAAAAATGAATTATCATCACTTAAAGAAATTCATATTAAGTTACAAGAACATTACAACAAGTTATGCTGTCAGAAAAAAGTTGAGGAAGACGAGATGTTTCAGGTAAAATTAAAAAATGTTGGGAAGTACAACCTGTATCATTGATGATTTTCTCCATATTTTTAGTTTCTCAGCTTTTAAAACACGAGTATACGTATGTTGTCTGTAATAAGTTTTTAGTTAACTTGTGTGCAGACCCTTTTTTTTTTTTTATTGTAAACAAATGGGATACATGTTGTTTCTCTGTTTGTACATGGCGTAAAGGCATACCATTTGTGTAATCATAGATTTACATAGAGCAATGTTGTTTGATTCATTCTGTTATTTTTTCCCTTCCCCCCACCCCTCCCACCCCTCTTTACCCTCTATACAGTACTTCCTTCCTCCATACTTGCCCCCCTCCCTAACCCTAACTCTAACCCTTCCCTCCCCCCCATTATGTGTCAACCTCCACTTATTAGCGATATCATTCGTCCTTTGGCTTTTTGAGATTGGCTTATCTCACTTAGCATGATATTCTCCAATTTCATCCATTTGCCTGCAAATGTCATAATTTTATCATTCTTTATGGCTGAGTAATATTCCATAGTATGTATATACCACAGTTTCTTTATCCACTCCTCAATTGAAGGGCATCTAGGTTGGTTCCACAGTCTGGCTATTGTGAATTGAGCAGCTATGAACATTGATGTGGCTGTATCTCTGTAGTATGCTGATTTTAAGTCCTTTGGGTATAGGCCAAGGAGTGGGATAGCTGGGTCAAATGGTGGTTCCATTCCAAGTTTTCTAAGGAATCTCCACACTGCTTTCCATAGTGGCTGCACTAATTTGCAGCCCCACCAGCAGTGTATGAGTGTACCTTTCTCCCCACATCCTCGCCAACACCTGTTGTTGCTCGTATTCTTGATAATCGCCATTCTAATTGGGGTGAGATGGAATCTTAGGGTGGTTTTGATTTGCATTTCTCTTATTACTAGAGATGTTGAACATTTTTCCATATGTTTGTTGATTGCTTGTAGATCTTCTTCTGTGAAGTGTCTATTCATTTCCTTAGCCCATTTGTTGACTGGACTGTTTGAATTCTTGGAGTAGAGTTTTTTGAGTTCTTATTAGATTCTGGAGATTAGTGCTCTATCTGAAGTATGATTGGCAAAGATATTCTCCCACTCTGTAGGCTCTTTCTTCGCATTGCTGATAGTTTCCTTTGCTGAGAGAAAGCTTTTTAGTTTGAATCTATCCCAGTGGTTGATTCTAGCTTTTATTTCTTGTGCTATGGGAGTCCTGTTAAGGAAGTCTGGTCCTAGACCAACAAGGTGAAGATTTGGACCTACTTTTTCTTCTATAATCTGCAGGGTCTCTGGTCTGATTCCGAGGTCCTTAATCCATTTTGAGTTTAGTTTCGTGCATGGTGAGAGATAGGGGTTTAGTTTCATTCTGTTGCATATGGATTTCCAATTCTCCCAGCACCATTTGTTAAAGAGGCTATCTTTTCTCCATTGCATATTTTTGGCCCCTTTGTCTAGTATGAGAAAATTGTATTTATTTGGGTTTGTGTCCGTGTCCTCTATTCTGTACCATTGATCTACCTTTCTATTTTGGTACCAATACCATGCCGTTTTTGTTACTATTGCTTTGTAGTAGAGTTGAAGATCTGGTATTGCAATACCCCCTGTTTCACTCTTCCTGCTAAGGATTGCTTTAGCTATTCTGGGTTTCTTATTCTTCCAGATGAATTTCATAATTGCCTGCTCTATTTCTGTAAGGTATGTCATTGGGATTTTAATTGGAATTGCATTGAATTTGTATAGCACTTCAGGTAGTATGGCCATTTTGACAATATTAATTCTTCCTATCCAAGAACATGGAAGATCTTTCCATCTTCTAAGGTGTTCTTTAATTTCTTTCTTTAGTGTTGTATAGTTCTCATTGTAGAGGTCTTTCACCTCTTTTGTGAGATTGATTCCCAAGTATTTTATTTTTTTCGAGGCTATTTTGAATGGGGTAGTTTTCCTAATTTCTCTTTCTGAAGATTCATCACTTATGTATAAAAATGCGTTGGATTTATGGGCATTGATCTTGTAACCTGCTACTTTACTGAAATCACTTATGAGTTCTAAGAGTTTTCTGGTGGAATTTCCAGGTTCCTCTAAATATATAATCATGTCATCAGCGAACAGGGATAGTTTGAGTTCTTCTTTTCCAATTCGTATCCCTTTAATTTCTTTGGTTTGTCTAATTGCTCTGGCCAGAGTCTCAAGAACGATGTTGAATAGAAGTGGTGAAAGAGGGCATCCCTGCCTTGTTCCAGTTTTTAGGGGGAATGCTTTCAGTTTTTCACCATTTAGAATGATATTAGCCATGGGCTTAGCATAAATGGCCTTTACAATAATAAGGAATGTTCCCACTATCCCTATTTTTTCTAGTGTTTTGAGCATGAAGGGGTGCTGTATTTTATCAAATGCTTTTTCTGCATCTATTGAAATAATCATGTGATTCTTGACTTTAAGTCTATTAATATGGTGAATTACGTTTATTGATTTCCTGATGTTGAACCAACCTTGCATCCCTGGGATGAAACCCACTTGATCATGGTGCACTATCTTTTTAATATGTTTTTGTATGCGATTTGCTAAAATTTTGTTGAGAATTTTTGCGTCGATGTTCATTAAGGATATTGGTCTGAAATTTTCTTTCCTTGATGAGTCTCTGTCTGGTTTAGGTATCAGTGTGATATTGGCTTCATAGAATGAGTTTGGGAGGGTTCCCTCCTCTTCTATTTTATGGAATACTTTGAGAAGTATTGGAATGAGCTCTTCCTTAAAGGTTTTGTAGAACTCGGCTGAGAACCCATCTGGTCCCGGACTTTTCTTTGTTGGTAGGCTTTTGATGACTTCTTCTATTTCAGTACTTGAAATTGGTCTATTTAAATTGTTTATGTCCTCCTCATTCAGTTTAGGCAATTCATATGTCTCTAGAAACCTGTTGATGTCTTCGAAATTTTCTATTTTGTTGGAGTATAGATTTTCAAAATAGCTTCTAATTATGTTTTGTATTTCCATCCTGTCTGTTGTGATATTTCCTTGTTCATTCCGAATTTTAGTGATTTGGGTTTTCTCTCGTCTTCTCTTTGTTAGTGTGGCTAAAGGTTTATCAATTTTGTTTATTTTTTCGAAGAACCAACTATTTATTTTGTCAAATTTTTGTATTGTTTCTTTTGTTTCAATTTCATTGATTTCAGCTCTGAGTTTAACTATTTCCTGTCTTCTACTACTTTTGGTGCTGTTCTGTTCTTTTTCTAAGGCTTTGAGCTGTAGTGTTAGGTTGTTTATTTGTTGAGTTTTACTTCTTTTATTAAATGCGCTCCATGAAATAAATTTCCCTCTAAGTACTGCTTTCATAGTGTCCCAGAGATTTTGATATGATGTTTCTTTGTTCGCATTTACCTCTAAGAATTTTTTAATTTCCTTCCTAATATCTTCTGTTATCCATTCATCATATAATAGCATATTGTTTAATCTCCAGATGTTGGAATAGTTTCTGTGTTTTACTCTTTCATTTATTTCTAACTTCAATCCATTATGATCTGATAGAATACATGCTAGTGTCTCTATCTTCTTGTATTTGCTAACATTAGCTTTGTGGCATAATATATGGTCTATTTTAGAGAAGGATCCATGTTCTGCTGAGAAGAAAGTGTATTCACTCTTGGTTGGATGGAATATTCTATAAATGTCCGTTAAGTCTAAATTATTGATTGTGTTGTTGAGATCTATGGTTTCTTTGCTCAATTTTTGTCTGGAAGATCTGTCCAGTGGTGAGAGCGGCGTGTTAAAATCACCTAGTATTATTGTGTTGTGGTCTATTTGATTTCTGAAATTGAGAAGGATTTGTTTGACATACATAGATGAGCCACTGTTTGGGGCATAGATGTTTATGATTGTTATATCTTGCTGATTTATGCTTCCCTTAAGCAGTATGAAATGACCTTCTTTATCCCTTCTGACTAACTTTGGCTTGAAGACCACATTATCGGAAATGAGGATGGATACTCCAGCTTTTTTGCTGAGTCCATGTGCATGGTATGTTTTTCCCCATCCTTTCACCTTTAATCTATGGGTATCTTTTTCTATGAGGTGAGTCTCTTGCAGGCAACATATTGTTGGATCTTTCTTTTTAATCCAGTCTGCCAGTCTATGTCTTTTGATTGATGAATTCAGGCCATTAACATTCAGGGTTATTATAGAGAAATGATTTGGTTTCCCGGTCATTTGATTCATTTTTAAAATTTTGTTTATTTATTTGTTTGACACAACTTGTTTCCTCCTTTATTTGACAATTCCTTTAGGATAATTCCTCCCTTTGCTGATTTGCTTCTTTGTTTTTCATCTCTTCCTCATGGAATATTTTGTTGAGAATGTTCTGTAATGCTGGCTTTCTTTTTGTAAATTCTTTTAGCTTTTGTTTATCATGGAAGGATTTTATTTCATCGTCAAATTTGAAGGTAAGTTTTGCTGGGTATAAGATTCTTGGTTGGCATCCATTTTCTTTCAGGGCTTGAAAAATGTTGTTCCAGGACCTTCTAGCTTTTAGGGTCTGGATTGAAAAATCTGCTGATATGCGTATTGGTTTCCCCCTGAATGTAATTTGGTTCTTTTCTCTCACAGCCTTTAAAATTCTGTCTTTAGTTTGTATGTTAGGTATTTTCATTATAATGTGCCTTGGTGTGGGTCTGTTGTAATTTTGTGTATTTGGAGTCCTGTAAGCCTCTTGAACTTGATTTTCCATTTCATTCTTCAGATTTGGGAAATTTTCTGATATTATTTCATTGAATAGGTTGTTCATTCCTTTGGCTTGTTTCTCTAGCCTTCCTCAATCCCAATAATTCTTAAATTTGGCCTTTTCATGATATCCCATAGTTCTTGTAGATTCTGTTCATGATTTCTTACCATCTTCTCTGTTTGTTCAACTTTGTTTTCAAGGTTAAATATTTTGTCTTCAATGTCTGAGGTTCTGTCTTCCAGGTGTTCTATCCTATTGGATATGCTTTCTATGGAGTTCTTAATTTGGTTTATTGTTTCCTTCATGTCAAGGATTTCTGTTTGGTTTTTTTTCAATATCTCTAACTCTTTATTGAAATGATCTTTTGCTTCCTGTATTTGCTCTTTTAACTGTCGATTGGTGCGATCAATCAATGCTTGCATTTGCTCTTTCATCTCATCATTCAATGCTTGCATTTGCTCTTTCATCTCCTCGTTTGCTTCTCTGATCATTTTAATTGTGTACATTCTGAACTCCTTTTCTGTCATTTCTTCTGCCATGCTGTCATTGGGTTTTATTGATGTAACATCTAGATTTGTTTGCAGCATTTTCTTTCCTTGTTTTCTCATGTTGTTCAGATATCAGTGGACCGCTGAGATATTGCAGATTTCCTCTGTTGATTTACAATGACCCTGAAGATTTCTATATATATCCCCTCTTAGCCTTCAGTAGGCTGAAGTCTTGGAGGAGGTTGATAATGCGGTGCTCCACAAGGAAGCTGCCTCTCTAGGAGTGGTGGCCTTCAGGTGGGGTATATTCCCTGCTAGTGGGCAGAGGTGCCTCCACTTGTTGACCAATGGTCATCCAAAGGGGACCTAGGCTGCGGGCTGAGGCAAGGCCTGTTTGGGCCTGTGTCTCTGGTTTTACCGTCCTTGTGGGGAAACCTCACCAGGCAGGGAAGACTCACCCAGTGGGGAGGTCTCGCTGGTCAGTTTCCTCCTAGAGGTTCCCCTCAATTTACAGCTACTGCCTGGGCTGGGCTGCCTTACTCTGCACAGTTCCCAGGGGCCCGGCCCTACCTCCTGGGCCTGGGAGCCTCACCCTTCGCAGATGGATCTCCTTAGGCTGCCCCTCCTCAGAGAATTTGCCCATAGGCCTGGAACCTTCGCTCCGCCCTAAGCCTGTCTCTGTGCGGCTCTTCCACCCAGAAGCCTCCTAGATCCTGGGACCCTGTTCTGCACCTAATCGCCTGGCTGCGTGGCCCCTCCTCTGAGCAGCCACCTGTGGCCCCGAACAATCACTCTGAGTCCCAGAGACCCGCCACAGGCCTCTTCCTCCAGACAGCCGCCCAGTATGCCGGTGCGGTCACTAGGAGTCCAAGAAACTCACTTCGTGCCTCCTCCTCCCACCAACCACCCGTAGCCCGGGGCAATCAATCACTCCGAGTTGAAGTGACCCTCCCCGTTCCTCCTCCTTCTCCAGATAACCCCCCGGGTGTTCAGGAGCAGTCCCTCTGAGTGGCTCTGAATCCACGTGACCCGCTGCACGGGTCCTCTGGGCACCGCCCGGAGCTCAGGTGCGGCCCCTCAAGACCAAGCGTTCCACCACGCTTCTCCTCCAGGCAGCCCCCCTGTGTTCAGGAGCTGTCACTTTAAGACCAAACAACTCACCACTCGCCTTCTCCTCTGACCAGCCGCCTGGAGCGCTAATGCAGTCACTGCGAGTCCAAAGGACCCGCCACGCTCCTTCTCCTCCTTCTCCTATTCCTCCGGGCAGGCCCCGGGGTTCAGAAGTGGTCAGAGTCCAAACAGCTCGCCACGCAGCCCCTGCTCTGGCAACCGCCTGTAGTTCCCGTGTAGTCACCCGAATCCAAGCGGCCGCTCCTCTTCCTCCTCGTCCTCAGGGCAGGCCCCGGTGTTCAGAAGCGTCGTTCTGATTCCAAACAGCTCGCCGCGCGGCTTCTCCTCTGGCAACCGCCTGCAGCTCTGGTGCAGTCTCTCCGAATCCAAGTGGCCACGCTCCTCTCCTCCTCCTCAGGGCAGGCCCCGGTGTCCTGAGTCCACACAGTTCTCCCCGCCACTCCTCCCCCGGGCAGCCGCCGGAGCCCCAGTGGCTGCTCCGAGTCCCAGCGCTGTGCCGAGCGGCCTCCTCTATGGCGCTCCAGCAGGGGGAGGGGCGTCTCGCCGGCAGTTCTACTTCACAAAGTTTCCTGCGTTCCGGGACCCCCGTCCCATCCGGGATGCCCCCCCAGGGGGTGAGAGTCACCCGGCTACTTTGAGTTGGTCCCAAGCGTCTCAATATCTCCTCTCTTGAATCCTGAGTTCTGGAGCAACACGTAATGCAGCCACCCTCTAGGCCGCCATCTTGAAAACCCCCCCCATTTCGATTTTAATTATTCTATTTGCTCAAGGGAAAAAAAGCATAATTTACATTGAACACACTACAGGCAACTTAAACAATATTTGGAACTTTCCGTGTATATTGTATGTGTATGTACCTACATACACACACCCTCTTAACATGTTCCATGATCATTACCAACATTTATCAAAAGCCTACTATGTGCTCGCTTCGGCAGCACATATACTAAAATTGGAACAATGCAGAGAAGATTAGCATGGCCCCTGCGCAAGAATGACATGCAAATTCATGAAGTGTTCCATATTTTTAGCTGCTCAATTCACAATAGCCAGATTGTGGAACCAACCTAGATGTCCTTCAATTGATGAATGGATAAAGAATCTGTGGTATATATATACAATGGAATATTACTCAGCCATAAAGAATGATAAAATTATGGCATTTGCAGGCAAATGGATGAAATTGGAGAATATCATGCTAAGTGAGATAAGCCAATCTCAAAAAACCAAAGGACGAATGATATCGCTAATAAGTGGATGATGACACATAATGGGGGGTGGGAGGGGTTAGTGTTAGGGTTAGAGTTAGGGATAGGGAGGGGGGCAAGAATGGAGGAAGGAAGGACTGTATAGAGGGAAAAGAGGGGTGGGAGGGGTAGGGGGAAGGGAAAAAATAACAGAATGAATCAAACAACATTACCCTATGTAAATTTATGATTACACAAATGGTATGCCTTTACTCCATGTACAAACAGAAACAACATGTATCCCATTTGTTTACAATTAAAAAAAAAAAAGCCTACTATGTTCCATCACTGAACTGGGCACTGAAGATTTGGAAAAAAAAAAAAAAAAAACTAAAGCAAAATAACTAAAGTAACTAGCCTCAAGGGTTCACACTCTTGATTGATATGGGAATGGAACTGTATCATTCCCATAGGATGAAAACAATTATAAGAAAGGAAAAGAGTTGAGTCTTACGCAGACATTTTTAAATGCTTTTAAGGCACTCAAGTGGTCATATACAGTAGATAGGTAGACAGACAGGTCTGATGGCCAGATGAGATATCCAGGTTGATGATGCATTTTGAGTCAAGGACACATAAGTAGTAACTAGAACTGTGAGAAGAATTACTGAGTAGAGTATAAAATGAGAAGAGGGCTGTGTAGAATCATAGATAATACCATATTTTAAGAAGCAAGGGAGGAGGAGGAGGAGGAAAAGGAAAAAGAAGGAGGAGGAAAAGTAGAAGAGAAGAGGAAGAAAAAAAAGGAGGAGGAAGAGAGATGAAAAATGCTTATTATACAGTATCAGAGAAAGAAGATTTGTAGGGGGCATAAGCCTGCAGACCACCCACAGACTGCCACAGATCACCATCAGATACCCTGGTGCCCACTATGAGAAATCCATTATCATAGTACCCACAGGTGAGGTACTGGAGGGCTTCAGGGACACTAAAAAACTATAGGGTAGAATCTGTACTTCCTCAGCTCCATACCACTAGATGAGAAGACACAAAAACAACATGAAAAACAAGGGAACAATGTGCCTCGAATAAACCAAGATGTTCCAACAATAGAATCCATAGACAACACAGTAGAAGAAATGTCAGAGATGGAGTTTAGAAAATACATAGTTAGATTGATCTTCCAAATAAAGGATGGTATTAGAGAGAAAATACAGGAAGTGAAAGATCAATAAAGAGGCAAAGATTATAAAAAGAATTGAGCAGAAATCCTCAAAATGAAGGAAATAATAAACCAAATTAAAAATCCAATGGAAATGAAAGTATTATCAACAGACTAGACCACTTGGAAGTGGAAGACAATGAAGACAAAATACATATTCTTGAAAATAAATGTGATCTCACAGAGAACATGGTAAGAAACCATGAGCAACTTCCAAGAAATATGGGATAACATGAAAAGACCAAATTTAAGATTTATCAGAAGGGATGAAGGTGTGGACATACAAACCAAAGGAATGCACAATCTTTTCAATGACACAATATCAGAAAACTCTCCAAATCTAAAAAATGAAATGGAAAATCAACTACAAGAGGCTTACAGGATGCGAAATGTACAGAACTACAGCAGACCTACACGAAGGTTAACATAGAAAATAAGGATAGAATTACAAAGGCTGCAAGAGAAAAAAAATTAAATATAGGGGGAAATCAATTCAGGTCTCAGTTGATTTCTCAACCCAGACCCTCAATGCCAGGAGGTTCTGGAATAACATATATCAAGCTCTGAAAGAAAATGAATGCCAATCAAGAATCCAGAAAAATTAAGCTTCAGATCCGAAGATGAAATAAAAACCTTCTATGATAAACAAAGAAATTCACAACTAGAAAGTCTTCACTACAGAACATTCTCAGTAAAATATTTCATGAGGAAGAAAAGGAAAAAAAATGAAAACCAGCAAAGGAAGAAACTACACTAATGAAAGGAGAAACTAAGTCAAGTTAAAAACCAAAAATAAACCGAAATGACCTGGAATACAAATCATATCTCAATAATAACCTTGAATGTTAATGGCCTAAACTCATCAATCAAAATATGTACACTGGAAGGTCAGGTTTTTTTAAAAAGACTCAACAATTAGCTGTCTTCAAGAGACTCGCCTCCTAGGAAAAGACATTCACACACTGAAGGTAAAAGGTTGGAAAAAAACATATCACTCACATGGACTGCATAAACAAGCAGAGGTTTCCATCCTCATATCAGGACTTCTAACCAAAAGTAAGAAGGGATAAAGAAGGACATTTCATACTGCTTAGGAGACTCATACACCAACAAGACATAACAATCATAAATATCTATGCCCCAAACAATGAAGCATGAACACACATCAAACAAATCCTTCTCAATTTCAAGAATCAAAAAGACCAAAACACAATAATACTGGGTGACTTTAACATACCTTTCTCACCACTAGACAGATTTTCCAAACAAAAACTAAACAAAGAAACTAGAGAACTAAATGATATAATCAGTGATTTAGACTTAACAGATACATGTAGAGTATTTCATCCATCATTGAGCAAATACACTTTCTTCTCAGCAGCACATGGAGCCTTCTCTAAAATAGACCATATGTTATGTCACAAAGCAAACCTCATCAAATACAAAACAGCAGAAATACTACCCTGCATTCTATCAGATCATAATGGAATGAAACTAGAAATCAAAGATAAAATGAAAATAGCTACTCTAACACCTGGAGACTAAATAGCATGTCATTAAATGATGAATGGATAAAAGAAGAAATCAAGGAAGAAATAAAAAATAGTTACAGATAAATGAGAACACTGATTCCACATATCAAAATCTCTGGGACACCATGACAGCAGTGCTAAGGGAAAATTCATTGCATTGAGCTCATACATTAAAAGAATAAACAGTCAACAAATAAATGACCTAACATTACATCTCAAAGCCCTAGAAAAAGAAGAACAAATCAACACCAAAACAGCAAAAGACAGGAAAGAATTAAAATCAGAGCTGAAATCAATGAAACTGAAACAAAAGAAACAACTGAAAAAACTGACAAAACAAAAAGTTGGTTCTTTGAAAAAGTAAATAAAATTGATAAACCCTGAGCCACACTAACAAAGAGAAAAAGAAAACTCAAATTACTAAAATCTGTGATGAAAAAGTAAATATCACCAAGGATACTACTAAAATACAGAAGATAATTAGAAACTATTTTGAAAAGCTATACTCTAATAAAATAGAAAACCTTGAAAACATCGAAAAATTTCTAGAGGCATATAACCTACCCAGACTGAATCAGGAGGACATACATGATTTCAGCAGATCAATTACAAGTAATGAAATAGAAAATGCCATCAAAAGCCTACCAACCGTGAAAAGTCCAGGACCAGATTCTCAGGTGAGTTCTACAAGACTTTCAAAGAAGAATTAACACCAATACTCCTCAAATTATCCCATGAAATAGAAAAGGAGGGAACCCTTCCAAACTCATTCTATAAAGCTAGTATCACCCTAATTCCAAAACCAGACAAAGACTCATCAAGGAAAGAAAACTTCAGATCAATATTCCTGATGAACACAGACAAAAAAATTCTCAAGAGATAGTTCAGCTGGTAGAGTACTTGCCTTGCAAGCCCAAGGCCCTGAGTTCGATCCCCAGTACCACAAGAAAAAAAAAAAAAAAAAAAATTCTGGCAAATTGCATACAAAAATATATTAAAAAGATAGTGCACCACAAGCAAGTGGGGTTCATCCCTGGAATGCAAGGTTGGTTCAACATACAGAAATCAATAAACATAATACATCACATCACTAGACTTAAAGACAAGAATCATATGATTATCTCAATAGACACAGAAAAGGCATTTGACAAAATATAGCACTTCTTCATGTTCAAAGCACTAGAAAAACTAGGGTTAGTAGGAGCATGCCTCAGCATTGTAAAAGCTATCTGTGCTAAGCCCAAGGTCAACATCATTCTAAATGGATAAAAATTGAAAGCATTCCGCTTAAAAACTGGAACAAGACAGGGATGCTCTCTTTTACCATTTCTGTTCAACATCGTCCTTGAAACCCTAGCCAGAGCAATCAGACAGACCAAAGAAATTAAAGGGATACAAATAGGAAAAGAACTCAAACTATCACTGTTTGCCGACACATGATTCTATATTTAGAAGATCCAAAAAATTCCACCAGAAAACTTCTAGAACTCATAAATGAATTCAGCAAAGTAGCAGGATACAAAGTCAATATCCATAAATCAAATGCATTTTTATACATAAGCATTGAATCTATTGCAAGAGAAATTAGGAAAACTACCCCATTCACAATAGTCTTAAAAAAATACTTGGAAATCAATCTAACAAAGTGGAGAAAGACCTCTATAATGAAAACTACAGAACACTAAAGAAAGAAATTGAAGAAAACTTTAGAAGATGGAAAGATCTCCCATGCTCTTGGATAGGCAGTATTAATATTGTCAAATGGTTATACTACCAAACGTGTTATACATATTCAATGCAACTCTATTAAAATCCCATTGAAACTCTTCATGGAACTAGAAAAAGCAATCATGAAATTAATTTGGAAAAATAAGAGACCCAGAATAGCCAAGGTATTCCTTTGTAAGAAGAGTGAAGCAGGAGACATCACACTACCAGACCTTAAACTATACTACAGAGCAATAGTAACTAAAAGGACATGGTATTGTCACCAAAATAGACATTTGGACCAACAGTACAAAATAGAAGACACAGAGAAAAAAAAAAAAACACATAAATATGGTTACCTCATACTAAACAAAGGCACCAAAAATATTCATTGCAGAAAAGATAGCCTCTTCAACAAATGGTGCTGGAAAACTGCAGCAAAATGAAATTAGACCTCTATCTCTCACCCTGCACCCTCTATCTCTCATCAGCTCAAAGTGGTTCAAAGACTTAGGCACTAAAACAGAGACCCTGTGCCTAACAGAAGAAAAAGTAGGCCCAAATCTACATCATGTCAGCTTAGGACCTGACTTCCTTAACAAGACTTCTAAAGCACAAGAAGTAAAATTAAGAATCAATAAATGGGATGGACTCAAACTAAAAAGCTTCTACTCAGCAAAGGAAACAATCAATAACATGAAGACAGCGCTACAGAATGGGAAAGAATCTTTACTACATGCACCTCAGATAGAGCACTAATCTCCAGGATAGATAAAGAACTCAAAAAACTTAACACCAAAAAAACAAATAACCCAATCAATAAATGGGCTAAGAAACAGAATAGACACTTCACACAAGAATAAATACAATCAATCAACAACCATATGAAAAAATGTTCATCATCTCTAGCCATTAGAGAAATGCAAATCAAAACTCCTCTAAGATTTCATCTCCCTCTAATCAGAATGGCAATTATCAAGAATACAAGCAATAAGTGTTGGCGAGGATGTGGGGAAAAAGGTACACTCATACATTGTTTGTGGGACTGCAGATTGGTGCAACCACTCTGGAAAGCATTATGGAGATTCCTCAGAAAACTTATATTGGAACCACCATTTGACCCAGCTATCCAACTCCTCAGTTTATACCCAAAGCACTTAAAATAAGTATACTACAGCAGCAGAGCCACATCAGTGTTTATCGCAGCTTAATTCACAATAGCTGAATGATGGAACCAACCTAGATGCCCTTCAAACAATGAATGGATAAAGAAAATGTGGTACATATACACAACAGAATTTTACTCAGCTTCAAGAAAAATGAAATTATGACATTTGCAGTAAATGGATGGAACTGGAGAATATTATGCTAAGTGAAATAAGCCAATCCCAAAAAACCAAAGGTCAAATGTTTTCTCTTATAAGCAGATGCTGATCCATAGTTGGGGGTGTGTAGAGAAGAATGAAGGGACTTTGGATTGTACAGAGAGGAGTGAGGGGACAGGTAGGGAAGATGGTAGATTGAGTAGATGTTATTACCCTTTATATATGTATGAAAAATTTTTAAAAAATATTTATCTCTTTCAAAAAAAATAATGAAAAAAATATAAGTTAAAAAAATGTATGTTAATAGCAGCACTATTCATAATGTCTAAGAAATGGAAGACCCCAAATGTGCCATAAATGGATGAATAAACAAAATTTGGTATATCAAAAAAAAAGGATGTAGACCATCAATTCATCACAAATGTTCACATCCCACAACACTCCTCAAAAACAAAGTAAACCAAAGTAAACTTTGCACTTGCACATTATGAAATCTGCCTATGTGCTCCCATCTATGTAGCAAACATTTATTTTGCATTTCTTAAGTCAGGTATTGTGCTAGCTGCTGAAGGTAACCAAGGATGAAGACAACAAAGTTGTTTTGTTTGGTTTGTGGTCTGGGTTTGAGATGGAGTCTCACTATATTGCTCAAATTGGTCCCAAACTCCTGGGCCCAAACTCCTGCCTCAGCCTCTGGAGGAGATAGGACTACAGACATACACCATCATGCACCTGGCCTGTTTTGTTTTGATACAGGGTCTCATTATATTTCCTAGGCTACAACCTAGTTCTTAATCATAAGAATCTAAATAAAATAGGAGCAGTATGTTTAAAGCACAAGATCGGATTTTCATTCAACTATTAGCTCTACCATTTACTTTCTTGGGTACATTACTTAACTTCTATGTGCTTTTACTTCCTCATCTACAGTGAAGATCCTAATAGTATCTATTCCTATCCAGTTGCTATAAAGAAAAAATGAGCTAACAATCATGTCATAAGGTTTAAATTAGTCCATGGAAAGTACTTGTTAACAGTGCTTAAAATAATAAATGCTCCATAAATGTTATATTATTAGTACAAAAATTACTAGGATGGCTACATGATTGTAATAATACAAATAAACAATGTTACTGGATTTCACAAAAAGAGAAAAGACCCTCACCCCCAGAGACTTCAGGGAACACTTCACTGAACTGCCCCTCAGGGAAAGTTTGGCTCATAGAGTTCCTGTGTGAGTATTAGAAAGCAGCCCACAGGTACACATCAAGAGGGTAGCCTGATTTCTGTCATCACTCACCCACCTTGGCCAGCACCATTGTGCAGGATATAAAAGCACAGACATATAGGTAGCTGGCAAGCAAAGACACAAAGCTAAAGAAATCTGAAGAGAAAATTCCTGTAGAATGTAAGATAGACTACAAAGCTCTCAAGAACAGGACATATCCAGCCCAGAATGGGTTCCACAAGTAATTCTCATTAGCTGAACTAATAATACAGGAACTATTTAGAAGAACAGCTGAATATAAACCCAGAAAAGTATACTGGAGCAGATGATCAAGGATCTTGAATACTGACAAAGGCTTTCCCTGTGACTCCAAGCAGTACACTTATATAATTCCAAAGAGTAATCTGGCATTATGCACTAGAAAGATTTGAGCACAGGCAAATAAGAGGTCACTGCAGTGGTGTACTAGTTTATGTTTTCCTCAAAGGCAAGGACTGCATCTCATTCATTTCTGTATCCTCCAAACTAACAGAGGGCCTAGGACACAAAAGGCACTCAGTAATTGTTTGAGGTAAAAAATGAATAAATGAGCCAAAAAGAATAATATGAGCCTTAATTAAAGTGAGAACAGTTGAAATAGAAAGATAAATATTGGAAAAATATTGCAGATATAGTCAAGGATTTTTGCTGGCTGATGAAATGTGGCAAAGACAGGGAAGAATCAATAAAGGCTGTAAAGCTGATAAATACTACGCGGACTGCATTACAGGTTTCTGTGAGAATCAAATATAACATTCATGGAAATGCTCTATGAAAAAAAGAGAATGCTTTTCTCTGCAATAAAAGATACTCATTTAGGACAGATTTACTACGACATTTGACCTTGAATATATATCATCATTTTAAGATATTTGTCTTCCTTTTATCTTTGCTGGCTTATAAAACTTTAAGGGTATGTAATATGTCTATACTGTTTTGAAGCACAAAAAAACCCAGATCCATGGTTCTCAAACTTTAGCATCAAATCGGCTAGAAGACTGGTTAAAACATGATTGCAGAGCTCCACTACCAGGATTTCTGATTCTATAAGTCTGGGGAAGAGCTAGAAAACTTGTATGTCTACCAAATTCCCAATTCCCTCTGACTGATTCTACTAGTCAGAGGGCTACATTATGAAAATGAACATCCTGAACAAAGAGAGGTTATTAAGAAAAGCATTTTTATTAATTGTAATTGGCATCCTCAGAGAGATCAAGAGAATGATATGAGTATCTTTTTTGAGAAGCAGCAAGTAGAAAAGAAAAAGTTTATGGAAAATTGGAAAAAATAAAATTTCTGAATTAAATTTTTTCAGAAGGACTGAATAACTAAAATTCAATATATCACTATGAAAAATAGTCTAAGACATCTTTCTAAACTGATGGCAAAAGACAAAGGGATAGCAAATATAAGAGGAAAATTAACACACACAAAGGGTCAATATGTACCTAATAGGTTTCTGGAGAAAGAACGAACATATCATAAAAAGTAATCAATAAATAGAAAAAGTTTTCCCTAAGCTGAAAAAGACTCAAGTCTTGATACCAGAAGGCCAATTTTTGAGCAGGTAAAAAATTTTAAAACCAACAACTACAGACATTTGCAACAATTTTTAAACTTAAAAGTCAACAAAGAAAACCTTAGAAGCTTTGAAGGTAAACACACACACACACACACACACACACACACACACACACACCCATCATTACAAAGGAATAGGAATTCAACTAGCATCAGACATTTTATTAACAAGCTAGAAGAAATTATTTTCAAAGAGAGAAAATCATTTTGAACCTGGAATTCTACATTTGGTTAAACTACTAAATATGAAGGCAAAATAAATTCATCTTTGGAAATTAAAGAACTAAGAAATTTAACTTCCTTTATCTATTAGTTTCCTACTTCTTTTGTAAGAAATTATCACACAAGTTCAAGTGGATTTCAGTGAGCTAAAATTAAGGTGTTGGTAGAATTACATACCTTTTAAGGCTGCAAGAATCTATTTTCTTGACTTTCCTAGTTCCTAGAGGGTACCCATATTCTTGGACCAGGTCCCCTTCCACCTCCAAAGTCAGCAATGATAGAATGAGTCTTTCTGACATGGAATCCCTCTGACTTTGACTCTCCTGCTCCCCTCTTTCATTTATAAACACCCCTGTGATTACATTGAACCTACCTAGATAATCTAGGATAATCTTCTCAAGACCTTTAACTTAATCATACCAATCCTCTTTTGCCATGAAAGGTAATATATTCACAGGCTCCAGGAACATTTCTGGTTGGCCATTATCCTGTCCACCAAACCACAGAAGGACTCAAGGATGTCCTTCAGAAAAATGAAAATTAAATTCAAGAAAGAAGAAAACATCAGATAAAAGAAAGTAAGTCCACCAATAAAAGAAAGTTGTAAGGCAATTTAAGAAGAAAAATTTTGATCTTGACACTAGAGTGTAACTTCTCATTAGAGGAGCATGACTTTAGAAAAATGAATTATATTTTCTTTTCTAAAAACTCCAATTATTACTTGGTTCCACAGTGAATAAAATTTACATATGACCAAAATATTATACATGCTGTTCATTATTTTCCAAATTTCAGAAATAACTGAGTCAAACATCAGAAGACACAAATATTTATGTGCATACTTGTATAGGTAACACATTATTTTTCCATATTTCTATCTATTGGGAACTGAAATTGCATAGTAACAGTAGAAAGGAAGTTAGAAGCACAGTCACAGCTCAACATATCAAATGGTTCTCACCTATTTTTATAAAGTATGTATAAAGGAAAAAATAAAATCAATTTTGAAATATATATGTAATTTTATTACTATTTGGTAATTTATGAAGTTACATATCACATTCAATGTTTTTATTTTTATTTAAAATGTCTTAAAAAAACCACCCAAAATTAACCAAAGTATAAAACAGGAGTACCACCATAGACTATAGCAATATTAAAAATGAAGCAAACAGTTAGGAGTACATAGGTACAATATAAATTGTGCATTCATTTTGACCTAATGGTTTTATTTCCAGGAATCTATCCTACAAAAATATAATTTCTGTGTAAGAATACTATATAAGAATTCCACCACAGTATTGTTAGAATAAGTGGGGGAGGACCAACCTAAATATTTCATCAGAAGTTAATTGGTTAAATATATTATAGTCAAGCATTATTGCAGCATCCATTAAAAATATCAGAGACATATGTATTAACATACACACATGTATTTTTTTTTTCATTTTTATGTGGAAAGAATAAGAGCTAAAAGGATATACAAACAACTATTTCTTACAGTTAATTCTTAGGAATAAAGGAGAGAGTATATGATCCTTCAGTTTTATGTTACATATATACTCTATTTGAATTTTGTTTCAATAGACACTAACTACTTTTAGAGTATCTTTTAGCTTAAAAAAATGAACTGAATTATTAACATTTAAAAATTGAACCCAGAATATTCCTTCTGCAGATTGTAAATTATGAAAATTAGTTTAAGGTATGATCTCCTTGCAAAAATATGAAAGCCTTTTCTGGAATACATAGCAAACACTATATGGTCAACACTTAAATGCTATTAAAGTGTTATTATTAAATGCAACCAGTACTAATGGCAGCATTTTTAGTTCCTCAAAGACATGAAACTGTAGACTAAAACTATATATATAAATGTTTATTTTAATAAATTAATGTTTATTAATACCTACCGAATCATTCGCTGCTAGTGCAAGTGCAAGGTTCACTGAAAGAAACAAAAAGTAATTCAATTTAGTAACTTTACTTCTATTAAAATTCATTGTGCCTTTAATATTTTGAGTATAATAACCAAAGTATAGAAATGTTTAATATATCTCCCTTATTTGCAACGAAAAAAAATGACATGGAGAGAATGTAGAAAGTAAAAAGACAAAAAAAAGAAAGCAATTTAGTAACAACATAATTTAGCAACAGATACCTGTCCCAAAATTAACATTTTAAATAGTTTATTTGTAAGCTGTTCCAATTTTTTCCAAATAATGCACTTGGCTTTTTTTAATTTTAAAACATAATTGAATTATTTTCATAGCATATTCTGTAGAAAAGGAGTCCTAAGTATCTAAACTCATAAAAATACATGTATACAAAAGGCTCGGTGACTGTGCATAGATGGAAGGGAAGAAGGTAAAAGGTGAGAGAATAAAATGTATTTCCCAAACTGCTTATGTCAGTGAATCCAAGAGACATAAAGGAGGAAAGTAGTGATCCCAAAGTCATCTTTAGTCCGGCAATGGAAGCATACTACATCTAAGAAGAGAAGTCATCAGTAACACAGTTCCAAGACTGATAAATAAATAAAGCCTCAATTGAATGTTATTCAAAATAAATATTTTCTTACAGAACAATACTATAAATTGTATCAGGGTGTTGCCCTTAAAGTAGCTACACTGGGCAAAGTGGTACATGCTATAATCCCAGTGGCACAGGAGGTTGAGGCAGGAGGATGGCAAATTTGAGGCCAATCTCAGCAACTTAGCAAGGCCCTAAGCAACCTGGCAAGACCCTATCTCAAAATAAAAAATTAAAAAGGCTGGGGAGGTAAAAGCTAGTCTCAGCAACTTAGTGAGGCCCTCAGCAACTTAGAGAGACCCTGTTTCAAAGTAAAAAATAAAAAGGACAGGAGATGTGGCTCAGTGGTTAAGTGCCCCGGGTTCAATCGTCAGTACCATAAATAAATAAATAAATAAAGTACATAGGGTATAGAACTTGATAAATATCTCTAGCATATCTTGAAAATATCTCTAGTGTACATATTCAAATGGTAAAGTATTTTAAAATAGTTTGGAGAAGGAACAAATACATCAAGGGAAAGAAATATAATATCAACAGTTACATAGAAATAATCTATTTCTAAGACTTAGGTATGCTGACAGAACTGTCATGAAAAAGTACAGACAAGCTGTTTGGAACATATGGTATAATGTTAAAGGGGAAAAGTAAGTAAGGGACATTTGCTGAAGCACCTACTATGTGGCACACGCTATTCACTTTCTCATATATTTTCCTATTTAAAAGCTGTCACATTCCATCTCAACAGATCATCTTCCAATTAAAAACAATAAACAATCTGTTTTAAACAAGTGCTAGCCTACAGATCCAAAACAATGACACTGCATACAAAGCATTTACAAGTATCATCATAAAAACACTTTATCCAGTCTTTGCAATCACAGTATGCAAAATAATTCACACTGCTGAAAACAGGTTAACGTACTCCAAATTTTCCAAAGCAACAGACAGATTCTAGAACCAAAGATTAAAAGGGGGCTGGAGTTATGGCTCACTGGTAGAGTGCTTGCCTAGCATGGGTGAAGCACTGTTCAATTCTCAGCATCACATATAAATAAATGAATAAAATAAAGATCTATCAACATCTAAAATATATATTTTTTAAAAAACTTTTAAAAAGATTAAGAGCTTCTAAATTTTAAAACAAATCATCAAATGGATTATACGTCTTTAGGGAAAAAAGCAAAAATGTGTAGGTATAGCATGAATTCATTAAGAACAAATCACTAATCATTTTTCATAATAGTTCAGTATCTAACAAACAGTAATGGATAATAATCCCACAACACTTTATAAACCTTATTTCTTTAAATCACTTGACAATCTCTTCCACAATTCCCTTCAGGTCAAAATGGAAAAACAAAGCTAATAACACTCTATAGCTGGATCTGTTGCTGGTTGGACAACTATAAAACTGTTATACCAAGAAGGTACAATATATGGATTCCAGTCATCACAGAAGACCTCTAATGAAATTCACAGAATTTTGTACCCAGTCTTTCTTATTTCAAAAGGGCTTCAAGAGAACTAAAGAATTTTAATGTAAATATAACTTTAGGTTAATAGTCTGAAGAGAGCACTAATTTTTTAAAATATCTAGTCTAGAACTAGGTCCAAAATTAACAAAATGAAATATAATGAAGAAAATCATTTTTTAAAAATCAACTGCAAGAAAAGATTGTTTGGGCAAGGCCTGAATTAGCAGCCATTCCAACTGAACTCACTAAAAATTCAATATTAGGTAATTATAAGACATGAATATTTTATGACTCCAAATTAATAAACTACAAGGGTCTAATACAAGTCAAAGTACAAACTTCCAGCCATAAGTTCTGCAGACCTAATGTACAACAGGTGATTATAGTTAATAATAACGTAACACATACATATACACAAAGATTAACTAGGTGGGGTAATGGATGTGTTAATTAGCTTGATTGTGGATATCATTTCACAATATATACACATATCAAAACATCAAATTCTATACATTGAATATACACAAAATTTGTCAATATACCTCAATAAAGCTGAAAAAAATTCAAATTACCTCTAATAAGAATTGGGAAAAGCTTCCCTTTTATATTACACTAAAATAACTACTTTTAAATAATTAAAAGGTTTATTTTGAAATTTTTTGGAATTAACTCTTTTTCTTTCTTTTTTTCTTGGCAGTGCTGGGGATCAAGCCTAGGACCACACACATGCTGAGCAAGCTACAACCACAGTCAAAATCTGGTTTTGGTGTCACTTCTTTTAGGGGTTCTGAAAGTAGGATTTTAGTGACAAATCTACAATCAATAAAAAGATTACCAAAATATCTTTGTTCATAGCATATTAATATAAAAGATATAAAGGATAGGTAACACTTTAAATAATTAAAACAATGTTAAATCTTTTCAAGCATTTTCAAATATTAGGTCAATGTTGACTTTATATATAGTGAAAATTATATTATGGTTACATGAAAAAGGTCACAAAAAATTCATTGCAAATATGTAGCTATATGTTCATTGATAAAGACAGGAAAAGAGCATACACATATTTTAGTATTAAAGTTACTAGGTGTTTTAAGGAAACAGTAACCAACTACTGAGCACTTACTGTGATGGAGTCACTGGTCTAATTGGTTAACTTGTTTAAATGCATAACCATCCTATGAAAGAGGATTTTGTCCCCTTTTCATAGTTAAGTAAAGTGAAGATCTGTTAGGTAACCTAGTCTCCTTTTCCTCAGTTATGGAATAGACAACCTGGTTCTATATTTAGTTCTGTCTAACTCCAAATCTAAGCTCCACCCAATATCACCTCCAGATGATATTGGAAACTTCACAAATATTAAATTAAACAATGATTTTAATAATGTGCATTTGCCAGCTAGAGTGAATTCTTAATCAGGATCAGAATAAATATTCTGTGATACCTGCTGTAGTAGATTTTCCAACTCCACCCTTCCCAGAAGCCACAACTATAACTTGTTTAACACCTTCTATCGGTTTCTGTTTTGGAAGTCCTCGCGACATGATTTGTGTTCTTCTTTGTTTTAGGATCTCACTGTCAGCGCCAGATAACTTCAAGAAAAAAAAAAAGAAAAGAAAACAGCGTTTTAAAATAAGCCATCGCCACTATCACACTGTAAAAGCAAAAAAAACGCGGGTTTTGCAATGAAGAGGGCTTTTTTTTCTAATACTGCTTCTCTCCACTGCTTTTGCATTTAGTGGTATTTACCTTTTGTTACAGATCACAATTGTAAAGATGCATTGTATAAACTTAAATGTTTCTGCTAGGATATGTTTTTTTAAAATGGAAATAAGTTGCCTATTCACGGAGTTAAATCCTCCTCATGTTTTCCTTCTCTTTAACCTATTTACTAAATAACCCAAAACCAAGAAAGCAGTATGCCACACACATCCTTGTTCTAACCATCTGTTTCATGCCCGCCAGGTCTCAGCCTGGTCCTACTGAGGACCTGCTTGATAAGTGGGCAAGCCCAGACAACTGAAGTCTCTCTGAGCTGCAACTGGAAGGAGCCCAAGAGAGACGGAGTTGGAGTCCCTGGCAAGAGGCAATGCCAGGGACCTGCAGCCCGGGAGCCTGGCATAGTCGTTCCACCCGCCTCCCCCAGCTCTGCAGCTCCACGGACCTGGCGCCGACACACCAATGATCGGCTTCCCCCAAGCGGGACAGGAATCCCGCCACCACCTCGGAACGACACCCCACCACAGAGCAACAGACGCTGCCATGTCCCCATGGCGCGAAACGCGGCCCTGAGCCCGGCTGGGAAACGGTCGCAGCGGGCGCGGAGCAATGACGTCACATGACAACCGCGGCTTCCTCTCCCTAGCGACCAGTCTTCAGGTTTCTTCAGCCAGGGAAACCTATTTGTCCTGGTCGGGTTTGTGGCCCGCTACAGCATTTTGCAGCATTTTATCAAATGTCTGTGAAGCGTTTTCACATGACATCTCCTTTTACCCTTACAGGAGTCCCAGAGAAAGCAGAAGACTCTTACTCGGATGCTGTTTTTATTAGTTACGAAACCGAGACTTCGTTCAAGAAGATCGGACCCGACTTAACACAAATTCGAAATGACAGAAATTGAAAATTACTTCAGGTTTTTTTACTGCATAGTACTGCCTGTGGTCACTTAAACCCAGCCACGGTTAAAGATCTTAACATTTTAAAAATTTTTTTCTGCCCGACCTATAACAGTCTACTTTGTGCTGTTCATTGCTTGTTTTGCTGACAGTTTCCCCAAAGAGAGGTCCCGTGCTTCACCTGATCCTAAAAGTTTAGCTAATCGGAAAACGGGTCCAATGAGCTCAAAAGCAACGTAAGGACTGAGGGGGTAGCTTGGCGGTAAGGCGCTTTCCTAGCGTGTGGGGGCCCTGGACTCAACCCTCAGTACCCTGGGTTGTGGGGAGAGCTTAAATAAGACAGAGCTTGAGAGAAGAGGTGGAATTTATCCTGAAAGAAGAAAGGAAGCATCCCTATGCCCAAAGTAGATAAGAAAGTGAGAGAAATCACTTTAGGATAGAAAGCTTTAGGACTGAACCAGGAAACCAGGCCCAATAAGTGGATGGTTAGGGTGTTGTACAGTTTACCCTATATAATATTTTCTAGGATAGATATTCATTTCATTCATATGCTTCTAATTTGTAGGTCAAAGACACAAGATCATCTTATTTCATTCTAATCTGATTTTTAATTTTCTTTAATACAGGCATAACAACCTCAATGAATTATTATAAGGATTCAGTGAGAGATATTGTAAGGGGACAATAGATGAGGATGGTGGGAACATGAGGTTAAGAGAATAATTCTGAGTTGCTTTAGCATCCTGATGCTGCTACACCACGGAGCACATGTGGTCACCCAGACAAGATGTGGAAGAGAACCAGACCCAGGACCAGCCCTTGGAGGAGGAGGAGGTAGAGACCTTCACCTTCCAGGTGGAGATTGCCCAGTTGATGTAGTTGATCATCAACACTTTCTACTCAAAGAGATCTTCCTGCAGGAGCTGATTTCCAACTCATCCAACACCCTGGACAAAATCAGATTTGAAAGCGTGACGGATCCCAGTTAGCTAGACTCTGGGAAGGAGCTGCACATTAATCTTATTCCACACAAACAAGACCAAACCCTCACAATCGTGGATACTGGAATTAGAATGACCAAAGCCAACTTGATCAATAACCTTGGTATTAGCACCAAATCTGGGACCAAAGTGTTCATGTAGGCCTCGAATGCTGATGCAGACATCTCCATGATTGGTCAGTTTGGTGTTGGTTTTTATTTTATTGCGTATTTGGATACCAAGAAATTGACTATGATCACCAAACACAACCACGATGAGCAATATGCCTGGGAGTCCTCTGAGGGGGCTCCTTCACCATGAGGACTAACACAGGAGAACAAATGGGTCATGGGACAAAGGTTATCCTGCATCTGAAAGGAGACCAAATTGAGTACTTAGAGGAAAGAAAAATAAAAGAGATTGTGAAGAAACATTCCCAGTTTATCAGCTATCCCATTACTCTTTGTGGAGAAGGAACGAGATAAAGAAGTCAGTGATGACAAGACTGAAGAAAAAGAAGGCAAAGAAGAGGAAAAGGAAAAAGAAGGAAAGGAGCCTAATGACAAATCTGAAACTGAAGGTGTTGGTCCTGATGAAGAAGATGAAAATAAGCATGGTGACGAGAAAAAGATTAAGAGGTACATAGATCATGAGGAACTCAACAAAACAAAGCCCATTTGGACCAGAAATCCTGATGATATCACTAACAGAATACAGAGAATTCTATAAGAGTTTTACCAAAGATTGGGAGGATCACTTGGCAATGAAGTATTTCTCTGTTGAAGGACAGTTGGAATTCAGAGCTTTTCTTTTTGTCCCAAGATGTGCTGCTTTTGACCCCTTTGAAAACAGAAAGAAAAATAATATTAAGTTGTATGTGCTCAGTTTTCATCATGGATAACTGTGAGGAGCTAACGCCGAATACCTGAACTTCTTTAGAGAAGTGGTAGACTCCGAGGATCTTCCTCTAAATATTTCCCGTGAAATGTTGCAACAGAGCAAAATTTGAAAGTCATTAGAAAGAATTTGGTCCAAAAATGCTTACAACTGTTCACTGAACTAGCAGAAGATAAAGAGAACTACAGAAATTTCTATGAGCAGTTTTCTAAAACTATAAAGTTTGGAATACATGAAGATTCACAGAATTGAAAGAAGCTTTCAGAGCTGTTACAATACTACACAACTGCTTCTGGGGATAAGATTGTTTCTCTCAAGGACTATTGTACCAGAATGAAGGAAAATCAGAAACACATCTACTATATCACAGATGAGACTAAGGACCAGGTAACTCTGCCTTTGTGGTTTGGAAGTGATCTACCTGATTGAGCCCATCGATGAGTACTGTATTCAAAAACTGAAGGAATTTGAGGGGAAGACATTAGTGTCTGTCACCAAAAAGGACTTGGAGCTTCCAGAGGATGAAGAGGAGAAGAAGAAATAGGAAGAGAAAAAGACAAAGTTTGAAAACCTCTGCAAGATCGTAAAGGACATCATGGAGAAAAAAGTTGAAAAGGTGGTGACCTTCCCATTCTGTATGGTCACAGGCATGTACAGCCAGACAACAAACATCGAGTCATGAAAGCTCAAGCTCTGAGAGACAACAATGAGCTCCATGGCATCCAAGAAACACCTGGAGATAAATCCTGACCACTCCATTACTAAGACCTTAAGGTAAAACGCAGAGGCTGACAAGAATGATAAGTCTGTTAAAGATCTGGTCATCTTGCTGTATGAAACTGCACTCTTTGTCTTCTGGCTTCAGTTTGGAAAATCCCCAAAACTATGCTAACAGGATCTACAGGATGCTCAAACTTGGTCTAGGTATTGATGAGGATGATCCTCCTGCTGATGACACCATTGTTTCTTCTCCAACAGTCACTGTCTCTCACACACTTACCCAAGGCCCCTCTCAAAAGGATACTCTCCCGTAGCTCCTAATTACTCATTTGACCCCAACCCCATGATCACGAAATTTGATTAAAGATTGATGCACAAAGAAAAACTGAACCAATCAGATTCTTTCCGCAGAGAATTTAAACAATAAAAATAAGAAATGTTGCTCAATTTAATTTGCATTTGACCTGATAAGGTCAAAATGACTATTTTCTGCTATTTGTACAGACAAGGAAAGAAGGCCACTACTAATAAGAAGAAGAAAGCAGATGATAAGAGGTCATGTGCACATAGAGGGAGGGGAAAAATCTGCCCTGGTTCCTCAACTATAGAGGCTAGAAATCCATATACTCACTTCCCCAGGTTCACATGCTAACTCTGAACATATTCTAAACTTGTATGACATAGTTATAGACAATGTGATGTGAGAGAAATGTCCTGGGGATAAGGGGCTCCTGAGAAAGCTTATGCTTTTCTGGTAGAGTAGACCCTAGTTGGTGACACCTGGATATGTGGTAATCATTTTGTGAACATGAAAAGCTCAGTCGTGATAAACACAATGACAAAACTCAATAGTTAAAGATAACAAAGTGGAAGTGTGGTAGAAAGGAATTCTTGGTGGTATCGCTAAGCTGCTATTCTAGTCCTCTTATTATTACACCTCCAGAGCTCTTCTTATTATGTGAAATAACTAATTACTTAAACCTCTGTTGGTTAGCCTTTCTGTCACTTGAGTTAAAATAATCCGTGCCTGTTACAGCTCCTAAGAAGAAAGCTCTGTTATGTTTAAGCAGACTGAACTGAGTGAGCCAAGGAATGGTTGAGAAAATTCTGATCCTCAAGAGACCTCACAGTCAAGAATGAGGGAACACTTGGCAACAATCTGCATGGTTAGGTAGGTGGCATCTCCATGGATGCCAGTATGAATAGAAGACTTTGAGGATTAAATTCACCGCACCCTGTGGACACCTGGATACTACACAAGCTTCTTGTAATTTAGCTACAATCCTAGCGGAATCTATGTTGAACAAGATAAGTCTTGCACCAACTCAGAAGAAATTTATAAAGAAGTAAATATACATCAAACAAAGAGGATGCTTTTGAAAGTCTCCCAACTATGTCTAGGGAAAATCATGTATTGTTTTCCTTATTTGTACCTGCTAGTTTGGCCTTCCCTTCTTCCTCCCAAAAAATCCTTCTTAAGTGACTGAGGACTCACAGAAAATTCAAATTCCCAGACAGAGGAGGAGCTTACTGCATTCCTTGTAGACCCATATGCCCTCAGCGTCAGCTGGGAACATGCTCTTGCCCAACTCCCTTGCCCAACTCACCAGGGACAAATAGAGTTATCAGACAATCTCTTCTGAATGTACTAAATAAAGCTCAGAAAATAGTGCTAGTTCCTTCACTTTAGGGTTACTGTCCACAACTAAACCTCTATCCTGTCCAAGTACTTAGCAAAACAAAACCTCATCCAATCTCTAGGACTTGTCTAAATGACAATACTATTAATTTACCCTATTTTGCCTGAAAGTTTGATTTATTTGCAAATCTCTCTGCTCATGACTCCAAATATGAAACTGTCTTTTATCTAATACAAATTTTCAGACTAAAATAAAGAATAACTCTGATTAAGTGAATATCTTCCAATCAGCCAGTACTTCTGTAAAAAACCTAGCCTAGGAAATTTGTGGACTTTCCCATATCAGAGCCTTTGCTGGCCTTTTCTTATATTATCTCACTTAAACTAGCCTTGTCAAAAAACTTCCACATTTGTCTTTCCTTTTTTGGGGGGTGAGGGGTAGATTGAGGCCAGGGGCACTCAATCACTAAACCACATCCCTAGCCCATTTGTTTTGTATATTTATTTTCCCAGGTTCTTATTTATTTAAATTGACAAATAAAATTATGTGTATTTATGATGTACAAGATGATGTTCTGATACGTATACATACACACATTATGGAATGACTAAATCAAGCTAATTAGCATGTTCAAAACCTCATACATCATCTTCTTCATTATCAAATTTGTTTGCACTCCTCTCACGTTCCCAATACTATACACAAAACTTTTTCTTTTCTCTCTTGCTCAGTATCTGAATTGCTGTTCTCCTTCACCTCCTCTTTTTTAATTTTTTTATTTTTCTCATACATGTCTTTAGGGTAATAATGTCTGTCTCATTCTACCATTCTTCCCATCCCCACCACCCCACCCCCTCATTCCCCTCTGCACAATCTAAAGTTCCTTCATTCTTCCCTACCCCCAGCCCACTATGGATCAGCATCCACTTATGAGACAAAACATTCAGCCTTTGGTTTTGGGGATTGGATTATTCACTTACCATGATGTTCTCCAGCTCCTCCATTTACCTGCAAATGCAAAAATTTTATTATTCTTTAACGGTAAGTAATCTTCCATTATGTCTATGTACCTGTTTAAGTCAGCTATTTAGCTACCGTGACTAAAAGATCAAACCAGCACAACTGTAAAGGAGGAAAGGTTTATTTGAGGACTCACAGTTTCAGAGCTCTTAGTCCATAGAAGGCCTGCTGCATTCCTCAGGGCTCAAAGTGATACTGAACATCATGGTGAGAGAGGTTGATGAAGGAAAGCAGCTTACATCATGGTGATCAGGAAACAGAGAGAGAAAAAAAATTCCACTCTCAGACACAAAATATAAACCCCATGGCCATGCCCCAATTCCCACCTCCTCCAACCACACCCTACCTCTTCAATTAATCCCATCAGGGATTAATTCAGTGATTGGGTTAAGAATTTTCAATCCAATTATTTCTCTTCTGAACCTCCTATCTTGTCTCATATGTGAGTTTTTGGGAACAACTCATATCCAAATCATAACAGTACCACATTTTCTTTATCCATTCATCTGTTGAAGGACATTTAGGTTGGTTCCATTGTTCAGCTATTGTGAATTAAGCTGCTATAAACATTGATGTGGCTACATCGCTGTAGTATACTTATTTTAAGTGCTTTGGGTAAAAACCAAGGAGTTGGACAGCTGGGTCAAATGGTGGTTCCATTACAAGTTTTCTGAGGAATCTCCATAATGCTTTCCAGAGTGGTTGCACCAATCTGCAGTCCCACAAACAATGTATGAGTGTACCTTTTTCCCCATATCCTCGCCAACACTTATTGCTTGTATTCTTGATAATTGCCATTCTGATTAGAGGGAGATGAAATCTTAGAGGAGTTTTGATTTGCATTTCTCTAATTGCTAGAGATGATGAACATTTTTTCATATGGTTGTTGATTGATTGTATTTATTCTTGTGTGAAGTGTCTGTTCTGTTTCTTAGCCCATTTATTGATTGGGTTATTTGGGTTTTTTTGGTGTTAAATTTTTTGAGTTCTTTATCTATCCTGGAGATTAGTGCTCTATCTGAGGTGCATGTAGTAAAGATTCTTTCCCATTCTGTAGCTCTGTCTTCATGTTATTGATTGTTTCCTTTGCTGAGAAGAAGCTTTTTAGTTTGAGTCCATCCCATTTATTGATTCTTAATTTTACTTCTTGTGCTTTAGAAGTCTTGTTAAGGAAGTCAGATCCTAAGCTGACATGATGTAGATTTGGGCCTACTTTTTCTTCCATTAGGCACAGGGTCTCTGTTCTAGTGCCTAAGTCTTCGATCCACTTTGAGCTGATTTTTGTGCAGGGTGAGAGATAGAGGTTTAATTTCATTGTGCTGCATATGGGTTTCCAGTTTTCCCAGCACCATTTGTTGAAGAGGTTATCTTTTCTCCAATGAATATTTTTGGTGCCTTGTCTAGTATGAGATAACCATATTTATGTGGTTTTTTTCTCTGTGTCTTCTATTTTGTACTGTTGGTCTACATGTCTATTTTGGTGCCAATACAATGCCATTTTTGTTACTATTGCTCTGTAGTATAGTTTAAGGTCTGGTAGTGCGATGCCTCCTGCTTCACTCTTCTTACAAAGGAATATCTTGGTTATTCTGGGTCTCTTATTTTTCCAGATTAATTTCATGATTTTTTTTCTAGTTCCATGAAGAGTGTTATTGGGATTTTAATAGAAATTGCATTGAATCTGCATAACATTTTTGGCAGAATGGCCATTTGACAATATTAATTCTGCCTATTCAAGAGCATGGGAGATCTTTCCATCTTCTAAAGTTTTCTTCAATTTCTTTCTTTAGTGTTCTGTAGTTTTCATTGTAGAGGTCTTTCTCCTCTTTGTTAGATTGATTCTATTGTTGGAACATTTTGGTTTGTTTGAGGCACTTTGTTCCCTTTTTTTTGTGTTGTTTGTGTGTCGTCTCATCTAGCACTATGAAGTTGGGGCAGTACACATTCTACCCTGTAGTCTTATAGTGTCACTGAAGGTTTCCTATACCTCACCTTTAAGGGGGAGACCTATATTAACAGCACCCAGTGCAAACAATATACCACCTGAAACCAAATGGTTCCTATTTAGGCGTTTACAGTTTTGTTGCAATGAACAGAAATGAAGTGTTCAATTATTGTCCACAATATAAACAGTAAGTTTGATAAAAGGGTTTATCATTTCAAATGATGGACAATGAGGGAACAGAAGTAGTGTAAGATGTGATGTTTGTGAGGGAGAGGAAGCAAAGATAGACATAAAAATTTATAGTAAGAGTGGTGGAGGAATTAATAGAGGTTGGTTATTAGTATGAGAGAAATGAGAAAAAGAATCTAGGGAGACAGGTGAGAGAAAAAATATGTACAGATTTTTTAAAAAAGTAAAAATATAACAGCACACAACAGACATCCCATTTTTCAATAATTGATGCATGAATAATTGATGCATGAAAAATATTTGGATTCAAAGATGTTAGAGGTATGAGTGAAAGGGCAAAAAAGAAGAAAAAAATAAGTCTCAGTAGAAAATTGAATGATTGCTTCCATTGGCTTTCAAAATTTTTCTCAGCTTCCCTTTTCCACTGATAGTTGGGGTTATCTGAAGTTTGATGTTAGCTCCAGTCCAGAGGGTGCTGGACCAGTTGGGTGGTCAAGCCGATAGCAAGATGCCCTCACATCCTCTTACAGTCTTCCCATCCATTGTAGCTGGTCCCTTCCATCCCCTTACACTTCAGGACTCCCTGACTTGGAGAGAGCCCAGTTTCCTCCAGTTTCTTCAACCTGAGCTCCCCACAAGGAGCTGCTCCCAGTCTCTGACTTTCCACAGGCTTGCCAGACAGACTGGCCCACGCAAACCCAGCTGCAATCTGACAGACCTGGGCTTCAGCTTCCCCAGACCCTGTCTGACTGCAATCCCAAAATCTCAATGCCCTTTCAACTTGCAGAGAGACCACCAGGGATGCATTCACATAAAGGAGTGACCCCACAAAGAGGCAGCCAATGGCAGCCACTACCACACTGAGCACAAAAACCTCAGGTGCAATCAGACGTGCAGGTACCCCAATATATCCTGTGTCTCCAGACCATAATGGCTGCTGCAAGGTGGCATTGGTGGCAGTGGCAAACCTGCAGGCCCTGGCTGGATCCCAAGATTGCAGTGGCCACATGTAACCAAACCTGTGGGTACACTGTGACAATAGACTTGCAGGCAACAGAGAGTGGCAGGCAATTCAGTGGCAGAGTGTGGGCAGTCTGTAGTCTAACGCTGGATGATCAGTGGGTGGACATCACGCAGTGGGTGACGGGTAGGTGAAAGATGGGTGATGGGCAGGCATCAATCAGTGAGCGATCTGCACTCAAAAGGCAGGCGATGTGCTGACAGACAGCAGGCAATTGTAGTGGATGAATGGGGGTAAACGGCATGGGACCAGTGGGCAGTGAGGACTGACGGGCAGAGAAACAGTATTTGCTCTGCCTCCCCAGCCCATTTTTTTTGAAATATTTTACTCTCAGGGTCTCACTGAGTTGCGTATTTCCTAAGTTGCCGAGGTTGGCTTTGAACTCACAATCTTCCTTTCTTATTCTCCCAAGCCACTGGCATTATATAGGTGTACACTATGGTGCCCAGCATCATTCTTAAAATTAAAAATGTATATATCAGACTGGATAGACTTCTGAGAGTATGTCTTCAAATGACTAAAAAATTCACTTCTAGAATGTAACAGATGGGTTTCTAAATGCCAGTATCCATGACTGGACAAATTATAGATGATTTGACATTTGAATTGATAAGCTTGAGCTGAACCCCTAGACAAAGGTCACAACCTTGGTTTGTAGATGAATAGCATCAAATGTAGCTTATTGAAAACTTCAGAGAAGATCTTATCCTGAAATAGAAGTCACACAATCAGAATTTGGAAGAAGCATTTGTCATCCAGGGCAAATATCTGCTACACACAGGGCCTCATATTCCCATGTTTTTGCTTTTTTATTTCATTTTCTCTGGTAGTGAGCATGTGTATTTTTTTTTTCAATCAAGCCCTTCCTACTCTTCAAATCTTCTTAGACATTAAAGGACATAAGTTTCTGTAAGAGTTTGCTAAACATGTCTTCATTGTGTATTCAGAAGAGAATTTTCCTGTTTGTACTTTAGAGGACATACCAAGGACGATGACAAAGCAGAACTCCATCAAGATACCAAATCTTCACTTCAGCTGATGTGAAGTTCTATTTTCTGCAGGGAGAAAGATAATGCAGTTCTTGTGTTTTACACTGCTGCCAGACTACAAGGATGTCCTCTATAATCATGTGACTTGGAGGACATATTAGTATACTTGGTGTTCTGGTACAAAATCTTATTGATTCATTTATTAGCCTTCTCTATATAGGATATATTAACCATATGTAAAGATATACATTATATATATATAAATATAGGAGATCCAAAATTTTTCTAACCCACTTATGTGAGAAATTCCTACAAATCACTATAATATCTTAAATTGCATTCTTTATTTCGATTTAGAAAATGGAGCAAAAATAACAATTTTAAGGGTTACAATATAAATATTCTGGGATAGAATGCAAAGTTTAAATGTTTAGGGTCCAGAGCTGGGGATGTAGCTCAGCGGTGGAGCACTTGCCTAGCATGCATGCAGTATCGAGTTAGATACCCAGCACTGAAAGAAAAAAAAAAAAAAGCATGAAGTTAATCTTTACCTTCTGCCCTCCAAACAGCTCCATCTTGCTTGAAGTGTTCCAGTTCATATGAGCCACCTATACAGGCAATATTTGGGTGCATTTCCCATAGTATCTTCTGTAGCTTAACTCAATTACATTTTGAAAATAGGATTTTCCTGACCACCCATGATACAAAGTAATGAACTTACTCTCAATCCTATTAAAGTACATCACAAACCATAACTCAACAATCCAAACACTATTGAATTCACTACTAATCTCTCCCATTTTATGCTTTTCCAATTTTTGCTAACCTTCAAAATAGATAAAAATGGTATTTTAAAGAATATATTTTGGGGGGTCCTATATTATTCTAAGCAGTTTAATAGCTGATATTTTGACCTGATTAGAAATACAAACAGCCTTTTCAGGTACCTGATGAAGTTTTGTCAAGTAATCAAAGAATTTATTATATCAATGCCACATTTAATATCTTGCAAATTTCTAATCATGTGCAAAAATTCCTATTTTATTTAGGAGAACATTGTGGCAATACACCATTGAAAATGCCATTTGTAATAGATTTCATTTACCAGCATAGCATTCATCAGCATTTGCTGATGAAATGTACATTTAAATAAGTTTTTTAAGGATTGTATTTTTCTCTAATGCTTTTCTGAAGTACAACTCTTTATCACTTTTCCAAAGTATGATCTAGGACTTTCTCATTTCATTGCTGATAACACTGAAGAGCACAATAGTAGAAAAAATAACATAACCAGTAGTTTGTGCTTATTAATTTGTGGAACTATATGACTTACTGGAAATTTCACTATTGATCAATCCAAACTCAGAAGCAACAAAAGTAAAAATGATTGTATTTGGGATCTTAGGAATTGCAACTTGGGAAACATGGATTCAGATAGTTCTAAATCAGTGTTCCAAGGAAGATAGGAAAAGTGGGAACTTAGATGGGCTATTGAAGGTTAAGGTAGAAAAGGGGTTAGTTGGGAAGGAACAGGGGCCATGAGAATGAAAACAATAAAGAATATGAAGAAGTGTCCATAAAACAAGAGTCCTATGACCTCTTAATATGCATCATGAGCCTCTGGATAAATATAAGTGTCTATTCATCCAATCATCCCAGATATCAGAGGTGACAGTGACAGTGATCAAAGTTCACACTCTAGGCAGTAAGTAGATAGTACATAAGCCCTGCTTCCTAACAATCTTTTGATTTCATCTTGTAAAGTTCTTTTGATAATAATTCATTCATTTTATAATATTATCAAACCCCATAAAATAATATTTTAATATCAATCACTACAGAATAGGGACATGGAGGTAATGAATTGAAGAATCTCTTTGCCTCCCAAATCAAGTTTTTTTCATAGTGTGTAAGCTTTGCATCACTACAACCACAATACCCAACAAGACCAACATAGAGGAGGAAAAGTTTATTTTGGCTTACACCCCCTTGCCTATGGTTTCCACCCAGTTAGTATATTCAGAGTAGGATGGACTGAACATACAGTTCCCATAATTTAATCATTCACCTCCTGCATTAACACAGGAGATTTTGAGGGTCACCTCACATCCAAAACATAACATTTTGTCCCTGATCTCAAAGGCTCATGTCCATCTCACAGTGCAAAATGAATTTAGTCTATTTCAAAGAGTCCCCATATTCTTAACAGTTTCAGCATTACCCAAAAGTTCAAGTTCAAAGTTTCATTGTAGGCTCAAGACAAACTCTTGGTAGTGAGCACCTGTCAAAGTAAAAGCAAGTTACACACATCCAATATGCAATGGCACAGAGCAACCATTCCCATTCCCAAAGGGAGAAAGAGGAGCATAGAAAGAAGTGATGGGGCCAAAATAAGACCAAAACCTAGCTGAGTAAACAAGTCCTATAGCTCCACATCTAGCATCTGGGGCACTAGGCAGTGAGACGTGCTCTCCAAAGGTCTTGGGAAATCCTGCCTCTTTGGCCTTGCTGGTTGCAGCCCATATGGCCTCTCTTTTAGCCTGGCTCACTCCTCAGCCAGCGACTTCTCTAGGCAGAGTACACATTACTCAAATCAATGTTGCAGAGAACTCTGCCAAAGTTATTCCTAAAATTATCTGCATAGAATCTCCATTGACTACTCTCATGTATATCTAAAAAGAGCAAATTAAAAAATATGAAAAAAGAATCTCCATTGAACCATAATCTTTGCAATTCTTTTTTCCTCCAGCTTTGTTGAAGTATAATTGACAAATAAAAGTTGTATATATTCAAGTTCACAGTTGCCATAAGGTTAGCAGCGCAGTTCTTGTTAGTCCCTTTTCTGGATAAGAAAATGAAGAATCAACGAGGTTAGATGATTTCCTTTAAGGCAGACTGTTAAAAGCAAACAGATATTCTTACCTATACAGGATGAATACGTGCTGCTGAAAAACAATGTTCCCTTAGGACTAGCTACCACAGAAGTACGTGAGGAAATAGCACCACCTCTACAGATAAAGAAATCTGGGCTCCTACTGCACTGCTTAATTTAGCAGGCATTTTCACATCTAAGCTTCTCATGTAAACTTAGGTTTTATTAGCTTTAGTTAAAAGCAATTTATTTCAAAGAACCATCAAATATATTTGATGGCCTTCTTTTGAGCAGCATTGAAATCAAATTTTAACTTACAAGCCATTCAAATGTTCATTAAAATATTGTTCATGTCCTGCCTATTATAAGTTTAAAATCTTTCTGCCCTTCCTAATTCCATCATTCCTTGAAATACTATATCAATGCCTCTCTTCCCATGAAGACTTCTTTGACAATTTCATCAATTATTCATCTTTACCTTCCTCAACAGCCTTTAACATTTTTTAAGAAAGCATGAATTTAAGGTGCCATTTGATCACTTTTGTTTTATACATTTAGGTTAGCAAAGTTAGCCTATATCAAGTCTCTTTTATACAACCTGTTTTCAATATCAACTCAATCTTACTATATGTATTCAGGTTTATTTAAAATGAGGCATGAATTTTTTTTATTCATCCATACCACTTTATCCTTAATTCTATCCAATTTTGAACTTTATTAAATATTGCCTTTTATTATTTTCTAATTGTGTTTTCTATCTGAGGACTAGAATTATATCATAGTAATAATTTGTGTCATCTTTTGACAGCACAGTGCCAGGCACATTGTAAGGTCTCAAGAGTTACTGACCAGTTATTATGACAACACTGATAATGGAAGTGAAGTAGAAAGTTTAGAAAGTTTCAGATACTGTCACAACTCTTCTACCAACTAGCTGTATTATCTTGCATAAATCATATAGCTCCCTAAATTTACTTCTTCAATACAACACGAAGGGATTAAACTAAATAATCTATAGATTTATCTTTCAGACTCATATTGCATTAAATAAGAACTGAAGGGAACAAAGTTGTATAACTTGACTTTTTCCCAAAATAGTTTTGAGAAAATCAGAGATATTCTCAAATATCAGAAATACTTCAGAGATGGTTCAGATGTGGGGAGTGCTCAAATTGCCTGCCTTAAATAGAACACAAAAGATTTATGTATGGATCTCCCAAATTTATCATCATGAATTCGTCTTGGAAATGGTTTCTATTCTGTCTTTTGGATCTTAAATTCCTGACTTTTCAAAATCCAAAGAGTCTGCAACTCTAACCCCAAGTTCTGCAAAAGAAATTGTGGTCCAAATGATTTTTGACAAAGGTGCTAAGAACACACTGGAGAAAGGATAATCTTTTCAGTAAATGGTACTAGGGAAATTAGGTCTCTATACGCAGAATAATGAAACTAGACTCTTACCTCTCACCAGTTACAAAAGCAGACTCAAATGGATTAAAAATTTAAATGCAAGATCTGAAACTATTAAACTACTACATGGAAAGATGGGAAATTTTCACTTTGGGACATTGGAATGGGCAAGGATTTTTTTGGACAAGACTCCAAAAGCATAGGAAAAAAAAGCAAAAACATAAATGAGACCACATCAAACTAAAAAGCTTTTGCACAGAAAAAGAAAACAATCATTAAAGCAAAGAGAAAACTCACAAAGTAGGAGAAAATGTCTGCAAACTATACAAGTGTCAATATGATATCCAGAGTACATAAGGAACTCCAAGACTCAATAGCAAAAACAAATAAACTCATTAAAACTGAGTGATAGACTTAAACAGACATTTTTCAAAAGAAGACATACAACTGATCAACAGGAATATGAAAAAATGTTCAATGTTACTAATCATCAGGTAAATGCAAATTAAAACCACAATGAGATAAAATCTCGCTCTAGTAAAATTTGCTATTATCCAAAAGACAAAAGTGCTGACGAGGATGTAGAGAAAAAGGAAATCCTTGCACACTTTTGGTTGGACCGTAAATTATACAGCCATTGTGGAAAATGGTACAGAGGTTCCTCAAAAAATTAAAATAAAGCTGGGCACAATGGTCTATGCCTCTAATCCCAGCAACTTGGGAAGACGAGGCAGGAGGACCACAAGATCAAGGCTAACCTCAGCAACACAGCAAAACCCTCAGCAACGTAGCGAGAACCTGTCTCAATAAAAATGAACTTTGAAAAAAAGGTTGGGGATATAGCTCAATGGTAAAACACCCCCAGGTTCAATTCCCAGTACCTCCCCTAAATTAAAATAGAATTATAATATGATTTAGCAATCTCACTCCTGAGTATGTATCCAAAGGAAATGAAATTAATGTGTCAAAAAAAAATCCACACTCCCATGTTAATTGCTGTACTAGTCACAATAGTCAAGAAGTAGAAATAACCTAAGTATAAACCAACAGATGAATGGATAAAGAATATGTGATATATATACACAATGGAATAGTAGTATATACACACACAAAAAAAGAAGAAAATTCTGTCATTTACAACTGCATGAATGGGATCCAGATCATTATGTTAAATGAGCTAAGCCAGGCACAGAACAAGAAGTATCTCATTATCTCATTCATGTGGAATCTAAAAAAAGTGATATCATAGAAGCTAAGAGTAGAATGATGGTTACCAGAAGCTGGGGAGAATAGGGGAGAGGGAGAGATGGGAAAAGGATAAGTTGCAATTAGATCAGAGCCAGAAATTACAATTAAGTACTGAATATCTTAAAAAGCTAGAAGAAAAGATTTTCAATGTGTTCACTATAAAGAAATGATAAGTATCCAAGGAGATAGATATGTTCAATTTGATTTAAACATTGCACAATGTATACATGTACAGAACTATCACACTATTCCATTAGTATGTACTATTTTAGGTCTGGGTGTACCCATTTAAAATAAATTTAATTACTAAAAAATAAAAAGAGATTGCTATCCAAAATCCCTTCTGAGTAAGCAATGCAAAATGGAATAGGTTCTCTTGCAGCCTAAAATACAAAATACTGATCAAACTCTGTTTTTCTTTTTGACAAAGTATTCAAATATATCAACCTACATAGACATCCATTCCTTTAAAAAAAAAAAACAAAATTAAAAATGTCAAAATATTTTCTTTACCATATCTATACATTCAACAAAACCCCAATCATAATTTCAGCCATTAATAAGCTAATCGTAAAATTCATATGAAAATCTAAAGGACCTAGAATATTTTTAAAAATCTTCAAAATGAGCAAAACTCATTCCTGACTTTAGAGTAATCAAGTTTCTTTAGTTAGGAAAGGTAGCACACACCTGTAATCCCAGCAACTTGGGAAGCTGAGGCAGGAGGATTGCTCATTCAAAGCCAGTCTCAGCAATTTAGCAAGACCCTAAGCAACTTGGTGAGACCCTGCTTCAAAATAAAAAGTTAAAAGGGCTGGGAATGTGACTCAATGGTTCAGTGCTCCAGAGTTCAATACCCAGTTAAAAAAAAAAATTTAAATGAGACACAGAACACATAACTACCTAGGAAAAAACTGAAGACATAGACTTGATCAAAATTTAAAATGTCTGCTCAATAGAAGATTCCATTAAGAAAATAAATAGGCAAGTCACATATTAGGAAAAAATATTCACAGAACATATATCTAATAAGGACTAGTATCTAGAGCTGCACTATTCAATATGGGAGTCATTGGCCAATGTAGCTATTTCAATGTAAATTAATCAAAATTAAATACAATTAAAAATTCAGTTTCTGGACTGGAGTTGTGGCTCAGTGGTAGACCACTCACCTGGCATGTGTGAGGTCCTGGTTTGATCCTCATCACCACATATAAATAAATTAATTGAATTAAAGGTCCATTGACAACTAAATAAAATATTTTTTGAAAATTCAGTTTCTAACTTTCACCATATCAGACAGTGCAGAGAATTCTATTGGACAGTATGGACCTAAAATGTCAGACACCATGACTGAGCGAAACAGCCCACCCAACCCCCACACCAAGGTAGGACGCCATCGCTGAGCCTACCTGCCTGCCCCACTCCTGCTGAGGGACACTGCATCTACAGGAGACTAGAGGTCCTTTGACAGGACTCAGGATTCAAGAAGAGGAGGTATTGAGATACTCAGGACCAACTCAAAGCTGCCAGATGAGTCTCACTCACTGGGCAAGGCTCCCCAGATGGGACAGTAGTCCCGGAACACAGGGAACTTCATGGAGTAGAGTTGCCCAATGAGACTCCCCAGCTGGAGGCATGAACCTGGACAAGCGGGAGCATTGTAGAGGAGAACTGCCCAGCGAGAGGCTTCAGTGCAGAGTGAGGGTCCCAGGCCCAGGTGGTAGGTCCGGACCCCTGGGAACATCACAGAGGAGGGCTGCCCAGCCCAGATGGTATTTCTGGATTGAAGGGAACTTCTAGGAGGGGAGCTGACCAGTGAGACTTCCCCACCAGGTGAGTCTTCCCCGCCAGGCGAGGCTTTCCCACCAGGGCGGTAGATGAGGGACACAGGCCCAGAACAGCCATGCCCCAGCCCACAGTTGAGTACCGCTTTGGCTGACCATCTGTCAACAAGTGGAGACACCTCTGCCCACTAGCAGGGAATATACCACACCTGAAGGCCAACACCCTTAGAGGGGCAGCTTTCTTGTGGAGCACTGCATTATCAAGTTCCTCCAAGATTTCAGGCTACTGAAGGCTAGGAGGTGATATATTGGAAATGTACAGGGACACTATAAGTCAATAGAGGAAATCTGCAATATCTCAGAGTTCCACTGATACCTGACCAATATGAGAAAACAAGGGAAGAAAATGTTCCAAACAAACCTAGATGCTACATCAATAATATCCAATGACAGCATGGCAGAAGAAATGTCAGAAAGGGAGTTCAGATGAGTACATAATTAAAATGATCAGGGAAGCAAACAATGAGATGAAAAAGCAACTGCAGGCTTTGAATGATTGCACCACCCAACAGTTAAAAGAGGAAATGTGGGAAGCACTAAAACCAAATCAAAAACTCCATTGAAAGCATAATCAATAGGATAGAACACCTGGAAGACAGAACCTCAGACATTGAAGACAAAATATTTAATCTTGAAAACAAAGTTGACCAGAGAAGATGGTAAGAAATCATGAACAGAATCTACAAGAATTATGGGATATCATGAAAAGGCCAAATTTAAGAATTATTGGGATTGAGGAAGGCCTAGAGAAACAAACCAAAGGAATGAACAATCTATTCAATGAAATAATATCAGAAAATTTCCCAACTCTGAAGAATGAACTGGAAAATCAAGTACAAGAGGCTTATAGGACTCCATATATACAAAATTACAACACACCCACATCAAGGCACATTATAACGAAAATACCTAATGTACAAAAATAAAGACAGAATTTCAAAGGATGCAAGAGAAAAAAATCAAATTACATTCAGGGGAAAACCAATACAGATATCAGCAGATTTTTCAATTCAGACCCTAAAAGCTAGAAGGGCCTGGAACAACATTTTTCAAGCCATGAAAGAAAATCGATGCCAACCAAGAATCTTATACCCAACAAAACTTACCATCAGATTTGACAATGAAATAAAATACTTCCATGATAAACAAAAGCTAAAAGAATTTACAAAGAGAAAGCCAGTACTACAGAACATTCTCTTCCATGAGGAAGAGATGAAAAACAATGATGCAAATCAGCAAAGGGAGGAACTGGCCTAAAGGAATAGCCAAATAAAGGAGAAACCAAGTCATGTCAAAAAACAAAAATGAGCCAAATGACTGGAAATGCAAATCATATCTCAATAATAACCCTGAATGTTAATGGCCTAAACTCATCAATCAAAAGACATAGACTGGCAGATTAGATTAAAAAGAAAAATCCAACAATATGCTGCCTGCAAGAGACTCACCTCATAGAAAGAGATACCCACAGACTAAAGGTGAAAGGATGTGAAAAAACATACTATGCACATGGACACAGCAAAAAAGCTGGAGTATTCATCCTCATTTCAAATAATGTGGACTTCAAGCCAAAGTTAGTCAGAAGGGATAAAAAAGGACATTTCATACTGCTTAAGGGAAGCATAAATCAGCAAGACATAACAATCATAAATATCTATGCCCCAAACAGTGGCTCATCCATGTATGTCAAACAAATCCTTCTCAATTCCAGAAATCAAATAGACCACAACACAATAATACTAGGCGATTTTAACATGCCTCTCTCAACACTGGACAGATCTTCCAAACAAAAACTGAATAAAGAAACCATAGATCTCAATAACACAATCAATAATTTAGACTTAACTGACATATAGAATATACCATCCCACAAAGAGCTAATATACCTTCTTCAGAGCAGCACATGGATCCTTCTCTAAAATATACCATATTTTATGCCATAAAGCTAACGTTAGCAAATACAAGAAGATAGAGATACTATCTTGTATTATATCAGATCATAATGGATTGAAATTAGAAATAAATGACAGAGTAAAAAAACAGAAAATACTCCAACACCTGGAGATTAAATAATACACTATGAATGAATGATGAATGGATAACAGAAAACATCAAGAGGGAAATAAAAAAATTCTTAGAAATAAATCAGAGATGTGGATCCAAGATAGCAGACTAGAGGGAGGCTGCATTCCTTGTCGCTTCGTAATGCCGGATTCAAGCAGAGGATATCTGTTTCTTGGTGAAGCAGTTTTTGCTGCTTATCGATCCCCTGGTGTTCACCCATTTGTCTGCTGTGATGACATGCATATCAACGCCTTTTTTGAGAGCAGATTGCTCACTGTTAGGCATCTATCATCCTCCATTTTCCTGCCTCTCGCCTGTCCATCGCCTGCCTTACCCCTATCCATCACCCAACGCTCGAGGTTCACCTCCCGATCATCTGACAGCTGCCAGGAGACTGGCCGCAGACCGCCAGTGGAGAACCAGCTGCCTGCTGTTGCCTGGAAGTTCACTGTCACAGTACCTGCAGGTTTGATTACACGTGGCTGCCGCCATTTTGAGACAACAGCCAGGCCCCGTAGGACCCCTGGCCAGACTGACTGAGCCCCATCTCCAGGATCCCTCAGCCTGACCGATCACTCCCTGCCTCTGGGGCCCTCATATCAACTGACTGCTCCCTGCTGCCAGGACCCCCAGACCAATTGACTGCGCCCTATCACTGGGAACCCAGACCAACTGATTGCACCCGGCCTCCAGGATCCCACAACTACACCAAACACACCGAACCTCCAGGACCTCTGCCAGACCAAATGCATCCCATCTCCAGGACCTCCAGCTGACCACATCCACCCCTGAGCTGCAACTCCCCATTGGCCAACACATTTGGAAGCCAGAACGGCCATCTTGGATAATCCTGGAAGCCGTAGCTCTGATCTTCAGGTGGGGCAAATCCCATCCTGCGACACCTGCTGGAGGCTTGAAGCTCATTGTCAGGTACCACTCATGCATCAGACTACTGAACACTGGGAGGTTTCATTAGTATATGACTGTTATAAAGTAGATTTTCTTTTTTCTCCTTTTTAAAAAAATTTAAGTTCTTATTTCTTTACTTTTCTTGCTTTCTTTTCCTGTTGTTTACCTGTTCCCTCAGAGTCTCTTTCTCCTTTTTTCGCATGCTAACATCCGAAATCTTTTGATTACACTCTCACCCTTTCTATTTTCTAGAACTTCAGTATATTCTTTTCTTATCCCATTAACAGCCATATCCTACATCCCTCTGCATCCTCTTTGTCCTCCATTAGAAACTGCAGACCTCATTGCAAACCTGTTTGTTTTACCGAAGATAACATTTGAACTCATTTTGTTTATTATGACAATTTTGTTATTGTCCCCATAGGGGCTGTTTGGTCTAGGATTGCATAGTGTCTGATTTGGGCACTGCTAATATTGACCTCCCCTTAAAGAAAGGGTTTTGGAAACCTATAGGGCCACTATAAGCCTATAGGGAGAAATCTGCAATACCCTAGATCTGCACTGCTAAAGGGGAAGATACATGAACAACATGAAAAAACAAGGGAAGAAAATGATCCAAACAAATCTAGAATCTATAGTAATAGACTCCAATGACAGTATGTTAGAAGAAATGTCAGAAAAGGACTTCAGATTATACATGATTAAGATGATTCGTGAAGCAAAGGATGAGATAAGAGAGCAATGCAGGCAATGAATGATAATACCAATAAGCTGAAAGAGCACCTGCAAGAAGCAAAAGATCATTTCAACAAAGAGATAGAGATTCTCAAAAAAAAAAAAAAAACGGAAATCCTTGAAATGAAGGGGACAATAAACCAAATGAAAAACTCAATGGAAAGTATCATCAACAGACTAGACCACTTGGAAGACAGAACATCAGACAATGAAGACAAAATATTTAATCTTGAATATAAAGTCGCCAGAACAGAGAAGATGGTAAGAAATCATGAACAGAATCTCCAAGAACTATGGGACATCATGAAAAGACCAAATTTAAGAATTATTGGGATTGAGGAAGGCACAAAGATACAAACCAAAGGAATGAACAACCTATTCAATGAAATAATATCAAAAAATTTCCCAAACCTGAAGGGTGAAATGGAAAATCAAATACAAGAGGCTTACAGAACACCAAATGCACAGAATCACAACAGATCCACACCAAGGCACATTATAATGAAAATGCCTAACATTCAAAATGAAGATAGGATTTTGAAGGCCATGAGAGAAAAGCATCAGATTACATATAGGGGGAGACCAATACGGATAGCAGCCAACTTCTCAACCCAGACTCTAAAAGCTAGAAGGGACTGGATCAACATATTTCAAGCTCTGAAAGAACATGGTTGCCAACCAAGAATCCTATACCCAGCAAAACTAACATTCAGATTTGAGGATGAAATAAAATCCTTCCATGATAAACAAGTTAAAAGAATTTACAAATAGAAAGCCTGCATTACAGAATGTTCTCAACAAAATATTCCATGAGGAGGAAATGAAAAACAACAATGGAGGTCAGCAAAGGGAGGAACTACCTTAGAGAAAAACCACTCAAAGGAGAAACCAAGCCAACTTAAAAACCAAAAATAAGCCAAATGAATGGGAATACAAATCATTTCTCAGTAATAACCCTGAACATTAATGGCCTAAACTCCTCAATCAAAAGACATAGACTGGCAGAATGGATTAAAAAGAAAGACCCAACAATATGCTGCCTGCAAGAGACTCATCTCATAAAAAAAGACATCCACAGACTAAGGTGAAAGGATGGGAAAAAACCTACCACCCACATGGACTCAGTAAAAAAGCAGGGGTTTCCATCCTTATATCAGATAAAGTGGACTTCAAGCCAAAGTTAGTCAGAACAGATAAAGAAGGACATTTCATACTGCTTAAGGGAACCATAAATCAGGAAGACATAATGATAGTAAATATTTATGCCCCAAACAATGGTGCATCCCAGTACATCAAACAAATCCTTCTCAATTTCAAGAATCACATAGACCACAACACAATAATTCTGGGCGACTTTAATGCACCGCTGTCACCACTAGATAGATCTTCCAAACAAAATCCAACCAAAGAAACCATAGAACTCAATAACACAATCAATAACCTAGACTTAATAGACATATGTAGAATATTCCATCCATCAATGAGCGAATACACTTTCTCTTAGCAGCACATGGAACCTTCTCGATAATAGACCATGTGTTATGCCACAAAGCAGCCCTTAGGAAATGCAAAAAAATAGAGATACTGCCTTGTGTTCTATCAGATCATAAAGCACTGAGAGTAGAAATCAATGACAAAATAAAAAAGGGAAATTACTCCAACACTTGGAGACTAAATAACATGCTATTGAATGAAACATGGATAACAAAAAACATCAGGGACGTGATTAAAAAATTCTTAGAGGTCAATGAGAATGATGATACAACATATCAAAATCTCTGGGACACTATGAAAGCGGTATTAAGAGGAAAATTCATTGCATGGAGCGCATTCCAGAAAAGAATGAAAAGTCAACAATTAAGTGACCTATCATTACAGCTTAAAGCCCTAGAAAAAGAAGAACAGAATAACAGCAAAAGTAGTAGAAGACAGGAAATAATTAAAATCAGAGCTGAAATCAATGAAATTGAAACAAAAGAAACTATTCAAAAAAATGACAAAACAAAAAGTTGGTTCTTTGAGAAAGTAAACAAAATAGATAAACCCTTAGCCACACTAACAAAGAGAAGGAGAGAGAAGACTCAAATTACTAAAATACACGATGAAAAAGGAAATATCATGACCACAACAGACATCACTGAGATACAGAATATAATGAGAAGCTACTTTGAAAAACTGTATTCCAACAAAATAGAAACTACCAAAGACATTGACAAATTTCTAGAGACATATACTCCTCCCAAACTGAACCAGGAGGACATACACGATTTAAACAGATCAATATCAAGCAATGAAATAGAAGAAGCCATTAAAAAGCTACCATCCAAGAAAAGCCCAGGACCAGATGGATTCTCAGCCAAGTTCTACAAGACCTTCAAAGAAGAACTCATTCCAATACTTCTCAAAGTATTCCAGGAAATAGAAAAGGAGGGTACCCTACTGAACTCATTCTATGAAGCTAATATCACCCTCATTCCCAAAGCAGGAAAAGACACATCAAGGAAAGAAAATTTTAGACCAATATCCTTGATGAATATAGATGCAAAGATCCTTAACAAAATATTGGCAAACCGTATCCAAAAACATATTAAGAAAATTGCGCACCACAATCAAGTGGGGTTCATTCCTGGAATGCAAGGATGGTTCAACATTCGTAAATCAATAAACGTAATCCATCATGTCAATAGACTTAAGGATAAGAATCATATGGTTATTTCAATTGACGCAGAAAAAGCATTTGACAAAGTACAACACCCCTTCATGCTCAAAACACTAGAAAAATAGGGATAGTAGGAACATACCTGAACATTGTAAAGGCTATTTATGCTAAGCCCATGGCCAACATCATGCTTCATGGAGAAAAACTGAAACCATTCCTTTAAATACAGGAACAAGACAGGGATGTCCTCTTTCACCACTTCTATTCAACATTGTCCTCAAAACTCTAGCCAGAGCATTTAGGCAGACTAAAGAAATTAAAGGGATACGAAAAGGAAAAGAGGAACTTAAGCTGTCACTATTTGCGGATGACATGATTCTATATTTAGAGGATCCAAAAACCTTCTTCAGAAAACTTCTAGACCTCATCAATGAATTCAGCAAAATATCAGGCTATAAAATCAACACACATAAATCTACAGCATTTTTATACGCAAGCGACGAAACAGCTGAAAGGGAAATGAGGAAAACAACTCAATTTGCAATAGCCTCAAAAAAAAATAAAATACTTGGGTATCAATCTAACCAAAGAGGTAAACGATCTCTACAATGAAAACTACAAAACACTGAAGAAAGAAATTAAGGAAGACCTTAGAAGATGGAAAGATCTCCCATGTTCTTGGATAGACAGAATTAATATTGTCAAAATGGCCAAACTACCAAAAGTCCTATACAGATTCAATGCAATTCCAATTAAAATCCCAATGACGTACCTCACAGAAATAGAGCAAGCAATCATGAAATTCATCTGGAAGAATAAGAAACCCAGAATAGCTAAAGCAATCCTTAGCAGGAAGAATGAAACAGGGGGTATCGCAATACCAGAACTTCAGCTATACTACAAAGCCATAGTAACAAAAACAGCATGGTATTGGCACCAAAATAGACAGGCAGATCAATGGTACAGAATAGAGGACACAGACACAAACCCAAATAAATACAATTTTCTCATACTAGACAAAGGGGCCAAAAATATGCAATGGAGAAAAAATAGCCTCTTCAATAAACGGTGCTGGGAAAACTGGAAAGCCATATGCAACAGAATGAAACTAAACCCCTATCTCTCACCCTGCACAAAAATCAACTCACAATGGAACAAGGACCTTAGAATCAGACCAGAGACGATGTATCTTGTAGAAGAAAAAGTAGGTCCAAATCTTCAACTTGTTGGCTTAGGATCAGACTTCCTTAACAAGACCCCCATAGCACAAGAAATAAAAGCAAGAATCAATAACTGGGATAGATTCAAACTAAATAGCTTTCTCTCAGCAAAGGAAACTATCAGCAATGCGAAGAGAGAGCCTTCAGAGTGGGAGAATATCTTTGCCACTCATACTTCAGATAGAGCACTAATTTCCAGAATCTATAAAGAACTCAAAAAACTCTACACCAAGAATACAAATAATCCAATCAACAAATGGGCTAAGGAAATGAACAGACACTTCACTGAAGAAGATCTACAAGCAATCAACAGATATATGAAAAAATGTTCAACATCTCTAGTAATAAGAGAAATGCAAATCAAAACTACACTAAGATTCCATCTCACCCCTATTAGAATGGTGATTAACAAGAATACAAGCAACAGTAGGTGTTGGCGAGGATGTGGGGAAAAAGGTACACTCATACATTGCTGGTGGGGCTGCAAATTAGTGCAACCATTCTGGAAAGTAGTGTGGAGATTCCTCAGAAAACTTGGAATGGAACCACCATTTGACCCAGCTACCCCACTCCTAGACCTACACCCAAAGGACTTAAAATCAGCATAGTGTGGTGATGCAGCCACATCAACGTTCATAGCTGCTCAATTCCCCATAGCCAGATTGTGGAACCAACCTAGATGCCCTTCAATTGATGAATGGATAAAGAAACTGTGGTATATATACACAATGGAATATTACTCAGCCATAAAGAATAATAAAATTATGGCATTTGCAAGCAAATGGATGAAACTGGAGAATATCATGCTAAGTGAGATAAGCCAATCTCAGAAAAACAAAGGACAAATGATCTCGCTGATAAGCGGATGTTGACACCTAATGGAGGGTGGAAAGGAGGCAAGAATGGAGGAAGGAGGGACTGTATAGAGGGAAGAGAGGGGTGGGAGGGGCGATGGGAGGGAAAAGAAAAACAATAACAGAATGAATCAAACACCATTACCCTATGTAAATGTGTGATTACACAAATAGTATGCCTCTACTTCATGTACAGAGAAACAAGTTGTACCCCTTTTGTTTACAATAAAAAAATAAATTTAAAAAATTAAAAAATTAAAAATAAAATGTAAAGGACTATCACAATTCACAATAAATAAAATCGAACTAAAAAAGAGAAATAAGGTTTTAAAGGATACTTAATAAACATGGAACCACATGAATGACCAATAAGTACATGAAAAAGTGTTCATCGTTAATTTAATACGGAAATGCAATAATATATCACTATATACTTCACCAGAAGAGCTAAAATTTAAAGAACAGACAGAATCAAATGTTGACAAAAAAATTTGGCATAACTGGAACTTTCATACTTCGTTGGAGGAAATTTTAAAACACTATAATCACTTTGGAACATTGTCTGGAGTTGTACATCTTAAACATACACCTACCCTGTGATCTCACAAATCTACTCTAAGGCATTTGTCCAAGAGAAATGAAAACAATGGCCCACAAGATTTGAATTAAAATGTCCTATTTGTAATGGTTCCTAATAGAAAACAGTCTAGATGTCAATCAATATAAGAATAGATCTTAAATTTTCAGTATATTCATAAATAAAAGGCATTGACAAAGACACATTAAAAAAAACAGATGAATCTCAAAAACATGTGAGTGAAAGAAATCTAACGTATATGAGTACATACTATATGATTTCATTTATATGAAATTCTGGAACAGGCAAAACTAACCTACAGTGGAAAAATAAAAATTAGGCTAGCAATTGCCTCTGATGGAGGTGAGGACAGAAATTGTTAGAAAAGGAGGATGCAGGATCTCTACTGGAGTGATAGAAATGTTCTAGATCACCACAATGGTTTGAGTTACTCATGCATATGTATTTGTCAAAACTCAACAAATATATGCATAAGATTTGCACATTTCATTGTATAAAAATTCTGCATTTTAAAAACTGTACATAAATACTATATCAAATTCCCATTATTGGTATGCATACTGAAGTAGTTAAGGGGAATGGTCTGATATCTGTAATTTAAAATGCATCAAAATTAGATGGATTCCCTCCACCTCAGCAGCCATGGAAGAGCTGCAACCATGGGGTAGCACAGAGCCATGTCTGTGGGCCTCAACAAGGGCCACAGGGTAATCAAGAACATGAGCACACCAAGGCACAGCTACCACAGTGGGCAAATCACCAAGCACACCAAGTTAATGCAGGACATGATCCAAAAGGTGTGTGGCTTTGCCCCTGGGAAGCATCACACCATGGAGTTGCTTAAGATCTCCAAGGACAAAGAGGCCCCAAATTCATCAAAGAAAGGGTGGAACACACATCCACAAAGAGGAATCAGGTAGAACTGAGTGATGTCTTGGACACTGAAGAAAGCAAACTGGGAAGGACTGAACACTGACTGATCCTCAAAAAAATATATAAAAAAAAGTTAAATGGATTAATAGATGGATGAATGGATGGCTAGATATGTGCTAGGGTAAGTAGAGTAAAAATACCTGTAAAATCTAGATGGCATGAATAGATTTCATTGTAAAACTATTTCACTCAAATTATTTCAATTTTGCTATGTATTTTAGTTTTTCATAATAAAGTGTTGATGAGAAAAGAGATAACCAAGGCTTCCCACAGATGGAACTCCAAAGTTAAATCACTTTTTTGGTTTTGTTTTTGTGTCAGGAATTGAACCAAGAAGCACTTAACTGAGCAACATTGGCTGGGCTGGGGATGTGGCTTAGTGGTTAAGCACCTCTGGGTTCAATTCCTGGTACCAAAAAAGGAAATAAAACAAAACAAGCAAAACAAAACACAATGGAGGAAGTGTGTCAGAGGGACACAATATCATACTGAATGAGTTCCCAATGACCAATTCTAGAAACAGGAACAATAAAATACTATTAGATTACAATCCAAAGAATAAAATGTACACATGTCCAGAATGAAATAAATAATGGTTAAATAAAGAAATGAGAAAAAGTCATAAATAGTCCTTGCCGAATAATTAAATGTAAATTCTACCCCCTCAGGAAGGTTTAGCATGAATTCTCACAGCTTAAGCACACACAGTGATTCCCTTCCAAAGAGCAGAATGTGAAAAGGGTAGGAGAGAGTAAATTTATATTGGAAAAAACTGACAAACATTACCTCAGTCAGGAAACCAAGGTCAACATCAACAGAGATAAATCATGTTGCTAGGGTGCACCTGCTGTGTAATAACGAATTTGAACTGGGCAGAGTTGGTGCATGCCTGTAATCCAGGCAACTCAAGAGGATGAGGCAGGAGAATTTCAAGTTCAAGGTCAGCCTGTGCAAATTAGTGACACCCTGTCTCAAAATAAAAAATTAAAAGGGCTGGAGATGTAGCTCAGTGGGGAAGCACCCCTGGGTTCCATTCCCAGTACCACACAAATAATTTGGCCTTTATTCCTAGTTTCTGAGAGATAGCCTCTAAATCCTTAGAACCCCAAGGACCATTCCTGAGTTTATGGAAACAAGATAACTTGATGAGGGCTAGTCATGGTGGAAAGATTAACCATGATCTGATTAGAGGGTTATGGACTTTTGAGCTACATATCATTTCGGCCTAACTTCTTCCATGGAGCACAGGGAGGGGTACTGGAGATTGAGTTCAATCACATAACAAATGAGCTAATCAGTCATGCCTGTGCAATGAAACCCCAATATAAAATGAAGAACAACGTTGAGGAGCGTTCCCCAGTTCAACGCACTGATGTGCTAAGATGGTGACATCCTGACTCTGTGGAGAGAGGACATGAAAGTTCCATGTTTAAGGATCTCCCTATGTGTCTCTTTACTTGACTGGTTTGTATTCCTTAAAACAAAGCTGTGTGTTTTCTTTACATTGCTGTGACAAAATATCTGAGAAAACTGACTTAAAGGAAGAAAGATTTATTTTGGCTCACAGTTTCAGAGCCACAGTTTCAGAGCCAGTTTTAGTCCATGGTTGGTTGACTCCATTACTTTGGGGCCTATACCAAGGCAGAACATCATGGTGGGAAGCACAAAGGACAAAACTACTCACCTCATGGCATCTAGGAAGCAAGAGAGAGGAGACTGGGGTCCCCATATCCCCTTCCAGGGCATGCCCTCAATTTCCATCCACTTAGGCCCCACCTTCAAGTAGAACTACTGTCTGGTGACCAAGCCACATGGCCTAAACCATAACAAGCTGTAGTCAAAATTGTAACTCTTTCCCAAGTTCTATGAGTTGTTCTAATGAATTATCACTAAAGATTTATGGGAAGTCCTGAATTTGTAGCTATTTGGTAAGAAGCACAGGTGGCCTGGGGACCCCCCACACTTATGATTGGCAACTGAAGGGTTAGTCTTATTGGGGACCATGTGCTTAACCTGGATTATATGCTAACTCCAGGTGGTTTGAATCAGAATTGCTCTTCAGTAATGTCGTACCTTTGATATAATGTGGTAAAAGTGGCACTTTATTTCTGTGATCTTCCTCCCAAAACCCATAACCCCAGCCTAATGATGAGAAAAACATCAGACAAATCCCAGTTGAGGGACATTTTATACCTAATCAGTATTCCTCAAAATTGTCAAAGTCATCAAAACAAGAAAAGTCTGCAACTGCCGAGCCAAGAGTCACCTAAAGAAATACAATAAATAAATGTAATATGGGATTCTGGAACAGTGAAAGAACATGAGGTAAAAACTAAAGAGATTGAAATAAAATATAAAATTTAAAATCAATATTAGTTCATTACATGTTATAAATGTAACTTACTAAGTCAAAATATTTGTAATTATGAAAATTGGGTGTGGGGTATATACGAACATTCTGTGTGGTCTTCATAACTTTTCTGTAAATCTAAAACTGTTCTAAAATTAAAAGTTTATTTTTAAAAAGGAATGAAGAGGAAAAATCAAAGTGTGTATGTAATGATCTGCGAGATAATAGTACATAAAATAAATCAGTCGTTAGTGAGTGAGGTTAGTTGCTGCTATAAGCACTCCAAGAATCTTAAATCAACAAATTTTTAAATACAATGCTTATTGAGCTATCCTTCCAGTTAAACAAACCTAATTGAACGTGCTTATTTATTTGCTGCCTCTAAAATAGGTAAAGGAAATTTAAATAGTGTGAACTCACAAAGACAAAGAGAATGGGAAAGAAGATAATAACTAAGAGGTGATGTCAGTGTTTTCTTAGAGGTTAGGAAGCAGATGGAACTGCAGCAACTGACCCTAGAGGGCTGAGGTACTGCCCTTCAGTACCTCCAAGGATGCTTATTCTACTGGCAGAACCAAAGAGGGATTAGAACTTTGTGGTACTAGGCACAATGGAAGGCAAGAGTAAGGATTGGGGCTGAAAATAAAGGAATTTGTCCAAAATCTGTACAGGAAGCTATACATCCTAGGTTTACTCACACTGTGCATTAGCCCATCATTCTTCATTCTTATCTGTCCATAAACCCTCCTGCAGACTACCAGAACTATGTCCTCAAGGAGAAAATCATCAACAGACACTCGTTAGTCAGGAGGGTTAGGCACAGTAAAGGGTCAGAATTGGGCCTAAGCCTGGAAACAGCAGTGATTCTCTGAGCATTTTACAAGTTCACAAAAACTGATTGCAAATGTTCAGAACTTTTGTGAGCCAGCTGTTAAACACAGCCCTGTTTTAAAATTAAATCAAATGAGCTTGCAACTAAATAAGTTATGTTCTAAAAGGATATAATAGATACTCGGATCTTTTAACTTCCTAATTATTTTTACTACAGTTTATGATTATTGATTCTCTTGAGGCTATTTACATCTATCGCATGTGCATGGTAGAAATACTATGTAATGGTGAGCTTCTGTGCCTCCTTCCAACGCCACATTAAGTGACATAATATCAGAGGTTTAAAACTGACTATAGGAATATTTACACCACAGATGTTGATCAATGTCCTGCTTCTAGAATGACTGCCTGTATTCTGCCTGTATTTGAGTATTCTTCTTTGGAGAAATAAAATTATAAAGGAAAAGATATACAGATCCCTCTAGATGGGAATCCCTTCACAAAAAAAGCTTGCTTGCACCCTGATCGCCCTGCAAGGAAGCCCATCAACATACGTAAAGTTTCCAGTCAACTTTTTAGGATCTTTTTTACAAATATAAAAGGACAACCTACTGCCACCCAACAACTGAAGAGTAACTTCAGTCTAAAAGTCAACAAACAGAAAAAAGAAACTCAGAAGAGGCAATGCAAGTAGCAGAGGAAAACACTTCAAAACAATAATTAACAGCCTCCTGTTTAAAAGGGAATGTTACACCCATGAAACAAGAAGTGTTTCTATAGAACTATCAGAGAAGAGGTTTTGGAAATTAAAACTCTGAGAGCTGAAATGAACGATTCAGTAGAATGGTTGGAAGCTACACTTGAGAAAATTCCTCAGAAAACTAACACAGTATGAAAAGGAAAGGAGAAGGAAGGTAATAAAATTAACCCAGGAGTTCCAGAAAGATAACAGATGAAATAAAGGGAAAAACCTTACAATGGACTATGTGTGAGTTAGACATTGTTTGGTCATAGCTGACAAAATGCCAAAACAAAAGAGGCTAAAGTTACAAAAGTGTTCAATGACCTCTTATAACATAAATTCTGGAGTTAGGCCATGCCTGGTTTGGGGTTTTAAATCAGTCAACTCTACCAGTGTCAGTATTTTGTCCATAGGCTTGTTTTCTCTTGATAGCAAATTGGGTATTCCAATTTTAAGATGACATCATGCCCTTTCATAATCATATCCAAACCAGTAGAAAGAGAGAGAGAAACAACTTAACAAGCTCTTCTCATACATCTGACTCATATCAGAAAACAAAACTATTCCCCAAAGCCTTACCCTCCTGGTGCAGACTTCTTTTATTTCACTCACCAGAAATGTATTACATGTTCACTCTTAGTTACGAGGAAGCTAAAAAAGCAAGTACTGAATCCCACTGAAAAGCAAGTGGGATTACCATAATTGGTTTTAACAATCATGAACTCTCTGACCCTTGGAACTGACACGCTGCTACTTGAGTAAAATCAGGATTTTGTTAGGAAGAAATATGAAGAAAATGTCTTGGAGAACAAGCAGCTAAGAGTGTTGCTATAGTTCTGATCTTACATGTCCCCCAAGGCTCAAGGGTTAAGGACTTTGTTCCCAGGTTGTCACTGTAGGGAAGTAGTGGGAACTTTAAGAAGTGGGGCCTATGGGGATGTCCTCCAGTCATAGGGCCCATGGGATAGTGGGACTCCAGCCCTTTTCTCTTCCTCTTTTTTTTTTTTGCAGCCCAGTCATGAGATAAGCCACTCCCATCAATGCACTTTCCAGCATTTTGCGCTGTCTCCCTGAGACCCAAAAGCAAAAGGTCAACTGACCTTGGACGGAAACCTTCAAAATTGTGAGACAAAATATATCTTTGTCTTTCTAAGGTGATTATCTCAGGTGTTTCTTACAGGAATAGAAAGTTGACTAACACAAGTATCTTCTCTAATAATGTAAAAAAATTGTCAAGAACTGAAGGACACAGATATCTAGAGGGCAAGGGCATATCAAAGATCAACCACAGTTAAAAAGAAAAATCAAAAGACCAACACAAAGATATACCTTCTAAACACTTCTTAAAGACATATTCAAAGAACTTGGAGCCACTCTGTACATATTCACAAAAAAACTGGATGTTAGAAAATAATAAAGCAATACCTTTGAAATTCTGAGGTTAAAGCATTTTCATCCCAGTATTCTGCACCCAACCAAATTAGCAAATATTTTTTTAGACTTTCACAGTCTCAAAAAGTTTACCTCCTGTTCCTCAGAAAACTTGGAATAGAACCACCATTTGACCCAGCTATCCCACTTCTCAATTTATACCCAAAGGACTTAAAATCAGCATACTACAGTGATGCAGCCACATCAATGTTTATAACAGCTCGATCACAATAGCTAAACTATGGAACCAATCCAGGTGTCCTTCAACAGGTGAATAGATAAAAAAATATGTGGTACATATACACAATGGAATATTACTCAGCTTTGTGAAGAATTAAATTATGGCATTTGCAGGTAAATGAATGGAACTAGAGAATATCATGCTAAATGAAATGAGCCAATCCCCAAAAACCAAAACCTGAATGTTTTCTCTGATAAATGGATGCTGATCCATAGTGGGGGTAAGCGGGTAGGAAAGAATGAAGGAACTTTGGATTGTGCAGAGGGGAGTGAGGTGGTGGAGATGGGAAAGGCAGTAAAATGAGACATACATTATTACTATATATATATATATATATATATATATATATATAATTACTCTACTGGTTTGACTCAGCACCATGTACAGCCAGAGGAATGAGAAGTTATGCTCCATTTGTGTACAGTGTGTCAAAATACATTCTACTGTCACATATAATCAATTAGAACAAATAAAAATTAATTAAAAAAAAATTTTTACCTCCCATGTACCATTTGTTGAAAAACCAGATTATGGGCTTCAGCAAAACAAAGGAGTAAATCAAGAAAGAAAATATCATAGGATTCCAGAGACATTGAATGCAGGCCTAGAAAATTCCTAAACATTATTGAAAAAGAAATATGGTAAGACCCACAAGGGAGGTTTCCATACAGAAATCGAATACATAAAGTGTCTGTTGTGTTCAAGTGTCTTCCTAGGAAAACATTGCAAAAATTACACAGAAAACCAAGCAAATGAGATAATAACCATCTTGTAAAAAAACTAAAAGGCTGTATCAGAAAGGAGATTTGCTTAGAAAACACTATGATATCTCACAGTATTATAATCAATAAATATTGATTCAACTACAAATCTTAACTAAATTATGAAGATGAAAGGAGAGTATATCTGTTAGATCCCAACAAGAAACATATGGTAGACGCAAATTCAGACAAACCAGAAAGGATTATTTTCAAAGATGTGAGCAGCTTGCAGGGAAATCACAGAGCTAGTGACCCAGGATTGAACCTCCAAGACTCAAAGGAGGAAGGGAAGGAGTATCTACCAAAACCCAAAAGAGGAAGGTTAGGAGGAGGAGTCCACTAGGAAAGGAAAAATTACCTGTGTTCAAGGGGCTTTGGGAGGAAGTTGGAGTAATAAATACCCTGATAGCCTGACTTCACTCCTCAGGCCTCTGTCTGCCCCACTGTTGACCAAACCAACAAGGAGCCCAAACCGTGGGGAGCCACCGATGCAGCCTCAGAAGACTGAACAGAGGAACTGGAGGGACAAACAGAAGATATCTGGCACAGATATGATGTGATAGGGCAAAAGAACGAACCCTCCTTTAACCACAATTAGTCAATTTTTTTTAACTGATGAATCAAAAGATGTGAATATTATTCAGCTATATGAAAGAAAATGTCACAGAAAATAGTAATGAACATTGCTGAAGGAGACAACTGTGTGGGAAAAGCACAGAGGCAGGAAATCTCAAGAAGTGTTCAAAGAACAAGCAGCCCAATTTGTTTGTACTTAAGGAATCTATAAAGGAAAAGCAGGAGATAAAAATGAAGTGACAGATTGAGGTCATACTGTGGTGGCTCCGAATGCCAGGCTGAGGATTCTGTATTTAAACAGTATTGAGCCTCATGAGTGACACAATGAGGGCTGAGCCCCAAGTAAATTCAATCTGGAAGTGATATGTAGGATTAACTAAAATAAAAATCTAAAGAACACAAGACTCCAGAGATTCTATTTCATAGTCCCAGTTAGGGTTTTCAAATGTATAACATAATGGTGGCAATGAGAAGGAAAAGGACGACATTAATCTAAAAGATGTTTCAAAACAACATTAAAAGGACTTCACTCCTCCGACAAACATCCTTTCAATACCCACCATATGCCAAACACTACTACAGTCAGGCAGAATACTGCAGAGAACCAAGTATGCAAAACTCCTGCTCTCTTGGAGCTTATAGTGCTGGTAGAGGGAAACAAACATCGAATAAAACAAGTAAGTACTATAAAAACTAGAGATTCGATGAAGAGATCCAAAGAAAGGATGTAGGATCAGAGATTTGAAATAAATAATTTGCATGTAGAAATGAGTTTGAGATGGATCTGTGATGTACAAGTAGATATGTCCAGATGACTGGAACTCAAGAATGTCAGAGCTGAAGATATGAAAAGGGATTTTGTAGACAGAAACAAGAGAGCCAGAGCCGTGTTCTAAGGGATCAGCTGTTCACAGAATGATAGCTCCTTCATGTAGCCAGTAATCTTCCAGTTTCACAGGTCAAAAACAATTCTATTTTTGTCAGTGCATCCAGAGATGACTGGGCTTAGGACAACTAACATGCACTAAAACCAAAGAGTTATGTAAAGTCAGAATTTTAACTTTAAAATGAGAAATATAACTATCAATTCAACTGTGGAACCTGTAGAAAAGTCTGCATTGGAAGCAAGAACATGATCTGACTCCTGCTTACTAATTACAGGATCAAAGCTAGGAAAATAAAATAAATAATCTCAAGGGCTAGGGTTGCCTCATGCACTCATTAACCCCATAAAGAGGCATTTGCCAAAGCACAATCATGCTTTTACCTGGAAATCTATCCACTGTCTTCCCACAGAGGAAGAGACATGATGTCAAAGTCTTCCCCTTTCTTCTAGTTCCTTATAGAACCTTTCCCTGCATTCCTTCTTAGACTCTAGTATCCTTCTTTTGAAGTTGGGATATGGTTAGAGAGTATTGTGATATGTGGAATATTGAGTTTTGATTGAAAAGAGAATGGCAACAGCATCATTTATCCCTCCCCCATAGTGGGGATTGGATCCAGGGGTAGTCTACCAGTAGGGGAAAAAAGAAGAAAGGGACCCACAAAGAAAATGGATATTGTTTAATGAGAGTGGGAAAAGCAGTCTGGTACTGTACTCAAGATATCATGGAAGAATGGAAGGAAGGATCAGCAATAAACACTGGTAATACAATGGATTTGGTGACCAGAAGTCATCAATCATCTCCAAGGAAGTCATTTTAACCAGGTGGTAAGGTTTAAAGTCAAAGGACAAGGTGGCAATGAGTGAGTGGGTAGTGAAGATGAAGCAATAGTGTCCTCTAGAAGGGCAGGACGCTCATACCATCTCTGTCTCTCCTCAAATAACTGTGACTGAAGAGGGAAAATGTCCCTTTTCTATGGAGGAAGTCTATCTAATCCATATTATAGAATGATCAATCTTTAGCACTGAAAGTCCCAAGTGTGGGGCCTGCATTTGTGGGTAAACTGTTACTCTTGTATCCAACATTCATATGAATGTGACGCTTTATTTTGGGGAAATTTTAGATATCTATTGGTGATTAGTGTTTTAAAGTTTATTATTGAGACATAATTTAACATATCGTAAGTTCCACTGGTTCTGGTGATCATTTAAAAAACAATCTCAACCCTGTACCCTAAAATTACTGGGGAGCTTCTAAAAAATACCAGTGACAGACCCTAGCCCTAGGGGTGTCTAGGACACAAATGTTACTAGTTTTTTTAAGTAACCCAGTTTACTAGAATGTGTGTTCAAGGATAAGACCCACTAGTTTAAAGGAAAGAACACACAATTTTCAACTATTCTTTAAGTTTTCTAAAAGGATAAAGTAAGCACTTAAATAGGAATGATAATGTATGCTTCTCAAAATGAGTAAATTTTTGAAAGGGTAAAAAAAGAGTATTTTAAATATTTTTTGTTCTGAATTCTAGGGACAAATTTAAGAACTTAGATGAATTTAAAAAAAAACAGAATTCAGTGCATTATCTTGCTAGGAAAATCATAATTTATTTTCACCTTTTGCATGAAATTCTACTTTTGATTATACAACAGGTCTACACAATAAGAAAGTACAATTTTTAATGAAATGAATAAATGTTCCCTTTGAATGTGTAAAAGGAAATGTTTCAAGATTCAAAGCTTCAGTCACCTTTCCAAAAGCCTTTACATGGTAAAACATAATTGATTTGTATGTAAAATGAGATTGTGTTTTCTATAAATGCATTATTCTCTGACTCCAAATCAATTAAAGACACCCTGCTATATCCACAGGAGACTCTGAAAAAAATCAATGTTAACTCCAGAAAATGTTTTAGCATTTTAAAATGTATTCATTATAACACTGGATTGATTTATCTTGAGCAGGATAGGTATCCAAAAAGAATATATTACTGGAATTGTTATTATATATGCCTATTAATAGCTAGAAGTGAAAAAACTCACATAAAGCTATTTAGTGATTAAAAACAACACAGTGATGAGTCTCAGCTGATGATATGATTGAGCAAGAGATACAACTTTATTTTCCTATCAATCAAATCAGTTTCTGTTGAAGTTTAATTCTGTTCATATGGAGCATGGCACTGTCTGGCTCTGCTCTTGGTTAATGTGAACAGTTACAGATTTTACCCCTTCTCTGGGGCTTGGTCCAAAAGGCAGGGCACAGGACCTTCAGTAAGAGATCCATAAACATCTATTTTTTCCATTGCTTCCTTGCTGTCTCTATTCTCCTGAGACACCTCTAACAAAGAGTATATATGGAAAACACATGACTAATATCACACTTAATGGTAAAAGAACGTTATTTCCTAAGATCAGAAGCAAGACAAAGATGTCCACTCTAACCACTTCTATTCAACATTGTGCTGGCGGTTGTAGCCAGCTCCAGAAAGCAAGAAAGTAAAATTTTTAAGAAATCAAGATTGAAAGAAAAAAGTAAAATTATCTCCATTTAAAGATATCTTATATATAGAATGTCATAATGAAACTACTAAAAAATATTAGAATTATTCAACCAGTTCAGCAGGGTTGTAGCATAAAAGCTCAATATACAAAAATCAGGTGACTGCATTAGAGTTCCAGGCAGCTGCTCAGAGGAGGAGGCGAGTGGTGAGTTGTTTGGACTTAAAGCGACTGCTCCTGAACATAGGGGGGCTGCCTGGAGGAGGAGCGCGGTGGGTCACTTGGTCTCGAGTGGCCGCACCAGGGCGGCTGCCCAGAGGAGGCGTGAGGGGGTCACATGGATTCAGAGCCACTCAGAGCAACCGCTCCTGAACACCCGGGGGGTTACCTGGAGGAGGAGGAGGAATGGGGCGGGTCACTTCGACTCGGAGTGATTGCCCAGGACTACGGGCGGTTGGTTGGAGGAGGCACGCAGTGAGTTGCTTGGACTCCTAGTGACCGCACCGGAATACGGGGAGGCTGTCTGGAGGAAGAGACGTGCGGCGGGTCTCTGGGACTCAGAGCGATTGTATGGGGCCCGAGGTGGCTGCTCAGAGGAGGGGCCGCATAGCCAGGCGATTAGGTGCAGAGCAGGGTCCCAGGATCTAAGAGGCTTCTGGGTGGAAGAGCCGCGCAGAGACACGCTTAGGGGCGGAGCGAAGGTTCCAGGACTGCGGGCAGATTCTCTGAGGAGGGGCAGCCTAAGGAGATTCATCTGCGAAGGGTGAGGTTCCCAGGACCAGGAGGTAGGGCCGTGCCCCTGGGAACTTTGCAGAGGAAGGCAGCCCAGCTCAGGTGGTAGCTGTAAATTGAGGGGAACCTCTAGGAGGGGAACTGACCAGCAAGACGTCCCCACCATGTGAGTCTTCCCTGCCGGGTGAGGTTTCCCCAAAAGGATGGTAACACCAGAGACACAGTCCCAAACAGGCCTTGCCTCAGCCCACAGCCTAGTTCCCCGTTGTATGACCATTGGTCAACAAGTGGAGGCACCTCTGCCCACTAGCAGGGAATATACACCACCTGGAGGCCACCACTCCTAGAGAGGCAGCTTCCTTGTGGAGCACCGCATTATCAACTTCCTCCAAGACTTCAGCCTACTGAAGGCTAAGAGGGGATATATATAGAAATCTTCAAGGACATTGTAAGTCAATAGAGGAAATCTGCAACATGTCAGCGGTCCACTGATACCTGAACAATATGACAAAACAAGGAAAGAAAATTCCTCAAACAAATCTAGATGTTACATCAATAAAACCCAATGACAGCATGGCAGAAGAAATGACAGAAAAGGAGTTCAGAATGTACATAGTTAAAATGATCAGAGAAGCAAACGATGAGATGAAAAAGCAAATGCACGCACTGAATGATGAGATGAAAAAGAAAATGCAGGCATTGAATGATCGCACCAATCAACAGTTTAAAGAGAAAATACAGGAAGCAAAAGATCATTTCAATAAAGAGTTAGAGATATTGAAAAAAAACCAAACAGAAATTCTTAACATGAAGGAAACAATAAACCAAATTAAGAACTCCATAGAAAGCATATCCAGTAGAATAGAACACCTGGAAGACAGAACCTCAGACATTGAAGACAAAATATTTAACCTTGAAAACAAAGTTGAACAAACAGAGAAGATGGTAAGAAATCATGAACACAATCTACAAGAACTATGGGATATCATGAAAAGGCCAAATTTAAGAATTATTGGGATTGAGGAAGGCCTAGAGAAACAAACCAAAGGAATGAACAATCTATTCAATGAAATAATATCAGAAAATTTCCCAAATCTGAAGAATGAAATGGAAAATCAAGTTCAAGAGGCTTATAGGACACCAAATACACAAAATTACAACAGACCCACACCAAGGCACATTATAATGAAAATACCTAACATACAAAATAAAGACAGACTTTTAAAGGCTGTGAGAGAAAAGAACCAAATTACATTCAGGGGGAAACCAATACGGATATCAGCAGATTTTTCAATCCAGACCCTAAAAGCTAGAAGGGCCTGGAACAACATTTTTCAAGCCCTGAAAGAAAATGGATGCCAACCAAGAATCTTATACCCAGCAAAACTTACCTTCAAATTTGACGATGAAATAAAATCCTTCCATGATAAACAAAAGCTAAAAGAATTCACAAAAAGAAAGCCAGCATTACAGAACATTCTCAGCAAAATATTTCATGAGGAAGAGATGAAAAACGAAGAAGCAAATCAGCAAAGGGAGGAATTATCCTAAAGGAATTGTCAAATAAAGGAGGAAACAAGTAGTGTCACATAAATAAATAAATAAAATTTAAAAAATGAACCATATGACCGGGAAACCAAATCATATCTCAGTAATAACCCTGAATGGTAATGGCCTGAATTCATCAATCAAAAGATATAGACTGGCAGATTGGATTAAAAAGAAGGATCCAACAATATGTTGCCTACAAGAGACTCACCTCATAGAAAAAGATACCCATAGACTAAAGGTGAAAGGATGGGGAAAAACATACCATGCACATGGACTCAGCAAAAAAGCTGGAGTATCCATCCTCATTTCAGATAATGTGGACTTCAAGCCAAAGTTAGTCAGAAGGGATAAAGAAGGACATTTCATACTGCTTAAAGGAAGTATAAATCAGCAAGATATAACAATCATAAATATCTATGCCCCAAACAGTGGCTCATCCATGTATGTCAAACAAATCCTTCTCAATTTCAGAAACCAAATAGACCACAACACAATAATACTAGGTGATTTTAACACGCCTCTCACCCCACTGAACAGATCTTCCAGACAAAAATTGAACAAAGAAACCATCGATCTCAATAACACAATCAATAATTTAGACTTAACAGACATTTATAGAATAAACCATCCAACCAAGAGTGAATACACTTTCTTCTCAGCAGCACATGGATCCTTCTCTAAAATAGACCATATATTATGCCACAAAGCTAATGTTAGCAAATACAAGAAGATAGAGACACTACCTTGTATTCTATCAGATCATTATGGATTGAAGTTAGAAATAAATGAAAGAGTAAAACACAGAAACTATTCCAACATCTGGAGATTAAACAATATGCTATTATATGATGAATGGATAACAGAAGATATTAGGAAGGAAATTAAAAAATTCTTAGAGGTAAATGAGAACAAAGAAACATCATATCAAAATCTCTGGAACACTATGAAAGCAGTACTTAGAGGGAAATTTATTTCATGGAGTGCATTTAATAAAAGAAGTAAAACTCAACAAATAAACAACCTAACACTACAGCTCAAAGCCCTAGAAAAAGAAGAACAGACCAGCACCAAAAGTAGTAGAAGACAGGAAATAGTTAAACTCAGAGCTAAAATCAATGAAATTGAAACAAAAGAAACAATACAAAAAATTGACAAAATAAATAGTTGGTTCTTCGAAAAAATAAACAAAATTGATAAACCTTTAGCCACACTAACAAAGAGAAGAAGAGAGAAAACCCAGATCACTAAAATTCGGAATGAACAAGGAAATATCACAACAGACAGGATTGAAATACAAAACATAATTAGAAGCTATTTTGAAAATCTATACTCCAACAAAATAGAAAATTTCGAAGACATCAACAGGTTTCTAGAGACATATGAATTGCCTAAACTGAACGAGGAGGACATACACAATTTAAATAGACCAATTTCAAGTACTGAAATAGAAGAAGTCATCAAAAGCCTACCAACAAAGAAAAGTCCGGGACCAGATGAATTCTCAGCCGAGTTCTACAAAACCTTTAAAGAAGAGCTCATTCCAATACTTCTCAAAGTATTCCATAAAATAGAAGAGGTGGGAACCCTCCCAAACTCATTCTATGAAGCCAATATCACACTGATACCTAAACCAGACAGAGACATATCAAGGTAAGAAAATTTCAGACCGATATCCTTAATGAACATCGACGCAAAAATTCTCAACAAAATTTTAGCTAATCGCATACAGAAACATATTAAAAAGATAGTGCACCATGATCAAGTGGGTTTCATCCCAGGGATGCAAGGTTGGTTCAACATCAGGAAATCAATAAATGTAATTCACCATATCAATAGACTTAAAGTCAAGAATCACATGATTATTTCAATAGATGCAGAAAAAGCATTTGATAAAATACAGCACCCCTTCATGCTCAAAACACTAGAAAAAATAGGGATAGTGGGAACATTCCTTAACATTGTAAAGGCCATTTATGCTAAGCCCATGGCTAATATCATTCTAAATGGTGAAAAACTGAAAGCATTCCCCCTAAAAACTGGAACAAGGCAGGGATGCCCTCTTCCACCACTTCTATTCAACATCGTTCTTGAGACTCTAGCCAGAGCAATTAGACAAACCAAAGAAATTAAAGGGATACGAATTGGAAATGAAGAACTCAAACTATCCCTGTTCGCTGATGACATGATTATATATTTAGAGGAACCTGGAAATTCCACCAGAAAACTCTTAGAACTCATAAGTGAATTCAGTAAAGTAGCAGGTTACAAGATCAATGCTCATAAATCCAACGCATTTTTATACATAAGTGATGAATCTTCAGAAAGAGAAATTAGGAAAACTACCCCATTCAAAATAGCCTCGAAAAAAATAAAATACTTGGGAATCAATCTCACAAAAGAGGTGAAAGACCTCTACAATGAGAACTACAGAACACTAAAGAAAGAAATTAAAGAACACCTTAGAAGATGGAAAGATCTTCCATGTTTTTGGATAGGAAGAATTAACATTGTCAAAATGACCATACTACCTGAAGTGCTATACAAATTCAATGCAATTCCAATTAAAATCCCAATGATGTACCTCACAGAAATAGAGCAAGCAATTATGAAATTCATCTGGAAGAATAAGAAACCCAGAATAGCTAAAGCAATCCTTAGCAGGAAGAGTGAAACAGGGGGTATTGCAATACCAGATCTTCAACTCTACTACAAAGCAATAGTAACAAAAACGGCATGGTATTGGTACCAAAATAGACAGGTAGATCAATGGTATAGAATAGAGGACACGGACACAAACCCAAATAAATACAATTTTCTCATACTAGACAAAGGGGCCAAAAATAGGCAATGGAGAAAAGATAGCCTCTTCAACAAATGGTGCTGAGAGAATTGGAAATCCATATGCAACAGAATGAAACTAAACCCATATCTCTCACCATGCACGAAACTAAACTCAAAATGGATTAAGGACCTTGGAATCAGACCAGAGACCCTGCAGATTATAGAAGAAAAAGTAGGTCCAGATCTTCAACATGTCGGCTTAGGACCAGATTTCCTTAACAGGACTCCCATAGCACAAGAAATAAAAGCAAGAATCAATAACTGGGATAGATTCAAACTAAAAAGCTTTCTCTCAGCAAAGGAAACTATCAGCAATGTGAAGAAAGAGCCTACAGAGTGGGAGAATATCTTTGCCACTCATACTTCAGATAGAGCACTAAACTCTCCAGAATCTATAAAGAACTCAAAAAACTCTACACCAAGAATACAAATAATCCAATGGACAAATGGGCTAAGGAAATGAATAGACACTTCACAGAAGAAGATGTACAAGCAATCAACAAATATATGGAAAAAATGTTCAACATCTCTAGTAATAAGAGAAATGCAAATCAAAACCACCCTAAGATTCCATCTCACCCCAATTAGAATGGCGATTATCAAGAATACAAGCAACAACAGGTGTTGGCGAGGATGTGGGGAGAAAGGTACACTCATACGTTGCTGGTGGGGCTGCAAATTAGTGCAGCCACTCTGGAAAGCAGTGTGGAGATTCCTTAGAAAACTTGGAATGGACCCTCCATTTGACCCAGCTATCCCACTCCTTGGCCTATACCCAAACGACTTAAAATCAGCACACTACAGAGATCCAGCCACATCAATGTTCATAGCTGTTCAATTCACAATAGCCAGACTGTGGAACCAACCTAGATGTCCTTCAATTGATGAATGGATAAAGAAACTGTGGTATATATATACAATGGAATATTACTCAGCCATAAAGAATGATAAAATTATGGCATTTGCAGGCAAATGGATGAAATTGGAGAATATCATGCTAAGTGAGATAAGCCAATCTCAAAAAGCCAAAGGACGAATGATATCGCTAATAAGTAGATGATGACACATAATGGGGCGAGGGAAGGGTTAGTGTTAGGGTTAGAGTTAGGGTTACGGAGGGGGGCAAGTATGGAGGAAGGAAGGACTGTATAGAGGGAAAAGAGGGGTGAGAGGGGTGGGAGGGGTGGGGGGAAGGGAAAAAATAACAATGAATCAAACAACATTACTCTATGTAAATTTATGATTACAAAAATGGTATGCCTTTACGCCATGTACAAACAGAGAAACAACATGTATCCCATTTGTTTACAATTAAAAAAAATACATTATAAAAAAAAACAAAAATCAGTTGTATTTCTCTATGCTAACAACAAACAATTCAAAATGAAATTTTTAAAAATCCATTTGTAGTAGTATTAAAAAGAATAAAATATTCAGAAATGTAACTTTTAAAATCTTAAAATATATTCTGAAAACTACCAAACATTGAGATAAATCAAAGTAGGTCTAAATAAATTGGAAGACATCCCATGTTCATAGATCGGAAAAGACTTACTGTTTAAGATGACAATACTTTCAAAATTGATTTGTAGGTTTAATACAATCCCTGTCCAAATCATAGCTAGTTCTTTGCAGAAATTGACAAATTCTTAAATTCATATAGAAATACAAGAGACCCAGATCAGACAAAACAATCTTGAAAAAAAGAACAGTTGGAGATTTCACACTTCTCAATTCCAATTTTCCCATACAGATGCAGGAGTCAAGGCAATGTGATGCTGGCATGAGCAGACAAATGCAGATGAGGAAAACAGGATCGAGAATTCAAAACAAGCCCTTATTTTTATGGTCAATTGATTTTAATAATAGTGTAAAGACAATTCAATGGGGGAGAATAGTCTTCCCAAAAAAAAAAATTCTGGATAACAGGATATGTCCATGTCAAAGAATGAAATTGAGCTCCTCACTACATCACATATAAAAATTAATTCCAAATGGAGCAAATAGCTAAAACTATCAAACTTTTGGAATAAAATGTAGGAATAAATCATGATCTTGAATTATACAAAATCATTTTAGTCAAGACATTAAAAGGAAAAGTAACAATAGAAAAAGAGAACTGAGTCACACACACACACACCTGTAATCCCAGCAGCTCAGGAGGCTGAGGCAGAGGATCGCAAGTTCAAAGACAGCCTCAGCAACTTAGCAAAGCCCTAAGCAACTTAGGGGGACCCTGACTCAAAATAAGAAATAAGGGCTGGAGTTTTGGTTCAGTGGTGGAGCACTTGCCTAGCACATGTGAAGCACTGGGTTTGATCCTCAGCACTACATAAAAATAAACAAAGTAAAGGCATTGTGTCCATCTGCAACTAAAAAAAAATTTTTTTTTAAATAAGATAAAAAAAATAAAAAGGTGGTTCAGTGCCCCTGGGTTCAATCCCCATTACCTAGGAGAGATGAAAGGAAGGAAGGAAGGAAGGAAGGAAGGAAGGAAGGAAGGAAGGAAGGAAGGAAGGAAGGAAGGAAGGAAGGAAGGAAGGAAGGAAGGAGGGAGGGAGGGAGGGAGGGAGGGAGGGAGGGAGGGAGGGAGGGAGGGAGGGAGGGAGGGAGGGAGGGAGGAAAGAAAAGAAAAAGAAAAAGGAAGAAGGAAGGAAAGAAAGAAGGAAGGAAGGAAGGAAGGAAGGAAGGAAGAAAGAAAGAAAGAAAGAAAGAAAGAAAGAAAGAAAGAAAGAAAGAAAGAAAGAAAGAAAGAAAGAAAGAAAGAAAGAAAGAAAGAAAAGAAAGAAGGAAGAAAGTTGGACTTCATTTTCAAAAAATCCTGTACTTCAAATAGGAAATGAAAAGACAACCCACAGAATGGTAAGGATTTTGCAAATCATTTACTGAAGAGATATATATATCTAAGATATATAAAGAATTCTTACAACTCCATAATAAAAAGACATATCATCCAACTTAAAAATAGGCAAAAGGAGAAATAGGAACTTTCATTCATTGTTGGTAGGAAGGTAAAATGGCACAGGCACTTACAAAATTGAACATACTCTTACCCTATGATCCAGCAACTGCACTCCTTTATCCAAATGAATTGAAAACACATACACACAAATACCTGCACACCAATGTTAAGAGCCACTTACTCAAAATTCCCCAAATGTAGAAGTGATCAAAATGTCCTTCAATAGATGAATGGTTAAATGGTAGTACATCTTCACGATGGAATATTATTTGATGACTAAAAGAAAAAAGCTGTAATCGTTTGTATGTGAGGTATCCCTTAAAAGCTCATGTGTGAGACAATACAAGAAGGTTCAGAGGAGAAATAGTTGGGTTGTGATATTCTTAACCCAATCAGTTAATTAATCTCTTGATAGGGATTAACTGAGTGGTAACTGCAGTGGTAGGGTGTGGCTGGAAGAGGTGGTTGTTGGGGGCATAACTTTAGGGTACATATTTGTATCTGGCAAGTGGAGTGTCTGTCTGTCTGTCTGTCTGTCTGTCTCTCTCTCTCTCTCTCTCTCTGCTTGCTGATCATCATGTGAGCCACCTCTCTCTGCCATACTCTTCCATCATGATGTTCTGCCTCACCTTGAGCCCTGAGGAAGGCAGTCTGCTATCTATGAATTGAGATTTCTGAAAACATGAGCCCCCAAATAAACTTTTCCTCCTCTACAGTTGTTCTGGTTGGGTCCTTTTAATCACAGCAGTGAAAAAGCTGATTAAAACAGAAATTGGTACTAAGAAGTGGGGTTATTGCTGTAACTAAGGTGACCATGTGGTTCAGAAGCTTTCTGAGCTTTTTTGGAACTGGTAGGAAGAATTTTGAGATGCTTAACAGTGCAAGCTGGAAAAGCTTTAGACTGTTGTAAGCCAAGCTTAGTGGATGATTCTGATGGGAGCTCAGAAGGCCATAATGCCATTAGGACTGTGAACAGTGAAGACAGGGCTCAAGGGGAAAAGGAGGACACTACTGGAATTTGGAGTAGAGGTCATACGTGTTATGTTCTGGCTGAGAAGTTGTCTGCATTTTGCCTATGTCCAGAAACTTTCTGTGAGACCAATTTTAAAAGCAATGGACTTCTTAATCTGGCAGAAGAAATTTCATTCAGGAGGTGGCATGGATATTGTTGGTGACTTTTAGCCAGATTTATTGTGCCGATCAGGAGCAGAAAGTAGAGCAGAAAGATTTGAAAAACTTGGACTTCAAAGGTGAGAATAAAACTGGGGTTAAGGAAATTGCACTTAAAGATGTTACCACCACTAAAGAAATGCTAAAGGCTGCCCAGAGACAATGAGAACGATGGCTCGAGAGCATCTCAGGAGCTGGCAAGATCACACCCATCTCAGGCTCAAGGGAGTAAAAGTGAAAATTCTCTGGAAAAGAGAAGAGTGGGGAATCCTTCTTGCACAAGGTGACCTAGGAAGTTTCTTCAACATGCTCGACCACCCAGATACTCAGAGGCTGCTGCAGCTAAGTTCCCTGGAGGCTTGGCTACTGCTCAAGATGGTGGCAGACCTTGGCTTCAACCACACAGCGCTGGTTCTGCAGGAATGCAGGATGGAGTTAGCAGGTCATGGAGGCTTTCACCAAGATTTCGAAGGAAGGCCTTGGAAATCAGGCATAGGTCAGAGTCCCTGCAGGCACTCCCTCAGAAGGCAAGGTATAGAGATTTGAGGAAGAAGCTGAAGTTGCTTTGGAGACCCCCCAGAGTAAGAAATGCCAGTAACTTGGGACATCATTCTAGGAAAGCTGCAGGAATTGAGCAGAGACAAACCAACAGAGAGGCCACTTGGGCTGCAACCAACGTGGCCACAGGGTTGGAGCTACACAAGCCCTTTGGAGAAAACATCATGATACCATGTGCCCCAGATGCTGAACAGAACTACAGGACTTGTTTGCCCAGCTGGATACCAGTCTTGGTTTGGTCCTACCTCTTCTCTCTATGCCCCTAGTTTTGTGAATAGAAATGTTTACTCTGTATCTTTAAATATTGGATACTTGTAAATTTTTCTGATTTTACAGGATCTCACAATGCAAAATTGCCTTGAGCCTCAGAGAAGACTTTGGACTTGAACTTCGAGCAATCTCGGTACTGTTGAGATTGTGGGGACTCTTGGGAATGAATCAAATGTATTTTGCATTGTCAGATGAGTGTGAGTTTTGGGGGACCAGAGCAGAATGTTATGGTTTGGATGTGAGGTGTCCTCCGAAAGCTCACGTGTGAGACAATGCAAGAAGGTTCAGAGGAGAAATGATTGGGTTTTGAGAAGGTTCAGAGGAGAAATGATTGGGTTGTGAGAGTCTTAATCCAATAAGTGAATTAATTCCCTGATAGGAATTAACTCAGTGGTAACTGAAGTGGTAGGGTGCGGCTGGAAGAGATGGTCAGTGGGGGTGTGACTTCGGGGTATATGTTTTTATCAGACAAATGGAGTCTTCTCTCTCTGTGCTTCAGATCATCATGTGAGGCACGAACTTCTGCCACACTCTCCTGCCGCACTTTTCTACCATGTTGTTCCGCCTCACCTTGAGCCCCAAGAAGTGGAGCCAGCCTTCTATGGACTAAGACCTCTGAAACTGCGAGTCCCCAAATAAAAATTTTCCTCCCCTAAAATTATTCTGGTCAGATCTTTTAGTTGCAGCAGCAAAAAAGTTGACTAAAACATAAGCTATCGGGTCATGAAAAGACATCAAGGAGCCATAAAGTGCATTTTTAAATGAAATAAGCCAATTTGAAAAGGATACAGTCTATGCGATTCCACCTATATAACATGATGGAAACACTAAAAAGATTGGTGGTCTTTCAAGGTTTGGGGGAAATTGGGGTGGGAGGAATGAATAGGCAGAGCACCCGCAATTTGGGGGCAGTACAACTACTCCATATGATACATGTCATAAATTTCTGAGAACTCATACAATGTGCAATACAAAGCATGAACCCTAATGTAAACTATGGTCTTTAGTTAATAATAATATGTTATTATTAATATATTGACTCCTATAATAAATGTACCACTCTATATAAAGTTAGATGTTAATAACAGGGGAAACTGTGTGGATATGTGGAGGTTGGATGGCAGGAAATATGTGGAACTCTGATATTTTCTATTCATTTTTTCTATCACCATAAAAAAAATAACATTAATTATTTTTTAAAAAATAGGCAATGGTTATTCTCCCTGCTCTTCAGAGCTTTCTCTCTCTCCAGCATCTTTACTTCTAATTTCTAGGACTCAAAATCACTGCCATGTCTTCTGAAGAAGGAAAGCTCTTGGTGGGAAGACTCAACTTCAATACTAATGAGCAGGCACGGGAGACAACTTCAGCAGCTTTGGGCCTTTCCTGGTGGTTGTTGTCAAGGACTGGGAGACTCAGCCATCCCAGGGTTTTGGCTTCATCACCTTCACCAACTCAGAACATGCCTCCAATGCCACGAAAGCCATGAAGGGAGGAGATTCCCTGGAGGGTCAGCAGATCCATAGGGACCATGCAGACAAGTCTGCGGGGGGCACCAGAGGGAATGCCTTTGGGGCCCATGGGCATGGTCGCAGCTCCTCTAGAGGTGGTGGGAACCAGGGTTAAGGGAGTGGCAGGTATCACAATCAACCTGGAGGATATAGATGGATATGGATACAGACCGTCCCCAGACTATAGTGGCAGAAACCAGGGTGGCTATGACCGCTACTCAAGACGAAATTACTGAGACAAGTACGACAACTGCGTTGAGGCATCTACACGTAAAGTAGATGCACACAAGGAATAACACTTCTGATCCAGGATCATCCTTCCAAATTGCTGTATTTATAAAGATTTTTGGAGCTGCGCTGAAACATTTTTTTTTAGTGCATCTATTTTTGAATTGAGCTCCCAAGGTAGCTTGTTAAAAGACCTTTTAAAAACTTCCATGTAAATTGTTTTCTAGTTAAAGACAAATTCTGGGACTTCTGTTGAGCCCAGGTATTTTTCCTTTTACCAGGTTTTTAGTTTGGGTTCTCAAGATCATTGCTTCTGGCAAAAGAAAATGTTTGGCCAGGCTAATTTTTTAAAGCTAAAGTGGGGACATTTTTAAAACCTGTGCACAATGTTTATCATGACTAGAAAGCAATTTCCAAATGTACCTATAAACAATCTGTGTCAAGAACACTTTTCCTAAAATTCAAGATCACCACCCTGATTACACAGGCAACCTTCTTAAAAATGTTTGTGAATGTTATTTTTAAATGCTGGAAGAAAAAATATTCTGTTGTGTCTCTAGATGAAATACAAAATAGGGCTGGGGATGTGGCTCAGTGGTTGAGTGCCCCTGAGTTCAATCCCCAGTACCCAACAACGAAATAAAATAAAAAATATGAAACCTGTACACACACACACACACACAAAAAAGGCAATGAATATGAATAGACAGATTTCCAAAAAAGATAAACAAATGACCAATAAGCACATTAAAGAGTTCAATATCATTAGCCCTAAGTGAGATGCTAATCAAAACTACATTGAGATGCCACCTCACCTTCACTAGGATGGCTATAATCAAAAAGATACATAATAGTATTGGTGAGGATGCAGAGATATGGAACACTGATACACTGTGGATGGGACTATAAAATGGTAGTCACTTTGGAAAAGTTTGGCAGTTCCTCAAAAGCTTAAACATAGAGTTACCACATAACCCAGTAATTCCACTCCTGGGTATACACCTTCTATGTCTGTTTTTAAGAATATAGAAATCTTTTCCAGAAGCCCCCATCACAGATTTCCCTGTATTTCTCATTAGCCAGAATCATGTTTTATGCTCTTTCCTAAATCATCCTGGGTACGCCTGTGTGTGTGTGTGTGTGTGTGTGTGTGTGTGTGTGTGTGTGTGTGTGTGTGTTGGGGGCGACGGGTGGGGTAGGAGGAACTGACTATAGCTGGTGTAGACTAATCAGGATTTAACCACGTCAGGAGGGTGAGGTAGGCACAAAATCAAGACTCTGCTGGCAAGGAAGAAGGAGGCAGGACTACAGGTACGCACCAGTGGACCCTGCTATAACACAGACAAAAGAGAAACATGAAATGAAAATTTCACTCTACGTTCTTCAGTTCAGAATGAGGTATGTGCCCTCCCTTCTGTGAAGTCAAAACTACAGCAAGATTTCGATTGTTTCCTGGAAATATATGATTCCTCCAAGAATCTGTACACCCCATCCCTCTAAAAAAGCAACTGTTGCTTACTAAGAAAGATACACAGGAGGAAGCACCCCATTTTTCTGCTGCACAGTGCCATGTCAGGATGGAATGTTTGGAATTGTGGTAGCCATCCTACAAATATGAGGGCAGCCACCTATTAAAATGTAAACAAATTTTTCCCTTTGAAATCCGTGGGAGTCTATCTATGACAGAAACAGAAGCTGAGGCGTGAAATGACTTTCTCTGTGTGTCATGTGAAGCTTGTGGTTATCTCATTATTACATTCAGCATTTCTAAACTCTTCGTTCAGTACATTCCAACATGTTGACCATTTTTAGAGTTCAAAACATGTGCTGTTACTCACTTTAACCTCAGTATTGGACTCAACAGCATTAGCACACATGCTGGTCATCAGAAACCTACTTGAAAGCTGAGTTACTCATAGGACTATCTTCACTCATCTGTTTTATGAGACAAATATTCATCTTAACAAAAACTGGTCAGTGAGGGCACACCATCCTGTTCTGCTGTAGATTCTGCCTTTCAGTAGGCCAGCATGTATAACTCACCTAGTATGCACAAGGCCCTGGGTTTGATCTTCAGCACTGCAAAATAAAAATAAATCCACCATTATGAAGCAGAGGCAAACTTAATTTAAAAAGCCAACTGCCTTTCTGGTTCAAGGTTTTGTTAGCTCAGCGGGAAGGAACATTATGAATGCCAACAAACCCTGAGGCTTCATGCTGTCAATTTTGTTCTTTCTGTTTCTGCAGTTGTGCTGCAGTGATTTGGTGGAGGAACAGTTAGGCCAGAGTAGTTTTTACCCCTGAAAAAGAACCATCACTGAAGACTTTTGAGTTTGCTGTTATCTGAATTGCACACTTTAGTCATCTGTAAAATGAGAGGGTTGAACAAGAGCATCTCAAAAGTTCTTTTCTGTTCTAAAATTCTATGATTCTCTAATCAATAGTCTGACTTTTTTAAATGTGAGAAAGTCTCAAGAAACCTTTAAAATAATCTTCCAGCTCATTCATGCAGTTACAATTTATTTATTCAGAATTATACTACATAACAGTAGCAGTCATACACAATCCTAAAAACTAATTCACTCTTAAAATTAGCTTCTTTTGCCCTTTGAATGGTTTTGGTGTTCCATTTTAAAGTGCCTAGGGGTATATTCCAATCAAATATGCCACATAATCTCAACATAAATTATTGAGAAAAAAAAGTATTCTTATTTATCTGTCCCAGGAAAGATGCTCCTACATAAAATACTAAGTATTAGAGGGAATTTCCTTGGGTGAGAGAGTATTGGACACTGTTATATGATAATTTATTTTTAAAACTAATAATGAGGTATTTTTAAATGTTAAATGCTGATTGTCTTTAATGAAGAATTATCATTCAGTGTTCATTTCATTTTCTATAAAAGATCAGCCGAATTTCTTAATGCAAAATGAGCTTGTCCTGATGCTTTTGATTCTCAGTGAAACTCACTCAGACTCTTACTGAGTTAAAGGCTCATCAATTTCAGAGAGAATAAATATATAATTTATTTGAATTATAATATTTCCAAAGTGGAAATCAAGGTGTTTGGTTTAAATTCACGGATCTCCTCCATGAAATCAGACATTAACATGGCCCCTGTTTAATCCCTCCCTCCTTCCTCTGGCTTTCATTGTCTTCTCTCTTTAGTTCTCTGTTTTCTTCTTCCCTTCACAGATATTTGCTATATAAATATAAAACATATATGTGTGATCCTTGTAGATCTAGCCCAGAATGCTATCATAAAAGAAACACAGTCCACAAACAAAAAGGAGTTCAAAAAGAAAGCAGGTCGTTCATGTGTAATGTTCAAACACCCAAAAGAGAGCACGTGCTTCATATCAACACTTCTGAAAAACCTGTTTCCTCTCCCATCCCCTGGCTTCACACATCCAGGCAATCCCTTCCTTCTTTCTGGAAAACACTCAACCCTAGCTTTCATATTCTGTCCCACTCTTACTGTTTCCAATTCTTATCATAAAAATGCAAAGAACTAAAATAGGAGAAAGACTGGAAAAGATATTTTGGTAATTTTTGTTCAATTACCCTTTCCAAGTACATTAAAAGTTATATGAAAAAGTACAGTTTCTACCTTTAAAAGCCTATAATCAAATGAGGGATGTTTGACATTTTTTAAATTATGAAAAATCAAGAATTCTGCCAAACATCAAGGATATAAAGATTAATAAGCAAGAGCCTTTGCCCTGGAGAAGTTGAGAACCCAGCATGGAGGGGTCACATGGACAGATAATGAAAATGCAATATGATAAATACTAAAATAAGATTTACACTAAAAGTGCTATGGAAACTTAACATGCCTTCCTTTAAATGACTCACTTACCAGAACTCTTAATTAGTAATATTAGTTTTTTCCTTATTACAGGAACTCCAGTTTTGAGTTGAAAACAATTCATCATTGTTTTGTCAGACTCCTTGCCTCCGGGTCTAACCAGTCTCAAGTTCAAGTTTTGCAGCTTCATTTTTACTTCATAATACGATCCTCCCAATATATAATAGGGTCAAGTGAGGATGATGGGAGAAACGGAGAGAAAAACCCTAGCATTTATCTTCTAGAGAAAGAAAATCTGAAATGGTAAGAAACTTGTTAGAGGTGACAGAAGTATATGGATTCAATTTTATGAACTATGAAACATATGGTTTGTTTTATGTTGGGGTCCATAGCTGTATGGGAATCATAAAAATTTCACAAAGGTTAAAAACAAAAACTCACCACTATGTCCAAGTAATATGCATCCTCCCCAACATTTTTACTCACATTACTTATCATCAGACTCTGTTCCAGTTTCTCCTATTCTGAGTCGTCTAATCCACTTCCAGATTAATTATCCTAAATAGTGTTTCATCATGTCATTCTCTTTATTTTAAAAAAACTACAACAGAGTTTCAAGATGGCGGCCTAGAGGGTGGCTGCATTTCATGTTGCTCCAGGACTCAGGATTCAAAAGAGGAGATATTGAGACACTTGGGACCAACTCAGAGCAGCCGGGTGAGTCTCTCCCATTGGGGAGGCATCCCGGATGGGGCGGTAGTCCCGGAACGCAGGGAACTTTGGGAAGTAGAGCTGCCCAACGAGACACCCCTCCCCCCGCTGCAGCAGTGAACTCGGACAACTGGGAGCGTCGGAGAGGAGGCCGCTCAGCACAGCGCTGGGACTCGGAGCAACCACTGGGGCTCCGGTGGCTGCCCAGGGGAAGAGCAGCGAGGAGAGCTGTGTGGTCTCAGAACACCGGGCCTGCCCTGAGGAGGAGGAAGAGGAGCGTGGCCATTTGGATTCGGAGTGACTATACCAGAGCTACAGGCGGTTGCCAGAGGAGGAGCAGCGCGGCAAGCTGTTTGGATTCAGACCACTTCTGAACACCGGGGCCTACCATGAGGAGGAGGAGGAGGAGGAGGAGCACGGCGGGTCATTTGGACTCGTAGAGACTGCATTAGAGCTCCAGGCAGCTGATCAGAGGAGGAGGTGATTGGTGAGTTGTTTGGACTTAAAGCGACCGCTCCTGAACACAGGGGGGCTACCTGGAGGAGGAGCGCGGTGGGTTGCTTGGTCTCGAGTGGCCGCACCAGAGCTCCGGGCAGCTGCCCAGAGGACCCGTGCAGCAGGTCACGTGGATTCAAAGCCACTCAGAGCGACCGCTCCTGAACACCCGGGGGGATACCTGGAGGAGGAGGAGGAACAGGGAGGGTCATTTTGACTCGGAGTGATTGATTGCCCCAGGCAACGGGTGGTTGGTGGGAGGAGGAGGCACACAGTGAGTTGCTTGGACTCCTAGTGACCGCACCGGAATACTGGGCGGCTGTCTGGAGGAAGAGGCGTGTGGCGGGTCTCTGGGACTCAGAGCGATTGTACGGGGCCCCAAGTGACTGTTCAGATGAGGGGACGCATAGCCAGGCAATTAGGTGCAGAGCAGGGTCCCAGGATCTAGGAGGCTTCTGGGTGGAAGAGCCGCACAGAGACAGGCTTAGGGGCAGAGCGAAGGTTCCAGGACTGCGGGCAGATTTCCTGAGGAGGGGCAGCCTAAAGAGATTCATCTGCGAAGGGTGAGGCTCCCAGGCCCAGGAGGTAGGGCCGGGCCCCTGGGAACTGTGCAGAGGAAGGCAGCCCAGCCCAGGCGGTAGCAGTAAATTGAGGAGAACCTCTAGGAGGGAACTGACCAGCGAGACCTCCCCACCATGTGAGTCTTCCCTGCCGGGTGAGGTTTCCCCAAAAGGACGGTAAAACCAGAGACACAGGCCCAAACAGGCCTTGCCTCAGCCCACAGCCTAGTTCCCCTTTGGATGACCATTGGTCAACAAGTGGAGGCACCTCTGCCCACTAGCAGGGAATATACCCCACCTGAAGGCCATCACTCCTAGAGAGGCAGCTTCCTTGTGGAGCACCGCACTATCAACTTCCTCCAAGACTTCAGCCTACTGAAGGCTAAGGGAGGATATATATAGAAATCTTCAGGGACATTGTAAGTCAATAGAGGAAATCTGCAATATCTCAGCGGTCCACTGATACCTGAACAATATGAGAAAACAAGGAAAGAAAATGCCGCAAACAATTCTAGATGTTACATCAATAAAACCCAATGACAGCATGGCAGAAGAAATGACAGAAAAAGAGTTCAGAATGTACATAGTTAAAATGATCAGAGAAGCAAACGATAAGATGAAAGAGCAAATGCACACACTGAATGATGAGATGAAAGAGCAAATGCAGGCATTGAATGATCGCACCAATCGACAGTTAAAAGAGAAAATACAGGAAGCAAAAGATCACTTCAATAAAGAGTTAGAGATATTGAAAAAAAAACAAACAGAAATCCTTGAAATGAAGGAAACAATAAACCAAATTAAGAACTCCATAGAAAGCATATCCAGTAGAATAGAACACCTGAAAGACAGAACCTCAGACATTGAAGACAAAATATTTAACCTTGAAAACAAAGTTGAACAAACAGAGAAGATGGTAAGAAATCATGAACACAATCTACAAGAACTATGGGATATCATGAAAAGGCCAAATTTAAGAATTATTGGGATTGAGGAAGGCCTAGAGAAACAAACCAAAGGAATGAACAATCTATTCAATGAAATAATATCAGAAAATTTCCCAAATCTGAAGAATGAAATGGAAAATCAAGTTCAAGAGGCTTATAGGACTCCAAATACACAAAATTACAACAGACCCACACCAAGGCACATTATAATGAAAATACCGAACATACAAAATAAAGACAGAATTTTAAAGGCTGTGAGAGAAAAGAACCAAATTACATTCAGGGGGAAACCAATACGCATATCAGCAGATTTTTCAATCCAGACCCTAAAAGCTAGAAGGGCCTGGAACAACATTTTTCAAGCCCTGAAAGAAAATGGATGCCAACCAAGAATCTTACACCCAGCAAAACTTACTTTCAAATTTGACGATGAAATAAAATCCTTCCATGATAAACAAAAGCTAAAAGTATTCACAAAAAGAAAGCCAGCATTACAGAACATTCTCAGCAAAATATTCCATGAGGAAGAGATGAAAAACAAAGAAGCAAATCAGCAAAGGGAGGAATTATTCTAAAGGAATTGTCAAATAAAGGAGGAACCAAGTAGTGTCACATAAATAAATAAATAAAATTTAAAAAATGAACCATATGACCGGGAAACCAAATCATATCTCAATAATAACCCTGAATGTTAATGGCCTGAATTCATCAATCAAAAGACATAGACTGGCAGATTGGATTAAAAAGAAGGATCCAACAATATGTTGCTTACAAGAGACTCACCTCATAGAAAAAGATACCCATAGACTAAAGGTGAAAGGATGGGGAAAAACATACCATGCACATGGACTCAGCAAAAAAGCTGGAGTATCCATCCTCATTTCAGATAATGTGGACTTCAAGCCAAAGTTAGTCAGAAGGGATAAAGAAGGTCATTTCATACTGCTTAAGGGAAGCATAAATCAGCAAGATATAACAATCATAAACATCTATGCCCCAAACAGTGGCTCATCCATGTATGTCAAACAAATCCTTCTCAATTTCAGAAACCAAATAGACCACAACACAATAATACTAGGTGATTTTAACACGCCTCTCTCACCACTGGAAGATCTTCCAGACAAAAATTGAATAAAGAAACCATCGATCTCAATAACACAATCAATAATTTAGACTTAATGGACATTTATAGAATATACCATCCAACCAAGAGCGAATACACTTTCTTCTCAGCAGCACATGGATCCTTCTCTAAAATAGACCATATATTATGCCACAAAGCTAATGTTAGCAAATACAAGAAGATAGAGACACTACTTTGTATTCTATCAGATCATAATGGATTGAAGTTAGAAATAAATGAAAGAGTAAAACACAGAAACTATTCCAACATCTGGAGATTAAACAATATGCTATTATATGATGAATGGATAACAGAAGATATTTGGAAGGAAATTAAAAAATTCTTAGAGGTAAATAGGAACAAAGAAACATCATATCAAAATTTCTGGGACACTATGAGAGCAGTACTTAGAGGGAAATTTATTTCATGGAGCGCATTTAATAAAAGAAGTAAAACCCAACAAATAAACAACCTCACACTACAGCTCAAAGCCCTAGAAAAAGAAGAACAGACCAGCACCAAAAGTAGTAGAAGTCAGGAAATAGTTAAACTCAGAGCTAAAATCAATGAAATTGAAACAAAAGAAACAATACAAAAAATTGACAAAATAAATAGTTGGTTCTTCGAAAAAATAAACAAAATTGATAAACCTTTAGCCACACTAACAAAGAGAAGAAGAGAGAAAACCCAAATCACTAAAATTTGGAATGAACAAGGAAATATCATAACAGACAGGATTGAAATACAAAACATAATTAGAAGCTATTTTGAAAATCTATACTCCAACAAAATAGAAAATTTCGAAGACATCAACAGGTTTCTAGAGACATATGAATTGCCTAAACTGAACAAGGAGGACATACACAATTTAAATAGACCAATTTCAAGTAATGAAATAGAAGAAGCCATCAAAAGCCTACCAACAAAGAAAAGTCCGGGACCAGATGGGTTCTCAGCCGAGTTCTACAAAACCTTTAAAGAAGAGCTCATTCCAATACTTCTCAAAGTATTCCATAAAATAGAAGAGGAGGGAACCCTCCCAAACTCATTCTATGAAGCCAATATCACACTGATACCTAAACCAGACAGAGACACATCAAGGAAAGAAAATTTCAGACCAATATCCTTAATGAACATCGACGCAAAAATTATCAACAAAATTTTAGCAAATCGCATACAAAAACATATTAAAAAGATAGTGCACCATGATCAAGTGGGTTTCATCCCAGGGATGCAAGGTTGGTTCAACATCAGGAAATCAATAAATGTCATTCACCATATCAATAGACTTAAAGTCAAGAATCACATGATTATTTCAATAGATGCAGAAAAAGCATTTGATAAAATACAGCACCCCTTCATGCTCAAAATACTAGAAAAAATAGGGATAGTGGGAACATTCCTTAACATTGTAAAGGCCATTTATGCTAAGCCCGTGGCTAATATCATTCTAAATGGTGAAAAACTGAAAGCATTCCCCTTAAAAACTGGAACAAGGTAGGGATGCCCTCTTTCACCACTTCTATTCAACATCGTTCTTGAGACTCTAGCCAGAGCGATTAGACAAACCAAAGAAATTAAAGGGATACGAATTGGAAAAGAAGAACTCAAACTATCCCTGTTCGCTGATGACATGATTATATATTTAGAGGAACCTGGAGATTCCACCAGAAAACTCTTAGAACTCATAAGTGAATTCAGTAAAGTAGCAGGTTACAAGATCAATGCTCATAAATCCAACGCATTTTTATACATAAGTGATGAATCTTCAGAAAGAGAAATGAGGAAAACTACCCCATTCACAATAGCCTCGAAAAAAATAAAATACTTGGGAATCAATCTCACAAAAGAGGTGAAAGATCTCTACAATGAGAACTACAGAACACTAAAGAAAGAAATTAAAGAACACCTTAGAAGATGGAAAGATCTTCCATGTTCTTGGATAGGCAGAATTAATATTGTCAAAATGGCCATACTACCTCAAGTGCTATACAAATTCAATGCAATTCCAATTAAAATCCTGATGACATACCTTACAGAAATAGAGCAAGCAATTATGAAATTCATCTGGAAGAATAAGAAACCCAGAATAGCTAAAGCAATCCTTAGCAGGAAGAGTGAAACAGGGGGTATTGCAATACCGGATCTTCAACTCTACTACAAAGCAATAGTAACAAAAATGGCATGGTATTGGTACCAAAATAGAAAGGTAGATCAATGGTACAGAATAGAGGATACGGACACAAACCCAAATAAATACAATTTTCTCATACTAGACAAAGGGGCCAAAAATAGGCCATGGAGAAAAGATAGCCTCTCCAACAAATGGTGCTGGGAGAATTGGAAATCCATATGCAACAGAATGAAACTAAACCCATATCTCTCACCATGCACAAAACTAAACTCAAAATGGATTTAGGACCTCGGAATCAGACCAGAGACCCTGCAGATTATAGAAGAAAAAGTAGGTCCAGATCTTCAACATGTCGGCTTAGGACCAGACTTCCTTAACAGGACTCCCATAACACAAGAAATAAAAGCAAGAATCAATAACTGGGATAGATTCAAACTAAAAAGCTTTCTCTCAGCAAAGGAAACTATCAGCAATGCGAAGAAAGAGCCTACAGAGTGGGAGAATATCTTTGCCAATCATACTTCAGATAGAGCACTAATCTCCAGAATCTATAAAGAACTCAAAAAACTCTACTCCAAGAATACAAATAATCCAATCGACAAATGGGCTAAGGAAATGAACAGACACTTCACAGAAGAAGATGTACAAGCAATCAACAAACATATGGAAAAATGTTCAACATCTCTAGTAATAAGAGAAATGCAAATCAAAACCACCCTAAGATTCCATCTCACCCCAATTAGAATGGCGATTATCAAGAACACGACCAACAATAGGTGTTGGCGAGGATGTGGGGAGAAAGGTACACTCATACATTGCTGGTGGGGCTGCTAATTAGTGCAGCCACTCTGGAAAGCAGTGTGGAGATTCCTTAGAAAACTTGGAATGGAACCACCATTTGACCCAGCTATCCCACTCCTTGGCCTGTACCCAAAGGACTTAAAATCAGCATACTACAGAGATCCAGCCACATCAATGTTCATAGCTGCTCAATTCACAATAGCCAGACTGTGGAACCAACCTAGATGTCCTTCAATTGATGAATGGATAAAGAAACTGTGGTATATATATACAATGGTATATTACTCAGCCATAAAGAATGATAAAGTTATGGCATTTTCAGGCAAATGGATGAAATTGGAGAATATCATGCTAAGTGAGATAAGCCAATCTCAAAAAGCCAAAGGACGAATGATATCGCTAATAAGTGGAGGATGACACATAATGGGGGGAGGGAAGGGTTAGTGTTAGGGTTAGAGTTAGGGTTAGGGAGGGGGGCAAGTATGGAGGAAGGAAGGACTGTATAGAGGGAAAAGAGGGGTGGGAGGGGTGGGGGAAGGGAAAAAATAACAGAATGAATCAAACAACATTACTCTATGTAAATCTATGATTACACAAATGGTATGCCTTTATGCCATGTACAAACAGAGAAGCAACATGTATCCCATTTGTTTACAATAAAAAAAACATTAAAAAAAATCTCAAAAAAATAAAAGAAACTGGTAAATTATATTAAGTAATACATTTTGTTTTATCAATATATCCAAAATGTTTCAATATATAATTAATAAAAATATTAAGCTACAAAAAAAAAAAAAAAAAACTACAATAACTCAATAGTTTGAGGGAGCTCAAATTCTTGAGCTTCACGTGAAGATATAAAAGTTTTGTCCTGGACTATCATCTTTGTAATCTTATTTCTTTTTACCCCTAAATCAACCATATTCTCCAGTAAACTCAAATGCTTAAACTTTCCAAGAAATATCCACTGATGTATCTGCTTGGCAACTCTTTTCCTCAGAACCACTTCTCCTCCCTTCCAGCAACATAGTTTCAGTTACTTTGTCCTCATAAGAACCCTGATTTCCATTGGCAATTGATCCAGTGCTAACACCCAACCCAAGCTGCTCCAATGAGTCCTTTTCCTGAGGGATTTAGAATGCGAACTGAGGGAGTCCAGGCCCAAGCCAGTCATCATTTTCTGCCAGAGTCCAGAAAGAAGAGAAAACCAAAGTAAGAAATAAATCAAACATAAAAAAATGGGACAAAGACGGGATATAAAGGACTGTAATGAACCATGGCCATACATTCCATTCATCTGATCCAGCTGCATCCTACTGTTAGGACCCAAGAGTCACTGTCACAGTCATATTAATAAAGTACTTCCTTTGCCAACTTGTTTTTTTTCTTTTTTTGTACCAGGGATTGAACCCAGGAGTGCTTAACCATTGAACCACATCCCCAGACTTTTTATTTTTTATTTTGAGACAGGGTCTCATTGAGTTGCTTAGGGCCTCTCCAAGTTGCTGAAACTGGCTTTGAATTTTGAATCCTCCTGCCTCCTCCTACCAAGCCACTAGGATTACAGGCATGCACTACCTCACCCAGCTTAACCTTATTTTTTTGTTATTGTTTTTAATTTTTTTTAGTTCTCAATGGACCTATATTTTATTTATTCGTTTGTTTGTTTGTTTGTTTGTTTGTTTTTATGCGGTGCTGAGGACTGAACCCAAGGCTTCGCAGGCCTCACACATGCCAGGCAAGTGCTCTAGCACTAAACCAAAACCCCAACCCCTTAACCTTGTCTTAAACCAGCTTTGCTGCTTGCATCCTGAAAGAGTTGTGATTGATCAAATCACAGTTGCGTTTTCAAGAGTTCACTCTATCCACAATATGGAAGAAGGATGAGCTAATAAGAAAGCAGAAGCAATGAGACCAGGCATGAAGCCATTGAAAGAATCCAGGAACAGAATTTGGATGTGGGAGGTGAATAAGGGTGACAGGGGCTGAGGGGGACCTGGAAGCTGCACAACTGGGCGCCAAAAGGAAAAGGCAACATTGCAGAATTTGGGTGCTGATAAGGAGCTCGACTGTGACTAAGACAACTTGTGTGGACGCACCTAACACGATTCTTAGGCCATGGCAGGCGCCCTATTGCCAGAGTCCCAAGTTTCCTCCGTTTCTATCTTTGTCTCCCTTGTAAGGCTGTAAGCTCCCGCAGGGGAAGATTACACACTAGACTTCTCCTTTGCCCTCACAATGACGACTCGGGTCCTGAAACACTATAGACATTCAGTATTAGTTAATTTTATTTGATTTTAGGCAAGACAGTTTTGTTTTGATGGCTTATATGAATACATTTTGTCAAAGTGAACAATCAGAGTAGTATTGTATAGAATTGTGTTAGATCAAGAATTGAAAGAATACTCTCCTCTCTATAATCTTGTTTCATTTTGGACTAGTCTTAAAAAGGCCTAAATTCTAATAAAAGATCATTTTCTTTTTGATGAAAAAGAAATAAATAAAATCAAGACCCAAAGAGAATAAATAAATGAGCTTTTCATTTATAAATATGTATAAATCTGAAAATGCTCAGTAAACATCAATACTAAAAAATAAACCTGAAAGCTGAATACAGATCCTGACTCCAAATACGAACACAAACTAATCAAAGTCAAGAATTCAGATTTTGAAACAGCTTCCACTGTTGAATTTTAATATGTATCTCAGATATACCTATAAAGTTTGGGGGGAATTGATTTTTTTCCTAATTCTCTATTAAGATTATTTTCATTATCCATATATATTATGTCTAATGTCTCTATAATATGTAATTACACATAATTTGTAATTACTATATAACTATATTATAAAGTATTATAACTATATTATATATCATGTCATATATAATTATCATATCATGTTATATCATATCATACAGTATTATATAATTATAATATAGACTATAAAATCATATATATTAAAGTGTAAATTTGATAGACTTTTAAATTAAATATTTTAAAATTCAACTTAACTAATTTTACTCCCATTGGAGGTATACAATCAATCAAAAAATTGTGGCTGGGCAACTTTTATTTACCTAGATAAAAAGGAAAGAACTTTTATTTACCTAGATAAAAAGGAAAGAACCATGGTACACGCATAGCTTCTGTGTATGATCAAAATACCTCTGCAGACCTTCATGGAAGAAGTCACAATCAGGAAAAAAACTTTTAAAAACCCAACATATGAACTGAGAAGTAGTGAAACATCCACCAACCATGGTATAAAAATTTTACCCATGGAGGCATTCTTTGAAGTTAAGGAGAGTTATTTCTAGGAGATGTCTGTTAAAATGCATGCTTTTACTAAAAGTGACAAAGTGCTGATTTGCTGATGCCTATAAATGCATTGCCATGAAGGTTGGTTTTACTAGTTCCCTATCACCTTACAGAGAAACATGGTTCAGCACTTTAGCCCCTGCCTATCATCTCAGCCTCATTTTTTGATATTCTCCTTCTCGTAGCAAATAATCCCCTCCACCTGTACAGCTGAGGTTTTCAAAATTTAGACAAAAGAGCTCTCAGAAAAGCCTTTTCTCCCTTCAACAGATGAATGGATAAAGAAAAAGTGCTGTTTATACAAAATGGAATATTATTCAGCCATAAAAAAGAATGACTTTGACTTTTGCAGATACATGGATGGAACTGAAGAGTATCATGCTAAGTGAAATAAGCCAATCCCCAAAACCAAGGGTTTTTCTCTTCGAAATGCAGATGCTAACACACAACAAGGAGTGAGGGAGAGAAAAATAGAAGTTCAGAGGATTAAACAAAGGTGAAGAGAGAGAAGGGGGGATAGGAATAGGAAAGACAGTAGAATGAATTGAACATAACTTTCCTATGTTCATATGTGAATACACCATCAGTGAAATTCCACATCATGTACAATAAGAATGGAATCCTAATTAGAATAAATTATACTCCATGTTATGTATAATATGTCAAAATATACTCTACTGTTATGTATATATAAAGATAACAAATAAATAAATTATGAGATTAAAGGTCAAAAAAAAAAAAAAAGAAAGAAAGAAAAACCTTTACTCCTCACTGTAACCAAAGTAGGGTCCTACAATCCCAAAACTTCTTTCAGAGAACCAATAACAGTCTGTTATTCTTGTATATGTTTTCATTTACTTATTGATATCTCCCTCCTTCAGTTGGATAAAAGTCCTTTGAGGGCAAGAACTTTGAGTTTATTATTCTCTATTATAATTCTAGCTCCTACACATGTGCTAAGAACATAGAGTCCCAATAAGGATTTGCTAGACAAATAGACAAATAACAGCATTCTGGATGTTGTTCTGACTATATATATCAAAAGATCTTAAAGCAGTCACAGAGCACTCAAATAATTCTTTTAGGAATTTTTTTTAATTTTTAGATGTTGATAGACCTTTATTTTATTCATTCATTTATATGTGGTGCTGCAAATCTAACCCAATGCCTCACACATGCTAGGCAAGCACTCTGCCACTGAGCCACAACCCCAGCCCCTCTCTTAGGAATTTATCTTAAGGAAATAATAGGAAATATAGAGATTTATGCAAAATTGTCATCACAGATTTATTTACAAAGGGGAAAACTAGAAATGACCTCAATATCCAGAAATATGTATTCTATAATGACATTTAAAAATAATACTTAAGGCCTGGGGATACAGCTCAGTTGGTAGAGTACTTGCCTCACATGCACAAGGCCCTGGGTTCAATCCCCAGTACCACAAAGAAAAATTAATTAATTAATTAATTAATTAAATAAAAATAGTACTTAATATCATGAGAAAATGTTCATGATATAATGGTAAATGGAAAAATCAGGATAAGAGTTTATATAGTATGATCTTGATATTACAAAAAGGAGGTATAGGCACACAAAAGAATTGTTTTATATATCAATACACTAAAACATTAATGGTGCTTACTTTTTGGTGATGGATGCATAATTTTTATTATTAGTGATATCCCATATTTAAAAAAAAACCTGCAATGAATATGTATTACTTTTACAAATGAATAAAAGAAATACATTTGGGGGCTAGGTTTATGGCTCAGTGGTAGATCACTTCCTAGCGTGTGTGAAGCCCTACATTTGTGGTGGAAAAAAAATTTTTTTAATCTAAATAAACAGCTAATTTGTGAAAACTACTGCGCTAATTACTGAAGGTTTCAACACTTTTGAATAGATGATTAACACTTTTCCTGTTCTCCAGAGGTTTGTAATTTATGACTTAAGTAAATTATTTCCAAACTCATGACAGCTGGCAATAGGAACCATCAACAACCCTGGAGGAGGAAGAATGAAGGCATAAAAATGGCAAGATGGCATGAGGCAGAGTACAACAGTACAAAGGAAAAGAAAGGAAATGAGTAGAGCGATGAGAGGACCCCTAGGATAAACTTCAAATGGTCTATCTATCAACAAATACTGAGGACCCACTGGGCCAGGTATTTTGCTAGACTATCAGGGGCAGGCAAGTAGGAAAAACAGTTATATTAGAACTCAGTTTTATGATTATGAATAAGATATTCTGGGAGTATAAACAAGGAACATCTAAGTGATAATGAAATGGGAATGGTCAGAAAACACTTTCAAGAGTACATGAAATCATGTTAAATCCCAAAGAACAAAGTACAGAATACTAAGCAAGGGAGGAAAAAAAAAGCAAAGTATAAAATCATATGGCTATCAGGATGCTTTAAGCTGCATGCAAGTCTAACTAAAAACCCCAGGCATCTTTTGGAAGATAAATATCACTTCCTCAGTTCCATATAAAATGCAGTTGCAAACCAGGCATTGTGGCACATTGCTTCTAATCCCAGATAATGATGCTGAAGCAGGTGGATCACTTGAGCCCAGGAGTTCAAGACCATCCTGGACAATATAGCAAGACCCTGTCTCAAAAAGAAAACAAAATGAATAAAAACTAAAAATAACTAAAATGCAGTTGCCTAAATGGCAAATGTGTAAACTTCACTGAATAACCTTTTTCTTTTTTAGATATAGGTGGACATAATACCTTTATTTTATTTTTATGTGGTACTGAGGATCGAACCCAGGGCCTCACACATGCTAGGTGAGCCCTCTTCCACTGAGCCACAACCCAGCTCCTGAATAACTTTTTATTGTGTAAATCCAGATGTAATTAATATTTATCAAGAGACAAGTGTGCCTCAGGCATTTTTACCTGTTATTTCACTTACAACAGAAGATATATAAATAAATAAACAAAGCAACTAACTCTTTCTCATCCACTAGTGGCACACCAGAGTGCAAGACTTCAGGTGGCAGCAGGTCTGAAGTCACCAGACAGAGTAGATCTGAAAGGCTGAGAAAAGACTTTCTTTTAATTTTATTGCCAGTCTTTTCCTGAAAAGAAGAGGGGAATCAAACTGATTTAATATACTGGGTACATGGTAGGATCAATACATCATTTATTTTTAGGTCTCAATCTTCCCTCTTTTGAAGGGCATTTAAATTCAGCTTGGTGGGATGATGTGGGCAGAGCTGAACACAGGGATGACTTAGTTTCCCATCCTTGTGCCTTTTGAATACCCTAGAGCTACCTTTACACTGAAACCTAAAAGTAAAGAAAAAAAGAAACTGCAATCACTGCCTCTGTTTTCCCAAATTCTAAGATCCCATGTGGACCATAACAACATATGAAATGATGGCCATAAACACCAACTGAATTAATATTTTGAAAATAAAAAGTAATAAAATATTTATATTGTTTGCCAGAAGAGCCTCTAGGCTACTTTAAAAGAAAAAAAAAAAAAAAAAAAACTTTACTTTCAAGCCTTAATCTAAAGTGTAAATCCTGAATGTGTTTTTAAATCTTATTTTGAATAATTAAGACTTTGGAAACAACCCATAATGTCAATATGCTGGTGTAATAGCTAAAAAAGATTTGTCACAAAGTAATATATTAAAATCAATTCAGCTAGCTTCCAGAAGGGGTAATCTACTATATTTTCAATTCTACCATACTAAATATATTACATGACTCAAGTATACCTGTTGATTAAATTTACGTCTAGCACATTGACCACTGACATAAGAACCATATGTCAAGTAACATTTAAAAGGATCATTATCTGTTCCTTTTAAATAACCTGTTAGACACAACAGTTCTCTGACTTTTCTTTCACCCTCAGTACATTTACCTTTGGTCATCCTTTCCTGCTGGTTGTTCAAGGCCAAGTAGGTGACCCCTATGTTGGTCAAAAATTAATCTCTTTCCTTTCTACTGTTGAGGTCAGCCAAGGCTCCTCAATAGTTAGTTTTTGGATCACATGAGAAGCCTCTTGGATCTTTCAGTCTTTTCTTCTACCTGTTGTATCATCTGCCAGGATAGGTCAGAGTCTTGCTGACCACTTGTGACTTCCCTTGGAAGCATAAGGGACATTTCCTTGTCCAATGACCCTCCTCTTTGCAAAATGCACACTGGTTGTCTTCCTGTTCTCTAGGGTCCTCACAGTTCCCCTGAGTAGGAAGTCAGGTGACTTACTGAGTCGCAGGAACTTTAGAGGGGTCCCTTGTCATTCCTAGTGTCCTGGTTGACCTTGGAGGGCAAGGGTCAAAATATTACTTTTTTTCTTAACCCTTTTATTTCCCTGGGCTTTGGTCTTCAAGCTTGATTGTTGAATACCCAGAGAGCCAGGATCACCAGTCTTAAAGTGGAAGTAGAGGCTTTTAATTTTAATTTATAATTTTATAACAGAGTAGGTGTCATAGCCTATCTGTTCAATAGATGATGGTTTATTGTCTTAAATTAATTCAGGTTATTCTGTTAGAAATGTTACTTCTAAAAAAAACATTAACAGGCAATAATTATAAAGTTTTATGAGGAAAATAAAAAATGAAATTAATAAGAGCAAAATATATTTAGCTTGTATAATAGTTCTGACCAAGAAACATATTTTTACAATAGCACTAATATACCTTTGATATTTGTTTAGCCTCTACAAAAAAAGTCAATTTAATTATACATAAAATCATCTACAAGTTCTATTTCTTTTTAAAACCTTTTTATAACCTTTTAAGACCTTTTATATTTTACCCAAATTCTTACTTAGTTTTGTACTGTGCCTGTTTCTGCCTTGGGATTGCAGTAATCTTTATGACAAAAACGTATTCTTCCATACTGAACTGTCAATGAGCTCAATTTTAGGCCACTTTCAGTCCTAACATGCAGCAAGACAAGACGCAGAGCCTTATTCCAGGTGAGGCTGGACTTTGACAATCTTAGTCTTTGCCTTTGAGTCTAATCTTTGCTCCCTTTCTAAATATCATTCTATAAGTTCTCATATATCATTTTTCAAATCTATTTGAAAGACACTTAAAATAATAACACCATATCTGAAACATGACTAAATCAGAAAAGCTAAGAGAGCTTTTAATTTCCTTTCCTTTTCCTTTTTTGTTTAAAAAAATGGCAAACATTTCCATGTTGCGCCTTGCCCATCTTTAAATCAATCAAACTCTCATTGTCTCTTCACAATTACATTTAAATTCATACTCCTGTGTAAAGAATAATGTAATTCTTCATGTAACTTATTGATAACAGGCTACTTTTTTCTAATTATAAAATATTAAATGACATCACTAAATCCCAATTTAATTTTTTCTTTTGAGAATAAATGAAATTAAAATAAAGTAGAATGTATTTGTTTACAGGTATACTCCCCAGGTGACCAATGTCCAATCTTTTTAATTATCAGAGTTGTATAGTTTGGAATGCTAAGCATTTGAGCACATCTAATTATCTTTGCTCGAAGATTATATTCAGAATACAATTAGAAGCATACATACATAAACCTAAAAAAGACTGTCCCTGCAAACAATTTTAGTTTGGAGGACACATGCTTAGTAAAATGTTTTCATAAACTTTGCATTGCAGGAGATTTACACATTTGGGGAACACAAATATGTTTAACATATAAAGAAGTCAGTAATAATTAGTATCACAGCTACACAGGTGTCTCATATATACATATATTTTACATATTAACTTGGCTTTTACTTTTGAAGTAAAATTCAGAATCCATGTCTCCATGGCTTATGTGGATATTTTTCTGACAGAAGGAATGGGGGTCCATCATTTCTTTGGAGGTGTGGCAAGACACCTAGCAAGGAGACACTGTGGCCGAAGTGGATGGAACTGCCAATATCCACCTACCACTGACCACCCAAACCTCTAGCTGTGGTGGAACTTACTTCAAATTCCATTTTTCATTTCAACTTGTTTATGTTAGGTTTTTATTATTTGTAATCAAGAGTACCAACATAGTACCCTCCCTGACAATTTTACTGACAAGTCTTATTATTGTGGGAAAGTAATTATGTTACTACCAGGTTTTCTTTGGTTTTGTGTAGCAGATATATACAATTATCTAACTAAGCATGAACTAATTTACTCATGTAAGAAGAATTTCAGAGGAAGAAATCCAGAGCTGGTACAGACATTCATGGAAGTCACAAGCTCCTTCTGGCTTCCTGTTCTACCACGTTAACTTAAAGTTGCAAGAAGACTACTTGCAATCAGAAAGAAGAAAGGAAGGGAAAGAGGAAAAGATCTAAGGCAGTTGAGCATATTCCTTTTAATTACTGTTAAAAAAATAAATTATTTCTAGAAGCTGAACCCAGCAACCTTCACAAGCCAGAGCTCAGTCATATGGACAGACCTAGTTGCAAGGAAGTCTGAGGAAATAAGATGATTGTAACAAGTCATATTCTCACTGAAAAAGAAATTATAAATGAAAATATAAATGGATATTGAGTAGGCAGATGCAGAATTTATCTCAGTAGCCTTGTAAATTAGTACACTTATGAAAAGCAATTTCAACTTACTGTAAAAATGTTCATACCTGGTGATCCAATAATATTTCTTCTTGGAAGTTTTTCTGAAATAATTCAAAATATAAAAGCTGTAATAAATATGCTTATACTGAGGATATTAAAAATAGGGAAAATCTACATTACAACTTAAATATCTTTAGAAGCAAGCACAAGGCCCTGGTTAGATCCCTAGCACCACAAAAAGAGAGAGAGGGAAATCAGTAGAAAAGAACAGAAAATATAAACTTAAGGAAATGATTATGAAAATCATAGTAAGTTTGCCAACTGCATAGGTACTAAAAATTATGAATCTTAAGTCTATGAAACAATCTGAGGAAATACTTATGATACAATGTTCAGTTAAAAAAATTGACTATTAGAAAATAAATAAATAAAAGACCAGGCCTGGGGAGGTAGCTCAGTGGTAGAGAACTTGCTAGCATATGCAAAGTTCTGGACACAATCTGTAGCACTACCAAAAAATTTTTTAAGATTTAATATATAGTAAAATTTCATACACTTCAAAAATTACAAAGGAAAAATTACTGAAAGAAAATACACCAAAATGCTGTGTTGTATTAGACTATTGGAAATATATTTTTCTTATTTTCTCCAATTTATAATTTTAATTATGTTTCCTTTACTTTAATAATAAATTAATAAAGTAACATTGTGTCAAATTATTTAGTGTTATCGGCATGTATCTTTGAAGTAGCACTCAGATTCATTCAAATTCTCTGAAAATTTATACTAGTATTTCTCCATTGTTTAGCACAGCACTAAGATCAAAGTAGTGCCTAGAAAATATTTGTAAGTATATTACTAAGTACTTACCTTTAAGAAAAATTAATATTATCAGACTCAGGTCCAGGGTGCTCAGTGCTCAAAAAGCCAATATTTGGGATATGAGAGATGGTAGGAAGGAATTTGATTTATTTAAAGGTCAGCATCAGGGGCTATTACCCTCAAGCCTCCATTTTTGGAGACTCAAGTGCGAAGAATTTTATAGGGGGCGGAAAGATGAAGCAGGGCAGAAAGGGTAAGTGACGAGTCCGGTCTTCCTTATTCAGAGCATGTGTCTCGGTTTCTTCTTCTGTGGAACATGGCAATGAACCTCAGCCTCCTGGGACTAGGAAAGTTCCGAGAGGTCCTTTTAAGTTAGACATATTATTTTTCTGCAAGTTAAACCTCATTGCAATTTACATGCTTTTTGTTAGTTCATGCACAGGATTAAAACAATAAGGAGAGTCATTACATATCTTGGTGCTATCTGAAAGTTACCAGATGTTCTGGGTTCTGTAAATCTAAAGAAAGATCATTTAGCAGTTAACATCTTAACCATTTAGGAGAGAATTTTCTTTCAATTTAAAATGCTAGGCAAAAGGGGAAGGATATAATCCTTGCAAAAGGATCGAAGAGGGGGAGCAACCTTGCAAAAAGGCAAAGGGAGGTGAAACAAAAGTAACTGCAAAATACTACTCCCAAAGGAGCAATCACATTATACTAACAGTGTTTCAGTCAGGATTCTTCAGAGAAACAGACCAATAGAATGGATGAATAGATAGAAGATTGATAGATGACAGATAGATAGATAATAGACAGACAGACTGTCTTACAGGATTAAGGAGGCGGGCAAATTCAAAATCTGCAGACCTGATGTCACAGTTTGAGTCTAAAAGCCAACAGGCTGCTGTTGAACCAGGAAGAGTTGATGTCCTGATTCCAAGGCCATCAGACAGGCAGATTTTCTCCTACTTGGGGAAGGGTCAGCCTTTTGTTCTATTCAGGCCTTCAGTTGGTTAAATGAGGCCCACCAACATTATAGAATGCAATTTGCTTTACTTAATCTATAGATTTAAATGTTAATCTCATCTAAAAACTTCCTCACAGAAATATCCAGAAAAATGTTTGATCAAACATTTGAGCAGCCCTGTGGCCCAATAAGTAATCATTCAGGCTAAACTATATTTATGTTGAATGTTGGACTAGATTTATGTCTTTTAAAATCAACTCCTCTTGGGACTGTGAGTATGGCTCAGTGGTAGAGTTCTTGCCTAGCATGAGTGAGGCTCTGTGTTCAATCCCCCAAAAAAACAAAAATAAATATTTTTTTTTTAAATCCTCTTTCTTCCATTACTGCATGTGGGTAATTTATACACTTTGCTTTTGTCCGTGGAATTTTACCTCCATGCCCCTGCTCATTCTACTCCCTGCTCTTGGAATGCTTTTCCTGTAATTGCTGCCACATTTCTAAGTCTTAAATACCTTTACACCCTGACCAAACACTACATCCTTCATGTAGCCTTTTCTGATTTGTGCTTCTTCATACCTCTGACCCCTGACCATTCCCACCCCAACAGACACATCAAATTAGAAGCAATTTTCTTTCTCATAATACCCTGACTCTGCTTTCCTAACGACATAGTCCTTATCTTCCTTGATTTATAGATTTTAATGAATAGATTAGTTACTTCCAAATCTATTCCTTCTAGAAAAAAAAAAGATTTATGTCCAATTTAGTTTTGAGTGTCCTGAGTACATTGTATTGAATATATTTCAAAATTTATTTGTTGAATTTATATATATGTTTTCCATATGACCAAAGATTTACTATTTTCTTGGTTAAAAACAAATAGTTCAATTTTTTTAGCTAAGGAATAGAGTTCAAGTAATTGTCTCTGGATAAATTCATATATAGAGCAGTTTAAGATAAACACCTTCAGCTGGTTAGAATTTTCAATCACTTTTTAACAAATCTCTCTATATATACTTTTTTTTATTAAAAATCATAAATTTACATAGGGCAATGTTGTTTGATTCATTCTGTTATTTTTTTTCCGTTTCCCCCCACCCCTCCCACCCCTCCTTTCCCTATATACAGTCCTTCCTTCCTCCATTCTTACCACCCTCCTTATCCCTAACGCTAAACCTAACCCTAACCCTAACGCTAACCCCTCCTACCCCCCATTATATGTCCTCATCCGTTTATCAGCGAGATCATTCGTCCTTTAGTTTTTTGAGATTTCCTTATCTCACTTAGCATGATATCCTCCGATTTCATCCATTTGCCTGCGAATGCCATAATTTTATCATTCTTCATGGCAGAGTAATATTCCATTGTATATATATGCCACAGTTTCTTTATCCATTCATCAACTGAAGGGCATCTAGGTTGGTTCCACAATCTGGCTATGGTGAATTGAGCACCTATGAACATAGATGTGGCTGTATCTCTGTAGTATGCTGATTTTAAGTTGTTTGGGTATAGGCCAAGGAGTGGGATAGCTGGGTCAAATGGTGGTTCCATTCCAAGCTTTCTGAGGAATCTCCATACTGCTTTCCAGAGTGGCTGCACTAATTTGCAACCCCACCAGCAATGTATGAGTGTACCTTTCTCCCCACATCCTCGCCAACACCTATTGTTGCTTGTATTCTTGATAATCGCCATTCTAATTGGGGTGAGATGGAATTTTAGTGTAGTTTTGATTTGCATTTCTCTTATTACTAGAGATGTTGAACATTTTTTCGTATATCTGTTGATTGCTTGTACATCTTCTTCTGTGAAGTGTCTATTCATTTCCTTAGCCCATTTGTTGATTGGATTATTTGTATTCTTGGTGTAGAGTTTTTTGAGTTCTTTATATATTCTGGAAATTAGTGCTCTATCTGAAGTATGAGTGGCAAAGATATTCTCCCACTCTGTAGGCTCTCTCTTCACATTGCTGATAGTTTCCTTTGCTGAGAGAAAGCTTTTTAGTTTGACTCTATCCCAGTGGTTGATTCTAGCTTTTATTTCTTGTGCTATGGGAGTCCTGTGAAGGAAGTCTGATTCTAAGCCAACAAGTTGAAGGTTTGGACCTACTTTTTCTTCTATAACATGCAGGGTCTCTGGTCTGATTCCGAGGTCCTTGATCCATTTTGAGTTGAGTTTTGTGCAGGGTGAGAGATAGGGGTTTAGTTTCATTCTGTTGCATATGGTTTTCCAGTTTTCCCAGCACCATTTGTTGAATAGGCTATCTTTTCTCCATTGCATATTTTTGGCCCCTTTGTCTAGTATGAGAAAATTGTATTATTTGGGTTTGTGTCCATGTCCTCTATTCTGTACCATTGATCTACTTGTCTATTTTGGTACCAATACCATGCCATTTTTGTTACTACTGCTTTGTAATAAAGTTGAAGATCTGGTATTGAGATACCCTCTGCTTCGCTCTTTCTACTGAGGATTGCTTTAGCTATTCTGGGTTTCTTATTCTTCCAGATGAATTTCATAATTTCTTGCTCTATTTCTGTAAGGTACATCATTGGGATTTTAATTGGAATTTCATTGAATCTGTATAGCACTTTTGGTAGTATGGCCATTTTGACAATATTAATTCTGCCTATCCAAGAACATGGGAGATCTTTCCATCTTGTAAGGTTTTCTTTAATTTCTTTCTTTAGTGTTCTGTAGTTCTCATTGTAGAGGTCTTTCACCTCTTTTGTGAGATTGATTCCCAAGTATTTTATTTTTTTCGAGGCTATTGTGAATGGGGTAATTTTCCTAATTTCTCTTTCTGAAGCCAATATCACCCTGATACCTAAACCAGACAGAGACACATTGAGGAAAGAAAATTTCAAACCAATATCCTTAATGAACATTGACACAAAAATTCTCAACAAAATTTTAGCAAGTCGCATACAAAAATATATTAAAAAGATAGTGCACCACGATCAAGTGGGTTTTATCCCAGGGATGCAAGGTTGCTTCAACATCCAGAAATCAATAAATGTCATTCACCTTATCAACAGACTAAAAGTTAAGAATCACATGATTATTTCAATAGATGCAGAAAAAGCATTCGATAAAATACAGCATCCCTTCATGCTCAAAACACTAGAGAAAATTGGGGTAATGGGAACATTCCTTAACATTGTAAAGGCCATCTACGCTAAGCCCATGGCCAGTATCATTCTAAATGGTGAAAAACTGAAAGCATTCCCCCTAAAAACTGGAACAAGGCAGGGATGCCCTCTTTCACCACTTCTATTCAACATCGTTCTTGAGACTCTAGCCAGAGCAATTAGACAAACCAAAGAAAATAAAGGGATACAAATTGGAAAAGAAGAACTCAAACTATCCCTGTTCACTGGTGACATGATTATATATTTAGAGGAACCTGGAAATTCCACCAGAAAACTCTTAGAACTCATAAGTGAATTCAGTAAAGTAGCAGGTTACAAGATCAGTGCTCATAAATCTAACGCATTTTTATACATAAGTGATGAATCTTCAGAAAGAGAAATTAGGAAAACTACTCCATTCACAATAGCATCTATATATACTTTAAGAATTAATTGTCAAATGCACTTAATGCAAAGCATAGGGAAATTGTTTTGGTTACATTAGTATTTTTCCTCTATTACCATTTGGACACTTAATCCTTATCATTCATCCTTATCAGGTAAGTATATTTTTTGCCCTTACTCTTTGAGCAAAGGTACATGTTGAACAAAACTATAATTTAGCTAGTAAACCATAGAACACATGGTTCCTTACTGTTTAGAGAAATCATGTAGTTGCATTATTTCTACAGAATCTCATAAAATCATCAGCCCTGCAACAACCAACAGTATGTGCTAATGTCTTCCTTGGATCCATTATTTCACTACAATTAGTGCACTTCACTGCTGGCATCTAACTAATTGCTCAGATTTATCAAAATTTTCAAAGCTTTTCTTGTTTCTCCCTCTAGTGGTCAATAACATTCATTAAAATGGAAAAATCATGTAAGGGTGATCTTAAACATGGGTGAAATATAAGGATAAACATTTAATACTTATAATTTTATACTAATTGTTTAGGTGTATGCTGCATAATTAATTACATCAGAAAAATGTGATTTTCATACTAAATTACCTGATATATTTCAGAAATCAGCACATAACTAAATAATTTTATAAATGTTTCCTTAATTTGATAATTCTCCCTCCGGTCTCCACTTAATCAGCATTGACTATTTGCTTTTATATAATGTTCCCCTTTCAACTTCTAATTTCCTTGCTTATAAAATGTAGTGAAAACTTCTTTAACTAAAAATAAATTTTTTGAATCCAGAATATTTTATCAAAATTTTATTTTGATAAAATAAAGAGATGGTCAAATACAAGTCAGATATAGAAGGGATAAATATGTATATAAGAAATTCTGATTGTAGAGATAGAACTATGATCAAGTTCTCAGTAGAAAAATGTTTTAATTTAAAATATTTTATTTATTTAAAGTGGTAAATAGTGAATCATCTTAAAACAAACACTGTCAAATATTATGAAATTAGGATTGACATGTTTTGCTAAGATCCACAAAATAGCACTTTTTTTTTTTTTTAAGAATTAGAAAGATCAAGCCAGATGTGGTGGCACATGCCTGTAATCCCAGCAACTAGGGAGGCTGAGGCAGGAGAATTGTGAGTTCAAAGCCAGCCTCAGCAACTTAGTAAAGCCATAAGCAACTCAGCAAGATCCTGTCTCTAAATAAAATATAAAAAAGGGCTGGGTATGTGGCTCTGTGGTTAAGCTCCCCTGGGTTCAATCCCCAGTATCAGAAAAGAAAAAAGAAAAAAAAAAAAAAAAAAAGAGGAAGAGAAGGGACGGGGAGCCTTTTGGAGAAATGAACCACTCCCCAACCCTCACCTGCCCCTGAAAAAAAAAATTAGATCATTTTATCAAAGATCTAGTGATCATATAATTTGCCATCAAAATCAGGACACTTTTGAGCATGTAGGTAATGCTACTAATAATGTGAGACAATTGGTGTAAACGGAGACTGGCCTTGGCAATTCGATACATATGGTCACTCCAATAATCCCTCAATTATTTTTTAAAATAATTTATTTATTAAAAAGATAAAGCAAATTGTAGAGGTCCTTTCACTGAGAAGGTTACGGTAAGACACACATCAAGTTTTATTTGCTTTAGGTTAAAATTGTTTCTTGTGGGGTCATTGAACAACCAAAGACCTAAGTCTATTAGAATCTTTTTATTGGGTAATCAAGTAGTTTCAGTTTCCCTGGGACTTTCCCAGTTTTAAAACTGAAAGTCCCTTATTCTGGAAACCTATTAGCCACAGGAAACCAGGAAGGTTAGTCACTCTATTAGTAACTTTCCCTTGCTTTGACAAAATATGTGAGATAAGCATTTAAGGAGGAAAGATTAATTTTGGCTCACAATTTCAGAGATTTCAGTTCACGGGTGACTGGCTCCATTGATTTTAGGGCTGTGCTAAGGCAGAAGTCATGGCAGGGAGCATGTGGTGGAACAAAACTGCTCATCTTATGACAGGAAGCAAAGAAAGAGAAAAAAGAAAGGGATAAAGAAAGAGAGAGAAAGGAAGAAGCTGCAAATAAAATACATCCATTAAGTGCATGCTCCAGATGATCTCCCTCCAATTGAGCCCCACCTCCTAAATCTTCTATTACCTCCCAATAGCACTGTTAGCTGAGGACCAGGTCTTAACACACAAAGATTTAGGGGACATTCCAGATCTAAACTATAACATAATCTGATCCATATGGGTACTTTTTAACAAGACGGCATCTCCTCCTTGATCCTTAAAGTAATGTGGGGCAGGTCATTCAAGCAAAACCTCTAGGACTGTCCTAGTTTTTTCTATCTGACCTCTGATCTAGTCTGCTTGATGATTGACAGGCACCTCAAATTCAATACTAGCAGAACTGAAAACATTGTCTTCCCTTACAAACCTTTGTTCCTCTTTCTACATTGTTATTTAAATGACACCACCAGCTGGTCTTGAAACTGGAGTTTCTCTGCTTCTGCTGGTGGGTGGGGTCTGCATAAGCTGCAGGCCTCTGCAGCTGAGAAAGCCCAGTTCTTCCCCACTACCAATGAGTAATGTGTTGCAGCTCTTAATGGCAAGCTGTACCCTCCAGTGTTGCCACAGACCCCAGCTGCTCAACACCAATTTCTTCTTTCTGGGTTCTTGTTTGGTGAATTCAGAGAATGAAATCCACAGTCAAGGATGACTGAGCATAAGAGTAGGATTTGTTCAAGTGTAAATAGAAATAGAACTCCTGCTGGATGAGAAGGGACCCGATAGGGGTTGCCATTTGGGTGTGCTAGTCTAGGGATTTATATAGTTGTAGACTTATGTCAACACTCCTGCTAATTGGAGTTTAGGAAAGGACTAGCTATTAGTCCAAATTTATACTAATCAGGGTTTGGAAAAGTACTAATGCTATTGGTTAATCCTTGAGTCTGAACTTCAGACTCAAGGTCTGCCCCACTTCCAGTTTCTTACTGCTTGCCTGTAATCCCAGCTTCCCAGGAGGTTGATGTCTGCAGATCATGGGTGCTGGAGGTTCAGAGCTGTGGCACTGTATGGTGTGGGTGTTGGCACTGGCCCAAGCAGGGCTACCGTGAGATGAAAGGTTGATGTGCCCTGGCTTGCCTGGGCCCTGGTTTTCTGCACCTCGGGCCCATTTCCGCATAGCAAGCTCAGCTTGCTGTTTGTATTCCAACCTACCCAAGCTGCCACACCATGGCTCCAGGACAGGACTTAGCTTCAGTTAGATGCAGACATCAAAAATGTGGGACTGGGGAGATAGCTCAGTCAGTAGAGTGTTTGCCTTGCAAGCACAAGGCCCTGGGTTTGATCCCCAGCACCTCAAAAAAAAGTAGGAGTCATCTGACTCTTTTCACTCCCATATGTCATTTTCCATCAAAATGTTTCTCAAACCCTTCGCCTTTGCTCTGTCCTCACAGCCTGCACCCTGAGGTCACTATCATTTCTCTCAGTAGTCTCCTTCGTGTCCCCATAGCTGCCCTTCTTCAATTCATTCTCTATACTACAGCCATGTAAATGAAGTAATAAGCTAAGTTGTGCACCCACAAAATTCACATGTTGAAGTCTTGACCCCAAATACCTTAGAAAACAACTCTATATGGAGATAGGGCCTTTTGAAAGGCAAGTAAGTTAAAATGAAGCCATTAGAGTAGGCCTTAATCCAATCTGACTGGCATCCTTATAAGAGGAAACTTGAACATACAGAGTCACCAGCAGCACACGTGCTCAGAGAAAAGGCCATGTAAAAAGGCAACAAGAAGGAGGCCTTCGCAGGCTAAGGAGAGAGGCCTTGGAGGAAACTAGCCCTGCACCTCCTACATCTCAGACTTCCAGCCTCCAGAAAACAAATTTTGAGAAATCAAATTTCTGCTATGCCACCAGGTATTTCTAGAAAACTAATATTTATGAACAATCCACATGATAATCTTGGTTTATGAGAGCTAAAAACTGCCTGCATGATAGTTGCTGGCTAGCAAACGTGTGGAAAGATCAATCAGCAGGTTGATTATATGACGCCTGAATTTCAGTACCATTTATATTCTGAAGTTTTAATTTCTATTTGCCAGTTATGGTGTCTTTCTCCTTTCCATCAAAATAAATTGCAATAGAATTATCATGACTATAAATCTCCTGTGTACATTTCCTGCCTTAGCTCTCTCCCCTGCAGCTATGCTGAACTTCCAGTTCTCAAAAATACTTGGGGCCTACTCAGAATACGTTTCCTTTCCTAGAAGTACCAGCCCCCACCCTTATTACCCACCTACCTTCAGGTATCTGCTAAAGTGGTCCTTTTTCAATGATATCTCCCTGACTTTCTGTTTAGGTCAATTTCCCTTTTATATTCCTAAACGCAGTTGTCATTACTGACCTCTTGTCTACTGTTTTTTTCCAATAATTCAGAAGCTCTGCAATGGCTGAACCATTTTCTAGTTTATTTCTCTGAATGCCAGCACAGTAGTTGGCACCTAGCAATCCTATAAATAATATTCATTAACTATAAAAGTGGTGTTCTCTTTCAATAACCTCTGTTGAGAAATTGAGGCATCAACTGACTTAGCTATGGGACAGCATCCTAAGACGCTATATATGCAATCATCCTTCCCAGAAGGCTCTAATTTCACTGCTACCTGTTGCTTCCCAGGAGATGTAGTATGGAGAAAGGAGGGCTATCAATAAACCTAAAAGCTCCTCTCCTAAACCCTGAACCATGAGATTCAGGGATGTTGTGCAAGCTGAGCCTGTAGGTTATGTCTATATATCTGAGAGCACTTCCATAAAATGATGTTCAGAGAGGCTATGAACTAGCCTAGCAAATGCTATAGTGTTTTGAATTGCAGCCAAAATCATTTACAAAAATAATTCTTGGAATATTAAGAAATATTTTAAAACTAGAAATGTAGTAGGAGGAACACATGTTCAAATAAGAATTTGGAATGTTCCTCATGTTCTGATAAGCTCACTGAAGTGGGAAGTCAAACTAAGTTTTGTTCCATGAAGAAGAGAACACAAACATCTCCAGAGTGCTACAAAGGAAGGACTTTACAGAGATGAAATTTAACTTTCTGCTCCAAGAAGCCATCTCCTAAATTTTTTCTTTCCTCTGGGATCTTTTGGTTGTGACAGGTTGACATATCTGACTCCATGGAAATGTTATAGTCCAGGCTATATGGGCAATGACTAAACAGATTCCATGAGATTTCATGTTATGTAGGATATTCTTCTCCCATGGAAACACCCTGCCTCTGTACCCATCAACAGTTGCTTAGCATAGTATGTTTGGCAATACAAAATGTCAATTCTTATATAATGTAAAATTGTTCTCTTTTTGATTTCTGTTTTTCTTAAACAATGTATCATGTCAACAGTGATTGTCTAGATGTTAGTAACCATTCTTTAACTTGTACCCAACTAAGGTCATGTTGACTCACTTCCCCTTCTGCTTAAGATTTTAGATCTCATGATATTGGTCTGTAGTTTTGAATCATACCAACAGACACTTATGATTGATGTACTGACTTATGATATAAAAAGCCCTGCAACCCTATGGTCCAGGCTATTCTCCAAATAGCCATTTTTGGGGCATTGTGTGAGACAGTCAGCTGGCTGACTAATACTCTCAAATTTAGACTTCTCAGTGTGATCGGTCTGTTCTTAAATTGTACCCCACAACACCGATTTTGCAGGTCTTGAATCTGGATACTATACATTTTCTTCTCTAAAGAAGGTTGGTCACAGTGGCACAGACCCGTAATTCCACCAACTAGGGAGGATAAGACAGGAGGATCATGAGTTCAAAGCCAGCCTCAACAATTTAGCAAGACCCTAAGCAACTTAGTGAGACCATGTCTCAAAACAGAAAAATTAAAAAGGGCCAGGGATGTGGCTAAGTGGTTAAGCACTCCTGGGTTCAATACCAGGTAAAAATTAAAAAAAAAAAAAAAAAAAAAAAAAAATATATATATATATATATATATATATATATCTCCACCCCCCTACATATATATGAAGGGGGGTGGAGGGGAGAGTGCACCAGATATGGTGGGTGCATGCCTGTAATTCCAGCTATTTGGGAGGCTGAGGCAGGAAGATCTCAAGTTCAGGCCAGCTGCACAACTTAGTAAAACCCTGTCTCAAAATATTAAAAAAAAAAAAAAATTGAAAAGTACTAGGGATGTAGTGGTAAAGCACCCTTTGGTTCAATCCCCAGTACCTAATATTGAAGAAAATCTTCAATATTCTTTTACTGACCATGAGAGGAAGTCTTTGTTTCCTATACCCTCTATGTAGGTCCCTGTGCTACCTTTTTTCTGGTACCTACAGTGATGTCTGAGACTCAGGATTCCTGGTCCTCATATGTGAACAATTCCATGAAAGTCTTGCTTTACAGGAACTAGAGACCGTCTGCATGAGAGTGGCTGGCTAGTAAAGGTATGGAAATGTCAACCAGCAGGCTGATTATATAAAGTCTGAATTTTAGTACTATTTATATTCTGAAGTTTAAATTTCTATTTGGCAGTTATATTCACATATTTTATCTCACTGAATCCTCAAAATAATCTGCAACAGAATATTAGCTATTAATATGATGATACAGATGTACATTTATTAACCGTTAGTTTATTGACATAGAAAACATTTATAACATTATTAAATAGAAAAGGTTACCAAACAGAATTAACAGTGTGATTCCATTTTTATAAAAAAAACTCTAAATACATATTTGGATGTATACACCAGAACAAAAAGGCTATGAGTCAAGTATGAATTTAAAGTTAAAAGTTATAAATTTAAAGATAAAAAGGGGACATTTGAAACTTAGAGATTTTAAATTGAAGTATCCCTCAAAAGAAATGGAGGAGCCCCCAAATGACCCTTGCCATAACTTGGCCTCTTGTCAACAAGATTTTGCAAAGGTCAGCAGGATTTCTGCAAAGATCTCAGTGTGGTTTTAAGTTTCCTCTTTTTTACAAATGCCAGGTTTGCACACGAAAGTTATGATAGACTCTGTCTCAAGTTTGTTGCTGTACAAAAGATACTATCTCTGTTTTCTTGGTAGAAACTTGTAAAACCTCTGTCTAACCTAACAATACGGGACAAAGAATAACTGTTATGTTTACTTTCAGGAAGACATTCTTCCTTGTTATTTTAAGGTCAAAAACAACTTTGTTTGTTAAGAAAGTTGTCACCCTTAGTTGTCTAGTTGCCATTATTAAAAAAGGCCCCAAACCCTTCACCAAATAGAAGAAAAAGTAGGCCGAAATCTCTATCACGTTGGCTTAGGACCAGATAGCACAAGAAATAAAAGCAAGAATCGATAAAAGGGATAGATTCAAACTAAAAAACTTTTTCTCGGCAAAGGAAACAATCAATGTGAAAAGAGAGCCTACAAAGTGGGAGAAAATCTTTTCCACACATACTTCAGAGCACTAATCTCCAAAGTTTATAAAGAACTTTATAAAGTTTATAAAAAAACTTTACACCCAAAATACAAAGAACCCAATCAATAAATGGGCTAAGGAAATGGGCAGACACTTCACAGAAGAAGATATACAGGTGATCAACAAATATATGAAAAAGTGCTCATCATCCCTAGTAATTAGAGAAATGCAAATTAAAACCACCCTAAGATTTCATCTAACTCCACTTAGAATGGCTATTATCAAGAACACAAGCAATAATTAATGTTGGCATGGATGTGGGGGAAAAGGCACACTCCTACATTGCTGGTGGAGTTGCAAATTGGTACAGCCACTCTGGAAAGCAGTATGAAGATTCCTCAGAAAACTTGGAATGGATGCACAATTTGACCCAGATATCCCACTCCTCAGTTTATACCCAAAAGACTTAAAATCAGCATACTACAGTGATGCAGCCACATCAATGTTCATAGCAACTCAATTCACAATAGCTAGATTGTGGAACCAACTGAGATACCCTTCAATTGATGAATGGATAAAGAAACAGTGGTACATATACATAATGGAATATTACTCAGCCATAAATAAGAATAAAATTATGGCATTTGCTGGTAAAATTTAAAAAAAATTTTTTTAAATATTTTTAAAATAAAAATAATTTCTGTATTATTACATATTAAAATGATAACATGTTGATATATTGGGTTAAACATATGCTATTATAATTTATCCTACCTATTTCTTTTGACTCTCTAGATGCATCTTCAGAAAACTTTTTACTGTGGCTAATATTTCTATTACATAATACTACCTTGGATTTTCAATCAAGAGTAAGAATATCAGATTTTATTCCTGTCTTCTTGGGATATCTTGGACTTACGATTTAGAGTGGGGTTAACAAAATGGAGAGTGTGAAATTAATGTGCCCAAAAGTTACTTATGTTCTCATCTTTCACTTCTTTCCTTCTTCATCACCATTACCCTAGTCCAAGCCACCTCTGTCTCTTGCCTGGACTAATATAATAGCCTTTTAACAGATGTTGTAGATTCCCTTCAATCCCACCATGACTCTGTCTTTACTATTTTGGTTCTTTATGGCCAGATTTTCTTCTGTGGAATCCACTGCCCCTACCCAAAAGTTCTCTCTGTTCCCGTGTTCGGCAGAGAAAGTACCAAGAAATTAACACCCCCTGAGAATACCCTTCAATCAAGGACTGACAGAAGTTGATCTATAAAGACCCCACCTCTTCACAATGCAGTTGAGGTAAATCAGCAGTATCTATTATACACCATTTCCCAGAGTTCCTCAATGGGGTGATGCTTCAGTAACTCATAGATGTGACTTGTTTACTAATTGCACTGTGTTGCTCCTGCCCTTTCCTCTAGAGAGGAAACTAAGTTAATTGTTCTTACTTTCACTCTCACCCCCCACCAATTCATTTTCTGCCTCAAAAGCTTGGCTGTCTTTTTAAAACTATTGCTATGATCATAGCACTTCTTGCTGAAAAACTTTCAATGATATCCACTGTTGTGGGAATAAAGACCATCCAATATCTTAGTTTCAAGTTTTCTTGATTTCAATTCTGATGGCTTTTTTACTACCTGACTTTCTTTGGAACACTCTAGAGATTTTGCCACCCCTCAGTGCTGCTACACCTCAAAAATTCCAATACCCCACCACATCTGACCAGTTTTCTATGCTTATGAGTACACTACTATTACACCTGCCAGTCCCTCCCTCCCTGTCTCCTGTTTTCCCCAACTGGCAAATGCTTGGCTTTCTATCTTGGCTTTCTATCCTCCCTGTTCCACCTAAACCCCCAGCAAAATCACTTCTACTACCCTTTTATTGGCACTCTCAACTCAGCTGGCCTCCTCTCCTGTAATATTACCTTGGAAACCATCAGCCCTGAATATTTTGACAATCTGCTCTGCAGGCTAGAAGAAAATGTAACAGACTGAACTACTCAGAATTTAAAATTTGTATGATAAGGTATTTTCCCCCTTCCCAAGAGGGTAGACTTACAAATAACTGGTCTCTAATCTCAAACACGCCCTTAACATTTCTCAATCATTTTTATGTTTCATTACTTTCACAGGAAATTCTAAATATCACCAACATTCTGTGTCTGTACATTCTTGGAAGATTACCTTGGGTCTGAGTTTGCAAAGACACAAATCTACCAAAAGCCTTAGTTCTTTCATTCCTGTACAAGGCCTGTCTTCTCTACCTGTGCTCCAAAACCCAACCCTGTCACCCCTGAGATTGAACCAGAGTTTAAGTTATTTCATAATCAAGATCTAGGTCAACTTCCCAGCAGTATCCCCTGCCTCTCCTTTAGTATCATCCTGCCTACAGTTCTGGGCATTTCCAGACATGAAGAGGCCCTGAGGTTCAATGTGGTACTTCATATCTAATAAGGCTACTTACTAGGAGCAGATTCCCAGGATAGAGTCACTTGAACAAAACTGAACTTACATTCCCAAGAATGCAATCATAAGGACTGTGCATTAGTCCATTTTCCATTACTTTAGCAGAAGACCTGAAGCTAGGTAACTTAGAAAAGGAGTTTTATTTCACTCACAGTTTTTGGAGGCTGAAAGTTCAATCAGCATGGTACCTGCTCTGGTAAGAGTCCCCTGGCTGCATCACATCACAGTAAATGGCATCATGGTGGGAAAATGAGCAAGAGAGATAGATCACATGGTGAGCTAACAAGCCAGAGCATGAACAGGGGCCAGTCTTGCTCTTAACCACCCTCTCATCAGGATCCCACAAGAACTACGTCAATTCCTTCTAGGGGCAACAACTGCAGTGGCCTCCCACTAAGCTCTACCTCTACAAGGTTCTGCCATCTCTCAACATGCCACACTAAGAAGGAGCTTTCAACACATGAATGCTGGGGTGTCGGAAGGGAGCACATAAACCATATGGAAACCATAGGAACCCCCTAAGGAGGAGAACTAAACTATATACAAAGGGATGAAGTTGAACTCATGAGCCAAAGATTCCAAGAAATGGGAAGTCGCAGTTAAGACAGCAAGAGCAAACAGGAAGTAGAAAGCAGCCAATATGAAGAAGAAAGACATGGAACAAACTTTCTCTCAACAACCCTTTGTTTCACCACAACAATTTTAGCCAAAAATACTTAGAACTAAGTTCAGCACTTTCATCTACTCAGATTTTGCAAGTATCATTTGTTTCTTGTTTGTTTGTTTACTTTTTTAAGCTGGGGAGGTTAGGATGTACCTCAGTGATAGGGTACATGCTTATTAGCATATGTGAGGTCCAGGATTCAATCCCCAGAACCAAAAAAAAAATTGTTTTTCTAGTTAAGATGGAAATAACAAATTCAAAAGTGTAGAAATAAAATAGGCATTCAAAGCATGTAAAATAAAATTTACTGTCATTATGTGTTTTAGCAAGTAAAATAAAAATAACTACCTCAGAAGGAGATTGCAAATTCCATGACCTTACAAATTTTCTCATTACATTCATCCAGAATCCCACCTGGGATTGGTAAACTCCTTTCAGAGTTAGGCCTTACACAACTCTCTGAAGTTTCAAAATTATCAACAATTGTTCCTTCCAAATGAAAAAAGGGAGAAGGAACTAGTGGGAAGCCTGGGGTCCAGTTGTCACATGTTGCTTTTGTTTGTTTGTTTAATGTTGATCTTTCAAATAAATGAGCTAGAACTAAAACAAAACAAAACAAAAAGACATGGAACAAGATACACATCCGGCATATTTCTCCTCCTCTAGATCACTGCACAGCTGGCTCCTTTGTTCATTCCAATTCCATCAAACGTCCTTTCTAGACCAGTGACCTTTCTGAACCACTCCATCTAAGGCCGTCACTTCGTCACTCATCTCATTTTCATGATTTGGTGTTGTGCATAGCACTGTTGTACTAGCTGCTATCCTGTCTTTATGTATTTGCTTACTGGTTTATTATCCATCTCTTCCCTCTAGAATGTAAGCTCCAAGAGAGCACAGCTCTTCTTGTTTACTCTGTATCCCCAGTGGCAAGAATAGTGCTTCAAGTACAGTAAATACTCAGCAAATACTGGATGGATAAATCAAATATCAGGAACACTACTTGTTTTTAAAGATCTCTAGATGATTCTGGTTTCAGCTAGGCTGGAAACCACTGGGTTAATAGTCAAATCTCCTTCCTATGTTATTTCATCAATTTTTAAAAAAAGGAATTTGAGTCTGTTTTTCCTCTCTCCCCATTCTATATTTCCTAATTATCTAATTAGTAAAATTCATAAACAAAAAATACATTGTAAATAGTGCTTAATTTCTCCCAAAAGTAGGCACTAGAACTAGTATCACCATTAGAAAGCCTAAAATTGAATTCTTTCATAACTCTCCTCAGAAATACTCTCAGTACTATTTTCCTCCCATAAGTTATTAAGCCAGTGGTAATTAACTGTTAGAAAATATACAGACTATGTCTGAAGAGTTAACCTCTTTTCTGTGGCTGTGGTGATGTAGGTTTATTCAGTTCGCTTTTCATATTGCAAATTAAGACAGGTGGTTTCAAGAAAGGAATTCATGGAAATGGAAACTGATGTTGTTTACGTTGTTTCAATATAACCACAGTATGCACATATAGAAATGCAGAAGCAGATGGTGTTGCTGAGGAGTCTTTATGCATACTATTTCTAAGATCTAGAATGTTCTCTCTCCAACATTCCTAAGCTATTCAGTTCAGATATCATCTCCTATAATAACTGTAAAAATTAAGGGTAATTACTTTGAATTATTTATTTTGCTTTCCCCAATCTCAAACACTGTCTAGAAAGCAATAAATGCTTCTTGAATTGCACTGCTCAGATAGTCACTCTAGCCCCCTGGGCTGGCTGGTGTCCTCTGTTACAACTTACACAATATTAATATAGCTGTCATTTATTTAATACTTATCATGTACTTAGCTACCATGCTAAGTCTTTACCTATAACATTTCATTTAATCCCCACAAGAACACTTCAAAGAAATGTGTTATTGTTATTGTTGTTGAGGAAACTAGATTCACAGGTTATATACATTCTAAGTATCAGAGTTGGATTTTACCTAGGATTTTGCTCTCTCTCTTATCCTGCCTTGTACAATCAATATAGTGCCCACAAGAAATGCATCAATATTTTTAGTGTACATAATTTCTGCCTCAACTTCTTTGTTAATGGATAATAGAAACTAGGACAAGTTCTTAAGTATCTCTAAGAGAGTTACCCCTAAGGGAGTTTGATGAAAACCTATTGTGATTCACTTAACCTCTCTGTATCTCGGTTTGCTAATCTTCAGAATTAGTAGGTTTGGACCAAATAATACCTCAAGTTGCTTCTGGATCTGTGTATTAACACAAAGGGTATGAAAACCTGGTAAGAAATCCCTTTTAAAATGCAGTAGCAAGTTTGAAAATTTATCCTTAACCTGCACAGAAGTTCAGTCCATAGGTTGAAGATTATAGCCACAAATGTATTGAGAACTAAAATTTAAGCCTATTTCTAATAAGCAGTGAAAGATTTAAAATTCTGAGTCTAACACAGACTAGGTAATAGTTTTGATTCCCAAGCTCTTCTCCACTAAACTATGTGGTGGTTTTCATGTATTTCTCTATTTCTCTGCTGACAGTGAAAAGATGAAGAGAAAAGCAAGCAGAAAAGAAATCAGGACACTGAGGTCAGCTCAGAGGTAGATCAAAAAAAAAAAAAAAAAAAAACTTAGAGTTGAATTACAGAGAGGAAAATAGGAAATGTAGGACTGAGTCAGTAGTGGTTCATAAATGTGTGATCTTTATTACAGAATCTCTTATAATGCGTCCATCTCCTAAGATGTGGTAACCAACTCCATGGTTTTTTTTGTTTGTTTTTGGTGTTTTTTTGCACCCTTCTCAAAATTGTTCAAATGCAGCTCATTCTGTCTGCCTTCATTCTTCCAAACTAAATAATATAAATCTTTGGCCTGTTCTCATATAAATGGATTCCATTTTAATGTGAGACTCCGTGTTTAAAAAGTTCTTCTTTCTGTTTTTCTCCAACAAGATTAGGTAGCTCATTTCCAGATTCCATTTTTGTTTGTGCCTGATATTTACCACATTTCTATGTACCCAACATTGTTTATCCATATGCTCTAAAATGGGGCAGAGCAGGTTTCTGGTGGGATGACCTAATACAATAAAATAATTTTAAATGATGTTTTAAATACCTGAAATTAGTTTATTAGACTTTAAAAAATGACCTTGCTTATGTAATTTTTTAAATTCCCCTTTAAAATGGAGAAACAATTTGAAGAAGTAATCACCTCTCTGCTTCCATCTCTACAGCAGTATGTTCCATCAAAAAAGGAAACAGGAAGAGCAAAAAAATTCACTGAATATGTCAATAGTAAGTTTAAGGTTAGGAAGTTGCATCAGCAAGAGGAAAGGCAGATGACTTGAAGATCAAGTGTCACTGGTTTTTTACTCTGTCCTTGGAGAGAAGATTGTTGATGTAGAATCACTGACTTGTTCAAGACCCTCTGGAATGAAGACATAGCTCTGAGGTAAGATTCCCTAGACTATCACCTAGTGCTATCACATGAATAGACCCTCCAGGATCAGCTTCTTGAGGTTCTGTGGCCCTCTACCACAAAAGCAGCTCAGTGTCCCCAAGTGAAAGTGGTGTCTTTCTAAAAACTGCTTGTGCCAACAGGGGTCATTACATCAAAGCTGCAAGATAACTCTACCTGAAGAGATGGACATCGGGATTTTTCAGAAATCCCTGAGGGTACTCCAAAGTTTAGTACAGGTGGTCTGGGGAGGAAAGAAGTATAACCTGTAGTATTAAAAGGGCAAAATGAGGCTCTTACTGGTTTTAGTATAATGAGCTGAGCAAAATACTTGGTTAAAAAAATTATTGAGCACTTACTATGTGCCATGAAGGGAGCTAAGTAATTTTTAAATATTTTCTTATTTAACCCTCATAAAAATTCATAGAAAATGCTGAGTGTGGTGGTTCATGCCTATAATCCCAGCAAGTTAGGAGGCTGAGGCAGGAGGATCACAAGTTCAAGGCCAGCCTCAGCCACTTAGAGAGGCCCTAAGCAATTCAACAATCCCCTGACTCAAAGTAAAAATTTAAAAGGATAGGAAATGTGGCTCAGTGGTAAAGTGCCCCTTGGATTCAAACCTCAGTATGATAAAAAAAAAAATTAAATAAAAAGAAACAAACAAACAAAAAAATATCCCAACCTAAAGAGTTAGTTAAAAAGTTTGCAGTCACAGAGCTAAAACGTAGTAGGGTAAGATCCAAACCTAGGACTATGGAACACCAGAGCCTGAACTCTGCCCCATTAATTTATATTCAAATACTTTAGAACCTTCTTAAAATCTATTTAAGAATTAAGAATTCTCCTGGTTATGTGCAATAAGTCAAAGTTCCTAGGAAACTTTATATGATATTCAGAATCACTTTGATATTACTCAAGTTCTACGGTATTTTCAGATGCCTTTCAAGAGCTCAGCCACACGATTAAAAAAAAAAAACTGCTAAAATTCAGTTTCCCATAATCACATGCACAAAGAGATCCCACCCCCACGCACAAAAACCACAAACACACAAACACCATACATACACCATTCCCCAGATAAACACAGACTGCAGGCATATATACACAGATCACACAAATATACCACAGATAACGCATACATAGACTCCCCCACACCAAAGAGACATAAACAGAACCCAGATACCTATCTGCTTGCACACAAACACACTAGATACACAGAATGAACAAGGGTATACTTACAGATACAGACTCACACACCCTATACACACACACACACACACTCAGGAAATTGTTTCTCCCTGGCTATTCAAGTCCCATATCTATCCAATTTCCACTATGAGCATCATCTCATCCACATCTCACCTCCTACTGCTGTCTTTTCTCTCCATCTCACTCCATTTCTAAATAGGGAACACAAGCTCTTTTCCTTTGATTCCCCAGAACAATCACCAACACAAGGCAACTGTGGATTAATGGGGAAAGGGACATTACATTGTATCACAGGGTAGCAAAGAGAGCATTAGACCTTCCTATTTTCACATCCCCTGTGTCTTTTCTGCTTCTCAGAATATCTCGTTGACTTCTGCTCTTCAGCCTCCTAACCTCCTGCTGGATTCTTCCTGCGCCTCCTCTCTTAAGATCAGGGCCACTGCCTAGCCTTCTCCTCTAGGTCTCAGGACCTTAACAGGACCTCTTTCTCCATTCATTGCATACCTTTAGACTTTAATTTTCATTCACAAAGCAGACAACTAAGATATTTTACTGAAGAGAGGAACTTTTTTTCTATTTTAGAGGAAAATTTCACAACTCCCTTAGAAGGCAGCATTAACTTAAGTCGGTTGTGGTTTTATGTAACAATTATACTATTTACTTTCTCTTTATATTCTTACCATGTTTTTGCCTAGTGAAAAAATGCATCATTAGTTATTACTCAATTTATCAAAAACCAATTTGTCGATATGACTCTGTTATAGTAGCTATTTCCAGAACATTCTTTGGTTTGTATTTTTGATACTACAGGAACCATTACTCAAAAAATTGGATGCTTTAGATACTTTCATATTTGGATACTCTGATTTATGGAGCATTATCAATTGCCAATTTTTGAAGACAATATAAAACAATGGTAAGGTTCCCCAACTGTCACAACAAAGATGGAATATGTTGGTGATAAAAGAACTTTAGCCATTTTAAGCTACACTTTATCCTCTGCTTAAAAATTTGCCTCACAGGCTTGTGAGGAAAAAGAAATGATTTTTATGGAATAAAACAGATACTAGATAAACGTGAGTTCTCGACTTCTCTCCCCAAGTGAGGAAGAACTACTCCTGTATCCTATAACATACTTTCCTCTTTTGTTGAAGATTTCTAAAGACACTTCGCATTCTCACAGTACCCTACAGCTGTCATATGAAGAGTACTGTTACCTGCCAAATATCAGAATACTAGGTAACAGTATTTACTAGATAGAGTGTAAGGGAATTATTATGGCAACTCCTAATTTGCAACAGTTGCTGTTATTTTTGTTATTCAAGTTTATTTCATTAGCAGCTTTTGTCCCTGTCTCAACCAAGTCTTAGTCAGGTAAAAATGATTCTGAATTGCCTTACTCAAGAAGTTTGTTTCCATCAGGAAGGGTCAGACTTCTGGTTAATATCCAAATAGAAGATTTTTTTTACCCTAAATTGATTACTTACCAATTGTCAAAAAATTCCAATCTTTTTTTCTCTTTCACATTTATTTAATCTGTAATACTTCTGTTTTACTTAATCTGTAATATTTCTATTTTTTATACTCAGATTAATCTGATCTTAATTCTACATACAACATAAAAGTATACACCTTAGAAAAACATTTTGTTTGTATTATCATAGAAATAATGTTTGCCACTGTTAAATTATTGTCATTTTGACTATTACTATGCAGAAATCACTACTTTAATGTCTACATTTAATCTTTTCTTTTGCTTTGTTTTTCACTGTTTTTCTCTCCATAGGTAATTATGAATCTGATCAACTCTACTGATGACCCGATCAACGCCTCTACTTTAGTAAGAAATAGCACCCACTTTTCAGCTTCTGCTTCAGACATGATTATTGCCCTTTTTCTGTTCATGTCATTTATAATCGGTACCATCACCAATGGCCTCTATCTGTGGGTGCTAAAATTCAAGATGAAAAAGACCGTCAATACTCTCTTGTTTTTTCATCTCATTCTCTCGTATTTTATTTCGATATTGATTATTCCATTTTTGGCCATCTCCTACCTTCAGGACCATTACTGGATCTTTGGAACAGCATTGTGTAAGGTCTTCAATAGCACTTTGTCTCTGGGGATGTTCGCCTCTGTTTTCTTCCTCTCTGCCATCAGTCTGGATCGTTATCTTCTCACTCTTCACCCAGTGTGGTCCCAGCAGCACCGAACCCCACGCTGGGCTTCCAATATTGTCCTGGGAATCTGGATATCTGCCACTGCTCTCAGCTCACCCTATTTGGTTTTCAGGGAGACACATCATGACAGTAAAGGAAAGGTGACCTGCAGAAATAACTATGCTGTGTCCACTAACTGGGAAAACGAAAAGATGAAAACCTTAAGACAATGGATTCATGCGACCTGTTTCATCAGCCGCCTCTTACTTGGCTTCCTTCTGCCTTTCTTCATTATTCTCTTTTGTTACCAAAGAGTAGCCAGTAAGATGAAAGAGAGGAGCCTGTTTAAATCCAGAAAGCCCTTTAAAGTCATGATGACTGCCATTATCTCTTTCTTTGTGTGTTGGATGCCCTACCATGTACACCAGGGCTTAATTCTCACTCAGAACCAGTCATTCCTTTTAGAGTTGAGTCTGATACTTACAGTGATGACCAGTTCTTTCAACAGTGTCTTTTCTCCCACACTCTACCTATTTGTTGGGGAGAATTTCAAAAAGATTTTCAAGAAGTCCATTCTTGCTCTGTTCGAGTCAACATTCACTGATGATTCTTCTGCAGAAAGGATGCAAAACCTAAATTCAGAAGTTGAAATTTAAATTCTAGACCATTAAAAATGAACTGTGTGACTTATACCACTAGAGCTATACCTTCTACCATTATATACTATACTCTCTATATTAGAGAGACATTATGTGACATTAGGTTGTAATATAGTTAAATCTATGAATATTATAAGGTCTCTAAGGAAACAAGAAATAGGTCATGCTGCAAATGTGAATTTAAACTCTTTTCTAATTGTGGTAAAATATATGTAACATAAGATTTGCCATTTTCATTTGTATTAGCTATAATCACAATGATGTACAACCACCATCAATATTTCCTAAAATTTTCATCACTCCAGAGAAACTCTGTACCCATTAAATAAAGCTCTCCATTCCCCCAACCCCAGTCCCTAGTACCTCCAATCTACTTTCTGTCTCTATGTATTTACATATTCTATATATTCTTTATGAGTAAAATCATATAATATTTGTCCTTTTGTGTCTGACTTATTTTGCTTAGCATAATACTTTGTTTTTCAATTTTTTTTAGTTGTAGATGAACATAACACCTTTCTTTTATTTATTTATTTTTATTTTTTTAAGAACCCAGTGACTTCCATGTGCTAGGCAAGCACTCTACTACTGAACCACAACCCAGCCCTAGCATAATGTTTTATAGGCTCATTCATGTTGCAACATGTATCTGAACTTCATTCCTTTCTTCGTCTAGCTTGTATTCCATTGTATTATATACCACACTTTCTAAATCCATTCATCTTTTGGTGGACACTGGGCTATTTCCACCTTTTGACTACTGTGAGTAATGCTACTTTGAACAGTTGTGTGCAAGTATCTGTTGGAGTCCTTGTTTTCAGTTATTTTAGGTATGTATGTAAGAGTAGAATTACTGGGTCAAATGTTAATTCTATGTTTTAATTTTGTGAGAAATCCTCAAACTTTTCAGTGTGCACCATATTACATTCTAACAATGTAAAAAAGTTTCAGTTTCTTCACAAACACTTGTTATCTTCCTTTTTAAAATGATAGTCATCCCAGTAGATGAAAGTAATATCCATGTAATTTTTAACCTTTGATTGTCAAAACTAGGAATATTAATTTCTAAAGGCCAATAATATCCATGTATTTGAATTTTCTCTCATAGAATACTGTAGCAACGTTTTAAATAAAATGACATTTTAAGTGTCTCTTTTTAATACTTATAGATTAGCTGTCTCCAAATTATGAGACTAAGACAATCATAATGTTTAAGAATCTGTCATAAGCAGAGGTTGTATCTCAGTGGTAGAGTACTTGTCTAGCACAAGTGAGGCACAGGGTTCAAGTCTCAGTTATACATAAAACAAATAAATAAGATAAAGATATTGTGTTCATCTATAACTAAAAAAAATTTTAAAAATAGTCTGGGCTGGGGTTGTGGCTCAGTGGTAGAGCACTTCCCTGGCATGTGTGAAGCCCTGGATTCGATCCTCAGCACCACATATAAAGAAAGAAAGAAAGAAGGTAAGACAGAAGGAAAGAAAGAAAACTTATCTAAAAGAAAAAAAGAATGTGTCATAGTATATCTAATTTTAAATATTAATTTATCTTCCCTAGTTTTAAGTTTTGCTTCAAACCTTTTGCAATACATTAAAGCATACATAGGATATGTAGGGCCACATATAATTGTGGACTTACTACTTTTTTAATTTAGTTTAGTTGTTGTGTTAGCTCTTTGTCCCTATGATAAAATACCTGAGACAAATCAGCTTATAATGAGGAAGGTTCATTTTGTCTCATGGTTTCAGAAGTTTCAGTTGATGATCAGTTGACTCCATTGCTTTTGGTCCTGTAGGGAGGCAGCTCATTGTGGTGGAAACACAAGGAAACTGCTCACCTCAAGGCAGCTGAGAAGCAAAGAGAAAAACAAAAAAAGTGGGGAGGGTTCCGACATTCTCTGTAAGAGCACACTTCCAATGACCTAACTTCCTCCAAGCAGCCCCTCCTCTTAGGGGTTCAACCACCTCCCAATAGTGCCATGGCTAAGGACCAAGCCTTTAATATGAAGGCCTTCAGGGGACATTTCAGATCAAATTATACCAGTTAGTTAGTTTTATTCTTCAATAAATAGATGTTAATCAATAGATAGTTTGATCTATCCCAAATCAAATAAATGATCTGTTTAGTTCAATTGATACAGAATGGAAATATTTAGACCACAACCAACACACAATCCCTAAATGTTCCAGCTATCTTTCTACAAATCATTCCAGACCACAAGCAAATATCCTACCCGGAAATCCTCCTAATTATAAGGAGTGTTAGAAAGAAAGGGAAATCAACCTTTAATACAGTGAAAGTGACAGTAGCCTGATGCCCTAGGATTCCTGCCAGTTGACATGGTATCGGGGCAACTGATAACAAATACCATGGCACCTGGACAATTGGGAATCTGGTCTGTCTCACTGAGAATATGACAAAAAGCTTTGCATAGCTGAACATTTTAATTGTTGGACCCTGTTTTAGGGGATAGAGTTTGAACAGTTTTCTCAGAGAAGGAAGATTGGGACCGATGGCCAAATTGTGGCTCTAAGGGGGCCCTGAAGTGAGAAAAAAAAAAAAAAAAAAAGGTGCTTCTTCCCTCCACACCCTCTCCAAAGCCTGACAAGCCATTGAATTTTTATGATGCTGGACTTAAGAAGAAACTCATTGAATGGAACTTAGGACCTTTGCAGCAAGAATTGTGCCTTGAAAACCTAGCAGCTACATAAAGCGCCTTTTGTCTCCCTCCTTAGACCTGTTACTATAAAATAAGAAACATGCACTGGGATGTGAATTTTATGATGTGTGTTAACCCTGTGCTATCTGCCCTTCCTTACAGTGATCTGTGTAAGCTTTATCTTTTTCATGAGGTCTAATTTCAGGACTCTTTTGTGTGTTTTGCTTCATTTCTCTACAGATTGCAAACTCCTCCAGGAGTTAAAGAAGTTTCAGTATTTCTTTTCCATGATATCATACACAATTGGTATCAAATAAAAAGATATTTAATGAATGTTGCATAGGGCCATCACATTATGTAAAGCACTATATTAATATATTATCAATAATTTTATTTTAAAAAGATCACTTTACATTTAAGGAAATTATGCATAAACTTAAGAAATTCCCCCAAATGCATTTTTTAAATTATAGATACTTTTATTGTATATGTATTAGGTAAACAGTTTAAGAAGATTGAAAATTCTACTTTCTAAAACATGCAAAGACAATAAATAAAACAAAGGTATGTAAATGGCATAAACATTATATCAAGTATGTGATTTTCACATTCATAATATATATTAGTTCAACTATTCTTTTATAGTTCGTTTATTTGAAACTATAGAGTAATATAGAGTATATGCCACTTAAGTAGTAGTTCAGGGCCTTAGAAAACAAGTTTATTGGTGATGTTTATGTGTGGGGAGAAGAAAACTGTTCATTGTATGTAACTACCATGTCTCAGGGGACATGATTTAAGAAAAGAAAGTGTAAGCATTAATTATTTCAGAAATGCTAACTACATTGGAATGACGCTTCTTAAATATAAATTCCTTCCTGAATTCCACTCTAGTATAATTTACAAACTTTCAAACGAAGCTATAGAAGTTAAAATTTTAACATAATCCGGTTATAAAAGAAACTCAGACTAGATTTAAAGTTTCTAATATTCACTAAATTTGGTAACTTTTTCTTATACAAAGTACCTTCTCTTAGAAATGGGATATTTAGTTAACTATCCTTTTATATGACCTCAGCTACAATGAAAAGACAGAGGCCAACAGACTATATATGCAGACTCTATCACAGATGAAAAGTAATAGTGAAGAACTATAGGCGGCTCAGGGGACACAACACAGCACAACATTCTACAGTCTGGGTAACACAAATTTGGTGGAAAAGCAATCTAAATCTTATATGTGTTTCTATTTGAAATTCTACACATTACAATTTTGGACTTATGCATGTGTGTGCTGCACCAGAGATTGATCTCAGGGACCTCAGGCATGCTGAGCACACACTATACCACTGAGCTTTATTCCATTCCCAGTCCCAATATTTTACTTTCATATTAATTAAATAAAGTCAAAAATATTGTCAGTATTCTGTTTAAAGGCAGGAAGTTATATCATAAAGTTTTAAAACATGTCAACATTAAAAATACACTTTTATCTAGAACACCTCATTTCCTGATGATGCATCATTACTGCACTTACATTTAGTAAATTGAGCAAGCTACCACTATGACAAAACCTGTTTATATTTAAGGAACATGATAAACAAACTGACAAAATTTACCTATGTTAAAGAAAAACTCAATCCGTGGACCATGACAAGGCAGGATTAACTTCCTGATGCACAGAAGGACAACTCCTGTAACGTGAGCCTTAGTTAAGAGAAGCTCACCACCATGAATACTTACTTAGCCAACTACAGACCTAAGGAAAATAGAAAGCCACAAAAAAGCAGAGGAAGCCAAGAAATAATAAAAACCTTCATCCTTCATTGGAGCTTTATTTCTCTCTTGTATCAGTCTCAGAGCACACAGGGCATAGCGCTATACTAGGGTGGTATATGAAAGCATCAGTTTTATCTCTCAGCTCTGATAACTGTTCCAAGAGGAGACATACAAGGATAATGGTCTTTTAACATATCTGGTAATTTAGAAGTCCTCTCTTGAAGACATTGAGAACGGCTCACTGGTATCAGAAACTTCAGTTCCTTAAATGCAGAATTTGATTCATCAAGTTGCATCTTCTTTTTTATACTTTGCAAGTACAGTGTAGTAGATACATTATATTTAATTAAGCAACTTGCTGTAGTCTCTGTATCAGGAGTCTTAGCATCATTGGTTGGATCTTTCATTTCGTCATCTCGCTCTTTTTCATAATCTTTAAATACTTTAATCCTGTGTTTATTCTCCCTTTCTGGTTTTCCTGGCTCTAGATTAACACCTATGTCTTCAGTGTTGACTTCTTGAATTGTTCTTTGGATGCATAAGCCTTAATATTTTCTCCCAAATTAACTTTTTCGTGACTCTTCATTGTTAGAATATCCACAACAGCCTGTCACGTCTCTTCAATAGGCAGAGCCCCTGCCAGAATGGCCTTCTCATAGATTAAGATAATATTTTCAGTAGGACTTGTGTACAAGGCATATCCAATATTTTACAAGTTTTTTGACATCTGGAATATTTTTAATTAGTTCATTCAGTGTAACCAATATTTCTTCTTTTGAACATCCCTTATTAATTAGGTTCAGGCATTCAGAAATTGTCACGTTTACTTTTTCAGTAAATAATCTTTGTTCATCTTCTTCTGCCATGGTAGTCCAAAAAGACACAACTGGTTTTTCATTTTGTCCTGCAGACGTGGACTGGGTAACTACTGAATTAGGGGGCCTTTTCAGTACTTGGGCTTTGCCAGTTTCCACTCACTCAGATGAGCTGTTCTTTCTTCCACAATTTCTTTGGGCTGTGCTGATCTATCAATAGTTGCTTTTGGTATAGTATGTCTTCATTGGTCAATGGTTTTTTACTTTTCTATCAGTTTGGTATTAGAAGATGAAGCAGGACTGGCTGTAATTTCAGATGCTATGGTTCTTGATAGCACCCTATTTCTTTTTATGTCCTGAAAAGAACTGGTTTTGACACTAGATAAAAATCATTAGTTGCAATAATTCTTTTTCATGAGGCCCTTTTCAGATTTTAATACTGACAGAGGTTTGGCTGATGCCTTGTTTCATGGTATCCTGGGTGTTATTGTAGTAACTTCTAATAGGAGGTCGCACTGAAAGAATGGACATTTTTTTAAGCTGTCTGTTTCATCTCAACTCCCTAAGGTTTCCCTCCCAGTAATGGGAACAAAGCCCTTAAAGCTGTTCCAGGAAACAGCCCCAAACAGAGAATAAAAGAGTAAATTGAGCCAGATAGCTAGATAGTGCTCAAACAGTAGGATTACCAGAAACTATTGACCAGAATCTACACCTGTTGTAAAACATTGTGGAACATGTTGTATGTTATCAGCAAACCCAGACCCCCGTTGAAATTTCCCGGCAGCTTTGTTCCCCATTTTTCCTTTTTTCCCCCCTTTTTCCCCCTTTCATGTGCGACCCCTCCCTATGTGTGGTTTCTGCCTTTATAAACCTACAAGATTTTCTGCTAGGGACTCGACTCCTCGAGTTGGGTCCCAGCGCGCTGGAATAAACACCTCTTGCGGTTTGCATCAAGTGACGCCTCCTGCGGTTGATTGGGGTTGCCGTCCATCCATGGGACAGAGTTGGGGTTTCCTTTTTGGGGGCCTTACAGCACAGGTTGTGTGTTCCGAGATTTAGTGTTCACAAATTTAGTGCTTTCAAATTTAGTAGTAGCAGTTGCATTTGAGCTGTATTACTTCTCATTGTTACATTGGTTGTGTTTACAGATTCAGGCTTTGTGGCTTGGGAGACTGTAGTTAAAAGTTTCTTTGTTGTTGCAGAACTCTCATTTTTGACTTGTAAAGGCTTTCTAAATGAATTAATCTTAGACTGAATGATTTAGCCACAATAAGATCCAAGAACAGGTTTCTTGGGCATGTTAGCTTCTTGATTTGGTTTTTCTGCAGGCATTGGTTTCTTTTTAGTATTATTCTTATTGTTTTTAAGGTTAAATGCCTGGTTTAATGTCATATTTTGATTTTGGGGATCACCTTTAATGGACAACTGTGGAGTCTGAGTGCTATCCTGAAAATCATGTATTTCAGTTTCTATAGCTGAATTGGTTAATTCATTAGAAGGTTTTAAAGGAATGTAATTTTTCCCATTGTATTATTTTTGCTCCTATAGGTATTTTGATATTTTCTTTATCAGTCATTTTTCTTTTCAGTTTCAGAATTTTTGTGTCTTCTTGGACTTGGTCCTCAGATAATCATCTCTTTGGGCTCTCTGTACCCAGACTAGGCCTTCTGACTCAGGGATAGCTGCAGGTCCCAGGGCACCGCCAGGTATACAACTCCACCTGGGTATCTCAAGCCATCACTGTGGCCTCACACAGCTTCACACTGAGCGCACACCTGCAAGCTTTGACCTTTGACAGCCACTGGCCGCTACCCATTCCCAAATACATTTTGTAACCTCTCATAAAACTATGGTTATAGTTCTGTTGATCTCATCAACCTCCTCACTATTTTGAATTCTCAGGACCCAAGAGGTTTATAAACCAAAGAATTAGTGGTTTTGCATGGTAGAACTGTTGCATGGAGACAGTGTTTCAATACAATGTGCCTATTAGCATCCAATTATATAAACCTGCTTTGTTTTATTAGCATCATACTGGCTCAAGAACAGAAAATAGGGGTGATTAGAGATGTGCTTCAAATGCTAACTCAAGTTCTATACCTCGAGAAATGGCTCCTATGTTTCAGTTAGATGAATAGGCTTCTCAGTGGCTAACATGTGAATTAGGTTTGTGTATAAGGTAAGATGGTATATACAAGGCAAAACTGATTGCGCATTCCTGAGAAACTAGGGGCAACAATTATTTACTAATGTACTGTATATACTTGGCACCACTGTAGAGACTGGAGATACAGAAGTGAATAAGACATAATCCCTGTCCCCAAGGAACTTAAAAGTCTGCTGCTTCTATTCTGCATTCACCTCCACGTTATAATCACTGGGAATAGTTTTCTAAAATTCCATTGTTTATTCCTTTTCCAAACCATTTTAAACCATATCTCTAGGGGTCAGGATCCAGGAATCAGTATTTTTAAAGTTCTCCAAATTAAAGTGCAACCAGGAGAGAAAACCTCTGTTTAGAAGAAAAGAAAAAGGAGTAAAAAAGTAGTTGCAGTACTAAAAAAAAAAATAAAAAAGTGCCATGTTAGGGATATTATGAGAATACCCCTCAAACCAGCCTTCAACAGTCAAAAAGCTTTCCTGAATGAGGGACCATCTGGCAGAATACTGTGGAATAGTAGTTGGCATGCAAAGGAGAATAGTTCAATGTAGGGAGCAGAATGTGTAAAAGCCCAGGAGGGAAAGAGAGTACAGATTATAACACAACACCACTCAAACTTCAATATGCAAATGAAACACTTAATGATCTTATTAAAATGCTGGTTCTGACTCAGTAAGTCTGGAGTAGGACTGAGATTCTGCATTTTTAACAGTCTCAAGGGATTTCGTTGTTGCTGGTCTAGCACAGCAAAAAATGTATAATTGGAACATAGGCCTGAGACACAGGCTGATGAAAATGAGCAAGAAAGATCCACCAGGGCTAGATCCTGAGAGTCTGTGCTAAGGGGTTTGAACTTGATCCTGGACTTCATATTGAAGGTATTAGGAAGTCACGTGTGGGTCCCTAGTCAAAAAGTGATAGAATCAGATTGCATTTTAGAAAGATCACTGGCTGCCATGATAGGAAGAGGTCAAAACTGGAAGACTCAGAGGTAGAGCATGTGCTTAGCATGCACAAGTACACAAGTACCTGGTTTCCATCCCCCAGCACTGTAGAGTCCTGTAAATTCTGTTGGTTGAGAGGTAGCAGGAAAGGGGAAAGTTGAGGATGATCCCTGTATCAAGAAGTGTTCTTTGTTGCAAACAGTGGATTTTATTTTGGCTCTTTTAACCAAAAACGGGTTAATTAAAAGATATTGAGTAGTTTATAGTATTATTGAGATAGTCAAAGGAATACTTAAGACTAAGCTCCCTGGAATAATAGTGTTTTAGCCAAGTTTTTCCTTACTGTGACCAAAAGACCTGACAAGAACAACAAAGAGGAGGAAAAGTTCATTTGATGCTCACAGTTTCTGAGGTCTCAATCCATAGATAGCCAGCTCCATACCTCTGAACCCAACATGAGGCAGGATAACATGGCAGAAGGCATAGCAGAAGAAAGCAGCTTAGGACATGGCAATCAGGAAGCAGAGGGAACTCTCCTCACCAGGGAATATAAACCCCAAAGGCATGCCCCCAGTGACCTACCTCCTCTAGCCACATCTTACCTGCCTACAGGTAATACCCAATTAATCTCTATGAGCGGATTAATCTACTGATTAAGTCACAACTCTCATAACATAATCATTTTACCTCTGAAAATTCTTGCACTGTCTCACACATGAGATTTTGGGGGACACCAATATACAAACCATAACAAATAGTTAAAACATGCTATAAAACTATTCAGATTAGAAATATGTCACTGATGTTTCCTATTTCAGTAAAAATGCCAACTGCTGCTACTGCTACCACTGAACCCAGCAACCCTGACTTTACTGCAACTGCTACTTTCACCAATATCATTTCTGTATCAGGTCTTGAGTGCCCCCATCCCTGAAAGCTCTGCCAGTAAGAGTCTTATGCACAGCCTGTTTATTCACATTGCTCACATCCAAATTTAGTTTTGCCTGGGAATATTTTATTCAGATGCCAGCATTCCAGCTGCAAAGGAGACTGGAATTTAAGTTCTGATTCTGCATGGGTGAGAAGGGATTACTCATAATGTGGGAATTTCCCCAAATATAAAAGCTATTCAGATAATAATGAATCAAATGTGAAATACGTGCACATTCTGTCTTGGGGGACAGATGGTGGTGCATTTTCAGAAATAAGGAATAAGAAAAAACACAGAGAGAGAGAAAGAAAGAAAGAGAGAAAGAAAGAAAGAGAAAGAGAGAGAGAGAGAAAGAAAAAGAAAGAAAGAAAGAAAGAAAGAAAGAAAGAAAGAAAGAAAGAAAGAAAGAAAGAAAGAAAGAAAGAAAGAGAAAGAAAGAAAGAAAGAAAAGATAGATAACAGGAGAAAAGGAGGGGTCAGGGTAAATCTCAGACTTATAAATTTTCAGGTGCTTGAGGGATACATTCAAGTGGGCTCTCCAATAGGTATTTGGTTATAAGGATTGTGTTAATCAGTTTTCCATTATTATAACAAAAGATCTAAGATAAGCAATTTAAAAAGAGGAGTTTTGGGATTTCCCTTCATGGTTGGCTCTGTTGTTTCTGGCAAGGCAGCACATCATTGCCAGAGCACATGGCAGAGAAAGCTGCTCACCTCACAGCAGCCAGGAAGGAAAAAAAAAAAAAAAAATGAAAGAAAGAAAAAGAAACAAGAAGGGGCCTGGATTCCAGTATCCTCTTTCAGGAAATTTCCCCAATGACCAGACTTCTTACCACTAAGCGGGACCTTTCAAAGGTTCCACTACTTCCCATCAGCACCACGAGGAGAGTACCAAAGCTTTAACACATGGGCTTTAAGGGGACTCCACACCATAGTAGGATCTAAAGTTCAAGAGATAAATTTGTACCCTACACGCCTGCAGATCTCTTGCTTCATTCAGATTGCTCAGTTAATCATCTCTCCAAGAGGCTCTGTCGACAATGGCACTTTCACGCTGCTCTTCATCACTTTTAGCCCTTATCACTTATCACTATTAATAGTATATTAGATATTTGTTCATTTGTGCATTATCTGTCTTTCTCACTCTATCTAATCCGTTTTATGTGCACAACATATGTGGTATTGTTCATGACAACATATACATGTCCTAGAACCACAGTTAGCACATTGTAGATGCCCAATAACTATGATTGGAATGTATAAATGAATTCATGGTAACTAAAGCCACACGAGTGAGGAGATAGCCTCCAGTTGGTGTGCACAGTGAACAACACTAACATTCAGAAGCAGGTAGGGGAGGTGGTCCCATGAAGGAAACTTCAGAAGAAGCATCTAGAACAGAGAAGGAAAATCAAATCTGTCAGGAAAGACAACTCTTCAAGATATAGAATATGCAGATTGGTGAAGGAAGATGCCTGAAACACATCCTTGGAATTTAATCTAAAACAACTTTTCAGCGTCATTACTTCAGAAAGAAGCAAAATCGCACTGTGCGGAGGAGAGACTGGGAGGTGAGACTCCAGATGCTCTCAGAGTAGCAACTCTTAAATTTAGGGAATTAAGGAATAATTTCCCCTCCTCCCTTTTCCCACCGTAAGTAACTCCCACATTCTACCAATTAGAGATTACTTTGTGTTAAAGGACTGCTATTAAAATGCAAATATACCTTTTAAGAAGGGTAACTTTCATTCACAGGATAATGGGAATTTCTTTAATCAGCTTCACACCCAGCAGAGTACAGCTAAACACAGTACTTAGGATATTAGACTTTTGACTGTAGCCCAGAGGAAGGAAACAATTGGAGTTGGAGGTCAAGTCTGGAGTGAATTTTAGAGACTCTGAAGGCAACATAATACATGTGTGCAGAAGTGCTATGAAAGAAAAAGGAGGCAGAAGTGGGTTCTGAAGAGAAAGTCAGCTGTTAACTAAGAAAAAACTAGCCCAGTGGTGAAATGATCCTGCAAAATTCATTTTCTGCCAAATTGGGCAGCAATTCTTATCTTCCCTCCAATCAGGGGATGTCACCTCTGCTTGGTTTAGTTCAGACTTTCCAGGAAATGGCTCCCCTTCTGAGTTCTGTCCTTCCCTTCTTGGAAGGCAGAAGGGAAGGAAAGAATACAATGAAGTGGAGAGAATTTAGTCTTCTGTTGTTGTTTGTTGTTGGTACTGGGGATTGAGCCAAGGGTACTTAACCACTGAACCACATTCCCAGTCCTTTTCATTTTTTATTTTGAGACAGGGTCTCACTAGGTTGCTTACAAACTTGCTAAGTTGCTGGGGCTGGCTTTTGACCCTTCCGTCCTCCTGCCTCAGTCTCCTAAGCTGCTAATATTACAGACATGTGCCAGCCTGAGAAATTAGTTTTTCTAATGCTCCCACTGTTTTCTGTCTCTCACTAAATTCTGAACCTCTTGAGAGAAAGAACAGACACTTATTCCTCATGTATCTCCAGTACCTAGCTCAGGGTCTGGCATGATGAATGCATGTTTATTAACAAATGAATACAGAAATGCAGTTATTAATTAATTCTGGAGTTGGAATTTTCTGTTTGTGGGATCTTCAGAATGACCTGACTCAAGCATTTTGAGGATCTACAATATTTGCTTCGCTTGCCAAAGGAGCAAACAATCAGGGCTACCATCTGATGATACTGCTCTCCCTTTTCCTCTCCAGCAAATGCAATTAAAGATTTTGGTGTATATGAGCAATTCATTATTAAAATCTCTATTATTCATTTATACTCTTTTGAAGTAAGTACAGTCTGACTTTACTTAGTTATAAGACTCACAGGCAATTTTTAAAAGTTCATTTTTATTTCTTTTGTATCTTTTGTATCAAATTGAATCTGATTCTAAGTTCTTTCCCCAACAGTCTAGAAGATTCCAGGAGAGCCTCCTTCAAGACTTCCTTCAAGTCTGCATGATCCCATGCAGGAACGCAGGCAGTAGCTCCACTCCTTCCAGCCAGGCCACATTAGACCTATAGGGGCATGTTCACCTAGGCTAGAAACCCAGCAGCCATTCTCCTGTGATGTCTTGCAGTGTCCCCAATGACTGGAAAATATAAAAGAGTTGACAGGGAAGTACTGAACGGGGTTTCTTCCTTGGAGGGGTGAGGGCGATGGTGTCACCTACACACAGACATGGGGGACTTGCTCCTTTTATTGTGCACGAAGCTTTTGGTTACATAGACTATGCGGCTGCTTACCTGAGGGGAGGCTCCTTCGGCACCAACCAATGAAAAGGTCATTAACTCTGCTTATTGCGGATGTTCCCAAGGCTACAGGCAAGCATCACAAGTCACTAAGTCAAACTCCACTTGTCTAAGCTATTGGTAAAATGAAAGATTTCTATCAAACATTGACAGTAGCTACCTCTGCCTTTCCAGTTTTCATCTCCCAACAAAAAAAATGACTCAAGCATCTCCACCATAGCCTTTGAGACAACTTATATCAGTATGCCAGATAAATTTTACTTGCTCTCCAGATCCACACTCAAGCATTTTCCACCTTATTCTCTGTGCCAATAGTCTGGCTTCTGTGGATTACATCAATGGGTCCTCAAGCCTCTGGCTTCTAGCTGAGTTTTGCCAATAGGAAGCTCTGGCAGGAAATGAAAGAAAGGTGAAGAACAGAGCTGAGTATTTATTTCCTAGATTCATCCCCAAAGCATCACCCGAAGTTGGTTGTGCTTCTTGGTGAAGGTCAACTATCCTCAAAGGTCTATACAAGTCTCTACCTCTGGATTCCAGACTCCCTCCCTTCTCCCTTCAGGTAAAGGGAATGGTAACATCTCAGTTGATACTATGCCCTGGGTTCCTAACCCTCTGTGGTTACTCTATACCTGCGCCTTAAAAAATAAGCCCTTTATAAATAAACTTTCTCAGGTTTCCTTGTATAGAGCATGTTGTTTGCTGATTGTTATAATTTAGATATTAGGTGTCCCCCAAAAGCTCATGTGTGAGACAATGCAAGAAAGCTTAGGGATGAAAGGATTAGATTATGAGTCTTAACCTAATCAGTGTGTTAATCCCCTGATAGGCATTAACTGGATAGTAATTGTGGACAGGTAGGATGTGACTGAAGGAGGTGGGTCCCTGGAGGCATGCCTTTGAGGTTTATATTTTGTTGAGCAGAGCTCTCTCTGCTTTCTAATCATGTCCTGAGCTGCTTTTCTCCACCATACACTTCCACCATGATGTGCTTCCTTATATCAGGCCCCAAGGAATGGAGTTGGCCATTGATGGACTGAGCCCTCTGAAATCATGAGCCCCCAAATAAACGTTTCCTCCTCTAATTGTTCTTGTTTGGTCTTAAACGTTTCCTCCTCTAATTGTTCTTGTTTGGTCTTTTGGTCACAGTGGCAAAAAAAAAAAAAAGCTGAGTAAAACATTGATGGAACTCTGACCAATACTCTTAAATTTTGTCTACACATTCTTTAAGTATTTTTCTGTACATAGTGAACTGTAACTTAATTTGATGTGTGAACAGAATATAACCTACCCTTATAACAAGTAGTTGAGTCTTACCCAATAAGAAGTGACCAACTATTCAAACTATATTCAATTAAGACAAATGGTAGCTATATTTAATTGGACTCAGTAGGCACTCTACCTCTGAGCTACAGAGACCAACAGGGTTCTCTCTATACCTCACTTCCACTTTCTGTATGTCACCTTCTTTTCTCTAGCTATAACTGTGATGTGGTGAATCAGGGCATTCTCAAACATTTGTATGTTTGATGTGTATGGATTGCTGCTCGATTCTAGAATCACAAATAAAACCAACTAAGATTCACAAAACTAGATCTCTTATAATTTTGTCTCTTAGCAATACAGTCAGTGTGATCAAATAATTTATATTATTTCTTTGACTATTGATATTATTTGATATCACTTTTCAAAAGAATGTATTGGTTCACGGTATTTATCCATGAATTTCAAATAACTATATATATTTTTTAAATTCCTACTTCCTAATTGAAAGAATAATTTTTAAAAGAATAAAATCATAACTCTCATATAAAATAAAATTAAGGAGGTTTCAAGATGGCAGACTAGAGGGTGGCTGCATTTCATGTTGCTCCAGGACTCAGAATTCAAAAGAGGAGATATTGAGAGACTTGGGACCAACTCAAAGCAGCCGGGTGAGTCTCTCCCATTGGGGAGGCATCCCGGATGGGGCGGTAGTCCTGGAACGCAGGGAACTTTGTGAAGTAGAGCTGCCTGGTGAGACACCCCTCCCCCCGCTGGAGCAGTGAACTCAGACAACTGGGAGCATCGTAGAGGAGGCCGCTCAGCACAGCACTGGGACTCGGAGCAACCACTGGGGCTCCAGGTGGCTGCCCAGAGGAGGAGCTGCGAGGAGAGCTGTTTGGACTCAGAGTGACCACTCCTGAACACCGGGGCCTGCCCGGAGGAGGAGGAGGAGGAGGAGCACGGCAGGTCGCTTGGACCCTAAGTGACTGCACCAGAGCTACAGGCGGTTGCCAGAGGAGGAGCTGCACAGAGAGCTGTTTGGACGCAGAGCAACCGCGTCTGAACACCGGGGGGTGGGGGGACTGCCTGGAGGAGGAGGAGGAGGGCGGCGGGCCACTTCAGCACCAAGTGACTGCATCAGAGCTCCAGGCGGCTGCTCAGAGGAGGAGGCGAGTGGTGAGTCGTTTGGACTCGAAGCGACAACTACTGAACACCAGGGGGCTGCCCGGAGGAGGAGGAGGAACGGAGCGGGTCACGTGGACTTGGAGTGACTGCCCAGGGCTACAGGTGGTTGGCGGGAGGAGGGGCACGCAGTGAGTTGCTTGGACTCCTAGTGACCGCACCGGAACACCGGGCAGCTGTCTGGAGGAAGAGGCGTGCGGCGGGTCACTGGGACTCGGAGCGATTGTACAGGGCTCCAGGTGGCTGCTCAGAGGAGGGGCCGCATAGCCAGGCGATTAGGTGCAGAGCAGGGTCCCAGGATCTAGGAGGCTTCTTGGTGGAAGAGCTGCACAGAGACACGCTTAGGGGCGGAGCGAAGGTTCCAGGACTGCGGGCAGATTCTCTGAGGAGAGGCAGCCTAAGGAGACTCGTCTGCAAAGGGTGAGGCTCCCAGGCCCAGGAGGTAGGTCCGGCCCCTGGGAACGTTGCGGAGGAAGGCAGCCCAGCCCAGGCGGTAGTTGTAGATTGAGGGGAACCTCTAGGAGGGGAACTGACCAGTGACACCTCCCCACCAGGTGAGTCTTCCCTGCCGGGTGAGGTTTTCCCACAAGGACGGTAAAACCAGAGACACAGGCCCAAACAGGCCTTGCCTCAGCCCACAGCCTAGTTCCCCTTTGGATGACCATTGGTCAACAAGTGGAGACACCTCTGCCCACTAGCAGGGAATATACCCCACCTGAAGGCCACCACCCCTAGAGAGGCAGCTTCCTTGTGGAGCACCGCACTATCAACTTCCTCCAAGACTTCAGCCTACTGAAGGCTAAGAGGGGATATACTAGAAATCTTCAGGGACATTATAAGTCAATAGAGGAAATCTGCAATATCTCAGCGGTCCACTGATATCTGAACAATATGAGAAAACAAGGGAAGAAAATGCCCCAAACAAATCTAGATGTTACATCAATAAAACCCAATGACAGCATGGCAGAAGAAATGACAGAAAAGGAGTTCAGAATGTATATAATTAAAATGATCAGAGAAGCAAACGATGAGATGAAAGAGCAAATGCAGGCACTGAATGATGAGATGAAAGAGCAAATGCAGGCATTGAATGATTGCACCAATCGACAGTTAAAAGAGCAAATACGGGAAGCAAAAGATCATTTCAATAAAGAGTTAGAGATATTGAAAAAAAAACAAAAAGAAAACCCTGAAATGAAGGAAACAATAAACCAAATTAAGAACTCCATAGAAAGCATATCCAGTAGGATAGAACACCTGGAAGACAGAACCTCAGACATTGAAGACAAAATATTTAACCTTGAAAACAAAGTTGAACAAACAGAGAAGATGGTAAGAAATCATGAACAGAATCTACAAGAACTATGGGATATCATGAAAAGGCCAAATTTAAGAATTATTGGGATTGAGGAAGGCCTAGAGAAACAAACCAAAGGAATGAACAATCTATCCAATGAAATAATATCAGAAAATTTCCCAAATCTGAAGAATGAAATGGAAAATCAAGTTCAAGAGGCTTATAGGACTCCAAATACACAAAATTACAACAGACCCACACCAAGGCACATTATAATGAAAATACCTAACATACAAACTAAAGACAGACTTTTAAAGGCTGTGAGAGAAAAGAACCAAATTACATTCAGGGGGAAACCAATACGGATATCAACAGATTTTTCAATCCAGACCCTAAAAGCTAGAAGGGCCTGGAACAACATTTTTCAAGCCCTGAAAGAAAATGGATGCCAACCAAGAATCTCATACCCAGCAAAACTTACCTTCAAATTTGACGATGAAATAAAATCCTTCCATGATAAACAAAAGCTAAAAGAATTCACAGAAAGAAAGCCAGAATTACAGAACATTCTCAGCAAAATATTCCATGAGGAAGAGATGAAAAACAAAAAAGCAAATCAGCAAAGGGAGGAATTATCCTAAAGGAATTGTCAAATAAAGGAGGAAACAAGTCGTGTCAAATAAATAAATAAATAAATAAAATTTAAAAAATGAACCAAATGACCGGGAATACAAATCATATCTCAATAACAACCCTGAATGGTAATGGACTGAATTCATCAATCAAAAGACATAGACTGGCAGATTGGATTAAAAAGAAAGATCCAACAATATGTTGCCTGCAAGAGACTCACCTCATAGAAAAAGATACCCATAGACTAAAGGTGAAAGGATGGGGAAAAACATACCATGCACATGGACTCAGCAAAAAAGCTGGAGTATCCATCCTCATTTCCGATAATGTGGACTTCAAGCCAAAGTTAGTCAGAAGGGATAAAGAAGGACATTACATATTGCTTAAGGGAAGCATAAATCAGCAAGATATAACAATCATAAACATCTATGCCCCAAACAGTGGCTCATCCATGTATGTCAAACAAATCCTTCACAATTTCAGAAACCAAATAGACCATAACACAATAATACTAGGTGATTTTAACATGCCTCTATCACCACTGGACTGATCTTCCAAACAAAAATTGAATAAAGAAACCATAGACCTCAATAACACAATCAATAATTTAGACTTAATGGACATTTATAGAATATACCATCCAACCAAGAGTGAATACACTTTCTTCTCAGTAGCACATGGATCCTTCTCTAAAATAGACCATATATTATGCCACAAAGCTAATGTTAGCAAATACAAGAAGATAGCGACACTACCTTGTATTCTATCAGATCATAATGGATTGAAGTTAGAAATAAATGAAAGAGTAAAAAACAGAAACTACTCCAACACCTGGAGATTAAACAATATGTTATTATATGATGAATGGATAACAGAAGATATTAGGAAGGAAATTAAAAAATTCTTAGAGGTAAATGAGAACAAAGAAACATCATATCAAAATCTCTGGGACACTATGAAAGCAGTACTTAGAGGAAAATTTATTTCAGGAGCGCATTTAATAAAAGAAGTAAAACCCAACAAATAAACGACCTAACACTACAGCTCAAAGCCCTAGAAAAAGAAGAACAGAACAGCACCAAAAGTAGTAGAAGACAGGAAATAGTTAAACTCAGAGCTGAAATCAATGAAATTGAAACAAAAGAAACAATACAAAAAATTGACAAAATAAATAGTTGGTTCTTCAAAAAAATAAACAAAATTGATAAACCTTTAGCCACACTAACAAAGAGAAGACGAGAGAAAATCCAAATCACTAAAATTTGGAATGAACAAGGAAATATCACAACAGACAGGATTGAAATACAAAACATAATTAGAAGCTATTTTGAAAATCTATACTCCAACAAAATAGAAAATTTCGAAGACATCGACAGGTTTCTAGAGACATATGAATTGCTTAAACTGAACGAGGAGGACATACACGATTTAAATAGACCAATTTCAAGTACTGAAATAGAAGAAGTCATCAAAAGCCTACCAACAAAGAAAAGTCCAGGACCAGATGGGTTCTCAGCCGAGTTCTACAAAACCTTTAAAGAAGAGCTCATTCCAATACTTCTCAAAGTATTCCATAAAATAGAAGAGGAGGGAACCCTCCCAAACTCATTCTATGAAGCCAATATCACACTGATACCTAAACCAGACAGAGACACATCAAGGAAAGAAAATTTCAGAGCAATATCCTTAATGAACATCGACACAAAAATTCTCAACAAAATTTTAGCTAATCGCATACAAAAACATATTAAAAAGATAGTGCACCATGATCAAGTGGGTTTCATCCCAGGGATGCAAGGTTGGTTCAACATCTGGAAATCAATAAATGTAATTCACCATATCAATAGACTTAAAGTCAAGAATCACATGATTATTTCAATAGATGCAGAAAAAGCATTTGATAAAATACAGCACCCCTTCATACTCAAAACACTAGAAAAAATAGGGATAGTGGGAACATTCCTTAACATTGTAAAGGCCATCTAAGCTAAGCCCATGGCTAATATCATTCTAAATGGTGAAAAACTGAAAGCATTTCCCCTAAAAACTGGAACAAGGCAGGGATGCCCTCTTTCACTACTTCTATTCTTGAAACTCTAGCCAGAGCAATTAGACAGACCAAAGAAATTAAAGGGATACGAATAGGAAAAGAAGAACTCAAACTATCCCTATTTGCTGATGATATGATTATATATTTAGAGGAACCTGGAAATTCCACCAGAAAACTCTTAGAACTCGTAAGTGAATTCAGTAAAGTAGCGGGATATAAGATCAATGCACATAAATCTAATGCATTTTTATACATAAGTGATGAATCTTTGGAAAGAATAATTAGGAAAACTACCCCATTCACAATAGCCTTGAAAAAAATAAAATACTTGGGAATCAATCTCACCAAAGAGGTGAAAGACCTCTACAATGAGAACTACAGAACACTAAAGAAAGAAATTAAAGAAAACCTTAGAAGATGGAAAGATCTCCCTTGTTCTTGGATAGGCAGAATTAATATTGTCAAAATGGCCATACTACCTAAAGTGCTACACAGATTCAATGCAATTCCAATTAAAATCCCAATGATGTACCTTACAGAATAGAGCAAGCAATTATGAAATTCATCTGGAAGAATAAGAAACCCAGAATAGCTAAAGCAATCCTTAGCAGGAAGAGTGAAACAGGGGGTATTGCAATACCAGATCTTCAACTCTTCTACAAAGCAATAGTAACAAAAATAGCATGGTATTGGTACCAAAATAGAAAGGTAGATCAATGGTACAGAATAGAGGACACGGACACAAACCCAAATAAATACAATTTTCTCATACTAGACAAAGGGGCCAAAAATATGCAATGGAGAAAAGATAGCCTCTTCAACAAATGGTGCTGGGAGAATTGGAAATCCATATGCAACAGAATGAAACTAAACGCATACCTCTCACCATGCACGAAACTAAACTCAAAATGGATTAAGGACCTCAGAATCAGACCAGAGACCCTGCAGATTATAGAAGAAAAAGTAGGTCCAGATCTTCAATATGTTGGCTTAGGACCAGACTTCCTCAACAAGACTCCCATAGCAGAAGAAATAAAAGCAAGAATCAACAACTGGGATAGATTCAAACTAAATAGCTTTCTCTCAGCAAAGGAAACTATCAGCAATGTGAAGAAAGAGCCTACAGAGTGGGAGAAAATCTTTGCCAATCATACTTCAGATAGAGCACTAATCTCCAGAATCTATAAAGAACTCAAAAAACTCTACACAAAGAATACAAATAATCCAATTGACAAATGGGCTAAGAAATGAATAGACACTTCACAGAAGAAGATCTACAAGCAATCAACAAACATATGGAAAAATGTTCAACATTTCTTGTAATAAGAGAAATGCAAATCGAAACCACCCTAAGATTTCATCTCACCCCAATTAGAATGTTGATTATCAAGAATACAAGCAACAACAGGTGTTGGCGAGGATGTGGGGAGAAAGGTACACTCATACATTGCTGGTGGGGCTGCTAATTAGTGCAGCCACTCTGGAAAGCACTGTGGAGATTCCTTAGAAAACTTGGAATGGAACCACCATTTGACCCAGCTATCCCACTCCTTGGCCTATACCCAAATGACTTTAAATCAGAATACTACAGAGATATAGCCACATTAATGTTAATAGCAATTCACAATAGCCAGATTGTGGAACCAACCTAGATGTCCTTCAATTGATGAATGGATAAAGAAACTGTGGTATATATATACAATGGAATATTACTCAGCCATAAGGAATAATAAAATTATGGCATTTTCAGGCAAATGGATGAAATTGGAGAATATCATGCTAAGTGAGATAAGCCAATTTCAAAAAACCAAAGGACGAATGATATCACTAATAAGTGGATGATGACAGATAATGGGGGGTGGGAGGGGTTAGTGTTAGGGTTAGTATTAGGGTTAGAGTTAGGGTTAGGGAGGGGGCCAAGTATGGAGGAAGGAAGGACTGTATAGAGGGAAAAGAGGGGTTGGAGGGGTGGGGGGAGGGGAAAAATAACAGCATTACCCTATGTAAATTTATGATTACACAAATGGTATGCCTTTACTCCATGTACAAACAGAGAAACAACATGTATCCCATTCGTTTACAATTAAAAAAATAAAAACAAAAAAATTAAATTAAATTAAATTAAAACATATATGTTAGCTTTCTGTTGCTGTGACAAAATACCTGAGAAAATCAGCTGAAAGGAGAAAGGTTAATTTTGTTTCAGTTCCTGGTCAGTGAGTTCTATTGCTCTTCAGCCTAAGGTGAGGCAGAACATTATAGTGGAGAACGCACGGTGGGGCAAAACTGTTCATCTCACAGCAGCCAAGAAGCAAAAAAAGAAAGGGCCCAGGGTCTCAATATTCCCTTCAAAGCATGTCCCTAATGACCTAACTTCCTTTTGTGGGCCTCACCTTCCACCAATCCCCAAAGCACAATGTGCTGGGGAGGAAGCCTTTAACATTCAAACCTTTGGGGGACATTTAAGATCCAAACCACAACAATGTGTCAAAACTTTTTCCATTATGAAAAAGGAGAGTAAAAAAAATAGAGTACAACCAGTGCAAAGGAGAACTCAGCTCTACTATACCTAAAGAATTGTAAATGACTTACATAGATATTTCCCACTAAAGGAGGTAGATCCTAACTCCCCACCCCATGAGTATGGCTATTCTTAGTGATTTGCTCCCAAAGAGTAAAGTGCTAAAAGGAAGGGTCATAATTTTATAGTGGAGAAACCTGGCATATTCTACCCCACTCAGATGATCACTGTTAACATCACCAGCAATAAAAGTCAACAGCAGGGATAAAGAAAATGTGGTACACATAAGCAATGGAATATTACTCAGTCTTAAAGAAGAATGAAATTATGGCACTTGCAGATAAATGAATGGAACTGGAGGATGTCATGCTAAGTGAAATAAAGCAATCCCAAAAAATCAAAGGTCAAATGTTTTCTTTCATAAGCAAATGCTGATCCATAGTGGGGAGTGGGTAGGAAAGAATGAAGGAACTTTGGATTGATAGAGGGGAGTGATGGGAGGGGTGGGGCAGGTATGAAAAAATATTTTTTAAAGAAAAAAATGAGTTGACAGCATGTACCCTTGATATAATGTGATAACAATGACACTTCACTTCTGTTCTCTTCCTCTAAAATCCCATAACTCTCTATTTAGGATAAAACTGTCCAATTCTAATAGAGGGGTTTCCTATAGTATACCTGACCCATGATCCTCAAAACCAGGAGCAAAAGTCATTCAAAACAAATTCTGGAAGAAACACAATGACTATCGGTAATATGACATCCTGAATGAGATCCAGAAAAGAAATTTCAGGGAAAACTAACAAAATCTGAATAAAGTATGGAGTCAAAGGAGTATTCATTCTCAGTTGTAACAAATGTAACATAGTAATTTGAAGTTTTAAATTTGGTCTAAAGTTGGGAAACTAGGTGAGGGACATATGTACTAAGATTTGCAAACTTCTCTATAAATCCAAACCTATTCTAAAATAAAAAGTTTTGTAAAAAAGAACAGAGCTCAAAGTGTTTCACATTTATACTTAAGTAAAATATTCTGAGATAAATTTTCAAGTGGATAAAAAATTCAGTCAGTATTCACAGGGTAGGACTGGCTAGAGCTGGGACTCAGCGGCAGAGTGCTTGCCTAGCATGTGTGAGGCACTCGGTTCAATCCTTAGCACCACATAAAAATAAACAAATAAAATAAAGACATTCTGTACATCTATAACTACAAAAAAATTTTTTTTTAAATATTTCAAAAATATTCACAGGGTAATAGTTGCATTCCACTATTGCATTATTTGTATTTCTGGGAATACAAATCATATCTCAATAATAACCTTGAACATTAATGGCCTAAACTCATCAATCAAAAGACACAGACTGGCAGATTGGATTAAAAAACAAGACCCAACAATATTCTATCTCCAAGAGACTCACCTCAAAGGCAAAGACATCCACAAACTGAAGGTGAAAGGATAGGAAAAAATAAACATGACAAGCAGGGGTGTCTATCCTCATATCAGATAAAATGGACTTTAAACCAAAGTCAATCAGAAGAGACAAAGAAGAACATTTCATACTGCTTAAGGGACTCATACATCAACGAGACATAACAATCGTAAATATTTTTGCCCCAAACAATGGAGCATCTAAATACATCAAACAAACCCTTCTTAATTTCAAGAATCAAATAGACCACAGCATAATAAGATTGAGTAACCATAACATGCCTCTGACAGCACTAGACAGATCCTCCAACAAAAAACTAAAGAAGCTATAGAAGTAAAAAATAGAATTAATAATTAATGATTTAGATTTAACAGACATATATAGAATATTTCACCCATCAAGGACTGAATACACTTTCTTCTCAGCAGCATATAGATCCTTCTCTAATATAGACCATGTGACATAAGTAATCACATTTGTTGGCATACCATTGTAATATTACCTTAATAAATTTTTTAGCATCTGTAGGGTTATTTTGATAGTTCCCTTTCCAATGGTATTAATTTTTGTCTTTCTTTTTCCTTGATTAGACTTCTTTGATTTTATCAAATTTTAACTATATTATTTCTTCTCTATTTCATATATTTCTGCTCCTACTCTTATTTTTCCTTCCTACCACATGATTTGAAAATAATTTGATGGGGCTGGGGAGATAGCTCAGCTGGTAGAGTGCTTGCCTCACAAGCACAAGGCCCTGAGTTCGATCCCCAGTACCACAAAAAAAAAAAAAAAAAAAAGGGAAGTTGAAAATAATTTGATGGTTATTCTAGCTTCTTTCTCATACAAGTACTTTAAATTATAAATGTTCATCTGAGTACTGTTTCATCCCAAGATACTGATATTTTAAGCTTTTATTATCACTTAGTTCAAAGCACTTTTTGTTTACTTTTCTTTCACTTTATTCCTTGACTTCTGAGATACTTATAAGTGTGCCATTAAGTTTTGAAATAGTTGACATGTGGGGGTGGAGTTCTATATATCTTAAGGTGATTGATTTCTAATGTAATAAATTATGCAAGAAACAGTCTGCTTGATTTCAAATTTTCAAAAAGTAATGGAAATGCTTTTTATATTGATTGTATTGGTTACATACATGTCAAAACTAATCAAATTGCATACTTCAAATATGTGCATTTTATTATACTTCTATTTTACCTCAATAAAGCTATGGCAAAAAACAAATATTCAAAAGGACTTGGATTGATTTGCTCAGTTATCACAACCCTATAAACAGAAAAATCACTTAGAGATCAAGATAATTCATCAGTCTCCCTTGGGGAAAACCTACAGACTGCCAAAGATGTACATTATTACCTTGGAGTAAAAGCACTTGCTATATTATATTACCTAGGCAACACACTAGCAAATAAAGCAGTAATAAAACAAGAATTTGAAAAGCAAATTGAACAAAAGAACAATCAATATCAAGTTCCATACTAAAATCTGTACCCTAACCTGGTTTTACAAACTGTTCAAGAAAGACAGACTGAGCTATTAGGTGGATTTTTCAAGCCTTATTTTTCTGTATGGGGGAGTCTTAAACTGGACTAGCACCCCTAGCCTTGGTCACCATCTATGACAAGGAGCAGCTCGGTTACAAAATATATGATTTTGACTATTTGGCTTTGGACTTTTGATTTCAGACTCGTGTTGAAATCTGTTTTTGTTCTTGTTTTTGTTTTTTATCAGGCTGGGAGTTTAGTTCAGTGGTAGAGCATTTAACTAGTAGGTGCCAGGCACTGAGTTTGATCCCCAGCACTGCAAAAATTAAAGAAAGATAATAAATCTGTATGTTTCCTCTTTCTACAGTTTTAATACATGTGGCGTATGTCAAGAAGTCAGAATTTACATGGACCTTTCACACTTTTGTTTCAGATACCCTGGTAGAAGAATGATTATCTTTCGGTTAATGGATTGGGCACCCCCCAACCAAAGTGAAATTTGCATGAGCCAAATTACATTACCGGGCTGGGGAGATAGCTCAGCTGGTAGAGTGCTTGCCTTGCAAGCACAAGGCCCTGAGTTCGATCCCCAGTACCGCAAAAAAAACAAAAAAAACAAATCACATTACCTCAAACATTCCCTATGTTCATGTGACACATTAACAGATGGAAACTTAATTTCACTTTAAAAAATTTTTGTTTTTAGTTTTTGATGGACATTTATTTTATTTTACTTATTTATATGTGATGCTAAGAATCGAAACCAGTGCTTCACACATGCTAGGTAAGCTCTCTACCACTGAGCCACAACCCCAGGCCCTTAATTTCACTTTTATAAATAAGTTTTGTTAGCATTACCTGATTAACCTTAATATATAATTATCCTGTATTCTTAAACTAAAACTAATTCTTTATAGAAGTCATTCAAAATTTCAGTGTTGCACAAAATAACTCCTTTTAATTAGAGAACTGGGTATACGGAGGTGAGGGATAGATTTTACAACTAAATAATCCTCAGGATACAAGATTAGCTTTGACATTTTTCTCTAGCCATGGAAAGATATCAGGCACTGCATTTCTCTGTGGAAGGCCACAGGTCCTGTTGAGTGTCTTTCCTCCAGCTACAACTCCTTCCAGTTCCAGAATACTGTTCCTTCCTCTTACCCTTTCAGAATGGAAACCACTTCCTACTCTTTGCTACCCCTTTTTCATTTACCCTAACCTTTCACAAACCTGCTAAACGTTTCTTTCCTTCATCTCTTTTCAGCCACCCTTTGAACTATGCTTCTTATCAAGATAGCTGCTTTGACACTTTCCCAAGTCAAAATTATTTCTGCTTGGAATCTAATTTTTCATGTGTATGTTTTAAGAGGACGCAGAACTGCTTCTCCAGATTATCCTTGAATCTACACCAATGTGTGTAGAACTAGCATAGCTATTCATCCAAATGAAAGTTCGAATTTGGCCTTTCACTTTTCAGTAAAGAATGTAACCTCACCATTTGGTCTTTTGATCTCCAATCTATAGTGTCCTGGGTCAGTAATAATAAATACCTACCCTGCAAACCCTTCACAGGAACTAAACCTTGAATCATCCCATTGTTCAACTCTTCACAAAAAGTCCAGGTGAGAAAATTCATTAGGATTGGGTGATATATCCCAAGGGCATACACTGATCTTTAGTAAAATAAGACAGTCAAGTCAGTACATTAGGGTCATAATACCTCTGATGTATTTTGGGTTGCATTAACAGATTCTAATTTTGTCAAGGGGCACTTTAAGAAATTGCCTTAGAAAATCTAATACTACATTTGATTTAGGGACTTGGTGCACTAGATTTCTTACCTTTTCCTGTGGTTAGGACATGGAGTTGTATTTTAGTGAATTTTACAGAAGTTCAGTTTTTCTCACCCCTTTTGTTCTGACTTCACTCACCAAACCACAAAAATTCTGATTTTTGTGTTATTCTTCCTACACACAAAAAATATGCAATTTATATAAGGCTTTAAGTGTTTCTTATAGCAAATTAATAAAGATACTTTTGAAAGGGATCAGGTATCCCACACTTAACTACAGAAGAAATATGCCAATCATGCCCTATGTGAGAAATTCCACTCCATGTCATGGCAATACTCCTCATTATACATAACTAAATTAGTATTCTGGGTCTACCCCAATCTCATGTGCATTTTTGTTAATGTGAACCAATTTCTCAGAACCTAATTATCTTCCTAAGCCCTGAAAAACAAAAATAAATCTCAGGGCTTTGAAAAGGGAGGCTAGATTTCATCCAGTCTTTCCTAAAATAAAACATCTACCTCTTCCAGTTGCACTTCTGCTTATTAACATACCCACATATAAAGTCTCAGGTAAAGAAGCTCATTTTAGAGACAAATCTTAGTAAAAGCTCTGTTTATCCACAGAACTATGAAACAGATTATATTTCCCTTCTCTATTATTTTCTCTTTACAATTGGTAAGCTTAGTGTCAACTATAAAGGATCTTTTTGAAGTGGTTCTCAAAATTTTCATGTTTGTGAAATACAATACTTTGTTGTTGTTTGTGGTTCTGGGCCTCTCACATGCTAGACAGGTGCTCAGCAAGTGCCCTACCACTGAGCTACATCCCAGCCCCTTAAGATACTTTTGAATATTAGAGTTTTGGGTAGCCAACTTGATCATATTTAAAACCTCAAAATAATTCTAGATCAATTATTATACCATCTCAGAGCGCCTAGAATGTGTCCACAACTAATTCCACTGCCCATATGCTCCTCTGTCAACATTGCAACTGGGAATTATTTCTGCTCAGAGAGTGATTTCTCATAGACCCAGAAGGCAAAGCTCTCTTATGTTCCAGTGAACCACAATCTCTTCTAACGCCAACTTAAAGCTATGCTTTGCCTTTTCTTCTAACTTGAAGCAAATTGTGCAAACTTCTCCACCTCAATATTACATATAATGGATATAACTCCTTAATAACAAAAATTAAAGATTTACATCTATGGAAACTTTGCTACATACTCTATCAGTACCTTAGTCAGAAACCACCATCTTATGTGTTTTCAATTCCCCCCATTGTGACTTGACATAATTTGATTTTCTTTACTCCCAATACTTTGCTTTTGTTCACATTTTACTATCTTTTTGTTTGTTTTTAAATATTTTTAGTTATAAATGGACACAGTACCTTTACTTCATTTATTTTTTTAATGCGGTGCTGAGGATCAAACCCAATGCCTCATACATGCTAGGCAAGCGCTCTACCACTGAGCCACAACCCCAGCACCACATTTTACTATCTTATTGGTTGTATGAATGAGAGCTGGTTTCATAAAATAAAACACAAAAATCATGCTTTTGGGGTGCTTACTCTACTGCCCTCTGCCGATAGAAAGAAAGAATAAATGAGCCACAATCTATTGCATGGCCTACCACAATATCCAAGTGATTCTCATCCAATAGGAAGGTTTAAAGTAATTGATGATTTTTGAAAAGTCTAACCATTACCAATCAAACTCCTTTCATTCAAAGAAAATGCTTCCAACTTCTTATAGGCCCTCCCTGTGGAAAGATTTCTGGGCATCATTTTTGCTATTTTCAATAGATTTCTATCTCCTGCACCCATCCACATGTAAGTGAACACAAAAATCCTCTTATTCGAGGTCATGACTGTGTCTGTAGGTAAAGTTCCTTCCAGACTTATAAATTTGGGTCTGAGATTGAGTAAAAATAGACTCAATAGTTATAATGACATAAAAGTGCAGACATTAAGCAATTCAACGTGTCTGTGCTGTGTAATTATCAACAAATGTTGGAATTCCTGTAATTCAGCAGTTGAGACAACCTGAGATTTTGCTTTTTTGTTTTTATGAAAAGTATAAGACAGCCTTCAGGATAACCAGCAAAAAGCAGCTTCAATTTTGTGCATAAAGGACCACTGATTATGCATGGATTATTTTCTTCAGTCACACAGCTTTGTAAAGATAGCAATACCCGACAGTGATGTCATCTTCTAGAACAAACCTGAATGTATAGGCATATTGTGCCAACTGGGTTCAAATCAATGACCTAGGTAATGCCATCAGAGCAACACTATTATTTCTTGTCTGAGCACTCCAAGACTGTAGAAAAATAAATGCTAATTTGATGCAAGCTCAAGGAATGCTTTATGTGGGAAAGAAAATCAAACCTTTGTTTACTTTTATTTACACTGTAAGAGTGCATCGCGGAATTAATAAACACATCATCTGTTGTTTTATTTTTGTATTAGTAGTAGGTTAAATAACTTATTAACAATCACATTTTCTCGCATAAGAATATTGTTATCAAGGATATTTCCTAAAGAATCGATACCTAAATGCGTATTCACATAGCATGTCAGTACCTTTTGGCAAGTGTGGAATCAGAATGATTGATAGCATTCTTGATAGAGGAAGCAGCACTGTTTCATTGATTGGGGTAAGAAAAAATCTGAAAGATTTACAGTTTTTAGTTCATCTCTGCTTGCTTTAAGATTCAGTTGATTTATTCTATTTATCTTCATAATGAGCATTATAAGGACTTGAGCAGATATAAAAGTTTTTCGACATCTGGAAGCCTAAGCTTTGTGAGGTGAAAAACGTTTCTGCAAAAGATGTATAGAAAAGAGATCCAGTCGTTTAAAAGTATACACCGAGCGCCTTCTACAGAGTTGGGTAGGTTCTGCCGGGAGACCCAAATACTGTCTTTACAGTCTACCCCATCCGGGACACCCGAGAGCCAAGTAGAAGCCCCCGCCTCCTTCTCATGGGGGCGGAGCCACGGGCGGGAGGACCTGTCCCGTCGTCCCGCCCCGCCCTTCCTGCTAGCGCCCTGAAGGCGGAGCCTAAGCGGCGCGCCGCCTGAATCCCACCGATAGCAGCGCCGACTTGAACCATGGCTGACGGCAGCCGAATACCTCAGGCCCGGGCGCTCTTGCAGCAGTGCCTGCACGCCCGACTACAAGTTCGCCCAGCTGAGGGGGACGCCGCGGCCCAGTGGGTGGAGGTAACGTCGGCCTGGCCGCTCTCGTTATCCTCCGGCGCTCAGGGGCGGTTCTTTACGCGCTCTCTCGGTCACTCGCCCCCGCCCTCACGGGTCTTCCTCGGATCCGGGTTGGAGAGCAGCTAGGTGCCCGGGCTTGTGCTGTGTGCCGCGCAGGACTTCCGGCCGGTGCGCCAGACACTGCCGCGGCGGTCTTCTTGGCCGCGCTTCTCTCTTCTGCCCTGCACCACTGTCCTGGCGCCACACCTTCCGACAAGAGGAAGAACATGTCTCTAGTGGAGAGACCGCGGGAATTTGAGCCTCTCTCGCCGCCACTCTACCTGAGCTCGGTGGACTTTAGGCCTAATTGTCTCAGACGCCCTGCTGCTCGGGCCTGTGCTGGACCTGTTCAAGTGTGTAGGTTAGCTTGCTTTAAGAGTTCAAGATCTACTTTGATTTATGTCCCTGATTATTATGTTGATTATGTCTTGACCTTAGCACAGAAATGAGATTTTTCCAAGACCAGTTCTGTTTCAAGAAAGGTTTTTTGGGGTTTTGGGTTTTGTTTTGTTTTTTTCCCCGTTTCTGGGTGATCCAAACCCTGGCTTCCCCAATGCTTGGGCAAACTTTCTGCCACTGAATTACGATCCCTAGCTCAAGAAACATTTTTTTTTAAATTATTTTAATTTGACTAATTTCCAGTTAAAAAAGATCACTCCTTGTATAATAATATTGCATTGTTATCAAACACATTTCCTCTAGAGAATTATAAAACATTTATGCTGAGTTCCCTCTACTTACATACTTGCCTTTTAAAAATGGCCTATCTCCCATTCCATTGCAAAAACAAAATGTTCTTTAAGTCCTTTGTCATATATGTGGAGTAAGTTGAGATGTAAGGGGGAAAGTCCATAATTAAGACTTTTGGGGCTACTCAGAATCTTTAATGTAGTAACATTTCGTTCACTAATCTGAATTGAATCTGAATTGAATCCCAGACCTAGTCATTATTTTAAACACTACCCTTGAACTATAATATGTTCATGAATCTATTACCCTGTGCTTACTTACAAATACATACGTAAAAAATCCCTGTGTTCTCACCTCTCTTCAGAAATTCTCTTTCCTTATTTTTTATTTTCGTTGTGATCTTTTGTTGAGGTTTTAATTTCTCTTCCATATTGGAAATTTTGTGGGGTTTATATTTATGTATTTTATATTTATATGTAAACACCTATTTAAATTGTTGCTTCCTGGCATGTAAACTTCTAAATTAATCATTTAGAGTTCTGTGCTTCTTACTATTTTATGTTCTTCACACCACATTTTCTTATGCAAAACCAGAGATATTTTATTGCAGCCTTCCAAGCTATCAGTTTGTGTTTATAAACTTTAAATGCAATTTTTAAAGGCTTCCTTCTACTCCCACACACAACTAAATTAAAGAGATGACAAGCAATTATACGGTGAGAAAGCATAAATTCTTACATCTTTCTCACGCCTTCGCTACCCTATTCTATTATCAAAGTTCTTTTTTTTTCTTTTTTAGAAATAGCATTTTTGATGTTGAAAGATTTGAAAGCTGCTTTGCTTGTTCTTAGTTTCATTCATGTACAACCATGCTGTCACAGACTAATGTTTTTCTTCCTGAAATTGAACATTTTTATGCTACCGTGAGAATTATCTGTGCTTTGTTTTTGAAATGTTTTATAACAAAGAAGCTACAAGCAAAGTGACTTTGACTTGAAAAGAGGAATCTATATATCATAACCTAAGATCTGTTATTGGAATAAACAAAAAGAAAATAATGAGGTAATTTGGTTACTGGAAAGAACAGGTATCTGTTTCTGGGAATAATTGGATACTTATTCTGACCTTGCAAGTGTTAATCTATGAATGCTAAAAATTTGGGCTCACTGAAAAGGCTTGTAATAGTAGTGCAGCTTGCCAGCCCCTCATTATGAATTGGATCCCAGACCTAGCATTTCTTAACAATCCTGATCATGGATATGAATTAAGAGGCTCTTGCCTTTTGTTCCAGAAGCACATTTACATTTTTAAAAAATGACTCCTTTTCCCAGTAAATCAAATATGAGCACAGAGCTGCATTTATATTTATATAGAAAACCATTTAGATAAAATATAGAGCCCAGAAGATACAGTTGAATGTTAATGCAATTAACTGATAAATTGAGTCCTATCATTTATAAAACAGTCCTATCTGTAAAGTGCTTTGGAAGTTAAAATGTTAAATAAATTGTTTGCCTTTAAATTTATTTTTATATACTCATAATAAACACAGGTAGTATTTACTATGAACCTGGCACTGTGTTAAGCACCTTACAAATATTAATTCATTTAATCTTCATAATAGCTTCTGGAGTCAATAAGACTTCGGGAATCAATGAAGTTAATACATAGAATCAAAAGTTGAACAGTTCACTCAGCAGCAGAATCAAGTTTCTCTTATGGTTTCCCTCTCACAAGAGCTAATTTTTATATTTCTGATAACAACCAGGTTTGTCATGTAGAAGTTATTGACAAATGTAATTTTCAAGACCTAATGGTTATGTTTATTTAAAGCATTAACAATAGCAAAAAATAATTAGGGTTTCCTGGAATTTATACCTTATTTTCACTATCTATAATTAAGTGAATTAGGGAGAATAGAGGATGATGTGAAAAGACATTAGTTATACTGTTTCTTATTTATCTCCTATCTGATATAATCTGAATTCATTGGTGTTGAATAAATGGGTGGTGCTATACAAATGTTTCTAAGTTTATCAGCCTTACTGGGAAGGAGGCTGACTGAAAGTCCTCGTGATTTTAGTAGAGGTAAATTGTTCTTGGTTGTATTTTAAATGTAATTTTTGGAAAATAAGTGTGGTGACTGAACTTGAAAAATATTATTTTTCTCATATTCATTTGGAAATCAAATCTATTGTAAATCTTAGTTCTCTTCCTTTGCTTTGAACCTCCAAGTTTGTAACAGTTATGATATTTTATTCACTTAATTCTTTATCTCTATGTAGTCTTCTTTCTAATCTGAACTTACTGTGATGATTTCTCATAGGTTCAGAGAGGATTAGTGATCTATGTGTGCTTCTTCAAGGGAGCTGATAAAGAACTTCTTCCCAAAATGGGTATGTGTTTGATTTTTTTTTTTTTTTTTTTTTTTTTCTTTTTTTGAAGAGGGAGAAAGAAGAGCAATAGATATACTAACAAGAAGGAGGAAGAAACAAAATCATTTTCCTCCTGGTGCTGGGGATTGAACTCAGGGCCTTGCACATACTGAGTAAGCACTACCACTCCACCCCACTCCACTACATCTCCAACCCAAGAAGCACAATCTTAAATTGTCCTAACACGTTATTAATTATTCAATTCTGTCTAATGTGGTTGACAAAAAGTCAAGCTAATGAAGGGAATTTTATATTCATATGTCAAACATGTTTGACAACTATGTCAAAGCACAAAAACTATACTTAGAAGTGACTGTGGTGATGGGTGAGGGTGGAAAGCCAATAACTGTAAGTTTGAAATTTGAATCCAAAGGACAATAAGGAAACTTTGAAGGGTTTAAGAAGAAAAATGAGAAATTGTTTTGTCATTCTGACTTAAGGTTCACTTTCTAAAGTTGTTTCATGGAGTTGTTTTGGGAGATTTTATATTGTTTTGTTTTGCTGTTTTCAAGTACTAGAAATTGAACCAGGAGCCTTGCACATGCTAGACAAGCATTCTACACAGAGCTCCAGCCCTAGCCCCTCTCATGGAGTTGTAAATAGATTTTAATCATAATAGCATAAATTAAGTCCACCAAATTCAAGCTGCATTTTGTTTTATAATGATTAAATCCTATATGCTTCTGAATGTCTACAACTGTAAGTTCACATTAAATACATGCAGAAGATTGTGGTGAATTAAAAACATTTAGGAGGGCTGCCATAACTCTTTTAATGAATAAACTAACACGAAGCTTTGTACATCATGATGCTCACTAAAGAGCTATATGACTCTTATTCTGATGATCTGAGTTATAAGGAAAATAAATGCATCCTTTATTGATAGCATTAGTTTTTACTTCCCTATATTCCAAGAGGCATAGTAAGCCAATGTATTGGAATTCTCTTAAACCCCACCTCATATATATTACATAGATTTAGATCTTTCCAATCAAATATTACATCTCATGGGAGTATAACTAGTTATAGCCATAAAGTCTGAGATAGCATATCTAATATAGAGATATGTAGAGTCTTCTTCAATTCATCTTTAGTATAATTGAACTGAGATCCAGGGATGTGTCAGAGCTTTCCATATACATCATTGAAGATACTTGATTGATAACCTGTCTTAGGATCTTTGAGTTTCCAACATGCATTTAATGCATTGTCTCGTTTTAATTCTACTTACTTATATTTGTATTTGTATAGAATTTACTTCCACATACTGATATTTATATACCTTCAGCATTGAATTCCCAGTATTAACCAGTAGAGGGAGGTATGTGGAAGTGTAATAAATTGTATTACATCCTGTTACCTGTTATTCCAAAATTGACTACTTAGTCTGTCACTAACCTGAGGCCTGGATAGCTAGATAGTGATTTTCAGTGGAATGAAGTGCTCTGGAGAGTTACAGTTTCCTTAGAAGCGGTCAATAAGAACTGCTGGCTATATAGCAAAGTTCTATTTGTAATAGACAAAATTAAAGGCATTTAAAAGTAAGTGTTAAGTAAAAATTGAAGGTGCTTAACGCGTGGCTTTGGAATTTATTTGGGTGTTTACCGTGATAGGTTTTTACAAGGTTGATTCCATAATTTTTAGAGTGGGGTCACCATACCAACTCCTTACTAATATTTACTACACATCCTCTAATATTCAAAACCGTTGACTACTGTAAACAGGAAGCATACCTTTTAAAATCTGATTTGAGGGCAGGAATGTGAGGTTTGTAAAGTTTCTTTTATCATTTGTTGTCTTAGAACTTTTCTTTGCAAGCAGAACTCATTTATACCTTTATAGAAGTAGGGAATCACTGAGTATTAGACACTTATTTATTGTTTTGAAAATGGTTAAAGTTCAGGTGTAAAGGCTTTCTAACTGCCAGGTTTTTAGCTACACATAGATATTTAGAGTGATTTTGACACTTATTAGCTATAGTCTCATGAATGCTATAAAATATAATGTTTTTATTGTATGTGTATGAAGATAATGCCCATAGCTATATTTTTGAAACTTTTTCATTTATAACAATTTCATCTGTGTTTCTCCCATGAGGTTTTTTTTTGATTGTTCCATTTTTATTTGATGTTTCCAAATATAAAAAAGTCAAGATTCTTACACCAATTATCACAAATAAGACCATGCTGATCAATTCAGTGTGTACAGCAGTCACTTCTCCCCTTCAGTTGTTGCTGCTCTTTTTACAGTAGTGTGATAGACAGGAAATTGGATCGCATGTACTTGGATGGAAAAAATGTCATCTTTATAAAAACATGCAGGGCAGATTCTACTTTGTCTGCAAGTCAATTTACAGTAATTGCTTCTTTTTCATGAGGGACATGGAACCAAAAAATTAAGTGCCCAGTTTTATTCAGCTACCCCACAAATAAGCACAAATAACAGCCTCAACACTTGGCAAACTTTGGAGGGTTGAGATGGTAGACATTATTCCACTACTTAACCTGGAAATGTTGGCTTTTCAAGTAATCCCATGAGTTTTTATGTTTACAAAATGGTTAGTCTTTACTAATTGTGCCTTTAAGATTATGAAACTATAAAATCAGCTGTTTTGTAATGAGATTGAACCTGGAAGTTTTGTCATAGCTTAAAACTGTAGGTAATTAAGTTTAAAATAATAAATGCAGGTTTTTTTAATTGTAGATGGACACAATACCTTTTTTTATTTATTTATTTTTATGGGGTGCTCTAGATCAAACCCCGTGCCTCATACATGCTAGGCAAGCACTCTACCACTGAACTACAACTCCAGCCCCAGTGCACTAAAATTTTAATTTTGTTACAGAGCAGAATTTGGTGAGAGAAGCAATTATCATGTTCTTTTCCAGTGGGATTTGCCTATGAAATAAAAGGAACAAAGAGGCAAAATCTTACCATGTATTCCCCTGAGACAACAGCATTTGAGGTTTCAGTGTACAGTTAATTCTTCAGAACTTTCTAGATGAACTTATTGTTAGATATACCGTCAAGTCAGATTTAAAACATCATGTAATTTTTTCCATGGAATTTGCTTTATTTTTCATGCTTCAATTATTTAGTGAAACACTTTTAAAAATTTAAATAGAGAGTGGTTTAGGAGCAAGAGCTAACTGGGTTTTCAACATGAGATTTGTTAACTAAAAGATTGATGGTTTTCTTCATGTTTGTTTTTCACTTCAAATTGTTTTACCTTTCTTCCCCATCCAGTAAATACACTGTTAAATGTGAAATTAAGTGAGACAGAAAATGGCAAGCACGTTTCTGTACTGGATCTACCAGGAGACATTCTTATCATCCCTCAAGCCACCCTCGGTGGTAGGGTAAAAGGAAGAAACATGCAGTATCACTCCAACTGTGGAAAAGAAGAAGGATTAGAACTTTATTCCCTATTTGTATCTCTCTGTGAAAAAGAATTAGCTGCTAACAGTAAGTGTGCTGAAGCTGGGGTTGTAGTGGAACATGGCACTTATGGGAACAGGCAGGTATTAAAGCTGGATACCAATGGACCATACACACACCTAATTGAGTTTTGAGAAATAAAAGTTAGTTCCTACAGCTATTTTGTGGTATAAAATGACCTGGACTATATAATTAGATTTTCTTCTTCCCTTTTGTCTTGAATACACTAATGTACAGCATTTTTAAATAAGAAAATCCTGAGTCTATTGCTAATCAGATGACCTTGTCGAGTCACCTAAACTCTAGAGTTCAGTTGCTCTATCCTGCTTCCTCTCCCCCTTCCCCTCAAATATTTGAAAAGTGCTTGTTTATTCACTTGATGATCATTAAAGAAGTCTTTTAAAACATACTTTAAAGATTTCAAGCATTTATTTTGTAATGAAGAAATGTGCACAATTAGGAAAAACACATTTCTTATACCATCAAATTTATGTACTATGTACTAAAAGTCACTGAATGAAAGTTAGGGAAATCTAACACAAACCAATTAGAACTTTGTCAGTTGTGTCTCACTCTTTCAGTTTTCCATTCTTTTTTTTTGTTTTTTGTTTTGGTTTTTTTTTGTGGTGCTAGGGATCAAAGCCAGGGCCTTGCAAATGCAGGGCACATGCTGTGCCACTGAGCTATCCCAGCTCAGTTTTCTATATTTTGAATGAAATAATATGTAACTTACTATTCCTTTTAATGATGTCTATGAAAATATAATATAGAAATGTTATCGTACATTATATTACTTTCGAAGGACAGCTAAATGCTTTAGATTATTTTAATAATCTTTAGTAACCCAAATATGTACAATTATTATTTGTCAATATAGATTTTTTTTAAAGTAAAAAAATCCTTAATTGATATAGGAATCAGGTATAAGACATTCATAGTTGTTTTATTAAACATTCTCACAAAGAGAGATTAATGTTCTGTTTCTCAGTGTTTACCAAAACCATGTATGTCTCAGTTTCTTATCTTTGGTTTCTAAAAAACTATACAAAATTACTGAGTTCATAATTTTTTTTAGGGATTTACTTTCTTGTTGAATTAGATTGCTATACAAGGAAGAAAAAGGGAAGCTTCCTTAGGAAGTTGTTTTTAGTTGGCTTATATTGATAGGTTGTTTTTAATCAATTTTGTATTGAATGATTTGGAACCATTCTCAATTTTTCTGTTAGGGAATGCTGATGTACTAAATATTTGTGCCCTCCTGCAAGATTCATATATTGAAGCCCTGATCCCCATTGTGATAATATTTGGAGATGAGGCCTTTGGAAGGTAACTATAGTTAAGAGAACTTGAAGGTGGGACCATCATGATAGGATTAGTGCCTTTAAAGAGACACCAGAGAACAACCTCTCTGTCCTCTCACCATGTGAAAATGTAGTTAGAAGGTGGTCATCTGAGAGCTGGGAAGAGAGCCCTCTTCAGAATTGATCATGCTGATACCTTGATCCTGAACTTTTAGCTTCTAGAGCTGTGAGAAAATAAATTTTTATTGTTTGTTTAAGTCACTCAGCCTATATTTTGTTGTAGCACCTTGAGCTATGACAATGATGTAAGATAACAACTAACAGTAAACTTTTAAAGACAAAAAAGGAAAATACATGAGAAAGTCAAAGATGAAATAAGTCTGTAAAAGGTAATATATGGTTTTTGCATACTTCTGTGACAGGATTTAATAGGTGTTTTTTTAACAGTGAAAACTAAATATTTCTAATTACCAAAAAGATATTAACTTAAACATCCTAAGTAGTTGCTAAAAATTCCTTTATGTAATAATTTCTCTAGATTTTTGTTCCAAGTATACTTAAAATTCTTATTATCACACAAAATCCCATTTTCTCTCTACCCTTCCTGTACTATTCTATTTTGGAACTTGAGAATCAATAACTGGCTTGATAATGAGCTCATTGTCCTTAACTTTTACTTTATTGATTCACAATACACTTATTGAAATGTAATAAACTATTCATAAACTTGCAAACTCCAATTTTCTCAAAGCTTCTCCAAGGAGATGTATATGTTTCGCCAAAAGATTATATTACCTATTTTAAATCATTTTGATTGTATGTCTAGGTAAAATGCTGACTCATAGCCCTAGATTGCTATTTTATAGTTCAAGCAATTCTCCTTAAAAAACTTGCTTGAGATACTTGTGGAAATAGCAATTTCAAGTACATGAAGGGTTATTAAACACAAGGTTATGTCCAGCTTTCCTTCATTTGCAGGGAGACTACAATAAGAGAGAAAAGGCAAAAGAAATATGCATATGAAAATAACTTCACCTTGACTTTCTGTAGCTCTTCTGACTCAAGGTGCTCAAAAAAACCTTCAATATGTATCTTATTTTATCTTCAGAATATATCTATAATGAGGATAGCACTCCTCATTAAATAATGTCCCCAAGGTCACACAATACATAGGAATAATTTCTATTTTCTAACTTTTCTTGTAATGAAACTTGCTAAAATTGAAATTGACCTTTGGAAAGGCTTAGCATCTCATGGTGGATCATTTAAGGAGTAGCCTATAAATTGGTTTATTTACTAAATTAAGTGCAATAGGGTTGCATCTAATTTAGGAGCCTTCTGCCTCTTTTTTGGTAAGAATTTAGAAACCTCCTGGGTTTAATTATGGAATTATTATATATAAGACAATGGCTATGGCTTTAATATTTGAATATACTCAAATTAAAATGAAATACACTCTTAGCATTCCTTCATTAGTTCAAGTTATAACAAAAGGTGTGCCATTTATAATAATATCTATACTAATGACTTGTCAATTAGTAACTTGTTGATTCTGTAGTGAAAGAATTAAATTTATCAAATATCTAGATCAAATACCATACAATTCTATGCCACTTGTCTTTGAGAATAAGAAATATTGGTGTTATAAGAGAACAATGTCAGGGCTGGAGTTGTAGCTCAGTAGTGGAGCATTTGCCTGGCATGTATGAGTTCAATACTAGGTTCAATACTCAGCACCACATATAAATAAATAAATAATAAATAAAAGATCCATTGACAACTAAAAATTTTTTTTATAAAAAGAACAGCATCATGTCAGATATTTACTCCCTGTGATTAACATTGCAGAGGACCTGTTGTAACTAAGTTTATATAACAAAAAAATTACACATTATCATGAAACTTATACATGATTATGTATTGTCTATGGATTCATTGAAATACAACAAGTTTCTGAAAGGGAAAACCTACTAGAAAAGTAATATTTTCATTCTGAAACCACACCTTGGTGATGAACTAAAATGTCTTTTTTTGTACCAGCAATTAAACCCAGGGTGCTTAACCACTAAGCCACATCCCCCACCATTTTTTATATTTTGTTTAGAGACAGGGTCTTACTGAGTTACTTAGGGCCTTGCTAAGTTGCCGAGGCTGGCTTTGAAATCAGTCCTCCTGCCTCAACCTCCCAAACTACTGGGATTACAGGGGGGTGCCACTGTGCCTGTCTTAAAGTGTCTATGTTGACAGTCTCCCTATTTGTTCTCCTTTCCTCCTATTTCTCCTATCTCTAATCCTTTTCTACAGACTGACTCCAAGGCAGTGTTCTTAAAACAGGTATATAATATTCTGCTGCTTAGAAACTTGTATGACTCTTCTTTATCTTGAGGACAGAGTTTAAACTTCTGAGGTTGGCATCAAGGCTCCCAGTGCAGTCAGTCAGACATAACTATAGAAGACGAAAGTCAGAATCTTGAGAAATAACTATAAAGAAAGGGCAAAGTATGAGAGGCCAGAGGAGATTCTAGAGATATTAGAGAGGCAGAGAAAGAGCAAGAAAAATACATTGTTAAGTAAAGATACTTTCAAGGTGTAAACAGTAACAAAGTTGATGCTAAATACTAAAGAAAAATTGGGTAACACAAGGACTAAGGAGAGACCTCTGGCCCTGGCAGTTAGGTGTTTTCAGAGTTTCAGGGGGATTGGGATATTTTCAGTGGTTAACAGTAGAGATCCCTAATCTTTTCTTCTAGGACAAATTGTCTCAAAGTGTGTCAGTGGACCCCCTGCACCAGTATCACCTGGGGAGCCTGTAAAATGAAGCTTTCAGGGACTGTCCTAAACTCTAGCACATGGTGGCACATGCCTCTGATCCCAATGTTTTAGTCAACTTTTTCATTGCTGTGACCAAAAGACCTGGCAAGAACAATTTTAGTGTAGGAAGAGTTTATTTTGGGACTCAAGATTTCAGCCATCTCAGTCCTTAGATGGCCAGCTCCATTCCTTAGGGCTCAATGTAAGGCAGAACATTGTGGCAGAAGGGTATGACAAATGGAAGCAGCTCATATAATAATCAGAAAGCAAAGACTAAGCTCTTCTCACCAAATATGTATCTCAAAGGCACACCCCTAATGACCCACCTCTTCCAACACACCCTACCCAACTTAAGTTAGCATTCAGTTAATCCCTATCAGAGGATTAATTCATTGATTGGGTTAAGGCTTTCCTAACCCAATCGTTTCACCTCTGAATGTTCTTGCATTGTTTCACACATGAGCCTTTGGGGGAACACCTCACATCCAAACCATAACACCAAGCAACTCAGGAGACTGAGGCAGGAAAATCATAAGTTCAAAGCCACCTTGGCAACTTAACAAGACTATGTCTCAAAAAAAAAAAGGCCAGGGGTGGGGGGTGCTGGGGATGTAGCTGAGTGGTAAAGCACCCTGGATTCAATCCCCAGTACTGCATGGTAGAAGATAGGAAGAATCTCAAGAGTCAAAATGAGTTTAGTCACCAATCTCCCACCTCCCAGGCATTTCTTGCATACACTAAATCCCAGAAACCACTGTTTCTAAGAATGAAGTACAAACTTTTAAGACTGGTATCAGCGTTTTATAACCTGACTCTAGTTCAACTTTCTAATCTTTTCTCCTACTACTCCTGTATAGATATTTTCCAGTATGGCTCTAAGTATATTTGTATCAGGTCTTGCCCTTACCTAAATTGCTCTCTGAGACTGCCCTCTTAAATCCATCATTATTCAATGTTTAGCTCAATTCACTCTCTTTTGAAGGTAGAGATTGCCTGTACTTCCCTTGGCATTATGGTTGTGCCAGTCTTAACACTTGTAATGTGTTTTATGAGGTTGAGTTTAATTTTTTGTATTTCTATATCTTGACGACAAGAGTATTTAAGTAATAATGCAGAGAAACTAAATAATGGTAGACAGACTTAGTACAGCATAAACATTTTATGCCTCACAGTACTTCTTTAGCGTTCTGCCTATTGTACAGGCTGAGTAATTCTCTGTGAATATTGTCTGAATTAATGTGCAGATATGTCAGTGGCTAGAATATTCTTGATTTGGGTAAAGTTATACCAGCAGTTCATACATGGATTTCTTAGTTGTTAAGGAATAAGGAGAGGTTGTATGTGCAAGAATCAAGTTTAATACAGCTATGCCTTGCTTTAATATAATAGATAACACCAGAAAAGATGGATATAAACTAAAATAAAGGATTTTTGAATTTCATCACAAATATGGGCATTGTTGCTTCTTTTTTATTTCTGTGTTTTATCAAAATGGTCATGTTACATTTTCTAAAAGCTGACTGTATAGTATCATAATATGGCACAACTACATGTGTATCAAAGATTTATACCTAAAAAGGTATTTAAAAAGCAAACCATTCTTAGATATGGAAAGCTGTTTCAGTTAAGAAATCCTGTATTTGAGTCTTTCATAAAATAAACTTCTTGTGAAACAAAAATGTCTCTATTTTGTTTATAATAATGAACTTTTTTTTTAAAGTGCACGTGCTTTATATAAATTATGCTTCAATAAGCATGGCTTTGAAAAGTACCAGGATTCATCTGTTCAAGGCATACTTAAACCTCTGACTCTTGATCCAGAGGCGGATGTTCTTTTCACTGGTCTTATTTATCTCCCAGTAATTATTTGTTTTATTCCAATACATTTAAAAAATCATCTTTACTAAATTATCAAAAGTTAAAAAATTGTATAAATTTAATCATTCCTTCATAGTTCATAAGGTATATGTGGGTTTTAAACCCACCTCTTTTATATAGGAGTCTAATAAACTTGTATGATTATCTTTTAATACGGACATCTATAGGACAGGGCCCAGAGTAAACCCAGTGCTAAAAATTCTAATGTTCTGCTGATTGGGAAGGTCGAAAATAATGATTGCATTACTCTGTTTTGGGCATACTAGAAATGTGTGCCAGTGACCTGGTGTTATTCTAGAATTCCTTCACAAAGCCTTTGGCAGACCACAACTGGAAGGAAAGGGACTCACGCAGCTCAGTTATGTAATGTCATCTGATCATTCTAGTAAAAATGATAGCGGGAATAATGAAGAAAGGTAAATTTCAGATCTCTGTGTAGAAAAATAGGCAGTTTTGTAGAGGCTTGTTCTTTGTAATCACACTTCATGAGCTAATATTTTAATGATTCCTCCTGGAAAATAATTAGCCATCTCAGCCTCTTGTCATCTGAAAATGACAGTCACTGTCCAAAGCTTACCAGACACTGTTTTTTCCTCTTTTTTCCCCTGTTAACTGAGCTATTAATATCCTTCTGTTGCAAAATGTTCCTCCCAGCCTAAAATTTCACCTTGTACAGAATTTCCCTAAATCTTATCAAATGTGCTTTGTCTGTAAGAGAAGAGTGAAGTAAATATGCTGAAGAAACTGCCTGCTCTGTCATATAAGTATCTGCTCCAATAGCCTGTGAGTTCAACCATAAGGATTTAGCTAATTGTATTTTAGTAAATACACTATATATTTTTTTGTAAACAACCTGGAGTATAGATCCATCCTTTAACAGATTTTTAAAAAGTGTAATACAATGAAATCAGGAAAAGAAAGATTTTTGAGCTGACTCTGGCTTTCCCCAACATTGAGCTTTACTGATAGACTTTGCAAAGTGAAGTGGGACACTTCCCCATGATTTGAATGTTATTAGACTGTTGGAAGCACTCTAAGGCTTATTGAAATGTCAGGTGGTGTTGGAGTTGTGCTCTGTCGCTGGGGACTTAATGCTAGAATCAGGGCTGCTGCATTGGGAACAAGGGTGCTTCCTCTGTCAACTAAAGGACAGAAAAGAGAAAACAGATAGTATTAGCTCAGCTTAGAAGAAGACTGAATCAAAGTAAATCAAACTTGCAAATTATTAAAACTGATGTTCTCTTCTTCCTCTTAAGTCTCATGCCCTGTTCTCTCCAATGACAGCTTAAATAGAAAAGTATGAACGTGAGTCTCAGTACTACTACTACTACTACTGACCAGTCCTTAGTGCAAGTCATTAATTATGAACTTAATAATGAACTTTTGAAGCTTTATTAACCCCCCCCATATTTAATCACAAAACAGTTCTGTGAGATGTGTCACAAATAGCCAACTATGAGATAAATATGACCCTATTTTATACTGGACTTTTCCATATTAATTAATTCTTTGCTCTGCATTAGCTAGCATTTTCTTTAAAGCTTCATAAAATTTGACCTATTATTATCAGCCTTTTATCTGAATGCAAAAATAATTTGTGTAGAGAATGTACCACACCCTTTTTAATAGTATTTGAGAACCATTAACTATTGTTATAACATTTGGAGCTGGGAAAGTAATTGTGGGTTTTTTTTTTTTTTTTTTTTTTTTTGAGATGGTATGGAGATTTTTCAAAAAAAAAGTCTCACCATACTAGCAAAAAAAAAAAATGTACTCCTTGGCTCCAACTTTGGGATATTGTTTACTTAAGCTTTGTACTAATATAAATAAATGAGGGCATACTCTTGTGAGTGTGTTGTTATTGGCGATTGAACCTCTGAGCAACACTCCTATCCCATTTTATTTTATATTGAGGCAGGGTCTCACTAAGTTACTGAGGTTGACCTCAAACTTGAAATCCTCCTACTAAGGCACACTTTTTATTCCTGGCATCTTTTGATTTACTTTGCAGCCCAAGGTAAGTCTCTTTATGAGCAGATATGATCACCTTAAGGGTTTCTTTTGCTTGATGCCTGGATTATTTTTGCTCCTGATAACAATCAGTCCCCTGGGCTTTATTTCAGGGGACTATCTGATTGTTATCTGTGGTATTTGACCTTGATATTTGATAAATTTGTTTCACTACAGATGTGTATATATGTATATGCATATACATATACACATACATACACACACACTCACCTTTGCAAACCCAGATGTTGAAAATGTTCTAACACTTGCCTAATACTGCATTATGGATAATTGCTCCCCACTTTTAAATTGTAATCTTTAGAACCTGCAGGCCCGTGGTAGAGTTGGAAGCTGTGTAAAATAGTTTATGATATGACCCATAGCCCCAAGGAACTTACTGTCTAGTAGGAAATATGTAAAACAAATGTACTAGGTAGTATGTGGTTTATGGTGTCTGAATGATACCATCTATGAGATGTAAGAACAGCAGCAGAGGGAAAAGACCCTTCTGCCTGGGATGGAAAATCCTTGTTAAAAAGTCATGGCCAGGGATTGGGGTTGTGACTCAGTGGTAAAGTGCTCAACTAGCACACATGAGGCACTGGGTTCGATCCTCAGTACCACATAGACACAAATTAAATAAAATAAAGGTTCTGTGTCCATCTAAAACTAAAAAAAATAAATAAAAAATAAAAAGGCTGGGATTGTGGCTCAGTGGTAGAGTACTTGCCTAGCACTTGTGAGGCACTGGCTTCAATCCTCAGTACCACATAAAAATAAATAAATAGAACAAAAGGTATTGTGTCCATCTACAATTTAAAAATGTTAAAAAAAAAATTTTTTTCAGCCAAAAAAAAAGGGCATGGCAACTTAATCCTTCAGAGAATGGGTGAAATTTATATACATACTAGGGATGGGGGAGGGCATTTCAAACTTTGGATTCATAAGGTGTCATTGAAGGTTTTTAGAGAAAAGAGTGACATAATTAGTTTTTACAAGTGTTGACCTGGTACAGAAAAAGAACGGTGGCGGGAAAAACAGGTTTTTTGAGTAGTGCAAACATAGAGAGACTGGGGCTCCCCACTCCCCTATAACAAACTAGTGAAAATAAACATAATTGGAGATACTGGCTAAAGTTTTGAAGAAAAATACTCTTTCAGAGCAGCTGATTGGTTGGAGTGGAGCTAAAGAAAAATGAAAAATCACTAAAAATTCATGTATGAGTTACTGAAGAAGATGCATTCAGATTTTAATATGTTCAGTTTTATGGCATCTGAAAGTTTATTCAAGTAGAAATGTGAAGCAGATTTTAATCTTAATTAGAAAACTTATAGATGAAGCTAAGACAAAATTTAATCATCTAATCTTCACTGCCTACTAGTACATGTATAGAGGTACGCTAAAAAAAGTGCACAGCTTCTATCCTCATAGAGACTAAAATATAACTGGAATGTTGAAACAGTTAACTGGAAATAAAAAGAAGAAAATTGTGCCAAAAGAAAGGTTAAAAACCGCACTGTGGAGATGGAAGAGATTTCATCCCATTGGAAGAGCATTAACATTTCAGCAGAATTTTGAAAATTTAAAATTTAGAGATGGTACAGCAAATAATAGAGAATTTGAGTTTCAACAAAATTGAAAGCAATAGGAAAAACTGAGGAATAAAAATGACAAAGGAAAGCATCAGATACATAACTGAAGGAAGTACAAGTCAATAGAAACACCAGTGTCAGGAATTTGTTTCAAGATTTGAGGAAATGGGTATAAACACACAGAAAAGTTGAAAGCATTATAGAGACAACACCCAGATAGATACCTACTATCTGGATCTTACAACTAGCATCTTGTTATATTTGCTTTATTAGCTAGATACCCATCTGTTCGTTTGAAGAACAATGTTATTTTGTTTGTCAGGGTTTTAAATTTATTCCTTTTTATTTCTTCTCACTTTGCCCTTACAGTTTTGCTTCTCCTTTCAGAGGCCCAGGCTGTATGTGAGCCTGCTGTATTTCACAAAAGTGTTTGAATTTACTATATATATTTACTTTATTGGAAAGCCTCTCCACACAGTGTGCCTTTCTGTCTTTAAAGAAAGATCCCAAATGATGATCAATGGGTGAAATGACTTCTTCTGCCCTCCCAGTAAGGTTAGTAAGTTGTCCCTGGAAGCATTTACCTAAAATAAAGAACCTGTTTCTAAGTGATTCCATGATTTGTCCATCTTTCCAGTTATCTATCAAAGTATGTTCTGAAGACTACCTGAATTCATATTACTAGGAAAACATGTTAAGAGTACAAATTTCTAAATCTCACTCCATATCTACTAAATCTTAATTTCTCAATTTCTGGAATCTATAATTTGTTTTCGTTTGTTTTTGTATTTTGTAGTGCTAGGGATTGAACCCAAGCCTGCACACATGCTAGGCAGGTATTCTACACTGAGTCACATCCCCCACTCCCAGAGTTGGCATTTTAACAGACACTTCCCTACCTGTAAGAACTGGTTTTATTAGTGGTGATATCTCTGAACCAAGAGCCAAGAGGTCTCTGACTTTGGAGTCTCAACTTTCTGGGACATATCATAAAAGGAAAGGAATTGTAGTTGATGAACTCCAGATCCCTTTCAGTTCTACTGTTTTGTAGGACTATGAAAACTGAATCTTTTATATTAGAAGGAGTTGATTAAGCTTCAATCAAGTGAACTGAAAAAATGTGTAGATTTATATTCATTTAAACTGTTGTTTCTTTTAATTCAACTAGTATGTGAGTTAGTTATCAAAATAACGACATACTTCATCTATCTCATGCATTTTCCTTTGTTTTTTTTAAAAGCTGACCCACAGAATGAGCTCCAGGCATTTCACATCACATTTTGCCATTTCATAGCTCCATGTTTCCTTGGTGATTCCGTGTTCATAGTCTGCTGGGCTCGCTTTGAGCCATTGCCACTCCAAATTCCTTCTCCATTGTTAATAGTATCCTTTTCTTCTTATTCCTACAAAGAAACTGACATTTTCTCAGGGTTCTGAGCTGGCAGAGGTTACTGTAAGCTTTAAAGCTGTTTATTAGTGACAGAGAAAATATCCATAGTCTTTAAGCAATGATTAAATTTTGTGCCCTCAATCATCTTGGTTGGTAGTAGATAGCTTTTTTTTTTTTTTTTTTAAATTATAAATCCAGGCCTAATTTTAGTTTTAAGATGATTTCAGGATATTGTGTTACTCAGTGCTCTTGCTGTAACCTCATAAATAATAATGAGTGTCCATATTTTCCAACAAGGTTTAAAATTCCCCCCCCCACCCACAGTGTTGATATAAACTTGCTGTTTACTAAACTTTCCTAAAACTTTTATTGCCATAGTCTAACTTACTGTAATATGATCGGAATGAAGTGTATTTAGTATATGGCTCACATATTTGTTTTTATCTTAAAATACGTGTAAGATGATGGTAATACCATATTAATTCCCATATTTTCCTCCTCCCTTTTTTCTGATATTTTTATTTAGAGATAAGAAAGAGAAATTATGCAAGTGTTTCAAAACTAATCTACTTTTATTCTCAACTTGATAAATATTTGAGATTCTTACCTGCATCAGATTCTTACTACCTAGTTGGTGCAAAGCACTGGTAGGCATTATAAGCAAACAGGTAATTAGACGTAAGTGCTTACCATAAGAATCCTACAGCAGTGATTCATCCTTATTTACATAATAATCAATACAAAAATATTTAGACTTTGGCTCTTCTAGCATCCTTTGGGAAATATACTCAATTCAAAAAACATACTCTTTCAACAAGAATTCATATAGAATTTCCTGTATAGGAAGAACTTAGAAAAATAGAAGATTAAAAGATAAGATATAATCCCTTCCTTTTTGGGCTCATACCTGTATATATTTTAGAAGTCAGAGAGATTGGGTTAAGAACTGTGGATTTGAGAATTAACTGCACATATGTGGTAAAGTCACTAAGGTTAACAGTATGGCAGTTACTTGAAAAGTTAATAATAGAACTATCAAATGATGTAGCAATCTCACTTCTAGATATATACTCAAAAAATTAAAATATGCATCTTAAAGAGATATTTGTGCACCCATATTCATAGTAACATTATTTTAGCTGACTCACATCTGTAATCCCAGTCACTCAGGAGACTGAGGCAGAAGGATCCTGACCAAGACCCGTCTAGGCAGCATAGTGAGACCAGTTTATATGTTAAAAAAAAAAAAAGGAAAAAAAGCATGTGCACATAACAGCACTAATCACACTAGCCAATAGCCAAGAGGTGGAAGCATCCCAAGTGTTCATTGAAGAATGAATGGATAAACAATGTGTGGTATATACATATCATGGAATATTATTTATACTTATAAAGGAAGGAAATCCTGTTATACACCATAACATGGATGAACCTTGAGAACATTATGCTAAGTGAAATAAGCCAATCATAAAAACCAAATACTGTATGTCTCACTTATATGAGGTATCTAAAGTAATCAAATTCATTGAAAGAAAAAATGGAATGATAAGTTACCAGGACATATGTATAGAGGAAAATGGTAATTGTTTAATGAGTACAGAGTTTCAATTTGGCAAGATGAAAAAGTTCTGGAGCTCTTTTTCACAAAATGTGGATCTATTTACCATTATTGAGCCATATACTTTTAAAAAGTTACCAAAGTAGATGGCATTGCCCTGAAAGAATGTGTATAAAAGATGTCAATTAAGAAACAATAGAAAAAAAAAAAAAGAAACAATAGAAAGGGGCTGGGGAGACAACTCAGTTGGTAGAGTGCTTGCCTTGCAAGTACAAGGCCCTGGGTTCAATCCCCAGCACTGCAAAAAAAAAAAAAAAAAAAAAAAATAGAAAGGTAAACACTTAAGAAAAGATTAAAGGACACCATCAAGAAGATGATAAGGGATGTGAAGAAAGGAGAAAAATTATAAGAAAATGACATCATGGTATCTTAAGAGAAGGGAGAAATATGTTGTAATGAATGACATTCAAATCACTGGAGAGATCAAATAACAAAGTACTGTAAAAAGGCCTGGCTGGGGAGGCATAGTTCAGTGGTAGAGCCCATACTTGCCTAGCAAGCACAAGGTCCTGAGTTCAATCCCAGCATTTGGGGAGGAAAAAAAGACTTTGAAACTGACAATTAGTGAGGTCACTCTGAATATCACTGAGTGCAGGTTCCTTAAAATTACATAAACCAAATATCTTTTTGAATATAGGGATGCTCGAACACTGAGCTACATCCCCAGTCCTTTTATTTTTTCATTTTTTAATATTGAGACAGGGTCTTGCTTAGTTTTCTAGGCTGGTCTGGAAGTTGTGATCCTCCTGCATCAGCCTCCAGAGTTGAGATTACATGCATGCACCCACAACTAAGCCAAATATCTTGAGAGTTTAAAATAAAAAAAAAAAAAAAAGTTAGTAACTGTAGACAGTTCTTTCAGAAAATTAGGAATGAAGGGAAGAAAATAGAGGATTATCAGGTTTTTTTTTTTAGGAAGACAATAGTAAGGGACTTTTTTTAAGGTGCAGAAAATCCAAGCATATGGTTAGAGGAAGAGAAAATAGAGAAGTTTAAGAAAGGAGAGGCAATAATTTATGGAGCAAAATCTCATATCAAAACAATAGATGGTGGGGCCTGCCTAAGGGTGCAGGCCCTCTAATCCCAGTGACTTGGGAGTCTGAGGCAGGAGGACCATAAGACCAGCGTGGGCAATTTAGCAAGACTCTGTCTCAAAATAAAAATTAAAAAGGACTGGGGATATAGCTCAGTGGTACAGTGTCCCTGGGTTCAATCCCCAATAACACAAAACCAAAGACAATAAACAAACAAAATAATCATAGATGAAGAGATGATATTGGAAAACTTTCCTTTCACCTCCCTTAAGGTGAAAGGAAAGAAGACTGAGTTTAGGATGAAAAATGAGCTCTGATGGACTTCAGACATCGGGCCCTCTACTTAAGGATCATCTGAGAGAGAGGAAGATAGTGTGGAGTAGTGGCTTGCGAAAAGTAGGAAATATTTGACATAGCCAGTATGGAATATGGGTATGTCAGCCAACTAGCTGAGTCTGAGTCATAAATAATGCAGTAAATTGGAAAGCACAGTTATGCAATTTTCTTGACAGTAGAAGAGCAGATTGGAAAAGCAGATGGTTGTGTTGATCCACATTCAGGGACTGGCAAAAGAGACAATGTACCGAGGTCACAGAGTGGAAGGAATTGTGAATTCTAGTAAGAGTTGAAACAACTGATCTCATAAACCAAACTGAAAAAGGAATAAAACCAGCTAGGAGCTAACAGACTAAAGAGAAGAGGTCAAGAAGACTACTGCTTTTAAGAAGTTAGAAAGGAAAAATTCAGAGAGAATAAGAGTGGGGGAAGTTAAAAGATTGAAACTGGTCACAGTATAAGGTCTTTGGGGTAGAGCTATTTTGAGTGATAAGATCAAGGAAAGACTGTGGGAATGTGTAGTTGTAGTGGAGTGTGTCAAGGAATTTAATGGCCATGCTGCTGGAAAACAACTCAGCAAAGGCAAACTACTTTGGACAGCAAAGGTAAACCAGAATGGTAAGACTCAAAACAGAGAGAAACATCCATAACCCTGTGCTCAAATCTTTAAGCACTTAAACTGTGACATGGAAGTCAAACACATAGAACTGAGGATGAAGAGAGTAATGTTTCAAGATGTGAACTTCTGTGGAGGAGCAAAGAAAACTATTTTTCTGAAAACCCTAGCACAGAGAGGGGCCCTTCACCTCCATTTCCTGTCTAAAAATAGGCATCACCTTTGCCAAAAGGGATCTGTATGGTCAGAATAAATCAGATTTCCCTTATGGAAAAAAGATCAAAGGATTGTGAGAGAAAGGTTAGCACTATAGGATAGTTTATTAACAGAATGGTACTTTAGAAGATGATACGAGATTAGTAGGAGAATCATCAAGTTAATTATGAGAAAGAAAAGAAAAAGTGACTACAGGGACTTATATCATGAGAGAGACAGGGTATTAAAAAGTACACAAAGTTAGCTGGATGTGGTGGCACATACCTGTAATCCCTCAGCTCAGGAGATTGAGGCAGGAGGATCACAAGTTCCAAACCAGTTTCAGCAATTTAGCAAGGCCCTATGCAATTTAGTGAGACCCTGTCTCAAAATAAAAAATAAAAAGGGATGGGAATGTTGCTCAGTGGTAAAGCATCCCTGGGTTTAACCCCTGGTTCAAAAAAATAATAATACACAAAGTCTCAGGGATATGAGAGATAAAATAAATATGAATAGAAATAATGCTAATATTAGGTTGAATATTGTTTAGGAGAACAGAAGTAAATGATGGTAATAAAAATCAAATGAGATTGCTAATTTTGGCTGCATGTTTAGGAAAGATAAGGCAAAATGAAGAGGATCTGAAAGGCATATGTAGTACTAGTATAGCCTTTCCTTTAAAGTTTTAGACTTTAGATTTAAAATATTTTCTTCTGGGAAACTTTGGGCATCTTCTGCAGTTTTTCTGATTATCTTTTATAATTAGAAGTGCATTGAGTGCCTGGTCTAGAACCAACATACATTTGGATGTGATTTATCCCACTATCCCAGCTTATCTATCCATTATCTATCTTTATGTTTTTTTCTATTGACCTCCCAAGCCATAAAATTCACCACTTTGTATAATTCAATAGTTTTTCATTTATTCACAAGATTGGGCAATATTATTGTGTTGCATAATATTGCAGAACATATCATCATATAAAAAGAAACCCTGAAGCTGGGTGTGGTGCATGCTTTGTAATCCCAGAGGCTCTAGAAGCTGAGACAGGATAGCAAGTTCAAGGCCAGCCCCAGCAACTTAGCAAATTAGTGAAACCCTGTCAAAATAAAAAGGGCTGGGATGTGGTTCAGAGATTAAGCACCCCTGGGTTAAAAAAGAAAAGAAACACTAAAAAGTTATGCCCCATTTTATCCCTACTTCCAGTCCCTGTGACCACTATTCTACTTTTGATCTCTATTGATTTGACTAGTCTGGACATTTCATATAAGTGGAATAATATAATACTTGGTTTTTGTGTCTGACTTCTTTTGCTTAACAATGTTTTCAAGGTTCATACATGTTGTAAAATGTATCAGAGATACATTCTTTTTTTATAACTAAATAAATATTCCATTGTATGGATACACCACAATTGTTTATTCATTCATTGGTCAATAGACAGTTGCACTGTTTCCACTTCTTTTGGAATAGTGATGCTATGAACTATTTTGTTTTGTTTTAATTTTTTATTTGTTCTTTTTAGTTATACATGACAGTGCTCGCTTCGGCAGCACATATACTAAAATTGGAACAACACAGAGAAGATTAGCATGGCCCCTGTGCAAGGATGACATGCAAATTCATGAAGCGTTCCATATTTTTAAGCCCACAGCCAACATCATTCTTAATGGAGAAAAACTGAAAGCATTCCCTTTAAAAACTGGAACAAGACAGGGATGCCCTCTTTCACCACTTCTATTCAACATGGTTCTTGAAATACTAGCCAGAGCAATTAGACAGACTAAAGAAATTAAAGGGATACAAATAGGAAAAGAGGAACTCAACCTGTCACTATTTGCTGATGACATGCTTCTCTATTTAGAGGATCCAAAAAACTCCTCCAGAAAACATCCAGACATGAGCTCATAAGTGAATTCAGCAAAATAGAAGGATATAAAATCAACATGCATAAATCTGAAACATTTTAATACATAAATGATGAAACATCTGAAAGGGAAACTCCATTTGCAATAGTTATACATGACAGTAGAATGTATTTTGATGTATTATACATACATGGAGTATGACTTCCCCATTTTTGTGGTTGTATGTGATGTGGAGTTACAAAAGTAAACAATCTGGGTTGGGTTTTTTGTTGTTGTTGTTTGTTTGGTTTTTTTTTTTTTTTTTTTTTTTAGGGACAGGGTCTCACTGAGGTGCTTAAGACCTCAATAAGTTGCTGAGGCTGACTTCGAACTCATGATCCTCCTACCTCAACCTCCCAAGCTGCTGGAATTACAAGTGTGTGCCACCATACCCAGCTAACTGCTATGAACTTTTGAGTGCAAGTTTTTATGTGGATAAATGTTTTCATTTCCCTTGGGCATATACCAAAATGGTAACTCTAGATTTAACTTTTTTGAGAAATTGCCAAACTCTTTTCCAAAGTAGCTACATCATTTAAAATTCCCTCCAATAATGTATGAGAATTCTGATTTCTCACTTCCTTACCAATACCTATTATTTTACATTTTTAAAAATTATTTTAGGGGCTGGGGTTGTAGCTTAGTGATAGAGCACAGCCCTTGCCTAGTGTGTATGAAGCACTGAGTTTGATCCTCGGTACCACCTAAAAATAAATAAATAAAATAAAGGTATTGTGTTCATCTACAACTTAAAAACATTTTTAAAACATTATTTTAAGGTGAGGGTATAGCTCAGAGATAGAGTATGTGCTTAGTATTCACAAGCCTCTGGGTTCCAGTCCCAGCACTGCCCCCCAAAAATCATCTTCAACCTACTAGTTGTGAAGTGGTATCTTGTTTTGCTTTGCCTTTCATTAATGACTAACGATGTTGAGCATATTTTCAAGTGCTCATTGCCCATTTATATATATATATATATATATATATATATATATATATATATTATTGGAGCTACATCCATTCAAATATAAGAGAGTTCTTTCTATATTCTGGATACTCAATTCTTATCAGACCAATGATATTGTTGCAGGAAGCAGACTGGTCGAGAAGCAGCAAGCACTCTGGGACAGGAGGAAAACTCCAAACTTAATTTTACGCCAGTGGGCCCAGAGGAAAACAAAAACTCCAAATTCTAAGCCCTGATCCAGTTTCTTACAATATTTGTAGGTTATTTAACGTCATCTTAGACCCATCCTATCTTTGAGGTTTTTCCTCTTTTTAAAAAAAAATTCTTTATGTGGCTGAAGGCCTGTGCAGGGTCTCTAACATAAAGCATGCTCACAGAACAGATGAGAAGAAATGGCTTTTTTCACAGGCATCTGTTACATTTCAGGAGGGAGTAGTCAGACTCTTAGGGCAGTTTGACAATGCAAAATGTAGGGACCCATGGTTAACTAGGCTTCCTGGAGAAAGGCTGAGAGAGGGGAGCGGAACTGATCTCTTCCCCAGGCATTGGTCTCTTTCCATAACATTTTTGCAATTTCATTTCAAAACCAGGTCTTGTTTTATCATCACAATATGTAAATATTTTCTCCCATTTTATACATAGTTTCATTATCTTGGTAATGTCCTTTGAATAGCAATATTTTTAATTTTGATAATGTCTGACTTATCTACTTTTTCTTTAGTTTTTTGTGTTTTAGATATCATGTCCAAAAACCTGGCTTATTTATAATAACTCCTCTTTACATTGTCAAAAATGTCCCAGTAGACAATAAATTATCTTACTAATAAGCATCCTATCAATAAATCTCTAGTACTAGCTTAAGAAAGCAGGGATAATCAATTAGAGAACGCTGGGCAAGTAAATGAATTAATACTGACTTGTTTTATCCTTACCTTACCATCAGATTTCCTTTAAAAAGAAGCCAAACTGCCAGTAATTTTAGTTGCCTCTTTTTATATTTTTATATTTATTCAACAAGTTTATGTTGAACACCTATAAACTCAACAAGTACCTTTCCAAAGGAGAAAAAAAATGTATCAGGAAATTGCAACAAGAAAACTTTTTAAAATATTTTCCTTTTTTATTTTTGTTAAAGCAATATAATGGTTAAAAGCATTGGATAGATTTTTTAAAACTCATAAATCTCATTGTTCAAATACAATTATTTCATTGTTACTCATTCCCTTATATAGTCTTTGTTCATAATTACACACATATTTTAATGTAATTCAGTTAGCACAAAGGAGTTACATTTAAAAATTTTTTTTACTTGTAGATGGACACAATATCTTTATTTTATTTATTTTTATGTGCTGCTGAGGATCAAACCCAGTACCTCACACATGTGAGGCAAGCGCTCTACCACTGAGCTATAACCCCAGCCCAAGTTAATTATTTTACTTTTTAAAAAAAAATAATATTTTATTAAAAATAAGAGAATGTTTTCTTGATTTTGGTTCAAGAGAGTAACAGAAAGGAAGCAAACAAAAGGAGAAAAAGTGTAAGCCAATAAAATATTATTAAGATGAGCAAGTATGGCCTATAAATGGATTTGTGCTCTGGTCTGTCAATGCTCGTAGGTTGGCAAATTGAGTTCAAGAGTATATAATTCTATTCCATATTATTAGCATTTTTCTTTTTCTTCCTGATCTATGACTCAGACTCTACTGATTACCTAAACCATATTATATGGGTAATTTAATTTCTAGCTGTTGTTCATCCTGGGCAGTTAAATATTTGCATCTAGATAAGTTTCTCTCCTGTAAGTTTGTAGCTAAAGTTTGATGTGTAAACTAAACTAATTTCCACTAGAATTTGCTTCAAGAATAATGTGTCCCAAAGAAGTTAATAGATCTATATTCATAAACATAGTAACTAATAAGAATTTCCATAGGTGTTTTATACTACTGCATAGTTTGTCCTCAAATAGATAATACAGCGATAATACTATTTATCAACTATATAGTTTTGCCCATTTGCTAAGTTCAACTTGCTAAGCTATATAAATAATCCTAAATTATGAATTTTATAGCAAATTGAGGCAGTTATCTTTGTATTATTCCAATGAATTTGATTTTTAAGTGAATGGTCATCAATTATCACTTTTCATATTCAAATAAATCTCCAATTGGTGAATAAGATTTCTTTGGGATACCTTATGTGCTACTTATAAAGAATGAAACATCCCTAAGTGAAAACACAAACTTAGTTACCTGTCTAAAGGTAAACAGCTTGCTTTAAAAATTAAGGGTTTGTATGATATTTAAATAACATAGTCTTCTTCCTCATTCTAGCCCTGGCTTGACCTATTTCATTCCTTGAGTTTTGACTGTTCCTGCTAATGTCATTCAATTTTGTTTCTTCACCTTGATAGATTAACTTTATGATTAATTTGGCATAGGATGGTGTGTCCTGTGGTTTCCATCAGGGACTTTGTGGTAAAGAAAAATTGACAAGCAGACCAAGGACTCTTGTAATTCCTTTCTGACCCATTTTTATTGATTCTCCACAGACAACTATTTTCCCTCTTCTTAGAGTCTGCTCCGGATCCCATTATCCAACTGTTCTTCCTGGCCACAGCAGGTGTATTGCTGGCTGATCCTCCCCCTCTTGGCTGGAACATTCCTGTCTTGCTGCTCACCCTTTCAGGGTTATATCCTCCTTGTCTTCCAAGGTGAGAATTACATTAAAGCATAAGCCAAAGGAGATCTCCAGGGTCTTCTTTCCATCTGAGGTTACATGATCTTAACATTGGCTTCTTGAAGTTTTCTCCCTTGACTTTTCTTATGAAAACCAGAGGAATGGTTCTAAACCAGATTTTAAACCAGATATGAGGGGAAGAGGGAATCAGAGCAGACCAGGATCACTTTAAGTGCTCCTTACCCTTTGCCAATTAGTTACCCACATGTAGGAGATAACTGGTGTTTCCCCCGCAGTATATTGATGATCATAGTAACTTTTCCTTCCCTCAGGCCCTTGTGACTGAGCACAAGCAACATTATGCCCAGAAATTGATGTTTATATTGTAATGAAATAACTATGAATACAAAGTTGATATGCCACATTCATATTACTTGTGTGTAAACATACAACTGTTGAAATAATTCAAATAAATGTAAATAATTGTCATGTAATAGAATTGTTTTTGTTTTCTGTTAAGGTTTACAAGTAGTGTTCCCCACAGCTCACATGCTGAGACAGTGCAAGAAGGTTCAGAGGAGAAATGATTGGGTTGTAAGAGTCTTAATCCAATCAGTGATTTAATTCCCTGATGGGGATTAACTGAGTGGTAATTGAAGTAGTAGGGTGTGGCTGGAGGAGGAGGGAATTGGGATGTGGCTTTGGGTATATATTTGTATCTGGCAAGTAGACTCTCTCTGCTTCCTGATCATCACATAATTTGTTTCCCACTGCCACACTCTTCTGCCCTGTTGTTCCTGTCTCACCTCCAGCCTTGAGGAATGGAGCCTGCTGTCCACAGATTGAGACCTCTGAAACTGTGAGCCCTCAAATAAACTCTTCCTCCTCTACAGTTGTGCTGGTCTGGTCATTTAGTCACAGCAGCAAAAAAGCTTACTAAAACATTTCCTAAAGTTTTAAAAAATTACATATTCACGCCTATAGTCCCAGTAAATCGGGAGGCTAAGGCAGGGGGATTGCAAATTCAAAGCCAGCCTCAGCAACTTAGCAAGGCCCTAAGCAACTTAATAGAATATTTGAATTTTAAAACTAGAGATGTTAGAGAGCATCCTAACACAACATGCTTATTTTCCATAGGAGGAAAATATAATCCAACAAGATTAAGGGACTTGTTTATAAAATATGAAAGCAACTTTGGAACAAACAAAATCATAAAAATTATGCACAATGTGAAGCACAGTATTTTTTCATGTGGTCAGAGAATGAGGATTTAGAAAGGATCTTAATTGTCCTATCTGGTATAAACATAATTGTAGCCATTTCTTGTGTAAAGTATTATCAAATACATAGTTGCATATCTGCCTTTGTTCAGTATTCCTGCTTAGAAACTACCAACCCTAAATTTAACCACTTTCTTTGAGATTAAATAACCTGCCAGTCACCTACTTGCCATCATGAGCCAAAATCTATGCCTCTATGCTTAAGTACTTCTTCAACTGAATATTTATAGTGATAGTTTGCCTACTGAGGGAATCCTACTCACAGCCAAAAGTTCTTATTGGAAATTTAGTGCTGAAAGCTGTCACAGATTATAGCAAGCTCAGCAGTACATTGACAAATAATGCTTAATAGACCAAAGAGTGGAAAGCTAAATCACAATGCACTTCCAAATCTTTTGTTGGAGTGGAGTATCAGTGACATTTCAGGCTTCAGATCACATTGAAATCGACAGAGAGTTTGTGACATGAGCTTGCCACTTGTACACCCCTTTCTCCGTGGTACTTCGGTCAACATTGAACAACCAGGCATGACTGGAGTGGTTCATTAATAACCAGCTTCCAGAGCTGCATTTCCCAAAGTCTACTCCCAGGAATAGTAGTTCTAAAAGATATTCATGTGCACTCCTTTAAAATCCACATATTTTACTGGGTACAATAGCACATGCCATAGTCCCAAGTATTCAGGAGACTGAGGTAGGAGTTTGGGAAAAGCCTGGGTAACATAACAGGACTCTGTCTCTTAAAAATGCACACACATACTCAGCACTGCAAAAAAAAAAAAAAAAAAAAAAATGCGCACACGCACACACACACATCTTTTTAACATTTACATAATATTCCATTATCAAATGAGTATGGAAAAGACTGCATTAAAAGTGGTCTACTACAATACATAATGATTCTCTAAGAAACAACTAAAATATTTTAATATATAGTACTTCTCAAACTTATTTAAGAATGCCCTTTTAAAGGAACTCTTATTAATCTCTTGAAGGGTACAATCAAGAGGAGGACCCTTGTTCCATAAATGCACAAGAATTCCATTGTTTGGATAATACCATTCTACCATCCATCACTGATTTTTTTTTTTTTAAAGTACTGGGTATCAAACCTAAGGTCTCATGTGTGTTAGGCAAGCTCTCTACCACTGAGCTACATCCCCAGCCCCATCACTGAATGTCAGTTCTTGAAACTGACATAATCTAAAAGATAATCTACTATTTTCAGTTATGCAAATGTGTGCTGGTTGGAATCTAAAATCATTCCATCAGATGTGTTTTAAATTAAAGCAGGATATCACATAGCAAGTTAAATTAGCAACTACTGGATTTATAATTTTCACCCATGCCATTAAATACCAACAGTTCTGAGAATGCTTAATTCATTGGTGGGGAAATTAATCTGTTACAGAAAGCCAAGAAGATGCAGTATAACATTTTATAGTGATGAGTATAAAATAAATACAAAGTATGTAAAATTCTCTGTTCCTATAACAAATATCTGATGAGTACCTTCTGTGTACTAGATAGTGATATCAACTGAGTTAACAAGTTGGCACAGAGAAGTAAAAATAGGTGTCTATTAATTCTAGCTGTCATTTGACAATGGGCAGCATGCTATTTATATTGTGTCTCGAATCCTCAGAACACTCCAGAGAAGGAAATCATATTCTTAAGTTATGAGTGAGGAAACTGACCTTCTGAGATAAGAAGTAATTTTCCCTAGGCCACGCCTACCAAGTGGTGAAATTAGAATTTGATCATAAGTCACTGATACCAAAGCTATGTTCTTTCCACTAATTATAATGCAGCTTTCTCTTTATTGTTACTTAAAATTTCAATTTGAGATTGAACAAAGTATTAAAGTATAGTAGTAGTTGAAGGGTGGGACCCATTTCCATTTAGTTAAGATAATGATACTGGCGGGTTTTTTTGAGTTCTGCTTTTGTTTTCTCTATTTTCCCCCCTTTCATTGGGTCAGTTGTGAGCTCCAGATGGAAAAGTCTGAATCTTCATCTCTGGTTTTGAACTCTGCCTTCTGAACTGTAGTCCCACATTTCTCCTTGACTGCCTTACTGTGACCTCAAATGAGACATGTTTCAAATTAAACACTCTTTTCTCCTCTAAACCAACTCTCTTAATTTCATTCTTGTAGTCATTTAGCTCAAAATTTGGAGCCATCTTTGAATCCTCTGTAAAATTAGTAGTAGTATTCAATGATATTACTTCTAGCTCTAAACTTCTGGTATCATTATTCTGTATAACATACTCAGTCAAGAGGAATTACCTTCCCTGCTTTGGGCCCACTCAAGTTATTTTTCAGAGTTTTTTCAAAATCTAACACAGATATCCTATTGTTTCATTCTTATGTATCATTCAAAGTTCATTTTATCTATTTATTTGTGTATTTATCTTGAGACAGGTATCATTATGTTGCTCAAACTCATTATGTGGGTCTCATGTGGCCTCAAACTCATGAGCTCAAGACATCCTCCTGCCTCAGCCTCCCAAGGAGCTAGGACTACAGGTGCATGCCTGGCATCAAAATCCATTTTAATTATCATCTCTCTCTTTAAATCCCTTATGTGCCTCTTAACTGAACTTTATAGGAATGGCCATCTCCTTCAGGATCCCATAATACCTTTCTCAGGACACTTTACAGCAGGCTATATACACATCCTCTATATATGTATAAATGTATAATAAGTATAAATATATTTATATTATTATTTACAGTAACATATATACATCCACACTGTGAGTCATGGGTATACACACACACACACACATACATATATATACTATATGCATATATACACACTATAGGTATGCATGTGTGTGTATAAAAATACTGCAAATTAATATATATAGCTATCCACATATGATTATATAGTATGTATATGTATAGGGTACTGTGAAGAGTAATATAACAAATATAAATATGATATATATGTGTATTCATAGTGTATGTGTGTCTATATAAAGTAGAATAAGGATGATGCCAAGGGAGATGCTTGGCAAGGACATTGCTCACTGAATAGGAAGGTGGGTTTGGGACTAGGCATGAGCACAGGGTGTGGAATCAGGGAATAGGAAAGGGAGCGGGGTTGGGGGGGAGTTGTGGTAGACAATTTAGAAGTTTCAGAACCTTAATGAGGTAAGGGCAGCATCCTTCAGAGGAACAGAGGGTAGCTAAAGGTGATTGCTTACATGTGGGCGAATTGTTTAAATAAGTAAACATCTTAAGGATATTAGGAGCCAGGTTACTGTGTAGAAGAAAGGAGTTACAAATGTGGAAGGGTAGAAACTACAATGAACTGTGTGATGCTGGATTGGAGGTATTACAGTAAACACAGGGTTTCCCAGTATATATTGTTAAAGAACTAAAACTGTAAATATGTGTACCAGTAAATATATGGCTATACTCTATGAGAATGAATGTATAAATGTTCCCTAGCTGTATCCACTGAGACACCATGGGCTGTGATACCCCCAGAGCAGGGAGCAAACCTGGTGCTTCTAAATTCCATTCTCCACTAAAAGGAACCAAGGCTTTCAGAGAAATGACTGCCTCTAGGTTGGAACAAGATAAAGCTTGTAACCTTTGCATATCTTTTAATTAAGACACACAAACTTAAGAAAGTGCACAATGAATGATAGGTGCATGTCTAAAGGGCATAGAACAGTGAAATTTCGATGTAGAAGCTGGGTGATGGGTATATGGTATATAAAACCCTGCAGCTCCCCATTTGCCAACACATTTGGAAGCTGGAGTGGCCATCTTGGATTATCCTGGAAGCCATAGCTCTCATCTTTAGGTGGGGCAAATCTCATCCTGAGACGCATACTGGAGACTGGAAGCTCATTGTCAGGTACCTCTCCTGCGTTAGGCTACTGAAGACTGGGAGATTTGAATACTATATGAGTGTTATAGTGTAGTTTGTTTTTTTTTTTCTCTTTTTCCTTTCTTTTTCTTCCACCTTTTTGAAAATTTTTGAGTTTTTACTTCTTTACTTTCCTTGCTCTATTTTCCTTTTATTTACCTGTTTCCTCAGGGTCTCTTTCTCCCTTTTCTCATGCTAACAACCAACTTCTTTTGATTATACTTTCACTCTTTCTGTGATCTAGAACCTCTATATACTCTTTTTTTATCCCATTAACAGCTACATCCTACACCATCCCCATCCTCTTTGTCCTCCATTAGAAACTGTAGACCTTATTGCAAATCTATTTGTTATACTGTAGAAAACAATTGAACTCATTCTGTTTATTATGACAATATTGTCAACATCTTCATAGATGCTATTTGGTTTAGGGCTGCATATTGTCTGCATACTGGGTGCTGCTAATATTGATCTTCCCCTTAAAAGATTTCAGAAATCTATAGGGTCACTATAAGCCTATAGGAGAGAAACTGCAATATCCCACATCTGCTCTGCTAGAAGGGAAGAACAGCATGAACAACATGAAAAACCAAGGGAAGAAAATGATCCAAACAAACCTAGATTCTATATAGAATCCAGTGACAGCATGGTAGAAGAAATGTCAGAAAAGGAGTTCAGAATATACATAATTAAAATGATTCATGAAGCAAAGGATGAGGTACGACAGCAAATGCAGGCAATGAACGATCATTCCAATAAACAAGTGAAAGAGCAACTGCAGGAAGTAAAAGATCACTGCAACAAAGAGATAGAGATTCTTTAAAAAAATCAAACAGAAATCCTTGAAATGAAGGAAATGATAAACCAAATAAAAAACTCAATGGAAAGCATCACCAACAGACTAGATCACTTGGAAGACAGAACCTCAGACAATGAAGACAAAATATTTAACCTTGAAAATAAAGTTGCCCAAACAGAGAAGATGGTAAGAAATCATGAACGGAATCTCCAAGAACTACGGGAAATCATGAAAAGACCAAATTTAAGAGTTATTGGGATTGAGGAAGGCACAGAGATACAAACCAAAGGAATGAACAACCTGTTCAATGAAATAATACCAGAAAATTTACCAGGGGCAGTGTGGCCCCAATATCAAATGACTCAGGAAAAAAATATTCTTTGTACTGTATTTGCAACTTTTTGTAAGCATGAGATTATTTCAAAATAAAAACTGAAAAATTATATTAAAAACAGATTATCATGGGTAAAAACCCTAACGCGGAACAAAGAGGCTGTTAGTCCCAGTTCAACTATCAACTCAATGAATGACCCTGACGGACTCACTTTACTTAAGTCCCCAGAGTCAAGGGGTCAAGTTGAGTGTCCCTTGGACATGCAGCTTTCCACCATCTACGCCCACAAGCACTACCCTGTCTGAATCTCTCCAGGCTCCAGCTGTCTCTGCCTTCAGATGCCCCAATGCTGCACTCGCGGATTCTGGCATGCGATAAAAACATAAAAATAGCTGTGGCCGGAATCTCCGGACTGCAAAGCCACTGTCCTGGACACTTGGTCCTCAAGTGTCTTCCATCACACTTTCGGCGGTGGAACGGTCACGCCTGCCAGAGTGGGCGTTCGATGGCTCGGCGGCCGGCTGGCCGCGCCTCGGACCTGCGGCTCGGCGCAGGGCGCGCTCCCAATCGCTAACTGCCGCCGCGGTGGCCGCGGCTAGCTTTCCGGCACGCCCAGCACGCGCCCCGCCCGACCCACTGCCTCGCAGTCGCCACCGCCGGCGGGTCTCGGTGCTTCCCTGCTGCACCACGGAACCAGTAACGTGGCGGGACCTGGACAGGTGCTGAGTCGAGGAGACCACCCCAAGGCAAGCGGTCGGGGATCCCGGGAGAGGAGGCAGCTCCGGGCGCGAGGGGGCGGTGTCTGGCTGCCCGGCTGCAGGAGGGACGGCGCACCGGGCCCGCACCTTGAGTTGAGTGGCTCTGGGATCACCGGGGTGGTCGCGGCAGGAATGTGGTCGCAGAAGAAGCCGGGATCTCGGGTGCGGGAATGGGTGAAAAAACTAGTTGTCTTGGCCCACGGGACCGGGGACCGCCCAGGAAGACTGTTTAGGGCGTGAAGGGGCGGGTGGCCGGTGTCGACCGTCCTTTCCCCGGGCTCCGGGAAAGTCTGGCTTCCCCTGAGCACAACAGGTAGGCGTGGACTCTGTCGGGCTGGGTGTGCGGGGAAGGTAAGGAGGTTCAAGCCCGCCTTGCCCGCGCGCCGCTCCCCGGACCCGCCCTGCGGCGCCCGCCGCACCCAGGGCCAACCCAGACCGGAGCCCCGACCCGGGCTTTGGCTGAGCTTCTTCCGAGGCCGGTGCATTTTCTCCCGGCAATCCTCGAGTGTCTGGAAGAAGCAGTGGAATAGTGCCTTCTGTGTGGAAAACTATTTCCAGTCCTTTCCAGGAAAGAAAGTCTTTGCTGGGGTGTCATTTGCTTAGTATAAGAAAATATTTCTTTATACCCATCTGACAGCCCGCACGACTTCATTCAAATGATCATAAATCTTTAGAAACTTTATAAAGCGCTTTATGGTACTTATTAATCACAATAATGTATACCTCGGGCAAGTTAAGATAATTTGAATTGTAAAGTCAGATGAAAGTCAGATGACTTGAGCTCCTTAAAGGTTATAATTATTATATTGTTTTTATGTGCATTTATCCTACAAATATGTAGCACTTTTTATGTGCGAACTAGGCGCCCTTAAGGACCTACCTTCTAGAGGAGACCGTAAAAGTTTAAGAGTGAGTAGACAAGTACGGTTAAGAATTTTCAAGGAAAATACTGTCCCAAACGTTATTTTAGGTTAGGGAAAGCAAAAATGTCATTAGATCTGGACATGACATGGGTGGGTGGAGGAGAATGGTCTCAATTCATTTTCCAAACATTTCAGAAATTCTCACTTTGAGAAGGTGGTTTTAGTTAAGCATAGAAATTGAGATTTGTCTTCATTTACTTACCATCGACTTTTTTCTTTAATAAAATGGTAAGCAGACAGGATTTATAACATTAGAATAGTGACAGTTGGAAAATACACTAAGTTGAATGCCTCATAAAATGCAATAATTTTGTACAGATAGCTATGGAATAGGAAAAGACCCTGACCTTAAAGACAGGAGACCTGAATTCTAGCTTAAAGCCTCTCTGCTAGTATTTCTGGTTCTTAAATTAGGTCACTTTTCCTTTGCTTTGTCTTTGGTTATTTAAATATCTGACGTTGGTGACAGAAAGTACATTACTCCAAAGTGCCTTTTAAGTTTTTAAGTTATTAGCTAAAAATAACTACAATTAATAAATAAATATATTCTCCATGGGAAAAATTGAAGTACTTCTTTACTTGTCTGTACCCCACACACTTTTCCTTCCTTCCTTTTTTTTTTTTTTTTTTAAAGATAGCCTCTTAAAAAAAATAGTGGACCTTTATTTTACTTATTTGTATGTGGTGCTGAGAATCGAACTCAGTGCCTCATATGTGCTAGGCAAGCCCTCTTAGCAGTGAGCTACTACTCCAGTCCTCCTCCTTTTCTTCCATCCAGCTTTATTTCAAACAAGGGATTGAGGCAGTTTATAACAGCCTTTATGAGCCTCTTTCTTAATTATGAATAAAGTAATGAGTTAAATTCTGAAATTCTTTTATTCTAAATTCTGGTTAGCAAATTAAATAGCATCTAAAAAAAGAAAAGAAAACTTCTTTGAGTCATATGTGGTTCGTTAATTACCCCATGGTATAATTGAAGGGTTTGAATGATCCTTTAACGAGACCATAGTTCTCTTATTTAAAAAAAAAAAAAAAGAAGCACTTCTGCTTTTTAAGAAGATGTGGAGAAACTGTTATCACACCTCATTTAGGAAATGAATTAACTGGGAATTAGTAAAGATTTGCTTATGTTATTTAATTGAATCCATTATCTAATTTTAGTATTAAATTCTTGGATTAAACAGGAATTGACCATCTACATCCTGTGGGTCAAATCTACCTTGCTGGCACTTTTTCATTGGAACACAACCATAATCATTTGATTATATACTACTTATATGTTGCTTAAGAGTAGTTGTGTTAAAGCTATGTTGCCCACAAAACCTACAGTTTGGTCCTTTATGGGAAAAATTTGTGGTCCCCTGGACTAGAATTCTAAATGCTTAATCTTTTGTAGGAGGAAATAGATTAAATTCTGTTTTAATTTTATCAGGTAGATACTTCTTCACCTTAAGTGTATAATGATAAAATAGGGGCATAATTTTTTCTGCTACCTTTACCTAATATGAAATTTTATAATTTCAGCAACTCTGGCCCCTTAGAAAGGTAGAGAAAGGGATTTTTATGTTTCTCTAACAATTTTCTGATTTTTAGTTTTTATTTAGATGTCATTTGGAAAAATTTTTATTTAGTAAACTCTTCTTACTCTATCATAAGCTACAATAAATTAAACTTTACACAAAATTTTTTTTACATGAATCTAGTAGTAGCAGTGTGTTACAAGGTCAGATATTGTTGGAGGTATAAAAGTAAACATGAAATCAAATATGTATCTATGATAAGAACCAAGTAGGAGATGAGGATTATCTGAACAGATACTCGACAGATTGAAAGTAAATTGTGTAATCAGAATCATACTTGAACTTTTTTTGATTAATAACAATGTAAATGTATTTCTTTCTAGAAAAGACAGATGATATAGCAATATTAAAATGCCATGTTAGTTACCTGCATAAGAAATTAGAGCTGGTTATGTGATACAGAAGGAGGAAAATTTGGAAGAGGTGATAATTATAAATATTTAAAGCTATACATGTATTTTACTAATCTTAGAATAGTGTGGTACCAATAGTGTGATACCATTTACTAAATAAAATGTCTTATTTTTTTTTTAGTAATTTAGTTACCCTTAATGTCTAAGCAATGTTTCTCTATGGTTAAAATATGCATCAACATTTATATCCTTTTCTGTTTCATTCATAGGTTTCTGTATGTTAAATATCTGCATGTTTTCATGCCTATACTCAAAATATCTTACTCAATACAAGTGATTAATATTTATGTAAGTAAAATTACCAGAAAACTGAATTCATCCACTTCTAAAACTTTTTTAAAAATTATTTTTGGGAAGAAATTGGGTGTGCAGGGGCAAATAATACAGGTACAAAATCCCTCAATCTTAATTCCAGAGTCTAAAAGACTCTGCAGAGTTTTTCTTAACTTATTTGGCAGCAAAACTTGGCCTGAACTCTTTGAACTGCTATTTATAGTAACTACTTATCCTATCTTATGTGAACTATGCTTTTTTTTTTTTTTGCTACAGAAATATCACTTAGTTTGATTACAGAGTACTTCCCAGAACAACATGAGAATATGATGAAATAGATGGTATGTTCACTGTATTACATGGGTGTGTCATAAAGTGGCAGCCAGAAGCAAAGTAATATGGAATTATTCTGGGGAACTATCCTTGTAAAGCTGAGCCTAGCTGGACATCTGGTAGGGAATGAGAAGCAGTGTCTGGCAAGGAAAGCCTTCAGGTAGGGCTCCAAGAGCTCAGAAATATAACTAAGTCCTAGGTTAGGTATTCTGTAAATTCGGTTATAAATTAGAAGGTGAACCATGGATGTCAGGTATAGTGTGAATCTGTGAATGTTAACCAGTTTAAAAGCCATGAACAGAGGAGGGGAAAATGGAGGATTCTTAACCAAACCAATGGCTAACCAAGGAAATTCTAGGTATCAGACTGTACAAGTGGCAAATAGAAGAATAGCATTATTTTTGAAAATTTAGCAAGAATTCTTACCTTGTTTTGTAAATCCTACTGTGCTTAGGAAATAATGGCATCTTATATATTGACTCCTGTACTGAGAGCCCCATATTTTTGTATTTTTAAAAATATCTGTATTAAATAGCACTTCAGTCTTCTATCACTGCTAGCTGTCTGCTGTGAGTTCTTCTACTCATGGTGAGTTTGCTCCTTCACTTTTAATGGGCTCTATTTCACTCTAGCTAGAATTCAGATAACAAGACTGTCAGTTATGTCAGAACTATGAACAAATAGGCTTTGAGGGATTTATGTCAGTAAAATTCATCTGTTCTGAAACAATAAATTGCCGTGTGGACTTTTTTGTTTGTTTACTTTTGGTTCCCTGGTACAGTATTTTCAACTAGGAACTAAGTAGTGAGATTCCCAAATAGTGACTTTCAGATGAGTGTGGTGGGAGATACAGAAGACTTAAGTCTTCTCTAATCTTAAAATCTGCCTCTGGCATTCCTTAATGTTCAGAATGAAATGTCTCTTCCCTGGAAGAGATGGGAGAGTTTGGTGTGTACATTGGAGAATAATAAAAATTGTCGTGTGTAGCCTAGGACTTTTACTTACTGATTTACTGTCTAGATGGGAAGGGCTCTCTGGAAGCTGATTGTCTCTAGAAGACCTAACACTTCAACAGAAAGCCTCAAAGTACTGGGCACAGGAGAATAAAGTGATGAGAAACAACAACATAGTAATAAGGATTAGATGCTTCAGCAACTATAGTAGTAACTGTTGTAAGCAGTGATAAGAGACTGTACAAAGTAGCTAAGGAACATGGACATTGAACTAGACTGAAATAGCATCTTAACCTTGGACATCTTCCTTTCTTTTTTGAGGTGCTAGGGATCAAACCCACTCTACCACTGAGCTTCACACTCAGCCCATTGTCACTTTTTTTTTTTTTTTTTTTTTTTTTTTTTTGTGGAGAGTACCAAGGATTGAACTCAGGGGCACTCCACCACTGAGCCAAATCCCCAGCCCTATTTTGTATTTTAGTTGAAACAGGGTCTCACTGAGTTACTTAGTGCCTAGCTTTTGCTGAGACTAACTTCGAACTCTCAATCTTCCTGTCTCAGCCTCCCAAGCCACTGGGATTACAGGTGTGTGCCACCATGCCTGGCCCCATGGTCAGATTTCTAAACCCATTATCCTTATCTTTAAAATTATAATAATCATATAAAAATTGCAGTGTTAGGATTAAATGATATAGTGAATTAAAGGGTTTTGGTGAGTAAATGCTCAAAAAATATTTCCCCCCATTACGGTTTTATTAGAGTTTGTTGCCACTACTCAGTCTTCTCTCTACCCGGAACGCTTTCTGTTTGTACTTCATGGGTTTTTCTCTTTTGTCCTCTGGTCACATAACTAGACTAAATGTCTGGAAGGACATTTGCCAGAAAAGTGCTGTCTTCCAAGTGGGGCTACCATTGGCCATCTCTTTCATTGAATCCAGTTGTTCTTCTCATCCCTAACAGTAACATGCAGTACTTTGGAAAAAAAGAGGAAGACAAAGTAAATTCCATTCCCACTTCTGGCTCTTTCTCATCCCAACTACTTATAAATTCTTTGTCCTTATAATTCCTGTTTCTTCCCTAATCCATCCTGACTTTACTACTATGAGGTGTGCTCTCCATCAGTTCTTGGAGCTTTTGTATTTGCTTTTCATATTGCCTTATACTATACTGTAGTGAGAAACAACATTCTTCTCATTCCTACCACATAAGAAGAAAATATTCTTGGGATCTTTGTACAATGAATGTGTTTTCATTATCTATTTAAAGTAAGGTATTAGTGTTAGGCTTTGGGCATGTTATAAGGTAGGCTTTTGTGATCTAACTAAGGAACCATAGATTCATTTGATGTATGTGAATTTGCATTCAGAAATCCAAAATTCATACTTTAAAATATATGGCATAATAAACTGTTTTAGTTTATTAAATAGCACAAATATTATATAAATAATAAATATACTAAATTAAAATGGTCTTTATTCATATTCCAAGAGTAGCTAAGACAATATTGTTTATATTTAGGATTACAAATGTTAGATAATTTTACTGAAAATATTACTCAAAAATGATATTTTTAAAGTAGAAGTATGACTGACTCGTTACTTATTTTACTTCTAATAAAAAATCCTATTATAGTATGAACAAAAATAAAATTTTAAATTATATTAATTGATTCATATTTTAAAGATTGTATTCTGTAGAATCAGTATTATGTGGTATCCCCTATAGGTTTAATAAGAAAAATGTAGGGGTTGGAGGACAGGTCTGTAGTTAAAACATATTGAGATTCATCACATGCTGTATGGGTGTGTGTGTATGAAGAAACCCTGGTTAAAAAAAAAAAATCTGCCAACCTCAGCATTTTTCCAAAACTATTTCAACTTGGACCCCACCCCCACCCCCACCCATTAGAATACTCGTTCTCATTCTTTGGCACTGTTGTTCTACAAAGCACACTTTGGTGTAGACTGCTGAAATCAGTATGTCTCTTATTAGCAAGTAAAACCTTTGCACTTGTAGTTTTCATAATTATACTTTTTAATCAGCCTAATATTCTTTGAGTATGTCAAACTTTAATCATTTCTCTAGTGTTGGACTTATAAGGTGTTTCCAGTTTTCACTTCTACAACACTATAATTAATACTGTTAGTTTCTTTCTTTCATTATCATAGGTCTTTCAAAAGCTGGATGTTTTCCTCAGATGGTTTTGATATTTTTATTCCTCTTGATACATTATATTGTTTTACAAAAGAGTTGAACCATTTGTACTGCCACTAATGCAAAACTGTTTTCTAAAATCTCAGTATTGACTAAAAGTTTTTATATTTCTATTTAGATTTAATGTATGTGTAATTTTGAATACTCCAGCTAAATCAAATTATTTCTTTTTTTTTTTTTTTTTTTGGGGGGGGGGGGGGTGCTGGGGATTGAACCCAGGGCCTTGTGCTTGCGAGGCAGGCACTCTACCAACTGAGCTATGCCCCCAGCCCCTAAATCAAATTATTTCTTACTGAACTTAAATCAGTATTGTAGAGTTAACATTTTAAAGTATCCATTAATGATAACCAATTTATATTTGAGGTTGTTACAGAGTATATAAGAAATTAAGATCATACAAAGTAATGTTGTAGTTTTGAATTGCATTGTCAGAAATTTTTCTATTTTCTGAAGAAAGTAATTGATTGATTGATTGATTGATTTTGAAATGGACTCGCTAAGTTAGTTGCCCAGGCTAGCCGATCTTCCTGCTGTAGCCTCCAATCCCTGGGATTATAGGCATGTGCCACTGTGCTTGACAGAAGTGATTTTTTAAAAATTTTTAGATGTTGATAGACCTTTATTTTATTCATTTATTTATATGTGGTGCTGAGAATCGAACACAGTGCCTCATAACATGCTAGACAAGCACTTTACCACTGAGCCACAACCCCAGCCCCAGAAGTGATTTTTTTTTTTAAACCAAATTTTAAAATACTTTATTGTGGAAAGATAGTTCAGAGTCAAGGGTGGAATAAATACAGACAGAATTTCTAAATTATCAAGCTGTAACTTAAGAACTCCAAAATTACAAATGACTTCAATGTCCATTTTTACCCTAAAGCCAGGGAAATATAGTGGTAAAGATGTCAGCAAATCAACCTGAGGATTGTGCCTGGAGATATGTAAAGTATGGTACTAAAATAAAAGCACCTCATTTTCCCTTTGGGGGACAGGCAAGCCTTCCTTAGGCAACATCTCAAGGATGACCTAATGGTCTGTGTAACTTTCAAGCTCCTATTTTGTAACCTATAATTCTGCAAAGCCTTAATCACAAATGGGAATCTGAGGTCAGGGTAAATCTCTCCTGCTTCTTTCTAGATTAAAGCTAATTACTGTATTTGGGGGAAAGTTTGGATTTTAGCATTTATGTATGTTTCCTGAAGTGTGGGAGTTCTTGGAGAGTTTTTGTTTTGTTTTGTTTTGTTTTACTTTATTCTTTTTGAACAAAACCAGAGAAACTAGACTGAAAAAAAATAAGGAATACTTTTCCCCGATAAATTTTAACATGTTTCCCTCTCTACCAAAACAGATCTGTTAACCCTAGGTAGAGAAAGTTGTGTTAGCACTTTCTATCAGGACTGGCATGATTAGCAGCCTAAATCTTTGTTAAATATTGTTGAAGTTGCTTGCTACTACCTTGCCTACATAAATTTGATGTTGACTCATTTTCTGATGGTTCCTTTTTTTTTTTTTTATCGGTCGTCAACAATACTTACACGTTACTCTTGGCTAAGACACTGGGCAGGGCTGGAGTTGTAGCTCAGTGGTAGAGTGCTTGTGTAGCATGTGTGAGGCACTGAGTTTGATTCTGAGCACCACATATAAATAAATTAAATAAAGGTCCATCGACAACTAAATAAAAAGACACCATGCATAGACATTTTTCTCTCATATACTATGCCTCATCTTTGAAGACTGAGCATGGGTTGATTCATATAAAAGCTAATAATTTGCCGCCTTTTTTTTTTTTGTCCTATACAAATGGTAATTTCATGTAATTCAGCTTACAAGTGGCTTAGGGTTTTTATTTTGTTTTCTTTGAGGCAGGATCTCGCTGTGTTTCCCAGATTGGTCTTAAACTCTTGGGCTTAAACAGTCCTGCCTCAGCCTCTTGATTTGCTGGAACTACTACGTCTTGCTGCTGCACCCAGTTTAGCTTAGTGGTTCTTATTTTTGTGTGTATGTGTATGTGAGGTGCTAGGGCTTGAACCCAGGTCCTCCTCTTGCTAGGCAAGTTCTCTATCAGTGAGCTGTATCTCTAGCCCTTTATTTATTTTATTTTGAGACAGGGTATCCCTAAGTTGCCCAAGCTGGTCTTGAAATTGGTGATCCTTCTACTTCGGCCTCTTGAGTAGCTTGGATTACAGATGTGTGCCACTGCCCTGTCACTTAGTGGTTCTTAAACTTTTCCATAAAACTAGTATTCTGACCAGTAGAGAAGAGTGATTTTATTTAAGGGTGTCTAGGAAGGCATTATCATGCTCAGAATTTCTTTGAAGTCACGCTTTCTCTTGAAACATTTTATTAGTTTTGTCTTCTATTACATATTAAGTGTCTATTTATCTTAATATAAAATAATGTTTTAAATTATTTTTGGGGGCTGGGCAGGTGGCTCAGTGGTAGAGCTGTTGCTTAACATGTACAAGGCCCCAGATTCAGTCCCTAGGACCGCAAAAAAAAAAAAAAAAAAAAAAAAAGGGAAAGAAAGAAAAATAAATAAATTGTTTTGGGGGAATCTTTAAATAAAATTTGATCCTCCAGTAATATACCTTATATTTATTCTGTTTGCATACTACTAGGTGAATCCATTTGAGAAACATTTGGACAGTACCTTAGTACCTTAGGTCTGGTTCACCATACTTTTGTCAACAGGGTACAGCTCCAGGATGAAAATTATGACTGAGTAACTACAAGTATCTGTCATATACAAAGTACAAGCAATTATTACTAAACTAGTAGAGAGACACATAGTTTAAAAAAGCATCTCATGAACTTTACCACTTAATTATTGGCTATAGGGCAGGCACATATTTAGCTGTAAAGTAATAGAATTAATATTCTTGTGTATCTTTTAAAAATATAGAATGGTCATAAACATGTACATATTAATGTTTCTCCTTGAAACAGCTTACTTAATGTCTATTAAGTAAGAAGTTAATTTTGTGCTGTCAGCATTTTGATTAATACTTCATACTGTGTTGCATTCATGGAGATTCATAATGTTCATTAACTTTATTAACTATCTGGAGAAATTTTGTAGGTAAAACTTTCTGTTTTAATATGAGAATTCCAAATTTATTAAAATGAGGAACCTACTTATGGGGAGTAGTGCAATAAACTGATGTTTCATAATATTCCCAAATTATCTACACATTCTAAGCTTTTTAAAAGTGGCTGGTTCTAGGACATTTGAAGGTCTGATGAGATCAAAGTGTAGCAGAATAGTATATAGTGGTTAAAGCACATAGATCTGCAGTCACATTGCTTAGATGTACAACCAGATTTTGTGTGACCTTACAAAAGGTACTTGGCTTCTCTCTGCATCAATATTCTCATCTGTAAAGGGCTAATAAAAATAGCTGCCTCATGGACTATTTTGTAGGTTTTTCAAGAAAATAAATGTAAAGCACTTAAAGTAATACCTAGACAATAGTAGGTGATCAATAAATATTAGCTGCTCTTAAAAGTAGCTGGCATTACATTTGGAGTATTAGTTTTATGAAATCTTTTTTTCAAGTGGCAACTATCTTTGAAAAAATATATTTAAATATATTTTATATATGTTTGCTTTTAGTAATCTAATCACCTTATAATCTCGACAGAAAGTTAAGAATGGAAAATAAGAGAAAAATTAGAAAAATAATTATTCCTTAGGTGTTTAAATTGTTGCAATTTTATTAAAACCTATAGCAGGTAACTCTTCCTGCATCTGAATCCTAAAGTGAGACTTTAGATAAGAGCAGGAGCTTCTGTTATTTGCAGAATGCATTTTCTTACTGCATCGATATCACATGTGTGGGGATCTCAGGTACATTTTAGACTTGGGGTTTAGAAGTGAGATCACCAGGTCTGGGAATGTGGCTCAGTGGTTAAATGCCCAGGGTTCAATCCCCAGTACCCCCGCCCCCAAAAAAAAAGAAGAAGAAGAAATGAGATCACCAATATGGATTGACTACTTCCTTTAGGAGTAATTTATTTGAGGAATGTATGGAGGGCATTAATGATAACTTTGTACCCTGCTTGTGATCACAGGCTTTTTAATGAATTATTTATTATCACATTGTGTTAGCTATTTTGCCTCTTGATAGATCATTTTACACCACAATATTGCTGCTGCCAAAGGAAAAAAAAATGTCTCTCCAGCAGTCCTAATGACCTCTAGAAAGGGTAATTTGATTCTTAAGATAGTATTTTCATTTGACCTGGTAGTTGTAAGAAATTTTCTTGGTGATATTGGGTTAATATTTTCTCCAAACAATCACAAATATTGAGTGCAAACTTGCTTTTCACCTTCTATACACTTAATAGGTTTCTTCAGAAATTATTTCTCTAGCTTTTATTAACTCTGTCCTTAATTGTGAATATTTTGACCTCTTCATTTTGATAATTTAAGGAAGAAAGGGAGAACTTTTTAAAACAAGCTGGAATTCAAGTTGTCTTTGTAAAAATAAGTTTCTTGGCAGGATTGTTTATATTTGTTCCCTAAATATGACATTTGTGGAAATAACCTAACTTGGGGTTTTCTGTTTGTTGTGAGTGGTACTAGGTAGGCAATAAGGACTGATTGGGAAGGGACCATCCAGATTGCTAAAACTCAGATTTGAGAAGACAGTGATAGCTGGACGGAAGAGGCTCTTTGGTTTGCCATCAGAAAAAACCCATGGAAATTGTCAAATAATAAGTGAGTAAGGCAGGTTGGGTAGGAACTGACCTGATGAAGATATCCTGCTCCTCTTAGATTCAGGTTTGTATGGGAATATGAATTCAGGTTTTTATGTGTATTCTTGTGTTTAAAAATTAGCAACTTTCCCCCCAGTATATTGCAGGACAGATTTGACCAGCAAAGAACCAGTTTATGACTACTGTCTTTTAATGAAGCTCTTTTCAGTTGTAGAGTAATTATGATGATCTGATATTCTAAGTAATTTTATACCAGTAAACTCTCTGGGAGAGAAACAATGAAGGAAAGGAAAGCCTTCCCCCATGTCTCTTATCTGATTTCTTAATACATCTTTACTTAACTGACTTTTCTGTAAACAATTGAAATTTGTTTAGGAAAATGTAAGGTATGTATTTGAAGTATTTTAGTTTAATTACTTGCAACAGTTGATCTGTATTTCCGTGAAATGACTGGTTTATTTTTGTTTGTTTGTTTTTTTGTGGTGCTGGGATTGAACCCTGGGCCTTGAACATGCTAGGCAAGTAGAAATTACCACTTTCTGTTTAGCTTGGAGTTTTACCCAAATATTTTTGCTGTATTAATGAATAGAATACTCATCTTTTATGTACATATAAGAGTACCTTTTCTGTTTAATGTTCCTGATGGTAGCTGCTGCTACTGTTAAATAGTAGTTATGCTTTTTTCCCCCCTAAGAGAGGTTCTCATTATGTTGTCCAGGCTGGCCCCAAATCCCTGGGCTCAAGCCATCCTCCTGCCCCAGCCTCCTGAGTAGTTTGACTACGGGCTTCTACCACCATGCCTAAGTATCTTTTTTTTTTAAGCTGCTCATGTTTTCTTTCTTTTCTTACTTAAATAACTTTCCTGCTTTTTATTGTGACCTTTTTAAAAATGAAAGAAAAATTGAAGATAGTAAAATAATCATTCACATATTCACTACCTACATTTACCTGTTAGCATTTTGCCATATTGTATACATTTATATAGTATGTGTGTTCTGGAAAGGTTTTAGAGTATTCCCAGGAGATGCTGATGAATAAAACAAACAAACAAAACTCCCGTTTTGTGTTGATTATTTGCTACAGCAATATTAAGGACACATTGGATCTGACTCAGAACAGATATGCTCTATGTTGTCACAGTTCCTGGACAACATCCTCCTAGTGCCATCAGAAAAAAAGTGTTTGCTTTCCCAACAAGGCTCACAGAGATAAGAGGACTATCTGCTAGTTGGGATGGTGCTCTTTCCTAAAATTCCTAGCCTAAAACTGTAAATTGTGTCTTTATTAAAAGATGGGAAATAGATAGTGATGAGCATAAGTTCCTCTGTTTCTACTTTGAACCTCTAGGTAAACAACAGGACAAAGACTCCTGAAAGTGGCAAGCATTATAGAATTTTAGTAGGAGATCTGGAAATTTGGTCACTCAATTTTTACTTGTGACCCATTTTAGTAAAAGGGTATTTTATTTCTTTACCAAAAAAAAAAAAAAAAAAAAAAAAAAACTGAAAATCTAGTACTGAGTGGTCTGACCTTAAAATTTCCAGAGTTTAAGTGGAATATCTCTTCTGTTTAGCAAGGTTTTACAAGTGAATGCATATGAATTCTATTTTGTCAGTCTGCTCTTTTAAAAAGGGAGTAATAAAGCTGGACACAGTGGCTCACACTTATAATCCCAACTACTTGGAAGGCTGAAGTAAAAGAATCACAAGTTTAAAGCCAGCCTCGGCAAAGTATTGGGACCTTGTCTCAAGAATAAAAGGGCTGGAGAGGAATAACACTCCTGAGTTCAATCCCCAAGTACCAAAGAGTAAAAAGGAGTACTGAAAACAAAGGTGAATTTTGGTCATTGTTAACTAGAACTTATTATTAGGATTTTCCCAGATTCACCCTACAACTGTTATTAAAGATGGATGCATTTAATTATGCTTTACTTTTCTGTGGAAGATTTCTTTTAAAAGGACTGGGGAAGTTCTTAAACTTCTTTTTAATTTTTGAAATATGTTGGTTTTCTTTATTGCAGATTTTTGTTCTTAGGTATATTGACTGAAGTTTAATGAGAAGAATCTTGATCAGCTAAAATTTGCTGCAGGGAATGGAATTAGCTCATAGCTTACTGCTGAATGAAGAAGCTTGCAGTCAACTAGGTGAAGTTCAGAAGGCTGAGTTTATTTTTGAGTGGTTGAGATACTTGGAGAAACTGTTGCTAGCAACCAGCAGGGTGGGTAAAATTACAAAAGATACTTTTTGATTGTTGTTTTTTAAGTGTCTGATAGTGTTCACTTTCTTTGGTTTGCTTTTCTAGTTCTGTCCAAAATGACCTAACTTAGCTTTAAAAAACTAAACTTTGTTAAAACTATTTAATAATGAAATACAGTAAAATTGTTTGTCCCCTTGCAAGTTCACATTTTTAATGTTATGAGAAGTCCGATCTGTTCAAAAAAGCACAAAGAAATTAGCCAATATTTTTATATTACTTTAAAAATATGTTTCATGTAAGTACAATTACATTGTATTTTTTTAAATTCATGGTCTTCTGTAACATGTGTTCTTCTGTATATATAAAGCTCTGGAGCAGCATAGTGCTAAATAATCTAGTGAGTTTCACTTAAAAAACATGAAGAGTGCCAGTCTTGGTGGTGCACACCTATAATCCTTTAGGCTTGGGAGGCTGAGGCAGGAGGATTGCAAGTTCAAAGCCAGCCTCAGTAACTTAGCAAGGCTCTAAGCAACTTAGCAAGACCCTATCTCAAAATAAAAAAATTAAAATGAAGGAAAAAAAGGGGGGGCTGAGAATGTGGCTCAATCTACTACCTGGGTTTGATCCCTGGTGTTAGAAAAAAAAAAAAAAAACAACAAAAGAAAAACACAAAGAGTGTAAGGAGAATATGAATTGAAAACATTTAGATAAATGTGTTCCCTTTAAAAAGCTCATAAAATAGGCACCTCCCCCCCAAAAAAAATAGGGGTTCATATTCTTCACCTACATTCAGCAGGTATGAACATTTTACTTTGGTTATGTATTATAAATTACTGCTCTATTTTTGCACATATGTATTGGGGAGGTAGGCTTAAAAATGTGAGTTAAAAATACAGTTTACCCTATTTTTCAAATATATAAAGAAAGATTTAGAAGAAATAGAGCCCTTCTCTTTTTTATAATACAGACTAATATAATTGTCATAATTTATTTTTTGGAGATACCAAGGCAACAAATTGTTGGTGTGGCCATGCTCCCAACTTATTTGTAACTTTTATTCAAAATAATATTGTGTTTTTCTAGAGCCTTTTAGTTAGTTCTTAAATATATTTTTTAAATTATATTAGAGGACTACATGCTATTATGTTGATTTTGAATTTTCTTTTTGTTAATCTTTCCAGAATGATGTAAGGGAGAAACAGAAGACTCTTGTTGAACAACTCCTATCTTTATTGAACAGCTCTCCAGGGCCTCCTACTCGCAAACTCCTTGCCAAGAATCTAGCCATACTGTATAGTATTGGAGACACGTTCTCTGTTTATGAGACAATCGATAAATGTAATGATCTTATTCGTAGCAAAGATGATTCTCCAAGTTATCTTCCCACCAAACTGTAAGTTAAACATTTAAACTGAATAGAAAACAAAATATTGCTCTTTCATTGTGTGATTTTTTATTAAGTATTCATCATACTTTCATAATAATTTTGAAACTGAATTACAAATTTTAACTCATTTTTTAAATCTTTTGAGCAACCTAACATTATTCTGTTGACTGAGAAAGTCCTCTTAAAAATATAGACTTATTTGGGGCTGGGGAGATAGCTCAGTTGGTAGAGTGCTCGCCTTGCAAGCACAAGGCCCTGGGTTCAATCCCCAGCACCGCCCAAAAAAAAAAAAAAATATATATATATATAGACTTATTTGAAATTGAGATTTGAAATTCAGGACATCTTTCTAAAATTTTATAAGTTAAGTGTTTAAGAAGACGTTTTACATTATTCACATTTTGAATGTTCTTTTAGTTTGGGACTCTTAGTAATGAAAATTGATAGTATGTTTAAAAATACTGCTCTAAGATCCTAAGAACAATTTGGTTTCTTTGTAGAATTTAGTTTTACTTGTTGTTTTAGAGGCAACAGTGAGCCTTTTATGGTTCTACAGTAATAATACTATATAAATTATTGTTGACTTTTCAAGTTTTCAGACTTGATAAGAACATTATTTGTTTTTCTTTTTACATCCATCTTTGATTATCTAATGTGACGTTCATTTAAAATATTTTGTAGAATTTCATTTTTTAACATTTTTAACATTTGAGGAGTAGAATATATTGACTGAAATGTGGATTAATTGAACATAGATATATGTATTTAAAATTCTTGTTATTGGAACTCATTATTTCATATTCATGTAAGTGCCATGTCTTAGGATTTAACAAAGTAAATTCTGGAAAATTTTATCCTTTCAAAGGAAAATTAAATTGTCATTTATAACAGCAAAAGGTGCTCAGAGAACTGGATATCCACATGCAGAAGAATGAAGTTAGACCCTGTCATCACACCACATACACAGAATTCTCAAAATGGATCCTAAATCTAAATGTAACAACTAAAACTGTAAAACCTTTTTAGAATACTAAATCCACATCTCCTTAAATGACATAGTGGTTTCTTAGGTATAACTTTGAAAACCCAGCGGACATAAGAAAATATAAATGATGCTTCATCATAATTGAAAACATTTGTGCTTCAAGAAACTCCCAAGAAACTGAGAACAACCAATAGAAGGGGAAATTTTTTTAATTATCACCTTTACATATTCTGGTTTTTTATTCCTTTTTTTCAACCACGACTAATTCCAATTTAAATGTTGTTTCAGTGCTGCTGTGGTATGTTTGGGTTCCTTGTACAAGAAGTTGGGTAGAATACTGGGTAACACCTTTACTGATACAGTGGGGAATATTCTCAAAGCTATGAAGAGTGCAGAGGTATGTAACTAAATTTAGCCAACAAATAACATGATAGCATTTTATAGATGTTGTTCTGCATTGAGCTAATAAAAGAGCTTTGTATTTTATAAGCATACATAGATGTCCGTACAAATATATCTACAAATATTTCTAAATGATGAATAGTATCAATATAGTGAATTCTTATTATAAACATCATAATACAATAGAATTTTATGTAATCACATAAATCCGAATGAGCAAAAACAAGTTATTCCTTTGAGAGACCTATTTGTTTCTTCATCTCCATCTTATTCATTTGATATTACTTGTGCCTAGAGCAAGTGCTTGTCACCAGGAACTGCATATTTGGGAACTACTGTATACCCAAAGAATAGATTAGTTATTGTACTAGCATCAGAGGGAGTAAAGAATTTAGTCAGAGGGAAAGAGCATGGAGGACACATGACCAGGATCTAGTTGACTCTTCATTGTCAGGGGAGTATGTGCTTAGCCTTATCATTTACTACCCTGGAACACCCTTTGTTTTTGAGACTGTGTCACTAGTTTTGGGACTAAAATATTTGTATGTTTATATATCAAAAAATTTCAATCTATGACTTATAATATGTAGGGATAATTTAGCACTTTTTAATTTCAAAAAATCACATCAATTACTCTTTCTACCTAGAAAACAACTCTGCAATAATTTATAGAAATGCCCAATAAATACACATTTTTTTGAAATGTAACAAGACAAAACATGCAGAAATTCAAATATAAACTATGTTAATTTTCAGAAAGGATGTAACTGATTCAAAAATTTAAAAAATTAAAGTCTGTAGCACATAATTGTTGAGGGAATCTGCTAAGCATATCACTTCTCAGCAATTGTTTCCTGAAAGATCAAAGATGATGATTGAGAAGCTTTTTTTTTAACATATATAGTCTGATTTTGTTAAAAAAGAGGAGGTCTGTAAGAAATTTTATTTACTAAAATACTCATTTTAAGTTTTATTTCCCACTGGAAATCCATATGTAGGAGAATGAAACTGAACCCCTTTCTCTCACTCTGCACAAAACTCAACTCAAAGTGGATCAAGGACCTAGGCATTAGAACAGAGACCCTGTGCCTACTAGAAGAAAAAGTAGGCCCAACTCTCCACCCTGTCAGCTTAGGAACCAACTTCCTTAATAAGACTTCTAAAGCACAAGAAGTAAAATCAAGAATCAGTAAATAGGATGGTATCAAACTAAAAAGCTTCTTCACAGCAACGGAAACAATCAAGAATATGAACGGAGAGCCTATAGAATGGGAGAAAATCTTTACCACCTGTACCTCAGATAGAGTATTAATCTCCAGGATATACAAAGAAGTTAAAAAACTTAACATCAAAAAAATAATAATAATAATAACTCAATAAATGGGCAAAGGAACTGAACAGGCACTGAACAGAAGAAGAAATACTAATGGTCAAAAAATATGTGAAAAAATGTTCGACAATAAAAGTTTACTGAATTGGACAAAGGGGAATGAAAGAGGGTAAGGGGGGAATAAAAAAGACAATAGAATGAATCAGAATCAGACATAACTTTCCTATCTTTATATATGAATGCAAGGCCAGTGTAACTCTGTATCGTGTACAATCACAAGAATGGGATTCTAATTAGGATAAGTTATGGGCTGGGGTTGTATCTCAGTGGTAGAGCACTTACCTAGCACGTGTGAGGCACTGGGTTCAATTCTTAGCACCACATATAAATAAATGAATAAAATAAAGGTCTGTCGGCATCTTAAAAAATATTTAAAAAAAAAGAATGTTATATTTCACGTGTGTATAGTGTGTCAGAATATACTCTACTGTCATATATATCCAAAAAGAACAAGTAAAACAAATTTTAAAAAAGCTTTTTCCTCCTCTTATAGTTAAGTTATAGTTAAGCTGTACTATCTTTTAGGCCCTATAGTTAATAGAGGATTGTTCTGTGGGCATCAAAAATTTGTAAATTATTTGTAAGGTTTTTGTTGCTTCCTTGTTTTTTTACCTTTATGAGTTAGTTGTTCAGGGACCACAACAGTTCAGAGATATCAAAAGGAATTCTTAACCTTTGATCCATTTTTGTGCATGATACCCAACACTTGAAATTGGTGTAAAAGGAAAATTCAGATGTTTCTCATTAGAAACCATTTTATTATGTCTACCTATGACTGTTGTGCTCCTTTAACATAAAGCTAAAGCTAATAACATTAAAGCTAATAACATTACTTTGAAAGTGATACTTGTTACTGATCTTTTATCTTCTCCAGCTTTACCTCCCTACAGTGGCCTTAACTTCTGGGGATATAAAAATCATTTTGGGCATTTGGTAAAACATCAATAATATAAGCACCTGCTATTTCTTGACTGTTTATTATATGCCAGGCACTGTGATGAATGTTTATCCACAGGAGCTTATTTGTTTCTCCTACTGGCTCTGTGAGGTTCATCTTACCCTTATTTTATAGATGAGAAAATAGTAAGAACAACTTAAAGTTACACAGCTACTGAGAGTTAAAGATAAGATGAACACTCAGGTCTTCTTAATTCTAACTTCTGAGATGAACTATCCCAGTCAGTAAGTGATAACAGAATATTAATAGCTGCTACATCTCTTTAGATTTTACTTTATCCCCACATTGTTCTAAGCACTTTGCATGTATTAACTCATTTGCTCATTATGACAGCCTATGAGGCAGATACTTTTACCTGTTTTACAGGTAAAGAAACAGATTTGCTCAAGGTTTTATAGCCAATAGGTAACAGACCCTGCATATTTATAAGGTTACCTCATCTTGTAGCCACCATTTATTAAATGCTTAATGACATGTAAGCTTTATGCTAGGTACTTTTCATGTAGTTTCATTTAATCTTCATATTAACCTGCTGAATTTTATTGTGTTGAAATATAATATGTACAAATAATATTTTTCAAATAGTAAATAGAACTGTTAATGTTCCTTGATTTCAGAATGGGTTGGTTAGTATATACAAAAAACTGAGTGTTTTTCTAATATGTGAAATAAACATCACTGCTTAATACTATTCTTTATGGTGGAATTTCTTTTCCTATTCTTTAAATTTTTTTCTTTTTGGTAGTCTCAAGGGCGCTATGAAATTATGCTGAGTCTACAAAATATATTGAATGGACTAGGAGCTGCTGCTACACCTTGTCACAGGGATGTTTATAAAGCTGCTAGAGCCTGCTTAACAGATAGATCCATGGCTGTTCGTTGTGCTGCTGCAAAGGTAAAATGGTTTAGTAGTCAACTTTCTAAAACTTATATAAAATTAAAACTGATTATATCTGTGAAAACACTAGTAGTAACAGCTTCATTATCTTAGAGTTACAACCTTGGTAATCAGCTAGGACTCTGATTTTAACATATGAACAAACTAAGACCCAGAAAGTCATGTAATTTCTCAAGGTTCAGGTAGTTTGTAATACATTTTCAGAGGGTGGGAGGTTTAATTTTCCACTTATAAAGTATGCATTCTTCCTTAGTATGCTTTTTCTCCATGTGCGTGTAAACTAAAATTTGTATGTAAGGTTTATGTTATTATATTCAAACTGATTTTATTTTGTTTTTAATCATGCCTTATTAATATAGCATATGAAGTTGCCTTTTTGTTTGGAATTATTCTTATAATTCCTCATAGCCAACATACTGCTTCTAAAGGCATTTTGCATGACTCATTTGAGTTAGAAGTTAGTCTTTTCCCTACCTTTTAAATGACTTTATATAGTATAACCTTATGACTTTTAATAAGTATTCATTATTTCTCCAATCATATAGATACTTGGGATGTGTGTGTGTGTGTGTGTGTGTGTGTGTGTGTGTATGTATTTTGTTAGACTCTTATAGTTTCCATAACTTACATAGATCTGAGCCTGACATTTATATTTTGTTTTTCATTAATTTGTCCAATTGCGTAGTGTCTTCTTGAACTTCAGAATGAGGCCATCTTTATGTGGAGTACTGACCTGGACAGTGTGGCCACACTATGTTTTAAGTCCTTTGAAGGTTCCAATTACGATGTGCGAATTTCTGTTTCAAAACTGTTGGGCACAATATTGGCTAAAGCTATAATTTCTAAGCATCCAGAAACAGGTAAAGTCATGTAATTTTTTCAGAATATCTCCTATAATTTTTCCTCATTGATCTAAACAAATACAGGTAACATTACAATTACCCATTATTAATTTTGGAAAAGAAGCAGAATATAAATCAACTTCAGTTCATAAACATTGCTGTTAGTCCTAATTCATTGTCAAACAATTCAGTAAAAATGTGAGGAAAAAAAAAATGTAACAACTCTTGAAGTGTAGTGTGCTTTATGTAGTCATTTTCTTTTTAAAAAAAAGTACATTGTGAAGTAATTATACTATTCGATAACACCTAAATGTTAAATTTTTATTATAAAGCAGCATATATTGATTGTATTTGACTTGCCATTTTCTTTATTGGTACAAGGAAGCAAATGTAGATGATTCCTAATAGATATTTGAAATTTACTATTTCTGGACATTTTGCCTTGTGTTGGTTTTTATTCCCTTTTTTTACACTTCTAGACAGTAAACAAAGATGAGTAAACAAAGGTGTTTGCCTGGGTTATATTTATAGTGTATAATGAACACTGATGAATAATTGAAAATTTTCTTTATCATTCTATCACAAAAGATTAAACAGTCTCACATAAATGAAAATGTGACTGTTCTGTAGTCTCTTGCTCCTCAAACATCCACAGATCAAAAGCACAGACATCACCTGGGAGGTTTTAAGAAATGCAGAAACGGGCTGGAATTGTGGCTCAGTGGTAGAGCGCTTGCCTAGCATGTGTGAGGCACTGGATTCGATTCTCAGCACCACATATAAATAAATGAATAAAATAAAGTTCTATCAACAGTTAAAAAATATTTTTAAAAATTTTAAAAAAAAATGCAGAAACCCAGACCCCACCTAACTTCCTAATTTAAAATTCTTATTTTAACAGAATCCCCATATAATTTGTATGCACATTAAATTTTGATAATCATTGTTCTGGAAGTCATTCATTGTTATATAAAGGAAAATTCTGGCTTTTTATAAAATAGTGTTCTTCAACCAGAGATAAGAAAGGACAGAATCAGATTCTCTGGGAAACATTAACAAACTATTCAACCTTCTCATTCTTCAGTTGAGACCTAGATGCTTAAAATGTATACAAAAATTTTACTTTTACTCTTTCCTTTTAATCTGGTAGCTCACTAAGACTTTCTTTTTTATGGAGCATTTGGGGAGTGGGGAGTGCAGGGAAACTTCAGACCATAAAAAACCCAACCAGAAAAAGAATTGCATTTTGAAGGTAAAATCTCAAGCTACCTAAGAAATTGAAATTAGGAGATATGTTTAAACAACCTACTTGAAAATGTGAATTGCTCATTTCTACAAATATATCATTAGTGATAGCCCACAGTTATAGTATAAGCAAGCAAAAAATAGAATTGCATTATGTGAATAACATTTTAACTTATACCTTGCTGTAATAGCAGAAAACTAGTACCACCATTTTTGTAATTAGACTAAGCAAAGTAAAGAATAAGCTTCACCCACACTAAATCCTTTGGGCTACTTGTTAGAAATGTTTTCATCTTGCATCTGTAAGTCCTATCTTTGTTATAACTGAGTTATTTTCATGCAGTTAAAAAAGTGATCTAGTTGTCATAATGGATTTTTTAAGTAGGTGAATAAAGCAAACACTGATAGTTTGAAACACTTAAACAATGTACAACGATTATAAAGAACTAAAATTATTTTCCTAGTAAAACTTAAAGGGTTCAAACACATCGTATATCATACGATGATTTAAGACATTTAAGACAAAAAAAAAAGGAATGAGTAAGGACATTTTCCTGACATTGTGATAAATTGATGGAGATTTATGTAATCTTTTAAGATTACTTGGTAACAATGGCTAGCGATCATGGTATTATTTCCCTAGTCCATTCACTCTCATACTTCCTTATTAACTATCTTATGCCTTCTGCTAGCCTCAAACCTCTTTCCCCATCTTACTTTTGTTGAATGGCCTATCTTCAGTAGAGTCCTCTACCATATCCCACCTACTAGGAGCTATACCCTTATACTCTTGACTTTCCTGTTATTATTAAAGATGATTGGGGCTGGGGAGATAGCTCAGTCGGTAGAGTGCTTGCCTTGTAAGCACAAGGCCCTGGGTTCGATCCCTAGCACCCCGAAAAAAAAAAAAAAAAGATGATTTAGTTCCTTTCTTAGCACTTATCCTCTCATTGGCTCAAGGACATTGTTCTAAGAGGTCCCTGATCTTTCTTCTACATCACTTTTTCCCCTCTGCTGAATTGTACCCTATGACAGCATGCTTTTGTTTTTCCCATCTTTTAAAAAAGTTTTTTTCTTGTACTTCTACTTCCCCAACCAGCTAGAGCTCCTTTTCTCATTTCTTCTACTTGCTGTCCTTTTTTTCTCTCTCTTCCTCTATCTTTCAAATGTGCTTTGAATAGGGTTTTCCCTCAGTCTACCAAAACTGTTCCTATTTAGATCAACAGTGTCCTTTGTGTTTATGTATTCATGAAACAACAATAACAAAAGATTATTGTGTTAAGAACACTTAACATGTGGCACACCCAGCAACTCTGGAGGCTGAGGCAGGAGGATCAAGAGTTCAAAGCCATCTCAGCACAAGCAAGGCACTAAGCAACTCAGGGAGAACCTGTCTCTAAATAAAATACAAAATAGGGCTGGGAATGTGGTTCAGTGAAAATGCCCCTGAGTTTAGTCCCTGGTATTGCCACCACCACCACCACCAAAAAAAACAGTGGGCAGTTCTCAACTTACTTGATCGTTCAACAACATTTAGTTCAGTTGATCCTCTGTCCTTTTATCTCTTGCCTTTTACAACCCCATGCTCACCGGTTTTCCTTCTTCCTCACTGGAAATTCTTCTTCAGTCTAGTTTTATGGTTTTGACTCCTGAAGGCCCATAGCCTAGTGCTTGGTCTTCTGTTCTTCTCTCCATTTGCTCACTCTTGTGATCTTATCCCATTTTATGGCTTCAATTCCATTATATATTTATATACAGATATAGGAATTCCTGGATCTTTAGCCCCGCCTTCTTTCTTAGACCTCACACTCTCATATTAAGCTGCCCATTTGACATCTCATTTGAATGCCTATCTAATGTTTCAGATTAACTTTCCCTAAACTGAGTGCTTGACCTTTTCACTCCCATTATGCATACCTGCTCTACTTGCATACTTGCCCATATTAGCTGATGACAACTCTGTCCAGGTATTCAAACCAAAATTCACAAAGTCACCCTTGACTCCTTTCTTACATACTCAATATCACTCGGAGAATGTTTACTTTTGGGGTTGGGGCAGAGAAAGTCCAAGATGAGCATGGAACATCTTGTGCCTTAAAGTAAGGAGCTCCTGCTATCAGCATTGTGAAGAGACTTAAAATCCAAGACATTATTAGCATTAAAATGATAGAAATGCATTATAAACTATTAAGTAAAAAAGGATCTATGAGTACACAATGAATATAAATAAATATAAAGAAAGAAAGTAGGCAAAGCTCCCCCCCTTTTTTAGATGGGAATGCCAGCCATTACCTATTGAAGGACTAGTTGTTAGAAATTACCTTTGTATAATCATAGTAATACATTTATGCAGGTTGGAATAGTGGATCCACTCAGTGGATTCTTGAGTGAAAATTTGATGGGTTACAGGTTATATATGCTATCTTAAAATATTTTTGCACAAATTGTATAGTAGTTTCAAATGATAATTTTGTAGTGGACATGTCTGGTCAACTCACCTTATTCAGATGTTCAAAGCTATAATCTCTGATGTGGGCACAGATTGATACCATGCTTGGGAGTGCTTTCTTATATTATATATTAAGGAAGATATGGTATCATTTATGTAGTTCTATTCCAAAGTTCTAAGGATCAAGTCATTCTATGAAACAATTGGCTATAAATCTGTTCTTCAAAAGCAAGTAATGAGGGAAATAGAATGAGTCTGGGTAAACAGTGTGTGGGATATATTCTTGCTTTTTTAATTTTCTTTTTTTTGTAATTTTGAGGACTTTTAAAAATATCCATATTCCATCTACTCTTCACTGAACCACCTTGATCTTCCTGTTTAAATTAATGAATTAATCCTGGTGGGTCTCTCTACTTTTCTGCCCTTGCTTTCTCTATAGTCTGCTCTCAGCACAGCAGCAAAGTGACAGATTTCATCACTCTTCTGCTCAAAGTTGTCCATTGGCACCTCATTTGAGTCATATCCTTATTAGAATGATCTGCAAGGTTATGTCTTCTGGCCTGTCTACTACTAGACCTTCACTGCTCCCTCCGTATTGCTCTGCTTTAACTCATTGGGCATCATTTCCACCCTCAAGACCTTTCTGCCACAGCTGTTTCTTCTACCTAGAAACTTTTTCTCCAGATATCTTCATGCCTCATTCCCTTACTACACTCAAACTCTTGTTCACATGTCACCCTTTCAATGAATCCTCACCTGATAACCCTATTTGAAAATCACAGTACTTCCCTCTACCCCCAGTATTCCTAACCTCATTTACCCTATTCCATGTATGGTTTTGAATCACTGTTTAATGTACTACTTAATCATTCATCACATTTATTGTTGTCTTCCTAGAATTGATGATCCACAAGGGCATGAATTTTGTACAATTTACTAATGTTTCTCTCCCAAATGCCAGTGTAGATTTTCATTTGTCTCGGATTGTTTTCTCCTCTTTAGGTTGGGGACTAGATTTTTTAAATAATAACATTATCAAAAGTTTGTTTCTGTACTGCTTTATTATTTGAGTTCATAACAACAGTCAAAGCTTATTGCCATTAATTTTTAGGAGAAGAATGAAAAAGGGAATTTTTTTTTAAAGTAGATATTTCCTAGGTGTTTATAATGAGAAATTTTAACTGTATCAAACTGAAAGCAACCTTCTGTATTCCTGCTGTAACTAATCTTCTAGTTATTATAGCCTGAAAGCCAGCTGGGTAGTGTTAGTAGTATTCAGCTTTAATTTCTTCAGACTGAAGGAATAACAAAAATGGTATTGTCAGTTGACAGTTTTTAAAGCTGGATAGTGGATAATGGTGATTATTTAAATTTCCTTTAAAGTTATAGAGCATTTAAATTATGTTTTGACATTTTTAGTATTTCAAAAGAAAATTTAAATGTTGTATAGCATTTTCACTTGTGGAGAAGTAACCTGGTTTTATAGATGTTTTCCCTTATTTTAGAAGACTATTATATTAGCCTTTTAAGTTTTTGAGGAAAAGGGAACAGTGGAGCAGTAACACCAACTTTAAGATGTCCTTGGGCAGGTGGGGATGGGAAGAATGGTAGATTGAGACAGACATTATTACCCTATATATATGTATGAAAAGAAATTTTTTAAAAATAATATCACTGACCAAAACCTTAATAAAAAAAATTTTTTAAAAAGATGTCCTTGACATATTTCAGAGCTCATTCCGATTTGACCTTTGAAACTGTGTGTGAATTTTTTTGTGTTAATGTGTAGAATGTCCTGTTATTTTTGCTATTTGCTTAAATTTTTAGATTATTTTTGTTTCTGGTAACATGCTGGCTTTTTGTAAATCAAGATCATGTATTAATTAGTGACTGGACTGGTAGCTCAATGGTAGTTTGTACTTAATGTGCAAAGTCCTGGGTTCAATCCCCATCACAAAAAAAACAAAAACAGATTATGCATTAAAATTAGCCTATAAATTATGAATTACACTTTTGTTTTGTTCTTTGTCATAGCAGCCTTACGTCAAAGCATTCGCAGAGTGTCTTTGGAAGAAGTTCTGGAATTACTAGGAACAGGGTTTCTACGTGGGAGTTCAGGATTTCTTCGAGCCAGTGGAGATATGCTGAAAGGAACCAGTTCAGTCAGTAGGGATGTTCGAGTTGGAGTTACTCAGGTTGGAATCACAAATCAGTATCTAAATGTAATCCTCACTGGTGTAATTATAATGCAAGCTTTAATATCTGACTTTGCAGAAGTGATACTATGTGAGTTCACTACTTATGCTCTCATATTCATAAATAGATGTGATAAGGCCAAAATAGTTTTTAAAAACTAAGTTACGTGTAACTTATGTACTGTAGTGATTTTAAGTTCCTAGTAAGGGAGAATTTTTGTTGCCTTTGAAACATAAAAAACACTTTTTTTCCCTAGCCCTTGTGCTTTTGTGTATCTTGTGGTTTAACATGTCTTCCATTGTGTTTTTGTGTGCTCCTAGAGTTCACCTTAAGCCCTTGGGTACATATTATTTATCATGCACAAAACATACTAGAACATTTTTAACTCCTAAATAAAGGTCACAGTATCCACTCTACTTCAGTGCTTCAATTTTGGGTCCTAAACAAAATGTTAAAAGTTAAACCCTATGGCACATGTCTTTAATCCCATCTACTCAGGTGGCAGAGGCAGGAGGATTACAAGCTTGAGGCCAGCCTTAACAATTTAGCAGGCCCCTGTCTCAAAATAAAAAGATCTGTAGATGTAGTTTGGTGGCAGAAAACCCCTGAGTTTTGTCAAAAAAAAAAAAAAAAAAAAGCTAAACCCTTAGAAAAGGAATCAGAATAAAAGCACAAAGATCTCTGCATTCTTTCCTTGAATTAACTTTTTTTTTCTAAGTACTAGTATGGTTGAAAACAAACCTGAACTTTTTAAAAATTCACATATGTCCTCATTGCTTATACCATATTTTAGACTTTGTAAAAACATGAGCTTCCCAGTGCAATTGTAAACTGTGTTTCTAAGGAACAGGTCACTTAAGGAAACTGCTTTTCTTTGTATCTCTGGAGTAAGAAACAGTTCATGAAAGTAAAAGGCATGGATTCATCACTGTAAACTTTACTCCGGTTTCTAGAACTTCCCTTTGAAGTACGGTTTTGGAGCATAGTTAATTCTTACAATGTGTTCATAGATTTGAATTTTCTTATTTAGAACGTGAAATAGCTTGAAACCTTTGTTTTGCGAAACCACAGATGGATTTTACAAATTAGCTGGCAATATTAATTCTGAAAATTTGCTGAGTCTGACTGAAGTAAAGCAGAGCAACATAAATGAAATCAAAGTTGAGACATTATGCTCTTCAGTTTTGCCTTTAAGCAAAGAAAGAGCAAAAAATAGTGGTATGCTTAAATATAAAGTGGCTGTAATGAAGCAAAAATACAGTTTGTAGGGAATAAAGAAATATTAGTAAAATTCTACATATTTTATGGAAAAGAAAATTCAGAATTGAGATTATTTAATTTTGAAGATGAAACTCCTTTCTTTTTTAGGCTTACGTGGTATTTGTTTCAACGTTAGGAGGAGCTTGGCTAGAGAAAAATTTTCCTGTCTTTCTTTCTCACCTCCTAAGCCTTGTGTCACAGTCACACCCTAAAGCTACCCAAACTCAGATTGATGCTGTCTGCTGTCGCCGGTGTGTTTCATTTATTCTTCGAGCTACAATAGGAGGCCTTCTTGGAGAAAAGGCTCAAATTGCTGCTGCAAAGGATATATGCCAGACCATCTGGAAGCTAAAGAAAGTTGTGGGTATGAATGTACTAACACAATCTTTTTTAACAGTGACAAAGGAATTGTCCCTTTGGAAAAACAAGACTGGTATAATACCATTTTAATACACATCTTGAAGGCTAATAATAATTGTTCCTTAGAATTCATGTTGTGCTTACTAGAAAAGTTAAATTATTTTTTGATGTAGTTTGTCTTAGGTCCTCTACTGTCCACTCTGCTTGAGTCTCAGTAATATTGAAATATTCCCCATGAATTTTCCCTTTCAGTGCTCCTTGCTTAAAGAGTAATAAGTGATCTTTTAATTCAAGATTGCTTAAATTAAATTAATTATATTAGTTCAGTTCACTCTTCATTGATGCAGTTCCCCATTTAAGCATTTCAGTTACTGCTTCAGAGATTTCATAATCATCAAGTGGGTGCACTGTATGAATTTTTGCCATTATACTTTATGCTCCTAATACCTACCCCCTATAATGTATTTTTATAAAATAGTGATGCATAGTTAATTCTTATGTTTCTGTCAGATGCTGTATTGAGTGATGGTAACTTGGAAACCCGAGTTGGTTCCACAGATGTAGCAGCCAGCCAGCATATGCTGGTATGTGCTTTACAAGAACTTGGAAATCTCATACACAGTCTTGGCACCACTGCTGCACCTTTGCTGCAAGATTCAAGTACAGGTATATCTGTTGTTTTTGACTCATCTGAATACCTTAAAATTACTTGTACTCATGAAAGGAAATCTCTTTATTGTAGCTTACTTGTCATAGAGTCCACTGTAGATTTATTAAAGATATTTTATGAAAAATTTATAATCAAGATTGTTTAAAATATGTAATATCCTTGAGGGTTTTGGTTTTGGTGTTATGTTGTTGTTTGTTTTTTTCTTTTGTAAATAAAGGCTGTTCCCTAAGTCTCTCCCCATCCTCTCTGGAGATATTTAGAATAACATGGAAAAACAAAGAAATAAACATGAATTTACATTTCTCATCTGCAGTGAAAATGTTAATATCTATATGGTTCATATAATTGAATTCCTCAAAAGTCTTTTCAAACTGTCTTTGTTTTCTTTCTCTCTTTGAAAAATTATTTAATTACTTTTTAGAACAGTTTTATTGAGATAAAATTCATATACCATAAAGTTCATCCTTTTAAAATATAGAATTCATTGTGGTTTTGATATATTCAGAGTTGTACAAACCCAACCACTGCTTAATTACAGAATGTTTTCATCACCCCAACAAGAAATATATTCACTATTTACTCCCATTTACCAAAATTACTTAGGACATTTCATAAAATGGAATCATACAATATGTAGTCTTTAGTGACTGGCTTCTTTTTTATAATCACTTTTTTTTAAATCTTTTTTTTGTGGTTTTGTCCTTTATGATACACATTTCCTCCTGAGAAGCTTTTTGCATTTTGTGTTTGTAAGCTGTTTAAGTGTGGCAGGTAGATTGTCATACATTTGAACCCAGAGGCATTTAAACACTGAGCCACATCCCCAGCCCTTTTCATTTATTTTGATGCAGAGCTGGCCTCAAACTTGCAGTCCTCCTGCCTCAGCCTCCCAAGATACTGGGATTACAGGTGTGAACCACTGCACCCAGCTCGTACCAGAATTTTTTTAAGTACCAGTCAACATGAAACTTACATATTTTCATGAAGGTATATCTTGAATCATAGCAAGAATAGACTTTTTTCCCACTGTCTTTGTAATAGGTTAGTAGCCCACTGAGGACCCAGTGAAACCTTGATTTTAACATTTTGTTCTCAGATAAGAGCACTGCAATGAATAGGAAATATATTATTATGTAGATAATGTGCTTAATTTCTTGTACCACATTAGTAATGTTCTCAAGGTAAAATAGGTAAAATATGGATTTACGTAGGAAATGAATTTTTTTCTTTTGTATACTGACTTAATTTAATCCAGTTTTCATCAGAAATAATTCTTGGGTTTAAAAAAATCTTTTTAATTATGCATCACTTAATTTTTTTATTCTTATTTGCCTTTTAATAAAAATAATGTATTTTATATCCAGATAGCTTTTCATTCTTTTTTTTTTTTTTTCTTCTTTGTGGTACTGAGAATTGAACCCAAGGCCTTATGCATGCTAGTCAAGCAGTTTAGCACTGAGCTACCGTCAGCCTTTTTATTTATTTATTTATTTATTTATTTATTTATTTATTTATTTATTTTATTTATTTATTTTTTTTTTTGTGGTGCTGGGGATTGAACCCAGGGTCTTGTGTATGCAAGGCAAGCACTCTACCAACTGAGCTATAGTCCCAGCCCATAGCCTTTTTATTTTTAAGTTGCCAAGACTGGCCTCAAACTTGAGATCTTCCTGACTGAGCCTGCTGAGTGACTGAGATTACAGACTTGTACTACTATGCCCAGACCATTCACTCTTTTGACTCTTTTATGACTGGGTGAATTTTATCTGTGTACCTAAGCCATAATTTGTTTGTTTTGTCTCTCTAGGCCTTCTCGACAGTGTCATTTCAGTTATTCTTCATCCTAGCATTTCTGTTCGATTGGCAGCAGCTTGGTGTTTACATTGCATTGCTGTGGCATTACCTTCCTACCTAACACCTCTCTTAGATCGTTGCGTCGAACGCCTTACTGTACTTAAGTCTTCACCTGAAGCAGTGACTGGCTTTAGTTTTGCTGTGGCAGCTCTGTTGGGAGCAGTGAAACATTGTCCTCTAGGAATTCCTCATGGAAAGGGCAAGGTAATAATTTCGTTCTCTTTATATAATGATGGTATCTCAGGTTTTTCCTAAAAACATCATGTCTTATATATTACCCAGTCAGAGCCATCCTGAACAACTTTTTGAGTAATCAGATGTCCCACTCCTTAAGTATTAAATATAACAGTAACTATAATTGTTCTGAAAAATAAAAGAATAGACTATTGCCGGTACCATTGGAAAAATGTGACTGACAGAGAGGTAATATTATTCATTTAAACTTAGTACTATAGTTATTTTCTGAATTAATACCTAATATTTTGCTAAATATGATGATTCTTTATCATCATTGCATGTATTTAAACTTATCCTCAGATATCATTAATTCAGACAAGATTCTCATCCTCCCATTATGTTTGAAATTTCTTTCTGAGTGAATGTCCTATTGTTTTGCCTAAAATGCTTTGTTTCACCTTACTTTTTTTGAGTGCCATCCATTGACTGTAGGGGCTCCATGCACTCCTAAATTAGTTGTAAGTTAGTGGGTTGTTGTAAAATGCACTAATCTTCCTCTTCAGAAAGTTTATTTGCAACTCTTAGTACCTTCTGCTTTTCCAGAGGTGATGGGTAACAGATATTTTCTCGAACATATTACATGCTCCCTATCCTGTGTACTATATAAGCATACATTATTCACAAGTAAGAAAAATCTGGGTTTTTTCTCTGTTGTTTTATAACACTGCCTTATTTCATAGACTTTTTTAGTATAACATTTTAACAAATTCCATTCTATTTGTGAAAGTTCTCTCAATATGATACTATTTGGACTGTTTTTAACCATAATATATTCCCTGTGGGAAGACTGACCAGCCACTGAGGTATCAAAATGGTAGGTAGAATTTTTAAAAGGGAGATTCCTATAATGAAATTTTTTTCTTACAATTCCTGATCAAAGAAGATAGTTTCTTAAAACTAAAAGTAAATTCAATTCTGTACAATTTTAGTTGAACTATCTTAAAATGTTGTCACATATGCTCTACAAAGCTTTGTAGGGTTGCTGTGTTGTATTTAGTATGCCAGCATTTAACCTTAAGAACTTCATTTTTTATAATTTTCTATGTGACATTGTTCTATCATGTCTAAATGGAAGCCCTTCATCACTTTCAGTTATTATAGAGTTAATTTTTCAAGAGATTATAATTATTTGCTATCATTTGTTCACTAATTTATAAACTAATTTTTTAATTATCTTCTGTACATTAACAGATTATTATGACATTAGCAGAAGATTTGCTATGTTCTGCTGCTCAAAACAGTCGCCTTTCAGCTCAGCGCACACAAGCTGGATGGTTATTGATTGCTGCTCTGATGACATTAGGTAACTGTCTTGTGGAAGGTTTACATAATTAGGACATACTTTGTGTTTTTGCATGAAAGGATTCTTACACGGGATTTGATGAGACTAGCTTTTCATATGTATCAGAATTTTTTTTTTTTAATTTTTTTTAGTTGTTGATGGACAACTTTATTTTGTTCATTTTTATTTATAAGTGGTGCTGAGAATTGAACCCAGTACCTCACACATGCTAGGCAAGTAAGTGCTCTACCACTGAGCCACAACCCTGGCCCTGTATCAGAATTTTTTTTAATAGCCACATAAATATTTTCCTCATAGTGATCACTGAAAGAAGGCAATTATGACCAGGTATCCGAGCACATGCCTGTAATCCCAGACACTTTGGACATTTAAGGCAAGAGAATCACTTGAGCCCAGGAGTTTAAGTCCAGCCTGGACTACCTTGTCTTTTTAAAAAAAGACATTTACTTTTACTTACTTTATTGCTAAAAATTTTTCCTTTTTTTTCTTTTTTTTTTTTTGCAGCATTTGGATTGAACCCAGGGGCACTCTACTGCCAAGATGCATTCCCAGCCCTTTTTATTTTTTATTTTGAGACAGGAGCTCACTGAGTTGCCCAGACTGGCTTTGAACTTTTGATTCTCTTGCTTCAGCCTCTCAGGTCACTGGGATTACGGTCACGTGCCACTACACCCAACTTCACATATCTCTCTTGAATTTCTCTTCCAGATCAGTTTATGAAGGAGGACAGACCAACTTAATCATTTTTTAGGCTTAGAATAACTTGGACATTTCCAAAAATCCTTCACATTTATCCTCAGAAAGAAAAATTTTCCTCTGTATAAGGAGAAGCAAGAAAATTTACCATAACCCATGAATCCAGTACTGTAATTATTTTTTAGATTGGTTGTACCCAATAGTTATAACATTGAAGGGGATAGACGAGGCTTATTTAAATTGTATTTATGAAAAATAAGTAATTGGGAACTGGAGTTGTGGCTCAGTGGTAGAGCACTTGCCTAGCACATGTGAGGCACTGGGTTCCTCATATGTGCTAGGCAAGAGAGAGAGAGAGAGAGAAAATAAAGAAAAAAGAAAAAGCTGCACATGCCAGAGCTTGTATTTAAAAAATAAATAAGTAATTGCTTTATTGTCATGTCTTTGTGTCCTGTACCTAAGAAATAAGTTTATCACACTTATATTTTGCTTTAAGTCTCTACTGTATGAGTTAATGCTAGGATATGAAATACAGCTGGTTGGAATTGGCCTATAAATGATTTTGACACCTGGCTGGATATGAAGTAATTTGATCTAAAGCAAGCTCAAATTAAAATAAGTAATCATAAGTGAGGAACTATTTTAAGTAATAGTAGGAAGATATTCTTGAGATGATTAAAGAAATTTTATTGGAATTAGACCAGGTTTAGTCCAAGGGCCAAATCTGACTTGACATCTGTTTTTTGTTTTTGTTTTTGTTTTTTAATATTTTTATTAGTTGTTGTTGAACCTTTATTTATTTATTTTTATGCGGTGCTGAGAATTGAACCCAGTGCCTCATATCTGCCAGACAAGTGCTCCACCACTGAACCAAAACCCCAGCCCCTTGACATCTATTTTATTTATTTTGTTACCTATTTTTATTGATTCTGTGAGCTGAGAATGGCTTTTACATTTTTTTAATGGTTGGGAAAAGTTGGAGAATATTTTGTGATATGTGAAAATTATATGAAAGCCAAATTTTAGTGCCCATAAAGTTTTATTTTAATACAGCCACACTCATAGGTTTTTATATCATCTATGACCTTTAGGTGCTCCAGTGATAAGAGTTGAGTAATTGTGAGAGTATATAACTCTCAAAGCCAAAGATGTTTACTCTCTGATCCTTTCCAGAAAATGTTTGCTGGCCCCTACCACAAATCATCATTTTACAACATGATGGGTATAATGTAGCAGTTTCATACATCTTTTTTGGTGGGTATTTCATGCCTACCATATTGATATTGGTGAATTAAAGAGGAAATAATCAACTTAATAAATGCTCTTAAACTTGATAAAAGCTCTTAAAACCAGTGTCATTCCCTTGGAGAAAGATCACAAGAGGTCCTCTTTCCTTTAAAAAAGAGATTAGTATGTCGTATCTTATTGCATATTTATAATTACTATACAGAGATTAAAATATTCTATGATTTTTAAAAATTACTTATATTTGTATATTTCAGTTCAGCGCAGTCATTTTGATTCTCATTTTGGTCAGTGAGAACCCCTTCAAGTCGACGCACATGTCCTTTTTAATTTTTTAGTTGAAGATGGACACAATATCTTTATTTTATTTATTCATTTTTATGTGGTACTGAGAATCAAACCCAGTGCTTCACACATGCTAGGCAAGTGCCCTACCACTGAGCCACAATTCCAGACCCCTCACATGTCCTTTTTACATGAATCTATTATTCTTTAATGTTTGGTTTTGACGTGGTAAGACATGCAGGGTTTAATGTGTATTTCCTGCCCCAGGCTTGCCATCAGCCATTTTTTCCAAGGGGCCTTGATTCTATTTTGTGGGAAATGAATTTTAGCTAACACTCTCTCTGAGTGCTTTATTAATTTTTCCCTCGAAGTTTTAATAGTTTCTTGTATTTCATCATTCCTTTCACAACATACAACTTTTTTCATTATTTTTAATATATTCACTACTCTAAATTAACATCAACTTAAGTATATCACATGAAATCTACTTCCAGATTATGAACTACAGCCATTTTTTAACCTTTCTTGATAAACTTCCCAGTTTACCTGATGCCATAAAAACAACTTTGATCTTGAGACAGGGTCTTGCTAAGTTAGCATGCATATATTCATAGATAGAGTTGTTCTTGGTGTGAAAAACCCTTGGTGTTTTACTTTGCAATCACTGTGAACCCTTTTTTTCTAACTTAATTCATATGTGTCTGAAATGACAGTGTCTTAGTACCTCTGTAGGAAAAAAATGCTATTAAGTTAGTGACATATCTTAAGGAGGGTACAATGGCAAATATTTATGAAACTTTTCTTACCTATAGATACTTTCAATGACTGCACACTTTTTTGGGTTTTTTTGGATTTTGTTTTTTTGTTTGTTTTTTGGTATGTGATTGAATTTTGCTTTCAGAATTTTCGGTTTCTACAATCCATTGTATATATCAGTGTGAATGTGCATGCAAATGCATTCATGCACACACATACAAATCTCTTACAGTCACTTTTCTTCACTGCTTTCTTTTATTCCAAGTCTAGTTTTTTTGTTGTTATTATTGTTTTGTTTTTTTTAAATACTACCTAAAAATAAATAAAACATAGTAAGTAGGCTGGGGATATAGCTCAGTGGTAGAGATCTACATTAGAGTATATGAAGGGTTCAGTCCCAAGCACCACAAAAAAGAAAAAAATAGTAAGCAAAGAGTATTGTATGTTTTGCTGAGGGGATTAGCATAGTGGCTTTTCCTGAAAATCAAGTCAGAAGAACAGAGAAATTCTTTTTTAATCTTCTAGATTGCATTCATTAAAAAAATAGAGAGACTTGCAATTGCTTTTTCATTTTATTAGGCTCACCTCTCCCTTTAAAAATAAGTCAAATTTAAAAAAAAATTTTTTTCCACCTTTATTTTATTTATTTATTTATGTGTGGTGCTGAGAATGAAACCCAGTGCCTCACACATGCCAAGCACGCACTCCACCACTGAGCCACAACCCCAGGCCAAGGCAAATTTTTAAAGCCAGGCGTAATGGTGTGCACCTGTAATCCCAGTGACTGCAGAGGCTTGGACTGGAGGACTGCAAGTTCAAAACCAGCCTCAGCAAGTTAGCAAGGCCCTAACTAGCTTAGCAAGACCCTGTCTCAAAAATACAAGGGAGGGTAAAGATGTAGCTGAGTGTTTAAGCACGTTGAGTTCAATTGCTGGTACCAAATAATAATATGGCAAATTTTTTTATTGATAATTACATGTCAAACTTGATATAAATACCATGAACAAAGCATTATTCCACATAAATGTTTATAAGCCTTGAAACTCTCCTGTATGGTAGATACTGTTATTATCCCCATTTCTAGGTGAGGAAGAAGGCCCTCAAAAAGTCATTAATCATCATTCAAGTTTGTGTGCACAACTAGTAAGTTTATATTAACCTAGTCAATCTCTCTCCAAACCCCAGTGCAGTTCTTAAAAGTATGATACTCTACTACAGAAGAAAGATCTATGGTCAGCAGAATGGGGAGCTAAGAAGAAAGGAGGGCTTGTTTGTAGGAGAATTTGAAGGTAGCCCCAGAATTTTAAAAACTACTTCTTGGAGGAAAAAGCTGTGGGTTTTGGGTTTTATGCCTCCTGGTTTTTTTTTTTTTTTTTTTCTTTTTTTTTTTTTAATTGATAATGTTATCATTGTACATTACCTTTTATTATTAGACTTTTGTATTCATGATACCTCAGTTCATTAATGTTGCTCTCAATTTTTTAAAAAAGATAGTTCTATTCAGTTACTTTATATCTGATTTTTTTGTCTGGAACAAGTTGTTATCAGAAGTTAACATTGGAGTCTAGGAGTGTAGTTCAGAGTGTGCATGCTTGCCAAGTGTGAAGCCCTGGGTCCAACCTCCAGCACCAAAAATTTAAGAAGTTAATATTATTCCAAAGATCAGGGATATAACATAGTTTGTCACCATGGCAATTGTACTTTCCATTTATGTGACACATTACAGTTTTTCCACATTCTTCAAAGGGAACATAAAATAATAAAAGAGCTGACAACTGAGCCCAGACTTTACCATTTGTTCTTTGTTTTTCCTGTCTGTACACCTTCTGATAGTAATTTATTCAATAGTAAATTCATGTGGAATCAGAAGAAAGAAAAAAGACAAAGTATTGCAGTAATGAATTAAAGTGTATTTTATTTTAGGAGGGAAGTTCCTGCTTAATAATAGAGTTTTAAAAAGCAGCCTTCTTTTATAAGTGACGAATTGAATAAATTGCAGGTCCTGCTGTTGTCAGTCATCACCTTGCTCGAGTTCTGCTGTTGTGGAGATGTGTCTTTCCAGCATCTCCTAAAGATCTAGAAACAGAAAAGAGCCGAGGAGATTCATTTACTTGGCAGGTAACCCTGGAAGGACGTGCTGGTGCACTGAGGGGTAGGTTGAGTTTAGTGTTTTCTACCCCTTTAACTTTACTGCACCCTTTGTCTTTGCAGATACTGTATGTTTCATTTAATGTAAGAGGATGGGGGCCAGGGGTCCCCCCTCTAACGATTTTTATAACTGAATATAATTGGTTATTTGGTAATCATAACTGAAGAATGAAGCAATAAACCAAGTTTGAGAGTTGTAAATTCTTAGGCTAATGCATATTTTGTTAGATGCAGGCTAGTTGAAAATTGTCAAAATTACTTTCTCTTAAACAGATAGTTATTCCATTTTTCAGAAGTATTAGAGTTTGATTTAATTAGCAATGATAAAGCATGGTTTCCATTAAGTCTGTACACATGAAAGTTGTACCCTTTGATAATATATAGACATTGTTGAAAATAATATTCCACAGTGAAAATTTGAACCTAAGGGAGGGTAGATTCCCTGGAAAGATTGGGAAGCAATCTGATGTTATTTTATTCTTAAAAAATAAAAACCAACTTTGAATTCAATCTTGAAACTCTGTCTGACTTTAAAATACTTATTCCTCAGAGGAAGTAACTCCCAATAAAAGTTCTTTGTTTTAGATAACATCTGTAAAAATCATAATATGATGACTTTAGTCAACATGATTCTACAGAAGTAGTCTAAAACTGGTCTACTTGAAAGTCTAAGCTAATTTCTTTTTTACTCCTAAGCTCTAGGGCTAAGTAAAACCCCAGGACAGTAACATTTTAATTTATTATTGATCTCTCCTAGTAATTCTAGTAAGGTTTTTATTATTATTATCATTATTATTATTATTATTTAATGTGATTTTAAATGCTAGATTTCTTTTCATATTAGAATTTCAATAGTATTTTTGCTTTTGGTGCATTTCTTTATAAAAATGCTAACACTGTACCATAATCAAGTATTCTTTTCATAGCACTTATGCTGTGCTGAATAAGTCTGTTCTCTTTTTCAGCTATCAAGAGCTTTGTTTCCTACTGTGGTGATCTCCTTACCGAAGAAGTAATTCAGTGTCTTCTTCCACCACTTCCTTGTGCTGTGGATTTGCTAACTCAGTAAGGATCAGCTGTTTAGATTGATAAACTTTTTCAACAGCAATTAGTTACCTTCTGATTATATAATATTCCTTAAGTATATTACTAAGGCAAGTTCCTGTGGTTGGTGAGTGGTTTTCCTTTTGCAGAGAAAGGCAATCATTTACTTATGAGACTTTTTTTTGGGCTAGGATCTTGAAAGAAAAATACATATTAAAAGGGAAGGAAAATTACATGGTAAATAATGTACCTTTCAAACATGCACAGAGCAGGGGCAACAAACATTTCCTGTGAAGGGCCAAACAGTTAATATTTTAGGCTTTGTCAACTGTGATGTCTATGTTGTAGTTGTTCAACTCTGTAACTGTAGCTCAAAAGTACTCATAGAAAATACACAAATTAATGAATGTGGTTGTGTTCCTATACAAGTTTATTTACAAAAATAGGAGGTAGACTGTATTTAGATGTCACTGAACTAGAGCATTAATAACTCTAGAGCATAAGAGGCATGACTTTAACCTAATTTTCTTTTAGGTTTTTTATCCTTTTTTATTAATTTGTAAGAATTTTTTCACATTTTCAATACTGTTCTTTTGCTGTCCATTAAAATATTAAAATAATCTTCTATGTTTTTGATTAATAGGCATTCTTAATTTAAATGTCATTTTATCATCTTTTACTTTTTTGGTTAATACTGTCTTTTGTTTTAAAAGTCTTCCTTCCTGCAAAATTTTTGGTTCTTGTCTTTTGTATATTCCTTTTTTCACTACTGGGAACTTAACTCTGAGGCTCAACCACACCACATCCCCAGAGCTTTATATTTTTTTTATTTTGAGACAGGGTCTTGCTAAGTTGCTTAGGGCCTAAGTTGCTGAGGCTGGCTTTGAACTTGGAATCCTACCTCAGCCTCTGGAATTGCTGGGATTACAATACAGGCATGCACCTGTACTGCCTGGCACAAAGTTTATTTTCTTTTATTTGTCTCTGAAATGTTTCAAGTTTTGTCTTTAATCCATCTGGAATTTTTCTGTTTGGATGGTTAGGCCAGGCACAGTGGCACACACCTGTAACCAGCAATTCCAGCAGCTGAGACAGGATTGCAAGTTTGAGGCCATCTTTAGTCACTTAGTAAGACCCTCTCTCAAAATAAAAAATAAAAAGGAATGAGGATATAACTCAGTGGTAAAATGCCTCTGGGTTTAGATCCCCAGCACCAAAAGAAAAAAGAGAGATCCATATTAGTCCATTAGTGCTGCTACAACAAAATATCTCAGGCTGGGTAATTTATAATGAACAGAAATTTATTTCTCATAGTTCTGTAGGCTAGGAATCCAAGATCAAGGCACTAGCAGGTTTGATGTCTAATGAGAGCCAGGTCTTTGCTTCCAAGGTGGCACTCTGTTACTACATCCTCTGAAGAGAATGAATGCTGTGCCCTCCTATGGCAGAAGGGATGAAAGAGCAAAAAGGAGCTAAGCTCCCTCTGTTAGGCCCTTTTGTAAAGGCATTCATGTACTTGTTGGATTTTAAATAAGTATGCGTGTGGTATGTATGTTTATTCCTGCTGTATAAAAATGTAATCGATGCAACAACCTTGCTAACCTCTCCTGTATTAAAAATTAATTTGCAGGGGCTAGGATTGTGGCTCAGTGGAGAACGCTTGCCTAGCAGGTGTGAGGCACTGGGTTCTATCCCCAGCACCACATATAAAAAGTAAATAAAATTAACGTCCATCAACAATTAAAAAATATTTTTTAAAAAATTAATTTGTAGAATGTTCTGGAGTTCAAGGACAACCTAAGCAACATAGTGAGACCTTGTCTTCAGGAAAAAAAAAAAGAAGAAAGAAAAGAAAACCTGAATAGAAGTGGTTAAAGGGATTGGTTCTTGTCGGGTGTGGTAGCCCATGCCTGTAATCCCAGCAGTTCAGGAGGCTGAGGCAGGAGAGTTGCAAGTTCAAAGCCAGTGTTAGCAACTTGACAAGGCCCTGAGCAACGTAGTAAAATCCTGTCTCAAAAAATAAAAAGGGCTAGGGATGAGGCTAAGTGCCTCTGGGTTCAATACCCAGTATCAAAAAAAAAAAAAAGGAATGCTTCTTTATATTTCACTAATAAGAATGGTGTTTGTGGGCTGGGGAGATAGCTCAGTTGGTAGAGTGCTTGCCTTGCAAGCACAAGGCCCTGGGTTCAATCCCCAGCACTGCAAAAAAAAAAAAAAAAAAAAAAAGAATGGTGTTTGCTCTAGATTTTTAGTAGATACTTTTAAAAAATCTTTTTAGTGCATTATAATTATATATAATAGTGGAGTTTAATACATACTCTTTACCAGGTTAAGAGAGTAATCAACCTGGTTAAGGTTAAGAACTAAGTTGGCCATGTTTTTTCTTTTGGTTGTATTTTTTTTTTTATCATGAATAGATTTTGATTTTATGAAATGGTTTAATCCAATAAAGTTTAATGTAGGAAATTTTATTTACTAATTTTCTAATTAGTTTTAGTCCTTGAGTAAACTGAGCCTGGAATATTCTTTTTCATAAGCTTATGGACTAGTTTTGCCTATGGGTTTATATTTATCAGTGAAGCTGTCCTATAATTTTCTTTTTTGCACTGTCTTCCTCAACTTTTTAATCAGTATCATTAGCCCCATAGAATAAGGTGGGCAAATATTTCATCAAGTTCTGTGGGAGAGTTTTTATAAAATTGGGGTGATCTGTCACATGAGATTTTATAATCAACTATCTATAAAACATTCAAGACTTGGTATTTGGGGGGGGTGTTAAAGTATAACTTTGCTTATGTTAAAAATTTGTTTTCTTTATTATTATTATTTATAATCTCTTTTTTGCTTTCTCGATATTTTTTTTTTAATCTTTTTTTTTTTTTTTTTTTTTTGGTACTAGGAATTGAACTCAGGCACTTGACCATAGAGCCACATCTCCAGCCCTATTTTGTATTTTGTTTAGAGACAGGTTCTCACTGAGTTGCTTAGCGCCTCACTTTTGCTGAGTCTGGCTTTGAACTCATAATCTCCTGCCTCATCCTCCTGAGCCCCTGGGATTACAGGCATGCTCTTTTTTAAAATCTTAAGTTAAGCACCAAGGTCATTTAATTTCTCTTCATTCTCTTCTAATATAAGCTCAGACAATATATTTTCCTCTGAGACCTCAGTTAATATTGATATGTATTATTTCTATTAATGTTGATATGTATTTTTTCTATTATTTCAATTTCAAGTATTTTAATTTCTTTTATAATATCTTTGAGTTGTTTAGCAGTATGTTCTTAAATGTCTCAGTGTATGGAATGATCTTTAACTTGATTTAGTTACTGATATTTAGTCATTGTAATCAATCATTTTTAATGCATTATAGTTAGTGAATATGATCTGTATATTACCTGCTATATTTTTTGAGACTTTCTTTGTGACAAATGTTTTTTAAAGTTCCATTTTGCTATTTTCAATAATTTTTTATTTGCTTTAACTTATCAGTAATTGACAGTTATGTATTTTTAAAAACCACCCCTGTTATGCTGAATATATCACTTTCTAACTGTATTTCTAGTTTTACTTTTTCATATGTTGAAATTATGTAATCAGGTACATTATAGTTTAGAATTGTTTTTCTGATGAATTTTTGTCATTACACACTAACTCTGTCCTTAAAACTTTTTTATTATAATCTAATTTTTATGATTATTATATGTGTGTTATGTTTTTCTCATGACACCATGTTTTTAGATATGTCTCATAAGTTGCATATAGTTGGATTTTTTTTTTTTTTTTTTTAATTGAAACTGGGCATGATAGTGCACACCTATAATCCTAGTTACTTGGTATACTCAGGCAGGATGATCAGAAGTTTGAGGCCAGCCTGGGCAACTTAGTGAGACACTGTTCTCAAAATAAAAAATAAAAAATAACTAGGTATGTAGCTCAATGGAAGAGTGCTTTCCTAGCATGAATGAGTTCAATCCTCAGAACCTACCACCAAAAAAAAAGTCTCTGCTTTAAACTGGCAATTTGTGGGTTTCTTTATCCTACTTGATACCTTTTGTTTTGGGTTCATGCATTAAAAGATTTTAGGAAAATTGGCTCTTATCTCTTCAAACATTGCTTGCTCTCTTAAAACTTTTCTGCGGGGCTCTAAGGTTTTTTGTTTGTTTGTTTGTTTGTTTTTTGGTACTGGAGATTGACTCAGGGCACTTGACCACTGAGCCACATCGTCAGCCCTATTTCGTATTTTATTTAGAGACAGGGTCTCACTGAGTTGCTTAGTACCTTGCTTTTACTGAGGCTGGCTTTGAACTCAAAATTCTCCTGCCTCAGTTGTCATTGTTTTATGGGTTTTTTTTGTTTGCTTATTTGTTTTGATTTGGTTTAGTTTGCGTTTTTTGTTGTTCCTGTTTTGCAATATTGGGAATTGAACCCAGGGGTACTCTATCACTGAACCTTTTTTCACTTTATTTTAAAACAGCTTCACTAAATTGCTGAGGCATGCCTTGAATTTGTGATCCTTGGACTTCAACCTCCCAAGCCGCTGGGACTGTAGGCTTGTGCCACTACACCCTACCCTAATCAAATGTTTGATGTTTTCATTTTATCTTCCGTATATCTTAGTCTTTCTAATATTTCAATAACCTTTTCTGTCCACTGCACTCCAGATAATTTCTTTAGCTCTGTTCTCTGCTTTACTAATTCTCTCTTCAGCTGGATTTAATGTGCTATGCCTGTACTAGGATCTGGGACGATCTTCCAGGAGCCCCAGTTTATTATCCCTCTTTACCATGGGTGCAAGCTTACTTTCATTTCAGATCATTGTGTTGGTATTGGTATTTCTCTTCCCACTCTTTTCAGCTCATATTTTGATTCTTGCTTTTTTTAATGTTCATTTGTCTTTATTGGGTAGAGAGTGGTTCACCTCGGAAAAATTCCTTTCTGTAAGCCTAACCATACAAATTATCTTTTATCCGAGATAAAAGACACACTTCTGTCTATACTTACTCACACTTCCTTATGTATATTTGTACAGACTGTTATCTGCCTTCCTAATGTTAAGAGAAACCAATAAAAGCACTTCTCTAGCTGAATGTGGTATTGCAAGCCTGTGATCCCAACAACTCAGTAGACTGAGGCAGAAGGATCACAAGTTCAAAGCCATTCTCAGCAGTGTAGCAAGGCCCTATGTAACTTAGCAAGACCCTATCTCAAAATTTAAAAAATTAGAAGAATTGGGGATATGACTCAGTGGCTAAGCACACCTGGGTTCATTCCCTAGTACCAAAAAAAAAAAAAAAAAAAAAAAAAAACCACACAGACTCCTGTGAACTAAATTTTATAGTTTCTAAATTAAATGAATGTTACAAGATTTTTTAAATTAATTTTTTAAGCACTTCTGGAACTGAGCATGCATGCAGCTCAGTGGTTGAGTGCCTATTGAGCATGTGCAAAGCCCTAGTACTGCAAAAATGAAAAAAAGAGCCAGGCACATTGTCACATGCCTGTAATCTCAGCAAATTGGGAGGCTCAGGTAGAAGGATTGCAAATTCAAGGCCAATCTCTGCAATTTAGCAAGACCCTTTCTCAAAATAAAAAGGACTAAGGATATAGGTCACTGTAGAGTGCCCCTAGGTTTAATCCCTACTATCAAAAATTTAAAATAAAACTGGTGAGCTGGGCTTGGTGGCAAACACATCTGTGGACCTAGCTGCTTGGGAGTCTGAAGCAGGAGGATCACTGGAGCCTAGGAATTAAGGTCAACCTAGGCAACGTATTAAGACCCTGACTCTTAAAAAAATGAAAAGGTTGAAATAGTTTTCATACGTTAGCTATAATGTTCTGATCTGGCTTTAGAGACACACAAGAATACTGTGGATTTATTCTAATTTCCACAACTACAAAGTTCTACCAAGTTTCATACCTTTTGCACAGTGTTTACCAAACTGAAAAATATTTTAAAAAGAAGCATGGGGGCTAGTGTTGTGGCTAAGTGGTAGAGCACTTGCCTAGCATGTGTGAGGCACTGGGTTCGATTCTCAGCACCGCATATAAATAAGTAAATAAAAGTTCATCAATAACTAGTAAAAATATATAAAAAAAAAAAAAAGAAGAAGAAGAAGCATGGAGCTGAATCTGGTGGCTCACTTCTATAATCCCAGTGACTTGGGAGGCTAAGGCAGGAGGATTGTAAATTCAAGGCCAGCCTTAGCCTTAGGGCAACTTAGCAAGATCTTGTCTCAAAATAAAAATTAAAAAATAAAAAAAGAACTGGGAATGTTGCTCAGAGGAAGAGCACTTGCTCAGTATATGTGAGGCCATGGGTTCACTCTCCAGTAGTGCAAAAAAATAAATAAACATATAAAAAATTTAAAACATGACATGGGAGCTGGGGTTGTAGCTCAGTGGCCGAGTGCTTGCCTAGCGTGTGTGAGGCACTGGGTTTGATCCTTAGCACCACATAAAAATAAAACAAGTACAATAAAGACATGCTGTCCATCTACGACTACCAATAAAATTTTTTAAAAATTACACAATCTGGGGCTGGAGAGACAACTCAGATGGTAAAGTGCTTGCATTGCAAGCACAAGTCCCTGGGTTCGATCCCCAGCACCGAAAAAAAAAAAAAAAAAAAAAAACTATTACATAGGCTTTAGGCAAGCATGAGAGTATTGGTATCTAGGAAGTAATTTTTAAAAATATGAAACAAATGATTAGATAACTATATTCTTCTACAAAGGAGAAATGGCAAACGGAAGTTTTCTAGAAAATTCAAATAAGTGAACATCACCAGAATTTTTTAAGAGAATGTAGACACCTTATGCTGTGAGAGTTTGACAGATATAGTCCACGGTTACAATAAAAGCAGTTCCATCAATTTTTTGTACTGCTAAAAGAGTGCAAAACCATACTCTAGTTGATAACCTGGTACTTGCAAAGAATAGTAGTCCTTCAATAAGCGCTTGCTAAATGGTAAAATGATGTCTTAACACCAGTAGTAAAGGTGAACAGAAGATAAAGAAGAGTACATGTAAGCAAAAAAGTAGAAAGAAAAGTTTGTGAATGAAACTTCTAGGAATACTAGCTCAACTTATATTTTATTAAAAGAAAATTTGTTTCATGATTTTGTGGGTTTTGGTGATTCATTCTCATTTGGTGATCTTATTTTCAGATGAAGTTTCTAACAGATGCTTGAGTTTTCTCTAGCAACTTGTATCTCCTATTTGTATGTATCTTTGGATGATTACTTTTTTGCCTAATAGACTTGTTTTTGATAACTACCAAGTCTTAAATTTTGAAATTTTATAATAAGAATTTCAGTTTCCAGATCTAATACTTGTAGCCTTGGAAATCAAAACTGACTGTATAGTTTGGTTTTGTGAAGTATGATAGAAAAGTTAGCAGAATGATTTCCACACATGATACTTCAAGCCTTATTAAAAAACCATAAAGCAGCACTAATATTCATCAGTACATTTAGCTAATTTATGTTTATATCTCAGCCTGTTCAGTACTTGTGCATTGTCCCCTAATCTACACACTTAAGATAATATGTTTTCTTTTATTTTAAGGCTTTCCTCAATACTAAAAACATATGGAAATCCTCTGAAAACGCCATCAGTAGTTTATAGACAAAGACTTTATGAACTGTTGATTTTGTTACCTCCTGAAACCTATGAAGGTATGTCCTTTAGACCAAAATTTTATTGTTTGTGCCTGGAAAGTAATAATTGCTCATTATAAATGAATTATAATGGCAACTATTTAGTGCCTTGTTTTTAGAAGTTTTAGTCTAATCCTAATCCATGTGTTTGCCATTTTATAGTAAATAAAATATATTATTTAGAAAACCTAATTATTTTTTCATTTATTATTTTTGTTGGTACATTATGATTATACATAATGGTAGGATTCACTGTGCCATATTCGTATATGCACATGACTTAATCGGTCTCATTCCCAGGTGCCTTCCTTTCCCTCCTCTTCTCCCTCTCCCATTCATTGCTTTAATCTACTGATCTCCCTTCTATTGTTATTTCAACTTGTGCAGTGCGTATGTGTGATTTATTGTGGTTTATTTGTACATCACACAGCATTGTTTGGTAGACTTTGTTTCCCAGTACTTCCCTGTTTCTTCCCCTACTCACTCCCAGTCCCCTTTCTCTACTAAGGGGACTAAGAAGAATCAAGATTAAAATGTTGTTTTGCATAATGTGTCCTGCCTCTTTACTTAAAAGTAACCTTCTGTAGACCTAATGAACAACCACAGCTTAGTGGTAGGTTGATCTTATTCTCTGCTATATCTGATTATAAGAGTGACCTGTTACATATCTAATAAAAGCTGAGGGATGATGTCTAACAGATACCTGTTAGGTTGTGAAAAGCAATTCCCCTTGGATTTTTAATATAGTACTTTGAGATTTATTTATTTTCAAGTTACATTTGAAAAATAGACTCCCCCCCCCCCAAGTCTTCATTAAACATTTAAGAATACAAGAATATCAGCTCAAAATCTATAGTATATCTTCTAATGAATGGTAGTGTAAATCTACCCTTAAAGACTAGAATTAGGGAAATCAAAAAGAAGTTTTGTACTTTATTTTACTTATATTTTCTCAGAATTTGAGTTTGGGAATGCAATCAGGAATCCTAAAGAAATAATGAGCATATACTTATATATATTTTAAATTAGATCCAGAGTGTTCATTGACAGGTAAAGTCAAGACTTACTGTGAGCTGGGCATAGTGGCACACGCCCGTAATATCAGCAGGTCAGGAGACTGAGGGCAGGAGGAGTGCAAGCTCTAAGCCAGCCTCAGCAACTTAGCAAGACCCTGTCTCAAAAAAATAAAAAAATTTTTAAAAAGGTGGAAGGTATGTTGCTCAGTGGTTAAGCACCCCTGGGTTTAATCTGCAGTACTGGGGATGGAAAAAAAGACTTATTATGAATTTAAGAAATAATGAGTGTACACGTATATTTTAAATCAGGTTCAGAGTGTTAATAGGTAAAGTCAAGACTTACTACTACTTTTTATGTATCTACATGAATTAAAATATAATTCATAGAAAATGATAATATGGACATATTTATGTTTTTATGTTTCAAGCAAAAATAACTTGCCATTTTTTCCATCTTTATAATCATAGCAATAGAAGTAGTAAGGTCACTCTATCCCTTAGGACTATTGAATTTAAGAAAAAAATTTCACTTTATTTTCTATTTTCTTTTTTTGTGTAGTACAAGGATCAAACTTGGGGCCTCACTTGTGCTAGGCAAATGCTCAGTGAGCTATATCCTCAGCCCTATTTTCTATTTAATAGATTTGTGTACTGTGTATGAAGTACAAGAGTCATAAGTGCACTATTAAAATATCCATTGAAATTTTAAATAATATACTTTACATAGTATAGTACAACCTATAGTAACTTCTAAATCTTTAACACAAAGGAAATAGTAGTCTTTAAATGTATTCACCTAATTAATTTGAAAAATAAGACTGAGTAACAAAACAAGTTTAAGGTTCTGATCAATCTTAAGTTCCGATCTTATCAGTTGCTGTAAAAGATGTCTAAAAATCATCTTACGATACATAAAAATTGCTTTTGTTACATGAAAAGTATTTTAAGAAATTGAAATAATTTCTTCATGGTTATCCAGCAGATACTTATTAAGAATGACAGTTTTCTGTAGGTTGTGGAATGAAAATTGAGTTCTTAGTTTTAATACTCTGTTTCTCATCTATAAGATGGCAGTACTAACCTGACTGTAGAGGTTTATTATGAGGATGATTTGCAAAGCTTTTAGAACATTTCCTGGCACATGGATTAACCATTTTGCCTTATCATCCCAGAGTTGAACACTTAAATTGAGCAATAGATATACCACGGATAGTAACTGAAATAATTAATTTCATGAAATTAATTGAAAATTTCAGCCTTGAGTCTTTAATAAATATTCACTGCTATTACTAATACTGGTGATATAGAAAAAAAATGCCAGGCATGGTGTCTCATGCCTATAGTCCCATGTACTCTGAGTCAGGAGAATGAATTAGGCCCAGGAATTTGAGGCCAGCCTGAGCAATATAGTAAGACCCTTTCTCTGGGAAAAAAGAAAAAAAAAGAAATTAAACAGACCCACACTTCCTGGTTTATCCTGTCACCTCCATTAGGTAGACATCACCTCCAGCCCTCATTTCATCCTTATGTTATTGCTCAATTGGAAAAGTGAATATTTTTCTAAGGCAGTTTTTATTCATTCCTGCAATACGTAAGTTACAAACTGGCACAAAAAAAAATTTTAAGTTCTATGTAGATAAAATACTCTATTAATAATCCATCGGAAATTAGGACAAAACATCTTCGAGATGATAATTTAGGCCAATATGATAAATAAACCACTTTTTCAAAATATAAATATAGAGAGACAAACATAAGCTGTCTCATGTGTTAAAGTTCACAAGATGCTGCCTATGAACTAGCCTGCCCCCCCCCCAAATAATGAACAATAGCAAACTACCTCTAGATCCAAGTACGAATTCTCTCTTTTCCTCTCTCCCTCCGCCTCTCCCTCTTCTCTCTCCGTAACCCCTACTTTTTCTAGCATACAGACACACACACACACACAAAGGCAAATAATAGAGGAATAAATTAAACTGCACCAGAAAGCTATAATCATCAAAATCCAGACTAGAAAGTTCTACAGATCAGATAACCTTGTTTCTTCAAATGAATTACAGTAAGGAGAAGAAAAGCAGAATGAGAATATTGGATTGTTAGAGATTTAAGATATATCAACTAGCTGCAATGTGTAGACCTTACTTAAATCTACATTCAAACATAGAAGCAAACAAGAACAGGCATTTATGAGACTGTTGGAAATTAGAACAATGACTGGATATTTGATTTCTAGTAGTTTTTTTAAACATGAGATATTGATAGTGAGATAGGTTTCAAATAAAATGTCCTTTAATGGTGAAACATTTATGGATGAAGTGATATGCTATCTAGGGTTGCTTCTAAATAATATGAAGGTGAAGTGGTACATACCTGTAATTACACAGCAGCTTAGGAAACTGAGACAGTAGGATGAGAAGTTCATAGACAGCCTCAGCAATTTAGGAAGGCCTTATTCAACTTAGTAAGACTCTTTCTCAAAACAAAAAATAAAAAGGGCTGGCCCATCCCCAGCACCAATAAATACATACATACATAAATATGAAGTTGCAATAGTGAGTAGGGATATAAGTGAAACAGGATCATTCCAGCTGTGTGGAGGATAGGGGTCATGATACTAATGTCTGATTTTAATAGATTTGAAGTTTTCCACAACAAAAATACATCTAAATACAAGTATTTTCAGGCCCTGCTTCTTTTTTTTTTTCTATTGAAAAGTTTATTTAACAAAAAGTTTAATATGAAAATGTACATGACCTGATTTTTATGTCATAGTTAAACAGGCCCTTTGGAGAGGGGACATGGATTTTTCTGCTGAACAACCATTATTTATACTCATTCAGAGGCTTCTAACATGATGATGCTATTTCCTCATATTACCACCATTCCAAAATTATTCTGTTACCCACTGGTTTCCATCTCCACACATTAATCTGTTACAAGATTCATGAAGGGGTCATATCCCCATAATATTCCTTGGACATGTCTGCCACCATTTAATTTCAATAATTTCTTGTCCATAAATTTTTTCAGCTCAGGAGGGTGAGCTTTGCTCATGTTGTCTACTCTGAAGGCTCAGAGATGCTTTCCAGGCTATTCTTCTTCAAATTTAGTGTAATTCTTTTAAAAAAATCTTTAAAAAGGATCTTGCTATGTTGCCTAGCCTGGCCTCAAATTCCTGGGCTCAAATGATTCTGCCTCAGCTTCAGCAATAGTTGGGACTATTAGGCACACACCACTATGCCTGGCTCAATCTGTTTTGTTTAAACAGGAAAAGGAAAACACACACACACACATACACACACATGCACACAAAAGTTATTGCATGCCTAAGGCATAAGAATATTAGATGCCTAAATTTATTTTTATACTTATGGTTTTTTTTTTAATTATCATAGTATTCACTCAGCATTACAAGGCGTATACTTTGCCTTGTGAGCACCAACACATTCATTTGTAGGGCAGTTTTCAAGGACAAGAGGTATAATATTTGGCTATAATATAATAAAATTGGGCTTGTTTAATCCTATAATCTAACCAGTTAATTGCTAGTTCTTATTGCTCATGCTTTTTCCCTGTGATTCAACAGGACACCTCTGCACAATCCTTAAAGAACTGGCTGCTGACCTTACTACCCCTGATATCCAGGTGGCAGCATCTACATTTTTACTTCCACCTCTTTGTCATCAGGATGATCTTTTGATATTAAGTCCTTTGCTACAAGAGACTGACCATAAATTTATTGAAGAACAGGTATGGTCATTTTTTAATTACATTTGAATAGATTCAACTGGTGAACAGTGATATTTTTTAAAATCCTTATTTTTTTTATCCTCATTTTAGCTCCTGCTTGGTAATGGAGTTGCCTGTGGAAGTCTTGAATATGACCCTTATTCTATTTATGAGAAAGATGTACAGGGAGATTCTGTGCCTAAGCCCCTGCCTCCTACATTATCAGTTATTAGCTCTGCAGCAAAGCTCTTTGGGGTTGTCTGTGCTCATGTGGGAGAAGCTCAAAGGTAAATCTCTTCTCTTATCCTAACATAATATATAACTGGTTCAGTGAATGCATAGTAGAGAACTGATGGGTAAGAAAAATGTAAGAAGATCTTATTAACATACCAGATTTTTCATAAATGACAAGTGAAGGTGAGATAAAGGTTCTTGTTTATTTATTTGGCTAATACTAACTAAGGAATTAATAAGTACCAAACACTAGGTATTATTGTGGATATAGTACTTGGCCCACAGCTTATAATGTGGCTGAAAATATACATGAAAAAAGTCATTAGTGACAAAAGAATATTGATTTATGAGAAATTGCTACTTTTTTTTTTTTTTTTTTTTTTTTTTTGCTTAGACTAAGGTCTTATAGGCTTTCATACTTTTGAAATATTATAGAACCGTTATAGGCTTTCATACTTTTGAAATATTATAGAACCGTTATATAGATTCAGGGATTAGTCTTCATTTGGGTAGGTTTCAAAATGTTGATTTTGCCAGTTCACATAAAATGAACTTCAGACCACAAAAGAAAGTAACTCTGAGGTGATGAATGTATTAATTATCTTGCTTGTAGTAATCAGTTCACAGTGTATAAATATATCAAAACATCATGTTGTATATCTTAAATATACACAATTTTTATTTGGCAGTTTTATCCCAATAAAAATAGGAAAAAAAGGAGCCAGGGTTGTGCCTCACTCTTACCTAGCACTGGGTTCGATTCTCAGCACTGCAAATAAATAAATAAATAAATGTCCATCAACAACCAAAAAAAATATTTAAAAAAATAGGAAAAAAATTAAGAGCATTAAAGCAAACTACTTATATTCTTATGAAAAAAATAAATACAGGGTTTCTCCCCACCAAAAGAACTTAGGTTTTTGAAAGTCCAAAGACTAATAGTGTGATCTATCTGTAAAAAATGATAATTTTGGGGGATTTTTTTTTTGACACAATACCTTTATTTATATTTTTATATAGTGCTAAGGTTCAAACCCAGTGCCTCACACATGCTAGCACTTTACCACTGAGCTACAACTATCAAAAATGATAGTTTCCTAATTGTTATCTGGGCATATTTCTTTCTCAGGATCAAAATCTACTATCCAGGAAATTTTGTTTTTATCTGAGAAACTGAACAGGAAGTGAATCCCTTATTACTTAACCATAAGCTATTCTGGTTAAATATTTGTAAATTATTACAGTACTCATTATTTGTTCATTCTCTCTTCCTCCCTTTGTCTCATTCTAGACCCACAACAATACATCAATACATTTGGCTAGATCATACCCTTTTTTTTTTGGTACTGGGGATGAAACCCAGGGCCTCATGCATGCTGTGCAAGCACTCTACTATTAAGCTGTGTTGCCAACCCTAGGTCATGCCTTTTAATATATTATTTTTGTCTTGTTATATCTCCCATAAGATACCAATATTAGTTGTAGATGGATACAATACCTTTATTTTATTTATTTATTTTTATGTAGTACTGAGGATTGAACCTACGGCCTCACACATGCCAGGCAAGTGCTCTACCACTGAGCTACAACCTGAGCCCTCTCATCAACTACATATTTTTTAAAATATTTTTTAGATGTTGATAGACCTTTAGTTTATTCATTTATTTTTTTTTTTTATTCATTTATTTTTATGTAGTACTGAGGCTCAAGCTCAATGTTTCACACATGCTAGGCAAGCGCTATCCCACTGAGCTACAACCCCAGCCCCATCAACTACATATTTTTAAAACAAGTTCTGGGATAGTTTATAAGTGAATAAAAGACGAGAAAAGTATTCAAAGATTTATTTGTAGGGTGAAATTTGAATTAGTCTCTGCTATTTTGTAAAGCATAAAACTATTTTAAAATAATTAAATTGGAGTAATAGCAATAACTACTGTGATGGAAGAGAAATGACCTTTTGGTCCTAGGATTTATTTATTTTTAATAATTTTTTTGTACTACTGGAGATGGAACCCAGGAGTACACTACCACTGAGCTACATCCCCAGCCCTATTTATTTATGTGTGTGTGTGTGTGTGTGTTTGTGTGTTTTAGTGGTTGGTAGACACAGTACCCTTTATTTTATTTATTTTTATGTGGTGCTGAGGATTGAACCTAGGGCCTCACTCATGCTAGGTGAGCACTTTACCCCTGAGCCACAACCCCAGCCCCTGGGCATAGGATTTAAATTAAGCATGTTCATAAATAATTCCACTATTTTTTACATGCCTGACGTAAAAAGCACAAAAGAAAAGAATGTACTACTCTTTTAAAAAATAGTGATTTTTCTGGCTGGGCACTGTGTGGCACATTCCTATGATACCAGTGACTCTGGATGCAGAGGCAGGAAGATCAAAAATGTGAGGCCAGCCTGGGCAATAAAGAAAAAAAAAAAATGCTGGGGATATAGCACAATGGTAGAGCACTCCAGGATTTAATCCGTAGTACCCAACCACCGCCCCCTGCCAAAAAAGAAAAGTGATTTTCTTGTTCTCCTAGAGGAGTATTTTCATTTCAGATTTATTACCCATTTGTAGTTTCAGGTTTTTGTTTGTTTTTTGTTTTTTGTGCATGCTTGGCAAGCGCTCTACCAACTGAGATACATCCCCAACCCCTGCTTTCTTAATTATGTTGTTTAAGTTTAATGAATTTAAAATATGCTCATAGTTTCCCCCCAGCTAGATTATAATAATGCATATTCTAGGGAGGGGAGAGTTTGTTCGGTCCTGGGGATTGAACCCAGGAATGCTGGGCTACATCCCTGGCCCTTTTTATGTTTTATTTTGAGAGAGTTTCACCAAATTGTGTAGGGCCTCACTCTGTTGCTGAGACTAGCCTTGAATTTGCTGCCTCAGCCTCCCAAATTGCTGGGATTACAAGTGTGCGCCACCACGCCCAGAGTTAGATTTTGTTTTAATAAAAATCTTGAGACATGTTAAAAGCAAAACCTGTCTTTCTGTTTGGATTCTAACTAAACAAAAATAGTAGTCAATATTTAGGAGAATGTTTAAAGGAAATAAATGGTCTGGCAGGATCAAAAGTAGGTCATAGCAATTATCAACATCCACCAGTGGGTGTCATTAGAGAGCCCAAGGAGAGAAACTATATGACTAGGAAAGTTAGGTTTCTAATTTCCTGTTTTCCCTGATATTTGAGCAGGCTGTTTTTCTTTGGACTTTGGAAGTAAAGGGTTTTTTTGAGAAATTATAGTATCTTTTAAGCTAACTGATTCTTTTCTGACTGTAGAATTCTAAAAATAAGAAAATGTGATATTGCATTGCTAATATTAAAGACAATATGAATATCCTAATATTAATACTAATATTAAATACTAATATCAAATAAGAAAATTTAATATTGCATTGCTATTATTAAAGCCCTAAAATATTGAAAGCTTAGGAAATCAATATTTTGTACAGAAAGTATTATTGATCTCTTTGATGTGTTGTTTGTGGTTTTTTTTTTTTTTTTTTTTTTGTATGTGCGTATGTTTAGCATAAAACAGTAGGATTTATTCAAATGAGAAGAAAAGAGACTGTGCTCCCACGGGGTGAGATGACCCAATAGGGGTTGTCTGTGATTTTTGTTTGTTTTGTGGTACTAGAGTTTGGACCCAGGGATGTTCTACCACTGAACTACATCCCCAGCCCTTTTTATTTTTTATTTTGAGACAGGGTGTTGCCAAGTTGCCAAGACTAGCCTCGAACTTGTGATACTCCTGATTTAGCCTCTCTGGTGGCTGGGATTATAGGCATGCACCATCATGCCCAGCTGTTTACGGTTATTTTTTAAATATGTCTTGTATCTAATTGCAAAAAAATGAATAACTTAATTCACTTCAGTATTTTTCATCCTTGGTTTGCATATTGGAATCATCTAGACAACTTTTAAAAATACTAAAGATTCTAGCTGGGCATGGTGGCACATGCCTATAATCGCAGCTACTCAGGAGGCTAAGGCATGAGGATTGTGAATTCAAGGGCTCAGCTTTGACAATTTAGCAAGATCCTATCTCAAAATAAAAAAAATAAAAAGGGATGGGGATGGAGCTTAATGGTTGAGTGCCCCTGGGTTCAATCTCCAGTCCTGTAAAAACAAAAACTAAGGATTCTAATTTTTTAGTATGATGTACATACTATGGTAGGCACTGAGATTTTTAGAAACTTCTTAGGTGATTCTCATATGCAGCCTAGATTAAGAACCACTGCTGTAAATGCATTGCTTCCACAAATGATGTTACTCTTAAGTGAAGAGAGAAGAAAAATTTAGCAATTAAATTTTTCAGTACTAAAAAAAAAAAATGCCATTATATACCCTCTCTGGAAGTAAAAAGTAAATCAGCATTTTCATGTGTATATTTGCCCATTACTCTTTTAACTAGGTGTTTGTATTCTACCTTGACTTGACAGTTTTTTATCTGATCATTTTCTTACAAACTGATAATTGTATATTATCTTTGATACTACTTAGGAATACCAGTTGTTATTACTAAGAACAAATCATCTCCATCTTCTTAACAATTCAGAATCTTTTATTGAGATCTCTAAAGGAATTAGTGTCATCATTTATCCTGAACTCTTAGTAGCATATTAAAAGACTGTCCGGATTGGGGTGCAAGATAGAGAAAAAGGTTTGGGTCTCCAGCAACCCTCTTTTATAGTTTGACCCATGAATATGGGCAAGAAGATAGTGCAAGTCAAATTATATAACATCACAAAATTCTCTAACTCTAACATTATGTATTTTTACTACTTTCAACATGAAACATTTCCATTTTAACAGATACAGAACATGATCTAATCAGGATGTTTTATGTTTCTGTACTTGTGCACCTGACTATATGGTTGTCCTTAATTTCCCTAGATGTCACATTTACCCCCTACAGTCTTCCTGAAGGGTTATTTGGGCATAAATATATCCTTGAAACAAGATGCCTTAGAAAATTGTTCTACTGTAATTGTTAATACAATGGGGAAATTCCTGATAATATTGTTTAGGAGGAGAAAAAGAAGCAAGCGATTAGCAAAGTGTGTACAACATGATCCAAGATTCCAGTTTTTTTTTTTTTTTTTTTTTTTTCTTTCTTTTTTTTTTTTTTTTTTTTTTTTGGTGTCCTAGGACATTGAACCCAGGACCTCACACATGCTAGATAAGTGGCAAGCATGTTTCCACTGAGCTATATCCCCAGCCCCATCATCTCTGTTTCCTAAAAATCATTTTCATATGCTTAGGGGGAAAATGATGAAAACAAAGTTGACAAAGCGGCTGGGTTGTGACTCAGTGGTAGAGCACTCACCTAGCACGTATGAGGCCCTGGGTTCAGTCCTCAGCACCACATAAAAATAAAATAAAGGTTTGTGTCTACCTACAATTAAAATTATAAAAAAAAAAGAAGTTGACAAATAGTGGTGACTCTTTCTAGACAGTAGGATTATGGGTGAATTTTAAAGTGGTATGGTTTTTCCAATTTGTAGTGATCTTCCTTTTTTATTATATGATATGAATTGATATGTGTAATATTTCCAGTGAACATAATACATAGCCTAGCACCTTCCTTTTTTCTTTAACTCTTGCACAGTTGGACTTTTTAAAGGCACAATGCCTGTGTCTGTTTTGCTTTAATAACAGAATTACCATTTGGACTAAAACTATATTAAGATTGTGACCTCAACATGATGATAAAGAGCTAGCTAAGGACTGGGGAATTTTATTAGAAGTACACTAGGGTCAGATAAAAGCATACCCATATGCCATCTTCAGCCAGTCACACTGTTTTTACCTACTCAATGCAGTTGTCCTTTATGTTTGTTAGATAAGTACATTTGACTGCCTACTACATGCCAAACACAAGATGTTTAAAAAATGAAGATAAATTATAAGGCACTATTCCTGTCATCAAGACAATTCATAAACCTCAAAATAATCTTTAATGTTATTTCAGCTTTCCTTAATTTAATTGGAAAGTTGAGGGGCAAGAAAATATTGGGCTTAGAGACAATGTCTTAAAGAAAAAAATTAAAAGAAAAATTGGGTGACTTGTTTCATAGCTGTATATCTTTAATCTCAAGGAATTAAAACCTCTGTGTTGTAAAGACATGAAAAATGATTCACAGAAGATATACAAATAGTTAATAGACAACTGCAGACCAAAAAATAGTATGTATATTCATTATAAATGGTGATAATTGGGAAACTCCTCTCATCAGTGGGAGGATGGTTAAATAAATTGTGGAGTATGTGTTTAATAAATTTCAGGTTCACAGATTTTACCAAAGAATAAAATTATTTAAAAAATACTAAAAATGGTACAATCCCTAGCACTGCCAAAAAAAAAAAAAAAAAAAAAAAATACTAAAAAGGATTCTGTTAAATGAGAAAAGCAAAGAGTTAAATTTGTGTTATTTGGTATGATTCCAAATATATTTTTGAAGTACAGGTGGAGGTTCGAAGAGTTGTACTTCTTCTACTTAACTATCAATGACATATGTTGGTGCCAAGTTTAAAACGAAGCAATGTATTTGACTTTAATAAGTCTTAGTACTAAGAACAAAGTAGTTGGCTAACACTGACACTAATTAGACAAATGCTTATTAAACAAAGACTCAAGAGATCATTATAATCTGTTTCTATGTTGAATTTGTTAAAACTTGACGTGAATTTTATAATATGTGAGCGATTTTTTTTTTCACCTATCTCTAAGAGTTGGAATTGTCTATTCTAAGCATTTAGTCAAAAGCTATAAGGACTAGGTTTGGTGGCATATACCTGTAATCCTAGCAACTTGGAAGCCTGAGGCAGGAGGATCACAGTTTTAAGGTCAACTTGGTGAGACTCTGTCTCAAAATGAAAAATAAAAAGGGCTGGGAATGTGACTCAGTGGTTAAGCATTCCTAGGTTCAATCCTCAGTACCCAAAAAATAAATTAAAAAATTAAAAAATTAAAATTATCTACTAGCTTTTAAATTCTGTTGCTTCTGATTTTAGGCTTCTTATATTGGAACAGCTTTTGAACAGTATGAAGCACACAAAAGGAGCTCGTCAACAAGTAGTTCAGTTACATGTTGTTTCTTCCATTTCTAACTTTTTGAAGGTAATTTTACCTTTTTAAATTCAAATGTTAATTTTCTTTAAAAGTGTATGGCTAATTACATAGGTTGGATGATAATATTCTTAAAGAGCTTTATTTTATTCATTTGTCCTAATCACCTGATGATAATGTTTCAGGATTTGAAATTCTTTTACTTTTTTCCATTTAATACTAGCCTAGAGATTGATGGTCTATGACCTATGGGCCAAATCCAGCTTGCTGTTGTATTTGTGACTTATTGTTTCTAAGTAAAATATTACAAGATTGATTCAAGTTGTTCATTTTAGACATCTATTAAAGTTCTTCTGAACATGTTTATGCCATAGTTATAATTGATGGCTGTTCTGTTTGCCTGGTGGTAAAATTTTAAAGTACTTTGTGGGAAAAAGATCAAATTATGTTTGTGTGATCAGTGTTCATTTTTGTGTTCTGAGTTTTTAAAAGTATTAACAGATATAAACATACGGATTAACAAGAATATGCATTCCCAGCTAGACAAGAGAACTTGCTATAGTTATAAATTTGAATTGTTCTTTATGTACTTCAGTATGTGGCTGGCTCCAAGGGAAGTTTAGGTCCAGAAGAAATGAGAAGACTTGCCCTAACATTAGTGATGGGAGCCCTAGAAAGTCCCAACCCACTTTTGAGATGTGCAGCTGCAGAGGCATGGGCTAGGTTAGCCCAAGTTGTCGATGATGGAGCTTTTACCGCTGGATTAGCTCAAGTTAGCTTTGACAAGTAAGTTAATTTTTTCTTTAATACTCAGGGCTATGTGATAAAATTGGTAATAACTTGCTGATTTGTTGGAACTCGTAAGAAATTTCATTCATAGATTTAACTAAGGAAAAAAATTGACAAATGTGGGTGCCAAGAGCATTGACACTACCTATAGAATGTGCTAAAAGTCTTTGCCACCTTCACCTCAGATAGAGCATTAATCTCCAGGATATATAAAGAACTCAAAAACTTAACACCAAAAAAGAAACAAATAACCTAGTCAATAAATGGGCAGAGGTATTGAACAGGCACTGCACAGAAGAAATACAAATGGTCAATAAAGACATGAACAGATGTTCAACATTTCTCGCAATTAGAGAAATGCAAATTAAAACTACACTGAAATTCTGTCTCACTCCAGTCAGAATGTCAGTTATCAAGGATACAAGTAACAGTGATTGGTGTAGATGTAGGGGAAAAGGTTCACTCATCTATCGCTGGTAGGACTGCAAATTGGTGCAACCACTTTGGCAAGCAGTATGGAGAACCACCATTTGACCCAGCTATCCCACTCTTCAGCATATACTCAAAGGACGCAGCCACATCAGTGTTTCTAGCAATTTAATTCACAGTAGCTAAGCTATGGAACCAACCAAGATGCCTCTTCAACACATGAATAGAAAAAGAAAATATGGTGTATATACACATTGGACTATTACCCATAAAAAAGGATGACTTTCTGACTTTTGCCAGTAAATGGATGAATCTGGAGACTCTCATTCTAAGTGAAATAAGCCAGTCCCAAAAAACCAAAGGTCTCATGTTCTCTCTGATATGCAAATGCTGTCACATAACAAGTGGGGGGCAGAAAGAAGTTCTTTGGATTAGATGAAAGGGAATGAAGGGAAGGGAGGGAGGATAGAATAGGAAAGACAGTAGAATGAATCAGACATAACTTTCCTGCGTTCATAATCGAATATACCACCAGTGAAACTCTACATCATGTACAACCACAAGAATGGGATCCTAATTAGAATAAGTTATACTCCTGGTGTGTATAATATGTCAAAATATACTCTTCTGTCATGTATATCTAGAAAGAACCAATAAAATAAAATTTAAAAAATAATTCTTTTGGCCTGCTGATCTTGAAACACAAAAGTAATACTACTTCAGCTTTAGTCTTTATATAGTAAGAGAAAGATCATTGTCTAGAATATGAAATGACCATCAAGGGAATAAACTCTAGGACAGTGAGATGCTTGTGGAGTTTTAACATGTAAAAATATAAATGATAGGTAGTAGCAACAATCTGCAGGAAAAGGAAAACTGTAGACTGCAGTTTAAGAAACATAAGCTGTACTTTGAGTTCTCCTGTTCTGTCATTTTGGGTAGATTTCTTAATCCTCTCAGCCAGTTTTCCTCTATTCCAAATAGAAGGTTATTAATACTGTCTTTCCTGTTTAAGAATATTAATGTAGGCCTGACTGATGCAAACGTCAGAATTGTTGGGAAGATTAAAGAAGAACTAAATAGCCTGGAATGGTGGTATACCCCTACTATCTCAGCTGCTCAGGAGGCGGAGTTAGGGATCAGCAAGTTTGAGGCTAGCCTTAGCAATTTAGCAAGACCCTGTCTCATAATAAAATTTAAAACAAAGAAGAACTAAATGTAAAGTGTTTAAATTAGCTTGGAGTTGTAGTACATGCATATGATCCCAGAATCTTTGGAGGTATTAAAGTTCTTAAATGAACTCAACAAAATTAAAGTATGTCAGCATTTGCATTTTTAAAATGCAACTTAAAGTGTGTGCCTGTCTTATAAACACGCACATATCTCTGAAAGATCTTGGAACTGGTTGTACTAAAATAATTAATAATATGAAGTCCTTTTATTTAACATTTTTTACCTTCCAAGATACCTTTCAGGTTATGTCAAAATTTTTCATCAGTTCACAGTAAATACATTTCTTGATTTTGGTGTTTTCTTGTGTTGTTTTGTTTTTTGGGTTTTTGTTCGTTTGTTTGTTTGTGGTGCGAGGGCCTTGTGCATGCAAAGCAGGCACTCTACCAACTGAGTTATATCCGCAGCCCTACATTTCTTAATTTTGTAACAATTCTTATAAAAAGTTTTGTCTAGCACAGTGGTGCACACCTGTAATTCCAGCTACTCATGAACATCACAAGTTCAAGACCAGCCTTGGCAATTTAATAAGATCTAGTTTTAAAATAAAATTTAAAAAGGGGTGGGGATGTAGGTCAGACATGCTTGCCTTATATGAGTTCTATCCTCAGGACTGTCTTATTTATTTATTTTTTAATTTATTTATTTGATACCAGGAAAACCCAGGGGTATTTAATCACTCAGCCACATCCCCAGTCCTTTTTATTTTTTATTTTGATAACAGGGTCACACTATATTGCTTAGGGCCTTGCTGAGTTGTTGAGCCTAACTGAATTTGCGATCCTTTTGTCTCAGCCTCGTGAGCCACTGGAATTACAGGCGTGCACCACCACACCCGACTCCCAGTACTGTATTTAAAAAAAAAGAAAAAAGAAAAAAAAATTGTCTAAATGACAAAGTATATATGTCAGGCTTAGTTTTGTGTTTTCAATGCTCATCGTTTATAATTACAGATTGAAGTCAGCAAGGGACGTGGTTACAAGGACAGGACACTCATTGGCTTTGGGATCCCTTAATAGGTATTTAGGAGGAATAGGTTCTTCTCAACACTTGAATTCTTACATTGGGATTCTTTATACTTTGTCTCAGGACAGCACTTCTCCAGATGTACAGGTGAGTACCTCACATGATACCTTCCTTGAAATGCATGATTTGTAGATGATGCTCATTATTTTTAATGACCACTGATAAATTGTGAATAATACCCCCCCCCCATAAATGTTAAGACAGTTGTTAACTTTGATTAACTTTGTTAACTGGATTTTTAGAATTCAAATCTATCTATCCTTTTTCTTTTTTTTTTTTTTTTTTTTGCTTAAAACAATAGACATTTATTTTCTCAGTGTTCCAGAGGCTAGAAGGTTCTAATCAAGGTGTCAGCAGGTGAACCCCCAAAGGCTCTATGGGAGATCCCCTTGCTTTTCCAGCTTCCAGGCTATGTTCCTGGGCTGTGACTGCATCACTCAGTCTGTGCTTCCAGGGTCTCATTGCTGTCTCCTCTTCTATGTATATTTCTTTTTTTTTTTTTTTTTATTGTAAACAAATGGGATACATGTTGTTTCTCTGTTTGTACATGGTGTAAAGGCATACCATTTGTGTAATCATAAATTTACATAGAGTAATGTTGTTTGATTCATTCTGTTATTTTTTCCCTTCCCCCCACCCTCCCACCCCTCTTTACCCTCTATACAGTACTTCCTTCCTCCATACTTGCCCCCCTCCCTAACCCTAACTCTAACCCTAACACTAACCCTTCCCTCCCCCCCATTATGTGTCATCCTCCACTTATTAGCGATATCATTCGTCCTTTGGCTTTTTGAGATTGGCTTATCTCACTTAGCATGATATTCTCCAATTTCATCCATTTGCCTGCAAATGCCATAATTTTATCATTCTTTATGGCTGAGTAATATTCCATTGTATATATACACCACAGTTTCTTTATCCACTCATCAATTGAAGGGCATCTAGGTTGGTTCCACAGTCTGGCTATTGTGAATTGAGCACCTATGAACATTGATGTGGCTGTATCTCTGTAGTATGCTGATTTTAAGTCCTTTGAGTATAGGCCAAGGAGTGGGATAGCTGGGTCAAATGGAGGGTCCATTCCAAGTTTTCTAAGGAATCTCCACACTGCTTTCCAGAGTGGCTGCACTAATTTGCAGCCCCACCAGCAATGTATGAGTGTACCTTTCTCCCCACATCCTCGCCAACACCTGTTGTTGCTCGTATTCTTGATAATCACCATTCTAATTGGGGTGAGATGGAATCTTAGGGTGGTTTTGATTTGCATTTCTCTTATTACTAGAGATGTTGAGCATTTTTCCATATGTTTGTTGATTGCTTGTAGATCTTCTTCTGTGAAGTGTCTATTCATTTCCTTAGCCCATTTGTCGACTGGATTATTTGAATTCTTGGAGTAGAGTTTTTTGAGTTCTTTATCGATTCTGGAGATTAGTGCTCTATCTGAAGTATGATTGGCAAAGATATTCTCCCACTCTGTAGGCTCTTTCTTCGCATTGCTGATAGTTTCCTTTGCTGAGAGAAAGCTTTTTAGTTTGAATCTATCCCAGTGGTTGATTCTAGCTTTTATTTCTTGTGCTATGGGAGTCCTGTTAAGGAAGTCTGATCCTAGACCAACAAGGTGAAGATTTGGACCTACTTTTTCTTCTATAATCTGCAGGGTCTCTGGTCTGATTCCGAGGTCCTTAATCCATTTTGAGTTTAGTTTCGTGCATGGTGAGAGATAGGGGTTTAGTTTCCTTCTGTTGCATATGGATTTCCAATTCTCCCAGCACCATTTGTTGAAGAGGCTATCTTTTCTCCATTGCATATTTTTGGCCCCTTTGTCTAGTATGAGAAAATTGTATTTATTTGGGTTTGTGTCCGTATCCTCTATTCTGTACCATTGATCTACCTTTCTATTTTGGTACCAATACCATGCTGTTTTTGTTACTATTGCTTTGTAGTAGAGTTGAAGATCTGGTATTGCAATACCCCCTGTTTCACTCTTCCTGCTAAGGATTGCTTTAGCTATTCTGGGTTTCTTATTCTTCCAGATGAATTTCATAATTGCTTGCTCTATTTCTGTAAGGTACGTCATTGGGATTTTAATTGGGATTGCATTGAATTTGTATAGCACTTTAGGTAGTATGGCCATTTTGACAATATTAATTCTGCCTATCCAAGAACATGGAAGATCTTTCCATCTTCTAAGGTGTTCTTTAATTTCTTTCTTTAGTGTTGTATAGTTCTCATTGTAGAGGTCTTTCACCTCTTTTGTGAGATTGATTCCCAAGTATTTTATTTTTTTCGAGGCTATTTTGAATGGGGTAGTTTTCCTAATTTCTCTTTCTGAAGATTCATCACTTATGTATAAAAATGCGTTGGATTTATGGGCATTGATCTTGTAACCTGCTACTTTACTGAATTCACTTATGAGTTCTAAGAGTTTTCTGGTGGAATTTCCAGGTTCCTCTAAATATATAATCATGTCATCAGCGAACAGGGATAGTTTGAGTTCTTCTTTTCCAATTCGTATCCCTTTAATTTCTTTGGTTTGTCTAATTGCTCTGGCCAGAGTCTCAAGAACGATGTTGAATAGAAGTGGTGAAAGAGGGCATCCCTGCCTTGTTCCAGTTTTTAGGGGGAATGCTTTCAGTTTTTCACCATTTAGAATGATATTAGCCATGGGCTTAGCATAAATGGCCTTTACAATGTTAAGGAATGTTCCCACTATCCCTATTTTTTCTAGTGATTTGAGCATGAAGGGGTGCTGTATTTTATCAAATGCTTTTTCTGCATCTATTGAAATAATCATGTGATTCTTGACTTTAAGTCTATTAATATGGTGAATTACGTTTATTGATTTCCTGATGTTGAACCAACCTTGCATGCCTGGGATGAAACCCACTTGATCATGGTGCACTATCTTTTTAATATGTTTTTGTATGCGATTTGCTAAAATTTTGTTGAGAATTTTTGCGTCGATGTTCATTAAGGATATTGGTCTGAAATTTTCTTTCCTTGATGAGTCTCTGTCTGGTTTAGGTATCAGTGTGATATTGGCTTCATAGAATGAGTTTGGGAGGGTTCCCTCCTCTTCTATTTTATGGAATACTTTGAGAAGTATTGGAATGAGCTCTTCTTTAAAGGTTTTATAGAACTCGGCTGAGAACCCATCTGGTCCCGGACTTTTCTTTGTTGGTAGGCTTTTGATGACTTCTTCTATTTCAGTACTTGAAATTGGTCTATTTAAATTGTGTATGTCCTCCTCGTTCAGTTTAGGCAATTCATGTGTCTCTAGAAACCTGTTGATGTCTTCGAAATTTTCTATTTTGTTGGAGTATAGATTTTCAAAATAGCTTCTAATTATGTTTTGTATTTCAATCCTGTCTGTTGTGATATTTCCTTGTTCATTCCAAATTTTAGTGATTTGGGTTTTCTCTCGTCTTCTCTTTGTTAGTGTGGCTAAAGGTTTATCAATTTTGTTTATTTTTTCGAAGAACCAACTATTTATTTTGTCAATTTTTTGTATTGTTTCTTTTGTTTCAATTTCATTGTTTTCAGCTCTGAGTTTAACTATTTCCTGTCTTCTACTACTTTTGGTGCTGTTCTGTTCTTCTTTTTCTAGGGCTTTGAGTTGTAGTGTTAGGTCGTTTGTTGAGATTTACTTCTTTTATTAAATGCACTCCATGAAATAAATTTTCCTCTAAGTACTGCTTTCATAGTGTCCCAGAGATTTTGATATGATGTTTCTTTGTTCTCATTTACCTCTAAGAATTTTTTAATTTCCTTCCTAATATCTTCTGTTATCCATTCATCATATAATAGCATATTGTTTAATCTCCAGATGTTGGAATAGTTTCTGTATTTTACTCTTTCATTTATTTCTAACTTCAATCCATTATGATCTGATAGAATACATGCTAGTGTCTCTATCTTCTTGTATTTGCTAACATTAGCTTTGTGGCATAATATATGGTCTATTTTAGAGAAGGATCCATGTGCTGCTGAGAAGAAAGTGTATTCGCTCTTGGTTGGATGGTATATTCTATAAATGTCCGTTAAGTCTAAATTATTGATTGTGTTATTGAGATCTATGGTTTCTTTGTTCAATTTTTGTCTGGAAGATCTGTCCAGTGGTGAGAGAGGCGTGTTAAAATCACCTAGTATTATTGTGTTATGGTCTATTTGGTTTCTGAAATTGAGAAGGATTTGTTTGACATACATGGATGAGCCACTGTTTGGGGCATAGATATTTATGATTGTTATATCTTGCTGATTTATGCTTCCCTTAAGCAGTATGAAATGACCTTCTTTATCCCTTCTGACTAACTTTGGCTTGAAGTCCACATTATCTGAAATGAGGATGGATACTCTGCTGAGTCCATGTGCATGGTGTGTTTTTCCCCATCCTTTCACCTTAATCTATGGGTATCTTTTTCTATGAGGTGAGTCTCTTGCAGGCAACATATTGTTGGATCTTTCTTTTTAATCCAATCTGCCAGTCTATGTCTTTTGATTGATGAATTCAGGCCATTAACATTCAGGGTTATTATAGAGAAATGATTTGGTTTCCCGGTCATTTGGTTCATTTTTAAAATTTTGTTTATTTATTTGTTTGATACAACTTGTTTCCTCCTTTGACAATTCCTTTAGGATAATTCCTCCCTTTGCTGATTTGCTTCTTTGTTTTTCATCTCTTCCTCATGGAATATTTTGCTGAGAATGTTCTGTAATGCTGGCTTTCTTTTTGTAAATTCTTTTAGCTTTTGTTTATCATGGAAGGATTTTATTTCATCGTCAAATTTGAAGGTAAGTTTTGCTGGGTATAAGATTCTTGGTTGGCATCCATTTTCTTTCATGGCTTGAAAAATGTTGTTCCAGGCCCTTCTAGCTTTTAGGGTCTGGATTGAAAAATCTGCTGATATCCGTATTGGTTTCCCCCTGAATGTAATTTGGTTCTTTTCTCTCACAGCCTTTAAAAGTCTGTCTTTATTTTGTATGTTCGGTATTTTCATTATAATGTGCCTTGGTGTGGGTCTGTTGTAATTTTGTGTATTTGGAGTCCTATAAGCCTCTTGAACTTGATTTTCCATTTCATTCTTCAGATTTGGGAAATTTTCTGATATTATTTCATTGAATAGATTGTTCATTCCTTTGGCTTGTTTCTCTAAGCCTTCCTCAATCCCAATAATTCTTAAATTTGGCCTTTTCATGATATCCCATAGTTCTTGTAGATTCTGTTCATGATTTCTTACCATCTTCTCTGTTTGTTCAACTTTGTTTTCAAGGTTAAATATTTTGTCTTCAATGTCTGAGGTTCTGTCTTCCAGGTGTTCTATCCTATTGGATATGCTTTCTATGGAGTTCTTAATTTGGTTTATTGTTTCCTTCATGTCAAGGATTTCTGTTTGTTTTTTTTTCAATATCTCTAACTCTTTATTGAAATGATCTTTTGCTTCCTGTATTTGCTCTTTTAACTGTCGATTGGTGCGATCATTCAATGCTTGCATTTGCTCTTTCATCGTTTGCTTCTCTGATCATTTTAATTATGTACATTCTGAACTCCTTTTCTGTCATTTCTTCTGCCATGCTGTCATTGGGTTTTATTGATGTAACATCTAGATTTGTTTGCAGCATTTTCTTTCCTTGTTTTCTCATATTGTTCAGGTATCAGTGGACCGCTGAGATATTGCAGATTTCCTCTATTGACTTACAATGTCCCTGAAGATTTCTATATATATCCCCCCTTAGCCTTCAGTAGGCTGAAGTCTTGGAGGAAGTTGATAATGCGGTGCTCCACAAGGAAGCTGCCTCTCTAGGAGTGGTGGCCTTCAGGTGGGGTATAATCCCTGCTAGGGGCAGAGGTGCCTCCACTTGTTGACCAATGGTCATCCAAAGGGGACCTAGGCTGCGGGCTGAGGCAAGGCCTGTTTGGGCCTGAGTCTCTGGTTTTACCGTCCTTGTGGGGAAACCTCACCCAGCAGGGAAGGTTCACCCGGTGGGGAGGTCTCGCTGGTCAGTTCCCTCCTAGAGGTTCCCCTCAATTTACAGCTACCGCCTGGGCTGGGCTGCCTTCCTCTGCAAAGTTCCCAGGGGCCCGGCCCTACCTCCTGGGCCTGGGAGCCTCACCCTTCGCAGATGAATCTCCTCTATCCTTTTTCAACTAGAGTGTCTGAAGTCACGTTCAATATCTTTTACTAGAAAGCATCACCCTTCTATCATAAAATACCATTATAATTTCTACATTTATTAGCATATTTAATCCTTACTGTAATTTAGGGTGTATAGTCCCTTACAGGAAAAGTAAAACTGAAGCTTAGAGAAGCTAAGTTACTTGCTCACAACTAAAAAGCTAATGAGCTGTGGAATCAGATCAAGAACACCAATCATGGGATCAAAACACAGTTTTTAACCACTAGACCATATTTTTGTACATATCTTACCCATTTCAGTCAGTAAAATCATTCTCTTAATATTTTAATGATTTTTAGTCCTCCTGTTTTTTGCTTTCCTTATCTCTTCCTCCTTGTATATGTGTCCCTAATATAGTAACCTCCAAATTAGTTGTTTGAGTTTTTAGATTCTTTTCTTTCCAACCCTTTCTAAATATGAGACCAGTTTATTTTTTAGAAACTTTCATTTTGATACTTCCCCAATAAAAAGGAAAAGGTGAGAAATCTGCTTATTGCTTTTTTTTCTTTTTTGCAGTACTGGGGATCGAACTCAGGGCCTTGTGCTTGCAAGGCAAGCACTCTACCAGCTGAGCTATCTCCCCAGCCCTGCTTATTGCTTTTTAATCAACTTCATTCCAGTCTAACCACTGATCCAGAAACTGTTCTTATAGTACAGGATTCTCATATATGTGATCTACCTGTTTTTCTTCCATAGATGTCATTCTCTGCATTTATATTTTTTCCTTTTGCCTTTCTCCTTCCCTTTCTTATCTCATAATCTAAATTTTTAATATTTTAAGAACCAGTTTAACCACTATTTCATTACTCAAAATCCACAACTTTCCTTCTCTGTATTACCACGTTTTTTATAGTCTCCTCCACATCATCAAGTACTTGATTGAATTGACTCAAAAAGTTTTCCATTTTTCACCCATCTTTATATATAGTACTTTTTGTTTCTGTTACATTCTTCTCCCCTTTTGAGGGGTCTAGGTTTATGTTGAATACCTTTTTTTTTTTTTTTTTTTTTTTTTTGCAGTGCTGGGCATTGAACCCAGGACCTTGTGCTTGCAAGGCAAGCACTCTACCAACTGAGCAATCTCCCTAGCCCTGTTGAATACCTTTTTTTGTTGATTGATTTAAATTCTTCTTTCCATGGTTTCCAGTGTGGTCAAACCTGAGTCATCTTGAAGCTATGGGTTATAACTCAGTGGTAGAGTTCATGGTTAGCATGTACAAGACCCTCACTTCAATCCCAAGCACCAAAAACAAACAAACAAACAAACAAACCAAAAAACCCTGTGTCTTCTTTATTGCTATTACTCACCTAACTGATTAGAACTCATTTTTGGAGTAAAATATTTTTTGTTTTTGTTTGTTTGTTTGTTTGTTTTGCAGTGCTGGGGATTGAACCCAGGGCCTTGTGCATGCAAGGCAAGCATTCTACCAACTGAGCTATCTCTCCAGCCCTGGAGATATTTTAAGCTTTCTTATACATCCATTAATCAGAGGGATAAATTTTTTTCATTTCATTTCCTAAAGGGGGTACTTTTTATTTGCTTCCTGTTCTAGAGCATTCAAACAGTCATGAAAGTTGAAAATACTATAATGAAACTATTTTACTTATTCAGTTTTACTAGTTATCAGTATATGGCCAGTTTCGTTTCATTTAAATCAGTGTGTGTGTGTGTGTGTGTGTGTGTTGTGTAAAACAGTGAGTGTACCTGTTGTAAATTAAATATCTATGAATATATATTTAAAATGAATATGTATAAACTGAATATAATGTATAATGAATATCTGGATCAAGAGACATTGTCAATACCCAGACCATCTTCTCATGCTATCTTCTAACTATCTGCCTCATCAAGGATAACCACTATCCTTATTTGCAACAGCATAAATTAGTTTTCTTTCTTTTATAATTTACATAAATGAAATTATATCAGGGCTGTAGCTGTAGCTCAGTGATAGAGCACTTGCCTAGCACAAATGAGGCACTGGGTTCGATCCTCAGCACCACATAAAAATAAATAAAATAAAGGTATTATGTTCATCTACAACAAAAAAAAAATATTAAAAAACTTTTTTAAATAAATAAATGGAATTATACAGTACTACTATGTCTGACTTTCTTCATTCCATGTTTTGTTCAAGAGATATGTCCATATTGTTGCATGTAGTTGTGGATTTTGTTGAATCCTTTTTAAAACTTGAATTTTTGGGACTGGGAAGATGGCTCAGTTGGTAGAGTGCTTCCTTAGCATGTACAGGGTCCTGGGTTCAATTCCCAGCACCAAAAAAAAAAACCAAAAAAAACTTGAATTGTTTTTATTTGCCTAGGTTAAAAAAAAAAAGAAATTGTCAACAAACTAAATTTGATTCAAGCTGTTAGCTAAAGCACCAAACATTATCTTGGAATTCTTAGCATTGAACTGTATCTACAGTTGGTGGATTGTCTCTGAGTTGGTTTTATATTGGGTATTTAAAGAGAAAATACTCTTTATTTTTGTTTCAGGGCATGCGCAGTACTAGGGAGTCACCCCTATATATTTCCAGTTCTTTTTATTTTTTATTTTGAGACAGGGTTTTGCTAAGTTGCTGAGGTTAGCCTCAAATTTGCAATCCTTCTGCTTCAGGCTCCCAAGTTGCTGTAATTACAGGTGTGCCCCTGTACCAAGCTGAGAATTTTCTTAAACTCTTAAGGTTCTCTATTTCTCTTTCCAAATTGTTAGTAGCACACACTTTACTTTGCTAATACTTTATCACTGACTTCAACAAAAAATATTTTAATGTCTTGTATGTTTCTTAATGCTGTTATAACATTTTTAATTGTTCTGTTTTCACAGACCTGGGCATTGCATTCTCTATCATTGATAATTGACTCTGCTGGCCCACTCTATTATGTGCATGTGGAACCTACTCTTTCTCTCATTGTAATGTTGTTGTTAAATGTGCCTCCCACTCACGCTGAAGTTCACCAGAGTCTTGGTCGCTGTTTGAATGCCCTTATTACCACATTAGGTCCAGAGCTACAAGGTATGCATGGGTATTTTTTGTTTTGTTTCACGTTAAAAATGTACATATAAAAATGGATTATTTTCCCAGTCTCTATGTTTGGCACATATATTTTGCTCATTATGTTTTTGTTAAATGAATGTATAAATGTCATTCATCCTGAATTCTCTTACCTGGAAAAGACAAGGATTACCATATTTAGAAAGGTAGGATACATTCCTAAACAATTAAAATAACAGACATAAACTAGAATAGTTTAAGGAGCTCTGGTATACTTAAAAAATAAATTACTAAATTCAAAAATCTCTAATATACCAGTTTGTTCAAAGTGAATACTGTGTGATTATAATATATGAAGGTAACTCTTAACTATTATAAGCAGCACAGTTTATTGATAATTTCTAATTCCACTTTTCATGAAAATTTGTTGAAATCTATTCTTAGAGTTTTCTTTGTCTAGTGATGTGTGTTGTAATAAATAGAAAGAATAATCAAGTCAAAAATGGGGCGGGGGAGCCAGGCACAATGGCGCATGCCTGTAATCCCAGTGGCTCAGGACGCTGAGGTAGGAGGATCAAGAGTTCAAAGCCAACTTCAGCAAAAACCAGATGCTAAGCAATTTAGTGAGACCCTGTCTCTAATAAAATATAAAATAGGGCTGGAGATGTGGCTCAGTGGTTGAGTGCCCCTGAATTCAATCCCTAGTCCCCCCCCCCAAAAAAAAAAAAATCAGGGGAGAGAATAACCAAGGTAATCTAAAAATTTGTTGCCTAGATTGTCTCTGCTTTGTGTGTATGTATGCATGTGCACAGGTATTGTGTACCCAGGGTCTTGTGCATGCCATGTGCCCTTAATTCTTAGTTATACCCCCAGTCCCTTCCCCACTTCTGCTGTAGAAATTTTACCTCACAGATCCTTAAATTTAAAATTGAAAATAATTTTTTTTAAACCTAGTAATATATTTAAAGAGTAGTGATTTTATAGGCCAATTATAAAAGCCTCTGGTTTTTTATTTTAGGTAACGGTACTTCAGTTTCTGCCTTAAGGACTTCTTGTCTGTTGGGTTGTGCAGTAATGCAAGATAACCCAGACTGCCTAGTTCAAGCTCAGGCCATCTCTTGTCTTCAGCAACTTCATATGTTTGCTCCTCGGCATGTCAACTTGTCTAGCCTGGTTAGCTGTCTCTGTGTGAGTATAAAATCATAAATGAGCCCTTAGTTCCTTTTATTTGAAACTTAGATTTACTCTGGTTTGATTATTCTCCACACTGTGTTCAGAATTAGATGTTATATATATAAATATTTTATTTCAGTCTTATTTTGAGGGAGACATTGTTCACACATTTGCCTCTTATATCTCTTTCTTGTGGATTCATTTTTCTCCCATTAATATTGAACTTAAGATTTGGAATATTTGTTCATTAATCAATAAACATATATTGGATGCTTATAATGTCCCAGGTAATACATAAATGCCTGTAGAACATGCAAATATCTATGTGGTCCCTTTTTTTTCTTTGTCCTCTAAATTATTGCATAAAAGTTCTTGGATGGAGAAATAGTTCTCCATCTTGGATGGAGAAATAGTACTTTTCTCAATATTACAGCAATATGTGCATCAGAATTTGAGTTCTAATAATGTATCTAACATGTAGAAAGATGAAGGCAATCAACTAGAAGTTCTGATGAAGTGATACATAAGCATCATTGGTACTTAGGATTTTCTTGAGCCTAACCAATTTCTACCTGGACTTGCCTCAAAAATTGAGTTGCATTTCAGCTTATAACTTGACACCTTGGCTTTTCAACTTTTTCTGCCTGTGCAGTGTTACAGCATACTCCCATTAGTAACATGGCAGTTGAGAAGCATTACTATAGACTGTCCTTTGTTTTTATCATTTTTATTTTTTGGGACCAGGGATTGACCACAGGGCAATTAACCACTGAGCAATATCCCCAGTACTTTTTATTTATTTATTTATTTATTTATTTATTTATTTATTTATTTATTTATTTATTTATTTATTTATTTTAATTTTTGAGACAGAGTCTTGCTAAGTTGCTGAGGCCAACTTCAAAATTTCAATCCTCCTGCCTCAAGCCTCTGAGTCCCTGGGATTACCAGGTGATTACCACCACACCCGGCTATTTTTTTATTTTTATTTTGAGATAGGGTCTCACTGAGTTGCTGAGACTGGCCCTGAACTTGTGAACCTTGTACCTCAGCTTCCCAAATTAGCTGGGATCACAGACATGCACCATTGCACCAGGTTTCTACTTTTGTACAGTGGAATTTGTATCATTAAGTCCAGTCTTAACCTGTATACAGTGGCACCTCTATAATCCCAGTGACTCAGGAGGCTGAGGCAGGAGGATCAAAAGTTCAAGGCAAGCCTGAGCAACTTGTGAACCCTATCTCAAAATAAAATAAAAGAGCTGAAAATGTAACTCAATGGTAGACAGATACTGGATTCAATTCCCAGTGCAAAACAAAAAAACTTAGTAAGAAAATGGTTATCAAATAACTTACTGAAGGTAAAAAAAAACATAGGTCATGGTAGCCAATTCTAAGTCCAGGCTTCCTTTTTCTGGACTCTTCATTGCTTTACTATTTTAAATTTCCTTTCCTGTAGATTTCATAGCTAGGTCATATCTCTATCACTTCCTAACTTTGTAACTATAGAAAAGTCCCATAACCTCCTCTAGCCTAAATTTTTTTTAATATGGAATATTTCCAACATCTTTTTTTAATAACCATTTATTTACTTATTTCTGCACAGTGCTGAGAATCAAACCCAGTGCCTCACACGTGCTAGGCAAGTGCTCTACCACTGAGCCACAACTCTAACCCTAGCCTAAATTCTTATTCTGTTAACATGTGGATTATACAAAATGCTCCTTCTGTCTTGACATATGTCTTAAACATATATTGTATTAATTATTAACACATAGACATACTAAACTTAAAAAAGAAGACCTGACTTGCTTTTCTGACAGGCACTTCTGTTCCTTCACTTCTTAGTTTTGGGTCAATTATGTATTAGGGAAAATAGCATTTACAGAAAAATGATTTTACTTTTAACATTTAGGACTTTCCTCTTGGAATATCACTTTTCATATTTGAAGAATCAAATTATTATTGAAAATGTTTCTACTAGGGGCTAGGGGTTTGGTTTAGTGGGATAGCATTTGCTTAGCATGCATGAGACCCTGGGTTCAATCCCCAACACCACCAAAAAAAAAAAAAAAGAATTAAGAAAATGTTTAGTCCTCTGCAAGTTGATCTGATGTTTACTTTCCATCTAAATTTAGTGATACTATCTTTTTTTTGTTACTGAATTATAGTAGAAAATACTCAGTAACGACCTTCTAAAATTTCTCCTTTATTTGAGCATGAATTCACTTACTGATTAATGTTTATTAAGAAATGAAGAGTGGGACTGGGGATATAGCTCAGTTGGTAGAGTGCTTGCCTCGCATGCACAAGGCCCTGGGTTCAATCCCCAGCACCAAAAAAAAAAAAAAGAAAGAAAGAAAGAAAGACAGGAAAAAAAAAAAGAAAAAGAAATGAAGAGTAAGAGTTCCACTAATTCATGATAAGATCCAATTAAATATATTAGCTTTTTTTCATTTCCCAGACCAAAAAAAAAGAAAGGTTACATATAAAGAATAATAGACTATTATATTGTGAGATTTTTGAGCATTGAGCAATTGAGAAAATCTGCAGCAAAACAGTTACAAATCTTATTCATGTTGCTTACAGTATTGAAGCTGTAAAGTGGTATTTTTGCTTACATAGAAATCATATTCAAGGTGGGACAGGGTGTGTATGATAATTCTACTTTTCATTCAATGTCACTATGAATCTAAAACTGCTTTTAAAAAAATCTATTCAAAAAGAAAAAAGAAATCATATTCAAAAATTACTATTACTTGGGCTGGGGAGATAGCTCAGCTGGTAGAGTGCTTGCCTTGCAAGCACAAGGCCCTGGGTTCGAGCCCCAGTACCACAAAAAAAAAAAAAAAAAAAAAAATTACTATCACTATAGTCAATTTTGCGTCTTGATATTTTGGTTTGTAATTTATTCTAAATTAATTAGGTTGAATTTATTATATTTTCAAGTGTTCTCTGGAGTAAGGAAATTGCATTTCATCATTAGACAAGACTCATGTAAAGTTTTTCTTCTAACTGCATGCTATTTAACATCCATTCTCAACTTGGCCTTAGCTACACTAGCAATTCTGAGTACTCTCAGTTTTAAAACTTGGCTTCCAACAGTAAAAACTATCTATAATTAACTTATGATGAGGTAAACCATTAACTTTGTCTGTTCCTGGACACCTGTTCATGTGAACACAGTCCAGATGACTCCTCTCACAGACATGTATACTTAATCTGTTTTTAATACTAAAGCTTATTGAATTCCAAAAGAAAGCCTGATTTTTCAAATGTACAACTTAAAATTATTGTGTATTTTTATTTTTACACCCAAAATTCTTGATTGACTATTTTCACAATCTTAACTCATATTTTATTATCTCCGAAATGAAATATTTGTGCCACATTTTTAAATTGAAGCTAAGCCAATTAAATGATCACTCTCTCAACATTTATAATTTAATGCTTAGCTGACTGTTGTCAGAGTCATCCTAGTGTTTACCTTTTGGTTTTGTCATGACTGGTCTGTCATTTGTTTTTGTGCAGGAGATCTTGTTGGATAATTCTGTGTTGGTAGGTCCCTGACCCTTGATTCCTAACTTTTTTTGAGGTTTGCAGTGCTATTTGTGTCGTTTTGGTTGTAGATGTTCTTGTTTTCCTTTGCATCCCTATGTTTAAGCTAACCCTTAGTGCATAGTCCTGTATGTATAGCATGTTACCTGGTGTTTATTTAATTCTAATAAAATCAAATCCTTCCTAACCTTCTCCAGCTGGTGCACCCACTTCTTATACTGAATTTTGCATCTTTTTGATTTAATATATTTATCAAAAAGGAATCGTAGTTACATTTTACTTAACTTCTGTGTTTTGCCTGCTTTGTTTGCCTATTCCTCCCAATTTAAATGCTGGAGAATGACATGGAGATACTAAGCCTTCCATTTTGCTTTGTGGGACAGTCTTCAGTCTTTTTTCTACCAGAGTGCTTCTAAGCATGCTTTTTTAGAAGACTGTTTGACCAGCCTGAATAAATGCTGCACCTGCCTTGTGTTATATGCTTGTAAAACGTCAATTAAAAAACTAATAGATTTATTTAAAATTGTCTTGCAGAGTGTGTTTTGTCGTTGTTGAATATAGGAGTAATCTGGGCATGAGTAAACTTGATCTTTTATCTTTTTACATTTTAACTTCTTTCTTATCTTCTGTACTAGTTTTAAACAACAGAAGTTCCTAAACATGGCTGGAATGATATTACCTTGAGACTTCTGTGAATGACATTGCTCTCTCCATTTTTGAGTTTATGATATGGCTTGGGGGTAATATAGACCATTTACTAAACAGTTCCCTCCCACATGTTTCATTTATGATACATTAACTAACTTTTTCTGGTTTCTGGCTTATGACAAAATTTAATATTGCATTCCCCGTGCGTGTGATTTCTTTTTATACATTGAAAACTATCTGCTACCTTCTCTCTCTCTCTCTCTCTCTCTCTCTCTCTCTCTCTCTCTCTCTCTCTCTCTCTCTCTCTCTCCCCTCTACTTCTCTCTCTCTCTCTCTCTCTCTCTCTCTCTCTCTCTCTCTCTCTCTCTCAAATTTAGCTCTGCTGTTTACAACAAGCTTTCCTACTTTAGTCCTGTTTTTTCTGCATATGCCAAGTCACCATAAGATCACTGCTGGAATTATGCCATTATTTCTCAGATTTTGCTTTGGAAATCACTGTAAGATACATACTGGCCTAAGTGTGTAGCTCAAGTGGTAGAGTGTATCTAGCATGTGCAAGACCCTAAATTCAATTTCCAGTACAAAAAAAAAAAAAGCTATAGATTACACCAAACTTATCTTTACTTTCTGAGTTAGAACAAAATAAAAATTTTAAATCTCTAGACTTTATTTCACTTGTGAAATCATAGAGAATTTACATCCAGAAATCTCTGACTTATAGTGGTCATTTAAGGTATATCACTAAGTTTATGATTCGCCATAAGTAAAAACATCCTATTGAGATTTACATTGTAGCTCTAAAATATATACATATATGTATATAAGTATGCATATATGTGTACATATAAGTATATATACATGTAATTTGCTGTTCTGTATTTTTGGTGAATGTTTTCTGAGTAAAACTTCTGCCTTTATTTGAAAATGCATTTACTTACTCTATATGTCTTCTAAATAATATAAGTACAAAATAACTTGTTAGAGACTACATTAGTAATAACTAACATTTATTGAGCATTACCATTTATCAGGTTCTATGGTAATCACTTTGCATGTTACTTTGTGTTAATTTCACAACAGCCCTATGAGATGGGAGTGTTATAAATAAGGAAAAGTAAGGCACAGAGAGGTTAAATAACTTGCCCAAGGTCACACATCTAGTAAGTGGAGAATCTAGGAGTCAAACAGTTTGACTGTAGACCCTCCAATTTAACCAATATGCTGTATTGCTCAATTTGTATACATTTCTTAGAGAATCTTAACACATTATAATAGAATTGCATGAGCACAAATGTATAAATCCTTTAAATTGTTTCTTTAATCTCTCAAAACTATTCTCATTCAAATAAATTCTCTGTCTTCTAACACTGAGAGGCTTTTGCTTGGATTTATTTATTAATAGTGCATAATATAGTGTGTGCATTATTCTTTAAACTGTTTCCAAAGTACATGATTATAAATATATACTAAAATAGTTTCAAGAAGTTTCTGTATGTTTAATAAATTGTGATCAGGAAGAAGTCCGGTGAATATCTGTTGGTTTAGTGAATGCCACCAAGAACTGTAGCTCTTTCATTCTCCAAATGATATTTTTCAGGTGAATCTCTGTAGTCCCTACTTATTACTGAGAAGAGCAGTTCTGGCTTGTTTACGTCAGCTTGTACAGAGAGAAGCATCTGAAGTTTCAGAACATGCTGTTATGCTTGCTAAGGATAGCAGAGAAAAGTTGACTCCAGGTAATTCTTTTTATCAACATGTGTCCAGCTTAAATGATTGTTTTAACCTTGAATTTTCTTTATATACATGAGTCTTTTAAACAGAAATTTTAAAGTACTACATAGTATGTTTTAAACCTACTGCAAGAAAGAATTACTAGGGTTGGGGTTGTGGCTCAATGGTAGAGCACTTGCCTGGCACATGTGAGGCACTGGGTTCCATCCTTAGCACCACATAAAAATAAATAACTAAAGGTATTGCGTCCTTTATTTATTTATTTTAGACTCCTAATCTGAAACGCTCCTATCATCTCCTTCTGATCTTTAAAAGATAATTACACTTTTAAAACAGTCTATCATAATATTTAGAATCTAAATTTTTTCATAAATTGTAGATGAATTAAATATTCAAAAGAATATATATTTTTGGCATTTTCAGAATTATAGGCAGTAGATGATAGATCAAGGTTTGTATTTCTTCTTAGAGATGATTTGTTACTTTGCAGTAAGAATATTGTAAAGTGATTTATGTTAGTTAATAGTTCATAATATCTTAGCTGTAGTAATTAATTTTCCTACAGTGATTGTTTTTTATTTGCTTATACACTCATGTTAAAAAATTCAGAACCTTTATACCAAGATGAGGAAAGTCATTGATTATTTTTATTGATTTGAAATTAACTTTAGAGAAAAAAATAATCATACCAACAGACATTGGGTGAAATTTGTGTGCTGTGTTGAACTTCAATTAGATGATATTTACCTAGTTTTAAAAGAAAAATTAATAACTCTTACTGAAGACTTATTCAGTGACATTACATTAAAAATATCTGTACAGGTTCATAAATAATCTCAAAATTCAGTGAACCAAACTCAATCTCAGTAGACTAAGGCCCAATATTTAGTTCTTTAAAATATTTTTATGTATGTAATATTTGATAACCACTGAATGTGTGTACTTCTCATATGGCAGTTTTGTTTTCTGTATTACTTAGATCATCGGTTTTCTTCTTGTCAGATGCTAACATCAGAGAAGTGGGCCTTGAGGGGGCCTTATTGGCCTTACTAGACAAAGAGACAGATCAGAGATTGTGCCATGATATCAAAGAGACTTTAAATCACATGCTAACATCTATGGCAGTGGAAAAACTCTCTCTTTGGTTAAAACTTTGTAAAGAAGTACTTGCTGCATCAGCTGGTAAGTACTGGTAATTGCCTGTTGAAATGATAAAATTGAAAGTAAACACTATAGAAAATTATTTCCCACTGACCTTTCATCAATCTTACCTATTTGAACTACAGTTGTCTAGGCATTTCTTTCTTAAACTGAAGATTCTGCTTGTAATGGTTTTAATTCTTTGTAATTTGAACAGTACAAATCTTAACACTTAAGGCAGCTTTTTTCTATTTTTATTGTCTAAAATAACATTCCCGTATCAAATTAAAAAGTGGGGTCATTACTTATACTATAAAAGGCATAACTTATATTGGATCCTTTATTTCTTTTCATACATGTAATAAATATTTGAGGGATTGCAGCAAATCAATATAATAGAAAGCAAGCAAATCAATTCCTCCACATTTAGTAATGTTAATTTAAAATATTAGAAAATGTTGGGGGCTGTAGCTCAGTGGCAGAGTGCTTGCCTATCATGTGTGCGGCACTGGGTTCAATCCTTAGCACCATATAAAAAAGGAAAACAAGTAGAATAAAGGCATGCTGTCGATCTACAACCATAAAAAAATATTATTCCCCTAATGTGTTTGCTAATACAAGACAATTATAAGAATGTGTACTTGAGTCTTTCTTTTTTTTTTTTTTTGCGGTGCTGGGGATTGAACCCAGTGCCTTGTGCTTGTGAGGCAAGCACTCTACCAACTGAGCTATATCCCTAGCCCCCTGAGTCTTTGAAGTGTGCATACTTAAAGAGAGAAAATACATGGAAGAAGAAAAAAGAAACCAATTCTGTTCCAGGAACCGTACGTGTTTTATCTAATTTAATCATTTAACCATCCTATAAATAGGCAGTGTTTCATTTTGCAGAAGAGAAAAGCTTGGAGATGTAAGTATCTTATCCAAAGATACAAATTCAAACCTAAGCTCACATGACTTTAAAATCCATGAATTTTCCATTGGATTTCATTAGATCTCAATTTAGTTATACAAATGCTATAATTTAACGTGGCTCTGATCTCTGAATTATGTAAAAAGGTGCCATAAGATTTCTGGAATTTTTTTGTGTTCTTTTCAATCTTCCATCTCTTCCAGTGATTTTATACCTGCTCTTTCAACCATAGGCTCTACATGTTTTCCTGCTCTCTTCTATTCTCACTACTTAAGAATTTACATGGACTTCTTTAGAAAAAAATGTATATGTGCATATATAGACCACATTTTTTTGGTGTCTCACCTCCCTGAGCTTGCCAGCTCAATTTTATTTTCCCATTAACTCTTTATCCTCTGTAGTTTGGTGCCATCTCTTCTTATTAGGAAAACACCTTTGAGTCTGTTTATTTCTTAGTCATAAGATAACTTGGCCATAATTTGATTAGTGACATCTTTATTATCATAACACCAAAAAATATTGGCATGTAATGATAGTTTAAGAAAACAGGGGCTGGGGATATAGCTCAGTTAGTAGAGTACTTGCCTCCCGAGCACAAGGCCCTGGGTTCGATCCCCAGCACCGCAAAAAAACAAAACAAACAAAAAACAGGTGGGGGCTGAGGTTGTGGCTCAGTGGAAGAGCACTTACCTAGCATGTGTAAGGCATAAAATAAAGGTCCATTGACAACTAAAAAATGTCTTTAAAAAGAAAAGCAAAGCAGGATGGTTTGTTTGATAGCATTAGTTCCATTTTAAGTTGAGTTTAACAGTAAACAAACAATACTAAAGTATGACAGCAGAGGGTCTCTAGTAACAAAACTACTTTCAGATATGTTTAGTGTATTCAAGAATCTCATTAAGTCCATTCAAAGACCCAGTGTTAAAACAGCATCTAAAAAAAACTTTGCAGTTCACCCCACTCATACTCCCTACTAAAAAATAATTTGTGCTTCATTAAGTTTAGTCATCTGTATGCTTAGAATTGATAATTGCTGTAGTATCTACTATTGTATTTGTTTTCACTTCGAGTATATTTTAACAACTTCGTTATTTTGACCTGGAACAGCTCTCATAGCATTTCCTTTAGACAACATTGTTATCTATAGTTATTAGACATAGTTATTTGATGTTGTTATAAAGGTATATGTTTGCCAGGCATGGTGACACACACCTGTAATACCAGCGACTTGGGAGGCTGAGGCAGGAGATTGATAAGTTCAAGGCCAGCCTCAACAATTTAGCAAGACCTATCACAAAATAAAAAATAAAGGATTGGAAATGTAGCTCAATGGTAAAGTACCCCTTGGTTCAATCCAGTACCAAATAATTTTTTTAAAGTGTTTTTTTTTTTGTTTTGTTTTGTTTTGTTTTTTGTTTTGTGGTGCTGGGGATTGAACCCAGGGCCTTGGGCTTCCAGGGCAAGCACTCTATCAACTGAGCTATATCTCCAGCCCTAAAGTGTATTCCTAATAGTAATTCTAGTCTGCATTTGAATTCATTTTTTGTGTTCTCTTAAAAATACATATACATACAATACACAATGGAATATTACACAGTGGAATATTATTCAGCCATCAAGAAAAATGAAATTATGGTATTTGCCAGTAATTGGATGGAACTAGAAACTATCATGCTAAGTGAAATAAGCCAATTCCCTCCCCCCCCCCCAAAAAAAAAAATAGTCTCCCTGATAAGTGGATGCTAAGGAGGCGGGGGATACAAAGGGAAATGAGGGAAGAGATGAATGTTGGGAACAGGAAAGACAATAGAATAAATCGAGCATTACTTTCCTATGTTTATATATGAATACATAATCAGTGTAACTCCACATTGTGTACAACCACAAGAATGGGAAGTTATAACTCCATGTATGTATAATATGTCAAAATACATTCTGCTGTCATGTATAACTAAAAAGAACAAATAAAAAAGTTAATATATATACACCTTCCAATTGATTGTAATTCTGTGTATTTTCCCTTGATAAAAGATTTTGCAACTATAACTTGTGTGGATACAATGCAAGAGGAAGAAGGACATAAACTTGATGATGCCTCAGTCCTGACCACGAGAAGTGATGAAAAACCCCATCGTTTTACCAATCCTCGATGGGCTACTAGAGTCTTTGCTGCTGAATGTGTTTGTAGGATAATTAACCAGTGTGAGAATGCAAACAGTGCACATTTTGATATTGCTTTAGCACAAGAAATGAAAAAAAGGGATTCAAGAAGTAAGTGGCATAGTGATGAAAAGACCAAGAGATGTAAATAGAAATGCTGCCTGCTTATGGTTTTAATATTTATTTTAATAATAAAACCAAAAGATTATTTTTATCCTTCCAAGTCAGTTATGAAGTTTGATTACAGTATTTATGTAAGCTACAGGTTAGTACCTTTTTTAATGTTTACATACATTTTTATTGATAAGCTTCTTGAATTTGTATTCACTTTTGATTGATGGGCATGTTCAGTGAGTTAAGTTTATAGAGAATGATCACGTTCTTGGGAAGTAATGTGTGCGTTAGCTAGTTCCCAAAACGAATTTTCTGAATTGTAACTTTTAACAATTTTTGCTTATAGATTATTTCAGTGTCATGAATATTACCTAAAATATTTGAATCTATCTCAGTGTAAAATAAGCCTAATTGCAAGGCCATTTGGACTTTGTTCAATTTTATTTTTACCTGTATATTTGTATGTGTTCATGGTTTCATGTCACATTTTTAAAATTCATGTAAGGACATAATTATTCAAAGTCAAAGTATACCTTTATGAGTAACCTAGTTATATTCTTTATCAGACAAAAGAAATAAAAAGCAAAATGTTACTGTCACCCCTTGAGTATGAATTAGACATCTCTGATTTAATTATTTTTAAGCGATCATCTTTTAAGACTCTCACTTGAAATAAGCACTGTGCAAGATACTTATCAGTGAAGAATTAGGATGTCATAGATATTTACTCACTCCTGTGCTCCCAAACAAAATATTAGTGAGGGCTTGGGGATATGACTCAGTGGTAGAATGCTTATGTAGCATGAGAAAGGCCCTGAGTTCAATCCCTAGCACCACAAAAATAATTAGAAGTAATAGAATGGAATAGTAGTTGGCACTTACTACCATATGTTAGTTCTCCAATGTGAGCTATAACTTTGTCCTTTGAATTTGTCTAAGACATGTTCTGGGTAAAGGTTAGCTATTTTTAGAAATATTATTGGAACATTTAAATAATTTTCTAAGGCCTCTCCCCTGAATTTTATAACAAAGGATGTGTTGTAGGCATAAAAGGAATTTTTGTTTATCATTTCTGTAGCTAGAATTTTTTTCTTTTTTTGGGGGGTGCTGGGGATCGAACCCAGGGCCTTGTGCTTACAAGGCAAGCACTCTACCAACTGAGCTATCTCCCCAGCCCCTAGAATTTTTTTTATATTCCCATCATTTGTGTGTTTGGGAAGACATGCAAAAATAAGATAATCTGGTACATAGAGTCACACAAAGCTTTTTTTTTTTTTTGTACTAGAGATTGAACCCAGGACTCTTTACCACTGAGCTACATCCCAGCCCTTTTTATTTTTTGTTTTGAGACAGGGTCTCACTTAATAACATAGTGCCTCCTTAAATTGCTGAGGCTGGCCTTGAACTTGCAATCTTCCTGCCTCAACCTCCCAAGTCACTGGGATTACAGGCATGCACCGCCATGCCTGGCCACACAGCTTTTTCTAAGGCAACATTTAGGCTCTTCGCTTCAATTTGATATAAAAAGAATAAATTACTGTCTAATTCATCAAAGCCCAAGGTCTTCTAAATACCAACTAACGCACTTTTATCAGAAGGTCTGAACAAAATATCTACTGAGACTATTAGCGCTCTTTTAAAGGATGCTAATTCCACTTTTGTTTTTTTAATAACTATTTAATTTTTTGGTTTGAAGTAGTTTTGTGTGTATGCATTTGAGTATTTGAATTCAGCTTTAAAGTCTCTGTTTGTTATAGAATAAAACAAAATAATTAAACATATCAGAACTACCTAAAAAGAAAGTCTAGCCTATGAATTTAAGGAGAAATTATCACTTACCATAAATCTTAGTTTTAGTATATTCTATTTCCTAATAAGGCATTTTTTTAATCTTGTAGATGACTTTTTGGTGTTACATCTTGCTGACTTAATTCGCATGGCTTTTATGGCTGCCACAGATCACAGTGATCAACTCCGTCTTTCTGGCCTTGAAACACTATTAGTTGTTATTCGGCGATTTGCAACTATTCCAGAACCAGAGTTTCCAGGTCATGTGATTCTGGAGCAGTATCAAGCCAATGTAAGCATTTTCTCTTAGAAAAATTTTTTTATTAAAAATACCAATAATATGTCTACAAAACTACTTGGCACTTCACCTTTTAAGTCATAAGTGAGGATATTTCTCTTCTAACATGTCACCAGTATCATCAAGATGTAAAAAATACATATATTTGTAGAAGAAATCTGATAACTATTAGTTTATAAAGCTTTAAGTAGAAGCAAAATGGTACATAAAATAGATCTTTTATAACTTTAAGGATTAATTTTAATAATTAAAACTTTACTAATTTGATGAAATAGAGGATTCCAGTAATGAAATGTTTTACAAAATGTCTGAATAAGTAATTAACACTAAATAGTCAGGCTACATTAAATCATTTTTCCTAGAATAGAATGTTGTACTTAACGTCTTTTTTTTTTTTTTTTTTTTTTTTTTTTTTTTTTTTTTTTTTCAGACTTAGGAAAGGATTCAGGTTTCTATTACAGTTTTATAATTTTTTAACTGATTGTGTTTGGTACATTGCACAAGGTGGAAAGAGCAAGGAAGATAACAAAATCAACTGTCTTATAGTCCTCTAACAGTATTCATCCAAGAATATCTCTCATTATGATTTAGAGGCAAGTTGTGATAACTAGGACACTAGGACGTAGGGAGACCAGAGCAATTTACTAGTAGGTTAACAATCTTACTCCTTTTTGCCAGTAGGTTATGCTAGTGTATACTTTTGGGAGAAAGCAAAAAGAAGGAATTGAATTTACATAGAACTGTCATTTTAGACTAAAATATTATAATTCAGCTTAGTTAAAGGAAGCTCTTATATTTTTATATTTTTTAAAATTATAAATGTTAGAATAGTTACAACTCATTTAAGGCATAAAAAAGGAAAATTATTGTCAGGAATCTCCTTGTTGACTCTACTGTCTTCTGCATGGCTTTGCTCTAAGGTTTGCTTCTCTAAGTGATAATTAAGATGGCTCTCTCAGTACACAAGTTCTTTTAAAGAGACAGTATTTCTTTTCCAGTACTTCCAACAAAAATCTTAAGAGTTTTCAGTATACCAGTGTAAGTCCCTAGAGCACATAGACCAAGAGCTAGGGGAGAAACGGTTCCCCAAACAGGAATCCCATTATCTAAAAATAAGGGAAGATTATTCAGGGCAGGCAAAACCAACAGGTACCATTGTACCTATTATAAATATATAATTTTAAAATCAAGTTATAAAGGAGAATTTGTGCTCTTATTGATGTTTGATTCATCATATAATTTTTCGTCAGGTAGGAGCAGCACTTAGACCTGCCTTCGCGTCAGAGACACCACCTGATGTCACTGCCAAAGCTTGTCAGGTAAATAGTTAAAAAGACAAAGCTTGAATATTGATCTTAAGAACCAGTTCAGTTAGTAATTGAAGCCAGGGTTGTCTTTCCATTGATCTCAACTTACTGTTTTCTTTTTCTTAAAGTTAGAGAACTCCTCTTCCTTTTTCACAATTGCATGGTAACCCTATGTATGGATATGTCATAATTTATTTGAACAGTTTCATATTGATGGACAATACAGGATTTTTAGTCTTTTGCTGTTACAAATAGTGCTACAATAATATGATCTTCCACATGGGCCCTTTTGGTGAAGAGGCAGAGTGCTAGGAATTGAAGTGAATCCATAGTCTGGCACATGCTAGGCAAGCTCTGTACCACTAAGCTGCACTCCTAGCCTCTACGTAGGTCGTTCTTTCTATCTACATGATAAAGTAAAAAGGGTATCTCAGGAGAGCTTAGATTGGTATTTCAAGTGAGGTGGAGCATATTTTTTTCCTGTATCTAAGAGCCATATAATACAGAATTTTAAACATTTTCTTTTCTTGGAGTGGATTGTCAAACATTTGACATGAAGTAATTAACAGCAGGACTGTCATGAATAAATTAATTATAAACATAATGGAAAAAAAACTAATTTTAGTCATTTCTTTCTAATCTTTTTTCTAAATCTAATTTTTAGCCAGATGCTGGGGATTGAACCCAGGACCTCATGCATGCTATCTAAGCACACACTCTAACATTGAAATACATTGTAGTGCCTCAGCTTTCTTTTATAGATTGTATTTACAAAAATTTGAGTGCCTTCAATATTCAGAGAACTGTACAAAATGTATACTGAGTCTTTAATTTGTCATCACTTTATTATGTGTATTCTTGCTATAAACTACTTGAAATCTTCTGTGAAATGAGACAGAAAGTAAGTAAATACAGATGCTCCTCAACTTCCAGCTGGGTTGCATATCAATAAACCCATCATAAACTGAAATATCCTAAATAGAATATGTATTTAACATACCTAGCCCACCAAACATCATAGCTTGGCAACCCAGTACACTAGAGTGTCAGGTAATTTGCAGAGCAAATCTCTTAACTATGAAACTCCCTAGGAGCTATGGCTCCCTGCTGCTGTGCAGCATCACAAGGACTAGTGTTGGGCATATTCTTAGCCCAGGAAAAGGTCAGAATTCAAAGTACTGTTTCTGCTTATGCATATCACCTTTGTATCATTGTAAGGTGAAAAAAAAATTAGGTTGAACCATCATAAGACAGGGACCACTTGTGTATGGAGGGGAGCAAATAAATTTCCTTTAGAAAAAGAGAAGTACCATGACACCTGAAAAAAAAAAAAAACATAGACAGGGGCTGGGGTTGTGGCTGAGTGGCAGAGCACTTGCCTGGCATGTGTGAGACTCTGGGTTCGAGCCTCAGCACCACATATAAATAAGTAACTAAAATAAAAGTCCATTGAAAACTAAAAAAAAAAATTTTTTTAAACATAGACAATGCCTGATAATTTAGTAAACTTTCTGCATTGCAGAATTATGAATGTTTTGTTTTTAAAATTAAAAATACATTATCATCAAAAGAATCAAAATCTTCACTGGAAGATTTTGGGAGATGTAGCTCTAGTAAAGCATTTATCAAGCAGGTATATGGCCCCTGGGTTCAGTCCCCAACAACACAAAAAATTCTTTGGAGTTTTGTATGTTAAGTGCTTTATCTTTTAATCAAGTTATATTAGCCACACAATGTCTAGTTTTAAATAGAGAGATGAAGTGATCAAGATTGGCAATATAAACCAAGCCTGGCGGCACCCATCTGTAATCCCAAGGGCTCAGGAGGCTGAGGTAGGAGAATTGAGAGTTCAAAGCCAACCTCAGCAATTTAGCAAGGCCTTATGCAACTCAGCAAGACCCTGTCTCTAAATAATATACAAAATAGAGCTGGGGATGTGGCTCAGTGGTTGAATGCCCCTGAGTTCAATCCCTGGTACCCCCCAAAAAAATTGAGGATTTAATTAAAATGGTAATCCAAACATTTATGGTGTGATTTCATAACTTCATTTCTCCATGTTAATAACATCTAAAACTCTTCAATATATTTACTAAGTAGCACTAATTTCCTTGCTTTTATACTTCATTCCCTTTTGAAGGACTTTGACCACTGTTATCAGCTGTCTTCTATTGGGTGTTTGGTTGAGCTGTGCTAAACATACAAGAGAAATATTTATTTTTAAAATCTAACTTTTGATTTTCTTAAAAACCAGGTTTGCAGTGCCTGGATAGCAAGTGGAGTTGTAAGTGACCTTAATGATCTCCGAAGAGTTCATCAGTTGCTTGTTTCATCGTTAACAAAAATACAAGCTGGAAAAGAAGCTCTCAGTCACTTATATAATGAAAGTGCTTCCACCATGGAGATCTTAGCTGTGCTAAAAGCCTGGGCAGAGGTTGGTACTTTTTAATTGTAACTGAAATTTTGGAATTTGTTAATAAACACCTTAGGCTATAAACTGAAATTAACTATTAAAAAACAATAAATCTCCAGGCATGGCAGTGCATGCCTATAATCCCAGCAACTCAAAAGATTGAAACAGGAGAATCACAAGATTAAGGCCAGTCTCAGCAATTTAATGATGCCTTAAGCAACTTAGCAAGGCCCTGTATCAAAATAAAAAATTAAAAGGGCCAGTGATATGACTCAGTTGTTAAGTGCCCCTGAGTTCTATCCCCAGTACGAAAAAAAAAAATAAGTCCTCCATTTTTAAGGTAAACAAAAGATTTCTAACATGACATTTATTTATCTGTTAATTGACATGTTGACCAAAACCCAGTAATGGTACGCTTGCCTGGTATGTACAGGGCCCTAGGTTTGATCCCCAGCACCACACAGAGAAAAAACAGACCTCATTGCCCCTGCTTAAAGCAGCAGACATTATGAACCAGAGAAAAGTCATAATAGTCAAAGAAAACCAACCTTTATTGAAATCAGTTCTTGAATACATGAATCTGTTTATATGTTCTGTCAACTCTATATATCACCGTATACTTTAATGTTGTTAATCCTCTTTCATTGAATGACATTTAAATATTAAGTAGCAATCACTTTTTTTTTTTTAGTTATAGATGGACACAATGCCTTTATTTTATTCATTTATTTTTTTATGTGGTGCTGAGGACTGAGCCTAGTGCCTCACATGTGCTAGACAAGTGCTCCACCACTAAGGCACAACCCCAGCCCCACAGTCACTCATTTTTAAGAATAAAGGAAACTTATAATAAAGTGCTTAATTTGTTTTTATTTAATTTCCTAATCAGGGGCAAAGTTATATCATTTGTTGGTTTATTGTGGAAATTTTAACATGCACAAAAGCAGACAGAATAGTATAATGAATCCACATATCTGCTTACTTGAATAGTTACCATACATGGCCAATCTTGGTTTATGTGTCATTTTAATGAAAATATGTAGTCAGATTGCAACTCGGAAAATTAGCCTACATGTACAAAAGGATTTCTTCCAATAGAGCTATTTTAAGCCTTTAGGTTGTAGAATCTCAATATTTGTCATTATTTACTGTTGACAAACTTTGGTTAGGAAGTAGTTCTGCCTAGATTTAGTAAAGTGAATCTAATTGTCTTTAATAGTCAATATATGATTTTCCTAGAAAAAAACAAATTCTGTAACCTATTTTATAAATAAGTCTTTGCAGTCAGGTTCAGTGGCACATGCCTCTAATCCCAGCAGCTCAGGAGACTGAGACAGAAGGATCACAAGCTTGAGGCCAGCCTCAGCAACTTAGTGAGACCCTAAGCAACTTGGAGAGACCTTGCCTCAAAGTAAAAACTAGAAAGTGCTAGGGATGTAGCTCAGTGGAGTCAATCTCCAGTACCCCCCCCCAAAAAAAAAAAATACAAGTCTTTGCTCATTTGGTGTTATTTATAATAATTTAAGTCTCTGGGCCCTTGATTAAGCCTATTACTTTCTCTTATTCTTTCCTTAGTAAAAATAAATAAACACTAACCCATATTCTATGAAACTGAAGCCCATAATCCTTCATCTCAAATCCTTGGAGCCAGATATATCTGGAATTAAAATTCGGAGGATTTTAGAAAACTGATATGGTACATATTCTCTGTCTCCATCTAAGTCTGGAGCAATATCATGAATTCTTTAATCAAACATATTAGTATATCTATACTAAAATTCTTGAATATTTATACTGCATTCTATGTAGACCATACATGAGTTCAGTCAGTTTTGCCACTAGATTAGTTTACCATGAACTTATATTTTTCAGAGTTTTTCAGCATTGTTTGTAAAATGACAGTACATGTTATATGTTATGTAAAATGTTAGTAGTTTACTATTCTGTAGTCCATTTTAAATCTATTTATGTAAATGAGTTTTAATAACATTTTCAGTATTTTAACTTTTCAGTTCAGAGATAACTCTGAATCTGTATTTTGAGATGGATGATTAGTCCATAACTCAGCTTAGTAAGAAGAGTACTATGAAAAATTATTTGTAGCTATCACGGTTGTTTAAGTACACAGTGGCAGCATATTTACCTGCTGTTTGTCATCCCTGACTCATCTTATTAAAGATGATATTTTTGTATCTTTTTACCCCGGTTTTGTGTGTGTGTTTACACATGTATGTCTCTTTGATACTACAATGATTTTCAGATTTTTATGCTCACCCTTTCATCAGATACAAGATTTTCCTATTTATAAATTAATCTTTAACAGGTCTACATAATTGCTGTGCAAAGACATAAAAATCACAAGCAAACTTTGAAAACTACCAGCTGTTCAGAAGAAAGTATCAGAAATGGGTCAAATTCTTCAGATGGACTGCTTGACTTGGTCTACACAGATCTTGGCACACTAAGCAGACTCTGGCTTGCTGCACTTCAAGATTTTGCTCTCTTAACTTTGCCTTCAGAATTTGCTTCTCAACTTCCTGTTGATGGTAAGGAGGTAAAAAAATTAGGTATCCCCTAGAGTGACAATAACTTATATTTCCAAAACTTCTCCTTTAGTAGATAATGTTTATCTGAAACATTTCCCCCAGAATAATTTTCATTCACAGGATAAGAGTTCAAGAGTAGCTTCAGAGTAGATACCCAGGAGGTGATTCCTGAGGTCATAAGGCATGCACATCTTACCTCATAAGATATATACCAAATCACTTTCTGAAGTGATAACCATTTTGTATGCTCACCAGCAACATGTTTCTATTTCTTCATACCTTCCCAACATATTATCAAGCCAATCTTATGAATATAAAAGAGTGTTTCATTGGGTTTTTTTCCCTTTGATTGAAAACCTTTTTTATATGTTTACAGTCTCTGTGAGTTGCTTCTTCCATAAATATACTAATCATAATCTTTTCTTTGCCCATTTTCTCTCTGCTATTTATCCTTTTCTTACTGATTTCTTAATTGTTTTAATTTCTTTTCATATATGAATTCTTTATATATACATTTTAATACTGCTCCTTTGTAGCATATATCTTATGCATATTTTCTCTCAGTCTTTAGCTTGTCCTTTTGTTTTTAAAATTAATAATCAGTCACTTATGGTTTGTGGTTTTGGTACTACCTTTTTTTTTTTTTTTCCACCTTTTTTTTAAATAAAACCATCAAGACCTGTCAGCTTTAAAGTCCTGCCTTTTAGGCTGGGAATATGACTTAGTTGTAGAGTGCTGTGCCTTCCATGCATGAAGCCCTGGGTAGATCCCCAGCACCAAAAAAAAAAAAAAAATAGAAAAAACTTTTTTTTTCTTTTTTCCTTTTAAAGAAACATTTTAAACTTTAGTTGAACTGAATGTGTAAGTGTGGAAGGGCATAGGAATCTAATTTTATAGTTAGTTACTAATGACATTTTATGTGTTGGATGTTTGTTAGCCACTCTTACTCTTCCTAATGTTATTTCAAAGCTTCTTGGCTATAATTGTCTCTCTACTTTATGATATGTATTTTAGATTCAGCCTGTTGAGTTCTATTAGAATTTTGATGAAATTCAGTACAAAGAAATATGCAGTGTTTATTGTACTTTTTAGTAGCATAAAGATGGAAACAAAGCGCAAGTAAACTGATTGTCAACAGCAAAAATGAATGATAAATGTATATCAACATAAATAAATCTTAAAGTCTTAATATTAGGTAAAAAAAAAAAAAAATGCAAGAATGCAAGTCCCAAAATAATTCATGTAACATGATGCCTTTTAAGTAAACTTTATTGAACACACAAAATAATAGCATATGACTGGGTAAGGTAGTGCATGACTAAAATTCTAGAGATTCAGAAGGTTGAGGACAAAGGATTCCAAGTTCAAGGCTAGCCTAGGCAACTTACCAAGGTCCTGATTTAAAACAAATAGTTATGATTAAAAAGTGCTGATTTGGAATGAAGTTTAGTGGTAGAGCGTCCCTGGGTTCAATATGTACAAGGAATATGTATATGTATGTATATAAATTTCTTCAATTTATTTTAGTTGTTGATGGACCTTTATTTCATTCATTTATTTATATGCAGTGCTGAGAATTGAACCCCATGTCTCACACATGCTAGGCAAGCCTTCTACCACTGAACCACAACCCACAACCCCAGCTCTAAATATTTATTTGTTTGGTTGGTTTTTGTTTTTTGTTTTTTTGTTTGTTGGTTTTTGTGGGGGTTTTTTGTTTGTTTGTTATTGTTGTTTGGTTTGGTTTGGTTTTTTGTTTTGGTGCTGGGGATTGAATCCAGGGCCTTGTGCATGCAAGGCAATAAATACTTATTTTTGATAGTATAGCAGTGTGGATGAATCTCTAAACGTGTTGTAAAGCAACATAAGTCAATTACAGACACATACATACTGTAGATATGATTCCATTTACATGAAATCCAAGAACAAGCAAAATTCATCTGTGTTGATAAAAATCAGAAAGTACATTCTTTGAGTTTTAGGGGAACTGATATAAAAGGATATGAGAACTTTCCAAGTGATAGAAATGGTCTTTATCTTGTAACAGAGAAAAGAGAAAATGTATTGGAAACTAATTTCTTATTTATCCTAAAACAGTTTGCTTCCCTTTTTTTAAATTTATTTTTCTTTAGGTGGTGCTTTCTATACAGCAGAGACTAGTGAAAATGCAAAATTGCATTATTATAACTCCTGGGCCCTTATTCTCCATGCTACAGCCTTGTGGCTTACAAGCACAGGCTTTGTAGTTGCTGACCCAGATGAAGGCACATCTAATCTCTCAAGGCCTGTGACACCAACTTCGATGTGTCAGGATTCATCATCTGGGGCTTCAGTAAAGTCCCCTGAGGATGTCTACACTGATAGATTCCATCTTATTTTAGGTGAGTAAAAGAGTTTACAAGCTGACAGTGCCAAAAGGGTTCCCCTCCCCCCCCCCCCCACTCCTCCCCCTCCTCTTCCTCCTCCTCCTCCCCCTTCTTCTCCCTTCCCCCTCCCCCTCTTCTTCTTCCTTGAGGGGAGGACAGAAAAGTAAATAGCAAATTTGTTTATAAACTACAAATCTTTTTTTGTTTTATTTTTTTATTTCTAGAACTAGGGATTGAACCCAGGTGCACTTAACCACCAAGCCACCCTTTTTCTCATTTTTTATTTTGAGACAGGCCCACACTAAATTGCTGAGACTGGCATCAAGCTTGCAGTCTTCCTGCCTCAGCTTCCTGAGCTTCTGGGATTACAGATGTATGCCACCATGCCTAGCAAATCTCTCTTTTTTTTTTTTTTTTAGTCAGAATTAAGCCTTGCACTATTCTTTGCCACATAGAGGGGTTATTCTCTTTTTTCTTTTTCTTTCCATATTTTTATTGGTGCATTAGAATTGTACATAATGATGGAATTTGTTATTATGTACTCATACATGCATATAACATAACAATATAATTTGGGTAGTATCACTCCAGAGGGATTATTCTTGATTTGTACCTTACTGCCTATCTCTTCTTGTGACAGTCATCTCATTGTTGGGTATTTGTGAGAACCTTGATGTCACTGGGTAAACGTATATATTTTATAAAATTAAAAACTTTATTATATTGTCTAAAATTCTGTTGTAAGTTGGCTTCAGTATCTAGTCAGATAAATTATAAAAGTTTTTGTATGAAAAACCTAGTTCTTTCCACAGTATTTTTTAAAATTTTTTTAGTTGTAGATGGACACAATACCTTTATTTTTATTTATTCATTTTATGTGGTGCAGAGAATTGAACCTAGTGCCTCACATGTGTGAGGCACATGCTCTGCCACTGAGCCACGATCCCAGCCGCACACCATTTTTAAAAGATCCATGTCCATATCTATAAATGTTCTGAACTTCTCACGATAAACATTAAAAATAGAAATATTCTGAGGATGACCCCCCCGTTCACAACAATTGCAGGTTTTAAGAAAGTATGTTCAATGGCACAGATTTGCAAAGAAATATTAAAGGACAGAGATCAGTAAGAGTCCAGGCATGGAGGCATGTGCTTATAATTCCAGTGGCTTAGGAGGCTGAGGCAGGAAGATCGTGAATTCAAAGCCAGTCTCAGCAACTTAGCAAGGCCTTAAGCAACTCCGTGAGACCCTGTCTCTAAATAAAATACAAAAAGGGCTGGGGAGGTGGCTCTGCGTTAAGTGCCACTGGGTTCAATCCCAGATACAAAAATAAATAAATAAATAGGATCAGTAAGATTTTTAGATTCATGAAGTTTAATTAATCTATTATTTAGCTTTCCCAGAACTGATTTTATTTTATATTTGGTGATATTGCTGGAATTGAACCTAGGACCTCATGTATGCTTAGCAGGTGCTGTACCAGAACTTCATTTAAAAGTGAGGTGTCTAAGATAATACAGTGAGTTTCTGGAATAAATGAAATGATTTTTTCATATTTAATATAGTTCTAAGGAAACAAACTTTAAGTTCAGACTCCAAGTTTACCTATAAAGAATTTATTGATTAAATGAAAATGAGTTGGGCTCAGTGGTAGCATGCTAGCCTAGCACATGTGAGGCCCTGGGTTTGATCCTCAGCACCATATAAAAATAAAGATATTGTGTCCACCTAGAACTAAAAAATATATTTAAAAGAAAATAAAAATGAATTATAAAGGTAAATGATTAAATTAAGTAGATTTGTGATTCATAGCTGTTACTTTTTATTGCCAGCTCAGACATGACTAGATTACTCTACCCTGGAGCTTATTAAAAATTGTATCTAGCTTGGAACTTATGAAAAATTGTTTCTAGCTTGGTGCAGGAGGCTGAGACAGGAGGATCAGGAGTTCAGAGCCAACCTCAGTAAAAGTGAAGTGCTCAGCAACTCAGTGAGACCATGTCTCTGAATAAAATACAAGATAGGGCTGGGGATGTGGCTCAGTGACTGAGTGCCCCAGAGTTCAATCCCTGGTACCTCCCCGCCACCACCCCACCAAAAAAAAAAAAAAAAAAAAAAAAATTGTTTATAGTGACTTGGGTTGTGGCTCAGTGGAAGAGAGCTGTTTTTTTGTTTTGTTTTGTTTTGTTTTGTGTGTGTGTGTGTTTTTAGTTTGTTTTTTTAATTGTCTCTTTTTTTCTTGAATTTTTTTTTTTTTTTTTTAGATGTTGAGAGACTTTTATTTTATTCATTTATTTATATGCAGAGCTGAGAATCAAACCCAGTGCCTCACACATGCCAGACAAGCGCTCTACCCCTGAGCCACGACCCCAGCCCAGGATGAGAACTTTTTAAAAACAAACTTTAAAAGTTTTGGGGATGTGGCTTAGTGGAAGAATGCTTGTCTACCATGTGCAAGGCCCAGCACTGGGGAAAAAAAGAAAAAGGTAGTAATAATAGTACCTGCTTCATATGATATATGCAATGTATAGTGCCTGATACATGATAATCACTCAAATTTTAGTCAAAATAAAGTTGTGAAGCTCTACATGTTAACTTCCCTAATACAATTTTACTGTAATTTTTGCATCTTTGAACAACTTCATAGCAGCTAATTGTACATGATCCTAGTTTAAATTATTCTTTGGGTATGTATAGACAACGAACTTAAGGGACTTAACTTTATCACTTTACAGTTTATAGTCTTAAATTCATTGTAATTTAACTTGTACTACCTTCTTGCTGAGCTTATTTGTATCTTATGAAAAAATAGGATTTTAATTACTTAACTTCATAATATAAGAGTCTCAAAAGCAGCCTCCTTCTCTTTTTGCTTTCTACAGGAATCAGTGTGGAATTTCTATGTTCACTGCGCTCAGATGCAACCATGGAAAGCATTACTGCTTGTTTACATGCATTACAGGCCCTTTTAGATGTTCCTTGGCCCAGATCTAAAATTGGCAGTGATCAGGTGATTTCTCATTTTTTTGTTGGGCTTCTGTAGATTTTAAGGAACACAAATATGTTCAGTTTACTACAGTAAACAGAAATGAACACAGAAGTAAAATGAGAAGTCATTTAAGATTACAAGGGACAGGTGGACCAGGAGTGACCCCCCTGGATGGTGGTTGCCCTGACTAGCGCATCAGGAAAAGTTAAAAATTTAGATTTTCTAAGAAAAGAAAATAGAAGCCATGTTTTGAAGACAGGTACTTCATCAGTTCATAAGACATGAGTCTGAAATAGCCAACAGTTTGATTCTTGAAAGATCTCTGAATCATATGCAGTTATTTGGGTAAGTGGGTCAGGACTCAGTCTGAGACAGACGGAAGGGAAAAATCCAGTATCAATATTTTCACTAGCAACGAATGAAATGTGGCAATCTGGGGAGAGTGAAGAATACCAAATGGATGACATCAGTCAAAAGACAACATGGCATAGAATATCAGTGTTCCGACCAGGCTTTAGAGATGTAGCATATAAGTATGTGAAAAAGGGGTCTCAAATTTATATGGAAGGAAAAGTATTCCATGGTGAATACATGGATAAAAATAATGTGTGGCAGTAACAATCATAGCTAATAATATTATATTTCTGAGTGACCAGATAAAAGAAGAGGCATAAAATGGATGATTCTTCTTTGGCCATTGTTTGGTATAGTTCCATTTCTGAATCATGAAACTAAGTTTCTAAGGACAAGAATTAAAATGTTCTTTTATTTAAATGAGAGGTGATAGTATTTTTCCTGTCACTGCCTTTTCCTTGTTTGTGGCATAAACATCAGTAAATCCTGTTTAAAAAAAATTTTTTTTCTTTTTAATTACAAGGCTCACCTGGGCCTTAGAATCAGCATGCCATCAGCATGTGTGATGACCCAGGAGCTGTCATACTTCTGGCTGCCACTTTCTGTCTCTGCTTTCTGCAGTGATGGGAAGGTTTCATATTGAATTGTTCAGGACAGTAACCACTAATTACACAGGACATTCATTTTTTGCTCTGTTTCTGTGAACTCCGATTTTTACTTTCATTTGTATCTTATGTTCCATTTCCCCAAGAAAGAATCTAATTGGTTCTTGTAGTTACTGTCCATTGCGAAGTATTCCCATTGGCAAATTCTCCCACCAGGTCTTTTTCAAGAGACTTTTGTCTAGCCTGTAGGTGGAGTTGTGGCTACAGTAAAAGAGTTGCTGTACAAAGTGTGGCCCTTCTTTCTGCTGCTTCTCTCAAGAGTAAATATGCATTCATCAGGCACTGTTAGCTTCATGAATTATCCAGTATATTGATTATGTTGCCATTGACTCAGGTGCTAAGGTAAACAGGAGATATGGTTTCTTCTCTGCATAGACTATTTTTTAATTTAATACTATGATTTGCTAGGTTTAAAGCATTAGGTTCTTACCAAACTTGAATTGGACATGAGTAAATCTTAAACTCTTTGTGTTGTTTTCTCTGTTAAAACAAGTATTATAATGACACATTTACTCTGTTATTTTCAAAGATGAAGAAAAGCAACCAGAGTAACTAATAAAGGGGAAATGAAGTAGTATATCTGCAAAAATTTTATTCTTTAAAGAAATTTGTTTTAATGTGATACCTCTCCTTCATTCTTCATTATTAGTAGAAAACCTCAGTATAAATTTGATAATCTACATGTCAGCCCTTGTATTCTTTAGCCTAGTTTCCCGTCTTGTTTTGGAAATTTCTTTTCCAGTTTTCCCAGTTTAAGACTTATGTGGAAATGATCTTTTGTTATAGTGCCATCTCCCACAGAGACTGGACAAAACAGTCTAGAGTTGGTTTAATGTTGTTATGTAATCTTATTACATGAACATCCTTATTTTTTAATAAGCAGTCTGTCATATTTTTTCTGAATTTTGTCAAAATGGCATTTAATACTTTACCAAAAACAAAACAAAATGATATATAATTTCCCATACACTATCCACTACATTTTTTTCTGTGATAGGACTTGGGTATTGAATTGCTGAATGTGCTGCATCGTGTAATTTTGACCAGAGAATCACCTTCCATTCAATTGGCTTCACTTGAAGTGGTAAGGCAGATAATCTGTGCTGCTCAAGAACATGTGAAGGAGAAGAGACGAAGTGCAGAAGGTAAATGTTAACCCTTAGTGCCAAATGAACCACATAGCATCATTAACTTTTAGAGTATTACTTTATGTAGTCTTGATAATATATTGTGTATAGAATAAAAATTAAACATCTGTAGACATGGCTTTAAATCCTCATTCACCTCTTGATGTTAACTTGGCTTTTGTCAATAGCCAAGTCATTATTCTTTGGGAAAAAGAGAACTTTAACAAAACTTGGGAGAAAAAAATCCCTTATACCACTAGAGTACTTGTCTTAATTGTACCAATGTATGTAGAAAGAATAATTTAATGTCTTAGGGTTGACAAACTATTGTTTACAAGTCTAAAATGACTTTGCTAAATTTGTCATTTAAGATTTCATTTGACCAGAGAATCACCTTCCATTCAATTGACCTCTACATATAATAGAAAATTCCACATAACCATAGAGAGATGTGGTGGCACCACTTATAATCCCACAGACTCAGGAGGCTGAGGCAGGAGGATTGCAAGTTCAAAGCCAGCCTCAGCAACTTAGTGAAGCCCTAAGCAACGTGGAGAGACCCTGTCTCAAAATTTAAAAATGTGTGGGAATGTGTCTCAATGGTTAAGTGCCTCTGGGTTCAATCCTGTGTACAAAAAAAAAAAAAAAACCCAGCCACTACAAATACCTCAAGTGACAAACTTATTGTTAGAGCTTCTGCTATCAGATTCACATTCTTTATTGAAAGAAGTTTAATAGGCAACATTTTAAGGCTGACAGGGTTACAAGGATTTTTTTTATTCATAACTATTAACGCCCAAGACTAGCTATTAAATATGTTACCTAGGGGCATTTGTGGCTCATTGGTAGAGCGCTTGCCTAGCACATGTGAGGCACTGGATTCAATCCTCAGCACCACATAAAAATAAATAAAGGTAAGAAAATACATATGATACCTATATGGAAAGGAATTAAATTGTCATCTACCAGAAATAAAGCTGGCACAAAATATTTACTAAACTCTTTTCTTCCTGTCTTTTAGTTGATGATGGTGCTGCAGAAAAGGAAACCCTACCAGAATTTGGAGAGGGAAAAGACACTGGAGGACTTGTGCCTGGGAAGTCTTTGGTTTTTGCAACACTGGAATTGTGTGTATGCATTCTTGTTAGACAACTCCCAGAACTAAATCCTAAATTGACAGGTAGCCCGGGAGTAAAAGCTACAAAGCCACAAATACTATCAGAAGATGGAAGTAGATTGGTTTCAGCTGCATTGATTATCCTCTCTGAACTTCCAGCCGTGTGCTCTCCTGAAGGTATGGAACTTGGTTACTAATCTTTTCCTCTTCCTCCTCCTCTTTTTTCAGAGCCAGGGATTGAACCTATGGGTGCTTAACCACTGAGCCATATCCCCAGCCCTTTTTTATTTTTCATTTTGAGATAGCATCTCACTAAATTGCTGAGGGACTTGCTAAGGAGCTACTGCCTTTGCCTGATTGCTTCTATGGAAATCCTAAACCCAGAAGCCTTTGTGTTCATCCTTATTCTGTGCTATTGTCCATGCTATTCCTTGATCTGAAATTACTCTATCCCTTGTTACTGGGGATTGAGCTTAGGGGTACTCTATCACTGAGCTATATCCCAGTCCTTTTTATTTTTTGAGATAGGGTCTCACTACATTGCCTTGACTGGCCTTCGCCTTAGGATCTGGCTGCCTCAGTCCCCTAAGTCTCTAGAATGTCAGGCATGTACTATCACCATGCCTGGCTGCTCTACTTTATAAATGTTTTTCTTCCTTCAAAGTTCAACGCCAGGGCTGAGGTTATAATTCATTGGTAGAACACTTGCCTAGCATGTTTGAGGTGCCAGATTCAGTCACAACAGCACCAAAAAAAAAAAATAGTAGTTCAACTTCAGGCCTAGGTCATCGATAAAAGCTTCACTATTTAGCACATACTGAGTTTTGTTTATCAGGTATATGTAGATGTCATTTCTATACAGAGAGCTGCAGCTTTTATCTGACAGCAGCATTTTATGTCATTGATAATTACTTATAAAAGATACATATAGATATTTGTGTCTTGACCCCAACTAACTGTTGTGCTCTACAAAAATCTAGCACATAACAGGTATTTAGTACTTAACATATACTTCTTAATTGGTAACCATATTTCTACTTAAATGTGTTATGACCAATTTATATTCTATTTATTTTTAACCTCATGACTTTAAGCTTTAATTTGAATTAAAACTTATACTCCTGTTCTCACACAGACTTGTACTCTGCCAGGTGTGATGGCACAAGCCTGTAATCCCAGTGGCTTATGAGGCTGAGGCAGGAGGATTGCAAGTTCAGGACCAACTTCAGCAACTTATTGGGACCCTGACTCAAAAAATAAAAAGGACTAGGGATATGGCTCAGTGGTTAAGTGCCCCTGTACAGTCCCTGGTACAAAAAGGAAAAAAAAAATTTGTACTCCTTGTTCTCACATACTGTCTTATACACTAAGAGTAGCAAAAAAATGACTAGCAGAGGATTAGGGCTAAAAATACATTATAAAAGCTTGTTGGGCTCCAGGAAAGTTAAGTAGACTGTTTTAACCTTAGTTTCTTCACATTCATTTTAATTAAAACTGACTTTTCAACTTTTTAGTGGACTGGCAAATTATTATTTCATACTGAATGGATCTCTACAAATTCCTTGAAAAAGAATATAATATAAATTCAAAGTGTACTGTATTGTACACTTAAAAATGGTTAAAATAGTAAATTTTGTTACTTATGTTTTACCACAGCAAGAAGATAAATGAATTTGTTTATCAAATACCAAATAAAGGAGCTGGGATTGTGACTCAGTGGTAGACACTTGCCTAGCCTGTGTGAGGCACTGAATTCCATTCTCAGCACTGCATATAAATAAAAAATATTTTTTAAAAAATACCAAATAAGAAAGCTAATTCATAAGTCTTATTTATTGATGACTTTTTAGGAACTATATATATTCATATTGACTAAAATCTAGACTGTCTTTAAAATTTTATCTTATAGGAAGCATCTCAGTTCTCCCTACTATACTGTACCTCACAATTGGAGTCCTCAGAGAAACTGCAGTGAAGTTACCTGGGGGCCAGTTATCTTCAACAGTTGCAGCTTCACTTCAGGCTCTGAAAGGAATACTATCTTCCCCCATGGCCCGAGCAGAAAAGAGTCACACTGCTTGGACTGACCTTCTCCGCAGTGCTTTAACAACTGTTCTTGATTGTTGGAATCCAGGTAATTAAGGCTGTTTGGAAGCATTTGTTCAGTTTGCTTTAAAAAGTAAGGGGAGCAGTTTTTTGAGAACAAGCTATTAATTTGATCATGGTTGTCATTCTCACCTAGAGAAGACAATAGTATGTGTCTAGAGGGTATGTGTACATTTTAGTATCTTTAACCTTTAATGCAATTAAATGACAGGGAACTGATATATTGCCAGTGAGAAACCTTTAGATGTAATGTTTATTTAAAATGTGAGTAGCTGGACACAGTAGTATATGCCTGTAATCCCAGCAACTCGGGAGGCTTAGGCAGGAGGATTGCAAGTTCAAAGTCAGCCTCAGCAATTTAACAGGGTTCTAAGCAACATAGTGAAACCCTGTCTCAAAACATAAAAAGTGATGGAGATGTGGATCAGAGATTAAGCACCCCTGGATTCAATCCCCTGTTCTAAAACAAATAGATAAATAAATAAAATGTAGTATGATTCATGTCTACTAACAAAACTTTTTAGTACACGCCATATACTGAAAAATGCATAAGGCACACATTACACATGTAAAATAAGATAAACCTAACCCAACACTCCAGAATTTACTAGCCAAGTGACTGGCCAAGTTACCCAATTACCCCAAGCCATAGTTTTCTCATCTGTAAATCAGGATATTATGTTTTACTTTGGTTTGGGAGTTTCTGTTTGTTTGTTAGATGGGGTTTCACTAAATTGCCCAGGCCGGCATTAAACTCAGTATCCTCCTACCTCATTCTCTATAGTAGCTGGGATTACAGATGCATGCAGTGGTAACCCAACAAGGATATTATGTTGCAGGAAATTGTTAGCACAATAACAATGTATAAAAAGCATCTTGCTGGGGGCTGGGAGTGTAGCTCAGTGGTGGAACGCTTGCCTAGCATGTCTGGGGCCCTGGGTTTGATCCTCAGCATCACATAAAGATAAATAAGTAAAATAAAGGTATTATGTCCAACTACAACTAAAATAAATATTTTTTTAAAAAGCATCTTGCTTGTTACTTAGCATTTATCAATAAATGATAGCCAGTATTATTTTCCCCATCCACTAAATATTTTTGTCTTACTGTTATGTGAGTTTTGTGTGTTTTGTTTTTGTTTTTGTTTTGTCTTGTTTTTGCGGTGTGGTTATCAAATCCAGAGCTTTGTGCAGGCTGGGCAAGTGCTCTACAACTAATATACACACGCAACTCCAACTGTGTAGTTTTTATTTTGAACAGTATATTAGAGTGATTGTAAAAAGTCTTCAGACATACATTATCCCTACCTTCCTTGTCCTGCTTATAAATATTACAGTTTGCCCAATTTGAGTTTATAGAACAACACAAGAATCAGAATCAAGGTGAAAAGAAATTCAGAAGATGATGCAGTCACAGAAGTCAAAGAAAAGAGAATTTTAACAGAGAGGGTGTGTTCAGCAACATGACTTGCTGTAGAGAAGTCAAGCAATATGGCAGTAAAACCCTGTTGAACAAAGGAGAGCTGAGGAAGGGGGAAGACACACACAGGTTCCTCTTAATAGGAAAAAGAAATAGCTGAAGGGAAGGTTTAGGGTCAAGGAATTTCTCTGATGAAACTCAAGCATGAGTTCATATTTAATGGGGAAAAAAGAAGATAGAGAGGGGTCTGGAATTTGAAATACCAAAAAAGAAACAGTGTCCCCCTCTAGGCAAGAATAAAATCCACAGAGCATTTAGAAAAATTAATCTCTACTGAGGTAAGGGGAGAGAACAGGAGGTTAAGTATGGAAAGTAGGTTTTTATGTTGAAGGTTATGGAGAGCTTACCTCTTTGATATCACAATCACACATACAACCACACACACACACACACACACACACACACACACACACACAGATGTGGGTTTTAGTTTTGTTTGAGGGAATGAAACCGGACATAGAATTAAGACTAGCTACTGTGAGAAAATAAAGGTGCTCATAATGAGGTAAAACACTTGCTGTGTAACAAATGCCTCAAAATTTAGTAACTTAAAACAGCAAACATTTATTATCTGACAGTTTCTATGGGTCAGGGATTCAGGAGCAGCTCAGCCAGATGGTTCTAGGTTCTAGTTCAGGGTCTCTCATGAGGTTACTGTTAAGACAGCCAGAGCATCAGGCAGAGAAGATCAGTTTCCCAGATGGCTATTAGTAAGAGGTCTCAGTTCCTTATCACCAGGGCCACTTCCCCATAGGCCACCTGCTAAAGGAACTTTACATTTATCCTACGGAAAAGAGAGTGGGAGTAAGCCAGGCACTATGGTGCATGCCTGTAATCCCAGCAATTTGGAGGCTGAGGCAGGATGATCGCAAGTTCCAAGCCAACCTCAGCAACTTAGCAAGACCCTGACTCAAAAAATAAAAAGGACTGAGGATATGGCTCAGTGGTTAAGCACCCCTTTGTTCAATCCCTATTACCAAAAGAAGAAGAGAAAAAAAAAGAAAAAGAATGGGAGTATAGAAATTTTAGAAGAAATGGAAAAGAGGAACACAAAGGAACTTTATCTTACTGAGAATAAAAAGACATTTTTACTAAACCGACTATGTTGCAGTTTCAAGTTGCCATAAATAATGACTGAAATTAATTGTGCTTTGTGGGTAGCAATACAGCACATGATATAAATAGTTTACTTTCTGGAATCAGTTTGCCTTACCAATTAGTAGGCTTTGGGCAAATGACTGAATTTCTGTTTCTCATCCATAAAATGGAGGAAATAAGCCAGGCATGATGGTATGTGCCTGTAATCCCATCTATTCCAGAAGCTAAAGCGGGAAGATCACAAGCTCCAGACCATGCTCAAAATAAAAAATATAAGCCAGGGGCTGGAGTTGTTACTTAGTGATAGAGCACTTACCTATAGCACCCATGAGGCGCTGGGCTTGATCCTCAGCACCACATAAAAAAGTAAATAAGGGCTGGGGAGATAGCTCAGTCAGTAGAGTGCTCGCCTTGCAAGCACAAGGCCCTGGGTTCGATCCCCAGCACTGCAAAAAAAAAAAAAAAAGTAAATAAAATTATAAAAAAATTTTTTATAATAATAAAATAAAAACCAGGCACAGTGGCACACACCTAAAATCCCAGAATTCAGGAGGCCAAGGCAGAACTGCAAGTTCAAAACAGCCTTAGCAACTTAATCAGGCCCTAAGTAATTTAATGAGACTGTGTCTCAAAATAAAACATAAAAAAGGGCCAGGGATGTGACTCAGTGGTTTAGTGCCTGTGGGTTCAATCCCTGGTCCCAAAAATAAATAAATAAAAAATAAGAAGGATTGGAGATGTAGCTCAGTGGTAGAGCATCCCTGAGTTCAATCCTCAGAACCACCCAAAAGAGAGAGAGGAAGTAAGAGTGCCTACTACATGGTACTATCTGATGTGAGAGTTTAATGCAGAGTTTAGTACTTACAACAGTGGTATAATGTTAACTTTAAATGTTTCCCATGTACCTGTTTTATCTTAAAACTACTCAGATGTCTTAAAAATTGATCCTATTCATCCATAAAATTTTGCTTTCAATGCTAGTGTTTCTTGGAGGTATCAGCTCACGTGTTATCTCCTCAAGGTTTTCTCTGACCACACAATGTCAGTTATTCTAGGTTGCTTTCTATGATTTTTTTGATTGTTTGCAATGCTGGGGAAGAACCCAGGACTTCACAGATGCTAGGCAAGCCCTCTATTACTGAATTACACCCCAGCCCCTCTGCTGTGGGTGTGTGTGTGTGTGTGTGTGTGTGTGTGTGTGTTTCTCTACTGTTCAGAAATGATATGTGTAGACAGAGTGGTAAGATTTTTTTTGCTTGGTACCTGTATTATCAAAATACTTCCAACTGGACTGGGGTTATAGCTCAGGTGGTAGAGTGCTTGCCTCGCATGTACAAGGCCCTGGGTTCTCCCCAGCACCACCACCAAAAAAACAAAAAAAAAAGCCCAAGTGTTTTAGTGTTGCTGCACAGAAAAAATAATAAATAAGTCAACCATGTTGCCACATACCTATATTCTCAGCTACATGGGAGACTGAGGCAGAAGGGTCCCTCCAACCCAGACGCTCAAGGCCAGCCTAAGCAATACAGTGAGATATAATAGAAGAAAAATAATTATAGTGAATATATATTAAACATTATGTGTAGCTAGCATGTAATCCTCAAAGACAGATTTAAATGTCTAAAGTCACAAAACTAGTAAATATACATATGTATTTGCTGATGTCTTTACCTTTGAGGATTATAGCTTTGGTAATTCTTGACTCTTAGAATTATTTATAATGCATATGGTAAAACCTACAGTATTTGCCAGGGTTTTTAACTTTGTTGATCAATATTATCTATATTTGTTATAGTCACAAAAAAAATTATTGCTACCAAGCTAAAGACAGCTTCACACAGGTATATACAGCAGTCAGTATGATCTGTTCTAATAGATCATTTCTCTTTAGTCGACGGAACACATCAAGAACTTGATGAAGTCAGTCTGCTTACTGCTATCACAGTATTTATTTTGTCTACCAGTCCAGAAGTAACTACCATCCCATGCCTTCAGAAGAGCTGTATTGAGAAATTCAAGGCTGCTCTTGAGATAAAAGATCCTATGGTAAGTGTCTTAGGAGAGAGATGTTTGTAAGAGAAATATGTTTAGGCTTTTACAAAACTTTTGTGATTTCTGGCTCCCAAAAAAAGTATCAGACAAATTTTTTTTTTTTATTTTTAGATTTGATATTAATGCCCGTTCTTAGGGAAACAAAGCCAAATAATACTGGTCTTTATTCTTCCACCCTAAGGGTAAAGGGCAAAAGAGAGAAAATAATAAAAAACAAAATTTGAAATGAGGGCATCTTAAAATTAATATTTCTGTAGAACTTTTATTGATATACAAATTTTATTGATATAGCATAGAACAAGGGGATTTTATAAGCTATTTTGTGGTTTATTATAGCAGATTTCCTTTTAAAAAGAAAAACTCTAGCATATGCCTTCAGGAGTACGATTGTGAAATAATAGCTGTTGCAGAAACAATACAACAAGTTTCTTTCTTTCCTTTATGGCCATTTCATTTGCTAGAATAATTTTCCTATTCCTTTACGTGCTATAAAATAAGTTTGTAGCCCATACCTAAAAAATACATTTATTCCCAAAGTCCTAGGAACCAAATTATCTCTCACTAAAAGATGATGTATATATCTGATGTATAGTCATTTCCTGTTGTCTTTTTGTCCCATTTGTTGCTGCTGCCCACAGGAGTTTTGTGTAGCCATCTCCAAGTGGTGGCTCTGACATATAATGACACATACTTAGTGTGGTTCAGTCATGGTTCCTTAAAACCTTCAGACCATGACCTTTGTACATCCAATGTATGTGATTTGTTACTGGTTTATTTTTGTACATTACAGAGAGTTCAAATGGGAACTAGAGAAAAGAAGAAAAAGTAACCACTCCCAGTTATCCTCCCCTTTTGTATCCAGATACCCCTTCTCATCCCACATTATTACAGCTCTTTTTAGCACCAGATTTGAACACTCTTACCAAAAGCTTGATCCTTGTCCCCATACCAATCCAATAATGAGGACAGGGTTTTGAGAAAAAGAAAAAAGTTTTATTGCTTTGCTAGCAAAGAAGAGACACAGGAGACTCCTGTTCCAGAGGCTATAATTCTGCACATCATGGGGAACAGAGATTTTTTAGAGGTGATTAAAAGGCTACATTCCATGTGTTCTCTGTTGGAGTTGTAATTTACTCGTTATTTGGGAGACAGTCATTTCTGAGATCTTCTGATGCCATCCCCTAGTCTGAATTACTTCCTTCCTGTAGTGGGTGTGTGCTCATAGACAGATAACTCTGCCTGGACTGGGGAAGAAAGGTAATCCTGTTTCCCCTAAAATTAGGGATGGGGAGATTGGGGGGGTCAGGCACTGGGTTTGATTCTCAGCACTACATATAAATAAATAAAGGTCCATCAACAACTAAAAAAGTATTCTTTTAAAAAATTGCAGTGGCAGAGCAGCAAGGGCTATGTGCAAAGCATAAAGTAGGCCACTGTTACTATACTAGCTTTGCACAGTTTTCCAGTATTGTAGCCAAATGAGGTTTATCTAAGGTGTGATTATTGCTAATTAAAAACTTTCCCCAAGTTTCAATACCTGTTAATACTTGGACTTCCAAAATTAAAAATAAAGGGCTGGGGATATAGTTCAGTTGGTAGAGTGCTTGCTCACCATGCACAAGGCCCTCGGTTCAATCCCCAGCACCAAAAAAATTTTTTTTAAAATTAAAAATAAATTAGAAATAAATTTAAATACTTCTGCAACTTTAATTTCATGAGTTTTTTTGTTTGTTTTATTTTTATTGATACATTATAATTATAGTGGAATTTGTTTTAATTACAAGGAGTCGTCAGGTATTTGTGTTAGGGACTTTTTAAAAATTTACAATTTATATTCTTCTTGTCTCTTTCCTCATTAGGTACAAGTCAAGACCTATCAGCTCCTCCATTCCATTTTTCAGTATCCAAATCCAGCTGTTTCCTACCCATACATTTATTCTTTAGCATCCTGTATTGTGGAAAAACTGCAGGAAATAGACAAGAGAAAACCTGAAGATATTACTGAGCTTCAGATTTTTCAAGAAGGCATAAAGGTCTTGGAAGCATTGATTATCATTGCTGAAGAACAGCATCGTAAGTGTCAGCACTGAATTCTAATATTTCAGAATTTCTCCAAAGTCAGAATTTTGGTGTTACTCAAATTATAAAACATTCAGGTACTCACATTAAGACAGTGTTATATTAATTCCAGGTATTAATATTTTAGTAGTGATTTGAGAGAAGAGATGAGAAGAATTGTTTTCCTCCCTAAGAGAAAAATGCGGGGAGATCAAGTGTTTTTCTACCTTGTATGATGAACATTTAAGTTCCTGAACTTCTTTGTTTACTTTCTAGGCTCTCAGCTGGTGGCCTGCCTTCTGCCCATTCTCATTTCCTTCCTTTTGGATGAGAATGCTCTGGGATCAGCAACTTCAGTAATGAGAAATCTACATGACTTTGCTTTGCAAAATCTTATGCAGATTGGGCCTCAGTATTCATCAGTTTTTAAAAATGTAATGGCTTCTTCTCCAGCCCTGAAAGCCCGCCTTGAGGCCGCTATAAAGGGCAACCAGGAAAGTGTCAGAGTCAAGTTACCATCATCTAAATATACTAGGAACCCTGGCAATAATTCAAGCATCCAATTAAAGACCAATTTTCTCTGATGTTATTTTTTTTTTTATTTTTTTTATTTTTATTTTTGAAATAGTAAGCACCTTAATATAATACTTGATTATTTCCTCTGGGGACAAAAGTGAAATTTTAGACACAAGTGCACTTGGAGGTCTAGTGGATTGTTTTAACTTAAATAGCTGTGACTTTGCAAAGTGACAGCAAACCTAACATTTTTTGTGGGTTTTTTTTGTCTGTTTTTCCATTTCATAAATCAGTAGAACTGTTGTCATTGTTGCCAGGAAAAAAGTGCTAAAGAACTAAACAATCTGCTGCTTTAAAAATGAAATTAATTTTTTCAGTCAATCCATATATACATGTGTTAGACTTAATTCTTGACAGATAATAGATTTCACTCTAGTATAAATTATCTGTACTTACATTGTATCCCAGTTGCTAATTGAAAATTCTGCTTTATTCAGTAATAGTATTAAACTTTATTGGGTTTCTCCAGCAAGATAAATGACTAGGGAGCTATTTAGGAAATTTGTTTTAAAATCAACCAATATATAATGATACAAATTAATTACAACCCCGAAGTATGACATAAAATTTGGTATCTACAAATATTAAGACTTCACATCTTTTGGGTTAGTGTGTATTGCATTCAAAAAATGAAAGTTTTACTTATTTAAATAGAATAGGGCCTCTCTGCTGCACTGTTTCTCACATGGATTTTCTGTGACCTCTGTTCCTAACAATTTTTTTTATTTTCATTTTTGGCAAACATTTATATTGATGAGTTTAATAAAGGCTCATATCTATATTGTATTTATTAGATCAATTATCAGTTTATATAAATGCCAAATTTAGTAAAAGAAATTTAGATCATCAGTGAATACAAGTATTTTTTTTTAATATGAAACATATTTTAATACAGAATATTAATGATAAAGTATTGGTTGAAACATTTTTTAACTCTGTTCATGATCATTGGCTCTCCTTCCACTTTACTGTTACTATACTGTGTGAATCAAACACTATGTCAAAATAAAGCATTGCCCTGTTAAAAATTACAATCTGAAATGATAGAAGCATGTTCAGAATTGAGAAACACTTTGGTTCAAGAAAGAGCAATGTGATATACTCTATTTTATTATGTTTATATATAAATACTCTTGTAAACTGTTCAGAATGGAAAACATTTGACAGATTCTAACACTACAATTTTTCTAAATGACATAAATAAAGCTACTTTTCTTTATCTTTCTTGTATTTTAAATTATCTTACTCAGAAAAGATAAGTAGTTAATCTTACAGATTCCAGAAAAAAAACAGTTCTATTGTTGCCAAAAACTCGCTCCTTCTCCCCTATGCCAATCCAATAATGAGGACATGGTTTTGAGAAAAAGAAAAAGAAGTTGTATTGCTTTGCTAGCAAAGGAGGAAGACAGGGCACTCCTGTCCCAGAGGATATGATTCTGCCCATTATCAGGAACGGGACTTTTAAAGAGGTGACTCAAAGGCTACATTCCACCTGTTCTCTGTCTGGAGTTGTAATTGACTTGTTAATTTGGGAGATAGTCATTTCTGAGATCTTCTGGTACCATCCCCAAAGTCTGGATTACTTGGTTCCTATAGTGTGTACTCAGGGACAGATAACTGCCTAGGATGGGGAAGGAAGTTAATCCTGCTTCCCCTGAGATTAGGGATGGGGAGAGAGTAGGGAGGAACAGGGAGACAGGAAGAGAAAGAAACATGTCCATTTAAAAAATAAGTTGCAGTGGCAGAGCAGCAAGGGTTTTTTATTGTTTTGTCTGTTTCAGTTTAATATTTTTTGGCGGGTGCAGGGTATACCAGGGATTGAACTCAGGAACTCTACCACCAAGCCACATCCCCAACCCTATTTTGTATTTTATTTAGAGACAGGGTCACAATGAGTTGGTTTACGCCTTGCCTTTTGCTGAAGCTGGCTTTGAACTCTTGATTCTTCTGCCTCAGTCTCCTGAGCTTCTGGGATCACAGGTGTGTGCCAGCTAATTTAGTTTTTTTTTTTTTTTTTTTTTTAACATTAAGATCATTTAGTGGCATAATGTCCTGAAATGCTATATGAATGAATGTCAATAATTATGAAAAATATTATCCAATGTCATGGCATTAGGAACTAACATTTGCAGTGTTAGGTTTGATCCCTGACACTGTGAAAGTAAATAAATAAAAATGCTGATTAGCACCTTGAATGAAACAATCAAAGTGATATATTTGTCTTGAGCTCCCCACCCCAAGGGAAGAAACAAGAGGCAAAGCAGGTAGTTGAGTCATTCTTTTTAACTCATTCTTAAAAGTTTACCATGGCAAGACTTAACATTACATATAACAGATTTTTGTTAAGCTAAATTTTACTTCTATAAAGTAAACCACCATCAACTCAAAGGAAACATTAATGCACTTAAAATGATACATAAGTGCTATAAATGGGCTACAGAGCTTAACAAGAATACTGGGGCTCCCAGGTGAACTTCATGGAAACAGTATCATACAGACTGAGAGAATAGCACTTACTTAATAGAATAGATCATTAATAACCCAGGAACCTTTTGTAATAATTTCGAAGGGAAGAATTTCCTTTATCCTTTTATTATAATAGTAGATTTGCATTATGAGGAAAGAAATTTAACCTTCAAACTAATAAACTGATAATATAAAACTGACATATGAATTAACTGTAGACTCTGAAAAACATGAAGTTAAAGTGTTGAATCATTTCTGACAGTTTAAAGGTGCATTACCTTGCACTGGCCACAATCCTAAAGTTTCAAGCCTATATGTATCTTCTTCCCAGAGCTCATTAATATTCATACTGTAAAGTAAGGGTAACTACATACAGTACATTCTCCATCAATTGAATGTAGTTTTCCTTTTACAAATGAGCATGCTACCCTTGCAAGACCTCAATTTATCAGAAATTTATCTCCACATGCACTAGAAATATAGTTATCCAACTGCTGGCTGAATGCAGTGGTCAGCCAGTTAATGAATTGTGCCCATGTTCACTTCTCAACTTTTTACCAGTCTATTTACTGATGTCTGGGCTTTCTAACTTGGAGGAAATGGGAAATTTTGTGTTGAGATTATAGAACTGAACTATTTCAGCACAGACCAAATACAATCCCATATTGTACAAATTCAAAGACATTAGCTTCTTTTTATTACATTTTTCTTGTTTGGTACTCCTGTGCCATTTCATTGAGGGATTATAAGATGATTCCAAAAGGTTACTTGTGGAAAATTTCTACTGATAGTTATTCTCTGTTTATATCCTTATATCACTCTTCAATTAGGCACTGTATTGTGTTAAAAATAAGCTTACTTTTTAAAAAATAGTTCTTTAGATGTTGATAGACCTTTTCTTTTTATTCATTTATTTATACGTGGTGCTGAGAATCAAACCCAGTACCTTACACGTGCTAGGCAAACTACCACTGAGCCACAACCCCAGCCCCAGGCTTACTTTTTTTAAAGAAAGGATTCTATTTTAAGAATCCTGTATTTTTTTTTAATTTTTTTTTTTTAGCTGTTGATGGGCCTTTATTTATTTATGTGCAGTGCTGAGAATTGAACCCAGTGATTCACATAAGCTGGACAAGTGCGCTACCAATGAGCAGCAACCCCAGCCCCAAGAATCCTATATTTTTAAGAAAATAGGAGATCATTACTACCAACCAAAAATCAATATTGAGCTGGGAACAATGGCACACACCTGTAATCCCACAGGCTTGGGAGGGTGAGATAGGAGAATCGTGAGTTCAAAGCCAGCCTCAGCAACTCAACAAGACCCTAAGCAACAACTTAGCAAGACCCGCTCTCAAAAAAGGGCTGGAGCCCCTGACTTCAGCCCAGGGTAACCACTAACATACTTTCTGTCTTTATAGATTTTCCTATTCTGGACATTTCTGGACACTTCATAAACATGGTTATTTCATATAAATATAATATATGGTCTTTGGGGTTGCCTTCTTTCACTTAGCATAATGTTTTTAAGATTCCTTAATTATAGCATATGTTGACACATTATTATTTCTTACTGAGGAATGATATTGCATTTTAGAGATACACCATGCATGATTTATACCTTCCTCCATTGATAGATGTTTGAGATGGTTCCACTGTTCGCTATGATGAACAATGTGGCTGTGAACCTTTTGCTACATGTGTGTACAGATGTACATGCTTACTCGTGTTCAGTATATGCCACAGAGAGGAAATGCTGAGTCGTGGTAATTTTATGTTTAGCATTTTGGGAAACTGCCAAATTGTTTTCTAGAGAGGCTGCACCTTTGTGCAAACCCACCAGCAGTGTGCAAAGGTTCCAATTTCTCCACATCCTTGCCAACATGTGTTATTGCTTGTTATTTATTTATTTTTTTAAATTATACCCATGCCCTTGAGAAGGATCTCATTGTGGTTTCTATCGCCATTTCCCTAATGACTAATAATGTTGAGCACCTTTTTATGTGCTCATTGTACATTTGCATACCTTCCTTGGAGAAATATCTATTCAGATCATTTGCCCACTCTAAAATTGGGTTATTTGTATTTTTATTACTGAGTTGTAAGAGTTTAAAAATGTATGCCGGATACAAGTCCCTTATTAGACATATGCTTTGCAAATATTTTCTTTCACTCTGAGTTGTTTTTCCCCTTTCTTGATGATACTGTTATGGGGCACAACTTAAGAGCAGACCGATCTCCACTGAGAAGTCCAAATTTGAGAGTCTTTATTAAGCTAGCTAGCTGACTGTCTCACACAATGCCCCAAAAAATGACTATCGGGAGAACAGCCCCAACCGTAGGGTTGTAGGGGTTCTTATACCAAAAATTACATCAATCATAAGTGTCTGTTGCTGTAAGGCCCCCAAAAAAGGGCCCCCAACTCTGTCCCATGGATGGACGGCAACCCCAATCAACCGCAGGAGGCGTCACTTGATGCAAACCGCAAGAGGTGTTTATTCCAGCGCGCTGGGACCCAACTCGAGGAGTCGAGTCCCTAGCAGAAAATCTTGTAGGTTTATAAAGGCAGAAACCACACATCGGGAGGGGTCACACATGAAAGGGAAAAGGGGGGACAAAGCTGCCGGGAAATTTCAAAGGGGGGTCTGGGTTTGCTGATAACATACAACATGTTTCACAATGTTTTACAATAGGGCGTAGATTCTGGTCAATAGTTTCTGGTAATCATTGTGTTTGATCACTATCTGGCTATCTGGCTCAATTTACCCTTTTATTCTCTGGGGCTGTTTCTTGGAACAGCTTTAAGGGCTTTGTTCCCATTCCTGGGAGGGTGACCTTAGGGAGTTGAGATGACTGGGAGGGTGACCTTAGGGAGTTAAGATAACTGGGAGGGTGACCTCAGACAGCTTAAAAAAATGTCCATTCTTTCATTTCCCCATTTTCTTTTCTGGTAAGTTCTAATCATGGAACTTCTGTCTCTATATACTCTTCACCAAAGCTATTTCCATGGCAGAGGGACTGGTATTATTGCCTGAGCATTAGTACCTGTACAGCACTTATTCTTTCCCTGATGAAGGTGACTAGGCGATTTTAGGCAGGCAAGAGCCGAGGGGGCGGGCCACCAATTAGCAGCCCCTTGTTTGCAGTCCTTGATAAACAGTCCTTGATAAAGGCAGGTAAATTTGGTAATCAATGGCCTCCAGAGATCCTTGACATTCCATTCTTCCAGGGGCAGTCTCCAACTTGCAGAGGCAGATGACCTCATGGCTTCATTTCCTCGATTTGACCCGATCCCCTATTTCTACACTAACTGCCTATTCCCAATTCTGTCTTCATTCCCCGCTTTAGCTTTAGGAACCCATAACTGCTTGTTAAGGAAATGAAAAGGGGCGTCGGTCATTCTGGCTGCTTCGAAGCTGAATGGGGGCAGCGAGGGGCAAGCAGTTTGGAGTTCCTTCTTTTTAAAAATCGGGTCAATCGAGGGGTCCCAGGAAGAAGCCTGGTTGGGGAAGAGCAGGTTGTAAAGTCATCTGGGGGTGGCTGCTTCTATGATAGAAGAACAAAAAGACATGAGTACTGAAATGAGATTAGCACAAAGTAAATGTTGCAGCATCTGAAACATGCCACTGAGTATCATGAAAATGACAGAAGTTAATCTCTCACCAGGAGGTGAAAGAACTGAGAAATTGTTCCCATAACTAGGCCTAGCAAAGGCTGGAGAGGACAAGGCCTTCATTTGGGGACTTTAACATTGCCATAGATGTCCCTAAAAAATATAGTTAAGCTACTTAATGTCATCTGATTTTGTAAAATATCCCTTTATTGGTATAACCTGTGTTTAGTAGAGATCTCTATACTTCTGTTACTTAGAAATAGATAATCATACTGGCAAACATAGATTAAGTCTACCTGTGTAGCTTAGGAAGGTCTGCAGGCCTTAAACTGACTAAAAAACTTCTGACTCTGGCAGTTTCTCTGATAGTTATCAGGCTACATCTAAAGTTACATTTAACTATTATTTCCTTTAAATGCCCAAGAATGGCTATACTTTGGTTTTAACTGTTTTGCTGGGTGTCTAAGATCAAGCTGGTCAAATTGACCTGGTTCCTGTCTTGTTAAAGAGTCAGCTGAGTCCCACAGGGGTCACTCGTACAGAACTTAAGAGCGGCTCCTTAGCTCCACCAGTGACTTTGGTTAGGCAGGGTCTCTTGATGGGGTGACTTCCTTTAGAAACATCAAGGGATGTTTCCCCTTTTCCATGACCCTCCTCTGCAGCAGATGCACTGGATGATTTTTCATCCTCTAGTCAACAATCTCCTTGATCAGGAGGTTGTGTGACCCAGAGTTGCAACGCTCCTTAGAGAAGTTCTCTTATTCCCTGGGTTCAGGCTAATGTTGAGGGCAAGACCCAAATATGGACTTTTCTTGACCTCTGTATTTAACTCCAATTTCTAAGTTTGATCTTAATTATCCAGCAAGCCAGTCTCACCAGTCATAAATTAAGAGTAATGGGCTTTAACTTTAATGTCCATAACTTTACAGTTATTTACCCTTTTATCTAACTGGAGACTGCATTAGTACTGGAAGTTACCACTATCTATTCTATAGGTGATGGCTTATTATCACAAGTTACCTAGGTTGTTTGTTCTTGGAGCAGCTACTTCTGCAAAACATTAACAGGTAACAGTTTTACAAAATGAAATTAGCAAGAGTAAAAAAATATATTCAGCTTGTATAATAGCTATCTTGAATTTCGATTGAGAACTACATTCTATCCCCTATTTGAGATCACAGTACTTTTACAACAAGAACCAATCTTTTGACTATAACTTTAAATAAGCTGAAGTCTGGCTTATTTTGGAGTCACTCTAACATGCAGTAAGGTGGGAGGCAGAGCCTTATCTCAGGTAAGGCAGGGCTCTTTACAGATCTTAAGTGTTCTAATTCTGATGTTGATCTTTGCTTCTTCCTTAAATATCATTAAGTAGTTTACATATACTGTTTCCTGAGTCTATATAAACTTTATAATTAACACAATTTAACATAGTATCTAAAACATGAATCAAAGAAAGGCTGAAAGAGCTTTTGTTATTTCCACAATCCGAGAGTGCTGGGACTCGAACCCAGGCCTCCCGCTTGAGAGTCAGGAACTCTACGTACGAGATGAGCTAAATGGCCTGCACTGAGAGAGCTTTTAACTTTCCTTTTGTGATTAAATGGCAAAATGTTTTCATGTTTCTTTCATGTTTCACAATATTAACCTTTAAACAATCAGACTCTAATGTTTAGAAATACATTTACATTTGAAATTCTTTATCCCAGTGTAAAAAGTAACAAATTTTACACATACCCTATTGATAGCAGGTCCTATAATAGAACATTAAATGATAGAAATAAATCCCCAATAAAATTTACTCTTTATAAGATTAAGATTACCATTACAGACAAGTTTAATCTGGAGGATAGCAGAGCTTAATAAATTAGTTGCTTTAAAAACTTGTGGTCCTGAAAAATATGAACACATTTAATATACAACTAGTGACCATTTCACAAATACCTTGACACTTTTATCTTACCAAATTGAGTTTTTAAAGAGAAATGTATACTCTGTAACAAAGTACAATACTCTATAATAGTTGTTTAATCATAATTGTATACACCCCAATTTTTAAGACTAATTGTTCTAAAGAATAAAACTTAATAGACACAAAGTTAAGAGTAAATTAGTGTTTCAAATCCTTGTCATTTTACCATGTCATTCTACCATATAGATTAAACTTTGGTTTATATCAGAACGTTAGTATTTCACCTTAGGAAAAACCTTCAATAGTTTTAGCTGTCTCACATACATATAACCAACTTAGTTACACACAAACTTGTTGAAACTTGCCTTTTACTTACACAGACTTTCTTAGCACTTACTTAGACCCTCATGTATTTCATCACACAAGCACTTTCTTACCCAGAAACATTTCCTTTTTCCTTTTACTAAATATATTTCCATACCCAGAACCTTTTATTTTCTCTTTCCTACTCGTTGACCCCTTTTTGTTCACATTCTGAAACAACTCTTATGAAATTTCTGAATTTAGATAAATTACTCTATTTTAATAAGATTAAATATTCTGTTGTTTATAGTACTCTAATTGAAACACAGTTGAAACTTTTGGGACCCTTTGTATATAGAATTGCACTTGTTAGGACATACTCTTAGTAACCTTGTTTTTAGTTTAGTGATGACACAAAGCAAGTTTAAACCCTTTTATTTACCAACCTATGAAAACACCAATAATGTTTAAGTATGATACCCCATGGAATTCAAGGAGTTAAAAGTACTCGATGTTATTTAACAATTAGCATTTTAACTTTGTAAATTAATCAGATGTCTCTACAAACACATTAGAGTAATCCCATACATGTTAACTCTAATTCACTTATTCTGTAAAAACCAAGATATCAGACAAGTGTCCTGAACAGTATTTGCTGTCTCTTCCCTGTTGAAGAAAAGTCCTAGAAACAATTGATATTAGACATTTTATTAACATCAATATTTTATTAGCTTGACCACCTAGAGACTTGCAAGTTATTTTCAAAGACATTTTACTCTTATTAGTTTACCCAATTTGAACCTTTTTAAATCACGTGAATTAAAAGTATCTGGATCCATTTTTAAATTTTAATTTTAGGAGCGCTCAGTTTTGATACAGACAAAACATGACATCAGACAGCACAACATACAAATAACACAAAATCAAGCCCTTGTAACTTTATAGGTGAATCTCCATTGCAGTGTAACAGATGTTCAAAAACTCTAGTTGAATAAAAAATAGAACTGGTCAAAAAAATCATGAGCTCAAAAAAACATATAATTAAAAATATAGCATTTACTTTGCTGGAGTTTTAAAGACTCTTTTTACCTTTTCTTTCCCTGGGTTTGAGACTGGTCTCCTACTGAGCCTTTAGGCTTCTTTTATTTATATTTCAATGTAAGCCTGGACTGAGATCTGGAAGGATCTAACAGGTTTTAACAGAAACTCTGTGTCTAAGGCATTTTAGCCATCTCATCCGGACAGGTTGGATGTTAAAATTATGAGACCTTATTTTTCATTACTTTTGAGACTGAAGCTACTTTGCTAAGTTACCCTTTAGGGCTGTTGGGAGGGGGAGTCCAGAGAAGGAACCTTTGGGGTCCACCCGAGAGTAGCCCGGGCCCAGAACCCCCCAGTTGTTCCAACCCTTCCTCCACCTCCGCCACAAACACACAACAGAACCAGATACAGACGGGCGCCAATCTCTGATCCACCAATTGAACCCCATCAGCGCCCTTACCGACGGAGACTACCAGGCGTCCCTGGCTCTCCTTCCACCCTTAGGGCGTCCCCCAGGGCTGCAACCTGTGGCCCCCCAGGCACGTCTACCGGCCACTGTCCGGCCCCTCTCACGAGTCACCGAACGGCTGCCACCGAAACCGAAAGCGCGCTCACAGAACCAGACCAACTAACAAAACACAAGACAAAGACAGACAACTTCGGGGTACCCCTTCTTACCTCCAAGGTCGACTCCGCGGATGAGGGGGGCCGTCTTATCCCGGACGAGCCCCCAAATGTAAGGCCCCCAAAAAAGGGCCCCCAACTCTGTCCCATGGATGGACGGCAACCCCAATCAACCGCAGGAGGCGTCACTTGATGCAAACCGCAAGAGGTGTTTATTCCAGCGCGCTGGGACCCAACTCGAGGAGTCGAGTCCCTAGCAGAAAATCTTGTAGGTTTATAAAGGCAGAAACCACACATCGGGAGGGGTCACACATGAAAGGGAAAAGGGGGGACAAAGCTGCCGGGAAATTTCAAAGGGGGGTCTGGGTTTGCTGATAACATACAACATGTTTCACAATGTTTTACAATAGGGCGTAGATTCTGGTCAATAGTTTCTGGTAATCATTGTGTTTGATCACTATCTGGCTATCTGGCTCAATTTACCCTTTTATTCTCTGGGGCTGTTTCTTGGAACAGCTTTAAGGGCTTTGTTCCCATTCCTGGGAGGGTGACCTTAGGGAGTTGAGATGACTGGGAGGGTGACCTTAGGGAGTTAAGATAACTGGGAGGGTGACCTCAGACAGCTTAAAAAAATGTCCATTCTTTCATTGCTATGATTTGAAATTACAAACTAACATCATGAGATCATCAACAGAGGGAGAAGTGGGTCAAAATGACACTTACCTAGGTACAAACTAAAGAATGGTTACTAATATCCACACAATCACCGTTTACTTGGTACATTGGTTAGGAGCGATAGGGATCAAAAGAGCAATTTTTTATTACATAAAAATTGTCATTTTGTATTGCTAAACATGCACGCTAAGTAACTGATGATGGGGACAGAGTGGGGTGTTCCCATGGGAAAAGCTAAGCAATTATTGGTGGGTACTGAGGTGGGGTTGAAAGAATGGACATTTTTTTAAGCTGTCTGAGGTCACCCTCCCAGTTATCTTAACTCCCTAAGGTCACCCTCCCAGTCATCTCAACTCCCTAAGGTCACCCTCCCAGGAATGGGACCAAAGCCCTTAAAGCTGTTCCAAGAAACAGCCCCAAACAGAGAATAAAAGGGTAAATTGAGCCAGATAGCCAGATAGTGATCAAACAGAATGATTACCAGAAACTATTGACCAGAATCTACGCCCTGTTGTAAAACATTGTGAAACATGTTGTATGTTATCAGCAAACCCAGTCCCCCTTTGAAATTTCCCGGCAGCTTTGTCCCCCTTTTTCCTTTCATGTGCGACCCCTCCTGATGTGTGGTTTCTGCCTTTATAAAGCTACAAGATTTTCTGCTAGGGACTTGACTCCTCGAGTTGGGTCCCAACGCGCTGGAATAAACACCTCTTGCGGTTTGCATCAAGTGACGCCTCCTGCGGTTGACTGGGGTTGTCGTCCATCCATGGGACAGAGTTGGGGTTTCCTTTTTGGGGGCCTTACAGGGTGTTCCCATGGGAGAAGCTTCTTTCCTACATAACATGGAGTCTCAGAGCAAAATGGAGTCTGTCTGGCCTGTAACATTCTCATGGAGCCAGATCTGTCAGCCCATCACGGATAACATTTACAGCACAAACATTTTTAATATTTATGTATTCCAACTTCCCTATTTTTTTCCTTTATCACTTGTGCTTTTGGTATATCTAAGAAATCATGAGCTAAACCAAGGTCACAAAGACTTCTATATTTTAGTCTAAGAGTTTCACAGTTTTAGCATTACAGTTAGGTCTATGACCAATTTTGAGTTGTTTTATCTATAAAGTGATAGGAGTCAAATTTATTAATTTACATGTGGAAATCCAGTTGTCCTGGCTCTGTTGAAAAATTGTCCTTTCTCCATTGAATCATCCTGATATTCTTGTTAAAAATTAATCAATCATAAACGTAAAGGTTGATTTCTATACTCACAATTCAATTCCATTGGTTTAGATGTCTATCTCAACTTTGTTCTTTTTCAAGATCATTTAGCTATTTGCGGTTTCTTGAATTTCCATATAAATGTGAAGATAAGCTTTTCCATTTCTGAAAAAAAAAAAAAAAAAGATAAAGAAAAAGGAAGTTGGACTTTTGACATAGATTGTGTAAAATTGAAGCCAGAATTGGGAACAGGTAGTTAGTGTAGAAATAGGGGATCGGGTCAAATCGAGGAAATGGAGGCCATAAAATCATCTGCCTCTGGAAGTTGGAAACTGCCCCTGGAAGAGTGGAATGTCAAGGATCTCCGGAGCCCATTGATTACCAAATTTACCTGCCTTTATCAAGGACTGCAAGCAAGAAGTTGCTAATTAATGCCCCCTGGGCCCTTGTCTGCCTGAATCACCTTGTCCCTCCCCCTGCCCATGGCTTCTCACTTAATGCAAAACCAAGCCTAGTCACGTAGGCAGGAAGGAGAGATAAGCGGGGAGAGAACTGGAGAACAAAAGAGAATTTAACCTATAAAAGATGTAGGGTGCGCTCACTTCTGGGGACTTTTGAACATCAGCCATGGCCCCCTTCTTCCTGCCGGGAGAAGTCTGTATTATTAGCTTTAAATAAAACCTGCTTAATATGCTTCCTTGGCGTGCTTCTCTAGTGTTCAATCTTCAACATTAGAAGGAGCAGAACTCGTCACCGGTAAATGGCGGTATCAAAATCTGTAGGTCAGTTTGAGAGTATTGCCATCTTAACCATATTGCCTTCCAATCCATGAATATGAGACATCTTTTCATGCATTTAAATATTGTTCAATTTTTAAAAACATTTTTGTAGTTGTACAACTTTTTCACATCTTTTGCTAAATTTATTTCTAAGTTTTTGTTCTTTTGATGTTGTTATAAATGGAATTATTTTCTTAATTTGTAGAACGTTTATTGCCAGTGGACAGAAACAAAATTTGCTTTTACAAGTTCAGCTTTTATCCTATGTCCTTGTTGAACCTTTAAAACAATTTTAATAGATTTTAAAAAAAAAAAAAAAGAATTGGGGATGTGGCTCATTGGTTAAGTGCCCCTAGATTCAATCCCTGTTACCAAAACAAAACCCAGCAACAACAGTATTGAACAAGGCGTGGTGGCACGTACCTGTAATCCTGGCTACTAGAGAGGCTGAGGCAGGAGAATCGTGAGTTCAAAGTCAGCCTCAGCAAAAGCAAGGTCCTCAGCAATTCAGTGAGACCCTGTCTCTAAATAAAATACAAAATAGGGCTGAGAACTTGGCTCAATGGTTGACTATCCCTGGGTACAATCCCCAGTATCAAAAAAAAAAGAAGGCTGGGGATGTGACTCAGTGGTAAAGCATCCCTGGGTTCAATCCATAGTAAGGAGGTTGGGGGAAAAAAAACAGGGGAAAAAAAAAAGATATTGACAATTTTGATTGAAATTTTAATCTTTTTTTCTGAAAAAATATCGAGGCAAAAAATTTTTATAAGCAGAAATTTTATATAGACATATATAAACATATACACTTGCCAGAAATAGCAGACTACTTTAGAAAATATTCCCAAAAGATAAAAAAACAAGGTATTTTTTAAAAGCAGTTTCAAGTATTCCAGGGACCCTGGCGGGAGCAGTTTTTTGTTTGTATTTTTTTTTTTTCTTTTTTAAATAATGGCTTTCTCTGAATCATATTTTAAAAAAATTTTTTTTTTAGTTTTCAATGACCCTTTTTTAAAATTTTTTATTCTTTCAACTTTATGTGTTTATTCATTTACATGTAGTGCTGAGGATTGAACCCAGTGCCTCGCACCTGCTAAGGGAGCTCTACACTGAGTCCCAGCCCCAGCCCAGGAGCAGTTTTGTTAGTGCAGTTAAGTCCAAGAGACAGAGGGGGAAACCGTGCGCAGTCAACACTGAGGTTCTCAGGTGAACGATGAGGATGAGGTCTGACGAGGTCTATGAACCCTGTACTTCTCTGTCAAGTACTTGTTTCTGCTCTTGATTGAGGAAGTCTGGGCCCGCTTTTATAATGTGATTTTAGAGCAGAGGAGTGCTCACCACTCCCTGAATTGCCAGGGCCAGGGCCCTTCCCACATCCTTTCTGCCCTAGTGGTGTCAAGTACTAGCTAGACACACATCATCTAGGCCTTTGTTTAAACACAAAAGCTACTTAAAAACAGGTTTTCTAAATTATAGAATTGCTTTTATTTCAGTGGTCAACAGACTCATTGTGAGTCAACAGCAAATGAGAAGTGGTTAGAAGTGAACTTCCTAGTCTCCAGTCAGCTATATTGTTACTGTTGTTTGCTAAGGTTTCCATTGCAGATGCTTCTCTTTCTAATCACAGTGTGACCACTCTGATTTCTCAACATTGTACAAAAGATTTTTTTGTAGAACTTGGAATGGGCATGCCTATAATTCCAGCAACTCAGGAGGCTGAGGCAGGAGGATCACAAGTCAAGGCCAGACTCAGCAATTTAGCAAGACCCTCAGCAACTTAGTGAGGACCCATCTCAAAATAAAAAATAAAAAGTACTGGGGATGTGGCTCAGTGGTTAAGCGCCCCTGGTACAAAAAAAAAAAAAAAAAAAAAAAAAGTTTCCGTGAGATGAGAATGATTCCTTAGTTATTTAATTTATATTCGTTAGTACTGAAGCCAGAATTAAGGACAGGTAGTTAGTGTAGAAATAGGGATCGGGTCAAATCGAGGAAATGAAGCCATGAAGCCATCTGCCTCTGGAAGTTGGAAACTGCCCCTGGAAGAATGGAATGTCAAGGATCTCCGGAGCCCATTGATTACCAAATTTACCTGCCTTTATCAAGGACTGCAAGCAAGGAACTGCTAATTAATGCCCCCTGGGCCCTTGTCTGCCTGAATCACCTTAGCCCTCCCCCTGCCCATGGCTTCTCACTTAATATAAAACCAGGCCTAGTCACTTAGGCAGGAAGGAGAGATGAGGGGGGAGAGAACTGGAGAACAAAAGAGAATTTAACCTATAAAAGATGTAGGGTGCGCTCACTTCTTGGGACTTTAGAACATCAGCCATGGCCCCCTTCTTCCTGCTGGGAGAAGTCTGTATTATTACCTTTAAATAAAACAGGCTTAATATGCTTGCCTTGGCGTGCTTCTCTAGTGTTCAATCTTCAACATTAGAAGGAGCAGAACTCATCACCATTAAACGGTGGTATCAGTACTGGAACTTCCAAAATCACCCTAGAACCTGTAACTGGGTAAATGCATGCCTAAATAATTTAGAAAAGTTCATTCTATATTTATTTATTAATTTATTTTGATACTGGGAATTAAACCTGTTGCCTAAAGCTCGGTCCTTGTCCCCAATGCCAATTCAATAACAAGGACACGGTTTTGAGAAAAAGTAAAAAGACATTTTATTGCTTTGCTAGCAAAGGAGGAACACAGGGCACTCCTGTCCCAGAGGATGTGACTCTGCCCATTATCAGGAACAGGGGACTTTTAAAGAAGTGACTCAAAGGCTACATTCCACCTGTTCTCTGTCTGGAGTTGGAGTTCACTTGTTAATTTGGGAGATAGTCATTTCTGAGATTTTCTGGTACCATCCCCAAAGTCTGGATTACTTGATTCCTATGGTGAGTGTGTACAGATAACTGCCTAGGATGGGGAAGGAAGTTAATCCTGCTTCCCCTGAGATTAGGGATGGGGAGTGTCATGTATAAAGCTGCTCCCCCGCCCTTTCTGTTGCAGCCATTTTCCCCGCCTCCCAACCACTTGTCAATCTGTGAACATCCTAGCTAGCTATTGGTTCATCAGTCAGCTTGCAAGTATCCTTCTCCAATATTGGTCCCCTGTTAGCCCAGTGGAATTCAACTGTTCACTGTAGCTACTCCGCCATCTTTTCTCATCCTTCTGTCTGTCCTCCTCACTTTTTCTATCCTCCTGGCTTTCACACTCTCTCTAGTGCACGCCCTTTCTCTTTCCTTTCTCTTTTCCTCTCATTGTCTCTCTTACCCTGCAGGGAGGCACTCTGTTTGCTTAATAAACTCTCTTATGTGATTTCCTGTGTCTGGCATGATTTCCGTGGGATCCCTTACATTGGTGCCGTGACTCGGGATGGGATCTTCCACTGTCTCTTAAGCGAGTGGAACCCCATCTGAGCCCCAGTGCCCCCCGGACACAGCCCCACCTTCCATTCTGCCCGGACGTCTGCTCTGCTTCATCACCGGACTTCAGGTTGGTGAGTCCTCTAGGCCGCTTCCCCTAGGCTGATTTATCTGGGACCCTCGAGGTTTATGAGGGGTGGGGTACCCCCAGCCACAATTTTATAGTTACCGCTGGTCCCTATAGTCGGTCTTATCTGCCGGGTGGATTCCTGATTTTATGGTGGAGATTGATTCTCAAGGTTGAGGCTCATCTAGTGCTGGTGCACTTGTACTCGAAAACCCTGATATCAGGTCCTCAAACCCTTCTCAGCTTGTGCCTGGCACACACATTGGTGCTTGTGTGACGACACAATCAATGTGCTGTCCCTCATCTCCAGCCCAGTACTCTGGCCTTGGGACGCCCTGGCCACAGACTCGGCTGTATCAGTCCCCACCATGGAATCTGGGTCCTCCAATCTGGCAGATTCAACCCTGGGAACCCTTAGCCCGACCCCCGACTTAAAGCCATCAAAATCCGTTTGTGTAATGGCACACAGCTTTTGTGAGCGAGCGGGCAGATGGAAAGGGATTCCTCATCTTCAAGTCTCTTCTTTCTTGCTTCTTGGCTCTTCCTGCAGGCTCAAGCGCCTCCAGACCCTGCTTCTCCGTCTTCCCCTGCTTCTCCATGTAACTTCTCCGTCTTCCCCTGCTTCTCCATGTAATATAAGCAGCCCCATTCCCCACAAGTAGTGGGAGATAATTGTTTGATAATTTTCTGCATCCAAACCTAAATTAATTACTAACCAGGAAAAAGGGTTAAAAGGACCTAAGCATCAAGTTTCTGCTAGAACATTTTAGCCCCTTTCAGATTCAGATCTCAGTCAAGGCTTACATTGAAATGTAAATGGAGGAAGGTGCAGTGGGAAACCAGTTTCAAACCTAAGGAAAAAAGTGTCCATTTTAAAATTCTCCTGGGCTACAACTCAGAATACTTTTCTCCCTTTCACCTCTTCTCTCTTTCTCATTTTCTCATGCTTTAACTAATGACCATTATCATTTTTATTCTAGGACTTTTTGTTTTTCTTAAATGCTGTATTTTCGAGCTCACAATTTTGATCCTACAAACCTAGATTAATGATTTTTGATCAGTTCTTTTTATCCAACTCTAGAGTTATTTTTAAACATCTGTTACATTGCAATGGAGATAAATATTACAAGGCCTTTACTTTTGTGTTAAATATAAGTGTGCATAAAAATTAAAATTTTAAAAATGGATCCAAATATTTTTAATTCACGTGATTTAAAAAGGTTCAATTTAAATTGGGAAATTGGGTAAACTAATAGAAGAAAAATGTCTTTACAATTAACTCACAAGTCTCTAGGTGGTCAAACTCATTAAATGTTGATGTTTATAAAATGTCTAACATCAATTTTTCTAGGACTTTTCTTCCACAGGAAAGAGACGGCAAATACTGTTGGTACACTTGTCTGATATCTTGGTTTTTTTTACACTTGTCTGATATCTTGGTTTTTTTTTTTTTTTTTTACAATAAGATGAGTGAATTAGAGTTGACATGTATGGGATTACTCAAACGTGTTTGTTAGAGACAGCTAATTAATTTACGAAGATATTCCATGGAGTAACATACTTAAAAACATTATTCTTTGTATATTAAATGTGTTCATATTTTCTAGGTATACAAGCCTTTAAAGCAGAAAATTTATCAAGCTGCTATTCTCCAAATTAAACTTGTCTGTAATGGTAAACCTACCATTTAATGTTCTATTATAGGACCTGTCATCAATAGGGTATATGTAAAATTTGTTAAATGTATTTCTAAACGTTATTGAGAGCATGATTTGTTTAAAGGTTAAACATGAAAGCATTTTGCCACTTTGCCACACGAAAGGAAACTTAAAAGCTCTCTCAGCCTTTCTTTAATTCATGTTTTAGATATAATGTTAAATTGTGTTAACTAATGTTCATATAGACTCAGGAGTCAATATATGTAAACATCTTAAAATGACATTTAAGAAAGTGTGTAATGTGCAGTAGCAAAAATGGGACAACAGTGACTGAGACTGGGGTCTCTGATGACCTCATGGCTGTGGCATGCCTGGTGCCTGGGAGTTCTCCTGTGCAGGGGCACAAGACGCCTAACTGCTGTGCCAGTACATTGATCACAGGCACACAGCTCTTGGGCAGGAAGGAATTCTTTTGCTAGATAACCAGTGTTTCATCAGCTCTCTTCTCTGGTTTCTGCCCACCTTATAGTAACTTTGAACAGTGGACTTCCTTAAGAGCTACACAGAGCTCCTTACATTGCACTTTGCAGCTCTGAAAAAAGTTATGTTAATGTCCTAGTCTCTGTAACTTTCCTGTAAACAAAGAATAATGCTTACATACATATATAAAGATTGCTGACATAACTCTTTAGATCTGCATTTCCATCAGAGAACAGAGTTCCATCTGATCTCGGCTTAATCTTCAAAATCTGTGTTTATACTCCTTTGCCCCTCACTGAACTTGAGAATTTGGTCATGCTGGTCATGGCAAAAGAGGAAGCCCCGCCTTACCTGAGATAAGGCTCTGCCTCACAACCCTGCTGCACATTAGAATGGCTCCGAAGTAAGCCAGACTTTAACTCATTTAAAATTGTGTTCAAAAGTTTGATGTTTGTTGTAAAGATTACTGTGATCTCAACCAGGGGATATAATGAATAACTCAACCAAAATTCAAGATAGCTATTGCACAAACTGAATGTTTCACTGTTGGTGATCCCATTTTTTATTTCCTTGTAAATTCTAACTGTTGCCTGATATTTTGCAGAAGTACACCATAGATTAACTTGAAAAGCCATCACCTATAGGACAGATAATGTAGACCCCAATTAGATAAAAGGTGGTAAATAACTGTAAAGTTATAGACATTAAAGCTAAAGCCCAGTACTCTTACTTTATGACTGGTGAGACTGACTTGTTTGATGGTTAAGATCAAACTTAGAGATTGAGATTAAATACAGAGGTCAAGAAAAGTCCATATTTGGGTCTTGCCCTCAAAGTCAGCCTGAACCCAGGGAACAAGAGGACTTCTCTAAGGAGGTTTGCAACTCTGGGTCACACAACCTCCTGATCAACCTCCTGGCCACTAGAGGAAAAGCCACTCAGTGCACCTGCTGCAGAGGAGGATCAAGGAAAAAGGGAGATATCCCTAGTGCTTTCAAGGGAAGCCACCTCATCAAGGAGACCCTGCCTAACCAATGCACTAATGGAGCTAAGAAGCTGCTCTTAAGTTCTCTATGAGTGACCCCTGTGGGAACTCAGCTGACTCTTTAACAGACAGGAACAGGTTACTTTGACCAACTTGATCTTAAACACCTAGCAAAACAGTTAAAACCAAAATATAGCCATTCTTGGGCATTTAAAAGAAATAATACTTAAATGTAACTTAAGATGTACACTTGTGTTAGCCCACTAGAATAAAGACTAAAAGCTACAAAAGAGATTCTTAGGCAAATGTGCCTGATAACTATCAAGAGAAATTGCCAGAGTCAGAAGATTTAGTCAGTTTAAAGCCTACAGACACAGGTAGGCTTAATCTATGTTTGCTAGTAACAGAAGTATAGAGATCTCTACTAAATGTTGTGTTTACATTCCTGATAACCTGGACAATGTTAAAGTTCCCAAATAAAGGCCTTGTCCTCTCCAGCCTTTGCTAGGCCTTGTTATGGGAACAACTTCTCAGTTTTTCCACCCCCTGGTGAGGAATTATTGACTTCTGTCATCTTTATGATATGCATTGGCATGTTCCAGATTCTGCAAAATTTATATTGTATCAATCTCATTTCAGTACTCATGTCTTTTTGTTCGTCTCTCATAGAAGCACCCATCCCCAGATGCCTTTACAACCTGCTCTTCCCCAACTGGACTTCTACCATGGACCCCTCAATTGACCCAATTTCTAAAAAGGGAACTCCAAACTGCTTGCCCCACGCTGCCCGCTTCCAGCTCGAAGAAGCCAGATCGGTCATCACCCCCTTTCCCTACAGCAGTGAAGGAGTTCCTAGAATTAGAGGGGTGAATGAAGTCAGAATTGGGGACAGACAGTTAGTGTAGAAATAGGGGATCAGTCAAATCGAGGAAATGAAGTCCATGAAAACCATCTGCCTTTTGGAAGTCTGGAAGGAGAATGGACTTTATACATCTCACCTGCAAAACCAGCCCCAGTCACTTAGGCAGTAAGGAGAGAAGGCTTTGAAAGAACTGGAGAGCAAAAGATTTTCTTATAAAAACAGAAACGGGGGAATGTAATGTACAAAGCTGCTCCCCCTGACCTTTCTATTGCAGCCATTTTCCCCACCTCCCAACCACTTGTCAATCTGTGAACATCCTAGCTAGCTATTGGTTCATCAGTCAGCTTGCAAGTATCCTTCTCCAGTATTGGTCCCCTGTTAGCCCAGTGGAATTCAATTGCTTTGCTGTAGCTACCCCGCCATCTTTTCTCATCCTTCTGTCTCTCCTCTTCACTTTTTCTATCCTCCTGGCTTTCACACTCTCTCGAGCGCGTGCTCTTTCTCTTTCCCTTTCTTTTCCTCTTATTTTCTCTCTTACCCTGCAGGGAGACACTCTGTTTGCTTAATAAACTCCCTTATGTGATTGCCCGTGTCTGGCGTGGTTTCCGTGGGATCCCTTACAGGGAGAGAGGAAGAGAAAGAAACATGTCCATTTAAAAAATAAGTTGCAGTGGCAGAGCAGCAAGGGTTATATTCAAAGCATAAGAAGACCAGTGGGGCACTTAACCACTGAACTGTATCCCCAGCCTTTTTTATATTTTATTTAGAAACAGGGTCTCTGAGTTGCTTAGGGCCTTGCTAAATTGCTGAGGCTGGCTTTGAACTTGAGATCCTCCTGCCGCAGCCTCCCTAGCCACTGGAATTACAGGTGTTCATTATATTTTAAAAGATTGAAAGTTTCCATTGTTCTTCCCTCATCATCTGTCTAGCATATCTCACTGAGTGAAGGGAGTAAAGGAATCTCACTAAGTACCAGGGACTAAACCCAGGCACACTTAACTACTGAGCCACATCCCCAGCTCTTTTCATTTTTTATTTTGACACAGGGTTTCACTAAATTGCTTAGGGCCTTGTTTAATTTCTGAGATTGGCCTTGAATTTGCAATCCTCCTGCTTCAGCTTCCTGAGCCACTGAGATTATAAGGATGTGCCACCGTGCCCCTCCATATTCTTCTTTAATTATTTAAGTGCCTACATTAGTTTCCTAAAGTACTTAAACACACTTCTGTGCCATAAGACAATATTTTATTTTCCCACTGTTCTGGAGACCAGAAGTCTGAAATCAAGGGCCATACTCCCTCCAAAGGGTGTAGGGAAGAATCCTTTCTTGCCACATCCAGTTTCTAGTGTCCTTAGTGTTTCTTGGCTTGTGGCTGCATAATTGGTCTCTGCCTCCACGTAGCCTTCCTCATCTGTCTCTTCTATGTGACTTATGCCCCCACTGGTACTGAGGATTGAACCTAGGGGTGCTCTACCACTGAGCTGCATCCCCAGCCCTTTTTAAATTTTGAAACAGGTTCTCACAAAGTTGCCCAGGCTGCCTCAAACTTAGGATGTACCTGCCTCAGTTTCCTGAGTAGCTAGGATTACAGCCTGCTCCACCACACCTGGCTTCTGTATGACTCTTGTAAGGAGATTACACTGGATTTAGGGCCCACTTGAATAATTCAGGATGATCTCATCTCAAGATCCTTAATTTAGTTACATCTGCAATGAACTTTTTTTCAAAATAAAATCACATTAACACGTCCTAGTACTTGGATATATCTTTTGGGGGACCATCATCCCCAAAACTAGAATGCTCTAAAATCCCAGCTCAGCATTGCAATGAATACAGCAATATTTCTTATTTGTTACCTACATCATTTATGTTCATTTACTCAAGCATATTTCAACCAAGTTGTTTCAAAACTCACAGAGGAAAACAGATGTAAACATGACTTTGGATGTGACAAAAAAATGTAGATGAATTGTGGAGGATCAGAAGGTAGTGGAGAGGAACAAGGCAGCATCCCCAACCTGTCACAGCACAGAAAGGAAGCAGTGAAAAGAATAGCTGACCAGAGAGGAATCTGCATGTAATGGGCATGGTACAATTTAGGCGATCATTCACTGTGTGCTTCTAATTATGTGATCGTGAAGGTGTAAATTGACACACCAAAAAAATGGTGATAATATTTATAAAATGTTGTCTTTGTGGGGGGGTACCAAGATTGAACCCAGAGGCGTTTAACCACTGAGTCACATCCCCAGCCCATTTTATTTTTTTTATTTGATTTTGAGGCAGGATCTTACTAAGTTGCCAAAGGTCTTGCTAAATTGCTGAGGCTGGCTTTGAACTCTCGATCCTCTTGCCTCAGCTTCCTGAGCAGCTGGGATTACATACCTGGCTAATATTTATAAAGTTTTCAAAAAAGAAAAAGAAAAGGCAATTACCCCTGGGTTTGAACCCCAATACCATGCCGAAAGAAAAAAGAACCACAAGTGTTGGGGAGGATGTGGAGAAATCAGAACCTTTGCACATTGCTGGTGAGAATTTAATTGTGCTGCTTTTGGAAAACAGTTTTTCAAAAAGTTAAACAAAATTATTACATGATTCAGCAATTCCACTCCTAGGTATGAAAGAAATAAAAGCATTCACAAAAACTTATACATGCATATTTATAGTAGCATTATTCTTAATAGCCAAGATGTAGAAACAATTCAAATATTCATTGACTGATGAATATATAAACTGGATGTGGTGGTGCATACATATAATCCCAGTGACTCTGGAGGCTGAGTAGGAGGATTACAAGTTCAAGACCAGCAACTTAGGGAGATCTGTCTCAGAAAATTTTAGAAAGGGCTTGGCATGTAGCTCAGTGGTAGAACTTGTCTAATATACATGAGACCCTATGTTTGAGTCCCAGCACCAAGAAGAAAAAAGGCTTCTTATTATATGGTTCAACTTATATTAAATGTCCATTTACATGAAAAAAATCTATGAATAAATAAATCTATGAATAAACTAATCCATACAGACTGAAAATAGATCTGCGGGCTGGGGATATGGCTTAGATGGTAAAGTGCTGACCTCGCAAGCACAAGGGCCTGGGTTCAATCCCCAGTGCTGCAGGAAAAAAAAAATAGATTTGCTAAGGGTTAGAAGGGAGAAAAGGGGAGTAACTGCTAATAAATATAAGGTTTCCTTTTGGAATGAAGAAAATATACTGGATTAAATGGTGCTGATTGCACAATTTTATGAATATAACAAAAGCTACTAAATAGTACACTTTAGTTTTTTTTTTTTTTTAACGGAGGTCTTTTATTGACTCATTGAAGTATCATAAGCTGCTCTTATAATCCAGGATCTTGTTTGTATAGATGGACAATTAGTTTGTTTTGTTTTTTTCTTTTTTTCAATGCTGGGCATGGAACACCATGGTCTCACGCATGCTCGGACAAGTACTCTACCACAGAGATGCATTCCCAGAGCTGACTTAGATCTTATTCATCAACCTTTTTCAGAGACAGATACTATCCCAAATTTCTCTGATATTATTGTTATTAACTGTTATGACGTGCTGAATCAAAGCAGCTGAATCCAAAACAAGTCCAGTGTCATTTCTTTCAAGGAGTGGCTCACCTTACTGGACTTGAGATCCTAATGAGCAACACCTGGCCTCATCCAAACCTTGCAGATATATTTTTCACCCATGGAATTTCAGAATTCAACAAGAGGCCCAGGCTCCTGAATAACAACTCGCGTGGGTTAGTGAGCACACACAGACCTTGTGAAACACCCTTGACTATGTTCTGTGACTCCAAGCAGTGTGAATGGTAGCCAGTTCCTTTCTACTTCCCCAGCCCCTAACAACCTAGAGCCTCTCCTTTTTCCTGTCAAGAAAACTAAGTTCCACAATAATGTGACTGAAGTCCCTTAAGAGTTTCCTCTGGAGTCCTTCACAATAACCGTCCCTTCAGGGTGGTGTTGACATTTTCTGGAATGCTGACAGTCTCCTTGCTGAGAATTGTCTTAATTCTTGCAATAGAACAATAGAAGCAGGAAAGGTGAATGGTAGAATTTTTTTTTTTAATGGTACACTTTAAAAGGGCTAACTTACTGCGTGTAAATTTGTTTGGGGTTGAAATATATCTCCCCAAGAGAAAGGCTGAAGTCCTAGCCCCCAGGACCTCAGAATGTGATCTTATTTGAAATAGCGTTAGGTAGGAGTTCAAGGAGTTCAACATGGCAAAGGCAGGGTACAAGAAAAATGCCATCGGAGGACAAGACAGGGAGAGGAGTCGCCATGTCCTTGTTTACAGTAAGTCCCATTACTATGACAACTCCCGCCACTACGGACTTACCATCCATAACTCCTGCTATAGTTTCAGTATTCTAAAATAACCAAAGGGAGCAACTGGGGTAAGGTCTTCAGTCAGGTCTGTAGAGGGAAGAGAACACCTCGCAGCCCAGCATATAAGTCAAGAACTTCCAGACCTTGGACCTTGAGCCTATCTCGCTTGGCCCACTCCACTCTATCTTACAGAGTGCTACTTTCACCTCCACCTTGAATAAATCTGTACTTTAAGTAGGGCACAGTGGTGCCTGCCTGTACTCCCAACAGCTCTGGAGGTTGAGGCAGGAGGATTGCGAGTTCAAAGCCAGCCTCAGCAATTTAGTGAGGCCCTAAGCAACTCAGTGAGACCCTGTCTCTAAATAAAATATAAAAAAGGGCTGGGGATGTGGCTCAGTGGTTAAGTGCCCTGGGTTAATCCCTGGTATCAAAAATAAATAAATAAATAAAAATTTGTACTTTACCTGTTATTTCTGCATGTTTTGCTCAATTCTTTGTTCAGGACACCAAGGAAGACCTGGACCCCAACTGGACACCCCAATGATAACAATAGGGTCATTTATAGATATAAATACTTAATATGGCATCATTTTGAAGTAGAATGGGCTCCTAATCCAATCTGACTCAAGTTCTTGTAAGAAGAGGAAAAGTTCGTCTGAAGACACAAAGACACAGACACAGGGAAGGTGGCTTTGTGAAGGCGGAGCAGAGATTAGTGTTATGCTGTCACAACCAAGGAATACCTGGTACTAGCAGTAGCTGGAGGAAGTCAGGCAGATCCTCTTCCAGAGGTTTTGGAGGAAGGGTTGCTTCATCTTGGACTTCCAGCCTTCGGCCCCGCATGATGATACATTTCTGTTGTTTGAAGTCAATCGATTTGTGGTCATTTGTAATGGCAGCTGACAGACAATCATATAGATTTATATTCAATTTTTTTTTTTTTTTTTTTTGCGGTGCTGAGGATTGAACTCAGGGCCTTGTACTTACGAGGCAAACACTCTATCAACTGAGCTATATCCCCAGCCCTATATTCAATTTTTTAAAAAGAAGTCAGTTACAAAGAAATTAAGAGATCAGGCTATACTGGGAACCTAGCTGCTCAAAAAATAAACTGAAGTTGGCACATGTGCTAGAAGGAAAGCTTCTGAGAACAGTGGCTTGCTTGTGTAGGTCACTTTTATTATGCTAGATTATAAATCTTCATTGCCAAAAATTAGTTTTATCAGCAGACTGATATCCTGTCTTATTTTTTCTATTTTTTTTTAGTTGTAGATGGACACAATACCTTATTTTATTTATTTATTCTTATCTCGTGCTGAGGTTTGAACCCAGTGCCTCACACGTGTTAGGCAAGCACTCTACCACTGAGCCACACCCCCAACCCTGATATCCTGTCTTTTTAGCTATTTTACTTAATAATGCTATTTCAAATCCTAAAACACAAGAGATTCTGTGTTGTTTTTCTCCTCTTCCTATAGCCTATTGACTATGGTATGGTGGTGTAGCTACCATGTGATCTTAGGGATGCCTTCTTTACTAATGGAGTTTCTTTCTGCTCATCTATAAAATGCTTTCCCCTTTTTTTTTTTTTTTTTTTTTCATTACTAGGGATTGAACCTATGAGTGCTCTACCACTTAGTTACTTACATTCCCGGCCCTTTTAATATTTTGGTATTTTGAGACGCGGGGAATGGTGCCTTACTAAGTTGCCAGTTGCCCAGGCTATCCTCAAAATCACAATCCTCCTGCCTTGGACTCCCAAGTCAATGGGATTACAGGTGAGCACTACTGGCTCTGGTTTTCCTACCTCATATTTTATGTTATTGGTACCCTACTTCATATTTTAATAATGAAGGCCAAATATGATAGTGCATTTGAGAACTTACTTGGGACTCGTTCTAAACTAAGCCTTACTCAGAAGGACCTTAAGGTCTCATTTACCAAACATGCCTGATGGTAAAAATCACAATAGTCTCCCCTTGTCCACAAGAGACACATTCCAAGGCTTCCAGGAATACCTAAAATGATGAATACTCCTGAAACCTACCTACACTATGTTTTTTTCACTATGTAGTCAGCTTTGATAAAGTTTATCAATTAGCACAATAAGATATTAAAACATTAATAAAGCAGAAAGTATGATAATATAATAAAGTTATTTATTTATTTGGGGGCATACCAGGGATTGAATTTGGGGGCACTAGGCACATCCCCAACCCTATTTTGTATTTTATTTAGAGACAGGGTCTCTCTGAGTTGCTGAGACTGGCTTTGAACTCCTGATTCTCCTACTTCATCCTCCTGGACCACTGGGATTACAGGCATGTGCCACCTCGCTCAGCTATAATAAAGTTATTTAAAACATACATTGTTTACTCCTGGAATTTCCCATTTAATCTTTTCAGGCATTGATTGAGGGTAACAAATTGTGGAAAAGCAAAACCACAGGAGGGAGGGTCTACTTGTTATAAAATCCAGATTCAGAACCGACCCTGAATTAGTAAATCAGAACATCAAGAGAAGTAGGGGGAAACTCTCAGTTTTAATAAGGTTCTCACAGGACTTAGTATCTCAAAGACAGGAAATTTTCTACCCTGTTGATAACTGTGTAAGTAAGTGTAGTGTGCCTGGGAAAACATGTCACTAGAGGTGTAGCTCTCTAGGCCCTGGGTTCCATCCCCACAACCACCAACAACAGAAAAGTACCAGTAAATAAAATTAAGTGCTAGTGGCTTGGGAGGCTGAGGCAGGAGGATTGTGACTTCAAAACCAGCCTCAGCAACTTAGTAAGACGGACTCTAAATAAAAAAAAAGGGCTGGGGATGTGGTTCAGTGGTTAAATGACCCCAGGTTCAATCCCTAGTACCAAAAAAACCCAAACCCAAACAAAACAAAAAAAAAAAAAAAAGAGCTAAAAAGTAATGAAGTGTTACAAAACACAAATGATGAAGACATATCAAATGTCACCAAGGTCATCCAAAAAAGCTCCCCATGGCTAAAGCTAGAATAATTTCAGTACTAGATTATAGCACAAAGTATAAAATAAATGTCCATGAGTCCACACTGGTATAATACATAATCGAACAAATGGTGGAAGGCAGGTGCAGTGGCACACACTTATAATTCCAGCAGCTCAGGAAGCTGAAGCAGGAGGATCACAAGTTCAAAGCCAGCCTTAGCCACTTAGCAAGGTCTAAGCAACTTAGCAAGACCCTGTCCCAAAACTAAAAAATAAAAAGAACTGGGGGACTGGGGCTGTAGCTCAGAGGTAGAGAGCTTGCTTGGCACATATGAAACACTGGGTTTAATAGCACATAAAAATAAAGAAATAAAGGTATCGTGTCTATCAACAACTAAAAAAAATTTTAAAAGGAAGGAAGGAAGGAAGGAAGGAAGGAAGAAGGAAGGAAGAGGAAGGAAGGAAGAAGGAAGGAAGGAAGGAAAAGGAAGGAAGGAAGGAAGGAAGGAAGGAAGGAAAAGGAAGGAAGGAAGAAGGAAGGAAGGAAAAGGAAGGAAGGAAGGAAAAGGAAGGAAGGAAGGAAGAAGGAAGGAAGGAAGGAAAAGGAAGGAAGGAAGGAACAAACTGGGGATGTAGCTCAGTGGTAAAGCACCTCAGTTCAGTTCCCAGTACCAAAATAAATAAACTAAATGGTAGAAAGTAGACAAATTTCCTATGCAGAATTCTAAATAATTTAAATATTCTGCCTCCAAGGAGGCGAGGGCAAGCTTCCCATTCTTTAAGCATAGGTTGTACTTAGCAGCTTCTTTCCAAAAAAATAATACCATGGGGAAATGACAGAAACTACCTCAGTTCCAACAACTGTCACAACCAAGAGCAGCCCAAGAAGACATGATGACTATATGCAATGTGGCATCCCAAATAGAATCCTGGAATAGAAAAAGTACATTAGGTAAAAACTAAGGAAATCTGAACAAAGTATATGCTTTAATTAACAATAAAGTTATCAATATTTGTTCAATAGTTGTGGCAAATATACCACATTAATGTAAAATGTTAATAACAAGGGAAACAGGGCATAAACTATCATCACAACTTTTCTGTAGACCTAAAGTTATTCTAAATTTAACTTTATTTTTAAAATACATTCTGACTAGAAGAAGAAGTAGGCCCAAATCTTCACCATGTCAGCTTAGGACCTGACTTCCTAAATAAAACCTCTAAAGCACAAGAAGTTAAATCAAGAATCAATAAATGGGATGGACTCAAACTAAAAAGCTTCTCAGCAAAAGAAACAATCAATAATGTGAAGAGAGAGCCTACAGATTGGGAGGAAGTCTTTACCAAATGCACCTCAGATAAAGGATTGATCTCTAAGATACACAAAAAACTCAAAAACTTAACACCAAAAAACCCACAAATAACCCAATCAGTAAATGGGCTAAGGAACTGAACAGACACTTCACAGAAGAAGAAATACAATCGATCAATAAATATATGAAAAAATGTTTAACATCTCTAGCAATTAGAGAAATGCAAATCGAAACAACTCTAAGATTTCATCTCACTCCAATCAGAATGGCAATTATCAAGAATACAAGCAATAATAAATGTTAGCCAGGATGTGGGGGAAAAGGTACACTCATACATTGCTGGTGGGAATGCAAATTGGTGCAACCATTATGGAAAGCAGTATGGATAATCCTCAGAAAATTTGGAATGGAACCACCACTTGACCCAGTTATCGCACTCCTCGGTTTATATCCAAAGGACTTAAAATCAACATGCTACAGTGACACAGCCACATCAATGTTTCCAGCAGCTCAAGTCACAATAACTTAACTGTGGAATCAAACTAGATGCCCTTCAACAGATGAATGGATAAAGAAAATGTGATTATATATATACATATATATATATATATATAATGGAATATTACTCAGCTTTAAAGAAGAATGGAACTCTGTCATTTGCTGGTAAATGTACGGAACTAGAGAATATCATGCTAAGTGAAATAAGCCAAACTCATAAAACCAAAGGCCGAATGTTTTCTCTGATATGCAGAAGCTAATTCACCATAAGTCGTGGGGATAGGGAAGAATAGAGTTACTTTATATTAGGTAGAGGGGAGTGAAGGGCGGGGGAGGGGTATGGAGAAAGGAATGATAGTAGAATGAAACAGACATTATTACTTCATGTATGACTGCCTGATCAATGTGATCCTGCAATATGTATAATCAGAAAAATGAGAGATTACACTCTATGTATGATCTATCAAAATGTATAAATGCATTCTATTGTCATGTACAACTAATTGGAACAAATAAAATTTAAAAATTACAAAAAAAAAAAAAAAACATTGACTCAGCACAACTGATATAATAAGCTCCAACAATTTGTATTTTCCCCAGCATTAATTTCGCATCCCCCTTGCTTCTGGTGGGCAGCCATGAGTCTAGTCTTTAAGAACCATCCTCAAGTCAGCTCCCAGTCTAGCCTTCAGCCCAAAGCAGAGCAGCGATCAGGCTGCATGACCACTGCCTCCAGTAACACTGCAGAAGGTATATTGCAAAGTAGGTCAACTCAGCCTCTGCTCCCCTGCATTTCTGAAGATTAGTCAGAACAACTGGTAACCTATCTCTGGTCACTAGCAGGAAAAGGTGTGGTGGAATATAAGAGTAGGTACCTGGCTTCTATCTGGGGAGTGACACCCATTTTAATGGGTGTCAAAACACCTTAGTCACTTACATTTTGTTTATGCCACTCCCTTTCCAAGTGCCATTTCCTTAGGCTCCATCCCAAATAGACGAAATCAAGTGCCAAAGCAGTACCCTACTGCCAAAGATTGCCACAGTAAATAAGGTTGTTGCTGGACCCTTGTTTCCAGTAGCCATTTCTCTAGTTTTGATCCTCAGCAAGTCACATTACCTATGCCTTGCATGTTCCATCCTATGCTTCACCCAGTACCTCCTGTCTAAGACTGCAACATGGAAGAGAACACAAGACTGTCAATCTAAGTGATCATAGGAATCTTTGGGTAACACACTAATGATTCCTAGCAATTTGTGCAACTTTATGAGAAATTCAATATCTAGGGAAGAATATTGGCAAGGAAAAAGGGCACATCTTAGATCTAGGAAGATAAAGAATATCACTTGGGAGGTAGGTTATTTTGGAGACCTTGAAAACCATATGACTATGAATGTCAGGTAATATCATTTTCCACTAACTGGTTGTTACCTCAAGGGGAGCTGCATCTCCATGATTACCTTTCTATCCTTGTCAGAGGAACTAGAATGCCCTCCTTCCTACCATGTTTTTCCTGAAGACAGGAAAGTAATACTTCCTTCTCTTTGGTATTTACACATCATACCATATTTCTTTTGTTCCCTGATACAATGTTGCTCAGTCAACCTGCACATCAGTCTTTTCATCTTTCATAATCCTTCTGTTTACTCAACCACTTCTGTTATTACTCACTAAGCTTTCTGCCCCTTTGTTCACAGTGTTCTGTTCAGAGTCTAGAAGTAGACTCTAGTGATTTCACCACTGGTTCATGATGACCTGGAGTGAGATCCACTGCTAATTAAAAATGATCACATCTGTGAAAAACACATCCCTTGAACTCACAGAACAATCACAGAAGAAATGCAAACATCTATTCTATGCGAACTAAAGTTTTGTGCAAATTAACTATGGGAATTAAAGTTCCAGCTTAGAAAGAGAATTAAACCCAATATACAATAGTTCTGGACTCTAATCCTAGATCTTCCACTGACAAATTGTGCTAGTTCGGGCAGGTGATCCTACTGGGCCTTAGGTGTTTCTCTGCAAAAGAGCTGGGTACAAACCAGGCACAGAGGCACATACTTGTAATCCCAGCAACTCCATGGTCTGTGCAAGAGAATCACAAATTTAAGGTCAGACTCAGCAACTAGGGGAGATTTTGTCTCAAAATAAAAAATAAAAAAGACTGGGAACATAGCTTAATGATAAAGTGCCCCTCAGTTTAATCCTTAGTAATGGAAAGGGAAAGAGAAGAAAGAAAGAAAGAGAGAGGGAGAGAGGGAGAGAGGGAGAGAGGGAGAGAGGGAGAGAGGGAGAGGGAGAGAGAGAGAGAGAGAGAGAGAGAGAGAGAGAGAGAGAGAGAGAAAGAAAGAAAGAAAGAAAGAAAGAAAGAAAGAAAGAAAGAAAGAAAGAAAGAAAGAAAGAAAGAAAGAAAGAAAGAAAAGAGCGAGCTGGATACAGTGTGACCAACTATTTCAGTTTGCCTAAGAAGCCTAGTTTTAGCACTAAAAATTCTGGATCTCAGAGTAATTTCTCAGTCCACGTAAGCCAGGAAGGTGAATGGTTAGTTCCCCTACTGAACAGGCTGAGATACTTCCTGGTTCTGAAACTTTCGGGTCTAAGCCTCAGGTACTTCTCATGGTGGGCTGACTGTATACACCACTGGAAAGTATGGACTAAGTCACGGGGAGGGTGGCTGTATGCAAAGAACATGGAAGGCATCCTGCCTCCTGACCTCTGACTCACAAGGGGTGCTACAGGGCCTCATTCCTAACATCTCACAGGAAAACAGATCAGCTGAGAATGGTAGACTCAGGCATGAAACATTCTTGGGTTTCCCAGTGGAAAAGAAATTTAAAAACAATTGACTAATGAGAGGAATTTGCAGCAAATGTTGAGGCTGCCAGCATTCTTGCAAATGAGCCAATGACCTTTTAAGCTACGTCTACAACTGACTAGCTTCTTGGCCATCATCCCAATGAAGGCTCCTTTCCCAGTTTAGACTGTATTCAAAACTGGCGTGGCAGTAAGGCTTTTAGCAGTCTCAGATATAGATTTATTCTAGCACCAGATCACATAAAATTAACTTTCTAATAAAGGCTTTAAAAAACAAAAAATGTGGGCTGGGGGGATAGCTCAGTCGGTAGAGTGCTTGCCTTGCAAGCACAAGGCCCTGGGTTTGATCCCCAGCACCCAAAACAAAAAACAAAACAAAACAAAAAAAATAATAAGCAGAGAGGGACTGCCATGACTGTGTTGACAATTGAACCCGCTGTCCTATTGTCACGCTGATCAAGATTCTCAGATGACTTGAATCAAAGGGAAAGACAGTGAAACTCAAGGTCTCCAGCACATTTATCATACTGCAAGAAACTTAGAGGCTGCCAGTTGGCCCTTAGCTGACTCTGAAAAAGATGCAGCTTGCCATAGATTTATATTTAATTTAGAAGCAAACTTCATAATCACCTTGTGCATTTTCTGTGTGCCTGATTTCCTTTTGGCTTTATGCTTAAGTCAACCCCTATTTCAATCTCACCTCACAGAATACATTTGGCCCTGTTGGCTGCTTCTTAGTGGTTCCCTTCTCAGCAGCTGGAACCAAAACACAACCCAAATAATTATTGAGCAGTAATAGAATGCTCCCGGAGAAAGTCAAAAGAGCCAGATTAACCCAAGCTATTTAAGGAACTAAGTCACAAATCAAAGAACTTCCTTAACTCAGCAAATTAAGAAGCAGTTATTTAAAGACTCTTCCCACTGTTGACCAATCAAAAATGCAGTAAAAAAAAAAAAAAAAAAAATCAAGTCAAACTGGTTCAAATACACAGTAAAATCAAGTTACACTGGTTTAGGAAGTATATCAAATAGTAATATTTCCCAGCCAAGAGTACTCTTCTCCCTTTTCTGTGGGTTCAACTTTAGTAGAATCTAAGGCTATTATAACAAAGAAAAATTTAAGTCACAAGCTCATGAATTAATTATCTATAGATTATGACTCAAATGAAGATTTTCATGTTTACACATAACCAAGATGTAGAATCATAAATGTCCGCAGAAGGTATTTTTGGTGATTCTTGATCAACATGGGAGAGACAGACTAAAAAAGAAGACTCCAGGCATGTGACTGAATTCTTCAGTTGAAGGGTGTTCTGTTTCCTAATGAACTGTGAAGAAATTAAGATATGTGTTCCTTTGCTCTGTACACCCAGGCAGGCAGCCAGTCTCATAATTGGCAAAATTGGGCCACCTGCCCTGTCCCTTGGCCTTTGAGTTTGTTCATTTCTCATCTGTGGAGCTGGGGGAGGGTGGGAAGAATTTCTAATTTCTTTAAACCCTGCCCTCAGAGTTTCTGACCAGTGGTTGGATGACTACAAAGAGGTTCAACTTAAGCCTGGTTCAGCCCTGTGTACATCAGAAACCCACGGCTGAGTTTGTGCTGTGTGAGACACAAGGCAGCTCTGACTCCCTCAAGGCTATCCTCTGGGCAACCACTGTATTCCAGGGACATTTAGCTCTGAAGGTGCACAAACTCCTCCCTGCATTTTGTTCCTGAAAGATGGAAAGTTTGTAGGAGTGTGTGAGTTCATGAGAAAGGCTTATTTTTGTCCAGGACCACTCTGTGCTTTTAAGAGTAAAGTTATGTTTATTAAACTGAATTCTGACACTTGATACTCAGGGGTTCTGTATGCCACTTCGTCCTGGTCCTACAGAAGCAGTTTGTTTCTTTAAGTGGTTCATCCTAAGGTTAGTTTGTACTCCCTACTTTGTTCCCCTCCTAACAGAAGGCACCATTTTGTATGGAAGGGGAAAAAAAGCTAGACTTGGGATCACCGAGACTGGAGATGAGGAGGTAAGAGTTTCTGACAACTAGAAAAATAGCATTCGTTCTGGGTCCAAAAGCTAAGAAGAGGCATGTGGTATTCTTGCTGCAAACAGAAACCTTAGAGCTCCAGGATCTGGTGCCAAAGAAGAGTAAATGCAAGACATTGGATCTATCTACAGTTTGCCTCCTAAATAGGAACACATTTTTTGGTGTGATTCCAAAGTTTCCAGGAAAAATTACAATTTTTTTTTTCTGGTTAGTGATTTGGCCTGTTTGGTCTGAAAGTCCTCCTGTAAAGTCTTGTTTTGTCAAGTTAACTAACAAAATTGGAAGTTACAGCAAATGACCAACACAAAGGTAGGGTTTAACAATTGAGCAGGAATAGGGCTGCTGGTGTAGCTCAGTGGTAGAGTGCTTGCCTAGCAAATGTGAGACCCTGTCTTTAATCCCCCAGCAGTAAGGGGAAAGGAAGAACACACAAAAAGGATTTCTCCTTCCCAAGAAATCAAGGCTTTTAAAAGTAGAGTCTTACTCAGAATAGTCTTATATAGAGGAAGAGAAAAGAACTGAATCCTCCTCTTATAGTCCTAAAGTTCAAACTTTCTGAATTTTTTTAATGAAGAAGTAGGTTTAGTAGTTTACATTGACTTAGGGCTGAGGTTGTAGCTCAGTGGTTGAGCACTTGCCAAGCACCTGTGAGGCACAGGGTTCAATACTCAGGATCATATAAAAATAAATAAAATAAAGGTATTGTGTCCATCTATAAAAAATAAAAATAAAAATAAATAGTTTACCTTGATCTAAAGTACTTAGGTTTATTTATTTTTTAAAGTTTATTCTAGCTGGGCGCTGTGGTGCATGCCTATAATTTCAGCAACTCAGAAGTCTGAGGCAGGAGGATCTGGAGTTCAAAATCAGCCTCGGCAATTTAGTAAGACTCTGTCTCAAAATAAAATATAAAAGGACTGGGGATGTGGCTCAGTAACTAAGTGCCCCTGAGTTCAATCCCCCATATCCAAACAAATAATATTAATAAAGTTTACTCTATATTGACATTGTAGATTGGACTAACATGTAAAAATGCTCAATGTATACTTTAATTGTATAAAAAAGTAACAAAACAATGTATAATATAATCCTACTCATAATTTTTAAATAGGTTATACATATATATTTTAATTTTATATTCATTGAAGCACATGTATCCATGAGTGTGTGTATATATATACATATATATGTGTGTATGTGTGTGTGTATATATATATATACACACACACATATATATGTGCCACTGGGTTCAATCCCCAGAACAAAAGGAAAAAAATCCACAGTTGGCTCTGAAACTTGGTCTTTTGATGGAAATGTTTGACTCTCCACTAGTCATTCAGGCTACTGAAGCTCTTGTAAGAAGCCTTAGAGCGCTAAGCCCTTCTACTACTTCTATATTTGAGTAAATTAATGTAACCTTCACGTCTGGAAATGAGAACATGTGCTATTACAACCCATCATACAAATACCTGAAACACAAACTCTTTAATTTAGATGTTTAGATGTTTTCAAGGCCCTTCCCATGGGATAACCAAGTGAGAAGATCCTTCTGGATTTGTTTCTTAGAGAAAGGAGGCCAGTTTGGTCCCAAGGTTACTCTAGCATTTTCTAATTACCCCACTCCCCTTCCAGCTAGCCATTGAGAGACTGAGAGAGTCAAAAGAACTGGGGACTCCGGGGGGTGGGGGGGGTCCATATTGTTGAATCCTTTTTAAATATAGCCTTCTGTTTCTAAGGCATCAGTTTCTTCTGTCCTTGAATGATGTTTTTATCACTGGTTATTTATATAATAACCATTATTTGCATGAAGTGTACTCATGGCCCCTGAGAACCCTGTTGATTTAAGTGTTATTATCAGGGGAAGAGGCTCACACTCTGTCCCCTAGTTGCCAACAAACACAAGCTCAGAGCCAGGCTCATGACAGAATAGTAGGGACTGGCACCCAGAAAGCCAGGGAGCACAAACCCAGAGTCCATAGCAGGGTCATTTAGGTGAGGGAGGAAAGCTCCGTAGAGGCAGTCAGTTCTGCCCCACCTTGAACCCTGGAGGCTACTGGGAAAAGTCATACAATAAGAAACAATAAGAAGTGATAAAAATCACACACCTGCCCACCAGGGCCGTTGTTGTCCAACACCAGCTTTTTATGGACCTATGTTTTAAGGACTAGATGATTGCAACCTGGAACTTGTTTTTGAACTGAGTGCTAACTTGGGTAACAGAAAAAGTAATTGAGATCCTCATCCAAAGATCTCATGTTACTGCCTTATTATTTAAGTCAGGATGTCCTGTTCTGCTAAGTGTATGTGAGTGCCTGGTCTTATACACACACTGAACAGTTAAAGGAGGAAATTCCTCCAAAGAGTTTTTCCTGACTTTACACACACATAACATCCCCAAAATCTTTTGGATTTTGGACTATAGAATTTAGTAGTTTGTTGTTTGTTTTCCTTCCCAAGGAACAACTTTTTTACTATCTTTAGTATACACAGTATTCTGAAAAAAAAAAAAAAAAAAATATATATATATATATATATAACAACAGGTAATTCAAAAATAAAAGGGCAGTTCAAGAAACAAATCAATCTGAAAAATTCTTTTTCTATAAAGAGAGAGTGTGCCATTTCTTAAAGCATTACAGTATCATTATGCATTCTGTTAACTTTTTTTCCCCTTTCATCTCTTATTTTTAGCTCTTCTTTCATCTATCGCCTTGTCTTTCTTTCCTGGACTCCTCTTTTTTTTTTTTTTTCTTCCATCCTCAGTCTTTTGAAAGAGAAAAAATTGCTTCTATTCTCAGATCAGAGGAACAGCCTCAAAAATAATACACGTTGACAAAAAAAAAAAAAAAAAATTTAACAGTAAAAAACATAGATTCTGCCTGATGCTGTGGCACATGTCCATAATCCCAGCAACCAGGGAGGCTGAGGCAGGAGAATCACAAGTTTGAGGTCAGCCCAGCAACTTTAGACCCTGCTTCAAAATAAAAAATAAAAAGGAATGGAGATGTATCAGTGGTGAAGTGTCCCTGAGTTCAATCCCCAGTACCAAAAACAACAAAAAAACCTCACAGATTCTTAGGGCTGGGAATGTAGCTCAGTGGTAGAACACTTGTTTTATCATGTACAAGGCCTGGGTTCAGTTCCCAGACTGCAAAACACACACACACAAAGGTTCTGGGCTGCAGGTTGGGGAGGGCATAATAATACTGTCTCTACTAGAAAGGGATGTTAAGTAGATTGAGGGCATTCTTAAAGCAGAAGAAGTGCTCAAAATATTTTCTTCAGCTCCGAGTTTTCTTTCTTTCTTTCTTTTTTTTTCTTTTTTCCCACCTGAGGGGCCAGGGATTCAAACCATGGCCTTTGTGCATGCTAGGGGAGCGCTCTCCAAAACGAGCTATTTCTTCAGTCAATATAGTTGTTTTCATTTACAAAGAGCTTCTCTTTCAGTACCTGCAGGTTCTAAAGTATAATTCTCTTTTGGGTTACCTCTGGTTACTGCTATAACCTCTTTCTCCTTTGGTAGGCTGCTTCTTCCTCGTCTTCTTTTGATGCCATAGATTCTCCTGCTACTCTTAAGAATCTATATATATATTTTTTTTCTGGGTGCTGTGGTGCACGCCTGTAATCCCAGCAGCTCAGGAAGCTGAGGCAGGAGGATCACATGTTCAAAGCCAGCCTCTGCCAAAGTGAGGCACTAAGAAACTCAGTGAGATCCTGTCTCTAAATAAAATACAAAAAAGGGTTGGGGATGTGGTTTAGTGTTCTGAGTGCCCTGAGTTCAATCCCTGGTACACCCCACCAAAAAAAAAAAAAAAAAGAAAAAAGAAATCTACTCCCATTTCTTGGGGCAGACATAAGCCCTAAAGAGCAGCAACAACCTCCGGTGATGGTGATGATGATGGTGATGGTGAAAAAAACCATCACCGGAGGTTGTTGCTGCACCAGGCTCACCGACATCTTCGCCCAGCCCAGCCCAGCCCAGCTCAGGCTCTCTTCAGCCTTCTCCGCTGGTGAAGTGCCATGGTGGATGGCACAGTGCCTCTGTAGCCCCAGAAATGATTTGTCCAAGGGTGTGGGATACTTGCTCCTGAGCTCCCCAATACTTACAAGTCTGTGTGAAAGTTTGTGACAATTTTAGTTAGTTTTTAGGACTTGAATCCATGTTCAAGTCCCAGAACAAATCACTGGCATAGGGAAGGGAAGAGGAACAAGATTAGTAAGGTACAGAGGAAGTACTGAATAAATGTTTATTAAATTCATGAATGGTAACATTAGGAAGAGCAATCAAGGAAGAGGTTGGAGGCTCCTCTTGATGGCAACCAAATCACTCCGAACTCTGCAGTGTAAAATAACAATCATTTATTTATTCTATCATATGGACCTGGGGATTGACTGAGTTTCTCACTTGGGTTTTCTCAAGCAGCTGAACTGGTGAGTGGGACTACATTTGTCTTCAAGACTTTTCTCAAGTTTAGTGACTAATGGGATAGGTGTTAGTTATTAGAACCTCTGCAGTGGCTGTTGGTCAGAATACAAATGCATGGCTCTTCGTGTGGCCTGGACTTCCTTATAGCATGGTGGCTGAACTCTAAAGGCAAATGTTCCTAGGGACAACCAACTAGATGTATTACCTTTTCTGACTTAGTCTTAGAAGTTACACACCATCACTCTAACATGCTCATTTCCATGGAGGTAAATCACTAAGTCCAGCCCGTATTACAGGAAACAAGGATTAGAATTTAGTTTTTAATGGGACGATTGTCAAAGTATTTGATTTGTAGCCATATTAAACACACACACACACAAATCTAAATTCTGAATTGCCATGGAATGGGGTGTGCCAGCTAGGAGGGTTTCTATAATTAAAGGAATACCAGGCAGGAAGTACACTGACTTCATTTGATAGGCTGCATCCTTAATTCTGTGTTCACAAGACCTTTTTTCTTTCTTTCTTTGCAGTGCTAGGGATTTAACTTAGGCCCTTAGGCATACAAAGCACACACTCTACCTGTAAACAGATAGGGAAATCACCTATACTAAGTCATACATAATACATAGAATGTGCCAGTTAAGAGCACAAGCTTTCAAAGGGCTGGTAAGTTTTTGTTTGTTTGTTTGTTTTTAGGTTTTGGCATTTTGTTTTGTTTCTGTGGTGCTGGGAATGGAATGCAGGGTCTTGTGCATGTGTGGCAAGTGTTCTAACACTGAGCTACAACCCCGGTCCTCAAAATGCTAGTTCTTATCCTGACTTTGTCACCTACTAGCAGTATGCTAAAGGAAATCATTTCTTCTCTGAGCTTCCCCACCTGTAAAATGGAAAACTACTTACCGTGTAGGGTTGTCAGGGATTAAATAAGATGATATGTGCAGAGTTACTAAACTTAGGCCTACAAACTTAGTTGTAAGAAGTAATTCCCCCTCCCCCATGGAGATTAAATCCAGGGGCACTTTACCACCTTATAAATTTTGAGATACTGTCTCTTGCCAAGTTGCTGAAGCTGGTCTTGAACTTTTGATCTTCTGTCTCAGCCTCTGGAGTTGCAGGGATCATAGGCATGCACCATCATACCCAGAGAAATAATATTTAAAAAAAAATTTACACCTGAGCTGGGCCTGAGGGTGAATGTCTATAACCCCAGCAGCTCAGGAGGCTGAGGCAGGAGGATTCTAAGTTCAAAGCCAGCCTTTTCAACTTAGGAAGGCCCTAAGCAACTCATCAAGACCTTGTGTCTAAATACAAAATACAAAAAAATAAAAGGCCCGGGGAATGTGGCTCAGTGGTTAAGTGCCCCTACGTTCAATTCCTGGTACAAAAAAAAAAAAAAGTCTGAACTTGATATCTGATTCTGGTCATTCTGGAGCTTTCTCCTGCCCTTCTGTGAGAATATACTGAGGATCTTACAAAGTGCTCAAGCCCCAGTGTTTGGTGTGTGTATATGTGTATGTTTCCTTTTGATTAATAACCATCAGTCCCACAGATGTCAGCTGAAAAGTCTGCTGCCTCCATCCCTTGTTACTTTATAGCTCCTACACCATTCTCAAAGCAAAGTAATCTTTTGCCAAGGTTTCCTGTAGTTTTCCCAGTTACACTGTGTAGGTATTTATTTCTGGGATCTTCTGCCTCCCTTATGCCAGTACCAAAGACTAAGGTCTTTTGCTCCACTTCTCAGGGATTTAGAGACATCCCTCTTTCTTCCTCCTATGCACTAATTGGAGGAAATATCATTTTTATGTTCTAAGGGTAATAGCAGCTCTTACCTCTGTTTATCTAAGATGCTGTAGTTCAGTAGTTCTCCAAGTGTGGTCTACAGACCCCTTAAGGTACCCAAGAGCTACTAGGGGGTTGGAGAAGTCAGAATTATTTTCATAATTACAATAAAATGTTTGTACTTTCTACCATGTTGGCATTTCCATTGATGATACAAAAATAATGGTGGGTGAAACCGCTTTGGCACTAATCAAGACAATGGCACAAATGTATTTGTAGTCATTGTGTATCACCCCATACCTGCAGGAAAACAAAAATTAACAAGGTCAGTCTCATTCTAAAATATCCTTAATGAAGAAATACAAATTATTAATTTTATTAACTCTTGATCTTTGTATATACATCTTTTTAGTACTATGTGATAAAATTCAAAATATATATAATGTTCTTTTCTTGCTTATAGCAATATAAGTCACTTGAGCAACTGAGTTGTGAACTGATTTTTTTTTTCATGGAATACCATTTTATTTAATTAATTTTTTTATTTTTAGTTGTCAATGGACATTTATTTATTTATTTATTTATTTATATGTGGTGCTGAGAATTGAACCCAGTGCCTCACACATACTAGGCAAGCACTCTACTACTGAGCTATGACCCCAGCCTATGGAATATCATTTTAATTTAAAATAATTACTGGGGCTGGAATTGTGGCTTAGTGGTAGAGCACTTGCCTGGCATGTGTGAGACCCTGGGTTCCATACTCAGCATCACATATAAATAAATAAAATAAAAGATCTATTGACAACTTTAAAAAGTTAAAAAAAAATAAAAAGAACTGACTAGTCTGACTAGTCAATTCTTTATTAAAAAAAAAAAAAAGAATTACTGAAGGACAAACATTTTAATCAGACTTCGGCAGACATTTTCTCAAAAGTCAACAAAGTGGGGCTGGGTTTGTGGCTCAGTGGTAGAGCATTTGCCTGGCATGTGTGAGGCACTGGGTTCAATTCTCAGCACCACATAAAAATAAATAAATAAAATAAAGGTCTATGAACAACTAAAAATAAAAAGTAAAAAAAAAAAAAAAAAAAAATCAACAAAGTGAGGCTGCCACTTAAAAAAAATAAACACAATCTACCCCAACCCCTATATCCTTGAGGATATTGAAGGATAACTATACAAAAGTGACCACCACTGTTGCCAATGACAAAATTTAGATTTTAGAAAAGCTGTATCCACTGCGTTTTTTTTTCCCCTCCTCAGTACTAGAAATTGAACCCAGTAGGGCTATACTATTGAACCACATCCCCAGGCCTTTTCATCTTTTTTTTTTTTTTTTTAAATTTTGAGACTGAGTCCCACAAAATTGTCCAGCTGGCCTGGAATTTTCTATCTTGCCTTAGCCTCCTGAGCAGCTGGGATTATAGGAATGTGCCATCATGCTGGCCTGCATCTATTATCTTGAGTTTTACAGTTTCTTGCAACATGTTAAAGACTGTTGATGAGATTAATAATTATCATAAGAAATGTTATCTTTTGTGATTATAGAGTGAAATCTGGTAACAACTGAAAGGTCTGCGTGATTCAATGAGCCCATGGCCAGTACATGATGTAACAAAATCCTGCAGACATAAAAGATTCATTCAAAATGCAATACAGACCAATGTATTCTAATACAATGGTATACAAGAAGTTCATTTATCTGTCTCAGATTCTATATTGCAATTAAACTACAAGGTAATTATCAATCACTAAGTTTTAGTGTAATACCTAAAAAGAAAATCACAAGTTATCTAAAGAGTCTATTAAAATACTACTTCCTTTTCTAACTGAATATCTGTGTAAGGATGGATTTTCTTCATATCCTTCAACAACATATCATAGCAGATTGAATAAGGAGATGAAAATCCAGCTGTTTTGATTAATCTAGATATTAAAGAAATTTGTAGCTGGTGTGACGGCACACACGTGTAAACCTAGCAGCTCAGGAAGCTGGGCAGGAGGCCAGCAAGTACAAAGCCAGCCTCAACAAATTAGCCAGGCCCTGACCAACTAAGTGAAACCCAGTCTCAAAATAAAAAGGCTAGGGATGTGGCCCAGTGACTAAGCACCCTGGGTTCAATCACTGGTACCAAAAAAAAAAAAAAAAAAAAAAGAAATATACAAAAATGTAAAATAACACCGTTATTCTCCCTAATGTGTTTTTATTTTGGAAAATTCATTTCTCATAAAAATATGCTACTTATTTTATTTTTTTCTAGTCTGGTGAATATTTGCAGATATAATCCACATAAACAAAAGTTCTCAGTAATATTTAGGAGTATAAAGAGACCCTGAAACCAAAAAGTCAGAGGATTGCTGCTCTAGCTCTCCTTAAAAATCTGCTACTGGGGCTGGGGTTGTGGCTTAGTGGTAGAGCGCTTGCGTGAGAGGCACTGGGTTCGATTCTCAGCACCACATATAAATAAATCAATAAATAAATGTCCATTGACAACTGAAAATACATTTAAAAAAATCTGCTACTATCTTCTATGTTCATAAACTCTCCAAATTCTCCTAAGACCTAAGGTAAGCAAAAGCCTGAGAAACTCACAGGCCAGTTTTATTATCTGCCCTAATCCTTACCTCTTCGGAAATAAAAAACTAGAAGCCTGATTGGACTAGGAAAAGGGGGAAAAAAGAGCAGAGGAGAAAAGTATCTCAAAATACAATCCAGCACATATGTAAAAGCACTGGACATAGTACCTGCTCCTAGTCACACTGTAATGGCTGTTATCGTCACCATCATCTTCTTCTTCTTCTTCATTATTTCACCTTGTCCATGTTTTCCATGGGATTTATATGCCAATTATTCTTAGATTTACAAACTCGTAAGGCATTGTATCCTACAGTCTTTAAATACAGATCTTGGGGCTGGGGGTGATATATATCTCAGTGGCAGAGTGCTTCTCTAACACGCACAAGGCCATGGGTTTGATCTCCAGTACCTCAAAAAAATAAAAATAAAAACTATCTTTTTGAAGTGGGGATATAGCTCAGTTGGTAGAGTGCTTGTCTAGTAAGCACAAGGCCCTGGGTTCAATCCCCAGCACTGCACACACACAAAAAAGCTCATCTTTTCATTTCCTTAAGATTCAAAATATTCACCTATCCAAACAGAGTGGTAGCCTGTGATGCCTGTAATCAGATCACAATAGCAGACTTTATTTTTTTTTTTTTTTTAGCAGCAGGCAGAGTTTAGGCTTTGAGGTGGTTGTTTCTCTGAACTTCTTTCAAATGAGGAGATAGTCTCAAGAGGAACCAGAATCATAAATTAAAACCAGAACGCAGTGAAGGGGTCCAGAATGCCATTCCAAAAACATGCCACTTTTGCATAAGAATTATTTTGAGTTGAAGGCAACCAAGATTCAATAGATGCAGAGAAAAGCTTTTCTCAGAGCTTCTCTTATCAGACTATAAGCAGCAACTTCTAGGAAATGAGGCTACCTTCAGTCCTCTCTCTGGGGAAATTTCATGACCCTGAGGAGAGAGAAAGTTCACTTATATAGAAAAACATTATCACAAACTCATATTTCTTGTTTGTTCTCCTAAAAACCCACTTGACTTTCCTAAATAAATTTATTTTTCTTCCCATAGGATTCTTTTCTCCCCAGTACTTTTCCCCTACCAACTTAGGTGGGTAAACTCCAAATTCTAAACATCTTTTGAGTTACTGGTCACTCAGCACTCCATGTGTATGCATGTAAATAAACTCTTCTTTTTCTTAGGAATCTGACTTTTGTCAGCTTAATTCACAGTCCCCAGGAACTGAACCTAAAAAGAGTAAAGTTTTTTCTCATCTATGATAGCAAGGGAAGGAAAGGTTTCCTGCCATCCCTGAAATAGGAGGATTATTAGGTTAAAGCTTATAACTAAGGAACAACTATTAAGAATATGAAGCCGGGTGCAGTGATGCACTACTGTAATCCCAGAGACTTGCGCGGGGCTGAGGCAGGAGGATCACAAGTTCAAAGCCAGCCTTAGCAATTCAGCTAGGCCTAAGCAACTTAGCAAGACCGGTCTCAAAATTTTAAAAAACGGATGGGGATGAGACTTCGTGGTTAAGCATCCTGGGTTCAATTCCCTGGTACCAAAAAAAAAAAAAAAAAAAAAGAAAAAAAAGTAAAGATTTTCTAAATGCCCATTTTAAAAAAAAAAAAAAATTCTTTTTAGTTTTAGATGAACACATCACAATTGTTTTATTTATTTATTTTTAAGTGGTGCTGAGGATTGAACACAGTGCATCACATGTGCCAAGCAAGCACTCTACCACTGAGCCCCAGACCCAGACCCCCAGGGGTTTGTTTTTTTTTTAATGCCAATTGTGACTGTATTGCAGTAGGTAATCTAATTAGTAGAAACTTTAAAAAAAAAAATGAGAAAAATAAGGTTTGATAGGACCAAAAGTGTTCAGACAGGTCAGGAACAACCAGGTTGCCAATTTTATATTTTGACAAATAGCTTTTAAAAAGACATACCATTTCTTATCACCATTACTTCAGAAAAGAAGGGATATGGTAACACTAAAAAAAGTGATTCGGATATAATCTTAAAAGAGATTTTCTCCAAAAATGACAGATGTGATCTTACTCATTTTTTTTTAACTAGAGACTAGAAAAACTTAGTTATGGATTGGCAAGTATGCATTCTAAGAATATATATACTATAATTAAATTTAACATAGTTTTTATGGTGCTGGGGATTTAACCCAGGGTGCTCTACCACTGAACTACATCCCCAGCCCTTTTTATTTTTTATTTTGAGACAGGGTCTCACTAAATTGTCCAGGCTGGCCTGGAACTTGCATCCTCCTGCCTTGGCCTCTTGAGTTGCTGGGATTATACACATTTGTCACCATGCTCTGTACAACTTGACATATTTAATTAAAGTGAAAATTAAGACAACCGAAGTCCTCCTATATTCCCTCTATTTTTTATTACTAAGACAAAATTTTAACAAATTTAGTTAAATGATATAATTGGCTTTTATTTGCAATATGTGAATCAGGTAGTATCTCACCTAAAAGTAGAGGATGGCTGTACTGGGCATAGGGAACAGTTGGGTTTTTATAAGATTGCTTGAGCAGGAACAGGAAGAGAATAATACAAATAACCAGAATGGCTAATATCAGGTTATTTACTTTAAGTTACTTTCCTTGTAAGGCCTGAGGCAGAGGGCACTGCCTATCATGTCAGCTAAAACTGGTCTGTTTGGGGATTTGGTTACTTGATTTCTTGGAAAGATAAGCAGCTTAGTTTCAGTTTGATGATATGGAATTTTAGTTATGAGTAACTCCATTTTGGTTTGGGCTGTTGGGGTGTAGTACAAGGGCTCAGTTCAATCAAAGTCCTCCTAGAAATTTTATTTTAAAAGTATAATGCATCTTGGTTAAATCTTTGATAATAATTCCCCAATTTCATTTTCAATAAATAAGAAAGTCTTCTTTGCTGAAAGCATTCCATGAAAATTTAAATGTGAGGAGCATTGCTAGCTTCAGAATTAGAATGAGTGAGGGAGATTTAAGGAAGTTTAGAGCATTGAGCATCCCATGACCTCTATCACTCTCTGTATTTCAAATGCTTCTGAAGTTTGCTGTTATGTTTTAGAAGGGTCTAAACTAAGGAGAAAGAGAGACAAACAGAGACAGTGTGTGTGTGTGTGTGTGGGGGGGGTTTCTGGCATGGAATAAAGTTTCTGTCAAGTGAAAGAAGCATATACTGCATTACTTTTAGCTTCCACTCTTCAGAAACCCTTAATCTTCTACAATAGCTCTTAATTTTAACATAGATCAGGATTTGCTTAGGAGCAAGAATTCTTTGTAAGACAGAAGCAAAAGACTTAATAATTTGAATGTCATTCTGTTCAAAAGAAAGTTAACTCTTGTTGTTTAACATAAAATTTTTTATTATTTCAAAAGTTATAAGGAAAATTAGAAAAGGATAAGAGAAAATCCAAATGACCCATAATTTCATCACCTGAGAAAACAACCATAACATACTAGTGTATATTCTTCTATTATTTTTCAATGAATCTGTATATGAATATGTTTAAAACGGGGATCAGACTTGATTTTTTTTTCTTTTTGTGGTATTGATGATTGAACGAGGATACTCTTACCACTGAGTTCTTTTTATTTTTTATTTTGAGATAAGGTTTCCCCCTAAGTTGCTAAGGCTGACCTTGAACTTGCCATCTTCCTGCCTTAGCCTCCTGAGTCACTAGAATTACTGGGGTGTGTCACCATGCCCTACTGTTATGAACATTCTTGTATACCTTTATTCATGACCCTAATTTCTCACTAGAATAAATGCCAATGGAAGAATGATTAAATCAAAGGGTTTGTATCTGCAATGTCTTGATACAAACTGCTCATCAGAAAGTACATTCTCACCAATGATGTTTAAAAATTCAATTCCATTACAATCACCCAGCACTAAGTATTTTCATTATTCTACATCTTGAACAATTAGATGGTGGGACAATAGTATCTCATTGTTTTTTTGGACCAGGGATTGAACCCAGGAGCATTTAACCACTGAGTCACATCCCCAGTCCTTTTTACTTTTTTATTTTTTATTTTGAGATGGGTGTCTCACTAAATTGCTTAGGACCTCACTAAATTGCTCAGGCTGGCTTTGAACTTGCAATCCTCAAACAGCTGAGATTACAGGGTATGTGCCACCATGACTGACTCTCGATGTTTTTATTTGCATTTCTTTTACTACTAGTGAACTGAAAGATTTTTTCATATGTTAATAGGTCACTTTCATTTACTATTTTATAATTCTCTTTTACTTGTTACGTTGTAATTCTTTAATATTGTTTATGTGTTATGTACAGAATATTATATCTTTATGTAAAACTTTCTTTTTTGGTACTAGGGATTGAACCTAGGGGTGCTTAACCACTGAGACACACCCACAGACCTTTTCATATTTTATTTTGAGACAGGGTCTTGGCTCAGGACCTTTCTAAGTCATAGAAGCTGGCTTTGAACTTGAGATTATACTGCCTCAGCCTCCCTGGCCACTGGGATTACAGGTGTGTGCCACCATGCCCAGCATGTAATACTTTTGTTTCTTACATTTTATGTGGTCCAAGCTATTATTTTTAAGGTATTTGCCTTTATCTTTTTTGTTTTATTAGAAAAATTCCATCCTGTTATCACTCATATTCATATAGATTCATATTTATCTTTAAGTTCTTCTAAATACACATGATTTGTTTTTGAACAGTGTTTAGAATTTCCTTTGGGCTGGGGATATAGCTCAGTTGGTAGAGTGCTTGCCTTGTATGCACAGGGCCCTGGGTTCAATCCCCAGCACCACAAAAAAATAAAAATTAAAAAATTAAAAAAAAAAAAAAAAGAATTTCCCTTACAAGATAAAGTGGGAAGTCTTACTTTATCCCAACTTTAATTGGTGTTTTATCAATTAGTGTGATGTTGGCTATTAATCTGAAATTCCTTAACTCCAAAATTATTTTATTACTTGTTGTTTCTTTACAGTTTCTCTCCACATTTTCCTTTTCTATTTTTTTTTTTTTTTTTTTTTTTTTTGTGTGTGTGCAAGGAAAGCACAATACCAACTGAGCTATAATATCGCCAGCCCTCTTTTTTCATTTTTTGAGACAGGATCTTGCCAAGTTGCTAAGGCTGGGTTCCAACTTGATATCCTGCCTCTGCCTCCTCAGTCACTGAAATTACGAGCCACCACACCCAGTTCTCCAAAAATAGTTTTCAGATCAATCTGATATTTTTTTGTATCTAGAGACAGTATTTAACCCAAAGCATTGATCAGCAGCCACCCAAACATGTATTAAAAGATCCTGAATATGCAATTTTGCTTTGCTATTTTAATAGCCTCCACAAAATGCATGATACACACATAATCTCTTACTTGGTTCTTCCCCCTTATTCATGTTTACGATTATTCTTCTCACTAAAATTGAATATTCTTAGTACATTTGCAATATGCTTGACATTTTGCCAATTTGCTTATCTCCACTTCAATTTCTTTGGGTTAAATATTATGTTCAAATTTTAGGACAGGGTAAACATTTTTTTTTTTTTTTTTGGCGGTGCTGGGGATCAAACCCAGGGCCTCATGCTTGCAAGGCAAGCACTCTACCGACTGAGCTATCTGCCCAGCCCAAGGGTAAACATATTAATTATTGAAATGTATAATATCCCTAATTATCATTCTTTAACATGGCAAATTTCTAACAGCAAGGGTAGAAAAATGAGATGAAAGAAGCCAGAGACTCTGTCAAATATTCTGTAGTTTCAGCAGTAACTATTTTAGTAATGATCATTTAAACAGAGCGCTTGATTGTCAGCCATAGGGAATTCTTTTCACTGTGTCAGATAGCAGGTGAGCATTAACTAGAACCTCAGCTTCATTTTCAGAAGGGTCATTTAGCTTAGCAATCTCCCAAGCTACATTACTGGGTGAATATGAATAAAGGCTGTGTCTCCCAGACTGCTTATATTTCTTTTCTGATTCCACTTGGCTTTCTACTTCTACCTTTGTGTCATTTCTCCAATTCTTTTATTTTAGTTTTTCTTTCCAACCACGTATTTTCCTTACCTCTTCTCTGTAAGTGCCTCCAGGCTTGGTGATTCCTGCTTCAAAGATAATTATTGTACAACCAGTGCTATGCAGGCCAAATTGTTGCATGCAAAACAATGTCAAGTAACAAGGTCATAGCCAAGGGCACTACTTAAAACTGAGAAGAAAAGAGACAGTGCTTGGCAAAAACTAACTGAACTCTAATTTTTGCTTCAGACAAAATGGCTTCACTTGTATCTAAGTTTTGCTCTTGGCCAATAGTAAATGTAAATCTACCACTAATTTAATATAAATAGTTAATATAAATAAATGGTTCCTAGACTCTACTTAAAGTATGACTTTTCCCTCAGCTATTAGTCTTTTAAAGTAGTAGCAGAGTTTTTCTATTCTCATCCAGCAAAACACATTACAATGGGTTCTATACAGAGGATCCCTAAATGGATGCCCATGCCATACCTCAGTGCTAAACAATCACAAACACAATGGAGAACACAGAAATTTTTGCTGTACCACTTCTCTTTCAGTTTGGTGTCGCTGGTCTAGGATAGTGCCTCTCTGAAGAGTTATCCTGGGTGCTTACTAAACTGCAAATTCCTGGGCCCCACACCCATAGAATCTGATTCAGTAGGTCTCAAATGGGGTCCAGGAATCTCTTGAGTTTACTAAATATCACAACTGATGCTGATGCAACTGGTCAAAATCACTAGTTTGTAGCTAGGCTTGGTGGCATACCCCTGTAATCCTGGCTACTTAGGAGGCTGATCAGAAGTTCTGATCAGGATGATCAGAAGTTCCAGGCCTATCTCTACAACTTAGTGAAACCCTCAGCAACTTAGCAATAACCTCTCTCAAAATAAAGAGAATAAATAAATAAATAGGACTGAGGATGTAGCTCAGTGGTAAAGCACTACTGGGTTCAATACCAGCAACAAAAATCAAAAAACAAGCGTTAGGCCAATAATCCTTATTGATTTTACTACTGACCAATTATTATTTTTATTTGGTGCTGGGGATAGAACCTAGGACTTTACACATGCTAGGTATATGCTCTGCCACTGAGTAATACCCCCCAGCCCAATTATTTTAAAATCATTTTAGTTTCTTTATTTTTAAAACCAAGAATATAAATCTGACCAACCTTATTCCTTGGAGTTACATGAAGATTAAGATGATTATATTGGAATTTATCTCAAAAGGTCATCACCAATATGCTCAGTAAAGAAAACTGAGTTTTTTATTTGTTTGCTTTTATAATGCTAGGGATTAAACAAAGTGCCTCACACTTGCTAGGTAAGTGCTTTACCACTGAGCTATATCCCCAGTCCCAGAACTGTCCCTGCCCCCATGTCCTGGGGTTGGGGGCAAGATATAATCCAGGGTCAATCTACCACTGAGCTACACCTCCATTCATTCATTCATTCATTCATTCATTCATTCATTCATTCATTCATTCATTTATTTTGAGACAGGGTCTCATTAAGTTGTTGAGGATGACTTCAAACATGCAATCCTCCTGCTTTAGTCTCCGAGTAGTTTGGATTACAGGTGTGCATCACTGTGCCTGGTCTGAGCTGTCCATTTTTAAATGACTAAGTGATTTAAAAAATATATAAAAACAACCAACCAACCAACCAAAAATCAAATAACTGAGGAAGGGAGGGAGGACAGAAACTTACAAAGGTAAACCAGAATGACCCTGCTCTGGGATAAAGGTTTTCAGGTCTAACCCCCTAATATCCTCAGGCCACAAAAAGCAGTCACTGAGCATATCTTCTCACCAGGCCAATGTCTCTCTGGTCTGTGGGCCCACCCTGCCTACTGAAATGTGTCAAGCCTGATAATTTCTGGAGTAGAAATGCAAGCCAGGGTTTTTCACAAACATCAGATCAGAAACTAACCTGATAGATGTACAGTCTACTTACCCTAACTATCAAATTCTCCTTGGAAGAATCTATCCTAATGAAAAATTTAAAAAACAGAAAAATTACACAATAAACAAAACATTTAGCCTGGTGGTTATTCTTACAAGTAAAGAAGAAAGCAAGTTTTGACCAGAGAATAGCACTTGAGGGGTTTCTATGTTATATACAGTGTTTTATTTCTTACATACATTATTCTAAAAAAAGCTAATTTCAAGTTATGTTCATGCCAGTGTTACAATAACAACATAAAATGGAAACATAACATAAAACAATTTATTGGAAGGATTAATGTGAATATTACGGGCTAGGTTCTGGTGCAGTGGTAGAATGTTTGCCTAGCATGTATGAGGACCTGGGTTCAAGCTCTAGCACCACAAAAATAAATAAATAAATAAATAAATAAATAAATAAATACAAATTTTGAAAGTGAACATTAGTTCAACCATATGCTGAATGGAATATTCAGTTATTAAAAATGTGGTTAGAAAAAAAAATGTGGTTAGGTTGCTCTATAAAGGAAAAAGCTTTCAATAAGTTACCCAAAAATCATTGGAGTAAAAATCTTGTAACCACATGACAATAAACATGTAAAATAGTTCAAAGAACAAGAGTGCATGCTCTGATAATATTGTTGGTTCTTAGCAAACGAGATTGTGAATGCTTTCCCCTTTTCTTTGTTTTTCTAATTTTCTGTATATGGTTATGTTGTTTTTAATAATTAAAATTTCTATTACTGAAAGAGAAAAGATTTTTCCACAAACTATGCTTTGGTTCCACTGTAAATTAACATGGCAAGAAGTTGCACTAGCTTCTAAAGTTTCTTGCAAGGATAAGTTTTCATGACAAACAACCAAAAGCCAGAAAACAACTTTCCTTAGATGTTTCTCAGTGGCTTCTGCCCAGGTACCTCAGAGATCAAGTGCCTTGAGCTAAGAAGATTCAAATGTTTGCCAAGAATTGAGTTTTCCCCTCCCTTTGGTTCCTGTCATTGGCCAGTCAGTCTTTCAGTCAGCAGTGACTTCCAGTATCTTGGTCACACACATCTCACAGCAAAGAGCTGACTAATCCTAGAGCCAGGGGAGCTTGTTAGGCAACCTTTCACACAGTACCCATTGCTACCCATTGCACAACATGTTTGACTGGGAATGATAAACGCCATGGTTTACATTTGACTCCAGTCACCTTGTCAGTGCCAGCAGCTAAGCGTGTAAACATTACCCGCTGCCTTTAGAAAGATGTTGATGTTATGTTCCGGGCTCCCTAATGTTGTGTAACATGGGGGAGGGGTAAAGGTGGAGAGGGCGGGCCTCTGACAAAGAAACAAGCAGACAAGGTTACAGACTTGTAATCACACTTTCCGCTTCATTCATGAAAGAAATAAAAAGCTGAATTTATGTATTGGAACTTCAAATAAACTTTTCATTTTTCTGTACTGGGGTTGAACTCAGTGTCCCTCTACCTCTGAGCTAATCCCCAGCCTGGTTGATTTTTTATTTTGAGACAGGGTCTGGTTAAATTGCTGAGGATCTTGCCAAGTTGCCCATGCTGGCCTTGATCTTATGATCCTCCTGCCTTAGCTTCCAGAGTTGCTAGGTTTACAAGTATGAGTCACTGTGCCCAGGCTTAATCAATACCTTCTTTTTCTTTTTGCCTTTTTTGTTTTGTTTTGTTTTAGTACTAGGGATTGAGCCCAGGTACACTCAACCACTGAGCAACATCCCCAGCTCTTTTTTGTATTTTATTTATAGACAGGGTCTTGCTGAGTTGCTTAAGGCCTTGCTAAATTGCTGAGGCTGCTTTGAATTCTTGATCCTCCTGTCTCAGCCTCCTGAGCGGCTGGGATTATAGGCGTGAACCACAGCGCTCGGTTTACTCAATACTTTTAATATGTTTTTATTAATCCATCAGTAACATATAAGTCTCTGACTATAGCAGATGCATTTTTTCAGTGATGAAAGTAGGTCCAAGAGGAAAAAACAATTGTTGTATTACTAAAAATTCTGTTGTAATTTCATCAATGCTGCAGTACAGAATGTATCTGATTGAAGACATCACTATGAAAAGAAGGTTCTATATTTTGTTTCTTGAAACTGAGCGCTTCCTCTTTTAACAAATCCTGCAGGTATGTGCAGATTAGGGGGAAAGAGAGGAAAAAAACCCTGAATGAGAGAAGAATAAGAATTTCAATTATCATTTGCTTCAGGAATAGATTTTTTTTTTTTTTTTTTTTTTTTTTTTTTTGGTACCAGGGATTGAACCTGGGTACTTAAACACTGAGCCAAATCCCCAGCCCTTTTTATTTTTTATTTTGAGATAGGGTCTTGCTAAATTGCTTAGGGCCTCATTAAGTTGCTGAGGCTGACTTTGAATTTGTGACCTTCCTACCTTAGCTTCAGAGCTGCTGGGATTACAGGTGTGTGCCACTGCACCCATCAGGTAATAAATATTACCTTACTCCAATCTTTAAAAAGTCTATGAGAAAATTCAGCACATGTAGTTTAGTGTATTTACTGGTGAGGTTAGTTACAATGTCTCCTTTGGGAACATGATGGGACAGTAACACTAATATAAAAGCCTTATGCAAATTTAGTTTGCTGAGAGTCCAGATCACTAATGAAAAGACAGAGCTTGTTACAGCCAAAGAAAACAAGTAAGAATATTCACCTAAACCTTCTTTTGAGTGTGAAAGAAGAGCAAAATGTTTCATTTTTACTTGGTTACAAGGAATATTTTAATTTTTTTGAAATTTTCCTTTTTTTAATTTGGTGCATAATCATACATAATAGTGGGATTTGTCAAATTTCATACATGCACATAATATAACAATATAATTTGGTATAAAGGATATTTTTAAATAACTGGAAGAGCATAAAGCAAAGAATAGATAAGCACTGATAAAGTGGATCAGATGGAATATTATCTTTTCTCTTTTGATTTTTTTTTTTTTTTTTTTTTTGGGTGGTTCCAGAGATCAAACCCAGGGCTTCACCCACACTGAACAAGTACTCTTCCAAGGAGCTACACCATCAGCCTTGGTATGGAAGATTATGCAATGGTTGCTCAGATCACAATAGTTGATCTAGCTCTTTTTCCTCCTGGACCGAGTAGGACAAAGTGAATTCCTTAGCATGAGTATCAATACCTAGTAAGTTTTCAATCATACCAGTACATAACTAGTACATAACCAGTCATCTACTTTGACTTACTCTTTCATTAATAATCAGGAATTATGTTGATTAGAACCTCACACAAAACCTGAATATGGAAGGTATTTCCAAGTTGGACAGGAGTAAAAGCCAAAATTCACCAATAACTACCTTGTTTTTCTAGGTGTAACTGATGTTCCTGCTAATATTCAGTCTTTAAATGTCTGTGATGAAGAATTTCACCTTTGACTTTAGGTATAAAGAAAAATTTTTTTCTTTTATTAATGAGGTCAACAAAAATGGCCAATACAAGATCAGGGGTGTAGCTCAGTTGTGGAGCACTTCCCTAGCATATGTGAGGCCCTAGGTTCAATCCTTAGTACTACAAAAGAAAAGGGGGAAAAAAAAAAAAAAGCCAGACAGATTTTATAGGTCATCGATTTGCATAGACTAAGTGATAGTGTTCTCATCCATAAAAAACTAGTATCTGGGGGCTGGGGCTGGGGCTCAGAGGCACAGCGCTTGCCTGACTGTGAGGCACTGGGTTTGGTCCTTAGCACCACATAAAAATAAACAAATAAAATAAAGGCATTCTGTCCATCTACAACTACAAAAATAAATTAAAAAAACTAATACCTGACTTGCTAAAATCACTTCCAAGGTAAATATGACTATTTTTTGCCTTTAAAAAAAAATGATAGGAAGAGTCAACCTCAGACCCAGTGAAACAGGAAAATAAGAAAACACATTAAAAAAAAGAAAACACATTTATCTGGAGAATCAGGTATTTCTGATCCTATGCTGGGCTATGATTATACTTTTTAAATAAATGGGTATTTGTGATACTGTTGAGAGGATTCTTTCAGTTATATTTGTTTTCATAGAAATGTCCCCAGAAAGCAATTTGTAAGATGAAGGATTTTTTTTATTATAGCATATTGCAAACAGCAAAAGATCATCTGAAGTAGGTTTTATATTTTATTTTTTCTCTCGTAATTTCTCTCGTTGTTGGAGCACTAGTTAATAATATTATAAAGTTTTTGACCTTTTTTTCTGGACATCAGTTGGTAGACTAGAATTACAAAAGAACTTCTCTAATCTGTGGTAGGACATACACTTGGGAACATGAATCATTTGAAATCAGTAGTCATACATTGTCAAATGTTATCTTCCCCACTTTTGGATCAAGGAAATTGAAGTCCAGATAGTGACTACATGGCTTAATTCAGATTACAAAATCAGTCAATGAACTGAAAGACATTAGTAGACTCTAGGACTTTTGATCAAAACCCATTAGTCTTAGGAAAAAAATAACAGAATGAATCAAACAACAATACCCTATGTAAACTTATGATTACACAAATGGTATGCCTTTACGCCATGTACAAACAGAGAAACAACATGTATCCCATTTGTTTACAATAAAAAACAAAAACAAAAACAAAAAAACATTAGTCTTTCCACTAAGCGACATTACTTTAATTACAGTATAAAAAACTATTGAAAGTGGGAAATATCTGAAGCCAATAGCAGATGTAAGCTCAATATTTTTAAAAATTTTAACAATAGCTTAAAATAAATACATGAAGTACAGAGTACCAGTAAAGATAAATACACAGGCAAATATAAAAGAGAGTATAAATGTATTTTTTCATTTTTTCATATATATATGTATTTATTTAAATGTATTTTTATTTGTAAACTTTTATTCTCCTATTTCATTTAAGAGACAACTACATAAAGCAATAATTATAAAACTGTTTTGATGGGTATACAATGTATAAAGATAATGTGTTCATCAGTAATAGCATAAAGAAAGGGAAAATAAATGGTTTATTGGGGGGAAAAGCATGATACTACAAAAATTAAGCTGGTCTTAGTCTGAAGGAGGGTTTTTTTGTTTTGTTTTGTGGTTCTGGGAATTGAACCTAAGGCCTTGCAAATGCTAAGCACATGCTCTACTGCTGAGCTATACACCCAGTCCTGAACCAGATTTTTTTTTCCCTGGTACTAGAGATTGAACCTGGTGGCCTGCTACCACTGAGGTACATCCCAGCTGGTTTTATTTTTTAATTTTATTTTTTTAATATGTTTTTGGTTGTTAATGGATGTTTATTTTTATTTATTTATTTAATATGTGGTGCCGAGAATTGAACCCAGTGCCTCACACATGCTAGGCAAGTGCTCTACCACTGAACTACAACTCCAGCCCTGGTTTTTTTAAATTTTGAGACAGGGTCTCACTAAGTAGACCAGGCTGGCCCCCAACTTGCTTTCCTTCTGCCTCATCATCCCAGTAGCTGGGACTACAGGCAGGTACCATTGGGCCTGGCAGATTGTTTTTAAATTAAGAGGTTAATTGTAGTCCCTAAAACAACCACTGCGAAAATAATTAAAAACATAAAATAAAAGAAACAACAAAGTAATTAAGGCAATATGCCAGAAGATTAAAAAAAAAAAAAAAAAAAAAGAAATCAGTAATGGGGAAACAGAGGAACAAAACTAAACATAAGACACACAGAAAACAAATAGCAAGATTACAGATGTAAATCTTATTAAATGTAACTAGACCAAACACTGTAATCAAGGCAGAAATTCGTAGAATGGATTTAAAAATGATTCCATTAGAAGTTGGGCATGATCAAGCATGCCTATAATCCCAGCTACTTTGGAGGCTAAGGCAGGAGATTCACAAGTTTGAGGCCAGACTTGGCAATTTAGTAAGACCCTGTTTCAATTCTTTAAAAATATTTAAAAATTTTAAAAGGTGGGGCTGGCTGGGGATGTAATTCTGTGGTAAAGCACTAGCCTAGCTTGCAGGAGGCCCTGGATTCAATTCCTAACTCCATAAACAAAACAAATTAAAACAAAATCACAATGAGATACTTCCTTACATCCATTAGATGGATATAATTAAAAAGTCAGAATGTCAGGCATGGTAGCCCTCTGCCCATAGTCTCAGCTACTTGGAAGGCTGAGGCAGGAAGATTGATTGAGACCAGGAGTTTAAGGACAGACTGGGCAACAGTAGTGAGATCCTGTTTCAGAAAAAACAAAACAAAAAAGTGTCTGGGGCTAGTTCAGTGGTAGAGCACTTGCCTAGCATGTATAAGGCCCTAGATTCCATCACCAGCACCACCAAAAGAACGAAACAAAAAAAGTCAGAAAATAGCAAGTGGTGGCAAGTGTGGTAACTTGCTACGGCTGGTCTCAAACTTGGGATCCTCAGGACTTAGCCTTCTGTGTCACTGGATTGTAGGCATATGCCACTGTGTCTGACCGAGAATAGGTTTTCTTTATTAGGGTGATGCAAATGTTCTGGAATTGGTGGTGACTGAGGTGTAATTTTGTGCATATACAGATATCTACTTAACTGTACAGTTGGGATAAACTTCATGGTATTTAAATTATATTTCAATAAAGCTATTATATCTATATGCCATAGGTATATCAGGAAATTGAATATAAAGATAAAAAGAAAAGTTGAGTAAATTCTGAAAATCATATATAGTCATGATGATTTCCAAAGAAAAACTAGTATCGACAGCAATTCCTTGAAAGTTTGTTGGTTAATTTCCTTGGTCAAATACCCTGCCTTATCTCTAGAATATATCAGCATGCCCACATTCCCACATTAATAATAAATGTCCATAGTCTGCAGGTGTTATCAGTCATTGGCATTTACCTAGTAAATCAAACATGATTCCCTGGTTTCCAAGTTTATATTAAATTCTGATCTACTACTTAGGTCTTATAGACAAGGATCAGATAATTTATGGCAAATGACCTCCAGGGAGGTAAAAGATAATTTGGGTTCTAAATGACCTAGATGGATTTTTCTCCTAAGCAGCTTTCCTGGATAACTGCTCACCTCTCTGCTACCACAGACACACTGTCTCTGAGAAGTGTAATCCTCATGGCTCAAGTACAGTAGCTACTTTTTCTGGCTCAGCTCAAAACCTGACCCTCAGGCTTCTCTAGTTACCTGATAGAGGTGATAAAAATGACTCCTAGAATGAGATGATCTTAGATGATGATGGACAGATGAATTTTGGACTTTGACAATACAAAAAATCCAAGAAAAAGGTTTAAGATTTAATTTCCAATTACCTTCAACAAATTGCTTAACAATATGATCGTATCCTGTTCCCTCTCTCTCTCTCTCTTTCTCTCTCTCTCACAAACACACACATACATACACACACACACACACACACACACACACACAGATTTCTCTTCCTCTCTCTCTCTCTCTTTTTTTTTTTGGTACAAGTATTAAACCCAGGGGCACTTAATCACTAAGCCACATCCCCAGTCCTTTTCATTTTTTCATTTTGAGACAGGGTCTCACTGTCTCACTAAGTTGCTTAGGGCCTTGCTAATTTGTTGAGGTTGGCTTTGAACTTTTGATCCTCCTGCCTCAGCCACCTGAGCCACTGCGATTATAGGTGTGTGCCCCCAGGGCGGGCCAGTATAGTTTTAAGATGGAATTTTAAAGTGCTTATGATTCTGCAACTTTCTATTCTAGTTTTAAGATATTGTCATTTTTCTAAGTCAGTTTTTTTTTTTTAAACAACTAAATGAATTGACAAATGTCCTGTACTTCATTTGTTCACTCTGCCATTGACTGGACATATAGGTTGTTTTCAATATTTTATGAGTACAAAAATATTGCAAAAAGCATCCTGCTATATTTATTTTCTTGCACTCATACTATAATTTCCGTAGGCTCAATTCCTCATAGTGTGCTCTTCCTTCCTTTTTTTTTTTTCTTTTCTTTTCTTTCTTTTTTTTTTTTTTTTTTTTTTGGGTACTGGATTGAACCCAGGGGTGAGTTACCACTGAGTAATATCCTCAAGCTTTTTTATTTTGAGACAGGGTCTCACCAAGTTGCTTACAGCCTTGCTACACTGCTAAGCCTGGTCTTGAATTTGATTCTCCTGTCTCAGCCTACCAAATTGTGGGGATTATAGGTGTGTACCACCATTGTCGGCACAGTTTTTTATATCTTGTCATCAGGGAAAAAAATCACTTAACTCAAAGAGATAGCAGAAATACATAGGAGATTCTGCAGTCAGGCTTTCTGGGTTCAAAGCTTGTCTCTCATTGTTTCCTAGATATATGACTTTGAACAGATTACTTAATCTTTGCAGGTCTTGGTCTCCCTCTCTGTAAAAAAGAGATAATTACATTATCTCACTTGTAAAGTTGTTAGAGGATTAAGTAAATAATTAATTTTAAGTTGGTTGGCATATATTAAGCTCCACGTATTGTTTCTTTTTCTTTTCTCTTTTGGTATCTGGAGTGTTTAACTACTGAGCCACACCCCCAGCCCCTTTTTAAAATACTTCATTTTGAGACAGGGTCTTGCTAAGTTTCTTAGGGTTTCACTAAATTGCTGAGGCTGGCCTCTAACTTGTGATCCTCCTGCCTCAGCCTCCTGAGTCACTGGGATTACAGGCATGTGTCACCATGCCTAGCTGAGTTCCATGTGTTTTCAATTAATTTCAAAAATATTTCTGGGGCTGGGATTGTGGCTCAGTGGCAGAGTGCTTGTCTGGCATGTAGGCATTGGGTTAGATTCTCAGCACAGTATACAAATAATTAAATAAGGTATATCAACAACTAATTAAAAAAATATTTCCTTTCCCTCAGAATAATGTTACCACTTTATTTTATAACAAAGTAAATATACAAGTATTCAAATTACTTTGGGGGCTGGGGAGATAGCTCAGTCGGTAGAGTGCTTGCCTTGCAAGCACAAGGCCCTGGGTTCAATCCCCAGCACCCAAAAAAAAAAAAAAAAACAAAAAACCAAATTACTTTGAGGAAATGGATCAAGGATCTAGGAATTAGACTTCAGACCCGGCACAAAACAGAAAAAAAAGTAGGCCCAAATCTTCATCATGTCATCTTAGGATTGGACTTCCTTAAGAAGATTCCCAAAGTGCAAGAAATAAAATCAAGAATCAATAAATGGTATGGATTCAAACTAAAAAGCTTTTTTCAGCAAAGAAAACAATCAATAACATGAAGAGAGAGCCTACAGAGTAGGAGAAAATCTTTACCACATGCACTTTAGATACAGCACTAATCTCCAGAATTTATAAAGAACTCAAAAAACTTAACACCAAAAATACAAATAACCCAATCACTAAATGGGCTAAGGAACTGAACAGATACTTCACAGAAGATATACGATCAATCAACAAATATATGAAAAAATGTTCAACATCTCTAGTAATTAGAGAAATGAAAATCAAAACTACCCTAAGATTCCATCTCACCCCAATTAGAATGGCAATTATCAAGAATATAAGCAATAATAGGTGTTGGTGAAGATGTGGGGGAAAAGGTACACTCATACATTGTTAGTGGGATTGCAAATTGGCGTAGCCACTCTGGAAAGCAGTATGGAGAATCCTTAGAAAACTTGGGATGGAACTACCATTTGACCCAGCTATCCCACTCCTCGGCCTATACCCAAAGGACTTAAAATCAGCATATTGCAGTGATGCAGTCACATCAATGTTTATAGCAGCTCAATTCACAATAGCTAGATTGTGGAACCAACCTAGGTGCCCTTCCATAGATGAAAGGACAAAAAAACCAGTGGTATATATATAATGGAATATTATGCAGCCATAAAGAAGAATAAAATTATGGCATTGCAGGTAAATGAATGGAGCTGGAGAATATCATGCTAAGCAAGATAAGCCAATTCCAAAAAAACAAAGGTCAAATGTTTTCTCTGATAAGTGGATGCTGATACATAATGGGGGCGGGTGGTAAGGGAAGAACAGAGGAACTTTGGATTGTGTAGAGGGAAATGAGAGGAGGGGAAGGGGCAAGGGGTAATGGGTAGGAAAGATGATGGAATGAGACAGACATCATTACCCTATGTACATGTATGATTACATGAAAGGTGTGATTCTACATTGTGTACAACCAGAGAAATGAAAAGTTGCACTCCATTTGTGTACAATGAATCAAAATGCACTCTGCTGTCATATATAACTAAGTAGAACAAATAATAAAAAAAAATTACTTTGAAGTTTTAAATTCTTAAATATTGCTGGGCATGGTGGTGCATGTCTATAATCCCAGCTACTTGGGAGGCTGAGGCAGGAGGACTTCAAGTTTGAGCCAGCCCCAGCAACTTAGTGAGATCCTGTCTCAAAATTTAAAACAATTAAGAAAAGGGTTATGGATATGGTTCAGTGGCAGAATGCTCCTGGGTTCAATCCCCAGTACCAAAACAAAAACCAACCAAACAACCAACAAATTAAAAAAACCCAAAAAACAAAACAAAAAACTTGGAAGGAAGGAGCTCAGTGCTACAGCCCTTGCTTAACACTCACAAAGCCTTGGGTTCAACCCCAGCACCCAAACCAAACCAAACGAAAAGAAAAACAAAAACTTGCAAACAACCAAGATGACCTTCAGTAAGTAAACATAAATAAATTGATATATTCAAACAATGGAATATTAGTCAAAAGAAATGAACTTCCAAGCATGAAAAGACAAGGCGGAATCTTAAAACATACACTACTAAATGAAAGAGCCAACCTGAAAAGAATCTATACTGTATGATTCTAACCGTATGACACCGTGAAAAAGGCAAAACTAGAGAGAGAAAAAAATCAGTGGTTGACACAGATTAAAGGGAAAGAGAGACAAATAGGACAGTGAAGCTATTCTCCATACTATAAAGGTGGATACATGTCATGACTTTCATCCTAGTTTATAGAATATACAATACCAGTGAGTCCTAATGTATACTATGGACTCTGAATAACAGTGATGTATCAATGTAGGTTCACTGTTGATTGTAACAAAGGCTATGCATGTGTGAAGGCAGGATGCATAGAAAACTCCCTGTACTTTCTTTTTTTTTTTTAATATATTTTTTAGATGTTGATAGACTTATTTTATTCATTTATTTATATGGGGTGCTGAGAATTGAACCCAGTACCTCACACATGCTAGGCAAGCGTTCTACCACTGGGCCACAACTCCAGGCCACTCCCGTACTTTCCAGTCAACTTACTGTGAACTTGAAACTGCTCTAAAAAATAAAGTCTATTTTAAAAAAGCTTGCCACACCAGACATGGTAATGCAGACCTATAATCCCAGCAACTGGAGAAGCTGATGTAAGAGGATCACAAGTCCTAGGCCTGCCTCAACAACTCAGTGAGACCCTAAGCAACTCAGTGAGACCCTGTCTAAAAATTTAAAAAAGTAAAAAGGGTTGGGGATGTGGCTTGGTGGTTAATTGTCCCTGGGTTCAATACCCAGTATCAAAATAAATAGATAGATAAATAAAATAAAAATTTAAAAAAGCCTGTGGCAAATCTAATGTGCAGCAAAGGTCAAGAATGATTGCCATAGGTTTTCCACATACATAATTTCCTTTCGATATTATTCCTATATATTAGGTAGCTGTTGTTATCCCATTTTATATATGAAAAAACTGAGGTTTGGAGGTGTTAACTTCTCCAAGTTGACCTAGCTTCTAAGATGGAAAAGTGGATTTCAAACATTGGTCTGCTGATTCTTATGTCACTCTCCTACTGATTCTTATGCTACAATATCAGTTCATAGATCAAAGTAAAATACATTGCCTTATGAAGCAATAATTTCCCAACACTGGAAATATTATAGGAGAGGCTGGGTAACAAATTGGGCATAGCACAAAGAAAGTACTGCATTGATTTTTTTTCTGTCTGCGGGAAGGTAGAACAGGTCTAATTTTTTTTTATGTAAAATAAATAGTCGACACAGGAATTGGTACCTTCTCTCTTGCTGAAAAATATCAATTCGAGTGTTAAGTACTGTCTTAATTTTACATGAAGGGAGAAACTCTGAGAAGTTAGGTGGCTTGCACAGGGTCTCATAGGTACTAAGGGACAGGTCTTGTTATCAAGCTCATACCCTTTAAACCTCAGTTTGCTAAATTGGATCAAATTAACCTCAAGGGTCTCTTCTAGTCATTAATACCCTCCTAGGTTCTAATTGCATTTACCTTCCCACTACTTCAAAATTATAGACATACTCTTTCATACTCAGAGCCTCAGAAGTTGAGGGGAGCAGGGACACTCCAATTCCAGCTCAAAGTTGAAGAAATACCCAAACAGATATTTTCAGTAGCACATCTTAAATGTTTATATTTAACAAATTAAAATTTTTGATACATATAAAACATAATGATGTATAATTATCATACAGAAGATTAATTATAATATTTACTTAAAAATTAATTCATAGTACATAAATCAATCAAATATGTGTTTAAATTTGTACAAAGAACATCTTCCTTTTTGTTCTTGTGATGGCTAACGCTGTCTGCATACTAAAGATCCTTCATGAAGGTGGAGCCTAGGTCAAAAGGCAGCTTGTTGGTTCCCTTCCCCCAGAAGGAGTCCTGGGCACACTTCCACGCCTCTCCATATGGTCATCCTAGTATCCTGTCAGCTCTGCCTCAACATCTGAGTTCAAGTTCAGACATCTTTTTTTTCTTTTCTTTTTTGTGGTAGTAGGGATTGAACCCAGGGGTGCTCTACCACTGAACTACATTCCCATCCCTTTAAAAACATTTTTTTTTTTTTTTGAGACAAGTTCTTGGTAAACTGCCCAGACTGGTTTTCAACTTGCAATCCTCCTGCCTCAGCCTCCTGAGTTGCTGGGCTAATAGGCATGTGATACTTCACCAGTCATGTCATTTTTGAAGTCTTTCAAGATGCCATTACCTCCTCACGTTCCCAGTATATCTAATATGTAATAAGCACTATGAGAAAGGAGATAGGGGATGTTTTTATCTATCTTTCGGTAGACTTTTTACAGTCTGCTGAGGATGAGGTCTGTGATCTCCTGGGCCTTACACTGTGCCTGGTACAGAGCAATTGTAAATAGTCACAATTCTTAAGATTTTTGGCATCAAGGTGAAGTATTAGCATGTAAACACTTCCTGGTTTTTTAGGACAAGTATTCAAGTATGGTCAGTTAATTTCATCTGGATCTTTTGTTTTCTTTGGAACAGTACTCCTTTTCTTTAATATTCTTGTTCTGGGGTCTTATGTTTGAATTTTTTTCATGTTTGAATTTAAAATAGTAATATGGGCTGGGGATGTAGCTCAATGGTAGAACATATGAGCAAGGCACTGGGTTCAATCACTAGCACCAAAAAAAAAAAAAAAAAAAAAGAAAAAAAGAAAAAAAATCATAATGAATTCTTTAAAAAGCACACCAAAAGTCACAGCATTCTTTTGATAAGGCTTATTTAAAGTACACTATAGTTATTAATCTTTGGAGCAGGAAATTGCTTGTGCAGGTAGAGATGGTATGAGAATAGAGGAAAACAGCATTTATAAAAATTAATTAAGGGACTTAGGTTAGTCTTCCTAATTTTTCTACTTTCTGTTACTAAATTGTCATTTTCCTAGCTTCCAGGTCCCCTCTGCAAGTAAGGAGTTAAAAAAATTAATCATTTGCCAAGCAAGGTAATGAAAGCCTATAATCCCAGGAACTTGAGAGGCAGAGTCAGGAGGAGAGAAAGTTCAAGGCCAGCTTTGGCAATTTAGGGAGACCTTGTTTCAAAATAAAAAATAAAAAGGGCTAGGGATGTAGTTCAGTGGTACAGAGACCCTAGGTTCAGTTCTTGATACCATAAAGAAAAAAATAAAGTTCATCATTTAAGTCTAATACATATTCTTTTAAAATAATTTTCAGTTGTATTTCTCCATTCTCCAATAATTGGAACTTCCTTTTTTTAACTGTAGAGTATTTCAGCAACCTTCCAGCTAATCTCCTTGTTTAAGTAGTTCCTTTTAGCCATTCTGGACACTCTTGCCATACAAATCCTCCTAAAACTAATTTTTCCAGTATTCTAGTCCAGAACTTGTTGCTTAGTGCAGCCTAATTTCTGCATTCACATTGGTACTAGAGCCAAAACTTTTATCTCCCTTGGTTGCTTAATATCGGTTCTAATACTGGGGACATGGATCCTTTTCCTCAGAATACCAACAGAAAAGGCTTTGCTTGTATTCTTCTCCCATCTTTTCAGTGTACACACTGAAACCATTCTTCAAGGTCCAGAAGAAATGCATGCCACTTCCTGCTTTGTAGATTTTTTTCTCCAACTCACAATCATGACTTCTAAATAATTATTCTAATGTGTGGTAATTGTGTCAAGATAGTTCCCCTGATTCTATTTGTCAGTAGATCTAGGGGACTATCACCTGTGCAATGCGACAGGAACAGATAGCTATCTATCTTAATTGCTTATTTCCAAAATACTGTTTCTTTAAGCATACATTGCAGCTCTTCTGATTGCTTAAGGGATTATATCTCAAATACTACTGAGAAATATACTTTTTTTTTTGTTTAAAAGACTAAAAAGTAAGAGTACAGTAGGGCTCTAGCATAGTTTTACTTATCTCACAAATAAAGAGAATTTATTTCTTGATTAGAAAAAAATTTTTTTTAGTCTTTGACGGACCTTTATTTTATTTATTTGTATGTGGTGCTGAGAATTGAACCCAGTGCTTCACACCACTGAGCCACAAACCCAGCCCCCTATTTCTTGATTTTAAAAAAAAGCTTTATACAGTTAACTACATCCAAAAATTTCTCCAAATGCGTCCTAGAGGCAGGAATATTTTATTTTCAATGCGTGTGAAATGTTTGAAATAACCATGGAAGTACCTTATGACCACAAGCCACAGGAAATGGAGACGAAAGTCCACCTCAGTGCTGCTGCTTACTGGGGACGCCATCGGGCCTCAATTCTCGCTTTCTTGGAGCCCCTCAGTTCTCTCATCTGTCAAATGAAGAAAATAACATACTCGGTAATAAAATACCTATTTACCAGGGTTGTGAGAAAGGTTTTCTTTCTGGAGAACCGCAGGGCGGTTTGCCTCCCAGGACCAAGGGGAGGCGCTTTTCCTCACGCGACGCACTTCCGTGAGCGGGGACGGGTGGCGGGGCCAGGGAAGCTCCTGGCCGGGTGCGGGTCGCTTGAGCGGGAGCCGCGGCGGGGACGGGTTGGGCCGCAGCCCTGCCGGACTACGCGGGGGCCTACGGCAGGAGCACGCGAAGTGCTAGACACCGTGCAAAGCAAGGCGAACGTGCGTGCACGAGTGTGCGCGGGGTGCTGGGGCGCGCTCAGATTGACAGCGAAGGGAGAAGGGTGCCAGGGCGGACCATAGGAGAGCCACAGAAGACAGCCGAGGCCGCGGGGTGAGAGCACCGGGCAGCCCGGCGCCCCCGTTGGCCCCTCCGCAGCGCCCCAGGTGGCGGCTCGTGGGGTCGCCGCCGGCTGGGCAGATTCGCTCCGCCTCCTCCGGGCTCGCCTGCCCTCGGCAGCTTCCTCGCCCGGCACTCGCTCGACCCTCCACCCTTCCCCCTCCCGGATCGCGATGGACGCGGCCTCCCCCCGCCACAGCCGCCGGCAGCACTGCGCGGGCCTTCCTCTGAATTGCAGGGCCTGAGGAGCCGCGTGCCGGGGACTGAACCTGCTCTGGCTGCCGCCGCTCAGGGGAACCTCTCCCTTCCCTGTCACCAGGTCCCCGCGGAGGAAGGGGAGGGACGAGAAGCGGCTTTTCCTGTGCCGCCTGCCCGGCTCGACCTGCGCGGCCTGCGGCTTCCTGGGAACTCGAGAGCCGCGGTCGGGCCTGGCTCTGTCCGCGGCCTTCCTGGAGCTGGACCGGAGCGGTTTAGGAGGACCAGCCGGGGTAAGAATCTGCGCGAAGGGTAGGCGGGAGCGCTTCTGGCCGTCCGGAGGGCCAGCCTAGGCCTGGGACCAGGATCGCGGACGCCCAGCGGCGGGCGAGGAGCGGGACCCTGGCCCCGGGTGAGGTCGACTGGGCTGCTGCCTACTCCCCGGCTTGGCCCCTTTGTTCCCCTGCTCTGACCATGCCGGCGGCGGGGCCCGACTGGCCTACTCAGGAACCCACGTCGAGCTCTCCTTGCCCTTGAGAAGGGTCCGCCACCCGGCGGCGACCAGGGAAGTCCCGCCAGGCCTCCGAGTTCCGGCGCCGCTCTGGGGAGACCCGCCGCCCTGCGGAGCTCGGCGGCCTCCTCCTGAGCACGCAGGCTTGCTGCCTCTCCTCTAGAACTTCCCCCTCCTAGACACAGGTAGCTAACTTAGTCGTGTTTAGTGCTAGCGCCTCTCGGCGCCAGGCTCTTCCTGGCCAGGGATGTTGGGTCAGCCCTGGTGGTCGCCGCCGTTGGGTGTCCACCGCGACTCACCACTTGGTTCCCAGTTCCCCCAGCCGCAGCCGGATTATGTGGGACATAAAGCTGTCGCTTACGAGGAGCTTTTGTAATGGCTTGCCTGTTGGGGTTGTTTCTGGAAAAAAAAAAAAAAAAAAAAATTTTTTTTTTTTTTAACCAGTTGCCCTATCTTGGGATGGAGTAAGAGGGCCATAGATTGGCCTATATTCAGATTCGTAACCTGTTAGTTCATTGCATTTACTTTTAGCATTTCTTTTGAACTTTTTAAGAACAATTGCCAAGACGACTAAAATTCCTAACAGTTTTTTATTCATAAGTAGATTTTGTATGTAGTTATCGTTTGTATTTGGGTATCTTTAAAAATAAGAATAATTAAATTGAGAAGTTAGCAGAATTTGTGAAATTGGAGGTAATTTTAAAGTAGAACTCAGTTTTGAAAGGGCATTGGATCAAAACGCTTAGAAGACTTCTTTAAAGTACTGGGTCTGGTCCTTATCTGAAGATCAGATTTGGGTGGAAAATGGGGGGAGAAGTTTGCTGGGGAAAAAAAAAGAATTTTTGGAGGTGTTCTTTGCCTTTTGGCACAGAACTACTGATGGCAGTAGTGGGATCCAAAGCTTGTTTGACCGTCTTTGACAGGGTCAGCTCTGGTTTCTAGTTAAGCGGCAACCTAATCAGCTTATATCCTTATGCAAAACTGGTTTTTGTTTAGTATATCTGAATATTAAACTCGAGGAATAAGGAAAAGTTGAAAACTGCCGTAAGCACTGTATCCAAACTTATGTAGGAGTTTTTTAATTCCTCGAAAAATACCAGGAAGATTTGATTTTAGTAGATGTAAAAGAAAAATAATTCAACTTAAGCTGATCAGTCCTGGACATTTAAATGACCCCCCCCCTTTTTTTTAATTTAAGCAAAGAGGCTTTTAAAAAAACATGGCAGATGTGGATCCGGATACATTGCTGGAATGGCTACAGATGGGACAGGGAGATGAAAGGGACATGCAACTAATAGCCCTTGAACAGCTATGCATGCTGCTTTTGATGTCAGACAACGTGGATCGTTGTTTTGAAACGTAAGTACATTCCTTCATCATCTTCCTTTGGGGTTGCTGTAGTGAAATCTTTTTTTCAGCCATTTGACTTCAGTTTGGATGGAAACTTCTAGGAGTTTTAAAACATTTTACAAATTTCTGCGACTTTGTTTTTACACTCTTGAGAAATAAAAAGTGGTAGGTGAGGATTATAGTTACTGTGGTAACGATTATTATTATGCAAATAACTTAAACAAATGGGAATTGGGAATACTAATATTAACTGATAGCTCAGTTGATTCATTTAAAAAATGTCATAAACTTGGGAGAATACAAATATTTATCTTTAGAGCTATTTTTGTACCAAGAAAACTGACAGAATAAGAGAAATGATAAAGAACATGTTTTGAGCTGCCCATTTCTTCATTGGTGTAAAGTCATTTGACGATGTACTTTTGTTCATACAAATTATTTGTTTATAAATTTCATTTGGGGAAGGCATAAATTAAGTTTTAAACATATAGCATATTTTTGGAGTAATAAAAACATTTTAAAGTTTGGAGAGTTTAAACAGTTTTATTCAGAGTCTGTAGCAGAATGTCTTCAAAAATGTAAAAGACAATTCATTAGTAGATGGACCATTAAAGCCATGTTTTTCCTTTTACATAATGGGTGCTGGGCTAGCCAGATAAACCATTTTTCTGAGTGTTGAACATGCTGTTTTTTACAGTTAAATTTGTATTTACAGTTCTGAATTTTAATAATAAGTAAAAAAACTCTGATGTTTCTTTGTTTTAATGTCATTCTAAGGTATTTAGTAGAAAATGTTTGAGATATTGACCTAAAATTTGGAGTAATTATATTAATGTCTTTGAGGTGGGAATAAAGACTACATTTCTTGTTAAATTGAAGTATTGTTATTTTTTAAATTTTTTGCGATTCTGGGGATTGAACCCAGGGCCTCTTGCATGCTAGGTAAGTTCTCTACTATTGAGCTACCTATCCAGTCCTGACATCATATCTTTAATTATTTTCTCTTTTGAATCTAAAATAATTATGGGTTGTAAATATTGTTAAAGGAATATTATTTTGATTAAAAAAATTTAAAAAATGAAAATCAGTTAGTGGTCAATTTATTTTAACTAGCTTTTGTTCAGAGAACTTTTGAACACATAAGAAAAATTTCACCCCCTGTTAACACCTGTTTTGGCAGGATTTATAGAAAAATAGAGGTTTTTTTTTTTTTTTTTTTTAAAACAAAATTTGGAGTTTTAAAATCAGAACAGGGGCCAGCTGTGGTGGCTCATGCCTATAATCTCAGCAGATTTGTAGGCTGAAGCAGGAGGATTGCAAATTCAAAGCCAGCCTCAGCAACTTAATGAGGTTCTATGCAACTTAGCAAGACCCTGTCTCTGAACAAAATACAAAAAGGGGCTGGGGATGTGGTTCAGTAGTTAAGTGCCTCTGGTATTCCCTCCAAAAACAAAAAACAGCAGGGATACATTAAACAAATAAAATACTTTCCCGATTATCAATTTTGAGACTCAAAGCTTTCCCAAAACATTGAATATCCAGCTTATTCCTGAAACAGCAACCATTACAAAAGATTTTTACTCTTTGAACTATTCACATTTTGTAGCAGAAAACAGAGCAAAGTTCCACAGATATCTTTCTTCTTTCCTTTTTAAAAGGTTTTTTTAAGTAGGGTATTTTCCAGAAGAAAAGAGCTTTCTTTGCTAGTTGATGAAACTGTTATTCTCTAGAAAACTAGAGTTTTGAGTATATATGTATATTCCATTAGAGGTATGTATTCATTAGACGTATTTTTAAAAATCTTACATGGGCTGGGGGTGGTTGATGCATGTCTGTAATTCTAGCCACTCGGGAGGCTGAGGTAGGAGGATTGCAAGTTCAAGGTCAGCCACATTGATTTAGTGAGACCCTTAGCAATTTAGCAAGTCCTTGTCTCAAAATGAAAAATAAAAAAGACTAGGGGTTTAGTTCAGTGGTAAAGGGATCCTGGTTAAATCCCTAGTTCCCCCACCCCCTAAAAGAAGTTATTGTATTTGAAGGTATTTTTTACAGGTAATTTTTTAAAACTAAAATTCATCCATCCATCCAAACATAATAACTATATTACTTTTTCTGTTTTTTTTTTTCATACTCTGTTCATATTCAGTATGTTTTTCGTTTTGTTTTGTTTTGTTATCCGGTATTGAACTCAGGTAGGCTTATCCACTGAGTTATATCCCCAGACCTTTTTTGTATTTTGTTCAGAGACAGGGTCTGTGAGTTGCCTAGGGCCTTGCTAAGCGGATGAGGCTATCTTTGAACTTGCAGTCCTCCTTCCTCAGCCTCCTGAGCCACTGGGATTACAGGTGTGTGCTACCGTGCCTGGTGACAGTTTAGTTTTTTAACTGTAGTTTGCTTTTATTATTCTGCAGCAATATCTTCTTGCTACATGGAAAAATTGTCTTGGTTCCTTTTTTTTTTTTTTCCCTCATTTTTGTTTATTTTTGAGATGGGGTTTTGCTTTGTTGCCTAGGCTGGACTCAAACTCCAGATCCTCCTCCCTTAGCCTTCTAAGAATGACAGGCATGTACCAGTATGTGAAAAATGTTTTAAGTAAAGCGGGCTACCCACTGATATTATTATTGATACATATCTAATTTAAAATTTATTTTGGCACTTTATTCTTTGAAACTGATAGATTTTTGGAGAGTCTTAAAATTCTTTTGAATAGGAATAAATAAGGCAGGTGAAAAAAGCAGGATGATACTCTTATTTTGAATATTGCTGAAAATCCATATCAATTTGATTTCATAAGGCAGGTAGCTTAGTTTTGTCTAATAAAGCAAAAGATGCTCATATATTCAGATACATTTTTGCTTGGTTAGCTTGTGTTAAGTATATGGCTTGTGTTAAGTATACGTCTTTAGCTAGGAAAGACAGGTGGTATATAGCAACAATGACCTTTGCAATGGGATAGACCTGGGTTCATTCAGTTTTACTGCTGAAAAATTGTGTATTGCCTTTCAAACTTGCTTCCTTACCTTTGTGGGGGTTTTGTGAAAATTAAGTGGAATAATACATGTGAAAAGCCTGACAGTGCTGTTCACATAAGTTTTTGTGTGTGTGTGTTTTTTCTCCTTAACTTAGTATTGTTCATGGCTCTCCATTTTTTTTTTTTCTGGTACCAGTTTTTTTTTTTTTTTTTTTGGCTGGGGGTTACGGGGGTTGAACCCAGGTGTGCTTAACCATTGAGCCACATGCCCAGTCCCTTTTTTTTTTTTTTTTTTTTGGTGCTGCTGGGCCTTGTGTTTGTGAGGCAGGTACTCTACCAACTGAGCAATATCCCAAGCCCAGTCCCTTCTATTTTTAATTTTGAGACTGGGTCTTGCTGAGTTCCATCCCCAGCCCAATTTTGTATTTTATTTAGAGACAGGGTCTTACTGAGTCGCTTAGGGCCTTGCTTTTGCTGTAGCTGCCTCAGCCTCTGGAGTTGCTGGCATTACAGGTATGCGCCACTGCACCAAGCACTTGGTACCAGTTTTGATGGTCTTTTTTAAATTAAGGAATGTAATTTTCTGCGAAGCTGCAATCCTTATTCATGCTTGAATTTATTGAGGTAATGCTCCAGAAAGAAAATGGGTCAAAGTTTGTTTTTGCTTTCATTTGTGATACATCATTGGACTCAAAAGTGTAAAATGAATTATTAGCTAATGAGTACTTTTGAATTTACATCAAAATAGGTGTTCATTATATGTATTGTTAAGTAAATAAATCTTGGGCATTTGTAAATCCTGCTCCCAAATTTTCAGATAACATAATTTCAAAATGTGCCTTCTAGGAATTCAAGATTTTCTCAGATTTAGGAAATGGAATATTAGGGATAGTGCTTTTAGGTACTAGAAGTCTCCATTTAAAAAAATAATAATTTTACTTCATTTCAAGTACACAAAAGGATGCACAACAAAGTATTTTTCATTTTTCTAGTCTTCTGGTTACTTGTTTTCCTTCACCAGAGAAAACTATCAGTAGTCATTTTCTAGTGTATCCTTTGAAATGTATTCCAAGAAAGTCTTTCTTGAGTCTGGATTCCAAAGCTGTTGAACACAGTGTTAAAAATCTCCTGTTGTATGTTTACACACATACAACTGTAATAGTGAGAAGTTCTTTAATCTTCTAAATTGTCTTCCTACTTTATGTTAGATGTACCAGAACAGATACAGCTCTGCCCTTATGGTGCCTAACAGATTTTAAATAATTATAGAAACCGTTGTGGTTGCAAACTGTGATAAATGCTATGAAATAAAAGTTTAGGTTGTTGTGACAGCATGTAGCAGGGTCAGGTCCTGGAGAGTTGGGAGTAGTCAGAGTGAGTTTTTTATTTTTTTATTTTTTATTATTGTACTAGGAATTGAACTCAGGGATTCTTAACCACTGAGCCATTTCCCCAACCTTTTATTTATTTTTTATTTTATTTATTTATTTTTTTTTGTGGTGCTGGGGATTGAACCCAGGGCCTTGTGCATGTGAGGCAAGCACCCTACTAACTGAGTTATATTCCCAACCCTTATTTTTTACTTTGAAACAGGATCTTGCTAAGTTGCTTAGGGCCTCACTCAGTTGCTGAGGCTGACTTTGAACTTGCAATCCTCTTGCCTCAGCCTCTTAATCTGCAAGGATTATAGGTGCGCACCACCATGCCTAAGCTAGAGTAGTTTTTGAGAAAATGGCTTTTCCTAGAAATCAGAAGGATGTATAGGAGATAAGAGGGATAATTGAGGAACTTGGAGAAAGCAGGAAGGGTTTGCCCTAAAAGGGTAGGGTCAAGATTCAGCAGATTTTTTTGTGTATGCTTTTGCTTTTATTTTAAGAACATTGGGAGGGCATGGAAGTATTATAAGTGAGCAGAACATGTGATTAACTCTCTTGTTCTGTTATTTTTGGGGGCTGGGAGCTTGGAATTGAACTCAGGACCTTCCATGTGTTAGGTAAGCACACTGCCACTGAGCTATATCCCTAGCCCTTAGGCCCTTAAATCTTTTAAAAATTTTTTAAATTTTTAAATTTTTCTTATTAAGGTACTGGGGATTGAACCCAGGGTGTTTAACCAGTGAGCCACATCCCCCACTTTTTTTTTTTCCATTTAGAGACAGGTTCTTGCTCAGTTGCTTAGGGCCTCACTGAGTTGCTGAGGCTGACTTTGAACTTGGGATCCTCTTGCCTCAACCTCCCAAGTTTCTGGGATTACAGGCATGTGCCACCATGCCTGGCTTAAATCTGTCTTTTCAAAATAGTATGTAACTGGACATGTGCACATCTGTAATCCCAGCAACTAGGGAGGTTGAGGCAGAAGGATGGCAAGTTTGAGGGCAGCCTCAGCAACTTAGTGGGACCCTGTCTTAAAAAAAATTGGGGAGGAGGTGAATGGGGATGTTGTTCAGTGGTTAAGTACCTCTGGGTTTTAAAAAAAAAAAAAAAAAAAAGAATAAAAAAAAAATTACTTGCCCTGGTGAGAAGAAACGGGGCTGATGTGGGGGTGGGAGGGAGAAGTTAGAAACAAAGAACGGGTGCTTGTAGACTTGAACCAGACTGTGAACCAGTAAAAGGGATTGTTGTATTAAAAGTAGAATGAAATGGATAGATTTGAGAAATATTTAAAAGGTAAAAAGTTTTTGATTGTGTATGAAAAAGTAAGAAAAAAGGTCATGGACAGTGGTTGATGTGCTGTTCACTGAGAAAATACTATAAGATCATGTTCTGAGGGACTGCAGTCATGCATTTGGAATTGGACATGTTCGGCATAAAGTGTGTTTGAGGCATCTCAGTGGTTTTATAAGTGAGTCTGGAAATTGGAAGTGAGGCCTGAATTAAAGAAGAATTTTCAGTCAAGGACTTGTGGAAGTTAATTGTGGTCATGAAATTCGATTGAGGACTAGGGCAGTGATTCTTTTTTGGGGTGGGAATTGAATCCAGGGTCTTGTGCATGCTGGATAAGTGCTCTCCTATTGAACTGCATCTCTAGTAGGACTATAATTCTTAAACTTGTTTGTCTCAGGACTTCTTTAGGCTCTCAAAAATTACTGTGGACCCTGAAGAACTTTTGTTTATGTTGACTGTGTCTACTACTATCTCAGGTTCAAATTTAATCTGGGAAAATTTAACAGATTATTAATTTATGTAAAAATATAAACCCCATACATGTTAACAAACATAATTTTGTGAAAGTAACTACTTCCAAAAAAAATCTGAATATTTGGGAGAAGAGTGGCATGCATTAATTTGTGCAAAACTCTTTAGCATCTGCCTTAAAGATAACTGGATTCTCATTATTTGCTTCTGCATTTAGTACATTGCATTACATTGTTTTGAAATGCATGAAAAAATCTTTCTCTACAGATGTATTTGGAATTATAAAAAAAATTTTTACATAATTATTGGTATTCTCTGATACCATACCAAAATGCAACAGGTGGTAGTTGCTTAAGTTTTAATTATAATGTGGATTCTGATATATCAATGAACTTTTTTGTGCTCTCTTACATTGAAATCTGTTGATCTGTTTTATACTTAGAGTGGATGTGTTATCCATATTTAATTTTTTTTTAGGGGTGCTTAATCACTGAGCCACATCCCAGCCTTTTTTATTTTGAAAGAGGGTCTTGATAAATTGCTGGCTCACTAAGTTGCAAACTTGTGATCCTCCTGCCTCTCTCTCCCAAGTCACTAGAATTACAGGCGTGTACCACCACGCCTGGCCTCGTTTTTAATTTTGTAAAATTGATTGGTCATGTGGAAAATATTGGTCCCACCAAATTATACAGATATTCCAAGTGTTGGCATATGTTATTCTTTGGTATCAAAAACTCATATTTGTAACCATGATTGTTGGTTGATCTTGCCTGGTAAACTCTTGGGATACTTTATGCTCTTGGTGGCAAATATATTTCCCCGTTAGATTTTTTGTTTGAAACCTTGAATGTTGTCACTGGCAACAAATGCTATCAGATGTTTTACTTGAAATGAAAGGCATACTTCATTAATTTTTGAGAAAATGTTTGTCAGATACCTAAGTCTGAATAATCATAGTTGTTTCAAGTAAAAATAACGTAAGAAAAAAGCTGCTACTTTAGCTCTTTTCCTTCACACAGACATTGTTCCTTGGTTTGCAGAAGTGCTTTGTGTTTACTTTTAATTTTCTTAAGTAGAATGCCAAAAAGGTATATGTTTAAGAGTTGAGATTTTATAAAAATTAATAATTTTGTTGATTCGAGGTTTTTCTCTGAAACTAGATTTTTTTTTCCATGCCAGTTCTTGGCACTGAAGAGTACAGTTACTAGTAATTAGTTATAATGCTACTGCACCACAGTTTTAGCTACCTTGCCTTTGCACAATCAGGGCACATGTCAATGCAGGAAAGAAAGTGATTGGAGAAGAGAAAAGGGAGTTGTGTTGAATACTAGTAAGAGGTCAAATAGGGTGAAGACTGAAAGGTGTTCTTTGGATTTTAGGGACATTCTCGAGGTTACTGATTTTGATGAGAGCCGAGTGGGCTGGCAGTGAGAGGTAGATTTCAGTGGGTTGAGGAGTGAGTGGGACATGAAGAAATGGAGATAGGATGGTAGAAAACTTTTTGAGATATATTAGAAAAGAAGCGTGGGACTTTTTCTTTTTAAAGGTCAGAGAACTAGAATGAACAACCCAGAGTATAAAGATACTGAAAAACTGGGAAAGATTTGCATTTGTCTAGAGGAGTACTTCTTAAACTTTAATGTGTCTAATGAGGGGCTTCTGTTAAAATCCACATTCTGATTCAGTTGGTCTGGTTTGGAGACTGATAATTCTGCATTCCTAATATGCCCCCAGATAATGGAGAAGTTGGTCTGAAAATCTTCCATCGAGCAGCAAAACTCTGATCCACTGGTATGGGAAAAAGATGTTTTTGTAGAAAGAGGCATATCCCCTTCGTTGAAACAAAGGGAAGGTGAAGAGGTTAGGTGTGACAGTAAAAAGTTGAAGAGGTTTGTTTCATAATTTTTATTTTCTCCCTTAACTAGGAGATTAAAAAGAATAGTATTATGTAGGATTGGTGTGGGGAAATGAATATGCTCATGTAGTGCTAGAGGCTTCATATCAGATACCCTTTCTCTAAACTAACTAACCAGAGTTAGTCATAAAACATTGATTTGATTATATTACTCCCCTCTACAAGTCCTTTTGGGTTCCTTACTTAATGGGTCAAATTTAAATGCCTTCAGAGACCCGCCCCACTTCAATCACATACATATATCTGACTGCCACTTGACTATACTTAATGTGTTCTTCACTGAACTCTGACCTCATCTTTTTTTCTTTATTCCTAAGCATGGCGCCTGGCATACAAATAGCTAATACCCAGATGATTGAGTGAGTTGAAGAGATTTTTTTATTTTTTGGTACCTGGGATTGAACCTGGGGGTGTTTGAACATTGAGCCATATCCGCAGCCCCTTTTTTGTTTTTATTTTTTGTTTTGAGAGAGGGGCTCACTAAATTTCTGAGACTTAATTTGAACTCGGGATCCTCTTACCTTAATCTCCCCAGTTCCTGGGGTAACAGGCGAGTGCCACTATGCCCAGCAAGAAATTCTTTATGATGGACCTGTTTTCTACTTATGTCTGAAGTACCTGTGCGAAACATTTTTGGAATCATGAAACTGGGGAGTATATAGGAAGAAGAGTGTTGGATTCTTCTCCTATAGTAGAAACAGTCATAATATGTACTTTCCCTATTCCCACTACCCTTCTTTATTTTATTTTTTTGCATCAGAGATTGAACCCAGGGGTGCTTAACTACTGAGCCACATCCTCAGCCCTTTTTATATTTTTTTATTTTGAGACAGAGACCTGCTAAGTTACTGAAGCTGGCTTCGAATTTGTGATCCTCCTACCTCAGCCTTCCTAGCTACTGGGATTATAGGCATGGGCCACCATGTCCAGCTCCCTACCCTTCTTGCATTAATATACCTGCCTTTCGATTCTCATTCCTATTTTCTTCTACTGAATTACAGAGTAATAGGAAAATGAAATTACATTTGTTGATTAGCCCTGCCAGCTGATTGTCCCCTAGATAGGGAGTGTTCATTAATAAATCAAATACACATAATTCTGAAAAGTTAAATTAATTTCTGTAAAGAACAACTGTGTATTTGCTTCTTTTCAATGGACAGCAGAGGGAAGTGCTTACAATGAGCAATGTTCTCTATCAAATTTCTTAACCTGGGACTCTGGGAAGTTTGTAGATGATGAACTTCAGGGAGTTTTTGTTAAGATTGCCAAAGTGTCCCCTAAAAAGTGTAAAAACTAAGACTCTGTTCTAGTCTCAACAGGAAAAGTTTATGGAGATAGATTCTTTTTTTTTCCCCCAAAGATACATTCTTTTTTAAAATTTAAAATTTTTTTTAGTTGTTGATGGACCTTTATTCATTTCTTTATATGTGGTACTGAGAATCGAACCCAGTGCCTCACATATGTGAGGCAAGCACTCTACCACTGAGCCACAACCCCAGCTCCTGCATTTTTCTGGAGATAAGTTCTTAACTCCTGCATTTTTCTGTATAAATACAACATCATGTCTTAGAGCAATTTGTGTATATACTTTGCATAGTTGTTGTCTGCGTCATTAGACTTTTCAGTCTTTAAAAAGTCCAGCACTGGGTGGTCATGGTTGTACAATGCCTATAATTCCAGTGACTCTGGAGGCTGAGGCAGGAGAACCACAAGTTTGAGGCTAGTTTTATCATTTTAAGGAGATCCTGTCTCAAAAAAAAAAAAAAAAAAAGTCAGGGAGACTGGGAATGTAACTCAGTGATTAAAGCACCCCTGGCTTCAATCCCCAGTTTATGCATGCCTGCCCCCCCCCAAAAAAAAACTCCTACCCTGTATCTTACTTATCTTTATGTCCTGTCCCCAATACCTAGAGTACTTAACAGGAAAAAACATTCAGTAGATAGGTGTTGAATGAATTGTTAGGTTTGGTGTGTGTTTTAATTGGAAAAAAGCGAGTTTTATATATTGGAATTGAACTTGATATATATGTTATCCTTTTTTGTTTGAGAGGAAAATAATCATTTTTAAATGCTAAAGCAGGATTTGTTTTAGTTTAGCAATACAGAGAAAGTCGGGACTGAGCAGAGACAAAAAAATGGAATAAAAATTGAGATTATCAAAATAATTACTATCCTCAAGCAACCAGATTTTTTTTCCAATAAAATGTATTTTAGTTTTTTAATAGTGTCCCATTTACATATTGTATTCAATAAACTATCTCTAGTAAAGATCATGCCCTTTATTTAAAACAAAACAAACAAAAACAAACGAAGTTAAGCTGGGTTCAGTGGTGCACACCTATAAACCCAGCAACTAGTAGGGGGTTCCAAGGGAGAGGAGGATTGTAGGTTTGAGGCCAGCCTGGGCAACTTAGGTAGATCTTGTCTCAAAATAAAGTAAAAAAGGGCTGGGGGCATAGTTCAGTGGTAGAGGGCCCTTGGTACAATCCCCAGTACTGCAAAGACAGAAAACCAAAAACCAAATTTCTTCAACTTATTTTCAGTCTTGTGAAATCTTGGCCTAAGTCCAGGTGATATCTGGAAAAAAAAAAAAATGGTAGTTGAAGTACAGAAGATATTCTTGGGCCCAGGGAAATTGGTTCTCTTTGGAACCTCACGAAACTTTTAATTCTTTGTTGTTGTTTTTATTAGAGATACTTAGCTCCACTTTCATCAGAGAGATTCTGATATCATTTTGGAAGTGACAAAGTGCTGTAGATATAATTTTGGAAAACAGTGCCTATTGGAGTCCTCTGAAGTTTTTGTTTTTTGGTACTGGGAAACGAACAGGGGTACTTGGCCACTGAGCCACATCCCCAGCCCTTTTTAAATATTTTATTTAGAAACGGTCTTGCTGAGTTGCTTAGTGCCTCGCTTAATTGCCGAGGCTGGCTTTGAACTTAGGATCCTCCAGCCTCAGCCTTCTGAGCTGCTGGGATTACAGGCACATGCCATGGCACCTGGTTGAAGATTCTTAAATCTCTGTCTGGGGTGTGGTTCAGTGATAGAGCTCTTGCCTATCCTGTGTGAGGTGCTGGGTTCGATCCTCAGCACCACATAAAAAATAAGTAAAAGATATTGTGTCTATCTACAGCTAAAAAAATACTAAAAAAAAAAAAAACAGATACTTAATCTCTTTCCTGGACTTTGTTGTGGTGTTGGGATTGAACTGGGACACTCTACCACTCAACTACATTTTCAACCTCTTTTTTTTAAATATATTGAGACAGGGTCTCACTAAATTGCTAAGGCTGGCTTTGAACTTGAGTTCCCCTGCCTTAGTCTCCAGAGTCACTGGGATTACAGGCATGTGTCACTGCCTGTAATCTCATTTTTGCGGTTGATTTTTCTGCCAGAAATTCTCTAAAGACTGAGTAATCTTAAAGTTTCCTAATTAGGCTAATTTTGGATTTGTAAATCAGTATCATTAATACTGAGTTTATTATATACAAATAATTTCCACGTAGAATATAAGAGATAAATAGCAAGCTTAAAATTCTGAATAACTGCAATCATATATAAGATTTTGTCATAAATGTATAACTTTAACATTATTATTATTATTATTATTATTATTATTAATTTTTTTTTTTTGCAGTGCTAGGGATTGAACCCAGGGCCTTGCGCTTGTGAGGCAAGCACTCTACCAACTGAGCTATATCCCCAGCCCTAAAGCTTTCTTTTTTACCCTTTGGTTATTTAGAAGTATGTTACTTAAATCACAAGATAATTTGGGAACTTTCCAGATTTTTTTTTTAATTTTTAATTTTTTTTTGTGGCGTTGGGGTTGAACTTCGTGTTGTATATACTAGGCAATGCTCTACCAATGAGCTACATCCCCAGACCCAGATATTTTTCTTTTACTGATAACTAGCTTAATTCTATTATCATTAGAGAACATACTTGATATAATTTCACTTATTTAAAGATTATTTTATGACCCATGCTATATGGACTGGTTTTGGTAAAGCAAAATGGTACACATACACAAGAAAATTGTGTATTCTGTTTCTGGGTGGAATTTCCTGTGTCAAATGGATCAAATTGATAGTGTTGTTCAGGTCTAAATCCTTATTGATCTTGTATTCATTCTTTGGGTAACTGAGAAAAGTGTGTTGAAGTCTAGCATTATTTTGGATTTGTCTGTTGCTCTTTTCTGTTTTCTCAGGTTTTACTTTGTGTATTTTGAAACCCCATTAGGTATATTTTGGATTGCTATGTCTTTTTAGTGGATTGACCATTTTTATCATTATGTAATGTTTCTCTCTTTATATTTTGTTTTTTGATGCTAGGCTTTGAACCCAGGACTCTCACACATGTTAATACATCTGGTAATTTTCCTTATTCTAAGTTCTACTTTGTCTAATGTAAATACACATACTTCATCTTTCTTCTGTGATATGTAGGCAGTTGAACCCAAGGGCACTCTACCGTTGAGCCACATCCCCAGTCCTTTTTATTTCTTACTTTGAAACTGTGTCTTGCTAAATTGTCCAGAACGGCCTCAAACTTGTGATCCTCCTGCCTCAGCCTTCTGAGTTGCTGAGATTACAGGTGTGTGCCACTATGTCTGGCTTTATTTTTTCATTTTGATTTTATTTGTGAGATTTAAAGCCTGGGGCATTTTACTATTGAGCCATGCCCCAGCCCTTTTATATTTTATTTTGAGACAGGGGCTTTCTTAAGTTGTCCTCAAATTTGTGATCTTCCTGCTTCAATCCTTCCAAGTTGCTGGAATTATAAACATGTGCCATCACACCTAATTCCAGTTTTCTTTTGATGGTGTTTACATGGTACATCTTTTTCCAGTCTGTATCATTTTATATATTAGTTTCTTGAAGGCAGCATATTGTTGGGTTGGGTTTTTTCTCTTTAAAAATGTTTTACAGTACTAGGTTTTTTAACCCAGGGTACTATACCACTCACAGAGCTATATCCCAGCGCTTTTTATTAATTTTTTTAAAGAGAAACTTTTTTTGATGACTTTTATTTTATTCATTTATTTATATGCAGTACTGAGAATTGAACCCAGTGCCTCACACATGCCAGGCAAGTGCTCTACCACTGAGCCCCAGCCCCAGCCTGTGCTATATTATTTTTCATGCTGTATATTCTTTGTGCTAGATACAGAATTCTGGGGTTGCAGTTGACTTCAGCATTTTAAAGATACTGTTCTACTACCTTCTGGCCTTTATGTTTTCTAATGAATTTATTTTCCTTATGTGTGTTGTTCTTCCTCACTCTGCTTTCAAAACTTTTTTCTATACTTTTGGTTTTTACAGTTTATGTTTGGTCTGTGAATGATTGTTTTTAAATTTATCTTGTGATAAGTGATGAACTTTTTGAATCAGTGTATATATGTCTTTCACCAAATTTGGGAAGTTTCTTTTTCAGTGTATTTCGTGTACCATTGTTTTTCTCCTTTCTTTCTGAGACTTCAGTGGCATAAATGTTAGACTTTGGATATTTTCCTTCAGTTCCCTGAGACTATTCCTTCCTGTCCCTCACCTTCCATCTTTTTCCCTATGTTCTTAAGTTTGGCTAATTTATACTGATCTGTTTTCAAGTTTCTTATCTATCATCTTAATTCTGATTTTGAGACCAGCTGTTAGTTTTTTTTTTTTTTTCTCATGAACTGTATATTTCATTTGTTTTTGTGGAGTTGAGGATCTAATGTAGGGTCTAACACATCCTATGTGAGTACTCTACTACTGAATTACTTCCCCATCCATCCTCTGTATTTTTTCTTTAATTTTTGTCTGATTATTTTTCATACTTTATTTTTCATGAAAATGTTATCTCATGATAACATTTATCTCATGTAGGACAGTTATTTTTTATTTAAAGTCTTATGTGATAATTCTTGTATCTGAATTGTCTTTGGCTTGTATCTGTTGACTATCTTTTCTTTGATGTGGTCAGATTTTTTTGATCCTTTATGTTTCAGGTCATTTTGAATTTAATTCTAGACATTTGGAATATTATATTATGAAACTTGGTTTTATAGAAATCCTCTGGAGAATGTTTATTGTTTTAATATGTGATCAACCTAGTCATATTTAGACTGCTAGTTCTTAATCTTTGTGGGTAATAGTTTCAATGTAATTTCAGTTTTTAAAGCCTTTGCTGTACTGTTTGGGTCTACTCTGTTTGTAACTCATGATTTAGTCTAGGTCTTGTGTGGTGGATTATATTGTAGTTTGGTTCTCAAAGTCTTTGTGAAGTGTGGCTGCTTGTTTGTTTTTTAGACCCATCCTTCATAAATGCATCATGGAGATGAACTTGGGGTTTGTATCAGGAATCCCTTTCTAGTTCTTTTCTCTCCAAGTTTGCTCCCACATCTTTCAGCTCCCAATGTCATCATAAGGGGGGTCTGAGGAGGTCTCTTCAGAGGCAGAGGAAACCTCTGCTTGAACCTTCCATACTCTTGACATGTTGGAGAAAAGAATCTAAGATGCATCATGTTTTAGCAAAGATGCAGAGTTTTATTAGAAAGTGAAAGGTAAAGTCACACTGTCAGATCAGAATACAGATTATCTCAAGAGTGAGAAGTGCTTTTGGGGTCTCTGGCTGTTCTTTTAAAAGGAAACTTTTGAGGGGTGGCATGAGAAGGTGTGTGGAAATAACGTTGATGTCAGCCTGGTGAACTCAGTTCTTTGATCATGGATCACAAGATGTTTATGGTGTTTGGTCTTTTTCCAGAATCTTTAGGTTGACATTATCTCTTCTATATAGATAATGTTTGGAATGTGCTTATATTATAGGTTTCTTAAAATACATTTCCTTGCCTTATCTAATCTGAAAATACATTGTGTAGGCCAACAGTTCACAACGCTTTAATCAAAATGAGGCAATTTTCATAGATGAGTAAATTTGCAATAACTCTTAAGGTTTGTAGATTTCTGCTAGGAGTGGTGGCACATGCCTGTAATCCCAGTGACTCAGGAAGCTGAGGCAGGAGGATCACAAGTTTAAAGCCAGAATAAGCAACTTAGTGAGACCCTGTCTCAAAATAAAAAATAAAAGAGGCTGGGATGTGGCTCAAACTTGTGATCCTCCTGCCTCAGTCCTCTGAGTATTAAAACTTTCACAATCTCTTAACATATGTTCCATTTACTACCTGCGTATGGGTATTTACTACATATGTGAAGAACAACCACAGTGCTTAAGATTCAGATATGCTAGGTAGTCTTGTACTCTTACCTGAGAATTAGGGAATGAACTGGAATCTGTTCTCAAAGAATTTAATTGCTGATTTTAAAACATTACAAGTGACTGTTTTGTGTATGTAGGTTGCCAGTGTTGCTGGTTAATAAAAATCACCTGTTTAATCATTGATTGCTTAGTCATTGAATGAAAGAAGTCTTCTAAAATCTTCTGTGATAATATTCTTGCTGCCAAATCCCTTAAGTTAAAGATTAAGAAGATATTAGACTGCCATTCATACAGGTTTTTTTTTTTTTTTTAAGCTGCTAAAGGTGTGGGAGGCATTCACTTGCATACACTAAAAATTGGAGGAAAAACAATAGTGAATTTTTTGAGAGTGCTATATTACCTTTTGTGTTATCTGTAGTTACAGTTTAGAGTAGAGAGAAGTTAGATAATGTATTTGATGTCACATAATTGAGTTTTCTACTAAAAAAATGTGGGCTTTCATAGTTTGTTTTGATAAAATATAGGGAGTCTCCTTGATACCTCACAGATTTTTTTTTCCTTTGATAAACTATGTTATACAGGGGTTTGTAATAGGCATTAATCTGTTCAAAGGAGGGAAAGGGAGCTGAAGTTAGTTTAATGTGAGGTCATATGTGGAGCTAAATTTCTAAGTATATGATTCGATTTAATCTACATAACTAGATAAATTAGGTGTTGGTTAGATATAATCTTTGCCATACAAATGAGGAAGCAGGCTCAGAAAGATCATGCAGCTGTTCTCTGATTTACTTTGGTCTTTTAGGCCCCAAATCAGTGCTTGTCCCTATAAAACATGAACTGAACAATGTCACTGGCCTTCAATGACTCTTATATCAAGTAAGGAAATAAAGTAATACATGAAACAGTGTGTACCTTGCTTTTTTGCTTTAGAAACTGGGGAGTTAAGGGAAAGTTTTATGGAGTAGTTGATGCTACTTCATGTTTTAGTGAATAAGGAATTGTTTTAAACATGGTTTTAAGTTAATACTACTACTTTAAACTGCTTGATGTTTTCAGCAGTGATGAAATATGCATGGAAGTATTGTAATGGAAGTGAAAACCATGAAACATATTACCTAGTAAATATTCAGATACAGTATTGAACACAGTGTGTTATAGTTTATTGTCTGTAATTTTGTTAATATTTTGTTTAGTAATCCTACATGTGATATGATTCTTTTACTGTAGATGTCCTCCTCGAACTTTCTTACCAGCCCTCTGCAAAATTTTTCTTGATGAAAGTGCTCCAGACAATGTGTTAGAAGTGACAGCCCGTGCCATAACATACTACCTGGATGTATCTGCAGAATGCACCCGAAGGATTGTTGGGGTAGATGGAGCTATAAAAGCACTTTGTAATCGTTTGGTTGTAGTTGAACTTAACAACAGGACTAGCAGAGATTTAGCTGAACAATGTGTGAAGGTAAGTATTATTTATTAGCCTATTTGAACATCACTTAGAGAGTTAAAAATATGTTTTCCTAAGAAGATAAAACTATCATCTAGCTTACTTTACTCAGAGTGATTGAGAGCAGTGGAAATGACAACCCTTGTGACAGCTGGGAAAAGAAATCTTATCTGTGAATGAAAACTTTTGTTTTTGTTTTTGTTTTTGTTTTTGTGGTCCTGGGGATTGAACCCAGGGCCTTGTGCTTAACAGGCAAGCACTCTACCATCCGGGTCTTGCTAAGTTGCTTAGGGCTTCACTAAATTTCTGAGGCTGGCCTTGAACTTGTCCTCCTGTCTCAGCCACTTGAGTTACTAGGATTGTAATCATATGCCACCACACCTGGCTACCCAGATGTTCTTATGTCCTGCTTCAGCTTTCTTCAGTTCTGGTAATTACAGACACAGACACATTGAGATAAGTTATCTGTGTTTTTTTTTTTGTTGTTGTTGTTTATCTGTTTGATTTTTTGGTACTGGGGGATTGAACCTGCAGTTTTTAACCACTGAGCTACATCCCCAGCCCTTTTTTTTTTTTTTTAATGTTTTATTTAGAAACAGGGTCTCACTGAGTTGCTTAGGAACTCACTAAGTTGTTCAGGCTGGCCTTAAACTTGTGATCCTCCTGCCTCAGCCTCCCAAGCCGCTGGGATTACAGGTATGCACCATTGTACCCATCTAAGTTATCATGTTCTTACCCAAAGCTTTTTTCTGTGAAGATAGTAATAGATTGCCACAATAACTAAAAATAACTAAAAACTGCCACCAGTTCCATACATCATTCTAAGGATTTTTATTATAATGAGTATATTAACTCATTTAGTTTTCATGAAACTATATGAGACAAGTACCATTAATACTATATATATATCCTTTAATCCCAGCAACTCAGAAAGCTGAGGCAGGAAGATCAAAAGTTCAAAGCCAGCTCAGCAATTTAGCAAGGCCCTAAGCAACTTATACCCTGTCTTAAAATTAAAATAAAAGGTTTTAGTACCCCTGGGTTCTATTCCCAGTACCAAAAATTAAAAAAATTAAAAAAAACTTGATAAATCTTAAATATTGATTTCTTTTAAAATAATAAGCTTAGATATTAACATATTTAACATTTTTTCCTTTTATTTTTAAAAAATTTATTCTACTTGGTTATATATAACAGTAGAATACATTTTCACATATTGTGCACAAATGGAGCATAACTTCTCATTACTTTGGCTGTTCATGGTGAAGAGTCACAGCAATAGTGTAATCATACATGTATATAGGGTAATAATGTCTGTCTCATTCCACTGTCCTTCCCATTCCCACTGTCCCACCTATTTGTTCTTTTTAGTTATACGTAACAGTAGAATGTATTTTGACATATTATACATACAAGGAATATAACTTCTCATTCTTGTGGTTGAACATGGGAATTACACTGGTCATGTATTCATATATGAATATGAACATAGGAAAGTCATGTCCAATTCATCTACTCTTTCCTATTTCATCCCTCTTCCCTTCATTTCCCCTTTGTCTATTCCAATGAACTTCTATTCTTCCCTCCCTCCCACATGAAATATTTTTAATGAAAATTAACTATTTCTCAAAGAAAATGAAAATGAGTAAGAGACTGGGCAATTTTGGAAATCTCTTTTAAAAACTCTAGCTAAATGGAAATCAGCTACATCCTTGTATTTGCTTCTGTAGTCAGTCTGGTGCAATATCATACCTTATGTAGCTTCTGGAGTACTCCACCATATACTCCTGAGAGAATGAGAGCGAAAGAGACAAACCGCTGTAGAATTACTATGAACATGTTTAACTTGAAGACTCCTTGAAAGAATCCTAGGGACCTGGAGCCCCTAGACTATATTTCAGAAATTTCTGTTTGTGTGCCTATAGATTTGTGTCTGTTTTGTCTACAGTCTAAGAGGAAGAGGGTTCTATTCCTTCTCAAGGCTTTCCTTCCTTAATTCTCTTGATCACCTCACTTCATGCTTCTTTCAGGTCTGAAATTTTACTTCATTGCTTATTCACTGACCTATATTTTCAAACTCTTTTTTTTAGCTATTTCTTAATTCTCAGCAGATAGATATGATGAAATCTTGAACCATCTCTCTCCTTTTTTGGGAGGGGTTGTTTGTTTTTGTTTTGCTAGCTTTATATTTATTAAAATAGTAATCATACATAGTATATATATGTGTGTGTATGTGTGTATTACATGTTTGTATATTATATATATTTATATAATTTTTAGAGGCAGTTCTAGTGATCAAATCCAAGACCTTTCTCATGCAAGCAGGTTCTCGACTGCTGAGCTACAACTCCAAAGCCCCATTTCTATAAGTTTTAAATCTACAGTTAAAAGAATGGTATGATTAACATCTTATTTGCCAATTGTTAACTTTTTTCCTCTTTTTTCTCTTTTCACCCCTTCTCTGCCTTCCTCCTTTATTTTTCACTGATTCTTTGAAAATAAATTGCAGATAATAACCATATTCTATCTCTGAAAATCAACAGTGGTTCAGTAATAAGTAATGTCTAATTTATTAGGTCCAGTGGTTCCTTACCATGTCTTTTATGGTTTTTAAGAAAGCCAGAATCCAAAGTTTACACATTTGCACTCTTTTTTTTGCGGTACTGGGGATTGAACCCAGGGCCTTGTGCTTGTGAGGCAAACACTCTACCAACTGAGCTATATCCCCAGCCTGCACTCTTTTTATTCTCATTTAATGAAGAACAAACACCCCTCCTCTTTTCTCCTTGACACTTTTTTTTTTTAAAACAGAGTCCAGGCCATTTGTCTTATATGATGTTCCACATTCTAGTTTTGTTCGATTGCTTGTTCATGGTTAATTTGAATTTTAAAATGTTATTTGCACCCTGCTGTGTTGGCGTTTTGCATAGTTTTTATTGCATCCCATTGGAAGGCATATAATGTCAGGCTGTTCCATTATTGGTCATCTACTACTTTAAAAAAAATGCAGGAGCCCCTTCTTTGGCTGTGGATTCCACTTTAGTTGTCCTCTTCCTATTCATAATCATGCTTTTAGGAAGAGTAGCAAGAGGTTTACACTTAGTCACTATTCAGCCCACAAAAATTAAGTTTGTTTGTTTAACTCCCCTGAATCTATGGGAGAAAGGTTATCAGTAGCATCTCTGTTACCAAACTGTGGACTTTTTGCAGCCCTTAACTTACTAGATCTTGGTAGTGTTTGATATTAGTTATTATTTCATTCTTTTTGAAACTTTATCCTTTAGATTTTGTCACACCTGCTTTTTTTTCCTTTTTTCTTTTTGGCAGATTCTTATTTAATTCATTCTTAAATGATAGTATTTTTTTTTTTTTTAACTTTTTTGCATCCACTCTTTTTTGTTTATTTTTACAGACTGCATTTTGATTCATTGAACACAAATGTGGTACGACTTTTCATTTCTTTGGTTGTACACAATGTGGATTCACACCATTCATGTAATCATACATGCACATAGGGTAATACTGTCTCATTCTGTTATCTTTGTATTCCCTCCTGCCCCATTTTCCTCTACACCATCCAAAGTTCCTGCATTCTTCTCTCCTTTCCACGCTGCCACCCCACCTCATTATATATTGTCATGCACTTATCAGAGAAAACATTCGGCCTTTGGTTTTTTGGCTTGGCCTGTTTCACTTAGCATGATATTTTCCATCTTCATCCATTTACCAGCAAATGCCATAGTTTTATTCTTTTTTATGGCTGAGTAATATTCTATTGTGTATATATACCACAGTTTCTTTATCCATTCAATTGATAGTATTTTTTTTTATTAAAATTTTTTTTGATTTTACAGACTGCATTTTGATTCGTTGTACACAATGGGGTACAACTTTTCATTTCTATGGTTGTACACAATGTAGATTCACACCATTTATGTAATCATACATACATATAGGTTAATACTGTCTGTTTCATTCTACTATCTTTGTTTTCCAGCCCCTTCCACCCCATTTTTTTTTACACCATCCAAAGTTTCTTCATTCTTCTCTCCCCTCCCCGCTGCCACCCCACCTCTATATATTGTCATGCACTTATCAGAGAAAACATTCGGCCTTTGGTTTTTTGGCTTGGCCTATTTCACTTAGCATGATATTTTCCACCTTCATTCATTTACTAGTAAATACCATAATTTTATTCTTCTTTATGGCTGAGTAATAGTCCATTGTGTTTATATGCCACAGTTTCTTTATCCATTCATCTTTTGAAGGGCATTTAGGTTGGTTCCACAATCTAGCTATTGTGAATTGAGCTGCTATGATCATGATGTGGCTGCATCACTGTAGTATGCAGATTTTAAGTCATTTGGGTATAAACCGAGGGATGGGATAGCTGGGTCAAATGGTGGGTCCATTCCAAGCTTTCTGAGGAATCTCCATACTGCTTTCCAGAGTGGCTGCACTAATTTGCAACTCTACCAGCAATGTATGAATGTGCCTTTTTCCCCACATCCATGCCAACACTTATTATTGCTTGTGTTCTTGATAATAGCCATTCTAAGTGGAGTTAGATGAAATCTTAGGGTGGTTTTAATTTGCATTTCTCTAACTACAGGAATGATGAGCACTTTTTCATATATTTGTTGATCACCTGTATATCTTCTTCCATGAAGTGTCTACCCATTTTCTTAGCCCATTTGTTGATTGGGTTCTTTGTATTTTGGGTGTAAAGTTTTTTAAGTTCTTTATAAACTTTGGAGATGAGTGCTCTGTCTGAAGTGTGTGTGGAAAAGATTTTCTCCCACTCTGTAGGCTCTCTTTTCACATTATTGATTGTTTCCTCTGCTGAGAAAAAAAAAAACTTTTTACTTTGAATCTATCCCAGTTTTTGATTCTTGCTTTTGTTTCTTGTGCTATGGGGGTCTTGTTAAGGAAGTTTGGTCCTAAGCCAACATGATGGAGATTCAGGTCTACTTTTTCTTCTATTTGGTGAAGGGTCTCAAGTCTAATTTCTAGATCCTTGATCCATTTTGAGTTGAGTTTTGTACAGGGTGACAGATAGGGGTTTAATTTCATTTTACTGCATATGGATTTCTAGTTTTGCCAGCACCATTTGTTGAAGAGGCTATCTTTTCTCCATTGTAAGTTTTTGGCACCTTTGTCTGGTATGAGATAACTGTACTTATGTCTCTGTGTCTTCTATGCTGTACCATTGGTCTACCTGTCTACTTTGGTGCCAATACAATGCTGTTTTTGTTACTATTGCTCTATAGTAGAGTTTAAGGTCTGGTATTGTGATACCTCCTGCATCACTCTTCCTGCCCAGGATTGCTTTTGCTATTCTGGATCTTTTGTTCTTGCAGATGAATTTCATGATTGCTTTTTCTGTTTCTATGAGAAATGTCATAGGGATTTTAATTGGAATTGCATTAAATTTGTATAGTGCCTTTGGAAGTATGGCCATTTTGATAATATTAATTCTACCTGTCCAAGAACATGGGAGATCTTTCCATCTTCTAAGGTCTTCTTCAATTTCTTCAATGTTTTGTAGTTTTCATTGTAAAGATCTTTCACCTCTTTGGTTAGATTGATTACCAAGTTTTTTTTTTTTTTTTTTTTTTTTTTTTGAGACTATTGTGAGCGGAGTTGTTTTCCTCATTTCCCTTTCAGATGTTTCATTGCTTATGTATAAAAATGCTTTAGGTTTATGAATATTTATTTTATATCCTATTTTCCTACATTCACTTATGAGGTCTAGAAGTTTTTCTGGAGGAGTTTTTTGGATCCTCTAAATAGAGAATCTTGTCATCAGCAAATAGTGACAGCTTGAGTTCCTCTTTTCCTGTTCATATCCCTTTAATTTCTTTAGTCTAATTGCTCTGGCTAGTATTTCAAGTACGATGTTGAATAGAAGTGGTAAAAGAGGGCATCCCTGTCTTGTTCCAGTTTTTAAAGGGAATGCTTTCAGTTTTTCTCCATTAAGAATGATGTTGGCCATAGGCTTAGCATAAATAGCCTTAACAATGTTCAGGTATGTTCCTACTATCCCTATTTTTTCTAGTGTTTTGAGCATGAAGGGGTTTTGTATTTCGTTGAATGCTTTTTCTGTGTCAATTGAAATAACCATTGATTCTTATCCTTAAGTCTATTGATATGATGGATTACATTTATTGATTTATGGATGTTAAACCAACCTTGCATTCCTGGGATGAACCCCTCTTGATTGTGGTGCACTATCTTCTTAATATGTTTTTGGATATGGTTTACCAGGATTTTGTTAAGGATTTTTGCATCTATATTCATCAAGGATATTGGTCTAAAATTTTTTTCCCTTGATGTGTCTTTGTCTGGTTTGGGTGTGAGGGTGATATTAACTTTATACAATGAGTTTGGTAGGGTTCCCTCCTTTTCTATTTCCTGAAATACTTTGAGAAGTATTGGAATGAGTTCTTCTTTGAAGGTCTTATAGAACTCAGCTGAGAATCCATCTGGTCCTGGGCTTTTCTTGGTTGGTAGGCTTTTGATGGCTTCTTCTATTTCATTGCTTGATATTGATCTGTTTAAATTGTGTATGTCCTCCTGGTTCAGTTTGGGAGGATCATATGTCTCTAGAAATTTGTCTATGTCTTTGGTATTTTCTATTTTGTTGGAATATAGATTATCAAAGTAGCTTCTCATTATGTTATATAGTTCAGTGGTGTCTGTTGTGATATTTCCTAGTGTTTTCTAGATTCTTGTTTTTACTTCTTAAAACTACATATATTTTGCCTAGACAATCTCATCAATCATTTCAGTACCATTTATACCTATATTCTTGCATCTTTATCTCTATCCTTGACCACTATTGAATTCTGGGTTCCTTATTCAAGGCCTTACTGGACATCTCTGATTGGATGTCTCACCTCATTATCTTCCATGGCAGGTAAACTCCTGTTTGTTAATTGGCATTAAATTCTACCCAGCCAATCAAGACAGAAACTTGTTCTTTTTACTTCTTTTCTTCCACACCACACATATAGTTGATGTTCAGGTCCTTTTTTAGTTTATTTTCTACTGTTTGTTCCTACTGTTATTACTTTAGCTTGCCCCTCATCATCTCTTAAATATTAATACTTGAATCTTCACATTTACCTATAACTTCCTCATATCCCATTCTCTACAGTTATTAGCTGAAAATTTGATTATATTATATTCTAACTTTAAGTTTTCTTGCCTATTGGATAAAGTCTTAAATTTCTCTTATGCTTTTAAGATTGATGGACCCTGTTAGTTATACCTGAACACCTTAAACAGCATAATTTAGAAGTAAAAGTAAAATTTTATTTTATTTTTGGTATTAGAGACTGAACCAGAGTTTTTTACCACTGAGCCATATTTATTTTTTCTATTGATATAGGGTCTCACTAAGTTGCTTTAGGGCCTTACCAAATTGCTGAGACTGGTCTTGAATTTGTGATCCTCCTGAGTCATTGGAATTACAGGTTTGCATCACTGTGCCATGCTGAAAGTGGAGTTTTGATGTTTTGATATTTGTAAATTAAGTGTGAGGATGGTGAGAAATAGTAATTGCTAGCATTTATCCAACTTTTTTTTTTGTACCAGGAATTCAACCTATGGGTGTTTAACCACTCAGCCATACCCCCCGCCCTATTTATTTATTTATTTTTTATTTAAAAATTTTTCTTGGGGCTGGGGAGATAGCTCAGTCGGTAGAGTGCTTGCCTTGTAAGCACAAGGCCCTGGGTTCGATCCCCAGCACCCCCCAAAAAATTTTTTTTTCTTATTGTAAACAAATGGGGTACATCATATTTCTTTCTACATGAAGTAGAGGCATACCATTTGTGTAATCATACATTTACATAGGGTAATGGTGTTTGATTCATTCTGTTATTTTTTTCCTCCCCCACCCACCCCTCCCACCACTCTTTTCCCTCCTTCTTCCATTCTCGCCTCCCTCCCACCCCCCATTATGTGTCATCATCTGCTTATCAGCGAGATCATTCGTCCTTTGTTTTTTTGAGATTGCCTTATCTCACTTACAATGATATTCTCCAGTTTCATCCATTTGCCTGCAAATGCCATAATTTTATTCTTCTTTATGGCTGAGTAACAGTCCATTGTATATATACCACAGTTTCTTTATCCATTCATCAATTGAAGGGCATCTCGGTTGGTTCCACCAACTGACTATTGTGAATTGAGCAGCTATGAACATTGATGTGGCTGTAATGTCCTTTTGGGTATAGGCCTAGGAGTGGGATAGCTGGGTCAAATGGTGGTTCCATTCCAAGTTTTCTAAGGAATCTCCACACTGCTTTCCAGAGTGGCTGCACTAATTTGCAACCCTACCAGCAATGTATGAGTGTACCTTTCCCCCATATCCTCGTCAACACCTATTGTTGCTCGTATTCTTGATAATCGCCATTCTAATTGGGGTGAGATGGAATCTTAGTGTAGTTTTGATTTGCATTTCTCTTATTACTAGAGATTTTGAACATTTTTTCATATATCTGTTGATTGCTTGTAGATCTTCTGTGAAGTGTCTGTTTATTTCCTTAGCCCATTTGTTGATTGGGTTATTTGTATTCTTGGTGTAGAGTTTTTTGAATTCTTTATATATTCTGGAAATTAGTGCTATATCTGATGTATGAGTATCAAAGATTTTCTCCCACTTTGTAGGCTCTCTCTTCACATTGCTGATAGTTTTTTTTGCTGAGAGAAAGCTTTTTTTTTTTTTTTGGTGCGGTACTGGGTATCGAACTCAGGGCCTTGTGCTTGCAAGGCAAGCACTCTACCAGCTGAGCTATCTCCCCAGCCCCCGAGAAAGCTTTTTAGTTTGAACAGGTTCTTGATAAGTTGCTTAGGGCCTTGCTAAGTTGCTGAGGCTGTCTTTGAACTCATAATTCTCATGCCTCAGCCTCCCAAGCCTCTGGGATTACAGACATGTGCCACTGTGTCCGGCTATCCAGTGTTTTCTTTTTAATGTATAAGAGCTTATACCCTTTTACTGAATTACATATAATTCGTTAGTTTGTTATATATAAGTTTCATCATTGAAACCTCATATACAACTAACTTGAGTATGGCTTGAGTATTTTAAATACGGCTACTCCAAATTGCCATGTGTTGTAAATATAAAATATACATGTGATTTTTGAAGATAGCACATCAAAATGTAAAATATATCAGTAATTTTTAAAATTGATTATACATTGCAGTGATGATGCCTTATATATATTAGGTTAAGTTAAAAGTATTATTAAAATTAATTTTGTCTATTTACCTTTTTTAATGTGAGTACTAATGGATGGAGAGTACATTTATATTTTCTTTCATTGTATCAAGTTAAAATTAGACTTGTATTTTATTTATTTATTTTTTTGGTGTGGTATAGGGGCTCTAACTCAGGGGTCACCCACCACTGAACTATACCCCCAACCCTTTTTTTATTATACTTTTAAATTTTTATTTATTTATTTTTTTGAGACAGGATCTTGCCAAGTTTCTGAGGCTGGCCTTGAACTTGTGATTCTTCTGCCTCAGCCTTTGGAGTTGCTGGGATTATAGGCTTGTTCTACTGCACACACTTTCTGTTAATTTCTTTCACTGTTTTTAGGTTCTGGAACTGATATGCACTCGTGAGTCAGGAGCTGTCTTTGAGGCTGGAGGTTTGAATTGTGTGCTTACTTTCATTCGTGACAGTGGACACTTGGTTCATAAAGACACTTTGCACTCTGCGATGGCTGTGGTATCAAGACTCTGTGGCAAAATGGAACCTCAAGATTCTTCATTAGAAATTTGTGTAGAATCTCTGTCTAGTTTATTAAAACATGAAGATCATCAGGTAAATAAATTGCTATTGTATACTTTCAGTTTTCAAAAAGTGATTTTTGTAATATTCTCTATTTATAACTGATATAATTTGAACTTTTTTACTTGAGATAATCCCATTTTTTTCTCATTTTATATCTGATAATTTTTTGGCAGTAAAATGTTTTTTAATTATAAAAGTGATTGTGTTATGTTATAGATAGAAATATGTAAACATTTTTATAGTTGTACTTATACTCTATTATTTTGTTGATTAGTACAGTTTTGTTGACTGAAAATAAGGTAGATTTCAGTAAAATAAAATAACTATGATCTTATTTGTAAACCTTTATTGAATTAGCATAGTTTAGAAAATAAGACTTGACTTTTCATGCCATTTTACTACTTAGAAATTATTTCAGTTGATAAGTCATATATTATCTTGGCAAAGTTGTACATGGTAATAATATTTTTGATCTTTTACTATCTGCTACATTCTTATGTTCTCTCATTTAAGTTGACACAATGAGATATAAGTACCATTATCATAGCACTTTTACAGTTTGAGGGAACTGAGTCCTTAGGCAGTTAGATAACTTCCTCAGGTCACACAGCAGAATATGGAGCCATGATCCAAATCTAGACAGATTATACACTTTATCACTTTGCTAAATCTCCCTTTCTTATAATAAGTGTCAGAATTAAAATGATCAGTAGTAGCACCCCTTTTAAAAGCATTTCTTTTTATTTTTTATTTTTTTGTAGTTGTAGATGGACGGAATGCCTTTATTTTATTTGTTTATTTTTATGTGGTGCTAAGGATCAAACCTAGTGCTTCACAATATGCTAGGCAAGCACTCTGCTACTGAGGTACAGCCCCAGCCCACTACTGGCCCTTTTTAGGTGAATTTTATCCAAGTGCCTGTTCTTTACATTACTAGGTTTCAGATGGAGCCCTACGTTGTTTTGCATCACTAGCTGACCGATTTACCCGTCGGGGTGTTGACCCAGCTCCTTTAGCCAAGCATGGATTAACAGAGGAACTGTTATCGAGAATGGCTGCTGCTGGTGGTACTGTATCAGGACCATCATCAGCATGCAAACCAGGTCGAAGTACCACTGGTGCCCCTTCTGCAACTGCAGATTCCAAATTGAGTAACCAGGTGTCAACAATTGTAAGTCTGCTCTCAACACTTTGCAGAGGCTCTCCAGTAGTAACACACGTAAGAGTGTTTTTTAATTTTTGCTCTTTAGTCTTTTAGAAAAAGTATTTTTGTGTAATGCAAATGTGTTAAACTCTTTTCTATCATTTTCTTTCTAGGATCTCCTGAGGTCCGAGCTTCCAGATTCAATTGAAAGTGCATTACAGGGTGATGAAAGATGTGTGCTTGATACCATGCGCTTGGTTGACCTTCTCTTGGTGCTGTTATTTGAAGGAAGAAAGGCTTTGCCTAAATCTAGTGCTGGGTCTACAGGCAGAATTCCAGGACTCCGGAGATTGGATAGTTCTGGGGAGCGCTCACATCGGCAGCTTATAGACTGTATTCGAAGTAAAGATACGGATGCACTTATAGATGCAATTGACACAGGAGGTCAGAAAATATAATTTTTTAAATATAAAAACTGTGAGATAAAGAATTATAGTCAATTTTTAGTTTCTTATTTTTGGACAATTTTCTTAGCAGTTGTGCATGCTGTGACCAATCCCTTGAATATTCTCCCTTCTATATACAGTGGCATAATTATCAGCCTTTGATGCATGGTAGGACCTGGATGGATGCTTGTTGAATGAGTGAAATGTCTATAGAATTTGAAATTAACCTTTTTTTTATCACCTGAAGGAGATTTTGCCAGTTATAATGTGAATTGCAGGTTGAATTTAGGGCTATTTTATCAAGATTGCTGGAAATTAACATGAATAAATTATAGGAATATATAATAAGTTTTTTTAGCCTTTGCATGAGGTGATGAACAAGTATAAATTTACAAAAGTTGCTTCTGGGACATCAAACTTATTTTTTTGGATTATGAGTGTGGATTGGCTTCTTTTATATGGCTGTGTTATGCAAGTAGTATGCTGTTGAACTGTATTATACTTTAATTTTTCCTTCATGTTTATTTTTAAGATGTAAAGCCTTATGAATTCCAGTGGTTTAAAAATTTTAGAATGCTTTTTCTTAGCTGATCTTAGGTATGCTGATTATATACTACTTTACAGTTGATTTCGATGTTTAAAATTTTCTTTCCTCTGTACTTGGTGGATTATTAATAATAGTCTTTAAATGATTCAAATTTTAGAAAAGTTCAGAATTTTTTGGCTTTGAAAATAATTTTTTTTCCTTCAAACTTTTAGCCTTTGAAGTAAATTTTATGGACGACGTGGGTCAGACTCTATTAAATTGGGCCTCTGCTTTTGGAACTCAGGAAATGGTAAGCTAATAAATAAGAGCTATTATCTTTCTATTTATTTATTGATATTGGAAATTGAACCCAGGGGCACTGTACCACAGAGTTACATCCCCAGTTCTTTTTATTTTTTATTTTGAGATAGGGTCTTGCTAAGTTGCTGAGGCTGGCCTTGAACTTGAACCTGCCGTCCTCCATCCTTAGCCTCCCTAGTTGCTGGAACTATAGGCATGTGCCACCATGCCCTACAGAGCTAGGATTTTAAATTAAGGATAGAGGAATTAATATAGCAACTTTATGGTTCTTTATCATTTTACAGGTAGAATTTCTTTGTGAGAGAGGTGCTGATGTTAATAGGGGTCAAAGGTCATCATCCTTACATTATGCTGCATGTTTTGGAAGACCTCAAGTAGCAAAGGTAAAAGCCAGGTTTTTAAACTATTAATCTGTAACAATTGCAGGGTTCAGAAATTAGAGTGATATGAAAACTTTCATTCTGCTAAATTATGCTTCCATGCTATTCCATTCCCCCTTTTCCACTATAAATTTTTGTTTTTGTTTTTGGTTTGCATTGCTGGGGATTGAACTCAGCACTTTACCACTGAGCTACATCTCCAACCCCCCTTTTTTTCCTCATTTGAGAAAAGTTCCCACTCAGTTGCTGATGCTCTCCTTGAACTTGCACTATTTCTGCCTCAGCCTCCCAAGTCATTGGGATTTATAGGTGTGCATCACTGTTCCTAGCAGTGAATGTTTTTTATTAATATTTTTTTCAGTGCTTCTTAATACAGATTCAAGTAAAAATACAAATATATAATATGCTTATTTCCTTTTTATGGAAAATAAAACATATATACCAGTCTGTTCTTTCTTTCATTTAGTAATATATATTGGAAACCACTCCCCGTTAGGATATAGAGAACTTTCTATATCTGCATACTTAGCCCTTGTGGATATACAAGTTAATTCAACCAGTCACCTAATGGTGAACATGTGTTTGTTTCTGATTTCTTAGTCTTGTCAACAAATAAGTGTAAATATATTTGTTGTTTCTGTCAGTAAAACAGATACTGTGTTTTTAGAAGAATCAGCATTTTTGACTTCTACTTCAGGGGTTTCTTTTTATAGTTAGAGAAATTGAGATTCCAAGAGGTCAGATGGAAAAAAATGAAATTAAATGTATGATCTAGGCCTCCAGAATCTGTCTGTTGTGAATTAATTTGGCATAATGCAAGGCTACTCCACTTTGAATTCAGGCACACCTGGATTCAGGTTCACCTCACACATAAAAAAAGCTGTGTGCCCTTGGGCAAGTTTCTTAAGTTTTGACTTGAAGTTTTTTGTTTTGTTTTGTTTTTTCTGTGAAATGGGTCTATACTCCTAGCAAGATTATTGTGAGAATTAGAAAAAAATACATTTAAAGCGTTTATTGTGATAGCACATCTTAGGTGCTCAGATGATAGCTGCCATTATTGTCACCTTTAAAGTGCAGTAAATTCTTTAAATTTACTTTTTTGTGGTACTGGAGATTGAATGCAGGAGGGTTCTATCACTGAGCTACACCCCAGGCCTATTTCAGGATTTCAGATATTTTAATTTTTTAAAGATGATTCATTATTATAGTACAACATAGCTTATGTATCTAAAAGTGCATTGTGATTTTTTTTAAGGTGCTGGGGATCCAACCCAGGATGTCATGCATGCTAGGCACTGTGCTATTCCCCAGCCCCATTGTAGATATTTTAAGGTCAGCCAGTTAATGAAAAAGTTTTTAGTGAGCCATTGTGATTTAGTAAGTCCTTCATCATGGGGTTATGATGACAGGTTTAGGGTGATATGGTGGGAATAGAGGTGAAGGACAGTTCTTGATGATTATTTGGCAAATTGGAACGTAACTTAATTTGAGGGATAATAAATAACCAAATAAAATTAATCTAAAGTTTTTTCAAGATATGAATAACTCGTTTTAGGATGATGAATAGATTTGGATTAGTACCTGCATGATTTTAGTAATTCTGCAAAATCTTTAGAGTGCAAAGTTGATGTCAAAGAAATCAGGTATTGTTGTATTCAAATTAAATGCTTTTCTTCTCAAGACTCTGTTACGGCATGGTGCAAATCCAGATCTGAGAGATGAAGATGGGAAAACTCCTTTAGATAAAGCTCGAGAAAGGGGCCATAGTGAAGTAGTAGCTATTCTTCAGTCTCCAGGTGAGTAGTAAATTCTTTGCTTTTAGGCCATCTGGTATTACTTTTCAGCTTCACTTCCCATGGAAGTAGCTTTTTGTAGACACCTTATCATTATATAAATCAACACTTACTATGTACATGTATCCTTATATTTGATAAACAGTTTACTGTTCTGTGTTCTTGAGACTGTGACTACATGATTCCAGAATGATCAAAACCTAAAAAGTTCAAGGGATTTGAGACTGTCAAATAAAGAATACTTGGATATCATGTAGATGAAATAATCTGGTCAGATTTTTCAGTTTTTGTAGAGTTGACAAATGTAGATATTCTACGAAATAGTTTCTAGAATAAAATTGTGTATCCAAAATTATTTTCTTAATTATTTATTCAGCTCATTGAAGATATTAATATCTTAGTTGGGTACAGTAGTGCACACCTGTAACTCCAGTGACTCAAGAGGTTAAGGCAGGAGAATCACAAGTTTGAGGCCAGGCTCAGCAACTTAGTAAGACCCTGTCTCAAAAAAGAAAAGACAAGAAAAAAAAAGGAACTGGGGATGTAGTTCAGTGGTGAAGTGCTCCTGGGTTCAAGTCCGTGTGTTAAAACGCTATTAATATAAAAACACTGGTAATAGATAAAATGTTCTAGTTTCAGTTTATTTATTGTTAGAGATGATTATAGCTCCCCCCCTCCAATGGTGGGGATTGTAGGCAAGAACCTTAATACAGAGCTATATAGCCCCAGCACCTAGGTAATTGTAGTTTGAAGTGGATTTATCTTAAGATATTTTTTCTTAAAAAGAAAAGTTTCCAAAAAAGTATTTCTTTGAACAATATTTTGTCTGCAGGTGATTGGATGTGTCCAGTTAATAAAGGAGATGATAAGAAAAAAAAAGATACCAACAAAGACGAAGAAGAATGTAATGAGCCCAAAGGAGATCCAGAAATGGCACCAATATACTTGAAAAGGTTATTGCCAGTATTTGCACAAACATTTCAGCAAACTATGCTGCCTTCAATAAGGTAGTTATTCATACTATTTGTATTTGTTAAATTGTTTCAGCTATATGGTTTTATTTATCTCCCCTTTCCGGAAGTCTTAGAGATTTATTTTAACATTAAAAAGGTATAGTGAGAATAAAAATTTGATTAGATGTGGGGAAATCCTCTCCTTCTGATGATCTGTTTTAAGAGAAAATATTTTTAAAAAATCAAGAGAATTAGATCCTTAGTTTTTTTTTAGTTGTAGATGGACACAATACCTTTGTTTTGTTCATTTAGAATTTTTGATGTGATGCTCGGGATGGAACCCAGTGCCTCACACGTGATAGGCAAGTGCTGTCACTGAGCCAGGATCCCAACCCCTAGATCTGTAGATTCTTAACACAGTTTTAGTGACTCTCTGAATATTAACTCACTAGATAAATTTTGATTAATATAACAAGTACTTATTGAATTTTGGAGGCCTGTTGGTAGGATCAGTGTGAGATGGCCATTGGAGGAGTTACACAGACAAATGAGACCTGGATTACTGCAGGTCTTGCTTATTTTCCTTGGAGACCAGTGAGGAAATATGTAACAATAGAGAGTAGTTCATGATAGCTGAGACATAATCACTATCAGTGTTCTTTGGGAATATAAACCATTTAATAAGTAATTGGCCTTGGCAAATTGGAAAAGGTTTTATGCAGAGTTGAGATTTAAATTGTGGTTTAAAGGCTACTTACTCATTTTCTAGGGCAGACAGATTTGGAAGAATGGGTAGGGAATGATATGTACAAATACAGTGAGGTTTAGTTGATCTAGCAGCATTTCCTGGTGGCACTCCCTTTACAGTGTATCTGTAGCCTGCCATTTCTGATCACCTTTTGTTAATACTGTGGTCTAAGCTACTGTAGATTGTAACTTGACTACCATGGAAGCCTCTTAATGAGTCTCTTTCTTTCATGTAATTCTACAATCTGCACATACTAGGCTAAATCATATTTTAAATTATAATTAATACTATATCATTGTCCTCTTTGAATCCTCAATTGCTTCTTGTTGACAGTGAATAAAACTCACCTCCTTAACTCTCAGGATTGCAAGGTCTTCACAATTCTTAGCCAACTTCCTGACCTCATTCAGCCCTTTTTAACCTCAAGCCCATTATACTTAACTCTGTTAGCTTTCTTTCTGTTTTTGGACACTCCAACTACATCTCTACCTTAGGCTTTTGCCCTTAATTTCCATCTGCTTGAAACTTTCTGTCCCCAGATCTTCTGAATGGGTGGTTGGTTTTTACCATTCAGATATGACACTTAAATTTAAAAAAAAATTTTTAATTTTGTGGTGCGGGGGATCAAACAGGGCCTTATCCTTTCTGCACAACCTAGTATACCTTTTATATCAGTCATATTTTACTGTCTTCACAGAACTTACACTGTCTGAAAATTTGCTATTTTTTATTATTTGTTTTATTGTCTGTCTCCCCTCTGAAATAAGTACCATGAGAGCTGGCTTGTGTACTGCTCTATTTGTATAGAGGCTAGGAGATATAGAATAGAGCTTTATGTTTTGGATCTCATATATTTACTGAATGGTTTAATAAACGTTTTGTTACCAATTTTTAAAGTATTTTTATATTAATGGAGTACAGGACATGATTAGAAAGTACAGTGAATAATGTTGAAAAGGTAGATAGGAGCTTTTTATGACCTATGAAATCCTTTGAGGGGAGGGTGATGTGCGTACTTTACCCACAGTTAAAGGATTATTAAAGAACTATAAGGAAATTTGACATAGTTAGATTTTTGATTTATAAAGGTGACTTTGCCAATCTGACAGAGAGAAGGATTGGCATAGGGCGAGAATGAAAAAGACCTCTTAAGTGTTTGCTGCAATAGAAACTTCAGATAGTAGTAATGGGAATAGATTGAGTTGTTGGGAGATAGATTATTTAGGGACTGGTGATGAGTTAGATATGAAGAAAAAGAGGGAGTGAAGGGATAAATACCAGCTTTTTGATTGAGTGGGAATTTGATCTTAATCAGTTTAAATTTAGGATATTTGTAGTTTTGTAAGATTCAGGTCTCTCAGATATCAGTATTATGGCTAGTCTTCTTTAAATAAGAGAGAAGTAGCTGGCAGCAAAATAGTTTACTGTGAATATTTAAGAACCTGGTTTTTAATTCTTCCTGAAATAGATAAAGCTACAGAAGTGTAGGTGTTAGTTGTCCACTTTTTTGGTCTTTTTTAATACAAAAGACTTGAATCATCTTAAGAAATGAGTGAGTTTAATTTTAAACAAGACAGTTTGGGTTGAAATTTTTTGAGGACTGGTAAAAGAATCCTCAGATGTATTTGGAATAGAACTGCTTTGTGATAATGCCAGCAGAAAGTTATTAAGTATGCTGTGATATACAGAATTCTTTTATTAGGTGATTGTTTTCTATCATCCTTTTAAATATTTGGAGATTATCTGAACATAATTTTAACTTTAGCATATTTGATGCTAAATTCTCCCAGGTAAAAATTAGTGGCTGCGTTGAATTATGGCTAAAAAGACAGTGTGTCTTAGTTAAAAGTTCAGGTGGTGGAATGAGCTCAAACTGTCCAAATGCTACCTAGCATTGCCACTTCCTAGACAGGTGACCATGGGCAAAACTAAACTCCATCTTGGTTGTTTCATCTCTAAGATGAGGATAATTATACTTAATTCTCTTAAGGTATGAGAGAACATTAAAAATTAAATGTTACACGTTTTAGCACAGTGCCTAATATCTTAGATATATAAAAAATGATAGTTCATATTTTGGAATTATTTAACAGTATTAAAGGGAAATAGTTTACAATCTCAGGTTTTACCATTTTGGATTAAAATCTTGTTGAAGGGTAAACAACTTTGAATCAGATGTTAAAGGAATGTTGATGTACACTCACATTAGTTATTGTCTATCTATATTGGACTGTGCATGATGTCTGTTCAGGGAATAAAGGGCAGACAACAGAACAGTGATGGCTTGAAAACAGTGACTAGCAGTATCAGTTTTATAAAAACCCAATTTTTCCTTCTGTAGGATGGTAGACTAAGGAATTCTCTACTTAGTCTTAAAAGATAGGCTACGTTGAATTTTGAAGAGGTCTGGTAAGTAAGCATCCTAGGAGCTTGTGTTAATAACTGGACAAAAATTGAATCTAGATCCTTAGCATCCATTTATTTTTTAAATGAATTTGAGAAAAGTACATTTGGTTGGATAAAGGGGGAAATTGTTCTTGGATGAGAATACTAAATAATCTCAAGATATAAAATTCTTCCAAAATTAATTTATAGGTTATGCAGTTCTAAAGAAAATAGCTACAGAATTTGTTTTAGAACTTGACAGATCCCAAAGTTCTTCTGGAGGAATAAATAGGTGAGATTATTAAAGAAAAGTGTGGAAAGCTAGTGAAAACTTTTAATAATGAAATTTGTTGTAACTAGTAGAAGAGTGTTAATCAATAGAAGAATACTATCCCTCAAAAAGTCAGTTATAAACAGGAATTAAGTGTATTATAATGGAGGTTTCTCTGATCATTTAGGGGAAGGATGATTATTAAATGGTACCAGAATATCTTTGTAGTTTGATTTTAAAAATAAGCTTAGTTTTTTTTTTGTCTATTCTAAATCACAAATTCTAGAGCATTTAAAATAAAAATTTAAAAAGCCCTTAGGAAAACATAGTGTTCTCTAATTAGACCTTGATTGAAAAAATTACTTTTTTAAAAATATTATTTTTTATTCTAATTAAACATAACAGTAGAGTGCATTTTGATACATCATACATAAATGAAGCTTAACTTCTCATTTGTCTGGTTGCACGTGATGTAGAGTTACACAGGTCACATAATCATAATGCACATAGGGTAATAATGTCCAATTCATTCTACTATCATTTCTACCTCCATGTCCCCTACCCTCCCTTCACTCCCCTGGAAGAACGACTTGAAAGTTGTTTGCATTAGTCAAATCTGACATTTTGGGGCTGATTTTGTGGCTCAGTGGTAGAACATTTGCCTAGCATGTGTGTGAGGCATTGGGTTCGATCCCTACCACCACATAAAAATAAATAAATAAAGGTATTGTGTCCATCTACAACTAAAAGTATTTTTTTTTAATCTGTCATTTTGTTTTATTATATGTTTTTTCCTCTGTTTGTTTTTGTTTTGCAGTGCTAAAGATTGAACCCAGGGCCTTGCATGTGCTGGGCAAGGGCTTTACCACTGAGTTGTATTCTCTACCCTCCCCCGCAACCCCTTTTTTTGTTGTTGTTGCAGGGTCTTGCCTAGTTGCCCAGGTTGGCTTCAAACTGGTGATCCTCCTCTCTTAGCCTCCAGTTTAGCTGGGATTACAGGGTTATACCACCCTATCTAATGTGTTTTATTTTTTGAGAGGTGAGATTTTACTGTGTTGCCCAGGGTGGCTTTGGAACGCCTAAGCTCAAGGAGTCCTCCTGCCTCAGTATTCTCAGTAGCTGAAACTAGAGGCTCACATTGCCATGCTTGGCTAAATCTGTTATTTAAAATTTGTCATATATTAAAAAAACTTCCATATGGCAAAAACAAATATTTCTCATAGCACCAATATATAAACTCTTAATCCAAATAAATATACCAGCCTGGCCTGGGGTTGTGGCTCAGTGATAGAGCACTTGCCTGGCACACATGAGGCTCTGAGGTTTGATCCTTAGCACCACATAAAAATAAAGGTATTGTGTCCACCTACAACAACAACAACAACAACAACAACAACAAAACAATATGCCGGCAGATTGGTATTTATTAGCAAATATATCCAAGGGATTCTATCCTTATTATACAAAGAGTTTGTATATAACACATTCCTAACTCATAATAGCTCAGTATGTGATAGAGCAGGCAAATGACATTCTTTTTTTTTTTCTTTTAATTTATTTTTTTATGTGGCACTGCTGAAGATTGAACCCAGAGCCTTACATGTGCTAGGCAAGTGCTCTGCCACTGAGCTATAACCCTCGCCCCCAACAGACATTCTTATGCTGTTGTTAATTCAAATAAATCGTGATATAAAACTATTATAGAGAAATTCTAATTTTATAATGAAAAATAGCCATTAACAAAAACTGCAAGGTACTAATCCTGTTAGGACAATTTGTCCTCTGTCCACCTAACATTTTTATAATGTACTTGAATGTGTAATAAGGCACATTTATTAAAACAATTAAAATGCTGTGAATTCATCTATAAAGAGCTATGAAATATGTAGAGAACCCATGCTATAGAAATATAGCTGTGTTAGATGTTTTTCTAGGATGTTAATGGGAATTTTTACTTCTCTATTCTTCCATCCAGTCACCTCAAGTTTAATGATATCTGCAGCTTGCATCCTGAACATTGTTAGATACTCAAAAAAGATTGTTAAATGAATTGATTGACTCATAATAGAACAGTCTTTTCTTGGTCTGTTTTAATTTCAGTGAGTGTGAATGTACATATAATTTAAAAGAACAGGTTATTTGTTAACAAATTGAGGTTAGTTTGTGTGACTTTATTAAGTGTCTTTCATGTTCCAAGCAAGCAGTGGGTGAATAGAAGAGAAAAAAGATATGCCAGATTAACTGTGGGAATATTTTGGGGTATGGGATTATTAGTATCTATTTATATGAGAAATAGCTGTAGTGAACATGACAAAGGACAGAAATACTTTAATTCAGAGTTTGTTTTTCATGTAGACTACCAGGTGTTTGAAGTTGTTAGAGCTTTGTATTGGGTTATAGGAAATTTTATGTTATACCATTTAATTTTATAGTAATTGCAGTACTTTTTACTTGATCTTATCAAATTAACCTGGCATGTTAACAGTGACACTAGTTAAATGTAACATAGAATAGTAAGTTTATTATGAGCTCAATATATTAATAATAGGAAGTACAATTACCTCAGTAGTAAACGTAAACTATTGTGTTAGTATTGCATACTAATTTTTTTGTATTTATTGGGTACTTTGTTTTAGCAGCATACAGAGCTCAATGTTGACTGGGCGTAGTGGTACACACCTGTAATCTCAGTAATGCATGAGACTGAGGCAGGAGGATTGCAAGTGCAACACCACTTTGGGCAATTTAGTGAGAACCTGTCACAAAATAGAAAATAAAAAGGACTGGGGATGAAGTAGCACATCCCTGAATTCATTCCTCAGTACCACAAAAAACAAAACACCTTAGTGTTGGATACTTTAGTTTTCATTAATGCATAGTTGCACTTTGGTTTATTTTAGCTTCTTAACTTGGCTTCATAAAATTATTCTTTTTATTTTCAAGGAAAGCAAGTCTTGCTCTAATTCGAAAAATGATTCATTTTTGCTCTGAAGCACTATTAAAAGAAGTTTGTGATTCTGATGTTGGTCACAATTTGCCTACGATATTAGTGGAAATCACTGCAACTGTTCTTGATCAAGAGGTCAGTTTCTTACCTTTCTTGAAACTCTTATAGCTTTAATTCCCTTTAGATGGTAGTCAATAAAATAAAAGTTAATTTTAGCAAATCATTTTGTCTGTGCAAATTGCTATATTTGTTTAGGCAACTAAAGCTATTTTTATAATTTTCCCTTGATTTCCTTGCTTTCATGTATCCTTTTTTCCCCCCCACAGGATGATGATGATGGTCACTTGTTGGCTTTGCAGATCATAAGGGATCTAGTAGATAAAGGTGGTGATATATTTTTGGATCAGCTAGCCAGACTTGGTGTAATTAGCAAAGTGTCAACTTTGGCAGGTCCTTCCTCTGATGACGAGAATGAAGAGGAATCAAAACCAGAAAAAGTGAGTGATCTTAGTGGTAGCGGTATCAGGAATAGGGTTTGTTTTAAAGAAATGTATATTCAGTTTATGCTTTTTTGATAGAATAATTGTAATAAGAAATAGTATTATTTATTTATTTTTAATTGGTCATTTTTCTTTTACGTGAATAGAAAAATTCCTAACATAGTTAAGGAATATCAGAATACCTTATATCTACATTCACTACATTTTGCCCCATTTAGCATATTCACAGACACTTGAGTATATGTATACATTTTAAGAATATTATTTGAGGGTAAGCTGGATACATCATGTCCCTTTTTACACCTAAATACTTCACCAAAAATAGAACAGAAAAACCCCAGCACATTCTCTTATATATTTCTAGTACAATTATTACAGTTATCAAAAATCATAAAGTTAATACTTAAGGACTAGAGATATAGCTCAGTGGTAGAGTGTTTAACTAGTGTGTGTGATGCCCTAGCATTGTGAAAAAAAATTTTAGTATTTATATAAAACTGATACTTAATCCAGAATCAGCATTCAATTTTTGTCATCCTCCCTAATGTCTTTAACAGCAAAATTTTTTTTCCTCATTCAGAGTCCAGTCCAGGAAACACACATTACATTTGGTATAATGTTCCTGAGAACACATAACAGTTTATTCAGTCTTATATTTTTCTTTGATATCCTTTTTATTTTTTTTTATTGTAAACAAATGGGGTACAACTTGTTTCTCTGGTTGTACATGAAGTAGAGGCATACCATTTGTGTAATCATACATTTACATAGGGTAATGGTGTTTGATTCATTCTGTTATTTTTTTCCTCCCCCACCCACCCCTCCCACCACTCTTTTCCCTCCTTCTTCCATTCTCACCTCCCTCCCACCCCCCATTATGTGTCGTTATCCGCTTATCAGCGAGATCATTCGTCCTTTGTTTTTTTGAGATTGCCTTATCTCACTTACCATGATATTCTCCAGTTTCATCCATTTGCCTGCAAATGCCATATTATTCTTCTTTATGGCTGAGTAACAGTCCATTGTATATATACCACAGTTTCTTTATCCATTCATCAATTGAAGGGCATCTCGGTTGGTTCCACCATCTGGCTATTGTGAATTGAGCAGCTATGAACATTGATGTGGCTGTAAAGTCCTTTGGGTATAGGCCTAGGAGTGGGATAGCTGGGTCAAATGGTGGTTCCATTCCAAGCTTTCTGAGGAATCTCCATACTGCTTTCCAGAGTGGCTGCACTAATTTGCAACCCCACCAGCAATGTATGAGTGTACCTTTCCCCCACATCCTCATCAACACCTATTGTTGCTTGTATTCTTGATAATCGCCATTCTAATTGGGGTGAGATGGAATCTTAGGGTGGTTTTGATTTGCATTTCTCTTATTACTAGAGATGTTGAACATTTTTTCATATATCTGTTGATTGCTTGTAGATCTTCTGTGAAGTGTCTATTTCCTTAGCCCATTTGTTGATTGGGTTATTTGTATTCTTGGTGTAGAGTTTTTGAGTTCTTTATATATTCTGGAAATTAGTGCTCTATCTGAAGTATGAGTGGCAAAGATTTTCTCTCACTCTGTAGGCTCTCTCTTACATTGCTGATAGTTTCCTTTGCTGAGAGAAAGCTTTTTAGTTTGAATATATCCCAGTTATTGATTCTTGCTTTTATTTCTTGTGCTGTGGCAGTCATGTTAAGGAAGTCTGATTCTAAGCCAACACGATGAAGATTTGGACCTAGTTTTTCTTCTATAAGATGCAGGGTCTCTGGTCTGATTCCAAAGTCCTTGATCCATTTTGATTTGAGGTTTGTGCAGGGTGAGAGATAGGGGTTTAGTATCATTCTGCTGCATATGGATTTCCAGTTTTCCCAACACCATTTGTTGAACAGGCTGTCTTTTCCCCATTGTATGTTTTTGGCACCTTTGTCTAGTATGAGAAAACTATTTATTTGAGTTTGTTTCTATACCATTGATCTACCCATGTATTTTGGTGCCAATACCATGCCGTTTTTGTTACTGTTGCTTTGTAGTATAGTTGAAGTTCTGGTATTGTGATACCCCTGCTTCACTCTTCCTGCTAAGGATTGGTTTAGCTATTCTGAATTTCTTATTCTTCCAGAAGAATTTCATGATTGCTTGCTCTATTCCTTGGTGTTTTTGAAAAGGGAGGACAATTTAGATAAAGAGCTTCACTTTGCATTTGTGTTGTTTCTTTGTGATTAGATTTTATGTATTTTTAGTAGGAATATTAGAAAGGTGATGTTGTTCTTATTTAATGTACCTTCTCAGAAACACGTCTTTACTCTGTTGCTGATGATGTTAACTTGAATCCCTTGATTGACTTTGTCTGCCATGTTTCTCTACTGTAAAGTAATTCTGTCTCTCTCTCTCTCTCTCTCTCTCAAATATTTTTTAGTTGTCAATGGATCTTTATTTTATTTCTTTATATGTGTTGCTGAGGATTGAACCCAGTGCTCACACATGCTGGGCGAGCACACTTCCACTAGGCCACAACCCCAGCCAGCCCAGTAAAGTAATTCTTTTTCCTTCTGTAATTAATAAGCAGTTTGTAAGAAGATAATTTGAGGTCATGTAAATATGCTGTTTCTCATTAAGTTTTACACACTACTTTCAATATTCATTGATATTTTTGCCATAGACTGCAAATTTAAAATATACCTTATCCATCAGTTTTCAGCAAAATTATTCCTAACATTTAGTGAATGCTTACTCTATATTAGTGATAAAATGGTAGTAGTTTTGAGCATATAGTAGGGTATAGGTAGTAAATACAAAATTCTGAGGGATGTGAAAGAATGTGTGTATTTCTTAGATCTGGTTAATTATCAGAATTACTGTGGCATTTAAGAAAAAAAAATGTCCATTTTCATTCCTTGGGTTTTTTTGTTTTGTTTTTTTGGTGGTGGGGATTGAACCACTGAGACATACCGTCAACGCCTGACCTCACTTGGAATTATTCTCTGAAGAAATAGGCTATAGCAATCACAACCAAGATCCCAGCAGTCTTTTTTTTATAGAAATCAGCAGATTAAAACTTCTTATGTGAATGCAAAGGATCTACAGTGGCCAATGCAAACTTGGAAAGGAATAAAGTTGAAGCAAGATTTCAGTTCTTTTGTAAAACAGCCATCAAGAAGTATGGCAGTAAAAAAAAAAAAAAAAAAAAAAAAAGAAGTATGGAGTATGGCAGTAGTCTGTAGATAGATTAGTGACTTACATATACTTGGTCAATTGATATTTAGCAAAATCATTCAAACAATTCAATCAGGAAATGAAAATCTTTTTAAAAATGAACAAATGAATAATATATGCAAAACATTGAAACTCAACCCTTACCATATACACCATTTATAAGAATTAACAGCAGTGCATACTGAAATATATGAACTAAAATTGGAAAACTTCAGAGAAAAAAAGGAACTCTTCTACTCTTTATACCTTGGCCTTGGCAAAGGTTTCTTAAATGAATCTTTAAAAGGTTAAAGTTTCTTAAATGAATTTTTAAAAAGTTATAGTATAGGTAGGTGTGATGGTCACCCTTGTAATCCAAGCTGCTTGGTACACTGAAGCAAGATGATCACAAGTTATAAGGCCAGCCTGGGCAATTTAGTGACAGCTTATCTCAAAATAAAAGTAGAAGGGACTAGAGATGTGGCTCAGTGGCATAGTGTCCGTAGGTTTAATCTTCAGCCTTGGCAGCGGCGGGGAGAAATATTATGCTAGAAACACAAAAATGAGTGAGTTGTACTTTATCAAAATTTTGTTCTGTTAGATTCTGTTGTTCTAAAAATATTATTTGACCTTTTTTTGAGGGGAGGGAAATGATGGGGGTTGAACCCAAAGTCTTAATATGCTAACAAGCACTCTACCGCTGAGCTCCATCTATAGCCCTCGGTTCATCTTTATTTTTGATGAATAATTTCAGTGCCTACAGTACTTGTAGTTTATCATTTTCAGATACTTTAAAAATGTTTCATGCTGCCCTATTAGCATAGATTCTGGTAAGTTGTTTCCTTTTGATATATCTACTTCTGTGCCCATTTTTTACGACTTTTATCACTGATTTTGAACATTTTCACTTTGACGCACCTTTCTATGTCTGGAGTGTTTATGGGTTCACTTTTGCACCCTTTTGTATGTGTGTACTACTGTTAAGATGTTCTTGTAATTTTCTTCATGGGCTTATATAGCTTTTGTCAAATTTGGAATATATTTGGCTGTTAATACTTGAAATATTTGTTTCTTCTCTTTTGCCTGGGTCTCAAATTACACACACTTTAGACTACTTGTTATTGTTACATAGGTCACAGAAGCATTCTTTTTTTTTGTTTTTTTAATTCCTGCCCTAGTCTTTTTTTGTTTTGCTTCATGCCCGATTGATTCTGCAGATCTTTTTTTTTTTTTTTTTTTTTTTTTTTTTTTTTTTTCCCCTGCACTGATCACATCTAGGGATATTTTCATTTTATGTATTATATTTTTTATCTTTTTCTTCTGGTTTTCCCTTATGTTGATGTTTCCCTTTAAATTCTTGACAATATTTTTATTTGTTTTAGCATCCTTGTTTGATAGTTCTGTCAGCTCTTACTCTGGGTTTCCTTTCTGCTAATTACAAGCCATATTTTCATGCTTCTTTGTTCAGTATTTTTTGATTGAATATTGAACATTCTGACTGTAAATTGTTGAGTGTTGAGTTTTGTGGGTTTTTTCTTGAAGAATGTTGAGGGTAAACTGTTAGTCTTGGAGAAAATTAAGTTTCTCTCAGGACTATTTTTTAAAGATTTACTAGAGTAGCTCTAGAATAGCTTTTACTATAGAGAATTTAAATGATTCCTAATATGTGATTCCTCTGAGATCTCCACCAACTGTCTTGGATGTTCTGTGAGGGTCTTCTGCCCTGGCTGTTTATAACACCCACAATGTCTGGTCACTTTGTATAATCTTTGAATCTTGTTCAGTTTACAACATTCTAGTTGTTCTTTGCTCAGTCATTAGAGTATGACCCTATACCTCAGTGGTCTAGTACTCTGGAAACCATGTTGCAGATTTCTGCAGGTCTTTTTTTGCTTACTTCCCTAATCCTGAACTCATTCTTAAAATAATCTGGTTGTCTCTAAGGCTTTAACCTCTGATCCTCAATTTATACTGTTGGACTTGTTGTCCCCCAGCCCCTGTCACTTTCTGTGACCCCAGCCAGGAAATTGTTTCTGGGTTTATTGTTTTCATTTTCTTGGGGCATCACAGTTCTGTGTTGTCTGTTGTTCCATATTGGAAAATACTTATTTTCATATGTCTTATCAAGTTTATAGTAGATTTTAATGGATGTGAAAGCCTTGGTCCTTGTTAATCTATCCTGCCCTGGAGTAGAAATTCTTAGGTTTAGACAAATTCATAATCCCTATTTTTGTGGACATTCTTAATCTTTAAATGCCAATAAAAACTTTTAGGATCCTAGGCTAGGTCACAAAATGTTTGCAGGTTGATTTTTTTTTTTTTTTTTTTTCTTTTTTCTTTTTATTTTTTGGGTGCTAGGGATCGAACCCAGGGCCTTGTGCTTGCAAAGCAAGCACTCTACCAACTGAGCTATCTTCCCAGCCTCTTCATTTTTTAAAAAAACATGCTCTAAATAAAATATCTGTATGATCATAGAAATGATACAGTGTATTTGATTTAGTTGACCAAGGATGGGATCTTTGAATTTATTTTTGGTTTTGATTAGCACATAATAATTTTACACATTTGAGAGCCACATTGTGATAATTTGATTTGTGTATACAGGGTATAATGATCAATTTGGGGTAATTAGCATTTCTATCTTCTTAAACATTTATTATTTCTTTGTGTTTGGGAACCTTCAACTTCCTTTTTTTTTTTTTAGTTTTTTAAATTTTTGTAGACTATCATTACCCTGCTGGGATGTAAAACATTAGAACTTGTTGCTCCTAGCTAACTATATTTTGGTACCCATTATCCAACCTCCTTCTATTCCAACTCTCCCTTCTCCTTTATGGCTTCTAGTGACCACTGTTTTACACTATTCCAAGAGAGAATATGTATTTTAGCTTCTACATATAAGTGAGATTATGCAGTACTTGTCTTTTTTGTCTGTCTTATTTCACTTAATATAATGACCTTCAGTTTCATGCACATTGCCACAGATGACAGGATTTCATTCTTTTTTAATGACCAAATATATGTATATATGTCATTTACTTTAAGACATTTATTTTGTTTTTTCTTTTTTGCGGTGCTTGGAATCAAACCTTGGGCCTTGCATTAGGCATGTACTCTACCATTGAGATATACCCCAAGCAGAGAATTAATATATGGATGTATATATGCATGCATATATGTATATGTGTTGTATTGGAAATTGAACTCTTGTGCATGCTAGGCAAATACTCTACTACTGAGCTAACATGCCTACTCCCTTGGAATTTATTTTTTAAAGTTTCTCTGGTGATTCTGAGTCACGATTCAAGTATCATTGGTCCCATGCAAGTCTCCATTTGTTACAATTCATCAGACCCAAGAGATGTAGTGAATTTACCAAGATATTAGAGTATTCATTAGATGTATATAGAACTCTCATCCATTGGTCTTTATCATTACACTTGAACATGATATAATTTAGGTCACTTTTCATATGATTTTCGTAGCACTTTTAAGACAATTTTAAGATTCAGTTATAGGTAATTAGGTGATCATAATACATAATACATATTAAACCATAAGCATCTGAACATTGTGTTTAGTATGTTTATTTTCTAAATTTGATTCATAGTTAGGTTTTTAAGACACTTAATATTTGAAATAAAATGATTTTGTACATTTCACTGAATAATTCTACATATTTAGGAAGATGAACCACAAGAAGATGCTAAAGAATTACAGCAAGGTAAACCATATCATTGGAGAGACTGGTCAATCATCAGGGGAAGGGACTGCTTATATATTTGGAGTGATGCAGCAGCCTTGGAATTGTCTAATGGCAGTAATGGATGGTTCAGATTTATCTTGGATGGAAAACTTGCCACCATGTATTCAAGTGGTAGTCCTGAAGGTGGATCGGATAGTTCAGGTAATATTTTGTTTCGGTTAAAACACTTTTTTAGCTTCTCCAATTTGTTTTTCTGTTCATATTTTTGCTACCATTATCACAAAAGTAAGCACATTCTTGATGATTATGTGGTCAATTTCTTTAATAATAGGAGAAAAATTATACAAGAAAGCATTTCATAAATACCTTTTTGTTTTGTTTTGTTTTGCTTTTGCAGTATTGGGAATTGAACCCAGGGCCTTGCACATGCTGGGCAAGAGCTCTACCACTGAGCTTTATCCCCAGCCCTCATAATATCTTTTGATTGTATGAGACATGAATAGCACTATAGCCATTTGTAATCTTTCAATCTTTAGATAAACCTGTCTTTTGTCATGTAGTGGTAAATGGCATGGATTTATTGCTTTTTCAATTTATAGCTTTTCTCAGAAGTTTCACTTTTTAAAAAAATTATGCCTGTAGGATTGTTTTTATGCCTATCCTAAGTAGATCAAAACAGTGAGAGGATGCCAGAGAACAAAACTCTGTACTAATCTTTATGTTATAAAATTGACAATCCAATAGGTAGTTTCTGTTTATTTTTAAACATGGAATATTTGAAAGGAATGAGGTTTTAAAACACAAGTATTTTGTCTTCATAGAAAGCAGAAGTGAATTCTTAGAGAAGTTACAAAGAGCTCGAGGCCAAGTAAAGCCATCTACTTCAAGTCAACCTATACTGTCAGCACCAGGACCCACTAAACTTACTGTAGGGAATTGGTCTTTAACATGCTTGAAAGAAGGAGAAATTGCTATTCATAACTCAGATGGTCAGCAAGCTACAATATTGAAAGAAGATTTACCTGGTTTTGTATTTGAATCTAACAGGGGAACCAAGCATTCATTTACTGCAGAAACTTCTCTGGGTAAGTATGTAGCTAAGTTTAGCAGGTAAGAATAAATGAACATGTAACGTTGCAATAAAGTATGTTCTGTGAATTGTTCTTTTGTTGTCCCACTCCTAAGGTTCAGAATTTGTGACTGGCTGGACTGGCAAAAGAGGCAGAAAACTGAAATCCAAGTTAGAAAAAACAAAGCAAAAGGTATACTTGTGAAATGTGCTTCTTTTCTATGTTTGATATTGAGTTGAAAAATTTTTAGTCATAGCTTATAAGCATTGAAAAACTTGAGGCAGCTGGGCGTGGTGCCACAGGTTGAGGCAGGAGAATTGTGAGTTCAGAGTCAGCCTCAGCAATTTATCGAGGCCTTAAGTGACTCAGTGAGACCTGTCTCTAATAAAATATAAAAAAGGACTGGGGATTTGACTCAGTGATTTTAAGTGCCCCTGGGTTCAATCCCTGGTACCAAAAAACGAAAACAAAACTTAAGCCAAGTAACATAATCTTTCCAAATATAACATTTTTAGTTTCTATTTTTCTTTGTTCATTATTTTTATAATGTACTTTTTATACCTAAACACCAACATGAAACTGAATCAAAGCCAGGAATTAATGAGAAAAGAATTAAGTTTAAATTGTTTACTATTTCTGACTTAATATCACAACTTCTTTTTTTGATAGTACAGAGGATCAACACAAGGCTTTTTTTTTAAATTACATCCATTTTAATGACATTATGACAAAATGTTCTTACTACCCCAAAGTGATTTGTAGATTATAGGCAAAAATAGAGAAAAAAAAATAAAGAAAAAGAAACAGATAAGGAATCTTAAAAGACCTCAAATGGCCAACTGAATGTTTTTTATTTTTATTTAAATTTTTTTAAAAATTTGTTCATTTTAGTTCTACGTGACAGTAGAATGTATTTTGATATATCATACATACCTGGAGTATAACTTCCATTTTTGTGGTTGTATGTGATGTGGAGATACGCTGGTCATGTATTCATTTATGAACATAGGAGTGTTATGTCTGGTTCATTCTGTCTTTCCCATTCCCGTACCCATTCCCTTCCCCCAATCCAATCCTGTGAACCTCTACTCTTCCCCACCACCTCACCTGTTGTCAATCAGCATCCACCGCGTATCAGAGAGAACATTTAGCCTTTGGTTTCTTTGGGATTGGCTTATTTCACTTAGCATGATAGTCTCCAGTTCCATCCATTTACTAGCAAAAGCCATAATTTCATTTTTCTTTATTGCATTGAAACATAAGGTTTTTTGTATGCTAGGCAAGTGCTCTACCACTAAACTACATACCCAACCCAGCTTTGTCACAAACCTTTAAACTCATATTATTAATGATGATAATATTTTCAGTGACACAGTAGGATTCAAAATGATCATTATAGTTTATAATCCAGATTTTGTACTTCTTGATAATGCAACTTAACTGCTTGACTCCAGATTCAGATCATTTTGGTGCTCAGTTTAATGGCTATCTTAGATGAAATCACAATATCAAAAAGATATAGGGTTGAGGGTGTAAGTTCAGTAGAGTGCTTGCCTTGCCATGTGCAAGGCCCTCATCCTAATACTAGGAGGGAAGCAAGATATAGGGAATACTCTCCATGTGCATTATTGAGTTCAAAATCAATATTTTTCAATTCTATTCAGCAGGTATGCATTGTTCTTTTAAAATGTGGCCAGTATAGTTCCATCTTTATTATTTCAATTGCTCTTGCATTTTTTATTTTTTAAAAATAATTATAATTGGGGCTGGGGATATAGCTCAGTTTGTAGAGTGCTTGCTTTGCGAGCACAAGGCCCTGGGTTCAAATCCTCAGCACCACCAAAAAAAATAAAAATAAAAATAATAATTATAATTAAGGGCTGGGGTTGTGACTCAGTGGTAGAGTGCTTGCCTAGCACATGTGATGCACTGGGTTTGATCCTCAGCACCACATAAAAATAAATCAATAAAAAGTATTATGTCCAAATACAACTGAAAATGTATTTTAAAAATATATATGTGATTAAAATAATCCATAGGTTCAACATTTTCTAGTTAAAAATGTTTATTTTACCTTTTAATGGTAATATAAAATAGTTTTTAGAAATATATATGCAAAGAATGCTTATAAGTGGTCTCATTAGAGAGTACTTGTTCTTAATGCATGATTTGGAGCAGTTTTATGTAGAGAGCCAGGGAAGGTGCTCAAACCTTCAGTTCCTTTTGTGAATGTATTGGGTCATCCTGAAGCTATTTCCTGATGCTAGACTGTAAAGAACAGCTTCAGTTTTGTTTTTTTCTTTATATGTTGCCCCTTGTAGTTATGTAATTGTTGGATTGCTCCTGTGATTTTTTTTTTTTTTTAACTTAAGGCCAGAGATTATTTATAATTTAGAATATGTTGAAGACACTTGAGAAAGAAATTTAATACTATTTAAGATAGTATTAGATGCTAAAAGGAATTTGAGCTAAATACAGTTTTTATTATTCACAGCAACTTTATCAAGTGGTGCATACATAACCTTGTTTTACATTTGTGTATGTTTACAGACACCTTATTTAATGTGTGTGGTTGATTTGTTAACAAATGGAATTGGCCAACAGCATCGTCATAGCAGAATGATTTTTTTTGGCAGCACAGTTTTTATTCTGTAAGATTTATCATAGTTTGTTTAGCACCTAGGTAGTACTCCTGCACTATGTTTTTTCTGGGGGGTTGGGGAGTACTGGGGATTGACCTCAGGGGCACTCAGCCACATCCCCAGTCCTATTTTGTATTTTATTTAGAGACAGGGTCTCACTGAGTTGCTTAGGGTCTCACTAAGTTGCTGAGGCTGGCTTTGAACTCATGATCCTCCTTTCTTAGCCTCCTGGGCCTCTAGGATTACAGGTGTATGCCACTGTGCCTGGCTCTGCACTGTTTGGAGGGGGCATATAAAACAGTGAAATTACAAAGAAAAACCATAAAACCAAAAACACAAAAATTTGAAAAAGATGACACTGGATAGACTGAAAAGGATATTTGTAGTATAAGAGCTGAAATAAGTATGTCACCTTGTTTGAACTGCAGGGAGCATGCATATTGGGCAGCTCAGATTTTTTTGCTGAATAGTGCATGTCTACAAATGACCATGAAAGATTAAAAATTTTGATTTTGAGACTATACATTTATTGAATAGTCAAATTTGTAAATATGAATCCTTGAACAGTGATAAAGCTATAAAACTGACAACCACTCACTTATGTCAGGAGTTTCTGGGAATACCTAGTATAGATTATCTCTTATTTGAAGTGCTTGAAACCAGAAGTGTTTCAGATTTTGGATTTTTTGGAATTTGGAACGTTTGCATATCCATTAAATATCTTGAGGATGATACACAAAATTTGTACCTCCCCAACACTACCTACAAAACCCCTAAAATCCAGTTTATTTCATATATACCTTATTTCATATATACGTATAGCCTGAAGGTAATTTTTTAATGATATTTTTAAATAATTCTACGTGTGAAATAAAGTTTTATGGTGTGGCATCATATTGGTGCTCAAAATTTCAGGTTTTGAAATTTAGGAATAGTGATGCTTAACCTCTCTGTTGAATTGACAAAATCTAGATTTAACTCGGAACTGAAATTTTGTAATACAAAAGAAAAACAAAAGAGATTATCTGAATCCTGTAATTTTGTTTCCTTAAAAAATATACATACATACACATCTATGTATATGTATAGGATTATTGATTTTTTTGTGTGTGCTAGTGATCAAACCTAGGACCTTTTATGTGCTAGGCAAGCACACTATCACTGAGCCATATCCTCAGCCCTTGCACTTTCTTGACCAGTTGGTTAGCTATTCTTTTGTATATAAAAGCACTAAGTTTCAAAATACATCATTTTAATTGTTAGTTTTAACCTCAGGTTACTTATTAATGCTCTTTTATAAAGGAATAGTTTCTTTGAACTTGTCCACTGACCAGGAGTTGCTGTCTATAAATTATGAAGGACATACAGAATGAAAAGATATTATTATGTACTTTAGAAAGAGGTTTTTTGTTTTTTTTTCTGTTGCATTAGAGGTGTGTTGAGTTCATTTGTGATTAAAATATCACATAAACCATAAGTTTACATTATTTGAGCATATATTTGTAAATAGTGTCATTTATTAAGTTTTGTCAGATTTAATTCTATGACATAAATGGATTGTTCTCTCAAATAACTTAATTTTGACTCAAATGACAGATGATTAGTGCCAAAATTGACAGTAACATCATTCTTTCTCATGATGAAATATATGAATTTATGAGTGTAAGTATATATCATGTGTGAATTATTTTTAAAAACTAAGGTATGTACCATAATATTGAAAGGGTCAATTTTGGTTGATGGAACTTAATTTTCCTTTTTTAGGGCTTATTTGTGCTTTTCTTAAGTTACTGGGGTTTGAACCCAGGGATGCTTAACCACTGAGCCACATTCCCAGTCCCTTTTTTTTTTTTTTTTTTTTTGAGACAAGATCTTGTTAAGTTGCTTAGGGCCTCGCTATGTTACTGAGGCTGGCTTTGAACTTGTGATCCTCTTGTCTCAGCCTCCTGAGTTTTTGGAATTACAGGTGTGTGCCACCATGCCTGGCCTTACTTGTATTTTCTAATTGGTTCACCATAAACAAGTTACTTTTATTTAAATAAAAGAGCAAAGTTAATTTTTTTTACAAATTATGTAAATTTATTTTCATAAGTACTCATTTGGCTTGTAATAGAAAGTTTAAATAACTGAAATGTAAAAATATGCATTATTTTAGTTAACATTTAAAATCTACCACTGAAGTTTCTTTTTAACCCTTGGAACCTTTGACATATATGAATGGAAGTCAGTTTGGCACAAAAACCTTATTTCTAGCTAGGCATATTAGTGCATGCCTGTAATCCTAGTGGTTTGGGAGGCCAAGACTGAAGAATCACAAGTTTGAGTTCAGCTTCAGCAATTTAGTGAGTTCAGCAATTTAGTGAGGCCATTAAACAGCTTAGTGAGACTCCGTCTCAAAATGAGAAGGGCTGGGGATGTAGCTCAGTGGTAAAGTGTCCCTGGGTTCAAACCCAATTTACCACCACCACCCCCACCACCCAGAAAAAAAAAAAAAGGAAAGAAAGGAAGGAAACCTTTCTTTTCTTTCTTTTTTTTTTTTTCTTTTAATTGTTTTGTGTTTTGTTGTGCTGTTGATCAAACCTAGGGCCTTGCTAATGTTAGGGAAGCACTCTAACTCTTTAGTACACCCCAGCTTCCAAATTTTCTCTCTCAAAGTTTTATACATACATGTAAAAAGAAAGAGTTGCAAAATTGATAACTGCAGTAAAAATTTACATTTGCTTTATTTTGGTAGGTACGAACTATGGCCCGAGATTTATATGATGACCACTTTAAAGCTGTTGAAAGCATGCCTCGTGGAGTAGTGGTAACACTCAGAAACATAGCAACTCAGTTAGAATCATCTTGGGAGCTTCATACAAACAGACAAGTATGTCATCATCTTGATTTTGTGATACACAGTGAATTTCTTCTTGCTGATATCCTTCATGTTGGGTGTTGAGCAAGGGTCAGTAAATTATGATCCTGTAGGTAAACTTGGCCTGCCACCTGATTTTTTTCGTGTTTGTGAATTAAGGATGATTTTATTAAATTATTGAAGAATCAAAAGAAGAAAAATATTTCATGACTTGTGGAAATCAATCATTGTCCACAAAGTTTATTGCACATAGCAATGTCTGTGACTGCTTTGGTGTTACAACATCATGTTGAATAGTTTGTTTACAGTGTGCCCTTTACAAAAAAGTTTGCTGATCTGTGATAGCAATAATTTGTTTTAATAATTGAACTTTTAATCTTGTTTAATATCTAATTTATTTTCATGATAATTGGTGTTCTTGTAAATTCTTGTTATTGTTATTAGTTTTTATATGTAGGGTGGGTCGTGTTGGGGATGAACCCAGGGCCTTAAACATGCTAGGCAAGGGCTCTGGCACGACCTGTATAATACCCCAACCCTGTTAAGTTATTTTTCAATTTTTTATTTTTAGGGGGGGTTCTTCACTAAATTTTGTTTTTCTTTTAGTGTATCGAAGGTGAGAACACTTGGCGAGATTTAATGAAGACAGCTTTAGAAAACCTAATTGTACTGTTGAAGGATGAAAACACAATTTCACCATATGAAATGTGCAGTAGTGGTTTAGTACAAGCACTTCTTACTGTTTTAAACATGTAAGTTATTTAGTGAACCAGAGTATATAGTATAGTTTTTATAGTCTTAAAATTTTTTTGTAGCTATACTTCTGATAGTGTTTTTTCAATTCGTATTTAAAAACTGAGTTTTAAATTTCTGATTTCTTTGATCTTTTGTGTCATTACTTTAAGCCAATTGAATCAGATAATTGAGTCAATTTTGATTTCTAAGTTCTCCAGTTAGTTTGTTCAGAATTTGTTGAAATAACCATTTGAGTCTAAGATATAACATTAATTGCTGCTCTGATTTCCTCACAGATTATGTAAAATAAAATAAGGCTTAGGTACCTAAATTATGTGCATGAAGTTAATTTATGAACAATAAAAGTTTAGAAAGTTATGTGAATATTTGACAAGTATTTGGTAATAACCTTATATAACTACTTAGTTTTCCTTAAACATTTCTTTATTGTGGTAATTTTTCTTCTTTATTTTAATGAAAGAAAAGAATGAAACTTCCTATTTCAGTTCTACTGGTCATTTTAATTTCTTGGCTTATTTGTATGTGATGATACACTTTAAACAGTTTCATTGTTACTTCAGTGAGTCTCACAGTCCCTTCATAAACTTTTCCATTTGCTCTTTGTTCCTATTTATTAAACTTACAGTGATATACAATATTATATAATTTAGTAATATCTATGAAATGGTGCTGATATGTTTTCTTCTAATACTCATTAAATACTACTGTAAAAATGGAAAATGTTGATTCATGTGAACTTTGATAATACTTTGCATACCTTGGGGAACATTGATTTAGCAGTGAAATTGATGACTACCTTATAACATTGAAAAAAATCTCTTATCCATGGCTATTAACTGCAGTGGAAAGAATTTTTATTGAAAGATTAAATGATTGATTTCACTCATTGTATTGATGATTTTTAGCGGAGTAATTCTTGAGTTTTTTGATAAATATTAGTAAGATTTTTAAAAATTTTTTTGTTTTTTCTCCTTTGCTTTTCTTAGAGCATGGATTTGGATATGAAACAGATTGTAGTCAACTGGTAGAAAGAATAAATGTTTTCAAAACAGCCTTTAGTGAAAATGAAGATGACGAAAGGTAAAAACCTATGAGCTGGGGGGTTAAATCTTGATCTAGATAATGTGCTTAGCACGAGGAGGTCCTGGGTTTGATCCCTGGCATTGAAAACAAATTAAACCCAGATTTCTTTTTGCTGTTTATAATATTTGCACAATTGGTGTATTTCATTAAAATTAGTCTGATACAGTGTTTATGTACACAAAAGCAACTCTTACTCAATAAAAACATAGCTTATATATGTATAAGATAAACTCTTAAAATATTTTTTTAATCTAATAGAATAAAAGAAAGCTTATTTAGGGGCTGTAAGTGTAACTCAGTAGTAGGGAACTTTGCCTAACATGTACTAGGCCCTGGGTTTAAGTTCCAGTTAAATCCTGCTTGCCTCCCCAAAAGGAAATTTATTTAAATTACATATCTGTTATGAATACAAATGATTACTTAGTTTGAAGTACATGCCTGTTTAAGATAGAGTTGAAATTTGAACTCTGGCTAAATATTTGATGATACTAAGAATTTTTTTTTTAGGTATTTCTGGATGAAATGATGTGATCTCCGTCATTTCTTCAAAATATTTGGGAAGGAGAGAACTGGTTGGGGGTGTAGATATAAAAAGTTTGGCAGCGGTTAGGTATTTAGTTTAGTGGGTTGCTTCACACAGGCCAGGTGATGGGTTTGGTCCTCAGACCTGGTGGGGAAAAAATAGATTTGCTGTTAGTAGCAAATGACTGAAACTGGATCATGGGTTCATGAGGGTACATTATACTATTTTGCCTACTTTTGAATGTGATTGAATTTATTTTTAATAGCACTTAGAGTTCAACTAGTTTAACTTGACTTCGAAAATGTTTTAATGAGTACATATTTTAAACTTCATGAATGATTTGTTGAAATACTAATGTTAAATCTTTTAGCTCTGTGTAACTTTCTTTTAAAACTTTATTATTTATTTGTTGTGATGGACCTTTATTTTATTATTTATATGTGGTGCTGAAAATTGAACCCAGTGCCTCACACATGCTTAGGCAAGCGCTCTGCCACTGTGCTAAACCCCAGCCCAGATACTGTAGTTTCTGCATGAACATTTTCATGTCTTGCACCAAGCTCTTAACAATTATTTTTCTCTTCATAGTCGACCAGCAGTTGCATTAATTCGAAAGTTAATAAGCTGTATTAGAATCAATTGAACGTTCTACCTCTCCATTTGTACGATACACAGGATCCACATATAACCTCCAGGTAAACATGAAATGTAGTTGCTAGTAGTGCTAATATAGCTGAATGTATTTGGGAACAGCACCATGCTTTCTTTTTTTTTTAAATTCTTTTTATATTGGTTAAAATAAGAGCAATTCTGCTTTCATCTTTAAGATTTTAGTTTAAATGGCATTTGATTAATCTTTTAATGACTCAATATATTGGCACTTCAAATTCGATTGAATTACTTTGGAATTTAATATTATAAGTAATAAATTTGACCAATTATAAATAGAGATAGGTAGTTTATCAGTGGAAAAAGCAGATTTTAAAAGTTCTTATTGGGCTGGGGAGATAGCTCAGTTGGTAAAGTGCTCGCCTCGCAAGCACTAAGGCTCTGAGTTCAATTCCTAGCACCGCAAAAAAAAAAAAAAAAAAAAAGTTCTTATCATTCTAGAATTATGTGTTGCATCCTATCTTATTCCATTTGAGCTGTATAACAGAAATACCTTAGAGTGGGTAATTTACAAACAACAGAAATTTAGAAAAAAAAAAAAAAAGAAAAATTTAGTGCTCACAGTTCTGGATGCTGGAAAGTCGAAGGTTAAGGCGCTATAGTATTTAGTGTCTGGTGAAGGCCTATTCCTAGGTAAGTCTTCATGTGCAAGAAGGGACGAACAAGTTCCCATGGCCTTCTTTTATATTTTATTTTATTCACATCCATCCATTCATTTATTTATTAGGGTATCGGGGATTGAACTCAGGGGCACTTGAACACTGAGCCACATCCCCAGCCCTTTTTTGTATTTATTTAGAGACAGGGTCTCACTGAGTTGCTTAGTGCCTTGCTTTTGCTGATGCTGGCATTTAACTCACACTCCTCCTGCCTGAGCTTCCCACATTGCTGGGATTACAGGTGTGCACCACTGGGCCCAGCTGTTCATTTGTGGTAATGGGAATTGAGTCCAGGGGTGCTCCACTGTTAACTTGTAACTCAGTTCTTTTTATTTATAAGACATGTCTCACTAAATTGCCCAGGTTGGCCATGTGTTTTGTTTTGTTTTGTTTTTAAGTTGTAGATGGACACAGAGTCTTTATTTTATTTATTTATGTGGTGCTGAGGATTGAACCCAGTGCCCCACGCATGTGAGGCAAGTGTTCTACCACTGAGCCACAACCCAGCCCCAGGGCCATGAACTTTTGATAATCCTGCCTCAGCCTCCCCAATTGCTGGGAGTACAGGTGTATGCCAGCACATCTAGCTGGGGGTCCATTTTATTAAGACTACTAATTAATTTCTTAGGGCTCCACCCTCATGACTTAATCACCTTCCATAGGACCTACCTCCTAATACCACTGTGCTGGGTATTAAATATAGCTATTAATAAGTGACTAAGGATTTATATATGCCAAAGCAGTGTCTACCCAAAGCAACAGAACTTGCCTATACTAAAGCCAGTGAACTGCCAACACTAAAAAACTTATCCTGCAAATTACAGTGCATTTGTTGTACCTGACTGTAGTATTTAAAAAGACATAGAGGGCTACTTTGTGTTTTGTTTAGACAGAGTAATAGGAACAAGAAGACTGTTTGATCCATCCTTCTTAGGTTTTATCTTTGGTAAATGAATGAATTGATGAATAGTTTCAAAGACTGGAAATTTACCCACTATTATAGTCATAAAAACATGAACATCTTGTATTATGTACTTTTCATTTCAGGATATTATGCATGGTCCAAAGGCAGGAAGGCCAGGAATGTGCCCTCTGGTAATTTTGCAGTCTAAAATACTACCAGAATGCACATGTAAATATTTAATAATGTTTATAGGAATTAATTAAGATTGTACAGAAACACGAGTACCTAATATTGCTAGTTATATTCTGTGTATTGGATTAAAATCTGTCTTGCAGCTTAAAAAGTTTATTAGCCTTAGATAATATAGTATATTCTGTCTTTAAAGGAATAAGCTAATGAGCTAATTTTCAGAAACTTCTCTGGAAAATTATGTTAGAAATTTAATACTTCTATTAAAGTGTTTTCTTTCTTTCTTTCTTTCTTTTTTTTTTTTTTTTTTGATACTGGGGATTGAACTCAGGCACTCAACCACTGAGCTATATCCCCAGCCCTATTTTGTATTTTATTTAGAGACAGGGTCTCACTGAGTTACTTAGGGCCTCACTGTTGCTGAGGCTGGCTTTGAAATTGCAGTCCTCTTGCCTCAGCCTCCTGAGCCACTGGATCACAGGCGAGCCACTAGGATCACAGGCGTGCACCACCATCCCTGGCTTATTAAAGTGTTTTATAATTTTGTTTGAGCTATGTATATTTGAAGTTATTTAGGAATTCTCACAAGTTTACTTTGTATTTTTCTCAATAGCAGTATCATTATTCAGTGATCTTTATTTATCAGTCTTTTTATTATGTTTAGACTTTATAAATCTCAGTTGCTGTGATCATGTAGCTTGGGTTACTTTTGCATTCCTAATGAAAAAAGGTATTTTCTGAAGAATTTTGATCATTTATTTCTGTGTAGATACTTACAAGAAGATTACGATTTCGGTTGGAACGTGCACCTGGTGAAACTTCATTGATAGATCGAACTGGCAGAATGTTGAAGATGGAACCTTTGGCTACAGTTGAATCTCTAGAACAGTATCTCCTGAAAATGGTGAGCTTTTGTTCTTCAAGGACATGGAAAAATAAGCATTCTCTGCTTTGGTTTAGCTTTTCAGAACAGTAGTTAGGGATGTGTGTATTAAATTACATAATATTATAGTTTGACCCCAAAATTTCATCTTTTAGAAATCAGTTTTAAGAAAATAATCTTTTGAGCTGGTCATAATGTGACATGCTTGTAATCACACTAAGCCTGGGCAACTTCATGAGATACTGTCTCAAAAAGTAAAGAGGGCTGTGGATGTGACTCAGTGGTAGAGTACTTGCCGAGCACGCTCAAGGCCCTGAGGTCAATCCCCAGTATGACAAAAAATAAAAAATTATCTTATGTATACTATAAATGCTTTCTATATAAAGATGTGTGTTATATTTGTTTATAATATGGAAATATTGAATACAGCCTTAATGCCAATCAATAAAAGAATTGATTATGTAATTATTTATTTAAAAATTTAAAAAATATTTTGACACAATTGATAATCATTTTTAACAATTTGAATATAATGGTTGTTAAAATTTATGAAGACTAATAATAGAAAAATGCATTTATACACTATCATCAAGTCTTATTCATTGAAATAATAGATGAAAGAAATACTGTGATATTAAATAGTGGAGTGCTTTGGTTGTGGTACCTCTTTTTTTTACATAGTCTTCAATATTTATGTACGTATGTTTGCATGTGTGTAGTGTTGCTGGGAATTATTTTTCCCATCATGTTAAAGTGACCAATTTTTTTATTTTAAATTAATTTATCTTTTGGTGCCTGAGTTTGTGGCTCAGTGGTAGAGCGCTAACCTAGCACTCGTGAGGCCCTGGGTTTGAGGCACCACATAAAAATAAAAAATAAAGGTCTTGTGTCCACATACAACTAAAAAATATATATTAAAAAATTAACATATTTTTCTATATTTTTATCAGTACATATAATTATACATAGTGGTGGTATTTGTTACATATTCATACATGTACACTATATAAAATAAGCATTTGTTAAAAAATTGACTTTAAAGTGGGGGGGGAAGTGGCTAATATGTTTGAAAATTTAATTATTAAGGTGAATGTCTTCTCTATTTTGCTTGGTTTAGGTAGCAAAGCAGTGGTATGATTTTGACCGATCTTCATTTGTTTTTGTTCGAAAATTAAGAGAAGGGCAAAATTTTATATTTCGGCATCAGCATGATTTTGATGAGAATGGAATCATTTACTGGATTGGGACAAATGCAAAGTAAGTCATTCTTTTTAAACTGGAGTGGCAGAATTTACCTGAATAGAAGTCTGGGTAGTCAGTAAAATTTGAGTATTCGGCAGTTTAAGGAATTTTTTTTCGTGCCGATTAAATTTAAGATTATCCAAATTACTTCTCATGAAGAAAAAAAAACTCTTAAGTTGCTAATTGTAGAGCTTGATTAGTTCAATTTTATTTTATATTTAAAAACCAATGAACAAATTCAGAAATGTTAATTTCTAATTTTTCTTTATTTTGTGTAGAACTGCATATGAATGGGTAAATCCTGCTGCTTATGGACTTGTAGTAGTAACATCCTCAGAAGGAAGAAATCTACCTTATGGTCGCTTGGAAGACATATTAAGTCGTGATAATTCAGCTTTAAATTGTCATAGTAATGACGATAAGAATGCCTGGTTTGCCATAGATCTGGGTCTCTGGGTAATACCATCAGCATACACTCTTCGTCATGCTCGTGGTTATGGAAGATCTGCACTGAGAAATTGGGTTTTCCAGGTATCCAAAGATGGACAGAACTGGACTTCTTTATATACCCATGTTGATGACTGCAGTCTCAATGAACCAGGGTTAGTTGAGGAGTCTTTGCAAATTGGAAAACTCAGTAAAGAGCTTTGTTTATTTTTATAATAGTATACTCTAGAGCTCTCTTTGTGAAATAATGAATCAAGATTTTCTTTCTGTAAACAAAATCACTTGATCTATGGTTTAGGGATTAAAGTTTTGAAGTACTGGGTTTACTGAAACTTTGTCAAAAAGTTTAGGTTAAATATTAGTAAAAAGCTGAGTGTATTTAAAAATTTTATATGTATGTATGTATGTGTGTAACACATGAGTGGAAACAAAAAGAAGTGCCATTAGTTTTCTATAAACTCTCCATATAATCACGTTATACATATGAATATTCAACAAATTTACAATGGCTTTTATTTCAAAGAAATTTGTTAAGTTTTGTTTATTTATTTGTGATACTGGGAATTAAACCAAGGGCTTTTGCATATGCTAAGCAGGTGCTCTGCCATTGAGATACATACCCAGTCCTATTAAGTTTTACTTGTACATTATGTCACATGTCAAGATCATTTCTAGAGTATGGAGTTAAAATGCTTGCTGTGTTTGACAGATTATGAAAGGAGCTTCTCATCATTAGGGTTAGTAGGTAACATTTCCTATCTTTTTTAAGCTTTAAAGTTAAAATTTTAAATATATTATTCAAAAGTTAGCAAGAATTAAAAAACCTTTTCATCATAAAAGCATATTTCTTTTCCTTATAAGCTTTGTTTTATACTTAGATATTAATGAAATCTTTTAGAGTTATGAGTCAAATTAATAATATATATTTTTTTGGTTTTCGGGTACTGGGGCTTGAACCCAGGGGCACTTAACCACTGAACCACATCCTAGCCCTTTTTATTTTTTATTTTGAGACAGGGTCTTGCTGAGTTGTTTAGAGCCTTGTAAAAATTTCTGAGGCTGACCTTGAACCTGCAGTTCTTCTATCAGCCTCCAGAGTCACTGGGATTATAGGCACATGCCTTCGCTTCCACCTAATGATGTCTTGACTTTTTTCCCCCATTGATTTCTTGATTCTTGTAATGAATTGTTTAATAAAGATGAAAGCTTATTTTTCCTAAAGCTATTATGGGAAGAAATCTTCCCAACTTTTTTTTTTTTTTAAATCTGTTTAAAACACCTTTAAACAATCATAATCTATTTAAAAACACTTTTCTTTAACACATTTATAGATCAACTGCAACTTGGCCTCTTGATCCACCAAAGGATGAAAAGCAAGGGTGGAGACACGTGAGAATTAAACAGATGGGGAAGAATGCTAGTGGACAAACACACTACCTCTCACTATCGGGATTTGAAGTTTATGGCACTGTAAATGGAGTTTGTGAAGATCAGCTAGGTAAAGAGAGGATATGAGATTTTTTCTAACAATACAATTATAAAAAGTGATTTGGAATATATTTCTGAAATTTACTGCATTACAGGGAAAGCAGCTAAGGAAGCAGAAGCTAATCTTAGAAGACAGAGACGTCTAGTACGCTCCCAAGTTCTGAAATACATGGTTCCAGGAGCTCGTGTTATCAGAGGCCTTGATTGGAAATGGCGTGATCAGGATGGCAGTCCACAGGGAGAAGGCACTGTCACAGGAGAACTACATAATGGTGAGTAGGTCTAGCTTAGCACCTGTAATATAGAAACCAAGTACTTAAATGAGAATAAATGTTCTGTATAAATGTATCAGGACTACATAGAAAAACTGATAATGATTTCACATTAAAACTGGAAAATTTTTAAATTCTTGGGTTTTGACTAGAAAGTTAACTGTTGTCATTTTAAAATGATTATCAACCTTGAGTATCTTTAAGACTCATTTTTGCCCTTTTTTTAAAAAGTTTTTTTTTGTTTTTTGATTTTTGTTTTTCTTTAGGCTCAGCTCTAATTTCTTATGCTTAAAGGATTAATGCTTTTACTTATTTATCAATAAAGCATGGAACAGAAACAGCTTCTGTTTTTTAAGTAGATTGCAGTTATTTCACAGAGCTGCTTGGTCTACCAGCTTTGGGGAGAATTTAAACTTTCATGTTAAGTAGGGCTAATTGTATAAATCCATTTCATTTTTAACCTTTGCTACTATAGGTTTTAGTGAAGTCCTTACCCACTTAATAAATTGCTCTTGACTCAAAGCAACTATTGAGGCTTTTTTTTTAATAATTCTGAGACTGATTTATTAATTTGCCAAAACAATAGTAGGTTCATTCCTGGCAGTTTTGCCTAATAATAAAATACGTATGGGCTGGGGCTGTAACTCAGTGGTAGAGCATTTGCCTATCATGTGTGAGGCACTGGGTTGGATTCTCAGCACCACATGAAATAAATAAAATAAAGGTTATTGTATCTATCCACAACTAAAAATATTTTTTTAAAAAAGTAAAATGTTCATATTTTCAACTTTTACCAAGTATTTAAAGAGCTATAATAAAAGTGAGTGCTTAGGAGAACAAACTAACTTCTAATTTCATAATGTATTCATGATTTATGTAACAAAGTCATTTATGTATTTTAATAAATCCTTTGTGAGTTTATTGCTTTTATGATTCTGTATCTTGAATCTATCAAATGAATTTGTATACCATCAAAACCCTAATTGTAAATCATTATAATCAAAGGTTTACAGTGAGGCAAAATTTATAGATACCAGTAATAGTTGAGAAGACAATAGTATGGTTTAATTCAGAAATTTAAAACGTTATCACTTTTAGGCATCTTGATACTTTTAGTAAGGTTATATTGTCTCCCCGAAATTGTTTTGGCCTCAAAGGGTACAATTTATTAACAGGAGGCTAGTTAGGGACATGTGAATGCAGTTCATTTTTCTCTGGTTGCAGTCAGCTGAAGTGACTGTGTAAGAAAGTTAGAATCTTAATTTGAGAATTCATTATTTAAGAAGGGCCTATTTTTTGCTGATCTTACAAATGTAGAGATTCAGTTTTGGCTTAAAACCTTTATGTCAAAAAAGTTCTGAACTTTCAAATACTTGAGCCAGCCATTTCTAATAATGGCTAGTCTACTAATTTTGGGCGTAAGAAGAGTTGAGACTTTCATACCTCTCCATTTAGGTGTAGTATGTAATTATCTTTATAGTTCTACTAGAAGGTTTTAGATCCCAGTTTAAACATAATCTCAAGCCTAATAAATGGTTAACATTTTTTAGTATTTTTCCATGACATACATCAATTATATCCATTTCCCGTCTGAAGAATCTCGTGTTGATAGGTGTATTTATTTCACAGATTTTGACTACTTACTATGTAAGTTGCTTTCTTGAAATTCAGATATTCAGTGATCAAGAAAAATTATGATTTTCTGCCTTCTAGACAAAGCAAACATGATTACGTACTTGATTTGACCTGTGAAGTAAATTATCAGTGTATTTTTTGACCAATTAATACAATACAAAACTCATTTTTATTTTGGATTGGAATGTTGTTGAACCTTTCCTTTTCTCACACTTTTCTGTATAGCAGAAGAGATAGTTAAATGTTGATTCTTCAAAGGTTGTTTCAATATACAGAATACATCGAAGCAATTGAAATCTCATCTAAGCTACTTTTATAGATTTGGGGCAGTCAGTTTTCCTTTCAAAGAACTCATATACAGATAAACCCCAAAGGTAATGCAATATACTTAAAATCTTCTGAGCTTTATCATAAACATAAATGAACCTGGTGTATGGGTGGTTGGGCAGCTGGGTATGTCAGTGGATGTGTATACTGGAATCTGTACTCTGTGTGTGGGGGTAAAGTACTTTTAAATTTTATGAAAGACAGTTATACTTAAAAAGAGTAAATTTTTTTATATGTTGTTTTTTTTAAAACTAGAATAAAATGGTAAAATTGTTAATTTCCTTTCTAATGGACAATTTTCCCCCCCCCCCCCTTTTGGTTCCCTTTGGGCTTTTTTAACCTTTTTTTTTTTTTTTTTTAAGAGTATTTTCCAAATACGAGTAACTATAAATTGAATATCATGATGCTCATTAGTTCTTTATATATTATTAGCTTTAGAGCTAAGCATGCTTTTTAAGTTTCTTTTTAAAAAATTTCTGTGTTTATTCAAATTTATTAAACTTAATCATAAGAGAATCAAATAACCACTGAACTTTGAGAACACAACCGAAATGCTAATATAGTGTTTAATTTGAGCTAGTAACCTAAAATTTCTGCAAGTGATATATGAATATTTTATCTGTCATTTAGAGGGTTTAGCCCTTTTTTTAGATAGTAGGGCAGCACTTTTTTAAGAAAGAGATTTGACCACATAATCATATTTACCAATTTAAAACTTTATTTGCTGAAGTTGCAGTACTTAACCATCTGCATCAGTCTTTTTAAAATTTTAAAAAATTCTTCCATTTGAAATACGACACAAAAGATGTAAACATTACCCTTAACATTATTTAAAAAAAAATAGTCTTCAACAATTCAGAAATAAAGGAAGTAAAAGGAAGAATTTCAAAAGACTTCTCAGAAATCTTCTGTATAGTACATATTTCTTTTCCTTAATATAATTTTATAATGAGAGTTGAATAATTTAGACCTTCAGATAGCTAGATTAATCATGTATAGTCAAATAATATTTCAGTTGATTCAAGTCCAAAAATTTACATTTTAGTTGGCAAACCTTAAATGACTGTAGAAATTCAGGAAAGTACAGCACTAATCAAAAGCTGATCCCATGTTTTGGAGCTACTATCTGACACGCTCCTATCTGCTTTCTGCTGGGTCTCACAAACTCCTGTCCCTTTCCAGGCTGGATTGATGTCACCTGGGATGCTGGTGGCTCAAACTCTTACCGTATGGGCGCAGAAGGAAAATTTGACCTCAAGCTTGCACCAGGGTACGACCCTGATACAGTGGCATCACCCAAACCTGTTTCATCCACTGTTTCAGGCACAACGCAATCATGGAGCAGCTTGGTGAAAAACAACTGTCCAGACAAGACATCTGCTGCTGCAGGCTCCTCAAGTAGAAAAGGAAGCAGCAGTTCTGTGTGTAGCGTGGCCAGTAGCAGCGACATCAGCTTGGGTTCGACCAAAACGGAACGGAGATCAGAAATTGTAATGGAACACAGTATAGTTTCAGGAGCTGATGTCCATGAACCAATTGTTGTTCTTTCATCTGCTGAAAACGTCCCTCAAACAGAAGTAGGGTCATCTTCCAGTGCAAGCACCAGCACCTTAACAGCGGAAACGGGAAGTGAAAATGCAGAAAGGAAGTTAGGCCCTGATAGTTCTGTTCGTACTGCGGGGGAATCTAGTGCAATATCCATGGGAATTGTTAGTGTTAGCTCTCCTGATGTTAGTTCTGTATCTGAATTAACTAATAAAGAAGCAGCTTCACAACGACCCCTTAGCTCTTCGGCAAGTAACAGACTGTCAGTGAGTTCTTTGTTGGCTGCTGGGGCCCCTATGAGCTCTAGTGCAAGTGTACCTAACCTGTCCTCAAGAGAAACATCTAGCTTGGAGAGTTTTGTAAGGAGAGTGGCAAACATAGCACGGACTAATGCCACGAACAACATGAACCTAAGCCGAAGCAGCAGTGATAACAACACTAATACTTTGGGGAGGAATGTGATGAGCACAGCAAGTAAGTGAGCTTTTCCTTATGGAACCCCATGCTTTTTCCACTGGAGGGATGCAAAGTAGGGTCTCTTGTTCATGTTTTATGGCTGCAAGTCTTTAACAAGATCATTGACCATGTTGGAGATGACATCAGATTTAACACTTCAGGGATATGAGGTTATATTTTATAGAATTAAAGTATTTTAAGAATCGAGGTCAGGTATGATAATCTTTTATTCTAAAAGGATAAAACAACACATTTTTCAACCTTTGTGATAATTGGTTTAGCAAAGTTGCATGAAGAAATAGACAATGATTAAATATTATAGCCCATTGAAACCAAAGCTTTGCCCCAATATAGCTTTCACTTAGCCCCCGAATTAATTTTAGCTTCTTAAAGTTGTTTAATTTAAGATATTAATGGTTCAAACTAATTCCCTTGAAAAATAAATTTGGGAATTATTTTCATTGCTGGCTTCATTTTTTTAAAAAAAGATAGGCTTAATATTTTAAAAATAATAGTACTATAAAAACAAGAATTTTTAGTTGGATTTCAGTTGGGTTCCCAAAGTTGTTGCTTTTCATCCTGTCATTATTAGTGTGTTTCATGAACTCTAAAAAATGTAAGTCTTGTTTTTTTTTTTCCTAAGGTTCCTACATTCCTACCTATTTATACTGATTTGTTTCATTTTTATCTTTAGCTTCTCCTCTTATGGGTGCTCAGAGTTTCCCCAATTTGACTACACCTGGTACTACATCAACAGTGACTATGTCAACATCCAGTGTTACTAGCAGCAGCAATGTAGCTACAGCAACAACAGTTTTATCAGTTGGTCAGTCGTTAAGTAATACTTTAACCACCAGCCTCACATCAACTTCCAGTGAAAGTGACACAGGTCAGGAAGCAGAATATTCCTTATATGGTAAGTTACAGTTTAAAGTAAAACTATTGGGCTGAAGTTGTGACTCAGTGGTAGAGCGCTCTGCTAGCATACATGAGGCCCTGGGTTCCATCCTCACCACCACATAAAAATAAAATAAATATATTGTGTCCACCTACAACTAAAACAAAATATTTAAAAAAAATAAATTTATTTATAAATTTATGTAATGATGCTTTTATTAATTTATCTCCTGGAATATTTTTAACTTTTAAAAGGAATTATTCCTTCTTACAAATGTGATGTCTCATATAAGATAGAGAGATTATTAAAAATTCATGATTATAAAGAAAATAAACTCTAGGAACTTAAATGTATTATTTTGTCTTTAATAAAGAACTGTAGTGACAAAGGTATCTGACACCTTTATCAATAAAAGAAATGGTGTAGGGCTGGGGAGATAGCTCAGTTGGTAGAGTGCTTGCCTTGCAAGCACAAGGCCCTGGGTTTGATCCCCAGCACCAGCAAAAAAAAAAAGAAAAAGAAAAAGAAATGGTGCAATATATTAATAAGCTTTATAAAGTGGTATTCTTTGTACACAAATATCAAGGTCTTTTGGAAATAACTCCCTAATTAGGTAACACTTGAATTGTTTTAATTAATTAAATTTTGCTTACAAAAGTTTTACAGTTATCTCATGACTTCCATGCTGTAGTCAGAGATGCAGTTATTTGATTTGGTTAAAATGTGTCTTTTATCAGAAAAGCAATACTTTCTAGAAAACGTAAAAGAAAATTAAAACCATCTAGTCCTCACATTCCAAATCTGATTTTAAGCATTTTGTTTGATATGTATGTTTTTGTTCTTAATAAAAAGGGATTATATCTTTTCAGTCAGCTCTTTCAATTTAGTGCCTTTTGAAAATATTTTCACATTGTTGAATGAGTTTCTATAACATTTGAAATGGTTGTATTTGTATTTTTCTTCAGGATAAATTCCTAAAAGAGTAATTACTAAATTGTCTTCCAGAAAACTTGCACTCCCATGTTTGTTTTGAATGCCCTTTACCACGCGCATCTTGATCACATCACCTATCCTTTTTTTTTCTTTCTTTTTTCAGTGCTAGGAACCCAGCCCTCACACATGATAGTTGAGCACCCTAACACTGAGCTACAGCCCCCCAGTCCTCTTTTATTTAATAATTGTTTTTGGTAATTTCAAAGACAAGAAATATACGAAGATATATTTTAAGTACTATTTAACCTATTTAACGTTCTTTCTTTCAGTATTGGGAATTGAAACTGGGGCCTAGAACTCTACCCCTGAACTACAGACTCAGTCTTTTTTTATTTTGAGACAGGGTCTTGCTAAGTTGCCCATGCTGGCCTCATTCTTGATCCTCCCTCCTCAGCCTCCTGAGTAGCTAGGATTATAGCTGTCTATTAATTACACCATGTGTTGTGATTTTATTTTTTTCCCTGAGACTATGGCATCTCCTATTCAAAGTGAAAGATTTGATCTGATGTTTTATGACTTTTAGGAAAGCTGTATTTCTGTTTCTACTTTACCTGTTAAGTATATTTTCAAAAATGATAATGGTTATTATACCAGAATCTTAAAATTTATTATTTTCAGATTTATTATTTCTCAGAAGGGTCCTCTGTCCCTTCCTACTCACTTGTTAATGTGTTAACTTCAGACTTTAGTTTCTTATCATGTGAAGTGTAAGAAGATGGATATGCTAGTGGGGAAAAGTATTTAAAAGTCAGAACTACTGGTTGATTTTTAGAAATTATTTTTAGGTTCTGAAAATTTCCTTTTTTTCTTTCCTAAAACTCGACGACTCTAAGTCTGCTAGAATAAAGGATCAGAATAACATCAGTCCTTATAATATCTGTGCATGCAGTGCAAACTTTTGAAAATCGTGATTTGGTTCTGTTTTGTGAGCAAAATCTATGAAATGTGAAGCTTTTTTTATGTTGTTATTTGCTGATTATGATTTAAAGAGGGAAAATGAGAAAAGTGACTTCAGTAAATTGTAACATCAGAGAATGTCATATATTTCAATATATGAAGTTGTGTGTTCCATAAGTGATAAACCAAAAGTAGAATTGGTTTGGTTTAATTTCCTTACCACAACGTCATGTTCATGAGAACTGCCTACTATGTATATTACAAGATGACCCCTCTTGTATCTTAGGGGCAATATATATTGTCAAATTTAAGATGTCATTAATTGTGAGACACCATTTTTTATGTTTCTAAAGCTAAAAATGTTGCCCATTTAAAATGCTGTGACTTGTTAGCAATTGTGAAACACATTCTGATTTCAGAACATTAAGTGTTAGAAAATGTGTGTTTTATTTAGTCCTCTGTAATTATTGAACTAAAAAATATTTGGTTCAAAGGTGTGTAGATGCAAGTTGCTTATTATAAATAACCTTCTGGAAGTTCTTTAGGAATATAGAGTACCTCCTACTTATAGTTCTGATATTGTTACATTATTTTAGGGGTTTTTATATTCCCCTTCCAGATCTAGTAAAAACTTTTGTTTTAATCTCACTAATTCTCTTTTTATTTTCAATTTTTTTTTTTTTTTTTGGTACCAGAGAGTGAACCCAGGGCTGCTAACCACCAAGCCAGATCCCCAGCCCTTTTTGGTATTTTATTTTATTTTCTATTTTTATTTTTTGTTACTGGGGATTGAACTCAGGGGCACTCAATCACTGAACCACATCCTTAGCCCTGTTTTTTATATTTTTTATTTAGTTACAGGGTCTCACTGAGTTGTCTAGTGCCTCACCATTGCTGAGGCTGGCTTTGAACTTGTAATCCTCCTGCCTCAGCCTCCCGAGCTGCACCACCATGCCCAGCTTGTTTTCAGTTCTTAAGAACAACTTGTTGCATTTTTGTTTATGTGGGACAATGTAAATTTGACTCAATCTTCATTGGGGGAGAGATTCTAAGAAGGAAGACGATAAAAGGGATTGAAGACTATTGAACTTCTTATGTGAATGTATTTGTTTTTTACTTGTTAAATGCCTTTGTCTCTTGTAGGTATAATAGAGACCAAGACCATGTCTGTTTTATTTATAACTATATATGCACCTGGTGCCTAACTCTGTTCTTAGCACATAGCATATGCTCAGTAGATATTTGCAGGTAGAATGAATGAATCCAAAGTGTTTCTTGGAATATGGCATATTCTTGAAATATTCAGAGAATGATGATACAGTTGTTTTTGTTTTAAAAACAGCCTTCATGGTTGACCTTTTATATTGTGATTTTGTAGATGCAAATAATAGTTTATGGTTATCTGTCATTTTGTGTTGTTTTCTACCAGGCTTTTGACTATTTCCCATTGTTAATCATCCTGTATGTGTGGTGGTGGGAAGATTGGTGGTATCATTAAATTTATTAACTTGAACCTTTTGAATTTTACCTTTGTTTTGTATGGCCTAAAATGCAGTTACCTTGTTATTCTTTGTTAATTGTGTTGACAGTAGGTTTTTCGTTTTGTTTTCTAGATTTCCTTGATAGCTGCCGTGCCAGTACTCTATTAGCTGAGCTAGATGATGATGAGGATTTACCTGAGCCTGATGAGGAAGATGATGAAAATGAAGATGACAATCAAGAGGATCAGGAATACGAGGAGGTTATGGTAGAGAGAAAGCCCCCCTTTCTTTTCACTAAGATAGATGTTAATAATTGAAGAGAGGAAAAGCTAAGTCATAATTAAACTTTATAGGAAGGATATATGGCACCAGTTTGAAAACAGTGGTTTAAAAAAAGTACTTTTTAAATCTTGGCTTTCATGAATCTCTTTGTATTTGAAAACTTACAATTTCATATACTGATTTTTTTTTTTTTTTTTTTAAACAGGTTTAAAGGTTTGTGAACTTAGAGGCAATTGTACTAATCCTTGTTTTTTTTTTTTTTTTGGTACTAGGGATTGAATCAGGGGTGCCTAACCACTGAGCTACATTCCCAGGCCCTCCTCCCCGCCCCTGCCCTTTTTGTGCTAGGGATTAAATCTACAGCCTGTAGTATGCAAAGTACACATTCCACCAGAGTTACACTCCCAAATGGATTTCGTTACCAGCTCTTTTAGTTATTTGAGACAGAGTCTCACAAAGTTATATAGGGTCTTGCTAAGTTGCATAGGGTGGCCTCAAACCTGTAAGTCTCCTAAGTCACTGGGATTGTAGACGTGCCTTATGCGCAGCTAACTGCATTAATCTTAATATAATTTCCTGGCTCTTCAACAATAATTATACTTAGGATTTTTTAAGTTTCTACTGTTCTACAAGTATATCCATGTATTTTCTCATCAGTTCTAACAGGGAGGAATGAGACAGAGGCATAGAACCATAATTTGCCCATATTATCAGAGGTAAGTAGAAAAATGGGACCCAATCTTGGCAGTGTAATGCAAAACTCTCAATGTAACTACTATGATTTTCTTCTAATTCAAAGCCTCTGATGTCCTTTATTATATCTTCCTACATATTGTAAATTTATCTTCCTAAAAATGTTGTTAAATATTTTAAAAAATTGAATTTTTTTGTGTGGTGAAGCTATACTCAAAATGTTTTTTAAGTATACCTTGTTTAGAAAGCACATTAATGCTGGGTGTGGCAGCATATGCCTATATTCCCAGCAGCTTGGGAGGCTGAGGCAGGAGGATTTCAAGTTTGAGGCCAGCCTTACCAATTTAGTGGGGCTCTAAGAAACTTCATGAGACCCTGTCTCAAAATAAAAATGAGGGCTGGCAATGTGGCTCTGTGGTAAAATACTCCTGGGTTCAAGAAAACACATTAGTGTATTTCTTACAAAGGAGGATAGTATAAAATACTTCAGGAATTTAAAATATTGAATTTATAACTTTTCTGGGATTGACTAATGAGATGATGATTATGTGAAAGTGACACTTTTGTTAATATGGATTGATAGTTTGAGGAAAGGCTAAATGGTGGGGGTATGTATTGGTCAAATAATTTGACTTGTGTCCCTTGGCTTCTTTTTTTTTTTTTAACCTCAGATTCTGAGACGTCCCTCCCTGCAGCGTCGAGCTGGCTCCCGCTCTGATGTAACACACCATGCTGTTACCTCACAGCTACCACAGGTCCCAGCTGGAGCAGGGAGCCGACCTATTGGGGAGCAGGTAGTATTCATGTTTATCTTAATAATTTTTACTTACACAGAAAAGCACCAATCAAAATGTCTATAATAATGTGTGGGTGGAGTCGGGGGTGGAGAGGAGGCAGCTACTAGAGTTGCAAAATGAAATATCTCCTACTGCTTATGTTCCACATTCCAAGTAGATTTCATGATTGCTCTGGCGGTCGTGGGTTTCTTACTTAAAACCTCTTTATCTTGGCCTTTTGTTAATAGTAAACATATTAAAATAGATAATAGGTATTATCTAAGATCTGCAAAAGTAATAGTAGTGGTAGGGATAGTGATAATGTAAAAAGTAGTAGTCTTACTAGTTAATACTGTATTATTAGCTCCACTTTCACATGAAGTCACACATTAGTTTTGAGCCCAGAATATAAATGAAGACATTCTGACTACAGAGCTATCAAATGTTGATTTGATCTGTTATAAAAGTTAATTTCAGTTGAGTATTCAAACAAACTATAAGGAAATGTGTATATGCATAAGTATGTAGACTTCTAACAGTTATGGACACTTTTATCTATTTGCCCTATAGTAATTAAAAGCAACACCCAGGCATTCTATTTTGTATATAAATAATAAGTACAAAATGAACTTTACATTTTTAAAAATCGTACTTGAAAACAATAATAGGTTCATAGGAAGTTACAAGAATATGACAGAAACATCTTATGTGTCCAGTTTTTCCATGTGGTTAGTTTTATTTAATTATAGTATAGTATCAAAGATCAAAAATTGACATTGGTACAGCATATGTGTGTATGGGTCTTTGTCATATTATTACATCTAGATTTGTGTGTCCACCACTAATGCAACTGACATTTGATAAACAGAAATCACTAAGCAACATCTATCTAAACATGTGTCTTACCTCATTCTGTACCTTAGTGATATGACTAAATAAGGAGGTAAAACAGCTGTAAAGTACTGCTTAACATTTATCTTATTTTGTAGCTAGTACATTACTTACAGAAAAATAACAGTTTTCATCTTGTAATGTTGAACTACATGTGGGATTTTATTTTAATAGGAAGAAGAAGAGTATGAGACTAAAGGAGGACGCCGGAGAACGTGGGATGATGATTATGTGTTAAAGCGGCAGTTTTCTGCTTTGGTTCCTGCTTTTGATCCTAGACCTGGTCGTACCAATGTCCAACAGACAACTGACTTAGAAATTCCACCCCCAGGTATAGTTTATTTTAGTTTTGAGATTTAACTTTAGCAGCTATTAAATAAGATAGTTTTTTAAAACAGTTGGAAATTTAAGGTAACATATGCTGTTTTGGAAAAGTTTTAAAATCAGTCCTTGAAAAAGCATGTTTTAGAGGAGTAAAATTTAGAGGGGTACTGCTGCTGTTGCTGGGATTGTTTTAAGCATACATTCAACCACTGAGCTGCATTCCCAATCCACAGATTATTTTTTTTTAAAAGTTAAAAGCCCATGTATTTTGTATTTGTAGAGTCTTTAAAGCATTATTTATTTTTTTATTTTTTGCAAGGCATTATTTAAATGTGGAACATTTTTTTCTCTTTTATACTGGATCAAGATTGTTAAGAATTTCTTCCTGCTACTTTGAAAAGCCCTCTAGTTGTTACAGTTAGGGCTTCTGGCATCAGCTGGCCTGGGTGAAAACTTCATCCCTTAAAACTATTTAATAGGATATGGTAGGCATCCTAATGGCCTCCCTAAAAGAAGTACAGGTACTATCCTCTGGTACCTGTGAATATGTTACTTCAACATAACAAAAGAGACTTTGCAGATACAATTAAGTTGAGCATCTAGAGATGGGGAGATTATCTTTAATTATTCAGGTGGGCCCAGTATAATCACAATACTTCTTATAAGGGCGAGGTAGAGGGGTCAGAGTCTAGAAGATGTGACTAAGGAAGCAGAGGTCATTGATGAGGGGTCATGAGCTAAGATATGTGGGTATTCTCCAGAAAGGAGAAAAGGCAAGGAAACAGACTTTGCTAGAGCCTCTGGAAGGAATGAAGCATTGCAAATCCATCTTCTGACCTCTAGAATTCTGAGAGAATAAAATTAGTATTGTTTCAACCACCTAAATTGCGATAATATTTTACAGCAGAAGGACAAGTCTCCTAAGCCTGCATTTTTATATCTCTTAGATGGAGAGATGAATAGTCTCTGTTTGGCAAGGTAGTTAAAAAAAAAATTAAGGTAAAATATTTAAAATTGCTTAGCATAGTGACTGATGGGTGCCTCAGTAAACATCAGATATTATAACCAGTACTTGATCCTTAAAGAAGACAGATTGTTATGTGTAGAGTGTACTTTTTAGTTGATAGAAAGGTGATATGTTAAGTACAAAAGTAGGTAACTTTGTAGTATAATGTTCTGTGGTAAGGAGGGATATAGGCTGAATCAAGATGTTCTAAGTTCCCAAAGGAAAAACCTGTTGTAGGGAATATGAAGAGGTACAGACTTTCTGTAGAGCTTATTGGCAATATTTTTTATATTTCTTGGTATTTCTCCCACTAGAAATTTATAATAAAGAATATTAATCCTGCATCCTGTTTTGTACATACATTGATGACTTTAAAAGTATTTATATTAATCAGAAATTGAAAATTACCTTAAGACTATCATGATATTAAAGATTCATGAGCTGTTAAAAAGAAGAGAGTTAAGCTGGGCACAGTGGTGCTTACCTGTAATCCCAGCAGCTTGGGAGGCTAAGGCAGGAGGATCATGAGTTCAAAGCCAGCCTCAGCAATGGTGAGGTAAGCAACTCAGTGAGACCCTGTCTAAATAAAATACAAAATAGGGCTGGGAATGTGGCTCAGTGGTTGAGTGCCCTGAGTTCAACCCCTAGTACATCCCCCCCAAAAAGAGAGAGTTCAACCCCAAATACATTATTAACCTAATTATATTTGTGTGTATGTTTACCTCACAGTTCACATGTGTTATGTAAGTAAAAGTTTGGAAGGTTGCTGGGCATGGTGGTACATGTGCATAATCCTAGAGGCTTTGGGAGGCTAAGGCAGGAAAATCAAAGGTTTGAAGCCAGCCTCAGCAACTTAGACTGTAAGCAACCTAGTGAGACCCTGTCTGAACAAATGAAAAAGGGCTGGGAATGTGGCTCAGTGGTTAGGCACCCTTGGGTGGGTTCAGTCTCATTTGGAAATTTAGAATGTTTCATAAGTATTCATATAGTTAGCATGTGTTTTCAAATAAAAATAAGAACTGTATCATATATATCTATTCTGTTCTATCCTTCCTATTTTTTTTGGACCACATCCCCCAGACCTTTTTTGGATTTTATTTAGAGACAGGGTCTTGCTGAGTTACTTAGGTCCTTGCTAAGTCTCTGAGACTGGCTTTCAACTTCCAATCCTCCTGCCCCTGCCTTCTGAGCTGCTGGGATTACAGGTGCCCAGCTATCTTACTGTATTCTTTCTTTCTTTTTTTTTTTTTCTCCAGTGCTGGGGATTGAACACAGGGCCTTGTGCTTGATAGGCAGGCAGTCTATAAACTGAGCTATATCCCCAGCCCTCTTTATTTCCATATATATATATATATATATATATATATATATATATATGGAAATATGGACACATCTCTTTTTTATTTTTATGTGGTACTGAGGATAGAACCCAGTACCTCAATGTGAGGCAGGTGCTCTACCACTGAGCTTCAGCCCTAGCCCTCTATTTTTTTTTTTTTTTAATTTGTTCTATTTAGTTTATACATGACAGCAGAATGCATTTTGATTCATTGTACACAAATGGAATACAACTTTTTATTTCTCTGATTATATGTGATGTAGTCACACCATTCGTATAATCATACTTGTACATAGGGTAATGATGTTTGTCTCATTCGACCATCTTTTCTTCTCCCCTCTCCCCCTCATTTCCTTCTACACAGTCCAACATTCCTCCATTCTTCACTTACTGCCCCAGCCCCCGTTATGTATTTGGGATTCACTCATTTCACTTAGCATGATAGTCTCCAACTCATCCATTTACCTGCAAATGCCATAATTTTATTCTTCTTTATGGCTGAGTAATATTCCATTGTGTATATATACCACAGTTTCTTTATCCATTCATCTGTTGAAGGGCATCTAGGTTGGTTCCACAATCTAGCTATTGTGAATTGAGCTGCTATAAACATTGATGTGGCTGCATCACTGTAGCATGCTGATTTTTAAGTCCTTTGGGTATAAATCGAGGAATAGGATAGCTGGGTCAAATGGTGGGTCCATTCCAAGTTTTCTGGGGAATCACCATACTGCTTTCCAGAGTTACCCAGCCCTATATTCTTAACTCAGTATTTAACCTAGGTATAATTGTTTCCATTATTTAAAAAAAAAAAAAAATGTTGAAACTAGGAGTCTTAGCTAATGTATGGCAGAAGGATTTAAATTTCATGTACCCTTGTCTTGTAGTGCAGTGTTCTTTCTGGACTGCTTATTTAGTATGACTGTTTTTTACATGTCTTCCAAAATTTTAGGAACACCTCATTCAGAGCTCTTGGAAGAAGTTGAATGTACTCCATCACCCCGATTAGCCCTCACTTTGAAAGTAACAGGTCTTGGAACAACTCGTGAAGTTGAATTACCACTCACCAATTTCAGATCAACCATCTTTTACTATGTTCAAAAATTACTTCAGTTGTCCTGTAATGGCAATGTGAAATCAGATAAACTTAGGCGTATTTGGGAGCCAACATACACGTAAGAGATTTTAACTTAATGTTTGAAAAGATATGTTTGTAGCATATGAGCCAAAAAGCATTGTATTTTTAATTTTTTTGGATTGTAGGAATAGGTGATTTGTTTCATTTTCTGTTGCAGTACAGAAACATAAGAGAGCATTTCTGTCTCCTGATATTGAAGTTTTAGAACTGGAAGGACCTTTAGAAATAATCAACCATTGTTTTTGGTGGGGGAGATGTGGGGATTTAACCCAGGGGCAGTTTACACTGAATTACATCTCCAGCCCTTTCATTGAGACAGGGTCTCTAAATTGCTTAGGGCCTCTCTAGGTAGCTGTGGCTGGCCTTGACCTTGCAATCCTCCTGCATCATCAAACCCAGCTAGACTAACTACATCGTAATTGTCGAGAGTGTCATTTGAACTCTTTGATAGAGATCGTGTATGAAGCACTATTTTCTCTTTTTTGGTAAATATATTTTTTTAGTCATCAGTGGATCTTTTGTTTAATTTTATTTATATGTGGTGCCGTGTATCAAAACCAGGGCCTCACGCATGCCAGGCAAGTGCTTTACCACTAAGTACAACTCCAGCCCTGAAGCACTATTTTCTATTAATTTTTTACTTTGGGGTTGTTCATTCATTTAACAGATAATTATCAGTGACCTGGGGCATATTTAACATTTTGTGCCTTAACTTTATTTTTTTTTTATTTATTTTTTTTTGTGGTGCTGGGGATTGAACTCAGGACCTTGTACTTGCAAGGCAAGCATTCTACCAACTGAGCTATCTCCCCAGCCCTGCCTTAACTTTCTTAACCTGTAAAATGAGACTCGTTATGAGGAGTGAGTTACTTAATATACCTCAAGTGTTTTCACCACTTTCCAATAAGTTTTGCCTATAAAATATTTCATAATATAACATAAACATTCAGTTGTTTTATTATCCTTATTATAACTTCATTTTTATTATTGTATCTTCTCATTTCTCTTAACATCACTGATAACCTTATATAATGTTCAATAAAAGTAATGTAGTTCTTTGGAGTTAGAACATAAGAATATCCTATCTTCTGATGCCTTTTATATATATGAACATAAGCTCTTCTTATTATTCTTAGCCTTTTTTTCCATGTAGACAAATAAAAACTATTTCTTATTCCCTTTTATTTTACAGTAGCTTGAACGTGATAACAGCTGCTATAGATCATTTCTTCATATCTTTAAAAGTTCTAAATTCGATGTCTGCTTTCTTTGCAATAATACTAATAGATTCAGAAATATGGTTTCTGTTACTTTCCCTTATGTTTAACAATTTATATTTTTCTTAAATATTCTTCAATTCAGTGTTTAATGCAAGCATGTCTAGTAAATGACATCATTCATTTACTTTTTTTTTTCATTTACTTTATAAAGTTTGATATTTGAATTAACTTGAATAATATCTTCATGTTTAGAATTATGTACAGAGAAATGAAGGATTCTGACAAAGAAAAGGAAAATGGGAAAATGGTAAGTTATTTTTAGAAAATGGGTCTTATACTTAGCTATTGAGTAATAAAAGAAAAATAACTAATACAGGGTTGCACTTGAACTTTTGAGGAAAAATTGACTAACAAGGAATCCTTTTAAGTGCATGATCTTAAAGCTACCTCATGTAATGCATGTGAAATATTATAGATTTTATAATTGGGAAAGGCCAACATTTGGTTTTTCCTATTGTAGGGTTGCTGGACTATAGAGCATGTGGAACAGTACCTTGGCACTGATGAATTACCAAAGAATGACTTGATAACCTACCTGCAGAAGAATGCAGATGCTGCTTTCCTGCGCCACTGGAAATTAACTGGCACTAATAAAAGTATTAGAAAAAACAGGAATTGTTCTCAGCTCATAGCTGCATATAAGGTATATATTGGCATTGAAAACACTATTTTCATTGGGAATGGCTTTGTGCTTCGTTTTGCAACTCTATAAGCTTAAGGGCTGGAGATGTAGCTTAATGGTAGAATGCTTACCTAGCATGTGCTAGGCCCTGGGTTCACTCTCCAGCATGGGGCTGAAGGTGGGACTTAAGGAAAGGGGGTGTGTTGAGACAATTAAAAAAAAAATGAATTCGAATTAACATTGTTAATGTGCCAATGCTAAAATTGCAACTATGGCTTGTGGCATTGGATCTGAGCACAAATTTTTAATCATGGTTTATAGTGGTTATATTTTGACAGTTTTAATGGTTTAGAATGCATTGGTTTTTGTTTTGTGACACTTTATTTCAAAAGAAGGTTATTCTTTGAAAATTCTAACCTTTTCAAAGTAATGCACATATGGACATATTGTTTTTGAAAATGTGATTAATGGCCAGTTTTGCTAATTGTTTTTTCAGGATTTTTGTGAGCATGGAACAAAGTCTGGATTAAACCAGGGGGCCATTTCTACACTTCAAAGCAGTGATATTCTTAATTTGACAAAAGAACAACCTCAGGCCAAAGCAGGCAATGGACAGAACTCTTGTGGAGTAGAAGATGTCCTTCAACTTCTACGTATTCTGTATATAGTTGCAAGTGACCCTTACTCAAGAATATCCCAAGAAGGTCTGTAAGAAGCCTTGTGTCATTTGATCACATTTTTAAAGCAATTTAGTTTTTATTTCATTAATTTTATTAATTAATTTTATAGATGGTGATGAACAGCCTCAGTTTACTTTTCCACCAGATGAATTTACTAGTAAAAAAATCACAACAAAAATTTTGCAGCAGATTGAGGTAATAAAGTTACATGGATGAACTATATTCTGTAACTCTTGGGCTTTTCATAGTATTCATTTTCCTTTGGTCCTTCACCACTATCCCTTTCCGCATGTTCAATAATTTGGGCCATTTGGTCTTTTATTCATTATTCATTGCATTTAAGAATTGGAATGCTTTTTTCCACTAAAACATTGTTATTTGTTAATTTGCAGGAGCCACTGGCATTGGCAAGTGGGGCTTTGCCAGACTGGTGTGAACAGTTAACCAGCAAGTGTCCTTTTCTAATACCATTTGAAACTAGACAGCTTTATTTCACATGTACAGCATTTGGTGCATCAAGGTAGGAAGTGCATCTATTTTTTAATTTAAAATTTTTATTTATTTATTTTTAACTGAAGGATATTTTACCACTGAGCTATATCCTTAGCCTTTTTTTTTCTTATTTTTTATTTTGAGACAGGTTCTTGCTGAGTTGCTTAGGGCCTTGCTAAGTTGCTTAGGCTGGCTTTGAACTTGGGTTCTTCCTGCCTCAGCCTTCTGTGTTGCTAGGATTACAGGTGTGTGCCACCCTGCCCAGTGGAAGTGCATCTTTTTTTTAAGAATAAAAATTTTAAAAGTTCCCAATGTATAAATATACTGTTAAGACTATGGAGAGAATGTATTATGTTGTAAATACATTCATTTAAAAATTTTTAAATGAATAAATTTAAATTTTTTAGTTATCATTTAAAATTTTTTTCTTTTCCAGCTGGATATATGCTTTGTTGGAGTAGTATGGATTGAATTAAATGTTTCCATCAAATAAGATTTACTGTACAGTTCTTCAGTATTTTACACAAATTATTTATTGTTAAATTTCCCAGCAATATCAAACCAGATGCTTGTAAACAACTTTGATAATATTTATCTTCCTTCTGACCATCATTTGTCTCTTACCGTTTTCTAATAAGCTGCATATTTTACTTAATTTTGTGTGTTTCCCTCCATTGGATCAGTTTCATGAAGACAGGAATTTCTGACTCTTTTGTTCATTCCCTAGCTAAGGTACCTAAAATGGTGTACAGAACACATCATGATAATGTTATGCAATATAATAGGTGTTCAATATTTTGTTGAATGACTGTGTACCCTAAGGAATCTGTCAAAGTAGGCATAAAATTATAATTTAAAATGTAGCTGTTTTCTTTGCTGATGTTATATTTTTCTATTGTTTAATACCATTTATAAAGCATAGAATTAGAGGTCTGTTATGATAAAGGGTATTGATTTTGATTTGTTTTTTAGGTGAGAAAATTAATTCTCAAAAGTACTTTTGAGATTACCAAAATAGTAGTCCCACACATGATAATAGAAACTTCATCTTCTTATTCCTAGAGGTTTTTTTCTCTTATCCTTGATGGATTGGTTAGCTCTGTCAAAAAGAAAATGTTTTACTATTATAATAACTATTTTGATGATGGTTTTTAGTTTGTATCATAGTAATAAATATAGCTTAACCACTTTTTAGTTTCTCTGATAGGAACTGCTTATCTATATTTTTGTGTATTATGTGGGTCTTGGACCATGGATCTTTATTTAATTGCTAAATTAATGATAGAAAATATAGACCCCAGTCTTTCTCAGTTTAAGACAGATTATAATGAAAGGAATTTTATATATTTTTATATTAAGAAAGGAAGCAATATAAAATTACTGTTTAAAGAAAATCATTTGAGCTGGGTATGGTGCTGCATGCCTGCAATCCCAGAAACTCGAGAGGTTGAGACAGGAGGATCATAAGTTCAAGGCCAGCCTCAGCAACTTAACGGGGCCCTGTCTCAAAATAAAAAATAAAAAGGAATGGGAATGTGGCTCAGTGGTTAAGTGCCCTGAATTCAATCCCTGGTACCAAAAGGGGGAGGGGGATCTCTTGACTAAATAATGTCTTTTAAAATTTCTTAAATCTTTGTAATCCGTCGTTGGTGTAATAGTACATGCATCTGTTAAAGTGTGCTACAATGACATTGGTGTTTCTATTTCAGAGCAATAGTGTGGTTACAAAACCGACGTGAAGCCACTGTGGAACGAACAAGGACCACGAGCAGTGTAAGGCGAGATGATCCTGGGGAGTTTAGAGTTGGTCGGCTCAAGCATGAAAGAGTCAAAGTTCCACGTGGTGAATCACTAATGGAATGGGCTGAGAATGTCATGCAAATACATGCAGATCGGAAATCCGTTCTTGAGGTATCCTCCTACTAAATAAGATTCTATTAGAGGAAAAGTAATGACACTTAGAAAACCAGCCAACCTTTCTCTTCCAGTGCATAAAAATATCAGATAAATATGAAGAGGAATTTCTCTCATCCATACAGAGGCTTTCTTTTCTGGTAGAGCATATTTCAAAAAGGATACTAGCCCAACTTTTCAGGGGTCAGGATCTTTTACACTTAAATTAGCAATAAACAATATTTTTGTTCTTTTGGTGGCAAAATCTGTTTGAAGGCTACTCGTCCATTTTATTTTATTTTTTCTTTCTTTTTCTTTTTTTAATGTGCTAGGGATTGAATCCAGGGTTACTCAGCCACTGAGCCATATCTCCAAATCCTTTTTATTTTGAGACAGGGTCTCACTAAGTTGCTGAGGCTGGCTTTGAACTTGTGATCCTCCTGCCTCAGCTCCCCAAGATGTTGGGATTATAGGTATGTGCCACCATGCCCAGCTTGTCTATTTCTTTAAAGATTGACTAAATAATAGTACTCACAAAGGATTCTTGATAGTCTAAATTTTACCTGTATATCAAGCTGTTCTATTAGGATAATCTACATTCTTAGAGTATGCAGTTTTGTAATATTGTTTCATGTAAATTGTGCTTGTTGTTATTGGTTTGTATTAAAAGATGTCACAGCAAATGGCAGTGTGAAATCAATATATACTAAAGAAATGCTATTGTGGACATTATTGATTATATCGCATACATAGAGTTTTCCTTATTTAAGGCACCATGGAAATCTCTCCCATTAGAGATGTGAATTAGCTGGTTTGCTTTTTTGTCTCCAAAACATGTACAAACTTCTTGACTTGCACTTTGCAAACAAATTTTCCTTGCCATTTATTATTCCTCCTACCTTTATGTTCTTGTCTAGGTCATCCTCAATTTTTTTCTTTTACTATGTGTTTTTATAAGAAGTTTAATTCATTTTTGGAGCAGGTAAAATATGGACAAAACCCTTTAAAGTGATTGCTTCAAGTTACAAAGAAGTGGAAGAGTTTAGTGTTGGTTGTCCCAAAGATAAATGTAAAAATATGTACACCATTATTTTCTTGAGCAAATTATTTAATCTCTTTGAGGTTTGGTTTCCTTTGGTTTCAGAAGCAGATAATTATTCTGCAGAGTTGTTACTGACAAGTAATTAATGTGTGAACAGTGTTCAGCCCAGTGCTTAACAGTGTTATGTGCATAATACCATACAACAAATGGCACTCTTCTCTTTAGAAAAACTAGAATAAAATCACTGTGTTGCTTTTAATGTACATATTCCTTTTGAGAAGAAAGTATAATATTGGATTATGTGTGACAAATTGGGGCAAGAATTGAATCACTGTTAAAAAAAATACTTGAGCTGGGCACAGTGGCGCACACCTATAATCCTAGCATCTTGGGAGGGAGGCAAAGGTAGGAAGATTGCAAGTTCAAAGCCAGCCTTAGCAATTTAGCAGGGCCCTAAGTAACATAGTGAGACCCTGCCTCAAAATAAAAAAGGATGGGGGTGTAGCTCAGTGGTTAAGCATCTCTGGGTTCAACCCCCAGCACCTAAGTAAATAAATAAATAAAATACTTTATATATTTACAAACATTTCTTCGTTCACATTTTAGGTTGAATTTTTAGGAGAAGAAGGAACTGGTTTGGGACCCACATTAGAGTTTTATGCTCTGGTGGCAGCAGAATTCCAGAGGACTGACCTGGGAGCTTGGCTTTGTGATGATAACTTTCCAGATGATGAATCTCGTCATGTAAGATTTATTTCCCATTTTGTGATTTGAATTGGGACTGTGCTTTTGAAATTTGTTAGAAATAGGTTGAACTTTCAGCACGTAAACTGGGATTTCTGGCTGTATTTTTATTACTGAATAATCTTGACATTATTAAAATTTCTAAAGGATAAAAATTCATCACTAAATGCTATTAATAAAATATGTATGTATGTTTAGATAACTAAATTCATGAAGAGGTTTAATGTTATGGATTTTTTTTTTCTTAGATAACAATGATAGACTTAGCTACTTTTAACCTTTAATTTATTTGCATTTTGCCCTCTAAAAAATTAGGTGTATCTTGGGGTGGACTGAAAACCCCCTGGATACTATGTGCAGAGATCAGTGGTGGACCTGTTCACAGCCCATTTCCACAAGATAAGTGATGAACTTGAAAGGATCACAAAACTCTTTCATTCCTTGGAATTTTCTTGGCCAAATGCATCAAGACAATAGACTTGTGGACTTACCTATTTCTAAACCTTTACTTAAACTTATGGATGGGTGACATTAAAAGCAATATGAGTAACACTGATTTATGAATCACGAGGGGTGCTAGAGACTTACACTGTACTGAAAGTCAGTCTGAAGCCTCCACAGAAGAAGGTCATGATTCACTCTCAGTAGGAAGCTTTGAAGAGGATTCAAAATCAGAATTTATTCTTGATCCCCCTAAACCCAAGCCCCCAGCTTGGTTTAACGGAATTTTAACTTGGGAAGACTTTGAACTAGTAAATCCACACAGAGCCAGATTTTTAAAAGAAATTAAAGACCTTGCTATCAAGAGACGCCAGATTTTAAGCAACAAAGGTCTGTCTGAAGATGAGAAGAACACAAAATTACAGGAACTAGTGCTGAAGAATCCAGCAGGTTCTGGGCCTCCACTTAGCATAGAGGATTTAGGGTAAGCTTTTTGTTACATTCTTCAATGTAATGAATGAATAAGTGCTAAAGCTTTTGTTTTTCTGTCCCATTGGTTTATAGTATATGAGTAAATAGTGTCAAAAACAGTAATAAGGGGTAGGAAATGCTGATTATCAATTTGAATCTCTTGACTTATTAATGATATATAAATAATATTCAGAATACAAATTTGTTAATATCAAATTTCTTTAAGATTATCTGACTTCTTTTTTTTTTTTCTTTCGTGGGTACTGGGGATTGAACCCAAGAGAGCTTTATCACTAAGCTACATCCTCAGCTCTTTTTAAAAATTTTGAGATAGGGTCTCGCTAATTGCGAAGACTGGCCTTGAATTTGGAGTCCTCCTGCCCTTAGCCTCCTGTGTAGCTGGGATTATAGGTGTTTACCACCACATTTATCAATTATCTGATTTTTTTTCAAATGTGTTAAGTTTGCAAAAAGTCCAGAGCCAACAGTATTTTGACAAATTCATCAACTAATATAAATAGCCTACTTGGCAAAGTTTAAAATAGTTTGGTTGGTATGTAAGCGTTATTATCAAGGGCTCTATCACTAAGTTAAATGCTACCGCTCCCTGCTGGCCCACTGGTTTTTGTGTACAGGATTTTGCATTAAGGGCTGGGGTTGTAGCTTGTTGCTTGCCTAACATGCAAAAGTCCCTGGGTTTGACTCTCAGTGTGGCTAAAAAATAAATCAGGCCTCATATCTAAGCTGGTGTACTGATTTTGTTGATGGAATAGGGACATTGTGGTTTTGGCAGCAGTGTTGTAAAATTAAATACTTAAAAATTAAATACAGTTGATGGATGTCAATTCATTTAATCCTTTTTTGTTCTCTCAGTTTAAATTTCCAGTTTTGCCCTTCTTCAAGAATATATGGTTTTTAACAGCTGTGGATCTCAAGCCAAGTGGTGAAGATGAGGTAAAGATTTTGCTCTTAATATAGTTCTATTCTCTTAACAAGATCAGTTGTATGAGGTGCTACTAAAATAGTTCTAGATATTAATAATATTGGCAAATTTTCCTTTGCAGATGATAACAATGGATAATGCAGAAGAATATGTGGATTTGATGTTTGACTTTTGTATGCATACAGGTATTCAGAAACAGATGGAAGCCTTTAGAGGTAATTTTAAAGGATAATAATCTATTTACTTTTACTTTAAGACAGTTGAAATTAAGACCAAGATGACTGAACTACTCTAGTTTCTGATCCAGATCGTTAGATCCTATAGAGTTCACAGAATAGGCTGGAACATTTCCAAAGTGTAGAATACCCCATACTTGCTCCTCTGAAGTAAGTAGGATCCACTTTTGGCCCTCATTTCTTCTTTTTGGTACCAAGGATTGAACTGAAGGGCACTTAACCACTGAGCCACATTCCCAGCCTGGTTATTGTTGTTTGTTTTTTTGAGATAGGATCTCACTAGGTTGCTGAGGCTGGCTTTGAACTTGTGATCCTTCTGCCTCAGCCTCCTGAGCTGCTGGGATTACAGGCATGTACCACCATGCCCCGCTTATTTCTTCCATCTCTAAGTAGACATCAGGTTGCATAATTCTACATTATACAATGGAAGATTTAAAACATGGATGATTTAAACCATGGAAGTTAAGTCACTTTTGAGAATGTGAACAAAGCTTTGACCACTTACATGGGTAGTTAAAAGAATTTCACTGTTGACCACAGCGACCAAATAGTCTCTGTCCATATTTATAATATTAAACAAAGATTCTATACTTAAAATCATAGCAGTTTTTATTTCAAGCTATTTTAATTAACATTTGTTTCTTCCAACATTCATGGATTTTTTCCTATCTTCTGTCCACTCAGTTGACAATAGGATGTTTGATTTGAAATTTGGTATTTTGATCAGGCCCACTCTCAAGACACCTTGTAATCCAAGGGACTCTGGAGGCTGAAGCAGGAGGATTCCCAAGTTCGAGGCCAGCCTCAACAACTTAGGCCTAAGCAACTTAGCGAGACTCTGTCTCAAAAATGAATGAATGAATGAATGAGGTTGGGGGTATAGATCAGTGATAAAGTATCCTTGTATTTAATCCCTAATACCAAAAGAGAGAGGTGCATATTAAGTATTTTGGTAAAAGTTAAGAAACTGAGCTGTTTTTTTTTTTGTTTTTGTTTTTGTTTTTACTTATGTATAATGTAGATGGGTTTAACAAAGTTTTTCCAATGGAGAAATTAAGTTCCTTCAGCCATGAAGAAGTCCAGATGATCCTTTGTGGAAATCAGTCACCATCCTGGGCAGCAGAGGATATTATCAATTACACTGAACCCAAGCTGGGCTATACACGTGATAGGTATGTGTTAATTTCTAATAATCTACAAAATTGTTTATATTTAAAAATACAAACTCACTAAAGAACTCTTAATGAATTACATTCATAAAATAAATGAGAAATTAGTGAGCATGTCAAGTTGCATATCCATCAATAAGGCTGAGTCCACTACAAGATAGTTGAATCATAAGTGATATTAAAATTCCTTTTCTCATTGTGCTTTATTTGTTCATTATTTTAAAAACTGATAAAATTGTAAAACCTTAGGCTGTATTGTATGTACACATAGAGAGCACAAATTGTATATACAGCTTAGAGAATTTTCATAACATGAGCATACCTGTGAAATTAGTACCCACCAAGAACTGTCAGAAGTCTTATTTTTCATCATATTCTCTTCTAGTAATTAAGTCATTAGCTGTTGATTAATTTTGCTTACTTTTGTACTTCAGTAAGTAAAATTATGTAGTCTATATTCTTTATGGTCTGGTTTCTTTTAACATGATTATGAAATTCATGTGGCATATACAGGTAATTCACTTCATTGATAGGTAGTATTTCATCATGTAATTCATCACAAAGTTAATTGATCATTTTACAGGAATGAAAATGGAATATTTCAAGCCCCCTTTGACAAATTTAGCCTTATTTGAATTATACAAGTGCATCTGGAGCTTTTTTGATATGCTGGCTTTATTACAATTTTAATCTTATATTTCATCAGTGTTTTATTTCTTATGTTTTATAAGTACAAGACAGCCTTTGAGAGACCGTCTTTGAGGTTTTAAAAGCTTATATCAGCTCATTTAATACTTATTCAAAAGTCTTTTCTTTTTGTGTGTGTGGTACTGGGGATTGAACCAGGGGTACTCTACTACTGGACAATATTCCCAGCCCTTTGAGACAGTGTCTTATTAAGTTGTCAAGGCTAGCCTTTACCTTGTGATTCTCCTTTCTCAGTTTCCCAAGCAGTATTCTTCTGACAAGCGGATTTTTTGAGGGGAGGGGATTAGGTTTTTCCTGCCTTATAAAGTAGTGGTAGTGTTTTTCATTTACATCTGCTATCAAGTCAACAAAACTATACTTTTTTTCTTTTAGCCCTGGTTTCCTGAGGTTTGTGAGGGTTTTATGTGGCATGTCTTCAGATGAAAGGAAAGCATTCCTGCAGTTTACCACTGGTTGTTCAACTTTGCCCCCAGGTGGACTGGCAAATCTGCATCCCAGGCTCACAGTTGTGCGCAAGGTACAAAAACTCTAGCTAGTGGGGAATCCAAATGGAATTTAGTTACATTAGGATTGAAAGAAAAAAACAGTTAAGCCTATGATCTTCTGATATTTTCACTTTCTTTATATAGGTTGATGCTACTGATGCAAGCTATCCATCAGTCAATACCTGTGTGCATTATCTTAAGTTGCCTGAATATTCTTCAGAAGAGATCATGAGGGAGCGCTTGCTTGCTGCTACAATGGAGAAAGGCTTTCATCTCAATTGAGTTTTGAAGTGCAATGGGAGACATCAGAGACTTTAAAAATACTAGTGAAGCCTCTTGTGTTTGTGTGCAGAGAAGTGTATGATCTTCCACGCTAGTGACATTTGCCTTTGTTTCCACCATTAAGGCTTTAAGAACATGTGGAATAAGTTCGTTAGCTGCTAATGATAAAACCAATCCTTTAACAACTCAGCCAGCAAGTACATAGCACAGAACACTGTGTTGCTTTACAAGGGCTTATGTGACTGGAATAAGGTGGTCCTACTTGACTGTTCCAAAGAGCAGCTTCTCAGATCTTCAGTGTTCCCTGGTAAATTTCTAACAGTGTATTTGTGTAAAGTTTGTCATTTCATACTCCATACACTACAATTGCCATCACTGATCCGTTTTGCTGGCTTTTAAGCTACTTGGTCAAAAATCCTGCTTCCTTAAAACATAGAGTTAATGAGCATCTCAAGCTTTTTCTTTTCCTTTTTAATGATGCCTGCACTATCAGAGTATTCTAGTGTTCTCTCTTTTTGTTTGGCATATAATCATGCACAACCTTTTTATTTCTTTGAGGTGGGAGTATATTTTTATTTCCTAAATGCCATACTATAAAGATCAAATTCTTAAGTGTGTATGTGCAGCTCAAAAATAAAGATATATTAAGGGGGGGGAAACACTGGTCTTAGGTGCAAGGCACACTTAAAGCAAGTTTTATGTTTGGTTGTATTTTCTTTGTATATTATATACATTTATTTAACTTGTTGCAGTTTGAAGTAAAAAATTTCCAAAATGTATGCTCAACAATAATCATTAAAATGTTTGCAGCGTACAAAACTGTGTCATGACTATTTCACTTCAGTCATTAGATCTAAGAGCTCATCTGGATACTGTCATTTTGGAGCACTCAAATTTAGTTTTTTTGAAATTATTACATGAAAAAATATACTTCTATACTAAATATACTTAACTTGAAAGACTGGAAGAAATATATATTCACATATTTGTGACCTACCTGTTGTGTTGTCTTAAAGTATTCTTCAGCCAGAAACGGCCAGTTATTTGTTACCTTTTTAAATAGCAGATCTGCTATTCATCTGTCTGCAGGGATATGGAAGTCTAAAATCAATGATTTTTAAATGCTGTGTCAGTATGAAAAGAAACAACCAGTATAATGCTGTTTCCTGGTTTTAGAGAAGGGGCCATATTTCCATTTTCCATACTCTTGTTGTTATCATATCTGTGCATCCTGGTGAAAGAAATGTCATTAGGCCTGATTCTTCCAAAAGGCCTGTTTTAAGGCACTAAAACCATATTTGAAATAACCCAATATTTACCTGTTTAAAAGATACATTACATTTTTATATTAGAGAGATCCTTCTATAGTTAATGATTTTGGTAGTCATCTTTCAGTATCTTCAGAGGATTGGTTGCAGGATATCTCATGGATCCCGAAATCTGAGCATGCTTAAATAAATCTATTATATAAAAGGATGTAGTACTTTTGATCCCCAGCACCAAAAAAAAAAAAAAAAAAAATAGGATGTAGTGCTTGCATATAAATGCATTTCCTCTGGTATATTTTAAATCATCTGTAGATTACTTACAATAACCTAATATGGTATAAATGCTATATAAACATTTGTTTTTGATAAGAAAAACAGTCTACATGTTCTGTACAGGTATACTTTTATCCTCCCTAATAATGTCACTCACTGTTGGTTGAATCCACAGATATGAAACTAATGGATATGAAGGGCCAACCATATTGTTTTTATTTGCTGCATGAGAATATTGTGATTGTATAATCAGAGGCAACATTTAAATATTCCATCTCAATGTCAGCTTCACAGATCCCTGTGAGTCTAAAAGTTAAAGTATAATAGCAACACTTAAATGTAAAACCTGTTTCAGTCCAAAAAAGTCGTGGTCATAGTTTATTCAATAAATTCTTGAATACATGACTAAACTTCTATATAGGGTTAGAATTGAAGTCTAGTGTATATGTGTAGTACTGCCATTATTTAAATCTCTAAAATATCTGTCAATTGTCAGCTTTTACTAAGATTGGCCTGGCAAAGGGCTTGGTAAGCTATGGCTTGCCACCCATTTTTATATGGCCTGAGAGCCATGTAACCATGAGAATGGTTTTAAATTTTTTAATTGGTTGAAGAAAATAAAAATTAATGAGTATTTTATGACATGAAATTTAAATTTCAGCATAGGTTTTATTAGAACAGTCATACTCATCCATTTATATACTACTTATGATTGCTTTTGTACACAGCAGCAGAGTGATGTAGTTAGCACAGACTTTATGGCTCACAAAGCCTAAAATATTTACTATATGTCCTTTTGCAGAAGTTTGCTAAGCCCTAATCTAGCAAGTACTACTGTAGGTAAATTGAGGAGTCTTATAAAATCAGTTACTAAATATTTATGAGTGTAAAAAGTGAAAGCATCTACCTGAAGTTAGATGATTTCATAGCCTATAAGTAAAATAGTCACATTACAGTTTATTTTCAATGAGTCAAGTATTGTGAGGCATCATCTACTGGGGTCTTCAAATACAACGGAAGTTCTTGAGTATTTTTTTACTGTGATATCTACCTAATATTTTTTGAGCTTATTCTCTCAAGGTGCTAAAATCTGTGCCAAGATGTAATTCAAGTACTATTTTGGTGTGACCCAAAAATTAATTTTGTTCACTCCCTAGCTGCTTCTGGTGTACCAGTTTCAGCACTTACCTGAATGCGCTGCTGATTAAGTGCTTACCAACTAGGACAGTGTTTCCCAACTAATATGTCTCAGAAAGACCTCCAGAGCACTTAGATTGATGTAGATGGGCTTTCCCCAGACATTAGCAACTTAATACAAAGCTGGATCTTTACACACATACAGCTTATTATTCCCACACTCCATAAACTTTCCCTTTGCTTTCCTGAATGAGTCCAGAGCAACTTAGGTTTGCCTTGGGAGTCCACTATGACTAGCTTCCTAGGTCTTTGTTGATGAAAACTGACATACGTACTTAGACTTTTAGAAAAGAATAAAGAACTTTAAGCTTCCTCATTCCCTCCTCAGACATACTCAAAAGAGAAAACAGCATAGCATTGCATGGTCAGTCCCTAGAATGTTCTTTTATGTCCTCTTCTGGAGAACTGAGTGTTGTAGTTGAAAGAACTCTTGAAACATTACATAGGGGGTATTTTAATGTATTTCTACAATTGCACCTGTTCTCTCACTCCTACATTGTGTGTGTGTGTGTGTGTGTGTGTGTGTGCTTTTAACAAAGATGGTTCCATATATTTCACTATTGCCTCAGTGATGAAAGTGTATCAAAGGTTTCTGAGGCTACAGGACATTGTTCTATAGGACTTAGTATTTTGCTTCTAGATATTGTAGGAGGAGCTAAAGGAATAAGAATTTCATGCCAACCTGAATAGAGCTGTTCTCTTGCATTTTATTTTTAAATTTAGTTCAAGTAAATTTTATTAACAAGCTTATTTATAAGAAAAACCCTTTAAAATGTGGTATAAATGATAGGTGTAAGGGCTCTCTTTTAATGTTTCAATAGTAACATTACAGAGTTAATTATATGATGACATTGTAATTGCTAATTGCCCTAAAAGTTGGAATCAAAGGCTTTTATGAACTGAAAGTAAAATTTTAATTCTGGGATCTTCTTTAGATATGTATTATAGTAAAGTTTATTAAAAAGCAAATTTTATTAAGATTTTTTTAAGGAAAATAAGACCATCCAGAAGACTATTTTAATCAAAATGCCATGTGTTTAAGTCAATTTGAAAATTTTATTGGCGAATAGACAACTGCCACACATCCTTCCCACCACCATCCTACTAGTCCTGAATTTAATTTGCAAAGGGAAGCAGAAACCAAAAAGGATTTCTTAGGTACTTGACAAAACTGAAGAAGTGGGAAAAAATATGTTTACAGTTACTGAAAATAAAACGTCTCAGTTAAGAAAAAATTTTTCTTTGTATATATTTAAAAATAGCTTTATTTTCCATTTAGGAACTGTGGAAATAGTTACTTATAATGTTTGGGAGGGTACCCCATTTTGTAATAGGTGGTCTTCCAGATTCTTTTCAAAGGGTGTTCACATTTCCTATAAATCGATGCTGTTTGGCAGAGCCTTCTATTCAGCTTTCTGACATCTTATCAAGAATTTGTAGAGGGGCAAGAATTCTTGCCCGATTAGTTTCCACAATGCAGCCGTTTAACACCATCTCATCCAAAATGATGTGTACTTTATCCAAATTAAACATTATCTAGGGTCATATTAAGGAAATTAATTTTAGAGTTATAAAGATGTCAACATTCAATAAATAACCTATAGCTTAGCCTGGAATTTCCCCAATGTAAAATAATACTAACATGAAGTTTCTTTGTAAATAATTTCTGAAATTAAAATTGGTATTGGTGTTTGAAATTACTACGTTGGTGTACATGTACCCACCTTTCACCTTGGCTAGGCTACCAGTATAAGTTAGGCATAGAAATGAAACAACTAACACTTTTTAGCCAAAGGGAGAAAATCTATTAAGAGCTAGAGAACAAAAGCAAGTAACATTTGCAAAGAGAATGACCCTAGTTAGGAGCAAAATCTTTTGGGACAGTAATAACAATAGCAGTGGTCTGTTAAACATTCGTTTATGTTCCAGGCATTGTGTTGAGTGCTTTTCATGTATCAGCATATTCACATTTTATCCAGGAGCAAACAGCTTAAAGTCATTGTCCAAAGATACGACTAGTAAATGTCCAGAGTTGGAATGACATGGTTGAATGTACCTGAATTTTACACTTTTATTATTTTAGTACAAGGATTGAACCCAGTGGTGCTTAACTGAGCTACATCCTGAGCCCTTTTTGTTTATTTTGAGACAGGTTCTCACTAAGTTAAAGGTCTTGCTAAGTTGCTGAGGCTGGACTTGAACTTGCTATCCTCCTGCCTCAGCCTCAGGAGTCCTTGGGATTACAGACATGCACCATCATGCCCACCCAGCCAGTTTTACACTTGAATATGTGGCATTTCCACTTTAAAGAGATCTATTTAAAAGAAAAAAAAAAAAAAACCCAGCTCCTTTCATTGTATTTATTTTTTTATGTGGTGCTGAGAATCCAGTGCCTCACACATGCTAGGCAAGGGCTCTACCACTGAGCTATAACCCTAGCCCTGAACAGCTCCTTCAAATAGACAAACTTCAACAAACAAGTGATTAAATGAACTAGGGAAGTTCATAATTAATTGGTGAATCTTATACCAACTCGTTATTATAGGGATATTATCTTCCATAACCTTTCAGTTATCACCTGATTTTTTAAAAACAATTCCAGTTGTTCAAAGTTATATTTACTTAGTGACGTACATCCACAAAGAATGGAACAAACTGTGAATGACTTTTAGGTTTCTATTAGACTGTGTTAATATCTCATCAAGCTCTGTCCTTTAGCAGAATAAACTTGTTGATGGGAACTGTCCTTAAGTGACCCAGAAAAAAAAAAAAAAAAAAAAAAGCTTTACTCTGATCTACCTATTAATAATATCTTCCAATTATGTAGTTGATTGCTTTTCCCATGGCCAAACTGGGACTGGAATGAATGCTAGGCCCTTGACTCAAACCTGTTCACCAGATTCAGAAGCCAGAACTTACAAACTAAGACAAAGTGGGAATTACAGTCAGGTAGTTTTTTTTTTTTTTTTTTTAAGCAGTTGAGCCAGGCATGGTGGCTCAAGGGCCTTGTACTCCCAGCTACTCTGGAGGTTGAAGAAAGAGGATCCAAATTCCAAGCCAGCCTTAACAATTTAGTGAGACCCTGTCTCAAAAAAGGGTCAGAAATGTAGCTTAGTGGAAGAGTACTTACTTGTCTTGCATACAAAAGGCCCTGGGTTCAATCCCCAGTGTGGGACTGCAGTTGGGGCAGAAATAGAACAGCACAGGTGGCTGCCTAAATAAAGGTGTGCAGAACCCCCTGTTGTATTCACTGAGGGCAATGGAAGTGCCTTTGAAAATGGCAACTTTTCCAAAAAGATTTTCTTTTGAGTTAGAAAGAAATGTAATTTCAATCTGTTTGAATTGGTTCAGGGATCAAGCTGCTCTAAGGACTGCTCCTTCTTCGGTAAGCAGAAGATGTGCAATTCAGATGTCCCCTTGGGCAAATGTCCAATTGTTTTGAAATTCACATCAGAATTTACTTACTGCTGAAATCATATCAATCACTGACAGCCCCACACTGTAAGGACAAGGTCCTTCAGCTAAGTCTGAATTTCCCAACATTCTAGAAACATCAGTTACTCAGATCATACTGTGGGCATGTGATTGCCGCTCTGTGTATCTAGCTCAAACCCTAATAATCATGCAGCTGCTGGTACCATATAGGGAAACTACAGACCAAATCCAATGTAAGCTGAAGACCTGGAAGCTGATTTTCCCCCTTGGAATCATGTGACTCCTTTAAGGACCCAGCTATTGTTCACATGTTGATTTGGTTTATGAGCAACTTGTACATGCTGGTAAAGCCAAGATTAATGACTTTTGGGCCATACGCCAGGTGAGCAGGGACCAAAAAATACCCTAAATTCCAAACCTCATGACAATAAATAGGCAAACACACTTCAACCCTGACATTTGGAATAGGAAGAAGCAAGAAAGGACTAGTCTGTGGATCTCTTAATGTAGTGAGCTAAGAAAGACTACGGAAAGAGGAACTTACCTTCAGGCCATATTGAACTTGACTAACTCTAAAGATTCAAGGAAACTTATTTCTTTCCTGGGTCTCATGGAGGTGACGTGAACTAGAAACAACTTCCTAAAGAGCACAGTCACTAACCTCACACTTTAACCTTGAAACCTTAAAGAGCTTTTTCTGAATCTCTGTAACGTGCATTAGAGCTAAACATCTATCTAGTCCTTTGTAAGATTAGGGCCGCTTGAAATCAGCTTTTTAATGAAAGTGACTGAATTTTTTATAGGTCTTAGCTTGGAATTGTGATCTCTGGATCATAAAACACTTTTATAACATGGTATTTTAATACTATGGTGGTTTAGATATCTTTTAATAAGTGAGAAAACTGAGCAACATGAACTCATGAAACCTTCAAAGCAATTCCAAGAGCCAACCTAAGAAATGAAATTTTCCAACTCTAGACTTTGGGTTCAGGTCCCTTGGCTTCTCACTTGCTTTTTTTTTTTTTTTTTTTTTAAGAGTCTAGCTAGGCAGAGTTATTTAATAAGTAGGGTAGGAGAAAACCTTGCCACGTTTATACTTTAATTCAATTTTCCATGAAAGTAGAAAAGCTGTCAAAGGCCACTGTTTTCATGTTTCCCACAAAAAGGCAAACACCATAGAATACTATCATGAGGTTCATAACAGTCCTGGAGACTTTCCTTGTAGCAGGGTCTTCTGTTCACTTTTAGGCTTCTTACCATTTTTTGTTAACAAGGCCACTGAAAAATAATGTATCCTTTTTAGAATGTATCTTTTCTCAAAGTATGTTTTCTTTAAAGACCCATTCATCTTCTGAGAAGAGCACTCTGGTGTAATTTTGCTTAATAAGTTCATACAGGTTTATGTAAAATTAAATATGAAAGACAGCTCTGGGCTAAATGAGCCTGTTGTTTTTTTTTTCCTATTTCTTCTTAAAACTTGTTGTCACTAATCTTGACTAAAATAGAATCTAGAACCACAAAACAAAAAGTGGGGTCCAGAAGAAGGGAATGGTGGAGATGGTAGCAGATGGATATGATACCTAGAGGGCTCAGAACACATTTAAAGGAAATAGGTGACTATGGTTAGTAGTAGCTGGAAACGCTCATAAAATAGCATTTTTGTATCTGTAACACTCATATCCCCTTCCCAGGACAATGTCTGGCTTCCTTGGGGACTGTTCATATCTGAGACTTGCATCACTCACAACAGGACTGGCTATAACTCAGGCTAGAGAAGGTCCTGGTCCCTTATCCCTCAGTACCTGTCTTTCCCCAAGATGGTTGGCTGCACACCTTCCCTCAGGCTCAGGAGCCAGATCTCATCTTTGTAACCTGACTTCAAATTTACATATTTTTAAAAGAAAAAGGTGCCAGCATATGTGAAGCCCTGCTTAGAAACCTCAGAATGTGAACTTCACTTTAGGATGAGTTAGCAAGACATACCTTTTTACTTTTTTGGGTACTGGAGATCGAACCTGGAGGTGCTTAACTACTAAGCCCCATTCCCAGCCTTTTTTATTTTTTATTTTGAGATAGTCTTGCTAAGTTGCTTAAGGCCTCGATAAGTTGCTGAGGTTGGCTTTGAACTTGTGATCCTCCTGTCTCATCTTCCCCAATTGCTAGGATTACAAGCATGTACTACCACACCTGGCTAAGACATACTCTTTTTTTTTCTTGGGGGCGAGGGGGTACTAGGGATTAAACTCAAGCACACTTGACCACTGAGCCATATCCCCAGCCCTATTTTGTATTTTATTTAGAGACAGGGTCTCACTGAGTTGCTTAGCACCTCGCTTTTGCTGAGGCTGGCTTTGAACTCGAAATTCTGCCTAGTCTCCTGAGTCACTGGGATTACAGGTATGAGCCACCCCGCCTGGCAAGACATACTTTTTCCCCCCTGTATGTATATTTTTAATTGACACATAAGATCATACATATTTATAGATTACAATATGATCTTTCAATACATGTTTATAATGTATAATGATCAGATTCTATTAGATTTCCTTATTGTTACCAATGGAATAGTGTAAATTGGTATCTCATTATGGTCCTGATTTGAGTTACAATGACTATTAGTTAACCAGTTATTTTTTCATAAAATTAAAATTCTGGAACATTTACATAATTCTTCCAAAGACATACTCTCAATAAGACATTCGCAGATACTATAAACTTGTTCATCTTTTTTTTTTTTAAATCAGGGATTGAACCCGGGGCACTTAACCACTGAGCCACATCTCCAGCCCTTTTTTATATTTTACTTAGAGACAAGGTCTCACTGAGTTGCTTAGGGCCTCACTAAATTGCTGAGGCTGGCTTTGAACTCGCAATCCTCCTGTCTTAGCCTCCCAAGCTGCTGGGATTATAGGCAAGTGCTACCATACCTGGCAAGATTATTCATCTTTCTGACTCCTCCAACCAGACATGTTTCTCTTATTCACAAAGCTCTGATAACACCAAGGCAACATAACAAGAGGTACTTTACAAATGTTGCCTTAGAGACTAAATTTCCACAGTTAACTTCAGATGATTAGTAATTTAAAAAAAAAATCAAATTTAGTTGGGCATAGTGACTCCTGCCTGAAGTCTCAGCACTCTGGAGGCTGAGGAGGGAGAATCACTTGAGTCTAGGAGTTCAAGGCAGCCTGGGCAACACAGGGAAACCCTATCTCACAAAAACAAACAAACAAACAAAAAAACTTTATTGAATTTACAACCCTTTAGTCAAGCACCCTGAAAACCCAGAAACTGTTCCAACTCTGCCCTGTAGTAACTCTCTGGAGTGAGGACAAAAGAGAACTTCTTCCTCTAAAAAGTGAGGCTTAACATAATTTTGTATTCTTTCAACTCCAAAGTACTCAGCTCCTGACTTTAACCTTTGGAGGAGGGGACTGGTTCATTCCTTTCTGGTAATACCAAGCCATTCTTGAAGTAGTCATATGCTGTAGCATACATCAAAAGAAATCCTTTTGTAATAACTTCATTATCATTCTAACTTAGAGAACTGCAGAGAATTTCAGTTCAGTGAGAAGCTGTCCCTTCACTGTGGGATGGCTTCCTTGCAGAATGTTTTGATCTTTTGGCTTTTATTTCTATTGCCCCTAGTTTGAATAAGTACTTTTGCAATTTCCCATTACATTAGGTTGAGATGGTCTCCAGTGGAGAGACCACTGGTTTCTGGACCTCTATATGTGAAACTTTCAGAAGTCCTGATCAGGGCCTACCTGCAAATCTGGGTGGTGCCAATCACTGTTGCCTGCATGCTCTCTTCAAGGAGCACCTTGCAAGATGCTGGTTGAGGCACAGGGCATGGAGCACTGAGGTCCTTCCCTACACCTTGACCCATAGCAGCCATAAACAGGATGAAGCAGGCTGCTTTCATATCGCCCACAGGAGCTTTAGGGTTCTAGAATCAATTATTCACCTTTTGGGCTTTAAGGTTTATAAAATAAAAACAAATATTCTAAAATGTTTTTCAAGAGAGAATTACATTGTGGAATTGTACAGTGGCACATGTCTATAATCCCAGCAACTCGAAAGTTTAAGACCAGCTCAGCAACTTAGTGAGACCATCTCAAAATAAAAAATAAAAAGGGCTGGGGATATAACTCAATGGTAAAGCAACCCAAGTTCAATTCTAGGCCTATCCTATATTTGTGTAGTAGAGGGGGCACAACAGCATGCATAGGGATGCTAGTCTGCTTCTCTTCCTATGCATGCATGTGGGACATCCCAGTTACCCTGCCTGAATACTTCTGTGTTATTCTTGCTCCCAATCTGGGGGCTGGGATAGGAGAGAGGCTTCCACAGGCCCTACTAGCAAGCTCTGGAATGTCTGGCACCTGAAGACAGAAAGTGGTGGGGGGAAGACCTTTAGGATTCAGGTCAGCATCTACCCACCATGGAGAGGGGGTTGCTGCTAAAGTAGAGCAGAATGGACCCAAGGTGGTTGCCTAGGTCAAAAGGCATATAAATGTGTTCCATTCCAGCCCAAACAAAGCAAGTCAGCAAATATCAAAAAGGCTATTGAGGCTTTCTGTACCTTCATATGTACAATAAGTGATCACTGAATTGAGGAGGCATTGATACATTTCCCAGACAGTGCTGGTCACTGGTGCCATCCTGTGACCATGTAGCAGAGGGAAGGAAGATAGACCCATTCTTTTGGTTATGAATTGCCCGGAGAAAAGCAAGCCTTCTGGGAATGCAGAGCATACACACTGGCGGAGTCTCATCAGTTAGTTCCTAAACAAACCAATCTTAGTTCATGAAATCTGAAGTCTTGAAAAAATCTATCATGCTATGAGATGGTGTGAACTTAGCTGTAGAAATGAGGCCTCTTGAGTCTTCAGGCAGCAGTCCAGTGCAGGAAGGGACTGTGAAGAGTGCAGGAGCTTGATCACAGTTGTGAATGATTTAGGTCATTGCTGTGCTTGGTCCCCAGGGGGCAATCTGCCCCACCTGACACTATGCACCGGAGGGTTCCACTTACTGGGATGGAAGGGTTTTCAACAAGCCAGATTTTCTGTCCTGATTTCTTGTGTTTGGGTCATTTCTTTTTTAAATCCCATCTGTCTTGTTCTGTAATGTTAGTTTTACTAGAATTAGAACAAGCCCATACTAGAGAGAAATGGTGTACTCTATTTCTCAAAGTCCAACCATGCGGGCTCTGAGAAACTTCCCTGTCCTTATCGGATAGAAAAGTTTCTGGAGAAAAAGACTGAGTAAGGGGTGTTTTGGGAATTTCATGAGGTTTTTACTTCCCTCTCCTTTTGCTGTACCAAACTGAGCCTTAAATCATGTCTTTTCTAGGTGTGCTGATAAGGAAGGTTTTCTTAAGTCTGAGCAAACAGAGGGCATGTGTTCTGTGTGTTGGGAAAACTAGTTCTTGATTGCAATTATGGCAGTTGCTTGTTTTCATCTTTCAATCCCAAAGTCTGGGAGAGCAGACCTGACAAAGATAGCTGCTCCAGTATGTCCTGCCTACATGCTAAAAAAAGATGATCAGAATGTGTGGCCCTCACTGGAGGGAGCAGGAACCTATAGCTGAGCCTCTACAAGGTTCCCCTCTGTTTCTGTCATGTACTGGTCTGCAGAAGTCCTCCTGGACAAAAGAACTATGTAGCAAGAAGAGGAAACTCATGGGTTTTGAATTTTTTTTTTTTTAATAAGGCTAAGAGTGGCAACCTATTACAAAGGTCATAGAAGAGAGGTGCCAATGACAGTAAAAAACTTGGTCAGAGAGAAAGGGTGGGCAAAAATAAAACCATGTAAAATGAAGGGAAAAGATACAAATTGTGTCTTGGTGGGAAAATTAAATTCAAACTAAAATGCTGGAGGTCATTACACAGATATCTATCAGACAACAGCAGAATACAAAGACAAGAACACCTGTCTCTACTTACAATAAAAATCTAGTTAATGTATGACACATCAACACAATTAATCCAACTATACTACATATTCTGTTACATCTGATTCACTTTAATTTTCTGGGTATCTGGGCTTGTAAGACTTCCTGTTCTACGTGTGACATTATTCAGCTCATTTACCTGGACTCATGGAAATTCCAGATTCCAGGTGAGAGGCTGCTAAAGTTCTTCTGCAAAGTTCTCTCATTTTGAGATGAGGGGTTGTGTGCTTTGTCTAATACATACAGTGACTTAGTGCCAACGTGAAAAGTGGATCTTGAGTTTCTACGCTCCTAGCAAAGTGCCTATTAGCCCTAGCCATCTTCCTGATTTTTAAATCTTTTTTTTTTTTAACTCCCCTGTACAAGTAGGAACAGAGTTATCTTGAATTGCTTTAAACAGCCTAGTTAAGATAGAGTTTTACATGCTGAATAAAAATATAGACATACTTCCAGATCTTGGGTCTCCTAGGTCAAAGGGATCATAGATTTAGGTCACTCACCACCAGAGGGCACTCAGTTTTTCCCAGTTTCCCAAATTCTGCCGGCAAATGCATTTTATCAACAGGGTATTTCCTAGCATAGTTACAGGTAAATGGTCATTTCCCCATAATATCGAGCTGATGTAAACATAGTGGTTCTTGGCATAGGTGTCTAATTTGTATAGATAGAGAAGATACACATATACAAACATAGGAATATATGCATGCACATAAACATTAGTTATAATTAATATGTATTTGTTATATGCTATATTTTAATAAACATCATAATTAATGTTACTATTTTAGATTCAAGTTTGATGGATTTTCAAAGGACTTCTTTATCACTTTGAAGTAGTAGGCAGAGTTTTGAAGTAAAGAAATTAAATTCAGAGTCAATATTCCTCTGGAGCACTCACACAAAGCCTAGTGGGCTCCTGCCAAATTTGTAGGCTATAGTATTCTAAGCAAATCATGTTTGTTCTTGGAGTCCTTGGGCACTTCTGATTTAAAAGAAAGAAAAGGGGAAATTTATCTGCTATAAAAGGAATACAAGCCAGGCAATTTCTTTAACCCTCCATTTTATCAACCCTGAAGGCTTTCTGATCATGAGGGGATTTCTAGAGATTTATACTTAGAGCCCTGAAAATCCCTTCTCTTTGAGAAGACAAAGCACTTTCTGACTATTATACATTTTGAACAAGCCTATTCCATATGCTTAAAAGAAGTTAAATTAATATACAATAGTTATTATTAACAAATGCCATAACATTGCCCTGTCTGGGAAAAAAAAGAATCTTAAAAAAAATCGTGAGGCTGGGGTTGTGACTCAGCAGAAGCGCTTACCTGGCATGCATGAGGCACTGGGTTCAATCCTTAGCACCACTTTATTATTTAAAATGAATAAATTAAAAAAATGTTCTTTGCAAAAAAGGGTGGAGAAGGATTATGGCAAACACCTGCACCTCTGGCTGTCCTGTCAGTTACTGATGTCAGACATTCTGGATTCTGTTGAACTGTTTTCCTGCCCATTGGCCCTTCTGCTTTGTCAAATACTGTGGAAAACAGTATTGAAAAAGGATACATCTAGTTCACTCTGGAAAAGAGAAAAAGAATGCACCGGTGAGAAGGAGACACAGGGACTGGAACTCTGAGCACAGGCAGCAAATGTTCTGCCTGCAAGCCTAGCAGCAGCAGGAGAGGCTGCTGCTGCGTACACAGAAGCCCAAGCAACAGCAGGAGCCCTGAGTTGGAGACTGCAACTAAAAACAAACAAACGAACAAACAAAAAAAAATGCAGGCTAGAGAATTTTAGAGGGCAGAATAATTCATCTTTCCAAAATACAGGGAATAAACTGGGCAACAGTGGCACACACCTGTTAAAACCAGTGACTTGGGAGGCTGAGGTAGGAGGATCATAAGTTTAAGGTCAGCCTTGGTAACTTAGCAAGACTCTGTCTCAAAATAAAATAAAAAGGGCTGGGGGTGTAGCTCAGTAGTAGAGTACCCCTAGGTTCAATCTTCAGCACTACCAAGAAAAAATAAAATCAAGGGAATAATCAACTAACTCAACCTTTACAGATGGTAGGTAATTTGTTATGTATATCAAACCTCAGCAATGTGCAATACCCTTTGAATCCACTGATTTTACTTCTACACATTTATCCTAAGGAAACAACTGGACAATAGCACAGTGATATGTGATAGGATATTCAGGGTGAGGTTGTTAGATGTCTGCTAAGGGGGAAAAACTGTGACTATACTGAACAAGTCATTAATAAAATGTTAAAAACTATTTAACATAGCATCACTTTGTACTGGGTATTAGAAGTAATCTAGAGATGATCTGAAGTGTGTGGGGGAGGATAGGCATGGATTACATGCAAATACCATGCCATTTAATATAAGGAACTTGAGTGTTTTGGGGATCTATGGAGGTGAGATTTGTCCTGGAACAAATGCCCCACAGATATTGAGGGATGACAATATGACTTGTACATATGTACACAGAGATGCATGCTACAGAGATACAGACAGATATATAAAGTCTAAGAGGAAATGAACTTTGTTATCACTAAATAATGGATTACTGATACTCCTTCCCCCACTTTAAAAAAATGCTTACTTTTTTTTAGAGTAGTTTTAGATTTACAATAAAATTGAGAGGAAGGTACAGAGATATCCCATGTATACCCTGCCTTCACACATGCATGAACATTGTGTCACCCTGTTACCAGAGAAATGCCTTTGTTATAACTGATGAGCCAACATGGACATATCACTGCCATGCAGAGCCCACAGTTTAAATTAGGGTTCACTCTGGTGTTGTACGATCCATCTCTGGACAAATGTATAATGGCACTTAACCATCCTCCCCTTTCATTCTACTTACAAGTATTTAAAATTTTTTTTCAACGAAAATAGATATTTATATAACTGAAAAAGTCACAGAGGGTAGAATGGTAAACAAAAATAAGTTCACAGGTGAAAGGACTTCAGGTCTGTCAAATGTGGCATTGAAACCCCTATCTTTTCCTCAACAGCAACAGCCCTCACCTCTTGTGGGAGTGCCTCCTTTGAAGTTAATTGGTTTGGCTTTTGGTTCTAAAAATGTGATGCTGAGATGCTGCTTTCAGCAGAGACAGCATGAGACAGATCTCTAAATTTAAGAAATGAAAACATCTTCTAAGATGAAAAATAGCCTCAGAGAGCATGTTTAAAATGCACAAACCTAAAAATAAATCTTAGATGACAAAGCACTCTGGGTGAGTGGGACAGATCCTATTTTCTTCTCTATAGTACTCTTCTCTCTTCCTCTTCTTTTTGGTATGGTTTGAGCCTAAAACAGGTCATCCCTAGTGCAGTCCAAGTCCTGCATAATTGCCTGGCTTAAAGTAAATTTTAATCTTTACTTCTGTGGTTTATGTGGTCACTGACTCCCTAGAATTATGAGATTCAACAATATGCTATTTATTTTTAGTTACTGAATATAATAATAATAATAATTAAAAAAAAAAAAAAACCTCAGCAATGATAGTGCTTGTACTCACTTTTTATTCTCTCAGATTCAAGACATTGTTGTTTTTGAAAGTGATAATCTTCTTCTTGGTGGGTGTTAGCTTAAAGTAGCTAATCAGTGCTAGCCCTGAATCACAGACCCTGGCTAGCAACCAGTCTACCTTAACATGAGAGTGGACACCAGGAGATAAGTAAGAGCTACCGCTATACTATTCAATATGGTAACTGCTGTCCTGATATGGTGATTTAAATTTAAATTAGTACGGTTAAGTATCACTTCAATTTCAATTCCTCAGTTACACTAACTACATGTCAAGTGTCAAGAGCCACACATGGCTAGTGCCTGCCATACTGTATGGCATGGATACAGAACATTTCTGACATTGCAGAAAGTTTTATTGACAGTGCTGGTCTGTGGTACTGTTTCCAAGCAGTCAACAGAGAGACATAGTTAAAGCCAGTACCAAAGATGTATGTTTCCCTCAGGGCCAGTCTCTGGAATGGCCTTATCTCTTGACCTCTTCACTTTGTAGGGCACCAATCCTTTCCTGGACTGATGTCCTGTCTCACTGAAGCCCGCGAACTATCTTCCCCAACTTCATTCCCTGAACTAAGAAATTGCTGACAGCAAACTTCAGGCACCAAGGTAATGGTTCACAAACTTGAACATGCATCAGAATCACCTGAAAGGCTTGTTAAACCAAGAATGAGGGGGCCTCAACCCAGAGTTTCTGAGTCAGTGTTCTGGGGTGGGCCCAGAATTTCTATTTCTAATTAAGTTCCCAGCACTTATTGCTGCTCCAGGAACCAGACTTTGAGAACTACTGCACCAAGGCAATGAAGACTAGCTAGTTGACTGACCCATTAAGAAGTCTGCCAGAATTCAATTCTGGCACTAGGAGTTGGACTGAAGATAATAACTTCTGAATAGGAGTTTTGCCTGTGGCAGGTTTTAGTGTACTCAATATTATTAATTATGGATAAGACTGCACTTATTGTTTCAGGAAGACGTTTGGAAACAGTTCCTTTCTAATCCTTTTATATAAAAGCAAAATTAAATAAACAAACGACCTTGAGAAATAATTAGCCTTTGTCATTGATACTTCCTAAGAATGTCTGCCCAAGGCTCAGGAAGGCCTATGGTAGCAAGTAAACCATCTTCACTGTGTTTTTGTTTGTTTGTTTGTTTTGAGGTGATGGAGATCAAACTCAAAACCCAACTGATTCTTTTTTTTAAATTTGTTCTAATTAGTTATACATGACAGTCGAATGTATTTTGACACATTATAACAACTGGTTCTTTTTTAAGACTGGTTTTCAAGCTAATTGCAAGGCTATAGTGATCAATATAGTATGGGACTGGTATCAGGATAAACATATAGATCAATGGAACAGAAATGAGAGTCCAGGAATCAATCCTCATATTTATGATCAACTGACACACAATAAAGGTACCAAGACAATTCACTGGTGTGGGAATAAGAGTCTTTTCAACAGATGGTGTTGAGATAACTAGATATCTACATGCCAAAAAAAAAAAAAAAAAAAAAAAATGAAGTTATACCTGTAACTCACAACATACACGAAAATTACTCAAAATTGATCAAAGACCTAGATGTAGTAACTAAAACTATAAAACTCTAAGAAGAAATGATCTCACTGATAAGCAGATGATGACATATAATGGGGGGTGGGAGGGGTTGCCATTAGGGTTAGGGTTAGGGTTAAGGAAGGGGGCAAGTATGGAGGAAGGAAGGACTTTATAGAGGGAAAAGAAGGGTGGGAGGGATGGGGGGAAGGAAAAAAAAAAACAGAATGAATCAAACAACATTACCCTATGTAAATTTATGATTACACAAATGGTATGCCTTTACGCCATGTTCAAACAGAGAAACATGTATCCCATTTGTTTACAATTAAAACAAACAAACAAACAAACAAAAAAACTCTAAGAAGAAAACATAAGAGTCAATCTTCATGACCCAAGGTTAGGTAAAGCCTTTTTAGGCATGATACAAAAAACAAGCAACAAGAGAAAACAGATGAACTGGTTTTCATCAAGGTTAAAAACGATTGTGCCCACTGACATCTCCAGTCACTATGCAGGATGGGGGGAAATGAACAAGATAAAGGAGAAGAACGCAGGAGCACAAAGGAAACTTTAGATGTATAAAAGGGACAGGACTTCCTCATCCCATCTATTCCACCTTTGGGTCCCCTTCTTCCACCCTGGAGAAGTCTGTTTTACTATCCTTAATAAAGCTTCTTACTTTCTACTCTTTAAAAAAAAAAAAAAAAAAAAAGGTTTCAAAGGGCACCATCCAGAAAATCAAAAGAAAACCACTGATTAGAATATTTTCAAGTCATAGGAACTTGTGCTCAGAATATTAAGAACTCTTGAAAATTAACAATAAAAAGACAATTTAAAAATGGACAAAGGATCAGGCAGATATTTTCCAAACAGGATATATGAATAGTCAGTAAATGCATGAAAAGATGCTCAATATCATTATGTATTAATGAAGTACAATGCAAGCCACAACTGATTGGCCTCTATATCACATTACACACAGCAGGATGGTTCCAATCAAAAAGATAGTAAGTTTTGATGAGGATGTGAACCAATTAGAACACTCATACACTGCTGGTGGGAATTTATATAGTGCAGACAATGGAAAAGAGATTGGCAGTTCAACAAAACACTAAATATGGAATTACTGTATCAACCAGAAACTCTACTCCTAGGTTTATGTCCCAGAGAAGTAAAAACATGGTTCTACAAAAAAATGTGGGCACAAATGTTCATAGCAGCATTATTCATACAGTTAAAAACTGGAAATAACTCAAATGTCCATCAACTGACAAACAGATGAAGAAAATATGGTATATCCATAAAATGGAAGATATTGCACAATGAAAAGGAAAAGGGGTTATATACACCATAACAGATAGATCTTGAAAGCATTATGCTAGGTAAAAGACACTAGCCACCAAAGACCACATGTTGCAAAATTCTATTTATTTGAAATGTCTAGAACAGACCAATGCATAAAGACACAAAGTAGATTAGTGGTTACTTAGGGCCTGGATAGGTGGAGGGGAATATTTGGGGGAAAATGCTAATGGGTGATGGTTGTTGGATGATGAAATTTCCTTAAATGGAATGTGATGATGGCTGCAGGACTATGTAAATACAAAAACCTAATTATACACTTCAAATGGATGAATTGAATAGCATGCAAATTATGTTTCGCTACATCTATTAAAATAAAATAAGGAGGTTAGGGTTGTAGCTTAGTGGTAGAGCACTTGACTAGCATGAATGAGGCACTGGGTTTGATTCTCAGCACTGCATGTAAACAAATAAATAAAATAGAGGTCCATCAATAACTAAAAATAATATTAAACATATAAAATAAGTGGCACCAAAATAGACATGTAGACCAATGGTACAGAATAGAAGACACAGAGACAAACCCACATAAATACGGTTATCTCATATGAGACAAAGGTGCCAAAAATTTACATTGAAGAAAAGATATCCTATTCAACAAATGGTGCTGGGAAAACTGGAAATCCACATGCAGCAAAATGAAATTAAACTTCTATCTCTCACTCTGCACAAAAATCAACTCAAAGTGGATCAAAGACTTAGGCACTAGTACAGAGACTCTGTGCCTAATAGAAGAAAAAAGTAGGCCCAACTCTTCATCATGTTATCTTAGGACCGACTTCCTCAACAAGACTCCTAAAGCACCAAAAGTAAAATCAAGAATCAATAAATGGGATGGATTCAAACTAAAAAGCTTTTTCTCAGCATAGGAAATAATAATGTGAAGAGAGAGCCTACAGAATGGGAAAAAATCTTTACCACATGCACCTCAGATAGAGTACTAATCTCCAGGATGTATAAAGAACTCAAAAAACTTAACACCAAAAAAGCAAATAACCTAATCAATCAATAAATGGGCTAAGGAACTGAACAGACACTTCACAGAAGAAGAAATACGATCAATCAACAACCATAAAAAATGTTCATCATTTCTAACAATTAGAGAAATGCAAATCAAAACTACTCTAAGATTTCATCTCACTCCAGTCAGAATGGCAATTATTAAGAATACAAGCAATTTTAAGTGTTGGCGAGGATATGGGGGGAAAGGTACACTCATACATTGCTGGTGGGACTGCAGATTTGTGCAACCACTTTGGAAAACAGTATGGAGATTCCTAAGAAAACTTGGAATGGAACCACCATTTGACCCAGCTATCCAACTCCTTGGTTTATACCCAAAGGACTTAAAATCAGTATATTATAGTGACACAGCCATATCAATGTTTACAGCAGCTCAATTTACAATAGCTAAACTATGGAACCAACCTAGATGCCCTTCAACAGATGAATGAATAAAGAAAATGTGGTACATATACACCATGGAATATTACTCAGCCTTAAAGAAGAATGAAATTATGGCATTTGAAGGTAAATGGTTGGAGTTGGAGACTATCATGCTAAGTGAAATAAGCCAATCCCAAAAAAACCAAAAGTCCGAATATTTTCTATGATAAGCAGATGCTGATCCATAGTGGGGGGTGAGCAGGGAAGAAAAAAGGAACTTTGGATTATGCAGAGGGGGGTGATGGGAGGGGTGGGGTGGTGGGGATAGGGAGGATAGTAGAATGAGACAGACATTATTACCCTATTACCCTATATACATGTATGAAAAAACATTTTTTTAAGGAAAAAAAAAAGAAAAAAAAAAAAAGAAACTAACTAACTAACTAAATAAATAAATAAATAAAATAAGGATACCTAGAATGGAACTCATGTATTCCTAAAGGGGAGTTGAGTTTTGACCTTCAAAGCAAGGGTTTGATGAAAATGATTCTTAATGTGAAAAGGTACTGTTGTCTTGGAGGGAAAGCAGAGGAAAGAAGAAGAGAGCAAGTTAGACAGTAAAAATTTTATAACTGAGTAAAAAGAATTAAGAGCTAGTTCTTGATAAAGATCTAAAGTATATATAAGTTCATAATACTTTGGATGAGCCAGAAGGAAAAATAAAGAATATATGATAAAGCTCTATATTAACAAATAATCTTAAACTATACCCAGTGCTACCCATTTCTAGAAAACTGGATTGAGAAAAAAAACAAAACAAAACACATTTTTTAGTTATTAGACTTACCACTCGGCTGAAGTACTCATCTAAAACTTCCACAAAATTATGGATGAATTCATAAATAGCCATCTCATTCTGAAATAAAAGAGGAAGGATGCAATGAATTTTAGCATGGCCCTCGTGTAAATCAGACACAGAAATGCCTCGTCAGCTCCCAGGTTTTAGAGCACATGACTCAGGTAGCTTCCCACCGACCAATATTCAGAACATTCCTATTTCTCCCTTATTTAAAAGATGCTTATTACTGAAGGAAATGTAGAATCTGGCCCAACTCAAACTTCAGATGGCAGTGTTGAGGCTCTGTGCTCTCTACTCACTGACTTTATCACCTATTGGATTAAGCATTTTCCAGATTTTTAGTACCACCATTTTTCTGTCTGTGAAGATGGGGAGACCATTCAAAGTGGATTATGGAGAAAAGCAGTCAACTGAGATTTCAGAGCATTTTAGATTTGAAATACCTGGAACTGGGATGACCACTCCTGAAGAGGAACTAAATTTCAGGAGATATAAACACAAGACAATCGTGTAGTTTGCTCTGATTTTTGATATGCCACCCCATGTTTAGTTTCATGACTGATTGGCTTCTATGCTTGTCTGAGCTGCCCCACTGTGTGACAGAACAAGGGCAGAGCACTGGTTTTGCTAAGGATAAAGGAAGACACTAACTAGATGTGGTGGCATGTGCCTATAGTCCTAGCTATTTCAGCCTTCAAATTTGACACCAACCTGGGCAACAGAATAAAAAATTGGCTAAAAAAAAAAAAAGGTAAAGAAAAGAACTGAAAAAAAATGGAAGACATTTGGGATATAGCTCAGTGATAAGAGTTTTTATCTCACATGTGTAAGGCCCTGGGTTCAATTCCTGAGCACTGCAAAAAAAAAAAAAAAGTCAGGAGACAATTCTGGGGTTTTGTGTTTCTCCACTTTACAAGCTGATCATTTAATCCAAAGAAACATCCTAGGTATATCTCATAGAACTTTCCCACCTTCCCACCTTGATAGAAACCAAGATCCTAAGAGGTGCTGCGGTACATGCCTGTAATCTCAGCTACTACTGGGGAGGCTGTAGGATTGCATCCTCAATTCAAGGATTGCAATTTAGTCAGATCCTGTCTCAAAAAAAAAAAAAAAAAAAAAAATAGGGGGCTTGGGAGGATGGGATGCAGTTTAGTGCAGAGCATGTGCAGAGCATGCTCAAAACCCTAGGTTCAAACTGGAACTACAAAAAGAATTTTAAAAAGAAAAAGAGAAACAAAAGAAACCAAATAGATTCTTGAAAAGAGTCGTAACATTTCTTAGGGAGGCCAGTAGGAAGAAAATGTTAATATAGGGAGGAATAAAATGAGACTTATCCCTAAGTTTCTTGTATTTTCCAAAGGTTCTTCCAGTACCTTACCTCAGTGTCATTAACTCCAACCACAATGAAGAGAGCTGCATATTGCCGATATATCAGTTTAAAATCCTTATATTCAATGAAAGAGCACTAGATGAAACACAATTAGATATTAATACCTTTGGTTGACAGACACTTCTCCAAAATGGCATGCATAATTTCTAGGTTCAGGTCTAAGTATCTACCAACACACTCCTAGGAATACAGAACATTCTCATAACATTGGGGTGACTACTTGGAAGTATCTCTAGAGGGAGTCAGAGAAACAGTCTGGGAAAAATGTGAGTGATCACACAGGTTCTCACAAATTCTTCATTCCTTTTCTTGGCTGTGTGAAAATCAGCAGCCAAAGCTAATGAATAAACAGCATTTTCAAATGCCTCCAATGTGAAAATATAGACATAACCATTTTCTTCTTTCCACTTCCTTATGGATTCTTGGGAAGCAATTAGATATGCTCAATTTTGTATTAGTAGTTACTGAAGAGCCAACTACAAGTAGTGTGTGCATGTGTATTTCTCTTTCCTAGATGTATAAAAATAATTCATGTAGTTTTTTTAATAAATTATTTAAAGATGGCCTTCATGTGGCAGATGCTAGACAAAATTTCCCAACGTAAACATTGTTTTGTATGAATTCATAACAAGCTTATACCACTGACTTGGATAAAACAACTCCCTTCTCCTTCATCTCTTCTCCTAAAGTCAGTGGACAAGGGCACTGGGTGGATGGGAATTAACCAGCTGGCTGAAGACACAGTGATACTCTTCCTTTGGATGTCAGGGGGTGCCTGACCAAAGCTTTATGGCTTTTTGTTCTGTGATCCATTGCTCTTGGGTTTCCAGATGCACCCAGGAATAAAACCAAGTTTTGATCATGAAAATTCTTCCATGGAAAAAGTCATTTGGCAATCTAGAAAATGGAGAGATTTGAGGCTTTTATTTAAAATTAAGATAAAGGTAAAAAGTATAGGGCTGTTCTGCAACTTTTGGCTCACTGTAGAGTCAGTGTTATTTTGGTTCATTTGGATCTTTCAAGGAAATGCAATTTATTTGAAAAAACTGAGAAACATTTCTCAAAGTCTCTTAGAGTTTCTAATATTAAGAAAGTATCAAAAAACGTAAAAAAAATTTTTTTAGACGTTGACAGACCTTTATTTAATTTATTTATTTATACATGGTGCTGAGAATCGAACTTAGTGCCTCACATGTGCTAGGCAAGTGCTCAACCACTGAACTACAACCCCAGCCCTTCTTATTTTTTATTTTGAGACAGGGTCTCACTAAGTTGTTGAAGCTTGGCTTGAACTCACAATTCTCCTGTCTTAACCTCCCAAACTGTTGGGATTATAGGCATGTGCCACTGCGCCCAACATAGTTGGTTCTTTTTAAAATCTAAAATAATTTAGTATATTTCAAAAATACCTAAAAGTATTTATATTTAGTCCAAAGCTTGTATTTGAAATTGTAGAGTGCCTGCATTCTATAGAAAAATTGAAACAGGAATGCTTCTAAATATGTTTACTTAAAGCATGTGGCTATTAACACAGACCTTTAACAGTCGTTTCCATCTGACAACATAAACCAGTGTGCCATAGAAGGCCAAAGTAGTAATTCAAAGAGGAACTCTGAGATGTTTCAATTGGAAAATCAATTAAGAAGCCAAGGGAAACACATTTGCAGCCTGTAATGTCTGAGCACAGATGTAGCTTAACATTTTATGGCTTCGTAGTGGTTTCCACAGGCACTTTTTATATATATGCAATGAAATGAAAAATGAAGAAAATTAATGAATGATTTCTGATTAGAAAATCAGAATAAGTTTTCTAAGTTTGCCTCACTTGTTGAGTGTTGTCCAATGGATTTGACATTTAGGACCTGGATTTAATAATTCTCTAAGCTCCTTGTGAAAATAGACTCATTTTTAAAAATTCCTATTTGTGGGCTAGGATGTAGCTCAGCAGAGGAGTGTGTGCTTAGCATGCACAAAGTCCTGGGTCGAGCCCCAGACCACCCCCCACTACATTCCTATTTGTTAAATTCTAATGATTTTATTTAACCTCCAAATTCTGGCAGGATAGATAGATTTGCAATTTCACATGAATTTTTAACTTCCTTTCCCCCATCTACATAATAAAATAGTCCAAATCAAGTTTATTTTGTCTTTAAATCATTGGTGGTATATTTACAAGAATGATGAGCAGATAAAAATTGTCTTCCACACTACAGTCATATTATTATCCTTCATATAAAATAGGTCTTGAGTATTCACCTCCATGTCTGTCACCTGACCTTCATTTTTTGGCTTGCAGAAAGCCACCTGCTACAGGCACTCCTAACAGTTCCAAGGGCTGAATTCATATGAACAAAAAAAGATTATATCTACTAGCAGGAGTAAATTTAGCTGCTACTTTCATGGTGTACTGAGACAAATATCTGACCTAAAATAACAACTCAAGACTTTTTCTGATTTTCCTTGTTTTTATTCTCTTAAGGAGATATAAAGAGAGCTATGCTTCCTTTGGTCTTCATTGTATTTAATTCCTTATTTTCCCTAACAGCTGTCCAAGGAATATAGTTCAGAGAAAATGATGATGGCCCGTGAGACTAAGTAATAACATATCTGTCAAGGCTGAGTTGACTGCAGAGATAAAAGAGAGAGTCAGAAACTTACTTGTTCATTGGATCGAGAGAGACAGCTCTTTATGACTTCTGTTTCTAGAAGTGTACGCTTATTAATCTCCACATGTTCATAGTACTTAGAAAGTCGGGTCTGCCCTTGTTTATTCACCATAAGGAAAAATTTTATCATTTTTTCCTGGTCAATATTTTTTCAAATATAGTTTAAAAGTTATGGCAAGGGATGGTTGTAATTGGAACCTGGAGGAGAAAAGAACAACAGAAAGGTAAGATTAAATTTCTCAAAGAATCATATTAAGTAATATTGACCATTTGTTAAAAGCTCTGACAAGGACCTATAACAAGTCCTATGAAATCCTATGCTAAGCAATTTATAAATATTATTTAATTCTCACAATTCTTTGAAGCAGGTACTTCTGTTGTCCTTCCTTTAAAGTCTAGCAAAGTGAAGGTTAGGGGTGTTAAGACACCTAAAAAAATTGCATTACTCTGTGCCAGAAGTGGGCTGTCCGTCACAGGCCAAGTATACACATGGGTCCACAACATCCCTAACATCCTTATCATTCAGGGGTTCATGCTAGTGATTTTCCTTCTACTCAGTTTTATTTATTTGTTTTTTTTTTTTTTTTTTTTTGCTGTGCTGGTGATCGAACCCAGGGCCTTGTGCTTGCAAGGCAAGCACTCTACCAACTGAGCTATCTCCCCAGCCCTACTCAGTTTTATTGAATCTCATGTTTGTTCCATTTACACTCAATTTAGATTTTGAACTAATAAATACAAATGACTACAATGCTGACCAATAGGTGATCCTTCCTTCATCATAGGCATGAAAGCTGGCATATTGGCTTGTCTATCACATTCACATTCTATAATAACTGAAAATCAATGTGAAAAACAAGATTAACAATAATTCTTAGATGAACTTTAAAATCTTGTAATAATTTTATATTACAGAAAAATTGCTCTTAGCCATTGTTAGCATTTCACATGTACATTGTCCAAACTTAGAAACCAATACTGGTTATTATTAATTCAACTCCCAACTATATTTGGAGTTCATCAATTTTTCCATTAATGTCTTCTTTTTGTTCCAGCATCCTATCCAGGATACCACTGTCATGTCTCTTGTTTCTTCTGGTCTATGACAATTTCTGTCTTTCCTTCCTTGTTTTTCATCCTGGGGATTGAACCCAGGGGCACTTTATGACTGAGCTATACTCCCATCACTTTTTAAAATTATTATTAGTTTTAACATTGAGACAGGATTTCACTAAGTTGCCCAGGCTGGCATGAAACTTGTGATCTTCCTGCCTCAGCCTCAAGTAGCTGGGATCACAGGCAAACACCACTATGTCTGTTTTTTTTTTTTTTTTTTTTTAATCTTGTGTCAAGATATTATAAGCATTAATATTTATTCATTACATAAGTGTACTATTAGATAATCCATGAACTGTAGTGTCTTCTTTTATAATATGGATGTATAATCCAGAATATAGATCCTTGTGAGAATATAAATAAAGTTAATGCAACTTTTCCAGAAAAATGCACAAAAAGGTATATGCCTAAATGTTAAACAACCCCAGGACATCCATAGATACCTGTCTGGTATCCAGGTTGAGAATGCTGAACAGAATAGAAAAGTTAGTAAAGTCCTTGAAAAGTAAACTGACTTCCATGATTTTTAATTTTTATCTTCCTACTTTATCATTACTTGGTATGCATAAGACAAATTATATCTGTATTAGAATAAATGGATGAAATGGTATAGAACAAATATGGCATACAGACCAATGTGGATTCTTCCTAAAAATCTGATTTTGATATATACTTACTACTTGTTCACTAATATTGCTGTCAGTTTTTAGCAGCTTGGTTTCTCAATCTCTTTTGCTTAGGACACAGAGAAAGAGGGAAAGATCACTACAGGGCTTGGTCACCCCAGGTGAGCACTTACAGCTATCTTAACAATGGAAGTTGTCTGCGAAGAGTTAATGTGCAAAAGACTCAGCTATTAGAACACCAGGTAGTGGATGACAACAGGGCTTGATCTACTTTACAACTTCTTTAAGTGTAAAACATTAAATATCTGTTTTGATGAGACATTCATGTCTGTTTGAAAGTGAAGTTAATAATCCATGGTAAACTAAGCCCTACTGAAATAAGCAGATTGCATGGAAGAATTATACTTTTGGCAAATGAGTTGTTATGGGACCAATCAAAATCCCAGAAAAGTACAGAACCCGGTGCACTCTATTACTGAGAAAAAGTCTAGTTAGTTGCACACTGGACAAAAGAGCTAAGTCAAGTCCAACACCAAGTATTTTTCTTTGAGGTTTTTGCTTGCTTGAGATAAGAAGAATGTGTCACCTAAAAGCTTAGACTAGAGTAAGACACACCTGGCTCTCAGGTCATAGCTTTGCCACATACCTGCTAGGCCATGTGTTACTCAAAGTTGCTAGGTCTTTCTGAACCAGTTAGATGACTACTAGTGAGGTGTGAGAGTGACAGGAGATCACATGTTTTCAGCAAAAGGTCTAAAAGGTCCCAAGGGTTTATTTGCAACTTAGCTATTACTTCCTTGCTGCCAGTAGAAACAACATTATAGAATAGTATTTGCCCTAAATTTTATATTATTATTTTTTGCCCTCCCAATTCCTTTTTTGTAGAGAAGGTACTGGGTGTTGAACCCAAGAGTGCTTTACCACTGAGCTACATACCCAGACCTTTTTATTTTCATTTTGAGACAGGCCATCACTAAATTTCAGAGGCTGGCCTTGAACTTGCAATCCTCCTGCCTCAGCCTTCTGAGCTGCTGGGATTTCAGGTATGCACCCAGTTCTTTTTTCTTTTTTGTGGTACTAGGAATTGAACCCAAGGTCTTGCGCATCCTAGGCAAACACCTGACACCACTGAGCTACACACTGACCCCAACATCTCTTATTTCCTAAGCCCTATCAGACAGGTGGTTGCACATAATTCCAAACCCTATGCTATAAAGAGCCAGGCCTCATGTGGCAAAGCCTGGGGTTGCAAGTGTTCATTCACTGTGCAGAACAGGATGTTATTTAGACCAGCTCAGCCAGGGATATGACAGCTGAGTGTGGGGGAGGCCTGTGGTCATTCACTCCCTTTCCAAGGAAGATAAGCTCACTACACTGTGGGCAGGATTGCAACACTCTCCCTGGTGTTTAATCATTTGGTATTAAGTGTTACTTTTATTCTCCTTACAAATTATTGCCAGTAAATTATAGTAGGTAACTAGAAAGCTAAGATTACTACTCTTTCTTTTATTCTCTTTCAGCAAAGTTGTTTTAAAAACCAACTTAATGATAGTTAAAAATTATAATAATATACCTTAGATTTCAACTGCCAGGTAAAAGAAAAAAAATATCTCAAAGATACCCATGGCTAAACCTTTGCCTTCAAATGCCCTGGCTGCATTAAGTGGTAAAACGAGATGTAAAAAGATCCCAATGAGATCTTAAACCAAGGGATCAAATTGGTTTCCACCTTACAAGACCAGCATTCCTTCTGAATGACTCCAAGAACAAGAATGACGAACAAGGACATATTGAATTGACACTTATTAGGATGCAAACTTTCAATAGAACAGCTGAAGGCACCTAAAGACTTGAATACATCTTTATTTTTCTGCATGCTCATTAACAATTACACAATTTACAATTATAGGATTACACAGTGGTAATAAAAATGGAGAAGCACAAGTATGTTTCTACTCTAAAATATATAATGCCAAAACAAACAATATGGAGACTCAAGAGAGAGATACATGTTGGAGAACTGGAGATGAATTCTGTAAGCACCTATCCTGGTTAGTAATCATCAAGGAGGAGGAAGATCAAATAATTATGATAATTATGAAACTGAAGTAAGACAATAAGAAAGAGTATGCTCAGACCAAAGTGGAGAGTGGTTAGGGAGCAGGTATGAACTTCCTGTTTACAAATTCTTTGCATTCAATAATACACAAGGCCAGGGTAGATATTCTGATGGCCAGGAAGTTAGGAGGCTATCGACTCAAAAACTTGAGGGCTGGGGATATGGCTCAGTTGGTAGAGTGCTTACCTTGCAAGCACAAGGCCCTGGGTTCGGTCCCCAATACGGCCAAAAAAAAAAGCAATAAGCAGATTCCACTCTTGAAAAGTTATCCTAAGGTGTAATTCAAAATCTATATGCGCACAAAAATGTTCATAACAACACTGTAACAATGAAACATGGAACAAGCCCAGATATTGCAAGCTCAGATAACAATCCAGAATTGTTATGTGTCAAAATGAATACCAACATGGTGTCTTTTATCATTAAAATAAAGAACAGAAGGGGCAGGGGTTGAAGCTCAGTGGTAGAGCGCTTGCCTCGCATGGGTGAGGCACTGGGTTCAATTCTCAGCACCACATATAAATAAATAAAATAAAGGTCCTTTGACAACTAAACAAAAATCTTTTTAAAAATGAAGAACAGGAAATGGCAAATAAACAGACTATGCAGAAGAATGGGAAAATGTCTAAAAAAATAAAGTCACAAAATCAGAACACCAAATTCTACATTCATATAGATTACAACTATATAAAATAAACAAATAAATAGATAAAGATTAAAAGTAGACCAGACTTGAGCTGGGGATGTAGCTCAGTTGGTAGAGTGCTTGCCTTGCATGCATAAGGCCCTGGGTTCAATCCCCAGCACCACAAAAAAAAAAAAAAAAAAAAAAAGTAGACCAGATCCACTCATCTTCAAAATATTTTGCTGAGTGAAAGAAGCCAGTCACAAAGGATGACATAATGTATAACTCCATTACATGAAATATCCCAAGAAGACAAATCTAAAGAGACAATCAAGAGGATTCAGAATGGGGACAGGGTTCAGAGTAATATCTAAGAAGTAAGGGATGGTAAGAATTGTTGTATAAATAGTGAGCATAAGAAAAGCTATTAAGTTATACACTTCGAGTGAACTTTAGAGTTCGTGAATTATATCTCAAAAGAGCTGTTAAAAAGATACAGATAGGCCAACGGAACAATCTGGAAGAGCTCCTAACATTCAAAGATAGAACAATTTGAACAACACAATATTGGAGTATAATCCAAAGTATAAAATAAATATACATGACTGAATATGGATATAAATACATGACAGAATAAACAAGGAGAAAAGATGCCCAAATAGTAGAATAGAATAGACTCCCAAATACTGTGCTAATATGACTCAACTCCCCAGCTCAGGAAGAGAGGAAAACAGACAATGTTCACCCAGTGCTTGCTTAGGTGCCAGGTGCTGTTTGAACACTTTGCCCACATTCATTGAATCCTCCCTAACAGCTCTGCAAGTTAGAGATGGTTTTTATCTCCACATTAAGGATGTGAAAATATACTTACCAAAGGTTACTCTGTAAAATGGTAGAGGAAGGACCAATTTTAGTTAGTATGTGTTCTCACCAATGCTTAGGGTTTGCCTCAAGACTAGTAATTCAGTGATGGATGTAAAAGGACCGTGGAAGCACATTTCCCTCCCCATTCACTAGTGTAAGTGTAAATCTAGCTCTGGCCAGTTGTACTCTATACAAAAATTTTACTGGCTTGTATGCATATTTTGATGTTTCAGTCTTGACCCTGGAGCTTATCACAAAAGGCACAATTCTAATAGATTATTCACTTTTTTTGATATCAACATGGAGCCTACATGCTTAGGAAATGGCTCAATTAAATAATTGTGAAAATTTAGTGCAGTAAAGGTCAAACTGCTACATTTTCTACATTTGTGATTATATCTAACATTTTCAAAATCCATTTGCTCTTCAGGGAGTTGAGCTAATCTTCCTTTCTACTTCCAAAAAGTAAAATATACTAGACAAATGCTCACTGAGGCAAGTTTTCAGACCTATATCTGAACTTAGTACTATTCTGATTCAGATCAGGTGTCAGGGTAGAGCACAGCCTTGCCGGTGGCCTCCTTGACTGCCCTTTGCCCAGAAGCACTTTTTCTATTTTGAATTTCACAATAAAGTAGAGCAACAAGTGGTGAACATGTAAATGGGAGATCAAAGCTGTAGACAAGTGCCCAGCCCAGTGTCACCCAGAGGACCTTAATACTTAAATTTACACTCATTTATATTTTTCAATCTTTGAAAAGTAAGAAATGTCAAAATTACTTTAATACTGGCCAAATAGACTATTTCAATTGCTGGGCTATAATAGATAACTTTAGGTTAAAGTATGGGCAATTTAAAATTAAAAAAAAAAAAAGAAGGAGGAAAGATAAGGTAGTGGCGGGTGGAGTGGACTCTTCACAAAAACAGTGAGAGCAAATAGGATAGCAAAAGAAAACATGTACAGTCAATAAAAACCAGGTGAAGAAACATCCTGGGTAAAGTACTCTAGAACATCAATAGGTAAGGAAAAACTAAGGTAGCACCAAGAAATAGGACAATAGAAGGAGAGGAAGAGGTGGAGAGAGATCATGAAGGGTAAGGATCGGCAGAAGCGGAGGTTAGAAAATGAGGACTGTGAGGGTCAAAATGCCAAGGAACCCAGAAACAACCAAGTCGCTACCCAAGGGAAAGAGCTCTGCTGGGAATGAATGTGACTCTAAGAACAACAGCGGGACTTGGGAGGAGGCCCAGTAGGCCCTTTTGCAATGAGTGCAAGGGAAGTTACCATTAAGGACCCCAAACTTCTCAGAACCCCCAGTGGATATTTGTTGGCAGAAAGGCAGATCCTCCACTGAAAGGGTAGAACAGTGTGTGTATTAATAGCTGGCTAGCTAGCTAGCTAGTTAAGGCTGACATAGCTATATCAGGCCAATCAAGTTTAGTAACATGGCTAAAACTGAGATAACGAGACATTAGGTGCCACCTGGTGTAATGCAATAGGAAGCACACTGTGCCCTAAGTGGGGAAGTAATTTTGCCAAAAATAAAAAATTCAAAAACCTGAATCAAACCTAGCCTCTAGACCTAACTTCTAGTTTATAAAAAATATGGAGGAGAAAGGAATATGATAAATGATACCGTAAGAATGTAATCAGCCAAATGTGGATAATTCTTAAGACATGGAAAAAAAAAAAAAAAAAGAACTAAATGGCATGAGAAAGGGGGTGGGTGAGGGACATGCAAAACAAAATGAACAAACAAAAAATCCTAAAGGCATAACAACTAAATGAAACAAGTAGATTGTTTGGGTGATGACTAGAAATCACCGGCTGTTAAAAAGGTTCTTAGAGAAGTATATACCAGCGAAAAGAGTGTAAGGTCTGGGATTTACTTTAAAGTATTCCTCACATAGAAGAAAAAAGTACAAGAGATGTGATAAAAATGGCAAGATCTTGATAAATGTTGACAATGAGTTCATTAGATTTTTTTTTTATGTTTTTGCATGATTGAAATTTTTCAAAATAAAAAATTAGGAAGTCAAGGGTTGGGGGTGGGGAACATGTAGCTTCTTGGTAGAGCTAATATTTAGTAAGCATGAGACCCTGGGTTCCAACCTTAGCACCAGAATAAAACAAAACAAAACAACAAGGACAACAAAATATTCTCCAAAGAGAACACTCTCTAGTATAGAATTCCCTGGTCACATATTTATGTCTGATATCATTCTTTTGAACATTCTCCCCTGCTACTACAATGGGAGAGAAACCATATTTCCAAGCTTGTTAAATTATTACCTTGGAAGTTTTGGCAGTTTCCGATTCAGTCACATTTTCCAGTCATTTTGCTATCATGTTTATAGACCTGGTTATTCATTCTTAGCCAGTAGTCCAGGAGAGACTTGGCTCAAGGCAATCTTTTTTTTTTCCCCTTTTCAATTTTTACATCTCTATGAATTAGCTATTATACAATATTATCATAGCCTAGTTTTTTCTAACTCATATTACTCAGGAGACAATTCCGGAATGAACTTGGACTAGAATTTTATGTAGCATCCTAAGTTTCTTAAAGATTTGGGTATCTACTTTTTTGTAGTCTTTGAAGGTCCTTTTTTCTTTTGCATACAAGATATTATTTGAATAATTTGAGTGCCCTACATGTATTGCTGTGATTTTCTTAGCCACAGGCAATTACTGTAATGAGAACTTGCTGTCTGATCTCATTTGGTACATTAAACCTTGGTGCGGGTCAAAGCCACTTCCTTCTTTTGTGTTTGTAGTTTGTCTTTGGTTTTGAACATGTGTCAGTCTACTCAAAGATCTTCCTCTGGGCCCTACTATATGTTTGCTCTCTGTTTATAAATGTAAACACAGTGTCAACACTGAATCACTCTGAAACGACCAAAACTACCTAAAATTAATTTCAAACATGCAAAGAACTTGGGAACCAGAGATACTAATATTGAGCAATCAATAGGATAATAGGAAGTGATTTAGTGAAGGGAGACTTTATTTGTTTCCCAATACACATACATACTCACTGAGTGGGAACCTCTTTCTACTCTACTAAGGACTCGCTGAAGTGACCAAGGCCTCTTTATCTCAGTTTTCTCTTTCCACTGTGGAGATAAGAATATTTGTCAAAGCCTTTGCAGCTGATGCAAAAATTATGGTTAAATTAGTGTTTATGAACCTGTTGGAACTCTTTTGTAGAAGGATGCCTGGTATATGGTCAGGAAGATATAAAACTACATATTTAGGTGAGTAATTACAAGAAGCTATTTAGTTCTTAAAGGCATAGTCAAAACTCTATGTATATAAGGCACTGGAATACTTAGTAATAAGACATCTTAGTGTTTTCCATTCCTGACTTATTTAAAAGTCTGGAGTTCCTTAACATCCTTTGCTGACATAATATATGTAAATGAAATAAGACAAATCCCTTTGGTCAAAATAAAAAAAAAAAAAAGAAAAGAAAAAGAAAAGGCACACAGATACTAAAGATTAGCTATGGGAAAGGGAAAAAACACCCTAAAATTCTAAACTTATCAAAGATATAAAGAGGCTTTCTTGAAGATCATCTTGAGACTGGAAAAATCTATGGGCAGGGAAGAAGGATGAACAGAACTAAGACAGAACAAATAGGAAGTTTCAAAGGTGAGACAGAAGAGAGGAAATGACTCAGCCACAGGTTAGGGAGGGAATTCCAGGTGAGTGAGTGGTAAATGATAATGTGGCTTGGGAGAGTTCATTATCTACAGAGGGCAAAATTCGAGAAACTCACTGCAGTGTTCTCATGATTGAAGTGGTAGAGCACAGCAGTTGGGGAGGCTGAGACAGGAGAGTCACAACTGAAAGCAAAAAATTATTGAATACTCATTATGTGCAGTTCTAGCTTTCATAGTTGTTTGGTATGTTACTGACCAGTACACGCTATTTAAATAGTGTAATAAGTAAGCTGGTCCCTGATTTATGATGTTAGACTTAAGATTGTCAACATTACCAAGGCGCAAAAGTGATATTAAGTAGAAATCATGCGTGGAATTTTGATCTTTCTCCAGACTAGTTATACAGTGTACTGGGTTGCTAAACTATGATGTTTAGTAGGTTAGTTGTATCAAATGTATTCTTCACATTTGATAAATAAATGCATGAGGGGTTTATTGGGAAGTAACCCATTGTAAGGGGAGGAGCATCTTTATGTAGATATAAGTATGGGACACTACAGAATATGGTCTCTAACTGAGAGAACAGAATATGGTCTCTAATTGAGGAATCTCTAAGACTTCTTGGAGAAAATAACGCTTGAGTTTTGAGGGAGGAATGGAAGAAATGGCATGTGTTAGATCACTGTGGAGTGAAACAGCATTATGCATTGGAGGAACCAAAGCCAGTTTGGCTGAAGAGAAAAAATGGGTTGGCATGATAAAGTGATGGACGATTGGGTGACTAGACAATTTACAACTTTGAAGGATCTTTATTTGTCAGCTTAAATTTGGATTTTATTTTAAAATTTGGAGATTACTAAAATATTTTAAACATGACAGTCAAATCTGCCTTTGAGGAAGACCACTCAGGCACCAGTGATTGTGGGAGGTGGAGGAGGAGTTTAGGTAGGAAGATTTAAAATAAGTTATAAATGGAGAAAGGACTGGATGTGGTCGTTGTGTGAAAGGTATGAGAATGACTCCTAGGCTGTAGTTTGGATCTAGTGCTACAAAAGTATACAACGGAAGAGAAACAATCTCCTTTCTTATCCCTTTCCCTTTCCTAATATCCCAGTTTTTTCTTGAGCTGAAGGTACTCATGGGAAATTTGTGTGCATCTTTCTCTTCTTTTGGTGCTATCATCATGCAGACAACCATAGTCTCTTGCAAAATATTTCTTAGTACATAAGCATAGGAGTCTGGAGGTAGCATGTTTTGTGTTTCTGAGTTCTTTATGTGCCGTAGTCCCTTTCCCTCAACGAGTAAGACTGAATAAGCAGGTGACATGTGGTCGCTAATAAATGAAGAACCAGTACTTTAATAATGTGGAGAAATGGTTTTTAATAGTGCTGTGATCTAAGACCTCATTTCATGTATAAATATAGCAATCTGCTCTTCATTAAACTTTTAAAAATATTTTTAATTGTAGATGGACACAGTACCTTTATTTTGTTTAGTTTTATATGGCGCTGGGGATCGAACCCAGTGCCTCACCTGTGCTAGGCAAGGGCTCTACCACTGAGCCACAACATCAGTCCTTCATTAAACTTTAATAACAGTAAAGCAGGCACGATAAAATAAGATGTACTAATTTATCTCTTTGAAATTACATCCTGAGTGGTCATGTATATATTACATACTGAATTAATTGCTCCTGCTCCTCTCTCAAACTTCCAAAACACAGCCTATCCCAGATTAGGAAAGAAGAGCCGAGGCAGAGTGGAACAAGTTCCTACCAAAGCCCAAACTCGAGACGGAGACTAGGAATCAGTCACCACGTCCGGAAGGATCTGGGCTGTTTGCCCAAAAAGAACATCTCGTAAGTCTCGGGAACTGACTGGTGCTAAAAAACCGAAGATCGAGCGAGTGACAGACACGGAAAGAGGCCTGACCCTTTGGGACTTCCTGAAACACGCAAGGAATGCAAGAGAAACGTCAGGAATCCAGGATCGGCTGCTGTCAGAGACAAGCCGGGCTTAATCCCAGCTCTAAAGGCATGCACGCTGCCGACACCGTCGGGTGGGAAACGACGCCCTAGGGCTGCCCACGCGAAGGAAACAACCCGGGAGCCAAAGGCCAACCCGCTCCCGTGGATGGGAGCCCCACAGTGGGAAGCCGAAGCAGACGCAGACGCCGACCTCCCGGAGCCGTCTGTGGGCGGGCCTAAGGGCGGGGCCCATGCTCCTCCGCCCTCTAACCGCGACCGACTGCGTCCTCAGTGCGCCTGCGTAGGGTGAGGCCGGACTCTATTTGGCTATTAGGCGTGCGGCGGCAGCGGCGTTCTCTACCCGGCATGCTGTGCGGGAGCGGCGGCCCTACGTCTATCCCCTTCCCAACCCTGCCCCTTCTCCCCCCTCCCGCCGCGGCCCCCCTTTCCCTAAAGTGAGTGAGTGAGACGGGCAGATGGAGGAGGGATTGTAATGGCGGCGGCCGGCAGCTCCCTGCTCTGACCCAAGGCAGGCACATAGCAACGACCCCCTCCCCGCCCCTTTCCCGTCCGGCCTCCGCCCCGCCGTCGGCGCGGGGCCACCCTCCCCGGCCCTTCCCCCAGCTGTCGGCGTCTCGCCCTGCGCCCCGGCCGGGGCCCCACACACAATGGACGAGCTTGCCGGAGGCGGTGGTGGCGGCCCGGGGATGACGGCCCCTCCCCGGCAGCAGCAGGGACCTGGGGGGAACCTGAGTCTTTCGCCCGGGGGGAATGGAGCGGCGGGCGGCGGGGGTCCTCCGGCCTCCGAGGGAGCGGGTCCCCCGGCAGGCCCCGAGCTGTCCCGGCCACAACAGTACACTATCCCGGGGATACTGCACTACATCCAGCACGAGTGGGCTCGGTTCGAGATGGAGCGGGCGCACTGGGAGGTGGAGCGGGCCGAACTGCAGGTACCTTGCTGGGGTCGGTGTGCGGGACGGCTGTCGCGGCGGGGTTCCCAGCCCGGTGCTGGGGTGGCGGGGGGTGGATGTGGGGCCGGGATTCCCTTCAGCCCGAGCCTTCTCCTTGGGAGGTCGAGAGGAACATACCTGTGCGGCTCAGGGGATGATGGTCCTGCGACGGGTCTTCCTAGAGTCCCCCTCCCCCTTTCCCGCAGAAGCTTGTTCCCCAACCCTCACTAGATACGCTGTGCGGGCTTCCTCGGGGCAGCCATTTTGGCTTTTAGTATGGCGTCTGCGGGGGCTCCTCTGGAGGCGGCCTTCCCCGGCCTCCCGGCCTCGGGACTGAGCTGCTCTTTGCGAGAGTCCGGTGCCGGGCTGTTGAGTACTGAGTTTGCTCTTGTTTATTATTGTTGAAATTGAAAACCCGAGGACATGGGCTGCGATGGGCATCTTATCACCTTTTCCTGGACCACCCCCCTTTTCCGATTAGGCTTGTCTGGTCCCCCCACCCCCGTGACTTGGTACGCAGTTGCCCTTTGACAGCCACGCTTCTTTCTTGGGCTACTAACAGGCACCACAGCTTGCGGTTGACCCGGGGAAGTTTTCATTTCCCACCGTCAACTCTGAAGTTCCTGCTTACCTGGGGTGCAGTTTTACTCTATTGGATTTCCTTTAGTTCTTCCTTAGTTGCTGACTTACCAACACTTTTAATACAATTTTTCTTTTTAGAGTATCCTTCACTACACTTACCCCCGTTCCTTTCTTTAATTTTTACACGAAGCCAAACAAGACTGATGTTTGTGAAACGATTGAGAAGATAATTAGTATTAGTTTGAAATAAGACGTATGTGTTTCATAATACCAACCCGTGAAACAAAGTTAAATGTTCTTAGGACCCTTAATTATTGAGCCTGACTAGTTTCTTTTAGTGAGAATTTTTGATAGGGTGAGATACCTGACTTTTGGAAACTCTCAGTTTAGGACTCGCGTCTTGAGTTTCAAAATTGCTGCATCTTTTTTAAAGGAGTAACTTTTTTGAATATTGTGTTTATTTTTAAATCTCTTTCCTGGGCAAATTTAAACATGCATCTAAATAGTGTTGCACCTGTTCTTCATATTGTTATATATTTAGGATGTAAGCATTATTGTTCGTTGTCATACCCACGGTGAATAATTAGGAAAATGTGTTGAAAGAGGAAAGGTTAAAGTGGGTAAGGTTAAATTTTTTTTTTAAAAAGTAAAACTTAACATTTTGACACTGAATCCATTCAGTGTTTTAGAATTGTGTTGCTATACTGCTGGGCTTTTAAAAATGTAGTTTTCAAAAGACTTAAGTAAAAATTGCCTGTGTTTTCTTTAGATTTATGTATAAGCTGCTTTGAAATACTTAGGATTTGTAGAGTTCTGTTGGTATACAATTGTCTAGGACACTATGCTGCTAACTTTTTTGTGTGAGTAGAGCGAATGTTGTAATGCATTTATTTTAAAAAGTATCATTGAGTTTGGGCCCATTGAATAATACTTAACCATAGTTTCCCTTACCGGTTTTTTGACCTTTGTACTGCTCTACATAAGTTTTAATTTTAAATGGTTCAGCAATTGCATTTGTCTTTCCTAAGTTTCATTAATGTGAGGAGCTGAGAAATGTCTTATATCTAAATTAACAAAACGTTTGCATTAATGAAAACTATATTGCCTGCTTTCTCTTATTTTCCCTTCCATTTATTTTCTCCCTAATAGCATCATAAAAGTTATTTAATGATTTTTTTTTTTTTTTTTTTGCTTGCTTGCTTTTAGTTGTTCATGTGTGTGTGTTTGTATTTTTTTTTTTTTTGGTACCTGGGATTGAACCCAGGGTGCTCACCTACTGAGCCAAATCCCCAGCCCTTTTTATTTTTTTGAGACAGAGTCTTGCTAAATTGCAAATTGCTGAGACTGGCTTTGAACTTGCCATCCTTCTACCTCATCCTCCTGAGCCAGTGGGATTACAGGTGTGCACCACCACACCTTGGTAATCTTCTTTTATACTGATAAAACCATTTTTAATTTTTTTTTTTTTTTTTTTTTTTTTTTTTTTTTTTTTTTTGTGGTGCTGGGGATCGAACCCAGGGCTTTGTGCTTGCAAGGCAAACACTCTACCGACTGAGCTATCTCCCCAGCCCATTTTTAATATTTTTGATTGTTTTGACAAAGTATTGGTAAAGTGTTTCTACACTTTTAATTTATTTTTTCCAGGAATTTGCTTTATTTCATACTGATTCTTTTGGAATAAAATGTTCATGGTTGTGTGTTTTTTGTGTGTGCTGAATTTATTTAAAATTTTTTACTGAGTTAATAGGGTTTCAGAAAGTTTGTGTTGATTATTGAATTTGCTTTAAGTGCCTTCAGTTATAATAAGAAAGTGAGATGCCTATTTAAAAATGTATGTGTTGAATGTTTATGTAGAAAATGTGATGTGGTTTTAGTGAAACATCATTCGATTTATACTCCAAGCTTAAATTTAAAGAAACATGGGAATAAGACACCTTCATATCATTGTTACATACTATCTTGTGTGCACCCATCATCTACACATATTATTCTTTGTTTTGGCTACAAGGTCTGAGGCTGTTGCCAGGAAGAAATCCTGGGCTCAAGCAATCAATCCTCCTACCTCACCCTCCCAGGTATCTGGGACTATAGGCATGTGCCATCATGCCCAACTCATCTAAACATAATTTTTTCTAATTTGTTCTTTTAAAAATACATGACAGTAGTGTGTATTTTGACATATACATACATGGAGTATAACTTATTTTAATTTGGATCTTATTGTGGTTGTACATGATGTGCAGTCATGTATTTATATACAAGGATAGGAGTGTTATGTCTGATTAATTCAACTCCTTCCTCTTCCCCTCACCCCTCCCTTCCCTTCATTTCCCTTTGTCTAATCCAATGGACTTCTCTTGTCCTATCCTACTCTTCCTTGTTGTGGGTTAGCCTCTACCTATCAGAGAACATTTGGCCTTTGGTTTTTTTGGGATTGGCTTATTTCACTTAGCATGATATTCTCCAGTTCCATCCATTTACCTTCAAATGCAGTAATTCCATTCTTCTTTGTGGATGAGTAATATTCTATTGTGTGTGTATATATATATATGTATATATCACATTTTCTTTATCTTTCATTGTTGAAAGGCACCTAGGTTGATTCCACAGCTGGGTTATTGTGAATTGAGGTGCTGTGAACATTGATATGGCTGTGTCACTGTAGTATCCTGATTTTAAGTTCTTTGGGTATAAACTGAGGAGTGGGATAACTGTGTCAAATGGGGGTTCCATTCCAGTTTTCTTAGTAATCTCCATACAGCTTTCCAGAGTGGTTGCACCAATTTGCAATCCCACCAGCAATGTATGAGTCAACTTTTTCCCCCACATCCTTGCCAACATTTACTATTACTTATATTCTTGATAATTGCCACTCTGACTGGAGTGAGATGGAATCTCAGTGTAGTCTTAATTTGCATTTCTGTAATTGCTAGAGATGTTGAACATTTTTTCCCATATATTTGTTGACCATTTGTATTTCTTCAGTGAAGTGTCTGTTCAGTTCCTTAGTCCATTTGTTGATTGGGTTATTTGGTGGTTTTTTTGGTGCTAAGTTTTTTTTTTTTTTCGGTGTTAAGTTTTTTGAGTTTTTTGTATATCCTCTATCTGAGGTGCTTGTGGTAAAGATTTTCTTCCATTCCGTAGGATCTTTGTTCACATTCTTTTTTTTTTTTTTTTTTTTTTGGTACTGGGGATTGAACTCAGGCACTCAACCATTGAGCCACATCCCCAGCCCTATTTTATATTCTATTTAGAGGCAGGGTCTCACTCAGTTACTTGTGATCCTCCTCTCTCAATCTCCCAAGCCGCTGGGATTAAAGGCTTGCACCACCACTCTTGTGCTTTTGAAGTCTTATTGAGGAAGTTGTTCCTAAGCAACGTGATGGAGAGTTGGGCCTATTTTTTTCTTCTAGTGGGCACAGGATCTCTGGTCTAATGCCTAGGTCCTTGATCCACTTTGAATTTTGTGCAGGGTGAGAGATAGAGGTTCGATTTCATTTTGTTGCATATGGATTTCCAGTTTTCCCAGCACCATTTGTTGAAGCAGCTATCTTTTTTTCCAATGTATGTTTATGGCACTTTTGTCTAGAATAACTGTATTTATGTGTTTGTCTCTGTGTCTTCTATTCCATTGGTCTTCATGTCTGTTTTTGTCTACATGTATTTTTTAAACTGTCTAATAATGAAACTATTCAGTAATGAACATGTAAAAGTTAAGGCATACCTTATTTTGATGTAAAATTTTAATATGTAATTATATTTTTCCTACCTTTGGAAAAGATATTAAAGTGAAATTTAGGATTGTGGGCATGGTGGTGCACACCTGTAATCCCAGCTGCTTAGAGGTTGAGGCAGCAGCATTGCATATTCAAAGCCAGCCTCAGCAACTTGGCAAGACCCTCTCTCAAAAGATGAAAGCAGGCTGGGGGTGTGGCTCAATGGTTAAGTGTCCCTGGGTTCAATCCCTGGGACCAAAAACCATAAGTAAGTAAATGTAACTTTGCAGTCTACTTCTTTTCTCTGTATAAAAAATTTTGGGGAAAAGGTATGTCTTAGAAACTTGGAACAATACCAACAGATTATTTCTCTGATGCTTGGAATCCTCTAAGGTTTTACCTTGGAATCCTCTAAGGTATAGTCAGTAAGGTTCTAGGACAGTGTTTCCCAAACAGGACTGCCCATCAGAATCACTGTGGGACTTTAAAATATATGTAGGATTTTTGTCTTATCCTCCAGAGATTTTGGTTTATTTGGTCTAGGTCTCGAAAAAAATGGAGTATTAATGAATTTTGGCAGTTCATGTTATATAAAAATTATAACTGCCACTCAATCTGCATTATAACCTTATGAAGTATTTATTATTCCTATTTGCAAATGAGGCAAGTAACTTTCCTAAGATCCTCCAGCGGTAAAGTATTTCAGCTGGGATATGAAGCCAGGTTTGTCTGATTTCAAAGACTGCATCTTATCACCCCCACCCTTTTTTTTTTTTTTTTTTTTTAAATAACCACTTAGCATTTTGGTTTTTATTTTGAGATAGCATCTTTTGTAGTTGTTGAGGCCAGCCTGGAACCTCTGATCCTCCTGCCTCAGCCTCCAGAGTCTCTGGGATTATAGGCATACTCCACTGCACCCTGCTTATTACTATTCTTGAAATCACTGTTATATTGTGGCTTCAGCTTGCTAGGCAAGTAGTCTACTACTAAGCTACCTTTCTATCCCTTTAACATTTTTTTATAGAAATGGAATTTGACATATAATTCTGTGTCTTATATTATGTGGCATACACTACCTGGATACATTTCAACAAAGTTTTATTGAACCCCCATGAGGTGCCAGGCCTAGTTTATACATTTTGCAAATATATCCTTATGTTTTCCTCTGTAATTGGTAAGCAGTAAATGTGCTTATGGTACATAAAAATTCTGTTTATCAACTAACAGACATATGACATAGATAACAAAAATATAATATTGCATAGCTAATTGTCTAGGAGTCTACTGAATCTTCAGCAAATATGAAAATTTTAATTTGTGTTTGCATATATTGGTATACAGATTCATAATAATGACATGATGCTACCTAAAGATTTTTTAAGTTAATATTTCCTTAGACATAATTTGATTTCTTCATTTTTAAGACTGGGAGAATGTTTCTCTGTACTGCTTTTTGTTTTGTTTTGATACCAGGAATTAACCACTGAACCACATCTCCAGCCCTGTTTTGTTTTGTTTTGTTTAATAATTTTAATTGTAGATGGACACTATACCTTTATTTATTTTTATGTGGTGCTGAGGACCAAACCCAGTGCCTCATATGTGCACCACTGAGTACAACCCCAGGCCTTCTAGCCCTTTTTAAAAAATATATATTTTATTTAGAGATAGGGTCTCACTAAGTTGTTGAGGCTGACTTTGAACTCAAGATCCTCCTATCTTAACCTCCCAAGCTGCTGGGATTACAGGAGTGCACCACTGCATTTGACTCCCTGTACTCTTATTTTATTTTTGGTACCAGGGATTGAACCTCGAGGCACTTCCCTGCCCTTTTTTTTACTTTTTATTTTGAGACATGGTTTAAGTAAGTTGTGTAGACCCTAAATTGCTGAGACTTGCTTTCAACTTCTTTTGAACAATCCTCCTGCCACAGACTACTGAGCCAGTGGGATTACAGGTGTACCACTGTGCTGGGCCCCTGTACTCTTATTAGTTACCCTGAGTTTTCAAAGACTGGTCTAGAATAATTGCAAATCCTACTACCTTTTCCACGGCAGGATTTTTGTGAGTCTTCTATGGAATTACAAAAGAAAAGCCACATCGTAGTGATTTTTCAGAGACACTCCCTTTAGTCTGAGATTGAAGCTGTCCTTTTTTTGGTACCAGACATTGAACCCAGGGCCTTGTACATGCTAGGCAAGTGCTCCACCACTGAGTTACATCACCATCTCTTTTAAATTTTATTTTGACACAGGGTCTTACCAGGTTGCCCAGACTGGCCTTGAACTTCCTCCTGCCTTATCCTCCATAATAGCTGAAATTATAGGTTCTAGTCTGCCTTTTTTGCTCTTCTTTTCCCTTGGTCCCTTCTGAACACTGCAGAAAACTGTTTTTTTTCTGTTGATGATTGATCTTCACATAGCCAAATCCTGTGGCCTTACACACAATATGCGTTTAACCAACACTTTTCTGTAGTTGTTTCTTTCTCAAAATCCTATATTTTAGCTTCCACTCTAATTTCCCATTTTTCTTTTGGCCCACTTATTACTTTTTATAATAGATTTGTTTCTGTGTTGTTACCTGGGATTCTCTTTCTCATGCATTTTCACTTATGTTTCATTTGAAATCCAGTTTTTAGCTATCATTTACTATCTTAATACCTAACACTTGTTGTTTACTCTTTTGTAAATGTTATTCCAGTGCTTCAGTATTTGCCATTTAATCCTTAGAACAATCCAGTGAGATCGGCACAAGTGCTTTCTTTTTATTCTTTCTCTTCTCCCTCTCTCCCTCCTCCCCCCACCTTCTCTTTTTCTTGACACTGAAATATTGAGATATTGAGGATTGGTTGTTAAGTAATCTGCCCAAGATCATGCAGTGAGGAGGCCCCAAAAGCAGAACTGTAATTGAAGCCTAAACAGTCTTCCTCCAGAAGCCACGTTTTTAGCCAGAACTACATTTTCACTTCCAAATGTCCCAGGCACATTACTAACTCTTGATTTAACTTTTCTGCCTCAAATTCGATACGTCCATTCAGTTGATCTCAAGTGCTTGCCTCTTTCCCCCAACAAAGCACACTCGTTCATTCTCCTTTATTCCTTGTCATCATTAATGTTATCAATAACCATCCAGTTACTGGGTAGTAGAGAGGTATTTGGTCAGTGGATCTTCCCCCTGTATATGCTCAGTCTGAGTTTTTCCAGTGAATATATTTGGGTGCTACTTTGTCTTAGGTGTTGGTTATGTAATTATGTATGATACAAAGATTTTGCCCCCATGGAGCTTATACTCTAAAAGTAGTAGCATGCATTGGCAAATAATAACAGGATGCTGAGAATGACAACAGGAAACCTGTATATAATATGCTTCCAGGTAATTGCTAATATTTATTGAACACTTTCTATATGTTGGACATTAAGTTGAAAAACTTAATATCCATGTCTTAGCTCATTAAAAATCTTATAAAGCTCCTAATGGTATACTTTTAGACCTGGGAATACCTAAACATATGAAGAACATTCTATTTGGAAGCAACACTTAGCAAGAAGTTCTCAAGCAGGAAAAGAACTTTGTCGAAAGTGTATGACCCTGGACTGTTGTGTCAAAAGGGCCATGTAATACAGCCTCACTATGTGAAAAATACATTCTAATTCAGCAATTCTTAATTTGGGGAGATTGAATCCTCTTCGCATATACAATGAAAATCATATAGTCTCTTTTAGTTTTAAAAAAAGTTGGTGTAAGAAAATTTGCCTGGAATGTCTAGGTTGCCTGACCACAAACTAAAGAAATAACCCTAATTTAATCTGTGCTTTTCATTTCACTACTACCACTATCTTAGTTATGGGTATTCCTCCAGTCTGAATTCTCTAGGACAATCTAACAGTTTCCTTCCATCCACTACTTCTCTTTTTTTAATCCTCTATTTTACAAATATTGTATTATGTATATCCATTAATCGTAAGTACATTTTGGAGAGTTTTGAACATATTATGGCATCCCACAAACCTGTCACTCATCTTAAACAGTAGCAACTCATGACAAATCTTGTTTTACCTGTACTTCTGTTTTTCCCCATTATTTTGAAGCAAATCTCAAAATTGTATAATTTCATCTGTGACTTTCAGTATATATATCTGAAAGATAAGAGCTGTAAAAGACAACTGCAATATCATTATTGTAGTTGTATATCAAGTATTTAAGATGGGTTAGTAGTTCTTTAATATTTTCCAACATCCAGTGTTCAAATTTCCAGTTTTCTTAGTTATCTTTAAATAGTTTGTTTGAATCTAGATCACACATTGTGATTGGGGAACCCCCCTTCCTTCTTTGGTATGGGGGGAATTGAACTTCCAGGGGCGCTCTACCACTGAGCTACATCCCCACGCCCTTTTTATTATTTATTTTTAAAAAACATTTTTTAGTTGTTAATGGATTTTTAAAAAAATCTTTGTTTTCAGTTGTAGATGAACACCGTACCTTTATTTTATTTACTTATGTGGTGTTAAGAATCTAACCCAGTGTCCCACACGTGCAAGATGATAACTCTACCACTGAGCCACAGCCCTCAGTGGCTTTTTATTTTATTTATTTATGTATATGTGGTGCTGAAAATTGAACCCAGTTCCTCATCCATGCAAGGCAAGTGCTGTACCACTGAGCTACAACCGCAGCCCTTGTTTTTTAAGATGGGGGGTCTCTGAGTTGCTGAAGGCCTAGCAGGCAAAGTTGTTGAGACTGGTCTGAAACCTGTAATCATCCTGACTTGGTCCATCTTGCTTGATTTTTCTTTGAAGAAATCAGGTCATCGTTTGTTTAAAGAATCCAAGTCTGGGTTTTGTTGACCACTTCCCTGTGGTGTGTTTTGTTGTCCCATTTTTGTTTCCTTGAAACTTAGTTTGTTCTAGGGGCTTAATCAGAATTGCTTTCTTTTCTTTTCTCTCTGGGAGACGGACTTGAAGGGAAAGATAACTTTCCAGATGATAATGCTATATGTAGTCTTCCATCAGAAGGCACACAACATTGGTTTTCTTTTTGTGATATTATCAGTTGCTTGAAACTAGTGCTTATGAACAGTCATTCATTAGGTTCATCCTTAATTAAAATTAAATTGAGAAATCATTCACAGTATAGAATTCAACCTTTAAAGTATACATATCTGTGGTTTTTGGAGGGTTTAGTATGTTTCACACTCATTGCTAATTTCAGAGTATTTTCATCACCACAAAAAGTTCCTGCATCTGGCGGTAATTATTCCCAGTTTTCTCCTTCCTTTGATAACCACTCATCTGTTTTCTGTATGGATTTGCCTATTCTGGACATATCTAAAAATGGTATAATGGAATATGTGGCTTTATCATTCAGTTAGCATGATGTTTTCAAGTTCGTCTTTGAGCATGTAACAGTGTTTACTTTCCTTTTAGGGCTGAATAACGTGTGTCTGTATTTTTTTTTTTTTTTTTTTTTTAGGTACTGGAGATTGAACCCAGGGGCACCCAATCACTGAGTCATATCCTCAGCCCTTTTTAATATTTTATTTAGAGACAAGATCTCACTAAGTTGCTGAGACTGGTTTTGAACTTGGAATCCTCCTGCCTTAGTCTTCTGAGTTGCTGGAATTACAGGTGTGCGCCACCACACCTGGCTCACTCCTCTTCCCTTTCTTGTAAACAAGCACACTCACTTTCTTTCTTTGCTGCCTTCTTGTCTATTTTTTAGAACAGTTTTAGGTTTACAGCAACTTTGAATATAGTTTCCAAATAACCCCTTCTTCTCAACCTCCTCCAGTATCAACATCCTTCCACCCCAGTGCGGTACATTTTTAAACCAACACTGACCCTTTTAACATCACCCAAAGACTGTCTACCTTCATACAGAATAGTTTGTTTCATTGTCCTAAAAAAATTCTTTGCTTCATTCGGAGTCACAGGGATTATAGGCATGCACACTGTGCCCTGTACACTTTTATTTTTTATAGTTATTTTTAATTTTCTCTTTTCTACTACATTTAAGCCACTTATTTGCAAAAACTTACTGGTTTCGAATGTGCTAGAACTTTTTGTTGGGTTTTATTTTAAATACTGTAGTGTTTGATTATTTAGATGAAAACATTACATGTTTGTATAAAAAACTATTAGTAATACTTATTAATGAGAGCTTTCTCTATTAGAATCATTCTGATTTTCATCCCAACCCTTTGTTCTAGGTCATTTCTATTTTATAGAGAAAGAAGCATGTACAGGTCGTTAAGTAACTTGCTAAACATTAAATGGTTGGTAAGTAATAGAGCCAGGACTGCTGAGTTGTTTTTGACCAATATGTAATGCTGTTTTAAGGTGCAGCATTTGTGATACAACTTGTTATAAACTGTATGCCCTGTTTTTTGCTTTACTTTTTAAAGTTTAACATAGAGATCATTCCAAATGTGTAAATAAAGAGTATCCTCACTGCATGAATGCTTTTTATTTGCTGCATGGTACTCCACTGTGTGGATGGGCCATACCTGATTTAATTGGTCCACTGTTGCTGGACAATTGTGTTAAATTTTCACAACACATTGGTGTGAGCATCTAGCCTTTCAGTCTTTTTCCACTCATGTGAAAGTAAAGGACCTGGCACATAACTGGTGTTAGCTAAATGTTGGTTAAGTGAGTGGAGTTGCTGAGGACAATTCATTAAAAATGAAATGAGAAGCTAGCTTGTAATTTTTGTGGCATTTCTTAGGGGGAAAGCACACAGAAGGGAGAAAATGTATTAGTAGTATATTATACTCTTCCCCATCCCCTCATTTGATACTGGAATGAAATCAAACTTCCTGATTTTAGTAGAAGATATTAAAAATAATCTGTCTTCCCACTCCTCAAGGGAAATGGAGTATCAGAGAAATCACAACTTCAGTTAAAATGAATCAGCGCTTGGGGTTACTTTTTTCCCTTCAAAATAAAAAATTTTTATGATGAGTGTTTAATGATTAGGCAGTGCTTAGGATATGCTAAAAAGCATAGTTCCATATTATGTACCATAAATCAACTGCATTAAAAATATGTTGAAAAAGTACAAATATTTATGAATATTTGTGAATATTTGTGATTTTTTTTAAGTGATGAGATTATTGGCAACTTTTTTATTCTTAAAAAATGACTCAACAAATATGATAAAGTAGGTATTTAATTTTATTACAATTAAGTTTCAAGAAGTATATTGTTTTTGTATACCAGTATGTAGTCATCACTGAAAAATATTTTGCCACAAACCAGCAGACGAGCCATGATAGGCAGGTGAGGTGGTGCATGCCTGTAATCCCAGCACCTTGAGAAGCTGAGGCAGGAGGATCACAATTTCAAAACTAGCCTCAGCAATTTAGAGGCCCTAAGTAATTGGTGAGATACTGTCTATAAATAAAATATTAAAAAGGGCTAGGAATGTGTGTAAGTGGTTAAGTGCCTCTGGGTTCAATTCAGGCACCCCCCCAAAAAAAAAAAAAAAAAAAAAAAAACCCAGCAAATGAATTGCTTAGTATTTTCAATGAATTCATATACTATTCATATGAGTATTCATAATGAGTATTCATATACTCATTACCTATTTACTAGTTTCTTTAAAAACTGCCACATACTATTAAGATTTTATTTTATGATGTATTTATTTTGTGATTAAATTTATTCACTTCTGTTTTGTAAGTTTTATTTTTAATATTTGTTGCTAAAATAGTACATTTATATGAAAATTAAGCTACAGAAAGGTAAAACTAAAACCAGTAGCAATGATTTTTTTGTAACCCTAATCTTCTAGGCACAGTTATTGCTCTTTTTTGATATGTCTTTTAAGAAAATTTTCTATACATATACCACAGTGATTCTCAACTGAGGGCATTGTTGCTCCTAGGGAATATTTGGCAAGGTGTAGAGACTTTTTTTTTTGGCTGGTGGGGGCACTTAACCACTGAGCCACATCCCCAGCCTTTTTCTGTATTTTATTTAGAGACAGGGTCTTGCTGAGTTGCTTAGGGCCTTGCTAAGTTGCTGAGGCTAGCTTTGAACTTGTGATCCCCCTGCCTCAGCCTCCTAAGTTGCTGGAATTACAGGTGTCCACCCGGTGATGTAGAGACATTTTTGTTTATCACAAAAATGGTATGGAGGGGGTGCTATCTAGCATTTATTGCATAGAGGTCAGGGATGTTGCTAAATATCACAAGACAATTCCCTACTTCCTTAAAAATTTTTAATAATGCTGAGATTGAAAATCCTGATATACAGCTGTGTGTGTGTAGATATATCATTTAATGTCTTCTCATATACAAGTCCTAAGAAAATGCCTGGTAGTAATAAAATTCTTATAGTAAGTAATTGCCACATGAATATATTGATATAAACTTACACTGTAATTTCTTTGGTGGTACGGGAAATTGAACCTATCACCATGTGCATGCCAGGCAAGTTCTGTACCACAGAGCTATACCCCAGCCCTTTTTTTTTTTTTTTTAAATTTTCCCCCCATTTTGAAACAGGGTCTTGCTAATTTGGTCAGGCTGACTTTGAACTTGTGATCCTCCTGCCTCAGCTTCTCAAGTAGCTGGAATTATAGGTGTGTGCTACTGTGTCTAGTTATAGTTAATTTACTTTAAATGTAGTCCTATTTCAATACACATAAGTCTATCTCATTTTCAGAAACAATTTTAGCAGTGTTACTTTTATGAAACACTGGCATTTCTTAAACTTTCCTGAAGAACACATACTCAAGATTAGAATTCTTATGTTCAAAATACTTGTACTCTACCCAGTCTGTATCTCTCTAGTCCAGATTTCCAGAAATGCAACCACTTTTAACACTTGTGATATTTATTTCCATATTTTAAAATAAAATACTTACACTTTTATTTTTTAATTATCTCTGGCATTGTTAAACATTACCTTTTTGACTTCTTGTTATGTCAGTAAAGGATTTGTGAACCTCATATTTCTTTTCATATCCCATTGTATGAAATTAGTTTTTTCATTATTATGACTGTAAATAGTAATTCTTAAAACATATACTGTGATCTCTTTCCCTTTTCTGTACTTTTTTGTTTATTTTTCTTGGGGTTTGTCTCCTTTTAACATTTGCTTAGATTTCTCTGTATGTTTTGCTGAATTTCCAAAGATGCTACAACTGTCAAGGTTTTCCAGCTCTTAAAGACATTATCTATCATTTCTACCTCTTGTGTGTATATATAGAGGAGGAGGGTCCATACAATTTGTCTTCCAGATTACTAATCCCCTTCCTGTGATGTAGACGTCTTGTGACTCGTTGTAGTTATCTGAAACTAATGTATGATGCTTTCTTGTTGGGAATTCCTTATTAATTGGATCTTTTCTTGTTTTATTCTTTTATTTTGCCAAGTACAGGATCTTATCATTTATAGAGAAAAGTTGCACAGAAATTAAATTTTAGGGACTTGAATTCTTTAAAAATGTCTCTTATTCTCACACTTGATTAATAGTTTAGAAATAAATCTCCATTAACGTTTCAAAGCCATTTGTTGTTTTTGAACTTTGTGATTTATTTTTGTTGTTGTTGTTGTTGTGTACTTTTTATGTGGTGCTGAGGATTGAACCCAGTGCCTCACAGGTACTAGGGTAAGTGCTCTTCTGCTTGGCCACAACCCCAGCCTGAACTTGTATTACCTTTGAAGTTTGCTTCCATCCTGATTTTTTTTTTTTTTTAGTATTTGTGATTTGAATTTTTCCTAGTGTCTTCCATTTATCCTGGTGCCCTGAAGTTTTCTGAGATATTTCCTCCTTACTTCCTTTCTTTTTTCCTTCCTTCCTTCCATTGAACTCGGGGGCACTTAACTACTGAGCAACATACATAGCCCTTTTTGGTTGTTCTGATTTTGTTTTAAAGAATGGTATTTAATGGAATTATTTTTAGTATAGTAGAGTATTATTGAGGTTGTCTTTTCCTTAATTGTTGGCTTCCTCTAAATTTCTTTTTTTTCCTCTTCTCACTGTATGCTTTGCTAGGGTATCATTGGTGATCACTGACTGTTCATATTTAAGAATAGGTATTGTATTGTAAGTTTTTTGTTCTTTTCTAAAATGTTCAAATTCATTTTCATTTCCATCCTTCAGATGGTTTCTTTTTATTTTTTTCTTTTTAAAGAGTATTGGTAGTGACTTTTAATCATATCTGCTTTAGTATTCTCATAGTTTCTTAAACCTTTTGATATTTATAATTGATTTCTTGAGTGTTCCTGATAATTTCCTACGTTGATCTCAGATGTTCATCCTTGTGCTACATGTTGTTTAGAACCTACCTGCAGGATAATAATCTCTGGAAAATTTTCAAGTTTTTTTTTTTTTTTTTTTTTTTCAAGTTTCTTGTTAATGACTGAATCTTTCCAGAATTCTCTTTATTATTTCTTCACTAGTCTGTGATCACTTTCTGCTTACATTCTTCAAACTTTTTAAAGAATATTTTAATTTTTCAATTTTTAAAAATGCAGCTAGGTGGGCTGGGGCTGTAGCTCAGTGGCAGAGTGCTTGCCTAGCACACATGAGGCACTGGGTTCGATCCTTAGCATCACATAAAAATAAACAAATAAAGGTGTGCTGTCCATCTACAACTACAAAAACATTTTAAAAAAGTAAAATAAAATGCAGCTGGTGCTTTTTGGGCCCTGTATAAGAAATCTTCTCCTTTTCCGACCATGTTTTTCTTTTAGAAATATTATGGTTCTATGTTTTGCATTAAGGTCTATGATCAAGCTTGAATTGATTTTTTTTTCTTCAGTTTTTTTTTATAATGTTATATAAATGACACAAAATATATCTTAACTGTGAAGAGCAGTGATTTGAATCGTTGTCTTTCTGACTCTTATCTTGGCTGCATTTGTGCTGGGAACTGCCTGTGTGAAGGTACAGGTCAAGATGGCCCAGTTGCTAAGGTGATGTCTGCCTGAGGAAAACTGTGCAAAGGTTCAGAGTTATCAGTTGGGACCTTGAGTTCAGGCACCAACTCCCAGGGATAGAGAATTCAGAGCAAAACAAGATGACCCTAATGTCTCGTCAGTCCTGCGTCCTTCAGATTGCCTACTTTTCTGAAACTTTCCCACAAATAACCTTTTAATGAAACCTGTTTAAGAAGTGTGCTACCCACTTGGCCCCATCTTTTTCTCTGTGTGTCTATTTGTCTTTTTTTGTTTGTTTTGTTTTGTTTGTTTTAGTTGTAGATGGACACAATACCTTTATTTTATTTATTTTTATGTGGTGCTGAGGATCCAACACAGTTCCTCACACATGCTAGGCAAGCCCTCTACCACTGAGCCACAACCCCAGCCCGTTTGCCTTTTCTTCATCCCCTTTCACCCCTTGGCCATATCTCCTCAATTAACTCCTTAATTAATATCTGTGGCTTTGAGAGATGAGAAGGCCACAACACCTATTTGTAAGGATACACTTTAACGGTATGGCATATATTTATATTATTATGTAACTATTACCATATCCATTTCCAGAACACTGTATCTTGCAAAACTTGAAACTATACCCATTAAATAACAACTCATTTTCCCCAGCTCCTGGTAACCACCATTCTACTTCCTATCTCTCAGATTCTGATTTTTACTACTCTAGGTATTTTATACATAGGCTTATTTTAGAATTTGTCTGTGACTGGCTTTTTTCATTTTGCATAATGTCTTCAAGGTTCATACATATCGTAGCTAGTCTGTATCAGAATTTCCTTTTTAAGACTGAATAAATACTCCACTTGTATTTCCATGCCACAGTTTATCTGTTCATCTGTTATAGACACTTGGGTTGCTTTGCTTCTGCATTTTAACTATAGTAAATAAATGTTGTGAATATGGGTATACAAATACCTACTTGAAACCCTGCTTTCAATTCTTTTGGTATAACTGATTTATATTTGATAAAGAAATTGGTAAATTCAGTGCTTAGAGGACTCCTTGTCCCTTTTTCATTTGTTATGGTACTCTTCTCAAAATGTGAGTGATACTCTTCTAGGGCCACCATTCCTGACCCTAGAGATTTCCATTTAAACAGGGTCCCTGGGAAGGAATTCAGCTGCTGAAGACTGAATACTTTTTGTTTCTCTCATTTCCACTACTGCCTTCTTTTATGTTAATATTTTCTAGTAAGCCATTTTAAAAATTTATTTATTTATTTTGGTACTGGGGATTGAACTCAGGGACTTGTGCAAGGTAGGCAAGTGCTGTATCACTGTGCTGTATACCCAGCCCTTTTTTTATTTTTTGAGACGGAGTCTTGAGATGTTGTCCAAGCTGGAGTTGAACAAGTGATTCCACCTGTATTAGCTTCCCTAATAGCTGGGATTATAGGTGCATGATAGTGTGCATGGTTTACTTCTTTAGTTGTTATTACTTTCTTAGCGACTGCCCTGGATATTAGAGTTAATATCTTTAAATTTTTTTTAGTTGTCAATGGACTTTTTATTTTTTATTTATTTATATGTGGTGCTGAGGATCGAACTCAGTGCCTTATACATGCTAGGTAAGTGCTCTACCACAGAGCTACAACCCTAACCCTAGAATTAATATATTAATGAACAATTATATAATTTGGTTTAATACCTGTTTAATTACAATTGTAGATTAAAACTTTTTTCCTATAAAACTTCATTCCCTTCCTAGTTCTTTGTGCTGTTGTTATCCTACAAATTACATTTACCTGTTGTATACTCTGCCGACATATTTCTAATTATTGCTTAATGCAGTTCTTTTAAATCAGGAAGAAAAAGAATTACCAAAAAATAAGTTACCTTTACTGGCGCTCTTTGTTTTTTTCTATGTGGATTTGAATTACTAATGTTCTTTTAAGTCTTGTCTGAAAGACTTCCTTTAGTATTTCTTTTAGAGTAAGTCTAATAGCAACACATTTTCTCAATTTTTGTTTATTTTGGAATATCCTTAATTTCTCCTTCATTTTTGAGGGATACTTTTGTTGGATTAGGCAGTCTTTTTTCCTTTCAGCACTTTGAATATATCATCTCATGGCCATCATAGTTTCTCATGGGAATTCAGCTGTTTATATTGGGAATATACTTTGTATGTGAGTCACTTCTCTCAATTTTATCAAGTGTGTTTCTTCTTATCATTGACTTTTTTTTTTTTGGAGGGTTGCGGGGTACCAGGGATTGAACTCAGGGGCACTCAACCACTGAACCACATCAGATAGACTGAGCTATCTCCCCAGCCCTACTTTGTATTTTATTTAGAGACAGGATCTCACTGAGTTGCTTAGCACCTCACTTTTGCTCAGGCTGGCTTTGAATTTGTGATCTCTTTTTTTTCAGCCTCATGAGCTGGTGGGATTACAGGCATGCACTACCATGCCCAGCTTTCCATTGACTTTTTTTTTTTTTTTTTTTTTTTGCGGTGCTGGGGATCGAACCCAGGGCCTTGTGCTTGCAAGGCAAGCACTCTACCAACTGAGCTATCTCCCCAGCCCTCCATTGACTTTTGACAGTTTGATTATGGTATATCTTAGTGTGAATCTTTTTTGAGTTTATTTTGTAATTCATTGAGCCTCTTGGATGTGTAGATTGTTTTTTTTTTATCAAATTTAGGGAAATTTTGGCCATTGTTTCTTCAAATATTCATTCTGTCCTTTTTCTCCTCCATTTCCATTATGCATATATTGGTATACTTAATGGTGTCCTATGGTTTCTGAAGCTTGTTCATTTTTCTCATTCTTTGTTCTTTCTTTTTCTCAGATAAAATAATCTCTGTTTACCTATCTACAATTTGGCTGATTCTTTCTTCTACCTGTTTGTATTTTCTGTTCAGTACCTCTATTGAGTTTCAGTTATTTTATTAATTCTAGAATTTCTATTTTGTCATATATATATATATATATATATATAAAATTTAAGGGGGCTGGGGAGATAGCTCAGTAGGTAGAGTGCTTGCCATGGAAGCACAAGGCCCTGGGTTCGATCCCCAGCCCCCCCCCCCCCCCCCGAAAAAATTTTAAAGTCTTAGTCTGGTAGATTTAATACCTGTGCTTTCTTAGCGACAGTTTATATTGACTGTTTTTTCCTGTGTATATGCTGTTTTTGTTTCCTTCATACCTAGTAATTTCTTGTGGAAAAATAAACTTTGGTAGTGCTGGAGATCAAACGTAGGACCTTGCGCGTGCTAAGCAAGGGCTTTACCACTGAATTACATCCCTAGCTCCAGATTTTTTTTTTTCTTGTGAATAATCTGGCAACTCTGGAAATCATATTCTCTCTTTCCTTGATTATTTGTTGTTAATTTTCTCAACTAATTCTGTGACATCTATTTTTCTTGGTTTGTGGTTACTAAAGTCTCTGCGTAGTTAGCTTAGTTGTTAAGTTACTGAATGAGCAGAGAAGCTAATGAGTGAACAAAGATGGCAAAGGTTCTTATATGTGTGTTGGAATATGCCTTTAACACAGTGAGGTAATTTATAGCTCTGCCTTAGCTTTTACCTCCTGCCTGTACCAGTAACCTCAAGGTTAGCCAGAGGTGAGAATTTAGGTCTTTCCTGACAAATGAATGATGCTCTGTGTGTCATGACTTTCTGGAATCCTAGAGTATGTTGGAACTTTTCAAAGTCCCTTACTTTTCCTTTTAAATAAGCTTTTTAGTTAGTGTTTTGTTTGTCCCAAATGTTCATTGACCACCTAGGCAGCCAACATGTTGGACAAATTGCCTCTGGTTGTTTTTGATGAAAGGCACCCATAGAAAAGCCTGTTTGTACTGGACCAGTTCAGTCAGGTCAGATAAATTCAATTTAACTAGTATAGTCTTCCAAAGGAACCACCTGACATGTCATATGAAGGTGCTCCAACTCTATTCTGCCCCCTCTAGCTGCTGCTGTTTTTCATTGTTATTGTAGGTTGTTGTTTTTCATGGCTATCAGAGAATTAGGAAGAGATAAAATAGGAATAGGAAGGAAAAATACAAGGTTGTTGTACTTACCAAGATTCAGCCATATTTGTTGTATAGATACTCCTTAGATTGCTGGGTCCTTAGGTTAATTTTCACAATTCTGAAAGAGTTAATTCTTAATTTTTTTTTTTTTTTTTTTTTGTGAGTGTTTTTGTTGCTTTTATGAAGTAGTGGATTTCAGAAGTCTTTACTGTGCCATTTTTGGTGAAATAATCCTGTGGTGTTGTAAAGCAAGAATGGGAGTAACACTGACCTTAATAAGGACCTTTGAATTCTTCTCCAAGTTGAAGAGGGTTCAACAGAACCTGGGTGTTTATTGTATTCTTTTATGGATTGTTCATTCAGGTGAGGCCACAAGAGGAGACAGAGGAGGTTTGGCAAAATAGAGTTTCTTATACTCTCAGGTCCTACAGGCAGGAGGCACAACACACTGCACAGGGTCCTCCAGGGTGGTCAGGAGGGGAGAGAGGTTAGGCTAGAGCTTTAATTTGGGGGTTTCTACCAAAAACGCAAGGCAGGTGTAGGCTGTAGTTTCAATAATTTTTAAGGGTTCTAGGAACCACCTGGTTGTCTGATGTCTTGCTGTAAGATGATTAAGGCAGAAAAGTTTTGCCTCATGGTGTACAGGCCTGATAGAGAAGTATGACTCTGGATTGGTTAGTTTTGTGTATCAAAAGCAACCCCTCTGCTAAGCCCTTGATATCTCCAAGAATTGGCTAGCTCTGGGAGGGGTAGTTGTCTATCCAGAAAGGTTTTCTTTTCCCTTCTTTTCTTCATCCTAGTGCTGGAGAGTGAACCCAGGGATGCTCTCTCTCCCACTGAACTACATTCCAGTAATTCAGAAAAACTACATTTTTCTTTTTTGAGAGTCTTGCTAAGTTGCACAGCCTTGAACTTGTGATTCCCCTGCCTCAGCCTCCAAGTCACTGGGTTTACAGGTGTGTGCCACTGTGTCTGACTGTAGTTAGTTTACTTTAAAATTGTCCTATTTCAATACACATAGGCCTGCCTTATTTTTTTCCTAAACATTTCAACAGTGTGATACCCAACCACAACCTCATTTTAAAGCCTGCTTTCCTACAACCATTCTGTCATCAGTGGTTTCTGGTTTGGTACTGTTAATCAGCTTTACTGGGACAAAATACATGAGATGGATCAACTTAAAGGAGGAAAAATTTATTGAGGCTCTTGGTTTCAGAGTTTTTACTCCAGGGTTACTTGATTCCATTGTTTCTGGGCCTATGGTGAGCTACATGGTGGGTAGCTCATTGTGGAGTAAAGCTGCTTACTTAATGGTATCAGGGAAGCGTGGTGGGAGGGGAAGGGACTGGGGAAAAGATACCTGTGTCGGGGCATGCCCTTTCCAGTGAGGCCCCACCTCCTAAAGTTTGTACTACTTCCCATAGGCTGGCAACCAATCCTTTAGCGCATGAGTTTGGAAGGGACATTTCAGACTCAAATCATAATAGCTTAGAGTAGCTAACTGATGCTACAGTTAGTATGTAGGAAATTTATTAGGGAATGCTTTTAGAATGAATAGAAAGGAGGCAGAAAGGATAAATTGGAATGCAGTTGGAATATCAACAAAAATCTGTTGACCCTCAATGGGAACACTGCAACTGAAATAGCCCTTAGAGTTGTCCTAAGGTGGGGGAAGGGGCTGAACATTTATGCTCCCGTTTTGATCTGTTATTGGACGAGGGCCACTTGGGAACACAGTTGGGTTTAACCGAGACAGTTCCTGAAGAGAACTGACAGCTGAGGGCTGTTTTCCAGTAGCATTCCCAGCAGCTGGACAATGAACCCTTCATTCCAGAAGGGGTCTATGGGTAGCATATCAATGGTGTCAGCTACATGAATCCTCATGTGATTTCTTCTAATTGGGATTTACTTCTTTTTTAAAATTATAATTTTTCTCTCTCACTCTTTTTTTTTTTTTTTTTCTTTTTCTTTCTGATATTAGGGGTTCAACCCAGGGGGTGCTTTATCACTGAGCTACATTCCCAGTCCTTTTAATTTATTTTAAATTTTGAGACAGGATCTTGAGAAACTGACTGGCTTTGAACTTGTGGTTTTCCTGCCTCAGCCTCCAGAGTTAATAGGATTACAGCTGTGCACTACCACACCTGACTAGAATTTTCTTTTTTTAACAAATTAGTTTCATGGGAAAGCTGAAAAATATAATTCTCTAGAGTTCTGTACATTTTTACTGAAGACAGTTCTTCCTAACACATTTTTGAAAAACAGCTGTTTTGGTTTTAATGTGTGTAAATGATGAATTAACCATTTTAGTAATGGAAATGTCATTGTGGATTCCTAAAATCATAAGTATAGAAATTGAAATTCATAGTAGCTGATCTTAAAAAAGACATCTAATCTGGCCCTCTTGTTTGATAAAAAAGGAAACTCAGAATGAGAGATAAAGGGTCATAAAGCTAGTTAATGATGAGAAAAGATTAGAATATAGATCTCCAAACACCCAGGTTAGTGTCCTTTTATCACTACCTTTTTCCTTCACTGAATTAATCTCCTGTAATTTCTAAGAAGAAACTGAGCAAGAGTGTTTTTTAAATAGCCTTTACAGTCATCTTCTTGCTCATGAGAAGTGTTAAACAATATGCAGAAGCTTAAGTGACAACAACGATGATAGTCAACTTCTGGAGCTATATCATTTTGGACAGATGATTCTGATTTATTTTTAACCTTCCTGGAAGATGATTCCACAGTTAACTTTGGAAATGTCTTCCTAATGACTATGAGTTATCAGGTAATGGAAACTCTTCACTATTATTTTCTGCTAGGGTCATGCAATGAGTAAGATTTTCAAATGAAGTTTGAAAGTATTCTAGAATTTTTAAAAAATATAGTTTCAGTGATGAATTGTTTTAAACATGTCCTAGATTATCTGTATCATAATTGTCCCTTGATTCTGGGATCAGAATTTACATTTGTATTTATGTTTGTGGTGCCTGCCAATTAATATTATTTCAATTTTGGGGGGCTAATATTAAGGAATAGAATAGAGGTAGTCTTAATAAGATACTTTTTGAGTTAAACCCAAATTATTTTCTAACATATGGAATTATTGTTTGGTAATAAAGTGAAACAAATTTAATTCCTTGTCACGAGGCACTCAATAGTCCTGGCATTCTATACTTAAAGAAATCTTGTAGTGAGGCAGTTGGAACCATTTGTGTGTGGCAAGGACATATTTAAATTCAGAAAAACCACTCATGCTTGTAAGTGTAAACCTATGATTAAAAGAAATTTATGTGGATATTATATAAAATTGCAAGAAGATTTCTGTTTCTCTAGGGGTCTGTGTATTTTTCAAGTTTGAGAATCTCTGTCTTCAGAATTCTAAATTAGTTTAAAGAAGTTGATGTTAGACTACCTGAAGTTACCCACTTAAAGTATATGAAAATTTTAAAGAATATGGTAGTCATATTTTATGTCTCTCTGTGTGTGTAGACAACAAAGGAGTAAAACAAAGATCCCTATGTAGAAAAATATTGCTTTAAATTATAATAATAGAAAGTTTCTGTGGAATAAAGCACTTTTTAAAAAGGATGTTTTAGTCTTTAAAGATTCATACTACCTCATGACTTGCATTATATTTCTTTTTTGTATGTGTACTGTGAATTGAATCCATGGCCTTGTGCTCACTAAGCACACACTGAACTACTCCCCAGCCTCATATTTAATTCTTTTGAAAAATTATAGTGAATCTTATAACTTGAAAAATAACTTCATGATTTGTTATATGAGTTTGAATTTTTGCAGGTTACTATTTAGTGGACTGTAGATGTTTGTAATGAAACAGCCATAATCTACCAAATCAAGTTTTAAAATGCTTATTTTGGGTGAGGTACATAACCTGTAGTTTATTCACTTTTTTTTTGTTTGTTTGTTTTTGGTTTTGTTTGTTTTGTGTTTTGGAACAGGACCTCACAGTGTTGCCCAGGCCAGCCTTGACCTCCTGGGCTTAAGTGCTACCTTAGTCTCACTTTGCCTCAGCCAACATGTGTGTGTGTGTGTTTTTTTTTAAGGTACTGGTGCCACCCCCACCACCCAGTCCTTTTTTAATATTTTATTTAGAGACAGGGTCTCATGGAGTTTCTTAGGGCCTTGCTAAGTTGTTGAAGCTGGCTTTGAACTCAAGATCCTCCTGCCTTAGCTTCTCAGGCTGCTGGGATTACAGGAGTGTGACACTGCACCTGACTGAGCATCCTTTTTTATTATGCGTGTTGACAATTTGCATATCATCTTTGAAGAAATCCCTTTCTTTTTCCTTTTGTTTTTATATTTTGGTACTTGGTTATTAACCTGGGGTGCCCTACCACTGAACTGCATTCCCAGCTCCCTCCCCCCTTTAAAAAAAAAAAAAAGTTCTCTCTCAGTTGCCCAAGGTGACCTTGATCTTTCTACTGTCTCATTCTCCTGAGTAGCTGGAGTTACAGGCATGCATCATCATGCTAGATAGACTTCCTTTGTCATTTTTAAATTGTAGTATTTGGAATTTTTTTGTTGAGTTTTCCCTATAGTATTGTCTCTAGTGTTGTGTTAGAATGTTCAAAAGGGTTCTCCATAAGGTTTTTAGTGTTCATATGTTACATTATGTTGACTGATATATTCAGAGAGTTTTATTGCTCTTTTGTATCAGTATGCTTTTTTAACATGCTTATGTTAATCTTCCAGTTTTATTTTCCTTCTCTTTCTCTCCTCTCCCTTTCCTTACCCTCAACACTAAAAAAAAAAAAAAAAAAAAAAAAAAAAAAAAGTTCTAAACCATTCTTTCTTTAAGTTGTTCTCCAGATCTTCACACGTGCTGTTTCCTCTACATGAAATTCTTCCTCTCCCATTTGATCTGACTTACATTCTCTTCAGGTCAAAGCTTAGTTTTCATTTTCTCTGGGAAACCATCTTTGAGCTTGTAGGTATTTATATGTGATAAACTTCCTTTATTATGCTGTTTATTAAAGTACATAATATGATAGGCAGCTTTTTATCACTTGAAAAAATACTTGAGAAAATCAACCTAAAAGGAAGAATGATTTAGCAGGACAGCCAAAAGTGGTAGTGCATATCTGTAATCCCAGCAACTCGGGAGGCTGGGGCAGGAGGATTGCAAGTTTGAGGTCAACCTTATCAACTTAGTGAGACCCTCAGCAACTTAGCAAGACCCTGTCTCACAATCAGAAACCAAAAAGATTGGGTTGTAGCTCAGTGGTAAAGTGCCCCCAGGTTCAATCACCAGTACCATAAAAATTGGGGGCGGCAGTTGGCACATTGTTTCAGAGGTTGTAGTCCATGGTCTGCTGGCTCTATTGCTTTGGGCCTGAGGAAAGGAAGGACACCATGGCAGTGGGAGCATGTGATGGAGGAGGCTGCTCACCTCAAGTCCACCAGGAAGCAGAGAAAGAGAGGAAGGGGTTGAGGACAAGATGCACCCTTGAAGGGCAACCCCCAGTGACATCTCTCTTCCAACTAGGACCCACCTCCTAAAGTTGCCACCACCTTCTAGTAGCACTACTAGCTGGGACCAAGCCTTCAACACATGAACCTTTGGGGGACATACCAGACCTAAACTATAACACATGGCATATTTATTTACTATCTCTATTCAGTAGACCTCCTGTATAATTATATACTTGTAGTGTTGGCCATGGGAGACACTCAGTACAGAATTGTTTAAAGAATGAACACCAGGGCTGGGGATATAGCTCAGTCGGTGCCTTGCAAGCACAAGGCCCTGGGTTTAATCCCCAGCACCGCCAAAAAAAAAAAAAAAAAAAAAAAAAAAGAAAAGAGAAAAGAAAGAAATGACGGCAAGAATGAACACTATTGCCTATATAGTTTCAACCAAATATGCATTTCTAGTGTGTGCAGGGAATTCTAGGCAATAAGCAATTGAACACATGTTGTTCTATTCAGGTATCTTCTAAAATCTAATGGGGAGAGAAAGGGTTTCTCTTAATCTTGCCCTATTCTGCATCACCCTTTACTACTGAGACTTCAGACTTAATCTAGTATTATTATATCTGGTTAAAACCAAGTTGACTGTAGAACCCAGGAATACTGCTAACCTCGCCCTGAAACAGCTAATGAATGATTTTATTGTATCTTCTTTCAGTAAGCAATAATCTAAGTCACAATTACCTTTCTTTATATATCCTAGTTCCTTCCTTTTCCAGTATTGGCCATAGGTGGAATCCTTGTGTCAGTTTTAGGGAATCTTGTCATATTTTCTTTCTTTTCTCTTTTTGTTCTGGAGAATAACCACTGAGCGACATCCCCAGCCAGACACAGGGTCTTGACAACACTGATGTCCAAATTGCACTCTTCCTGCCGTAGCCTTCTGAGTCACTGGGATTATAGGTGTGTGCCACTGCACCCGCAGATCCAAACTGCTGCTTTTATCACAGCATTTTGGACATAGTTTTTAAAAAATGACAAATCTGCTTAATCTTGTTCAGTATTACAAGCATTTATTGAATTTGGAATTCTGAAAGGTATAGCTTCTGTTCAGGGCTCACAAACCAGTGGGAACATTTAAAACATGGTTTAATATACAAAGAATTTTGAAGAAAGCACTATAAGAAGTGGGAAAAAATTATATTTGGGTAGAAAATTTTGTGGGGGGATCACTGTAAGTAGCTAGAATAATATTTGGAATGCAAATCTTGATTATTTCACTGTTTTACTTAATCTTCCACAGTACCCCCAAATTCCTAATATAACCTTCAAGATTCTTGGTCTGGTTCCAGTGACTAGCCTCACCTTGCATTTATTTTTTCTTTCCTGCTGCCATTCGTCTCTATCACTCTTCCTCTTCCTTTGGGGTTTTAATTGTTTTCATACCTCTGAGTCTAAAACCTTACTCTGTTCTAGTATATGTGTTTGAAGGATTGTGTACCCTATTGTACTATAGAAGATGATGTGATGCAGGTGTTGAACTGGAAGAAAGAAGGCTTGTTGATAAACTGGAGTCTGTATTCTTTTTAACTATTCTGTACATTGAAATAAGTGGAAATGCCAATATATAAAAAAATGAACTTTTTGCTTTGTGTACTTGAAAAATTAGAATTAAAATTGGGGTGAAGGGGATATGGGGGCTGAAGGTGTGACCCATCAGTAGGTGCTTGCCTAGCAAGCTTGCAGTTCTGGATTCAGTCCCCAGCACCAGCACCAATAAGAAAAATAAGGGGGTGGGAATTCAGCGCTGATTTTTTTCTTCTTTTTTTTTTTTCTCCCTCCCCTTGATTTGAGAATTTCATCTGTATTAATAAATTAAAGTTAATAAGCATAGCTCATTGCTGGAAAAAAATAATTATTTCATTCAGTCTAGGAATGGAGATATTTTATGTTAAAGTTTAAGCATGATGCACAATGAATCATAAGTTTTTGTTTATTTCTTAGACTTAGGGAAACATTAATTTTTTTCAATGAAAGTTAGTTGACACCTGCAATATGCAGAATGAAAAAGTTCATTTGCAAAATTGTAGGGTACCATCGTATGAGATACAGTGAAGTTTCAAGAAACCTGCATAGCATGGAAAGTAAAAGAAATGGTAATGATCAGGTAAAAGATTTACTTTGTAGGTTAAGTACTTGTCTTATTTGCAAGTGTATCTACTTATTGTCTAAATACTACCTCAGTGTTTATTTTTCCTGAGAAATAGTTTTGTTCTTAAAGATGTTCAGCCAGTTATGCTTCATTTTCTATTTTTCTTATCCTGGTGAGTGGGCTAGATAATAGCAGCAAAAGTATGTCTCACTGAATTTTCTTTCCAGTCTAGAAATGGCCAGTTATCTTCTTCCCTTGTACCTGCCATGGTTACTGTTAGCATTTTAGAAGCATACAGCTCCCTCAGATATATCTGTCCAGTGAATCCTGGAGCATGTTTTAAAAAAGGAAGATAAAAAAGAGGGAACTTTTATTCCTTTACTCTTCTCATAGAAATATTCATTCCTTCTTTAAGTTTCCCATATGGTGGTTACAGCTGAGAATTCCTGAGAGAGAGAATGTTTAGGACTGAGAGTAAGGAGAGAGCTGGGGAAGGGAAGTGCGTTTCCTGGTGAGGCTTAATGAAATAAGCCTTTGAGCTAGGTCTTGAAGAATAGGTAGAATTTTTTACAGAGAAAGAATGACCAAGGATATAAATGCAAGCAAGGGATATTAGTGTCTTCTGTAGGAGACATTTGAGCTGATGGTTTGTGGGATAATTGTGAAATTTCATAATTTTATTGTGTCCTATGATGGGATAATGAACGATCGATCATAAGTCAAAAAATGGATCATCCTCATACATGTTTATGTGAGGATATGAAAGAAAGTTTCTCCTTAATATGGTATATTTTCCCATATAAGAAGTGTGTATGAAACTGTGCTCAGCCAGCACTAAAGATCAAACATTTTGATTAATTAAAAATAATAAATAACTGTTTTCCTGAATTATTTAGATTTTGAAGTGTTGAAGATAGTTGAATAGCAAAAAACATGTACCCTAGGAATTTGTATGTGCCTAGCTCTCATCTATTCAAATCAGTAAGTGTCCTTTACTTCTAAAGGGATACAACAAATTAAACTATTAGAGTTCTTGATGTCAAAATGGTGGGAGTAATGTACTGTATAAATGTCACACTTCTAAGTGGTTTTATATGCCAATAATAACGTGAATAATTTTTCTGGGGTATTTAAATATCATCTCAAAAAAAGAGAATTAAGTAACATATTAACAACTAAGTTTTAACCCTCATCAAGAATTTTCAGAAAAAAGTAAATTTAAACCTTTTTTATAAGCCATTCTTGTGGGAAGATGTCATGGAATTCCAGAGAATTAAAGCCCAGGGTATATTGTAGTACTGTGGTTATGGTGGCAGATATAGATACACCTTATTTTATGGAAGTTTAATTAGATAAGTTATCTGTATGAGCTGTTGAATTTTCCAAAGAACATTTATTGTTTTCTTCATTGACTTACGGTTGAATATAGAGATTATGTTTAGGTTTTTTTTTTTTTTACCTTGGAAACTTTAAAATTTAGTTTTTAAGCTATACAGTGATTGAATTTAGTAGTAGTGTAATAAATATTAGGTATAAATAACCTAAATTTAAGATTCATTGTCTTATTTATGTTGTTTTTAAAACACTTTTTCTTTTATCAATGTACTGAATTAGCAAAATCTTTGCCTTAAAATGATGCTGTTTATCAGAGATTAAATCAGTACTTGTAGGTTTAAGTTTCTATATGATATTGTACACATATGGCCATTCCCATAATTTATATTTGAGGAAACAGAGAACTGTGTACTTATGACATTATTTATTCAGTAACTGAAATGTATTCTTTTTTTTTTTTTTTTTTTTAAATAATATATGCCAGGCATCGTTTTGGATACTAGAAATATATCAGTTGAACAAACAACAAAAAATTCATACTTGCATGGAACTTATATTCTGATAGCATTTGACAAACTTAACTAATGACAATATAGGAACTGTTGATTTGGTTTAATATTCCAGATTTCTTGGTGTGAAATCAGGCTGACAGATATTTTTCACCTTGCTTGCTATTCATATAGTTTTGTCAGGTTGCCTAGAGCCTAAATTAAGAATTCTACATCATAGGTGAAGTTACTGATGTCAGCTTTTGGTGTGAGGGAAACTGTTTAACATTGTGAGGTTACCATTCCTAATACATCTGCCCTTAACTTTTCTAGCTGATTTTCTCTCCCAATTCCATAGAGCAGCTTTATAGTTTGGTAAATAGTAGAGTGCACTGTGGAGTAAGATTGCCTGGATTCAGATCAGTGCCTCCACTGCTTGTCTTGGGATATTGGGCATGTTACTTATCTTTGTACTTCATTTGACTTTTCTGTAAAGAAGGGAGAACAATACCAACTCATAGCATCATTGTGAAGTGTAAATACTTGTGTTTGACATATGATTATAACTTTCCCTCCTCTTTATTTACAATTTTGAAATCCAAAGCATTCTGAAAAATAAAAGATTTTGTTAAGGGTTTGGTGGAGAAATTTTATTGAAGTGACACAATGCTGCCTTTTTTTTTTTTTAACAGGGATTAAATCCAAATGTGCTTAACTACTTAGCCTCATCCCCAGCCCTTTTATATATTTTATTTAGAGACAGGGTCTCACGGAGTTGTTTAGGGCCACACTAAGTTGCTGAGACTGGCTTTCAACTCTGTCCTCTTGCCTCAGCCTCCCGAGCTGCTGGGATTACAGGTGTGTGCCACCATGCCTGGCTATATTCTTTTATTTATTAAAATTAAAAACTCAGATACTTTTTTTGGAGAAATAAGAATGTGTGTTATGCCTCAGTTGGCATTAAATGAGGTGTTATGTAATACTATATGTGGTATATAAGCTCTAGCAACTTTGTAAAATACATCTGGCCTCATGGGCTTCAGTGAAGGATTGTGTCCTGCAGTAGTGAAAAATCATACTATTTATACTTTTAATTTTCTCATACTAATAGTATCAAGATTTATAGTAATTTAAATAGCATATCTAATCAGTATAATTGCCTTAGTTACTGATTATTAAATGGACTTCAAATTTTAAGACAGTGATAAATGAATGAAAGCTGTTATTTTTTGAAAGCTTGATAGAAAACAACTTATTTGTAATCTTAACTATGAATGTTTTAGGAAGCATAGCAGTCTTAACAAGTCTGCCCTCCAGTGAGGATATTTTTTCCCCTCTGATCATAAAGTGTGTAAAAATGATTGTTACTTTATGATAATAATCTTTGGTTTAATCAACACTCTCTTGTCACTGACTTCACCCAATTTTGTCATAGTTAAAAACAAAGCAAATGATAAATGATGAAAGTATTTTTTTTAAATTCTAATCTTTCATACTGTTAAACAAATTTCATTCTCTTTTCAAAGGTGCATAAATAATAAGTTACAAGTAATGCAACCTTTTTATTCTTAGCAAAATAGCATGGTTGGATGTAGAGGGAAGTGAATTGTAAATATCTGTGTAGAATAGTTATCAAGAGATTGATAGAATGTTGTAAGAATAAAATTCTGATGGGGAAATGGCTCTGTGCTGCTCAGGGTGTGTGTAATTCAGTTATTATTCTTCAGATTCCAAATTGGTGCTAAGACCAGGTTGCTGCCTTTTGTATGTTTCAGAATTTTTTGAACTTCTGTATATGATATTTATAACATTTAAAAGATGGTCAAGATGTTAGGAAATGTGTTTTTAGAGAATACTATTTAAAATGGCTTGTTCAATCGGGGTGCAATGTCACATACCTATAATCCCAGCAGCTGGGGAGACTGAGGCAGGAGGATCACAAGTTCAAAGCCAGCCCCACCAACTTAACCAGACCCTCAGTAACGTTGGGAGAGCCTGTCTTTAAATAAAATATATAAAAGGACTGGGGATGTGACTCAGTGGTTAAGTGCCCCTGGGTTCAATCCCTGGTAACAAAAAAAAAAAAAAAAAAAAAAAAAAATTGTTCATACCTTGGAAGGGGTATACGTCTTATACATTAATGGAAAAATAGGCTTACCTGTGGCTTAATGCCTTCAAATGTCAGATTAATGATAATTTATGGAATAGAGTTGCCAGTTAAAAATTGAAAATCTGTAGTGCTTTAAACCAACTATTGCCATGTAAAATGATATTCAGATTTTAAAAGATGGTTAGACAATGGTGGTAGTATTTTGATAATTTAATACCTATTTTAGACTGTGTTATAAATAGAAAAGAAAAAAATAAGATGTTAAATTTGTTTTTGGATATTCAGTATTTGTGTTACTCTTTTCCTTGGACTTCTTTACATCAATAAATTAGAAATTTTATTTATAAATTATATAAATAATATGTTATTTATTTATTACTAATTGCTACAAGCTGAATTTATCTTTAAGTTGCTTCAAGACCTAAATTATTTTGAAATTTTCTTTTTTGGGAGGATTACTGGGAATTAAATCCTGGGACTCCATACCACTGAGCTATACCCCCAGTCCTCTCTTTATTTTTTATTTTGAGACAGGATTTTGCTCATTTGCTGAGGGTCTCCTAAATTGCTGGGACTGTCCTCAAATTTTCCATCTTCTTGCTTCAGTCTCCTGAGTCTCCATGTCTGGCTGAAAGTTTCTTTTTTAAATCCTTGGAAATTAAAGTTGCTCCTTAATGGTGTTGCCATTTCTGAATTCTTCAATAACTGCTGAAGTTTTAAAAATCATTAAATAAAACTAAAGTCATTTATATCCAGTATTAACCCTTTTTCTTTTTTTGGCCTAGGGATCAAACCCAGGGGCACTTTACCATTGAGCTACATCCCAAGACCCTTTTATATTTTGTATTTTGAGACAGGGCCTTGCTAAGGTTTGAAGGCTAGCCTTGAACTTCTGAGCCTCTTGCCTCAGCCTCCTGAGTCACTAGGATTACAGGCATGCATCCCTGTGCCTGGCCAATTACATATTTCAGAGTAAGAAAAATCTTTCAGAACAAATTTATTAATTTATTTTGTTGTTTTAGTCAAGATAGTGTTATTTTAGAAGTGAAAACGGCAGTCATTGTAATCAGGTTTAGGCAGATATAAGCAGTTGTGAATGTTTTAAGTTTTGCACTGGTGACATCTAGTGGTCTTTCAACTAAAAATAATCTGTCGACATTATTACTCTATATACATGTATGATTGATTACACTACTGGTGTGACTCTAGCACCATGTACAGCCAGAGGAATGAGAAGTTATGCTCTATTTGTGTACAGTGTATCAAAATGCATTTTATTGTCATGTATAATCAATTAGAACAAATTTTTTAAAAGTTAAAAAAAAATCTGCCAAATGTCAATAAATACTCTTGGACACCTCCCACATGGAGAAGGTAAAGGATTGCTGTAGGAGGGATGGGCTGGCTGGGAAATAAGAGCTAAGAAATTTATGTATCAGAAATAAAGACAAAAAAGGCAAGAATATTTTTGAGGCAGGCACATGACAATTGAGCCTTCCAGAGGAGTCTGGCTGTAACAAAGGAGTGAGCCCGTGCTTTATTTATAGTGGTGCAGATCAAAGGGAACCGGTAGGAGCTGTTTAGAGAAAAACAGGATGGGGTAGTGTGGAGGTAAGCAGGCCATTTGGCTCTAGCAAGTCACCCCCATCTCTGGGTACTCAAACCTGAGCAGTGAGCTAACTCAGGATACCATGTGACTCAGGCATTCTCGAACAGTCAGTATCTGACTGTGAGTTCCTCAAGCCAGATATTGCTGCGTGATGACTCCAAACTTCGTGGGGTTTAAGGAGGCATGGATGGCTTCCAGCCAAATACCAAGTAATTCTTGTGTGATAATCATGTGCTGATTATTGAATAAATTTGGGTATTATATAAGATAGTTCCCAGTAAGCTCTTTTGCATGCATTCATAGGAAGAGAAAATCAGACAAAAAAACATTGTTACTCTGAACTATCAACTGAAATTTTGATTACTGATTCAGTTCCCTTACTAATTCAGTGTATTTTTATTGCTCGGTGACTCTGTCTTGGTAGGTTTCCCATTTCTAAGAATGTGTCCATTTCATTTGTGTTATCTAGTTGATGTGCAAGTGTTAATAGACCTTATAATTTTTTTTGTGTGTGTAGAATTGGTAGAAATGTCTCCTTTCATTTCTCATTTTTGTAACTGGAGTCTTCTGTGCTTTTTTTTTTTTTTTTTTCTTAGTCTAGATAAAGGTTTGTCTTTTGTTAGTCCTTTTTGAAGAACTTTTTAATTTTTCTATTCTCTTTATTCTCTGATCTTTTATTTCCCCTCCCTCTGCTACCTTTGGGTTAAGTTAAATTGTGAAGTTAGGTTAATTTAAGCTCTGTTTTGTTTTTGTTTTATTTTTTGTTTTTTGGTATGGGATGTTTAATTATTGAGCTACACCCACAGACCTTTTTGTATTTTATTTAGAGACAGGGCCTTGCTAAATTGCTGAGGCTGGCTTTGAACTCCTGATCCTCCTGCCTCAGCCTCCCAAGCTGCTGGGATTACAGGTGTCTGTCAATATTAAGCTCTTTTTTGTGTGTGTGTGTGGTGCTGGGGAATTAAACCCTGCTTTGTGCGTGTTAGGCAAGCATTCTACCAACTGAGGTATATCCCCAGCCCCAGCTCTTTTTTTCTTTATTTTTTGTTGTTGTTTTTCTTTTCTTTTTATGGTGCTGGGGATTGAACCCAGGGCCTCGTGCATGAGAGGCAAGCACTCTACCAGCTGAGCTATATCTCCAGCCCTCTGTTTTTTAATGTAAGCATTTACAGCTGTAAATTTCCACTTCAATACTATTTTTGTTGCATCTCAGAAGTCTTGGTATGTTTCTGTTTTCATATGTTCCTTAACTTCATTTAAGAGTTCTTTTTGATCTGTTGGTTATTTGAGTGAGTTATTTAATTTCCACAAACTTATGGATTTCTTATTTTCTATGTTATTGATTTCTAACTTTGTCTTATTATGATTAAAGAAACTATTTGGGTATCGTTTAAAGGCGACTGAGTCGGTGCAGTGACACATGACTGTGGCCTGTGATCCCAGCAGCTTGGGAGGGAGGCAGGAGGATCTTGAGTTCAAAGCCAGCCTCAGCAATGGCTAGGTGCTAAGCAACTCAGTGAGACCCTGTTTCTAAATAAAAATACAAAATAGTGCTAGGGAAGTGGCTCACTGGTTGAGTGCCCCTAAATTCAGTCCCCAGTACCAATAAATAAATAAAAATAAAACTATTGAACTTTCTTTTCTTTTTCTTTTTTTTTTCTTTTTATTTATTTATTTTTGTTGTTGTTTTGTTTTTGTTTTGGTCTAAGAATTGAGCCTAGGACCACTTTACCTCTTGAGTTACATCCCCAGTCCCAGAGTGGCTAAATTGCTGAGGGGGGCCTCCCAGCAATCCTGTCTCAAGCCTTTTGAGTCTCTGGGATTACTCTATGTACCACCACACCTGGTGAAAAATTATTGAGATTTAATTTGTTGTTTATTATATTTGATGTATCCTGGAGATTGTCCCAGGTGCACTTGAGAAGAATGCATATTCTTTTGTTGAGTAAAGTATTCTTCATATGTCTGTTAGAACCAGTTGATTCATTGTATTGTTCAAATATTCTTATTTCCTTACTTCATTCTATCTGGTTGTCCTGTCCATTAGTGTGAGTGGGACTTTAAGACATCTAACTATTACTGTTTCTTTCTTCAGTTCTGTCATTGTTTTCCTTCATATGCCATATTTCACTACCTTATCATTGCAGGGTCTCCCTTTAGTGAAAAAAAAAAAAAAAAAAAAAGTGGGATGTGACCATTATGGAAAGTCCTTTGTTGGGGGGGGGGGGTGGGCAGAGAATTGTGCCTGTATTACCTAAAAATCATTTATTACTGAACAGCAGTTAGTACAAGATTAGGTGCATCAAACATTTGTGAATATATGTCAATGTGGTAGCAATGATTATGCTGTGAAATACTGTTACCATTGAGATGTCCTGTTGAAGTCCAGGTCTTTGGTGTCCCGAACATAGAATTGAGCAAGACACTCAGAAGTAACAGGGAAAATACCGATTTATTGAAGGTGAAGATAGCACTCCATTAGAGTGGATTGGCCTAGCAAAGAGATACTCAAGGACCCAAGATCTGGAAATGAGGGGCCTTTAATGCTGAACTGTGGAGCAATCTCTCCCCTTTACCTCCCTGATTGAAGAAGATCTTCCCTATTTGTTCCCATTGGGTTACCTTGTAATACCTGATTAGAATATTTTCCAGTTTTAACCCCTAGGTTACTTTAGAAAACCTAGTTAGAATACTGCCCACTTCGCCCCCATTGGTTATTTTCAAATTGCAACCTGATGCACGAGTTGTCTTGGTAAGTGGGATTTATTATAACCCCTTTTATAATGGGACAGGACTCCATTTCCTCCTTCGACCTTCAGCGACTTCTTTCTTATATTTTGTCTGCGCCATTTTGGTGTCTCTGAACTCTTACCTAACAGTATGGTATTTTTGTTGTCTGTTATGTGTGTAAATGTTTATCGTTGTGATGTTTTCTTGCTGTATTGGACATCATATATTTTGTGTATATATACATACATATGCGTATATGTACATATATATTGGTCATTTACAACCTTATTTGATTGAAGTCAGTTTTGTTTGATATTAGTAAAGAAAGTTGGCAGGCTTTTATAGGACTATATTAGACTTTATGGGCCATATAGGGTCTATGTTGCTCCTTTTTGTTGGTATGATATTTTATGGCATTTAAAAAAATGTAAACATTTTCAATTCCAGGAGTGTCCGGAGTAAGTTTGAAGTAGTTTATCAGTCACTACTTTGTCTTTAACAGGAGTTTTGGTGTGGGTTTTTTTTGTTGTTGTTTGTTTGTTTGTTTTGGGGGGAATTGAAATGAATTCTCAGTTCTTTCCTTTATGGTTGATGTTTTTATCTTGGTCAAGAAATCTCTCAATGTTAGATCATGAAACTATGTTATATCTTAAAAGCATTATTGTTCGGCCTTCACATTTAGAACTGTAATGCTTCTGCTACTGTCTTACACAGAAGTTTGTTTTTAATTTTTTCCTCATTTGGGAACCCTGTTAAGCACTGTTTGAAGTGACCATTCTGCTGTGTCACCTTTCAGAATCATGTGATCTTCTGTAAGTTGATTTCTGGGCTTTCTATTCTCTTTGTATGTGTTTCTATCCATACATCAACCATTATCTTAATTTCTGTAGATTTATAATACATCATAATATCTGGTTAATATTGGATTGGAATTAAATCTTGAGTGGGTGAAATTGGATGGTTTTACAGTAATAAGTATGCTAGTTCACTTTAGCTTCTCTTTATTGCTATTTTTAAATTTCTGAATTTTCTATGTGGAGATCTTATGTATTTGTGTTAATCCTAACTATTTTTTGATGTCATTGTAAATATATTTTTTGAGATTGCTCTTTTTAAAATGTGTTCATTTGCTATTAATGGTACATTATGACCTGTCAGAATAACTGGAAAGTCCATTGTCAGTTATACTTCACTGAGTGCTAAATCCAGTTTTATTTTTTATTTTATTTTATTTTACTTTATATTTTAGTTGTAGATGGACACAATACCTTTATTTTGTTTATTTAGTTTTTTAATGTAGTGCTGGGGATCCAATCCAGTGTCTCACGTGTGTGAACCCAGTTCCTCATGTGTACTAGGCAAGTGCTTTACTGCCGAGCGACAACCCCAGCCCCTAAATCTTTTTTTAATTGGTTATTATTATAACTGTTGGATACAACCTTTACATTTTCAGTTGGAGCACCTTCTAAATACTTGGTGATAAAGGTCATAAGGTCAGTTCTGACTTTGTGACTTCTATTTCATCTGCTTCCCTTCCCCACTTATTCTGGTAAAGACATGTACTTTTGAAGTTTTATTTTAAAAGTTTAGAAGACATTATGACTTTGACTTAGTTTGTGATGCCACTTTCAACCACCAGTAACTACTTTTTATGCAGAATTTTTTTTCAGTTTTTTCCACTAGTAATAATAGAATACTTTATGAGACCTAGAAATTGAAGTCACATAAAAAATGTGATTTTTTTTTTTTTTTTTCTCCCCCGGTGCTGGGGATTGAACCCAGGGCCTTGTGCTTGTGAAGCCAGCACTCTACCAACTGAGCTATATCGTCAGCCCTGTGATTCATTTTTAAATTTTTTTAAAGTGTCTATATAGGAAAAAAATTCAGTCAGAATCTTTCTTGAAACATGTATAATGAAATTAGTACATTTTACCTTTTGTCCATAGCTTAAGACAGTAAATGCTAATCTTTTATTTGGATACTTATTTTTATAAGTATTAAGCTGTTCTAACTTTTCTCAGTTATTGTGAAGTTGTGGAGAGTTACATGTTAAATTTTTAAGGATAATTGAAGAATAATTTTTTTATGACAGTTGGCATTTATTACTTTGGTGTTTTTATTAATCAACCTGATTTAGCTGGTCTTTTGGCCAGTATAATTTCTATTGTAGAAATCCTAACTTAACATGTTAAAAAACTTCTGCCTGATTTTGTTTGCTTTGATTCCATGCTCAATGAAATATATATATGTATATTTTTTTTTACAAATATAATGATTGTTTGGCTAAGTATCTTTCTATACTGAACAAACATTCTTGTGAGTCATCTCAACAAGTGCATTCTGCCCCTTGTGAGAGTTGGTTTTGATGTGATATATTTGTAATGATTAATATTCCTATATGATGCCAGTTTCTTTAAACATTATTCCTAGTATAGAGTAGGATATGCTGGGAAGGGCTAGAAGAAGGCAGAGAACTGATTTTCTTTGAAGGATGTGTAAAGACAAAATATTATTATTATTAATTCTAAAGGAATGTAAGTAAATAATTTATAGTTTTCTTTATTTCTTAAATTATTTTGTTATCTGACAAAGTCTGGATGAATTTTAAATCTTGGTGTCATAAAATGTAGAAGTTTGCACTTGTTTTCCTTTTTTTAGTTTCCTATGTATTCTTAAGTGTGTATTTTATTTTTTTAGGCACGAATAGCATTTTTACAAGGAGAAAGAAAAGGTCAAGAGAATTTGAAGAAGGATTTAGTAAGAAGAATAAAGATGTTAGAGTATGCATTAAAACAAGAAAGGTATGTGTGCCTCATTTCCTTGTATAAATAAACTAGAACAATATTCTCATTTATAGCACTGTAAAATATATTTGAAAGCTTTTTGAAAGTTTTTAAGCCTTGCCCAAATACAAGATGACATTTTTATTGATTCAAATGAGGGAAAAGAAAAACAGATTTAAATAGTTAAATTGAAATAAATTTTTTAAAGACCAGGAAAAATTTACCTTTCTTTCCACATGAATGTTTTTGTTACTTGGATAATTTTCCTTTTTGTTATCTTTTACAACAGTGCATTCTTCAGTGTTCTTTGCAAATAAACTTTTAAGACAACATTCATACTAGGTTTTGTTATTGGAGTAATGTATAGCAGTAGTCAACTGTAGAAAAGGAAATAATTTTTCTTTTATGAATTTATTCTCAAATTTTCAGAGCAAAATATCATAAATTAAAGTATGGCACAGAACTGAACCAAGGTGATTTGAAAATGCCAACCTTTGAATCAGGTAAACTTGATTCTTCTTACTACTTCTTTCTTTTTCTTTTTTCTTTTCTTTTTTTCTTTTTTTTTTTTTACTCATTTTTAAATAACAGACATGTTTTTTTAACATTCATTTTGCTTTGATAACATTAGACAGATGATTGACTATTATGAACTCTCTAAAATTGGGGAGAAAATATTAAAAGAATAAAAATCAGTAGTTTTGATCTACATCTCAATCCTGAGGTTACTTGTTCTACTTTGCGTGCATTGAAACCTGTGTGAAACTATTGAGTGCATTTTTGGTAGTAATTAGAACTGAAAGGGTACCAAAATATCTACTTTTTATTGATAGGCAATTTTCCCCCCATTTTATATGAGCTCATATTTTTGTTATTTTAAAAATCCTTTTTTTGGATGGAAATTGAGAAATCATGCTGAGTAAAATAAACCAGACTCAGAAAATCAAGAATCCAATGTTTTCTCTAATACGTGGAAGCAGAATAAGGTTGCAAGGCAGGGCTGAATATCTTAAAGATATAGGGAAGATCAGTGGAGATGGAGATGGAGGGAGGAAGGAAGGGAGGTGGGATGGGAAAAGAGAGGAATTGGGGGATGATGTAGCAAAATCAAGTTATGCTCATCTGTAAATATACCACAGGGAATTTCACCTTTATGTATATGTAGAAACCACCAAGCAAAAATAAATGAGTTAAAGGAAGATCAGTATAGTAGAAGAAAGAGACTTAAGGGGAGGGAGGGAAAAGGCGAGGAATGAGGACTGAAATGTAGTAAATCGAATTACACGCATGTGTAATTTTTGTCAAAATAAACCCAAATTATAATTAAAAGAAGAAGAAAAGAACATCTTGGGGGGCAGGAGAATTGAAACCAGAAGTGCTTAACCACTGAGTCACATCATCAGTCCTTTTTTTTTTTTTTCCATTTTGAGATATTCCTTACTGAGTTGCATAGTGCCTTGCTAAATTAATGAAGCTGACCTTGAACTTGTGATCTTCCCTCAGCCTGGGATTACAGGCATTTGCCACCACGCCCTGCAGTATTTTTAAAGAGGCAATTTCTTCTGTGGTTGTTATAAGTGATTTTAAAAAATAAACCAAATGTTATAAATAGAAAGATAGGCAGGGGGACTATTAGATTGAAATAATTATTTCTACAAATCAGAGACTTCTTTGTGTGTATGGAGGGAAGAATGAGAAAATACTAACAGATTGTTAGGGTTAGAGAAGTAATGCCTGCAGAAAGTATTTAGACTCTGAGAAGTGTAGGAGCCTAATAACCATGAGCCATTCTAATAGTTCTCAACAGTAAGTGTGGGGATTGGTTTTGCAAGCCATTCTCTTCTTCACAGTGTCTTTATTTTAATTTTTTTTGTTGTTGTTGTTCTAATTAGTTAGACATGACAGTGTATATTTAGACACATGTGTACCCAAATGGAGAACAACTTCTCATTCCTCTGGTCACACTGGTAGTGTAATCATACATGTATATAGGATAATAATGTCCATCTCATTCCACCATCTTTCCCATCCCCACACCCTCTCCCCTCACCTCCCTCTGCATGATCCAAAGTCTCTTCATCCTCCCCATTTTTATTTTAATGGAATTTATGGCAAAATATTTCTATAATATTAATATCAAAATTAGTTAAATTTCACTCTAAGGATACTTTGAGAGCTTAACTCACTTGAAATTACACTTACTTATTAAATTAACTAACTTGCTTGCTTATTTTTCCGCTTTCTTGGCTGGGAATTGAACCCAGGACTTCACCTCATTCTACTTAAACTTTAAAAATGAGTATGCTTTGTTATCTAAGATTAAAATGTGACTCTTTACCTAGTAAAAACTATTTCTGGTTTTATTTTAGTTCTAAAACTGGCTGGAAAAAGTCTTGTAATGCAGACTTAAGGTCTATTGATACAGACCCAAAATTATATTATTCATTATTTTTATATATACCCAGTATTTTGCCTATTGATTTTGAATAGCTTATGTAATGCAACCTTTTTATTTCAAAGGCATTTAATGAAGCTGAATTCTCTTTGTTAAAAAAAAAAAAAAATTCCTAATAACATCTTAAAGCTGGAACCTTTAATCAAAACCACCCTAAGATTCCATCTCACCCCAATTAGAATGGCGATTATCAAGAATACGAGCAACAACAGGTGTTGGCGAGGATGTGGGGAGAAAGGTACACTCATACACTGCTGGTGGGGCTGCAAATTAGTGCAGCCACTATGGAAAGCAGTGTGGAGATTCCTTAGAAAACTTGGAATGGAACCACCATTTGACCCAGCTATCCCACTCCTTGGCCTATACCCAAAGGACTTAAAATCTGCATACTACAGAAATACAGCCACATCAATGTTCATAGCTGCTCAATTCACAATAGCCAGACTGTGGAACCAACCTAGATGCCCTTCAATTGATGAGTGGATAAAGAAACTGTGGTATATATATACTATGGAATATTACTCAGCCATAAAGAATGATAAAATTATGGCATTTGCAGGCAAATGGATGAAATTGGAGAATATCATGCTAAGTGAGATAAGCCAATCTCAAAAAGCTAAAGGACGAATGATATCGCTAATAAGTGGAGGTTGACACATAATGGGAGGGAGGGAAGGGTTAGAGTTAGGGTTAGGGAGGGGGGCAAGTATGGAGGAAGGAAGTACTGTATAGAGGGTAAAGAGGGGTGGGAGGGGTGGGGGGAAGGGAAAAAATAACAGAATGAATCAAACAACATTGCTCTATGTAAATTTATGATTACACAAATGTATGCCTTTACGCCATGTACAAACAGAGAAGCAACATGTATCCCATTTGTTTACAAAAAAAAAAAAAAAAAAAAAGCTGGAACCTTTGATTTTTTTGAATCCTTCATAGTAACAAAGTACACTTGGATTTTCCAGTTTTAAAATGGTTACCATAAGTAATTGAGTGACATAGTAATCATACTCTTAATTTTTTCAGATCCTTTATAAATGGTTAGCTGTGTTTTTGTGGGAATTTATCCTTAAGAAAATTTGACAATATTTTCAAAAGTTGAAATAATTTTTGTAAAACTTTTTTTCTTAATATTTAGAAGAAACCAAAGACACAGAGGCTCCCTCAGCGCCTCAGAATAGCCAGTTAACGTGGAAGCAAGGCAGACAGCTGTTAAGACAGTGAGTAATGGTTTACTTTCAATTTTCTTTAAATCAGACATGAAAGTGCTTACGCCGAGTCTTTTTATAAGTAAGAATTATTAATTTGTAGTGGGACAGTGTGTTATGTTTTTTTGTTTTGGTACTTTGTTGTTTTATAGATACTTTGATGTTTTTAAAGTTTGTTTCTTCCAAGTTTCAGAAGGATGTTAATTTCTTATTGCAAGGTAGAACGTCTAAAAACCTGGGTGACTTAAAGGTCAGAACAAAAACAATATAGAGTTCATATTTACAGGTTCTCTAATTCTTTAACTACAAATTTCCGACATTTGGTTTCTCTTTTGAGTCAGAATATGACTGGTTTAGAAAAGGAGTTTAACTGGTTATCTGAACCTTTGCAGAAATGGCTTATCATATCCTCTTTAGAAAAGTTTTTGAGGAACCTTTTTCATTTTTGGATTCTTTGCTGTGTTGGAATTACTTCTGTGGCAAATCCTGTTTATTATCTCTTATCTAGTTTTTCTTTTCCTTGTATTTTAAAAACTGGTACTTGCTTCCTGCTGTTACAGTACCAAACCTCAGTTCTGGACATCTGTGCTTTCTCTTTATTAACCCTATGAAGTGTTATCAGACCCTTGATCTTGTCGTTACCCAGAAACTACTTCTGCTGGAATATTCATGATCTGAACAATCATTAGGTATTCTGCCTCTCTCACTGTGGTTGCCATGTTACTTGACATCACCTTAATCTTTAGGTCCTTGACTACCTCATTTTCCATTTTATCTCTTGTGCCTGTGGTTGCTTTATTCATTTGTTTCCCTAGCTCTGGCTTAGACCTCATGATCCATCATCTTTTTCTAGCACCATTGCTGCCCACTGTCACCCCTTCCTCACCATTTTACTTTACCTACCTGTAAAACTTCACCCTAATTAGTTCATTCTATCTGCTTGTTCTTAAGGGTAGTTTCTCTCCAAGGTCTTCCTTCCTGTTCATTTCTTAGCTGTTTAATCTGTTTTCTTTTGTGACAGTCTTCTGAAGCTATCACTACATATTGAAGAATCTTTTTTTTTTTTTTTTTTGGTTCATACTCTGTCTTTGATGTAATTCCTTTTTGAAACTTTTAGTTTGCTTTCATGACATCACTCTGTATCATTTTTCCTCTGCTCATTTCTCAAGTATTTTCATTATCCTTTGATATTTTCTTACTTTTCTAGCTCTTTAGATGTTCATGTTCTTAGGCAGATTTTCTTTTCTTTCTTGTGCTTGTACTTTGGGTGATTTCATTTAAATCCATGGGTTTAAAATACCATCAAAGACTAATGATCCAAATATGTATACCCAGTCCAGGCTCTTCTGAACTTTTTCTTGTTGTGGTTGAATGAACCCAGAACCTGTGTATTCTTCTGAACTATTGACCTATGTTCCTGATAAATACTGTCATTTGATTTTTTTTTCCTGATAATTACTTATATGCTGGATTCTGACTCTTTATTCTCTGTTTCATTGAATGGAACCATCAGCCAGTCAGAAACCTGAAAATTGTCTGGAATTCCTACATCTTCTTTCATTTTACTGGCATGTTTATTTGTGCATTGAGTTATGATTAGATTTTGCTTATTTTTCTCATGTTTATTCTCCATTTTTAGTTCTTGCTCTGTTAGTAACCTAACAATCTCCATTTGTCACAACAAGTCATTTAAAACTCATTATTGGTGTATCATGATCTGGCCCCTTTCTTCTTTCCAGTCTAGTTTAAATATCATGGTTTAGATAAGACAGGGTTTGAAAACCACAAAACTAGAAGAATACTATGGAATCTTAGGTACTAGAAAGAAAATTAGCCTGTCCATCAGTCTTTGGTTATGAACCCTAGGTTTAAACTTAGCATGTCACTGTTCAAAGGTTCAGTACTACTTATTCTTTATTACTTCTTGGACATTTTTACATTTACATGCATGTACACATCTCATCAACTGCTGAAAGCTTTTTAAGGCACTAGGATGTTTTAGGTTTCAGTATAATTGTTCCCTCAATCAATGTTGGCCATGCTATATGTTTTTCTTATTTGCATTCTCGGTTTGTGATTGGCTTTGTTCTCTTAGAACTGAAACTAGTTTGTAGAGAAGAAAGATGTTGAGACAAAGAATATAATTTATAGAATTATGGGTTTTTTCTAAAAATTTTTTGATGGGATTTTTAAGACTGGCAGGTGTATGTGGGATTTAATATTTTTAATTTTCTCTTATAGGTATCTTCAGGAAGTAGGTTATACAGATACAATATTAGATGTACGGTCTCAGCGGGTAAGGTCATTACTTGGACTATCTAATTCAGAACCAAATGGATCAGTAGAAACAAAGAATTTAGAACAAATCCTGAATGGTGGTGAATCTCCCAAGCAAAAAGGACAAGAAATCAAAAGGTATGATTTACACTGTAGGCTCCCATTGTTTCAATAATGGGTACTATTAACTTTCTTTAGCTCCTTGTTATTACATTAACAGTTTTTAAAGCACATAGAGTTCAGACATAAAGATATGTCACTCCACGCCCAAATGGTACCATGGGCAAGTAAATTTTGTACTTGGGTGCTTTTTAAGTTTTTCTTCATTAAATTTTGCATGAAGACGACTCCAGTCTGAAATAGGTACAGAATTAAAATGCAGATTTGGGATTAATTTCTTGTTCAGAGCTAGAGTATTTAAATTGTAGTGCTACTCTTCCACCAGAATGAGCAATGGTTGTTTAGATAGTAGTATGAAAGAAAAAAGGCTTTGTATTATGTTTGGACTCAGAAAACTACTATATGCACTTTTTAAAAAATATACTTTTTTGAGTTAAATTCACATACTATACAATTCACACATTGAAGGAATATGATTTAATAGTTTTTAGAGTACTCGAGTTGCTCATCTGTTTAGAATATTTTCATCACCCTAAAAACAAAACTTGTAATTATTGACTGCCACTTTCCATTCTCCCATATCCTCCAACCATGGACAACTAGTCTACTTTTTTATCTCTTTAGATTGGGTGTTCTGGATATTTCATACAAATTGTCTTTTATGAATCACTTATGAGCATAATATTTTCAGTTTGTTCTTGGGTAGCATGCACCAGTATTGGTGCCAAATAGCATTCCATTCTGTGGATGATAATAACACGTTTTGTTCTATGTTACTTCTTATTCAGTTGAAGGGCATGTGAATTGGTTTCACATTTGGAGATACTGAATAAGTTTTAGGAACTGCCACACACGGCCAGGGTGGCTGCACTATTTTACATTCACATCAGCAATGCTATAAAGTTTCTGATTCTTATTGTCTACCAGATATGCTTTTGATTGATAGAAACTTGATCAATGCAAGAAGTCAAGCAGATGAAACTTTTTTTCATTTGAGTAACATAGTTTAGTTAAAGGACAAAAAAAGAGAATGGAAAATACCAAATTAATTGATTTAGAACTTATAAAGTAATAATATCCACAGTCTATGAGCTAATGTCAGTTTATACCCTTAATGTATTTTGGTGACATATAGTTGTCTAAAACATGTTCTGTAAACTTGGGAGTTAAGCTTTTGATTTAGGGTTTTTACCTTTGAGAAATACTCTTTAATAAGTCAATTCAATATCATATAGAACCCATATTTTCTTTACTCTGATTCCAGGAAGCATTAAGTATTTTGTAGCATACGAGTAAAAATATCACCATACATTTTCAACCAAACTGGTCAGCTAACCAGACAAAGTAGTTAATAGACTTTATAAATATTTTAGACTAATGCAGTTGGCTGTAGCATATCTGGATCTGAAATCTGAATTAAAGGCCCATGACAGAGACTATACTGTCTTCTAAAACTTCTTGCTTTTGCATGATAATTACTTTTTGTGGTTTTTATGGGGAGAGACGGTCAAAAAACACATTACATGAGCTCTTCTTAACAAACATTTTAATTGTACAGTACAGTATTGTTAGCACAGTATTATGTACAGTAGATCTAGAACTTCTCATCTTGTTTACTGAAACTGTATATCTATTAAACTCATCCTCATTTCCCCCTCCTTCCAGATCATGGCAACCATTATTCACCTAAATTTGACTACTTTAGATATCTTATGTTACAAATCATGCAGTATTTATTCTTCTATAACTGGTTTCTTTCATGTAGCATCATACTCTCAAGGTTCATTCATGCTGTGACATAGGACAGGATTTCCTTTCTTTTCATGACTGAATAACAATATTTCACTATATGCTCTATGGTACATTTTCTTTATCCTTTCTTTATCTATTTGTATATACATTGTACATTTTCTTTATTCATTTGTCACTGTGTCCTACACAACGGAGTTATGAGCCAACTGGGAAATTAAAAGTCTGAAATAATATTTAGAAATAAAGACAAAAGACATGGAAAATAGGTTCACAGCTGGGGCCTGGTGGGTGGATGGAACCTGATGGGCCTAATCTGTAGTAAAAGGAGACAGCCTGCCAACCTTTATCTTACAGGGGAACACATCAAAAGAATTCATTGTTAGGAAGGGTTCTTTAAGATAAAAGGAGGCAAGAAGCTGTGGGAAATTGGCCTGGTCAGGGCCTTATCACTTGTGCAGTAATTCTTCCTCTTCCAGGCAGCTGACACCTCAAGGCTGTTTAGCACATTGGTATCTCTTTCACCCGAGGCTAGCAGGCATCTAAATTCAAAGCTATCAAACTCATAAATTCCATGCCACATGTGAAATTGGCCCCAGTAACTGCAAATGGGCATGTCTTTCTACACCTTCCCTTGGAAAAATTCCCAGATGTGGCAATCAAGCTGTCCAAGGCTATGGAGTTCGAAACAATAAAGTGCCCTTCCCGACATTTCATTCATCGGTAGACATTTAGGTAATACATATTTTAACGTATTCTAATCAGGGCTAATTTTATTCTTAGTGACAGTACTTATACTTTTTTGATTCTGTACTAATATAGGTGTGTTATGATTGAACTATTATTAATGTGCTACTTGAAAACTCCTAGGAATAAGAAAATGATGTAACATGTATAGAGATTTCAGCAAAATGGTATTTTATCACATTCTTTCTTATGATAGGAAACTTAGAAGAAGACTTACTGTCCAATAATAGAGAATGATAAGTTTTGGATTCATCATGTTAGGGGCAGTATGCCTAATGGTTAAGAATGTGAATTAATGTAAGACAGTTATAACAGTGCCTGGTAAAATAAGCATTATGTATTTGATCTTATGGAGTATTGTGTATTCAGTTGAAATGTTACCCCTCCAGGAGTAATGTTTACTAGATTCTGCTTAGTCATCCTTACTGTTGTATTTCCTGATTTGTGCTGGTGGGATGTTTTGGGTATATTATAAAATATTACAAATATCTACTTAATGAGGATTCAGTGGGAGAGAGAGTTCTCTTATGTAGATCTGTAAGTAGGAAAAACTTGCAGTGTCTTAAGTAATGGTCTGATTTATTTTTGAACCTCCAGTTGTCACTCCTTTTTCTTTTTCACTCTGTTTAGAATCTCAGGACCAAATTTATAGCCTTCCTCTAGAAAGTGTACTGATTCTTTTAAATCTTTTTACTGTCTAGCCTTTCCTTTGACTTCATTTTATTTTCCTTTCATCTGGATATATTAATTTTTTATTCTAATATTTGCCTGTTCAGAATGAGAGAGGTAATAAATTGTTGGCAAAGAAAAGAAATTATAGTATACAAGAAATTATATACAGACTTCCACTTAAATATGAAAGGTCAAAGGCATTTTGCTTTTGTGTTTTCCAAAAATTCTGCACAAATGACTGTGAAGGACTTAAAATGAATAAACACAGTGGGACAAAAAAATTGGTTATAGTCAGGCACAGTGGCACCTGTAATCCCATTAGTTTGGGAGGCTAAGGCAGGAAGATTGCCAAGTTCAAGGCCAGCCTTGGCAACCTAGCAAGACCCTAGCTCAAAGTAAAAAACAGAAAGGTTTGGAGATGTAGCTCAGTAGTGGAGCACTTTTGCCTAGCATTTGTGAGACCCTGGGTTCAATCTTCATTACCACCAGGGGTGGGTTTAAAAAAAAAAAAAAAAAGAAAGAAAGAAACCAAAGATACCAAAGGGAGCCAGTAGGGGACAGGGTTTGGAAGCTCAGTGGGTAGAATGCTTTCCCAGTGTGCACAAGGTCCTGGGTTTGATTCTCAACACTGGAAATAGGGAAAAAGAAGCCGGTGACAGGGGGGAGGGGTATGGGGAGTGGATGTTTAAAATAGGAACCAAAAAGAAATATTAGAATCAACCTTTGTATAGTTGGCTTCATCTTTTTCCCTTCCCATAGGCCTACTAGTGATGTTCTTGAGACATTCAATTTCTTAGAAAATGCTGATGACAGTGATGAAGAAGAGGAAAATGACATGATTGAAGGCATCCCAGAAGGAAAAGATAAACATCGGATGAATAAACACAAAGTAGGAAATTTCAGTTTTATATTCTTATTAGCTTAGGTATTTGAATAGTAATTTGAATAAAAATTTTTGAGATATATTAAGTTCCATTGGGAATGATTGATCATTGTTTATAGCATGGCACCTCAAAGTTGTATATATTTTCAGTTCTTACTGATTTATGCTCATAGAATGAGAATTACTATTTGTTGTATTGTTCAACTAAATGGCAAGAAGAGGTCTCTTTTTATAGGACTAGTCCAGTGGTTTTGAAACTTTTTAAAAAAGTTAACACCCTTTCCACTCTGGCCACAATTGAAAAATCACTGCTGAAGTCTGTCTCTTCAGGTGATAAATTAACTGAAGCTGCCATGTCCCACCCTGGGTGAGGGACTAATCTACGGATTGTAAATATGTATCAACATTCTCATTCTTTGGTAAGGATTAGTAAAAATTTGCTTTTGCTCATAACCTAAGAAATAGATTTGTCTTATTTGAGTGGTGATGGGGATTGGCTACAGGAGTAAAAGTAGAGAATCATCCATTTGTAAATTACCTGAATATTGTTCAGTGTTTCAAGGATGTGAAACAAGATGTGAATAAATTCAGGTGAGCTACATTGGAATTTTATAATAATGTAGGAAAAACGACAGTGTTTCTCAAAAACCTCCCAGTCTACAATGGCAGGTTTCAAACTCTTATGTATTTCATATGTGTAATGTATATTCTTAGGTGAACTGAGATTTTGATTCTTTCCTACTCTTTTTGTAGTATGCTATTATCACACCTGTGAACTTACCTTAGTTATTAATCTATATCTCTAAATGATGGATCATGCATGTAGTTCATTTCAAGTATATGAGGTCAGTTCAACAAGTGAGTGGTTCTTTAATGGGGAGCAATTGAGCTTTTACTATAATTAAAGAAGTTAACTCTTGATGAATAGCACTTTAACCATTTTTTTATACCACATTGTTTGAACCACAAGCTTACAAATGAGCTTGATACAGTACTTTTGAACCATTTATCTAGGATAATTTGAGATTTATGAATTACATAGAAAATCTAAAAATTTGGATTCAAAATAATTTAAAAAATGGGTGTGAAATGTGGTTGTATGAAAACACTAAAGGATCCTTTTAAAATTTAGAATAAAAATAATTCTTGGTTTATGCTCTGTTTATAGATAGGTAATGAAGGCTTAGCTGCAGACCTAACTGATGATCCTGATACAGAGGAAGCGCTGAAAGAATTTGATTTTTTAGTGACTGCTGAAGATGGTGAAGGAGCTGGAGAAGCACGGAGTTCAGGGGATGGCACAGAATGGGGTAAGATGCTAAAGAAATGTGGGGGTGGGAGGAAATCTTTCATTTAAAAATAGATGATGATGGTGGTGATTTTTTATTATTATTAGGAACGTTTGTATCTGAAAGTATGGTGGAAGGTAAACTGAGAGCAAGGAGAAGTGGTATTGAATAATTTAATTACAGGATATTTTGTACCAGTTTAGGTTGGGTGACTGAATCTTCATATTTTAAATTTATCTTGATTTAAAGTTTGAAATGTTTCATTGACTTAGAAATCTCTTTTCTCTTAGCAGTTTTTTTTTTTTTTAATAAGCATTACTCATTTTTAAACATTCCATTATTTAATTTGGTAGTCTAGGTTCAAGAGGACTCAAGTCTGAGTGTGTTCATATGGTATTATCTGACTTATTGCTAGATAGGAATGCAGTTCTTGATTCTGAATTATAACTCTATATGGGGCAAAATTTAATGAAGATACTAAACTTTATTTTGTATAACAATTAGTATGCAAATGTTAGGGCTTCAGTTTTGAAAGTGCTACATAATACTAATTCAGCCAAAACCAAAAGAAAACAGTCTACACAGGGCTAAAATCCCTATTTGGAAGTAAAATAAAAATGTAAAAAAATATTTTATTTGTCTAATGTATTTTCTTGTTAAATATGTTCATTCAGTCATTGTTGAATGTCAGCATATTGTCTGGTAGAGGTGGAACTCAAAAGTGTGTTCCCAGAACTTTATTGGAGAAGATTACGCTAATACATCAAAATTTTGCTTAATTACTATCAAGATTGATTATCATCAAATTTTTAAAAACTATTTTGGTGATAGAAATCATAACTTGGAGCTTAAAAAAAAATGTCTCATTTGTGTATTGAAACTGAAGGTTGCTAATAGCAGAAGAGAAACCTTCTAATCTATTAAGATGATATGTTGATTATCTTGATATAAAAATTGATTACTTAAAATATTTCGGTTTTGTTATTTTTTCATTGTTTATAATTTTAACCTTGTTTTTGGATCGTCACTTCTTCTAAATGGAAATAGAAGACACATTAATTCAAAACATTAACTCCACAGTTGCTTTCTAGACTTAGTATGCTTTTGTACTTATCTGAAAATGGCAATATTTTAGAAATTTCTTATTCAGGAGAAACAGTATAAGATCCCAGTTTTTTGTTACTTTTTTTCCCCAAGTTTCTGTATGCATCCCATTCAGTGTTTATTTTTTCTAATGAACCCAGGGCCTTGTGCTTGCAAGGCAAGCACTATACCAACTGAGCTATATATATCCCCAGCCCTTTTCTAATAATTTTAAAAGTAGTTTGTTTTTCCTGATTATTTTATAATGCAAGTATATTTTAGAAGATTTGGAATCCATAAATAAATGTGAAGAAGAAAAATAAAATATACCTGTATGCTACTTTGTAGAAAGAACCAGTTAACATTTGGATTAGTATATGACTATTTATATGTAATTTATTTAAATAACAAAGATTTTATCAAGCATCTGTTTAGCTAAGTCTTGACACATATCCATTCCTATTACCTGAACCTAAAGTTGCTAGAACTTTATCTCTTAGTCAGAAAAAGAAACAAAAATTTCAGAAATTAAATTTGCATTAAATTAAATTAAATGCTTTATTACTTTAATAAGAAAGTACCCAGATATGTACAACTGGTCATTCTGTCCAAAGACTTTCTAAGACAAAGTGTTAAGAGAGGATTTAATTAGTAAATGACAACCATCAATACTTTATGTACTTTTTACTGTCAGCATTTGAGTGACCTGTATCTTATGTAAGTGGAAGTAACCAACAAAGCCTCTTACTTCCAGATGGGACTGGAACATTAAAATATTTTAAGTTCTTTTTTTGGTACCAAGGAGTGAACCCAGGAACACTTAACCACTGAACCACATCCCCAGCCCTTCTTTTTAAAATTTTTTTATTATGAGACAGGGTCTTGCTAAGTTGCTTAGGGCCTTGCTAAGTTGCTGAGGCTGGCTTTGAACTTAAATTCTTGGTGAAGAAAAGAACTCTCAAGTACAAAATAGTTAAAGTATTTTTTTTCCCATAAGAAAAACTGTCAAAGGATCTATACAGTATTCCTAAAGTTCATCATATGTGCTCAACAAATGTCATTAATTTTGTCTGAAACACGATATATATACAACCTTCCTTTTATATTTATTTAATTTTCTAAGAATTTTAAGATGTTTATAAATGGGAGGCAATTTTCGTATTCAAATTATTGGATAAAGAAGATTTTATAGCATTAAAAAAACCAGATTTTTTTTAAAAAGAAATTTTGGATCCTTTTATATTATAAAACCACTGCTGTTCAGAAAGCTTTTTAATTATCTTTAAAAAATTTTTTTTTGTAATTGTAGGTGAACACAATAACTTTATTTTGCTTATTTTTATGTGGTGCTGAGGATCAAACCCACTGCCTCATGTGTGCTAAGCAAGTGCTCTACCACTGAACTTAATTCTTTTTTGTCATTTACATGAGGTGGTCTGAGATTAGTGTTCACAATTTTTAAGTTCTCATAATAAAAAAAAAATTAGTTGGCATCTTTAAATTTTATCCCCCTCCTAGACATTTTAAGGATGTTCATTTAGTTTTTCCTATCCTTTGAAACTGTGATCTGGAAATTAATAGGACTACAAAATACCATTTCTACCTGAATGTTTGTTTTTAAATACTATGGGTGAAGTGTTGAATATTTGCATGAAATGAAGTTAGTTACAAATTTATGCTACAGTTAGAAGATTTATATAATTCCTCTACTTTGGGAATCAGAATTACCATAATAGAATATTATGTTTTTGTGGTTTTGAGTTGTTAGGAGTCAACATTTTTGTGCATGTTTGTGCTTTCTTTTAGACAAAAAACCGTTCCCATAATTGATTCAACCTCATTTCTTGGTATTTTTCCCCCCTAGATTTTTTAAAAACAGGATTAAAATGTAGAAGATTATGCTGCCTCTTCCCTTTTGCTCTTATCTAATTCTTATAAGCAATATCAAATCAGCTGTTACTTAACAGGCAAGTTTCAGGATGTTGTTTGTGCACATATGCATTCACCAACCTGTTCTCTGCACTGCCTAAGTTTACCTTTCTTTTCTAGATTTGAGGTTATCTTGCAAGTAATATTTGTTTTTTTTTCCTTAAGCTTATCCTTTTTTCATTCTCTTTGCTTTTTCACTCCACTCTTTTTTGCTACTGTAGTTAGAACTATTCACAGCTTTATTCTCTCTACAAAGGTCTTTTAGAAAACTGTTCAAAAACTATATTAATTAAAATTTTCTGTCCTAATTTCCTAAATAAAGTTTATACCACTCAAGTGGTTTTTTGGTCTCTGATATAAAAAGTAGTTTTAAATGTAGTCTGTCTTGCTTGAAGTAGTTGACAGTAGGAATTGTTAGCATCAAGAAGAGTGCAAATAATTAATTATATGGATCACATTTTTCTAGGTGTATTCAATAAATTGACAGGATTCTTGACATAGCATAATTTTCAGGGAACTTCATGATTAGAGTACTTGAAAAGTTAATTTTCTCTTAAGTCAGTATTACAACTACTATTATGAACAGTATTACAGATTGCAGATTTGACAATCCATATGTTAATTTCAGTTTGAGTAACCTAGGTTCAAGTAAAGTTAGCAAATTGAAGCGTAGACTTTAGCTTTTCATATACTGACCACCTATAATTATAGGTGTAGTCATCAAAGACTCAAAATTGTAGTGGGAAGGACTCAAGTTACAGTAAATATTTGAATTTCTGCATGCTGTTTAAATATGAAAATTTCTTGATAGTGTACAAGTGGAAAGTTTTTTTTTTTTTAATTTTTGTTTATGTCAACAATACAGGTTGAGTCAGGGATGCCTAGCAAGTGTCTTAAGATTATGAACTAGAATGTACTGAGTTATCAAAAGTTTAATGAATATTTTTCCACTAAAACTTCACTGTTCAGTCTGATTGGCTTAGCCTAGGTGTTTTGATATAATTTTTATTTAATAGCAGAGTTCATAAGCTCCTGATGGTTAATTTTAAGTTAAAGTTCCTAATATAATAATATGACTGCCTTAAAACTAAATGAAAGAAGCCCCCCAATTCTTAAAATAATTTTGAAAGATTTATTTTTATACTGCCTCTTTTTAATGTCTTGTTCACTGAGTGAATTTTTTTGAGGCATAGCATCAACTTAAAACAAGTAGTTATTATTCACTGAAGTGTCATCTTCAGCAGATTTATAGCAAGATGTTTTCACTTCTCCATGTTTGTCACTGTTTTATCTTACCCTGAAAAATCAACTCAAAAAATTCTTCAGTGGAATTTGAGTTTTGTGTTTTTTTGTTTTTGTTTTTGCTAATCTTAGTTGTAGTCCAATGGAAGAAGGTAATGAGATGTTGAACTATTTGGGTAGGGTGGGGACAGAGGTGGGATTCTTTGAATGCTTTGTATGAATTATTTGAGACATTGTATTTTGGAACTATATGTATGTATTATATTGGACTAGAATGCCTCTCCATTAGTACAGTTTTCCTGTGCATGCAGAATCAGTGTGACAGAAGGTGCATGAATATTTTCATCAATGAGATGGCACTGACCTTTCTAGCTTGCACTTCTATGAGTAGTTCGCATGTAATTCATTCATTTGCTTTTATAATGCTGGCTGTGTAATTTTTTATTAACATTTTTATAAAGATGCAGTGATCTGTGTTTTATAATAGATTTCTAATGTCAGTCCATTGAAAGAATAATCTTCAAATTTATAATACCTAAAAATGAACCACTATTGGTATTAAATGTTTAGAAATGTTTAGAAACGTTAAGAGTTGGGCATTTAGTTTTGAGTCCTGAATACCAAAACTGAGACTGCACCTTTAAAGTATTTTGAATATATGCTATTAAACCATTTTTATTATGATTATGTAAAGCTATAACAATTTACTGCCAAAAGCTTGCATTGCCAACTGCTGATGTTTTTTCTTTTAATAATATGCTGCATGTAGATAAAGATGACCTCTCCCCAACTGCTGAGGTTTGGGATGTAGACCAGGGACTAATAAGTAAACTGAAGGAACAGTACAAGAAGGAACGAAAGGGGAAGAAAGGGGTGAAGAGTAAGTGCAGATTCTGACTATTATAATTTTTGTATACTGATATTAAGAATAAAAGTTTTTGATTGTTTTTTTATGTAATTTTATTTTTTGTTTCATAAAGGGGGCAAGTAACTTTAAACGTTGTCTGTTGTAAAATTGAAACTTATTTGGGTATAATTTAGGATGCTATTGATCAAGGAGGAAATCCTTTTAAATATGTAGGTAAGAGTGAAGGGAAATTTTTGAGGTTTTTTTTTTTTTAAGCTCGTATAAAGTTTGCCAAATTGGTAAGGAATATTTACCTTGGAATTAAAAATAGTAGACATTCATTCAAAACTGAGAGAAATAAATTTCTTGATTTTTGATACATAGAGTATTAAAACTATAACCAGCTTGTATCCAAGTTAGTTTGGGAATCCTCACATATAATAAGCAAGAAAGCCCTTTCCATAGTTTCTGCTTTCTGATGATAATCCAGCCATAAAAATACAGCCACAAAACTTCTCCTGGTTAGTATTTTCTTGACTACTCTAGTGGGGGGAGTCTACTGGGGAGGGTAATGGTGATGTTTATTTGATCAATAGCTGGGTGTCTTTTGGTACCAGTATATATTTTTCAATGTGTTGTAAATTAACCAATGTACTGCAAAAGTATAAACGTGTTACTTTTCTTAAATAATTAATTCATTTCCATTTTGTGTATCAAACATTTTAAAAAAACACCCACAGGGTGTGGAAAATCACATGAAAAACATCTTCAGAACTATGATATTAAATGGAGAGCCTTGAAACTAAATTTTGGGGGAACTTTATTTTGAACTGGCTGTTGACTCCTACTTGTCTCATCTTTTTTTACTTTATCAAGGAGAATATAGTGCATGACAGACAAAACCATAGAGGCATTCTTTCATATTTATTATTCTGTTGACAAATTCATTAGTTTACAAAATGGCAGGTATAATGGAAAACAATGAGAATTTCCTTCAGTAAAGCATTTTTTGAATAATTTATTGTGGAAGCTAATAAGAGGGATTTTGAGGATTTTACCTGTTTCATAATTTTTTGTAACCTTAAGCTAGTTTATGTTATTGCATGTGAATTAAAGGGCAAACTATGCTTTAAGAAGTTTCACACTGTATTGGGAACTGCTTATCGTATGGAGTAACATTTGGTGCTAAGCTGGGACTGTTCAGTTTTAAAATCACTTACAGTTTTAAAATCACTTACCTATAATGTGTGCATGTTGAGTATGAAAGTACTATTGCATGATTGACTTAGAATAGATAAAATGAAGTTACACTTCTAGGATTTAGTTATTTTTCTTTTTCTTTCTGCTCTTTCTACCAACCCCTCCTCCCCTTCTCCCCCCACTTTGCTTCCTCTCCTCCTCCTTTTTCTTTTTCTTTTTCTTTTTCTTTTTGATACTGGAGATTGAGCCCAGGGACCCTTTTCCACAGAGCAGCATCCCCAGTCCTTTTATTTTTTGAGGTAGGTTCTCACTAATGAACTGTGACTGGCCTCAGATTTGCAATCCTCCTGCCTTAGCTTCCTGAGGTGCTAGGATTAGCAGGAGTGCACCACTGCATCAGGCTATTTTTCTTTTTAAGAAATGAAGTGGGTTATTTAATATTTGATTGCTTTATATGTTATCATATATGGTATTAATTTGCTGAAGCTTTCTTTAAAAATTCTTAGATAATGTTTCCAGTTTAAAATAGAAATATCCCATTTACTTTTCGTGATAAACCTGTATCTTTTTGAGGTTCAGAAATACAAGTCATTTCAAGGTCTTCTTAGTTATAGGTTTTAAATTTTTCTAAAAGTCCTTTTTAAAATAAGTACCTGCTTAAAAAATATTAAAAACAGGTGAACTGCAATTAAATTATTTAAAAATTTGCATATTTAGCTAACAGTTTGTAGAAAACATCACTATGTCAACTGATACTCTACTTTGCATGTTTTCAACCTTTTCTTTTTCCCTTTTTAACTAAACCACCCTACTGTCAGTGTTGGCAAAATCCAGTATGTAAAGTGAGTGAAAGGGAGCTGTTAATTGAATCAGGATCTAGGGACTCTTGCTCTCATACTCAATGGTATCTTGTTACCTAGATTTGTATTGTTTGACCCACTCTCCTTTAATTTTGATTTTATATATTTTTAAATTAACTTTGTTTATATAATTATAAAAAAAATGCATGTTATTTAGACAATATAAAAAATATGGAAATATAAAGGAAAAAGTAAAAATTACCAGCAGTCCTACTATCCAGATATTATGTCTAATATTTAGCATATAATTATCCATATTTTTCTAAAAATCTTGTAAAAACTTTAAACATAAACCTTTGTTTTATTCATTTATTTATGTGCAGTGCTGAGAATCGAACCCAGTGCTTCACATGTGCTAGGCAAGCACTGTACCACTGAGCCCCAACCCCAGCCCCAACTCATTGTTTTTTAAGGTTTGATAATCAACTAAAATTTTGGTGGTTATATAGTATTTCATTTTTTGAATTTAACCTACCCTCCATTCATGAATCTTTTAGGTGGTTTTAAATTTTTAAATATTTTTAAGTATCACTATCTTTAAGATTACCTATGTAAATAAACATAGGGATGACGTTTCTGGTAATGTCTCAGGAAAGAATAATTAAGAAAAATAAACGTTTACTTTTTACATTTCCTTTGACATTTCTCAAATTTAAGAAGTGTGACTCTTGAATACAGAAAGTGTTGGTTTTGAATCTCTGACATGCAGATGAAAATTAAAGAAATATAATATCCTTAAAGGATATGCTCCAAGATCCCCAGTGGTCACCTGAAACTTTGGATGATACCATATCCTATATACTGTATGTTGTTTTTTAAATACCTGTGATAAAGTTTATAATAAGATATAGTAAGAAATTAATAAGAATTTACCATAGACTCAGCAACCTCAGCAAATAATTTTTTTTCTTTTTAGTTAGGAACTTACCTTTTCACTTTAAGTACGCTATATGCTTCCTGGATGTGTTGGAATTGTTCACCTTTGCCCTGGGGCCATTATTAGTAAAATAAGAGCTACTTGAACACAAACACTGTTGAAACTGTGGCATATGATTTGATAACCAAAAAAGCTACTACACTTGATTAATGAATGTGTAGCATATACAGTGTGGATTTGTTGGACAGAGGCAAATCCAGGGCAGGACAAAACTCAGATCTTATTACTTAGAATGGTATGCAATTTAACACTTAGAAATTGTTTATTTCTGGAATTTTCTATTAAATCTGTTCAGGCTGTGGTTGACCATAGGATACTGAAATCAGGGAAAGCAGAACCACAGATAAGGGGGCATTACTATGAGAACTTTGTAAAATGGATCGTAAACTTCTAATAGTCTTATTTCAGATAGATTATCATATTAATACTAAGATATAACTTATGTAAGATAGTTCATGAATTTTCTTAGCATTTTTATTATCTAGGCTTTTTTGGGTTTTATTCTGACCTTTTCCCAGATACTGCTTTGTATAATTAGAACAATTCATAAAACTGTAGGCTTTTGATTTCTTTTTTCCTTTGTTTCAGAATGTGAATAAAGCACACCTACTGGATCTTCCTGCTAAGTGTGTACAGTTTATTTTCTCCAGCTGCTTCGAGAGAAAACAATTATTTGCTAACTTTAACCATAGGAATTCAGCAGGTGTAATTTAATCTAAATATTTTTCTTTTCTTTTTTGAAAGGAACGAGTGGCAAAAATGTCTACTTTTTTGACTTTGTAAAGATTCATTCTAAGACTTGACTCTTAAGTAGAAAGACTTCTAAAATCAAGTACTTAAAGTTTCTCTGTCTTTTGGCTTGTGTACTCCATTCTGCCCATTTTTTAACTCTTGCCTCAGAGTTAAAAATGACAGTCTTATCTTAGAGTATAGATGTACTTCATTATTTTTTTCTTGCTAAATGAGATATTTTTAAGAGATGTCAGGACCATAAAATTAAAGAGATTTTAATGGGGTTATTTGATCTCAGCCTTCAAAAGATTAAGCTTCTGTTTTTATTTTTTTATTTAGACATAATATCTGATAAGAAAAGTTGCAAACATAGCACAGAAAATTCCATATACTTTTCACCCTAATTCCTCAGGCCTTAACCCTTTACCACAATTACTTTATACTTTTCTTTATATGAATATGTACATTTTTTGAATAGTTCAGAAAACTAAATTATGGATATGTTCTCTCTGATATTTCAATGTATATTACCTGACTTAAAAGTATTCTGTTGCACAGCCAGAGTTCAGTGATGAAAATAAAGAAATTAACATTGATAAAATACTTTTACCTAACCCAATACCTAGTTTTCTTTGACTTTTTAATAAATGTTCTGTAACTTGGGAGTGAAGAGTGAGGAAAAGCTTTTCATCTTTTGTTAAAATCTTGGACTAATAGGATTGTTTCTAGCTTTTTTTATTCTTCATTTTTGCTGTATCTTTATCTTAATAAGGACATGTAAATTGATAATGATTAAAAATCAGAGTGTAGCATCTGAAGTAAGTGTGAAGCATCTGAAATCTGGGGTCTTTATTTAGAATGAAAGATGTGCTAAGGCTTTTTTTTAAAGATTTCCTTTTGTATTTGTTTGTTTCTCCTTTTGAACACAAAAAGTTTAAACTGTGCATTGCAGTGATCTTTTTTCCTTTGATAGGTGCCCAATTTTTATATGCTATTGTGACTCCTATGCTATATTTTACCTATAAAATTTAGGCTTATCGAGAAGATAAAACTACTTCACTTCTTCAAAAATATTTGTAGCCTTTCTCCATTTTAAGGATTCACATTTTGAGAATGTGTTTGCAGTTCTGCCTATTTGTGGATGAACTTGTCTTAATTTTTTAAATTATTTTTATTTATCCTAACTTTCCTATCTTTTCTGTGTATAGAATATTTTCCTTCTTTAGTGATGTTACAAAATTGTTAACACATTTTCTGACTTAAATATCAACATTATTGGAAAAGGGTAGTCAACTCTTTTTTGTATTTTTAATATAAATTATGTGAACTTCTGGATCATTTTCTAATTTTCATGTTTTGAGTTTTGTACTAGTAGTTGTCATTTACTGATTCAGATCCTCTAACAGACTTAAATATCCCAAACTAAGCATTTTTAATACATTTGTGAAGAAATTATTCTTTAACAATAATTTTCAGTAGTCTTTCAAAAACACCTTGCACATGCTATATGATATTTGTGATTTTAAAAAAGAAAAAAAAATGCTGCTTTTTCTCAGCAGATACAGCTTGAACATTTCTAATCTAAAAATCTCCAATCTAGAATGTTCAAAAATCAGAAACACAACGTTTGGCTTTTGGAGCATTTAGATTTTGTATTTTCAGATAAGGATGCTTGACTGGTAAAATCAATGCAAATATTCTGAAATTTTAAAAAACTATAAAATCTGAAATACTTCTGATGTGTGGTTCCAGGCATTTCCAATAAGAGATACTTAACCTGCAGTATAAATTCAAAGAACCTGTAAAATGTGCTATATTCTCTCTTGCATCAAATTAAATTGTTTTGTAGCAAAGGATTTCAACTGTATGCATCTGTTTTGTGTTTCTGACTTCAGTTTCACACTTGTAAAATGAACCAGTCCCTTTTTGCCTAGAGTTAGAAAGTTGCTCTTTCATTCACTGTATTTTTTAAAACCACAGAATTACTTTGCAGATCAAAGTTACTTATCCTTAACATTGAGGTGTCATAATTATTTAAGACAGTTGTCATATGAAAGATATAATATAATGATAGAAACTAGAACAGATCTAGCAAATAAACTAAATCTTATCCTAAAATAAGCTGCTCTCTTCCATATAGGTTTTTCTTCAGAATATAAGGGTAATTGACAAGTGGAGTGCGTATTTGAGAAAGAGAAAACATTAGATTAGTAAAAAGTACTGTTTTACTTATGGTAATAGAGTATATAGGAAGATAAGTTTTATGTCAAGTTTTTGTGAATTTAAAAATACTAACGTAGCATAGTCAATATAGTTTGGCTTGCACATGGCATAATCAGTGTTCTCATTTTACTGCAATCTAAAGGATGTAAGTTTATATAGGACTTGGAAGTCACCATTAAGATGTATTTGTTTTTTGTAATTCATAGTGGTTTTTAAAAAGTTTTTCTTGCTACAAAAATTTCTAAAAATTTTCCTCCTATAACTTCCAGCAACAATTGAGAACTGATTTTTCTTTAATGCTTAGTCTTCCAGTATACATTTAAATATTGGTATTAATATGTGTAACATTCTGTTACATTAATGTCATTGTAAGTTTCTCATTGCTGCTAATTAGATTTCAAATTTTTATATGAAATTGTTGTGTTGCATTTATTATGTTTAAAATATTGGCTAGTTTTAGAAAGCAAATGAAGACTAAATTTGCATTTGAAAGATGCTCTATAGAGTAAAGCAAAGGCTGTGATTTCTGGTTATGAAATCTGCTTTCATCTTTTGACAGCTTTTGAGAAGCTAAAATTGGAACAGAAATTTCATCTTTTCCTAGGCTTTGCCACACAGAGTTGAATGTTTGGCTGTGATATACAAATAATAATAATGATGTAGTTTGGGATCCTGAATGTGAACCATGACTTTTACCAGGTGCAGTGGTGTGTGCCTATAATCCCAGCAACTTGTGAGCCTGAGGCAGGAGGATCTTAAATTTGAGGGCCAGACTCAGCAATTTATTGAGACCCTATCTCAAAATAAAAAGAGCTGGGAATGTAGCTCAGTGCTTGGGCTAGCCATATATGAGGGGCCCTTGCTTCAGTCCACAGTACCAACCAAACAAAGGTGGTTAAAGAAAAAATGAACAGTGACGTTCATATTGTCTTCTACTTTCCTGCCCTTCTATATTTCCATGTCTGTGTGTACTAGATGATTATTACTTCACATTGTATATAACAAAAAACTCTTCTCATGTGTTTATTATTTTTGAAATCATTTCTCATAAAATGAAATTATGTGTAAGTCAAATTTTAAAATATACACAAGTATAATAAGACCGAGCAAAGGAAGATCAACAAAAGTTTTATAGAGGAAATGATGTTAACAACATGTTTGAAGAAGTGAGTAGATTTGAATAGGCCTGGGTACATAGAAGATAGGGTGTGTGGGTATGTAAGAATTATTTAACTTTTGTGAATAATAGGTGAGGACAGATAGGACATAATATGGCAGAAATAACTTCAGTGAACATTGTACTATAGAAATTCCTTTGACTGGAAAATTAAGGAATTATAGATCATTAAAAGATAAGCTTGGATAAGAAAAAACAGGATTAGATCATGAACCTTGCAAGATTTTAGTTAACCTTGATCTAGAGAGTGTTGAAGTACCATCTGTGTTTTCAGAACAAGTGGTGATATAGTAGATACGATGATTTTGGAAAAATTAATATAGTTTTATTCAAATTTGATCAAAGGCAAGTAGAGTTTAGGATAGAGGGGGAGAAATTGAGAATCTATTGTAGTAATTCATAAGAATAAACTCAGTAGAAAGAGATTAACCTGAAAAATAAAGGATTCTTTTCAAAAGAATAAGTGGTTCCCCACTTATTTTACAAATTTTAGGATTTAAATTCAATTACATAATTTAAGTACAGAAACTAAGTTAGTGGTGGTAATGATTATACTAGTTGGTAAATTAGAAAGGGGAGATATTTGTGAGAAAGAATAATGTTTATTTTTTTCACATTGAATTTAACTGAGAGTTGGACACCCACTTGACATTCTTTTTTCATTTACTAGAGAATTTTTGCTTCACTGGCAATGGGAGAGTCCTCCAGTAACACCAATTTTCTCAGTTATAATTATTTTAGAAAATTTGGACTACATAATATTTACATACCTAGAAGTTGAATGCTATAAACATTTCTAAGAAGTTAGGAATACTTGTAAAATAGAACTAATAAATGTGTCACATTCCACTTACTTCCTTAAGTCTTACCATCCCATTGCCTGTCTGTCATTCTGTTTGGGATACATAGATAAGTGATATTTCCTATAGAGTTACTAATATGCAGTTAGCCTCAATGAGTTTAATAATCATGAAGCAGTCTTAATTTCAGTCCATTAAATGTTGACATTAGTGAATGTGAGGTCATATAATGTTTGACCTTGGTTTTGCCTATTTTAATTGTTTTTATTGATAAAAGTATTTTCTTTGACTTTTCAAACGTATTCTGACATTCTTAAAACTAAATTTTCTTTTAAATTACATGCTTAAGAGTGTTTCTTTCATTCTGAAGTTCCAAGTTAAAAGAATATTCCAGGGCTGGGGAGATAGCTCAGTCGGTAGGGTGCTTGCCTTGTAAGCACAAGGCCCTGGGTTCGATCCCCAGCACCGCCCCCCCCCCCAAAAAAAAAAAGAATATTCCATGAAGTAGCAGAAGTGCTTTTTTGTTATTGTTTGTTTGTTTTAGCAGTAGCTGAAAAAAATCTGTTAAGTTTATGACCTCTGACAGTGCTGACTTTGTATCATTGTGATAAGCTCAGAGTAAATCAGTGTTTTCAAATCTGGAAAAAGTGAAAAAAAAAAATTTTAAGAAAAATTGGGGTTAATTTGTTAGTGACAGATTGGCACTAATGTGGCAGGAAAATACCTATGTGCCCTCATAAAAATAATTTGTAATTATTTCTTTAACTTTTTAAAATAATGAATTTAGTTGAAAAGTTCATGTTTTGATCTTTACACAGGTAAACATTAACTTAAACACCAAATTTTTTTGTTTTAATAGTATCTTCTGATTCTGTGAGCTTACAAAACTTGGGTTCAGTACAATTCCCTCTCCCCATTAAAAAGTATACAGTGTGTGTGTATGTGTGTGTGTGTGTGTGTGTGTATAAAATATGCAGCTACCCAAAGAATAGTGAATATCTTAAATATTTAAACTCTTCATGTGTTTTGGGAGATGGTATAGAAAATTAAAGATATCTTTAATTACATGATATTTTAATAAATGGAACTTTTTTTTATTGTAAACAAATGGGATACCTGGAGTAAAGGCATACCATTTGTGTAATCATAAATTTACATAGGGTAATGTTTGATTCATTCTGTTTTTTCCCTCCCCACCCGACCCCTCTCACCCCTCTTTTCCCTCTATACAGTCCTTCCTTCCTCCATTCTTGCCACCCTCCTTAACCCTAACCCCTCCCACCCCCATTATATGTCATCATCTGCTTATCAGCGAGATCATTGGAACTTCCAATAGCCTGTTTTGTTAGTAAATTGGTTTCCTAAAGGCTGCTAGCAAGTCAGATGGTAGCCATTAAATGACCCTCTACTGCTGATGTTAATTTACAGGGGTCACCAGAACAAAACTCTGTGACATGGTAACTGATCTGGGAGATGATGAGCTGCCCCATATCCCTTTAGGAAACATTAATCAGTCTAGATCAGCCTCTCCTAGAATGGCTAATCATGAAGGTGCAAGAGCAGAGGAAGGTACAAAATTTAGCTACCGTGTTTATTTACATTGTGCAAGACCTTAACTCACATCTTAATATTACAAATTTGCTGCTGTTTAAAATTTTGAAAATCATTTTATATCAGAAGGTGTTGGGCGAGGTCTTGGTGTAAATGTCTTAGGATTTTTTGAAACGTTTGGTTTCTAATTCTTTGTTTTTGTGTTTAAAGTTAGGTGGAGTTGTATCTTTCTTATATCTGAGAAATGTAGTAGTGGGAAAATTTCCAAAATTTAACAAAACCACACAATTTACCAAAATAATCTTCAAATAATACATTCAGAAAAAGCTACTTCGTCAATTTTGTCATGTGTTTTAAATTTAGCAACTATTAATAACTACCACTTGTAGAAGACAACTGAGTGCCAGGCAGCATGCTCAGCATTTTAAAAATACATTACTTCCAAAATGTATGTAACTGTTGACTAATTTAGTCGTTTAAAAGTAAGGAAACAGGTCTGGACTTGTGGCTCAGTGATAGAGTGCTCGCCTCGCACCTGAGAGGCTCTGGGTTTGATCCTCAGCACTATATAAAAATAAAATAAAGGTATTGTGTCCACCTACAACTGAAAAATTTATTAAAAAAAAGAACAAGGAAACATCACTATTCTTTAACTTGATGGCAAATACATACTACCTGTAACATATTTTCTAAAATGTGCCTAAATCAGAAATATGTAGGAAATAAAAATACTACCTAAGACTTTTTCCAGAATTGATTTTAGTTGAAGATATTTAGGTGTACTTGTATTATTCTAGGTCTAACTCTACTTGTAACTGCAAGTAGTAAATCTGAACTTCTAGCCACATATTTTTAATGTATGAGATATATAAGATAATTATCTAATAATTTAGCAGAGATTGGATTTCATGCAATTTCATTGATTTCTTGTGTAAAGAGACTTGTTTGTCCCAATAAAGTTAATTTTGAGAACATCTTGTCCCCTCAACTCCCCTTTTTTTCAGTGCTGGAGATCAAACCCAGGACCTCACACATGCTAGGCAATTGCTCTACCTCTAAGCTACATCGTGGCATCATTTTGTTCTCTTTATTAATATTTTTGTAGTGACAGCTAAAGTAAAATAATTTGCTCTTTTTTTCCTTACCTTTATCACTTATCTTAATTGTGGGAAAATTTGAGGAATGATAAATCACTAAAATAATAAGTCACTAAAATAATTATATAATAAATATAAAAATATAATAAAAGCAAAAAAGTAAGTTTGTTGATTTTTTGTGATGTCATTTCTACTATTGAGCTATTCTTATTTTTCTTTGGGAAGTATTTTCTAAAATGCACGTACCAACTCTATTAGTTTTCATTTTGTGCATTTAGCAGTTTAGGTTCTTTAGCTTTAGGGTTTTTGGTGGTTGTTGTTTTGTTTGTTTTATTTTTACAATTTACTAAAATTTTTATAATTAATATACATTCTAAACTTCAGGTTTTGAAGTTAAGACAAAGCCATATTAGCAGGAGTGTAGACCCTTTTATATGTTGCAGACCAGTGAGTTACATGGAAAAAGCCAGTCAAGACTTGCCTCTGCATAAAAATCAAGTTAGATCTCTCTCTGTGTGTATTGGTGTGTGCGAGTGTGTGTGTGTGAAATAAACGTAAGACAGTAATATCTTTCATAGTGGTGGGAAGATGACAAGAGGAAGGTAAACCTTATTAAAATTTGTTTAATTTAGACAGATTTGATTTTGATTTTGAGTTTGTAGTCTTCAGTGGCAATTCCTTCTTGTTTTTTTTGTTTGTTTCTTTTTTTGCCGTGCTGGGGATCGAACCCAGGGCCTTGTGCTTGCAAGGCAAGCACTCTACCAACTGAGCTATATCCCCAGCCCCCTTCTTGTTTTCTCTTTAAATTCCCTGTTCAGTTTGGGGGCGGGATGTACTGGGGATTGAACTCAGGGGCACTCAACCATTGAGCCACATCCTCAGCCCTATTTTGTATTTTATTGAGAGGCAAGGTCTCACTGAGTTGCTTAGCACCTCACTTTTGCTGAGGCTAGCTTTAAACTTGTGATCCTCCAGCCTCAGCCTCCCAAGCTGCTGGGATTATAGGCCTGAGCCACCTCACATGGCCCTCAGTTTTTTAAGAACAAGTTACAACCTTTCAAACTATTGTTAGTAAAGACTTTTAAGACATACCATGCTGCCAATGACATAAGTGGAATTTCTTTTTGGACCCTGTTCTTTAGATTAGTTAAAATTGGAGGAAAGGAAGAGTTTGATATGTAAGCTACAAGTTTCCTTGGTGATAGTGTCCATCAAAAAGAGGAATATTTGAAGAACTATGAAATGAACTTTTTTTTATAGATTCCAATTTCTAGGTACTAAAATTGCCATTAAAGAAAATGCTAATATAATACTAGTAAGCTTAAATACTTTGATGAAATCTTAGTCCGTCTAATAAAAAATTACCATTCCTGTCATTGAATTAAAAACTTATTAATTTTTTTATTTTTCTTTGATTTGCTAATGAAATTTTATCCTTATGTATACATGTACTGTAGGTAATTATATTAACATTAATAAGATCAATTTGTAAAATAGAAATTATTTCCCTTGGCAGGGAAATAAGAGCAAACAAATTACTTACTGTGATTACCATGTGCCACAGTGATGGGTGATATAGAAATTAGAAATAATAGCTTAAATGATTTTTTTTTGCACTTATAGATGTAAATAAATGTTGAGTAAGAAGAATGGCTTGCTCCATATAAATAAATGTGTGTATAGAAATACATTGTAAATGAGTATACTTTTTGCTAAATGTCATTAATCTAAAACTCCAGTAAAACTAGCTAAAATTGCCAAAGCTAATTAATATTATCAAAGCACTTCCTTTCATATGCCCCTAAATTAGTCATTGGTTGATCAGAAATATCCTACAAAAAGAATGTTATATTAAGTTATTTAATTGAGCTTTTAAGTTTTGTGTTAGCAAATGTTTGTATAATTGTGAGTGGGAGGAATAGTGGCATTTTAACTTAGAAACAAATTACCTCTATATTGGCAAAAGGTGCTTTTCAGTAAATTTTACTTACTGACTTTGATAAAATTATTCTTAAACATAATTTGAAACTTGATTTTAAAGCTCTTAGTTGTTTCTGGTATTACCAATAACTGAACAGTAGATACGGAAAGGTCAGTGCTACAGCTTGTTCAGTTTCAGTAAGTATAGTCATTAAAAGATTAAATAAATACTCTCTAGTGTCCCCATTGATATATATATATATATATATATATATATTTCTCTCAATGCTTTTAAATTCACTTTAAATCATTTGCTGAATCACAACTTTATTTCAGAACTCCATTCAAATCAAATTACATATCTTAGTTTATTAAGATAAAAATAACAAAATATTCTAAATGTAGATAAATTTTACTATGGCCATAGTGTATGTATATATATATATATTGTATATTCTCAGAATTATTTTCAACAGTATTAGTGAATGCTTATTTTAATATTAGTTGATGCTTATTTTTTCTGTAGCACATAATTTATATCATTTTTTCATAGGAATTTAAAAAAATTATCAGCTTGAGTTTTGAATGCTTTTCCAATTTGTTCATGAATTTCAAATGTTTCGATGTTATTTTGTATTATAATGATTTGAGTATTTTTCTCTTGCCATCTTAATGTTACCATTTTGCTTTCAAAGCATATGTTTGAAATGATAAACTTATTGCTTATACTAACTGTTACAGCAAAGTATTTAGATAAGTACAGTCAGTCATTCAAATTATGGCAGTTTAACTGGTCAGTAGTATGCATAGAGGAAAAACGTTTCAAATAATTTAATTGGAATTTCTAATATCAACATGGACAGCTGTAATAATAATGTACATGATACAGATGAGAAAGCTAAGTAGAATGAAGCTTTCGTTTCAGTTATATTTGAAATTGAAATGGCAGTTCTGATCAAATATGTAAAGTTTTATAACCAGTATATATTAGTTGTATCCTTTTAGAAGTATCATAGTAAATAAAAGAGGACGTTAAAATAAAAATGATAGTCGCAGTTTTAAAACTGGAAGGCATTCCAAAGAGTACGTGAATTAACCTTGTAGGAGACTAACATTATTAATGGTAGACCTACCTTTTTCCTAGGCCATTGTCACCGATAAACTTTTATAGCATATTGAAAGCAATTCACATTTGAGTGCTTTATTTTTATTCTTTAGATTTAAAAAGATTTTTTTTTTTTAAATCTTGAGAAAGAAAAGGACTTAGCAACAGCCTGTTCACTTTTTTAAAATACTATATGAGCTACTATGAAGTTGATGGTAGCAGTTTATTTCCCCATGAATAGCTGAAATCTGGTAATTTAACTCCTTTATTTAATCAAAAATTTTCCTATTATGTAAACTATAGTTATGATTTACTAAAGTTATAAGGGATTTGAATAGACAAAGCTTTTGTGCCCTACCTCCCACCTTGGAATGGTGTATGTAGTGCATATTTGATTTGTAGAGGATAATGGCATTGCAGTTTCAACACATTTGTTTATTACTACTCACAGGGATTTTTGAGTGGAACTGGGAAAATAGAAATTCATTATATTACTGAATTTTGTAACTGTTAAGTGCTAAAGTTTCCCCACAATATTGTCTTGTACTGTATGATTTTTCAGCATTTAAGAAGCGGTTTTGTTCTTTATAGCTGAACCAATAACGTTTCCATCTGGAGGAGGCAAGTCATTTATTATGGGTTCTGATGATGTTTTGTTAAGTGTACTGGGCCTTGGAGACCTTGCAGACTTGACGGTAACAAATGATGCAGACTATAGTTATGATGTAAGTGCAGTTTTATTTTTAATTTTTTAATGATTTAATAGAAGGCTTCCTTATTTTTTGGAATCACTTATAAAACAGAATTAATGTCAAGGTGCATGGAAAAGATAAGCTTTAAGTGTGTCAATGTGTTGATTTGAAGTGACATGTAGTTTTTCTTTTATAATTTTCTTTGTGGTGTTTAAATTTTTCTTAGGTATTTTGTTGGATTGCTAGGCGTTTGGGATGATATCTTAAAATATTGGTTAGTAAACCCATCTCGTAGTCAGTAGTCAACTCTCAATTATCTTACTGAAATTAAGCCATATTTTGGTCTTTGCCTTCAAACTACTTCTTAAAATGCATTTATTTTTGCGGTTTAATCTGCTTAAGGATACTATTAAAGTTGACTTGCATCATTTTCTAAACTCCATTTGAGGGATAGGGAGAGGATTCAGGAGGTGGGAAGGACAGCATAAGAAGTGTAATTAGGCTTGGAATAAATTTTTTCTAGACATTTAATACTCAATTGAGAGTTAACTATACTTGTTTAGATTTTTACCTTAAAGAAATTATGGTTTTCAGCAAATTAATTTTTTTACTTTTACAGCATCTTTTTTCTACCTTTTTTCCCCCTGTGGTATCGGGGATTTAACCCACGGGTGCTTAACCACTGAGCCACATCCCCATCCCTTTTTATTTTTTATTTCGAGACACGGTCTCACTAAGTTGCTGAGGCTGGCTTTGAATTTGTGATCCTTCTGCCTCAGCCTCTTTCTTGAGCCACTGGAATTACAGGTGTGCGCCTCCACACCTGGCTTCTACATTTATATTTATTTAGTGTGCTTTTTAGAGACATCAGCCTTGGTAGCCTTAATTATTCTCATTAATATTTTAAAGTATATATGCAACTAAATTATAGTAAACTTTTACTGCTTTAGAAGTGGTTTCACAGCTTTTGAAGAAATGAAAATAAAAAGATTAACCTCTGTCATAATCAAGAATTAGACAAATGGTTTGAAAATATTCTTAAAATGTCTTTAGTTCAGGTTTCTAAGAAAGTACCTTAACTTGCTGCCTTTTGAAATTTCACATGCTAGTAATTTCCTAATGACAACTGTACTGTTTACTACTGTACCCTTGGATATTTGGTAATTTATGTATATGTATTTGTTTCATTTTGTTTTGTTCTCAAGTAGAGTATTGCAGCAATGGTAGTTATTTTGTTCTCATCGACATTTATTAGGAGCTTTGGGTTTAGTATGATGTATAGGTAAAAACAGATTAAGGAACCTTCATTTGACCTACATATTTGAAAGGCTAATGAAATTATTCTTCTAAATCCTTATAAAATTATAAAGATTTATTATGATGTTTTTAAGTTACATTAAATCTCCACTGGACATTTTAGCCAAGCAATTTTAAATGTTTTTAAACACAAAAGAAACAAAAACTCCACATACCTATCAATTTACTACTTTTACCAGTAAATAGTACACTTTTCCTTTTTAGTTGCCTGCCAATAAAGATGCCTTTCGTAAGACATGGAACCCCAAGTATACACTACGTAGCCATTTTGATGGAGTACGGGCATTAGCTTTTCATCCTGTAGAACCTGTGCTGGTTACTGCCTCTGAGGACCATACTCTGAAACTATGGAACTTGCAAAAAACAGTTCCTGCCAAAAAGCAAGTATTTTAATATTGGCTGGTTTTTTTCCTTCCAATTTTACTTATATGAATAATTAGATTATTCTTTATTGTCTCTTACTTTTTATGTGCACATTTGATCTTCCTAATGATTCTTTAGTATCAACCAATGTTTAATGGTTATTTAATTGCTTTCTCTTCCCCTATCCTTTTTTTCTCCCATCTTTTAGGAGTGCCTCTTTAGATGTAGAGCCTATCTACACATTTAGGGCCCACATGTAAGTTTTACTGAATTAGTACTTAATTAATGACTATAGTTAATAACTATTATTTATTAATCCTCAAACTTTATAATTTTCTTGATGTTCATTATTAGAGAGTTAAATATCTCTTAACATTAGCGAGAATATGGATTATATTAGTTCCTTAAAATAGTTTTTAGATACCTGGTAAATTTGCAGATTTGGGAATGGGGATTTGAATTTCTTAGGATTGATAACTAATTTTTTCTACTCTCTTCCTGCAATAGTGGCCCTGTTCTGTCATTAGCTATTAGTTCTAATGGAGAACAGTGTTTTAGTGGTGGTATTGATGCAACTATCCAGTGGTGGAATATGCCTAGTCCTAATGTGGATCCATATGATACATATGGTAAGTAAAAGCATCAAATTGTATTTTTTAAAGTGAATGTAGCTTTCAAAAGTAAATAGTTCAAATACTGTTACAAAGCTATTTAAACATATACTAGTCTCTTCATTTAATCTTTCCATTTGCTAGTAAGTGCTTTATTAAAGAAATCAAAAATGTCATGCCATGTGTACCTAAGCCTGTAAATTGGCATTTTGTGGTGTCTTTAAAAAAATCTATATTAATCGAAATGGTAATTTCAGTGCTAGTTAATGAAAAGGATGGGAAAACAAAATATAATTTAGCAAATGTTTAAACTTAGTCTATGTATTTTAAAATATTAAGAAAGTTCTGAAAACAAATAAGGACAATAAGGGTGTAAACCAGTACAATTCATTAGAGGACCACATATTCTTTAATTTGAAAATGAAAAAAAAAATACTAAAGAAAATTTTAACTTCTCCAAGTGACACTTACACACATCTGTTCTACAGAAAAACCTGTATGTATGTTTAAATATATTTTTTAGGACATTGTTCCATTATTATAAAAAAAATTAAAAGATCATGAGCTCTTAATTATTTTTTAATTAACACACTTGGTGCCAATATTTGCCAGGCGTCATCATAGTTAGCACTTTTTTTAGAAATAACATTTAGTCTAATGCAAAAGATGGGCATTAAATAAGCAGGGGATTGGGGTCTCTGCTTAGAAATGGGGTGAGTGATAAGAAAATAGAGTACAGTGAGAAAGGATACTGGGTGGAACCTTCTTCAGGTGAGAAGTCAGGAATGCTCTAGTTAAAATAGTGACATTCAATTTGAAAGATAAAGAGAACTTTCTGTAAAACATTTTAGGACAAAAATGTGACCTGAAAGATGTAGTGTTTAAAAAGGTAACTGTGTCTTTTGTGGGGAGGACACATTAAGGGCCAGAAGAGTAGAGACAGGAATACTGTAGGAGGCTACTGTAATGTAGTTAAGTAGACTAGGTGGGAGATGATGTCAAGAGTGGTGGTGGTACAGTAGTTAGAGAGAAGTGAAGTTAATATATTTGGGGGAAGTAGAGTGGAATAGATAGGATTTAGTGATGAATTTGAGTAGATGAAGTGATAGGTGAGTGACTTTATTTAATTGTGTTTTCTTAATAACTATTGAAATTAATTCACATACAATAAAATGTGTCTTTTTAAAATATGTAATTCAGTAGTTTTTACTGCATACAGAGTTGTGTAGCCATTACCATTATCTGATTTTAGAATATTTTCGTGTCTTGCTTTGGGATTTTGGCATGAGCACCTGAGTACGAGGTGGTAGCATTTATTGAAATAGGAAAAGAACAAGTGTGCAGAGACAATGAGTTGGATTGGGGGCATATTAAGAGATAGCAGTGTCAAGTATGTAATATGCAAACAGGGAGCTTAGAGATCTGGTTCGAAGGTAAAAATATGGAGTCTTCTATATAGATGATACTTAAAGCTGTGAGAATGGATGGCATGACATGGGGAAATTGTGTCATAAAGCATAAGAAGAGAAGACAACTTGAAATTAAAATCTTCACAGTAATCCAATATTGAGAGGGTAACTAGAGCAAGAGAAGCAGCAGAGGAAATTGAGAAGATGTAACCCACGAGGTAGGAGGAAGTAGGGGAGTGTGCGGAATCATTGATGTATCCCCAAAGGAGAAACCATTTTGAGAAGAAAGCAGTCTGTACATTCAGATGTTGCATTTGAATGGGATAAAAAGGATTCTTTTTATATAAAAGTGACACATAGGTCACTCATGTCTTTCCCAGATAGAATTTTATCACTGTAGCTAACTAAGATGAGAGAATGAACTCTTGATGCCCTTTCAAGTCACACTAAGTGGATGAAAAGCAGTGTGATGGGAACAACAAAGAAGAAATGTTTTCTATCATCAAGGAAAGAAAAGTTTTAAATTTGTAGAGGAGAGGTCATCATTGATCTCCCCCACACACATACACATCCACAGCTGGGATTGAACCCAGGATGTTCTTCCAAACCAAGTAATATCCCCATTCCCCCACCCCTTTCTAATTTTATTTTATTTTGAGACAGGGTCTCACTAAGTTTCCCAGGCTGACTCCAAACACATGTTCTTTCTGCTTTAGTCTCCCAAGTCCCTGGACTTACAGGCATGCACCAATGTGCCTGTCTCATCATTGGTAACTTTAGCAAGATGTGTGGCAGTGGCATCAGGTATCATATTGGAGTAAGCAGGAAATGAAAAGCATATTTATTTTGTATACTTTTTTACTCTTTAGCCGAAGGGTGGTGAAATAAGGGCAATAGTTTTTTTTATTCAGGTTGAAAGATTCTATAACATACTTTTTTTTTTAATGATAATGACTTCAAGAGGAGAATTTGTATAGTACAGAACCAGAAAACATGAAAACAAGTTAGTGAATTGACTGGGAAGCAAAAAAACATCTGGTGGGTTTAATAGAAAGGAGAACAATTCTACTTATATCTGCTACCACTGTGAAGATGGCTTAAAGTACTAGTAGATTATAGATTGAGTGGCTGGAAAATGAGGGAAGGCTTCCTCTTTGAAACCTATATCTTCTTGGTGCAATGTAAGGCGGAAATATTCTCAAGGAAGGGAATTTGGAAACTCTTTAAGATTTGAGGAAATGATGATAAATAATTATGGAAAGTGGAAGAGATTTACTAGAAAAACAGGATTGTGAGGTATTGATATTCACTGTTGTTAGCCCTCAAATGTCCATCAATTGATGAATGGATAATAAAAATGTGGTAATGTATATTTCATACGTAGGCCATCCATATAGCCAAAGTGATGGTGGATGTCCTTAGTTACTGTTTTTTAGGACCATGCCAGAAAGATTTCAGAGGAGTCACTCAGAGTAGCAGGCACGAGTTTATCAGAAGGGATAGGAAAAGGGGACTCTCTTAAGAGAGAGTGAGTCCTAAGAGGAGAGGACAGCATGCCTGTTGCTCTCCTCTTTTATTGGGGGTCCCAGGGAAATTTCCAGAGAGTCTCACTCAGATCTACCTCTTGACATCTTATAGCAGACTTTAAAGACCCTACTGTGCATGGTCTTACCCCATGGAGGGGAGATTTTGGTATTAGGATGACATACTAAAGATCCAGGGCAACTTTGGATTACTTTGGACCACATTGACCAGTTCTAATTGAAACTTGTTCTTACAAATTTTATGGTTGGGGGACTTTCCTTCTAATTATTCTATCTCCATGAGTCCTGGAATCTGGTCTGCATAAAGGTCATAAAAGTCCCCCCATTCAGGGTAACTTATGTTCTTCTTATCAGCAAGGAGGAACCTTTTGGGGCTGCATTTCTCCTGCTGATAACAGGTTGTTTCCTGAGGAATATTACTTATCCTATTGTCTTAAGCCAGGACAGGGCCACAGGTAAATTGCTTTTTAAAGGAAAGTATGTGGGGGTTAGCACAGTAGACCTAGTTTATAGAATTATTTCCTTAACCTCACATTCTTGCCATTCATTTCTGTCACTTAGCTGTCAACATCCTTACAGTAGAATATTATTTGGCAATAAAAAGAAATGCACTGATATGTGCTACAACATGAAAGAACCTTGAAAACATGCTCAGTGAATGAAGCCAGTCACAAAAGGCCACATATTGTATGATTCCATTGATATAAAATGTTCAGAATAGGCTTGCATATCTTCAGAGATGAGTACATGGGTTGCTGCCTAGAGCCATGGAAAGGTAGGGAGGAAGAATTGGGGGAAAGTAGCCAACAAGTAATGAAAGTGTCCTAAAATTGATTGTGATGGTTGTACAACTTTGAATATACTAAAGATCTTTGGATTGGCTTATACTTTAAATGAATGAGTTGTAGGGTATGTAAATTATATTTCAATAAAGAGGTTTTTTCTTAAAGTATTAATATATTATAGGAAATTATGAAAAGAAAAAATAGTATTGTTAGGGGAAAATGATAAAAATAGCCCTTAACTCCACTAATTAGTCACTTGTATACTTTGGTTTATCTTCTTGTGACCTTTATTATATTCTTTATATTTAATTATATGGTAAGCTATCTTTAGATACCAATCTTACTTTGCTAAATGTGTTTTGTTTCTCTTTCCCTAGAGCCAAATGTTCTAGCTGGCACTTTAGTTGCTCATACAGATGCAGTCTGGGGTCTTGCTTATAGTGGCATAAAAAATCAGTTACTGTCTTGTTCAGCAGATGGCACTGTTAGGTTATGGAATCCACAAGAAAAATTGCCATGTATTTGCACTTACAATGGAGACAAGGGTAAGTAAATTTTGTACTTATGAAAAAGTAAATTTAAAAGAAAGAAACAAACAAAAAAAGCTAGGTTTAGTGGTGTACACCTTAAACCCACCAACTCAGAAGGCTGAGGCAGGAGGATCCCATGTTCAAGGTCAGTGTCAGCAACTTAGCCGGAGCTTATCTAAAAACAGAATAAAAACAATTTAGATGTGGTTCAGTGATAGAAGGCCTCTGGGTTCAGTCCCCAGTACAGGAGAAGGGCAAATGTGGGGAGCCAGGAATTATAAGATAAAAAGGACAAAGCAAATGATTGGTTATTTCTTTATTGCCTCAAAGTGATATGTTAAAAGAATTTTATAAAACTTACGATAATCTTTTTACTTGGTTATTTTTTCCTTGAAGTGCTTTACAAGTATATATCGTAAATTAGTGCTTTTTGACCTTTATCAGATCATGTTCTATTTAAAAATTAAATGGTACTAGGGGTATATCTCTGCAGTGGAGTGCTTGCCATGACTCTGTACACACAGGTTATAGAGTCCAGCCATAATCACTGAAATATAGTACCTTTAACCAGAGGTACAAATTAAGTTGCTATCATGATACCATGATATCAGATTTTTTTCTTATTAAAGAAGACTTTAATTAATTTACCTTTTTAAGACATTTGCTTATATGTGTGTGTGTGTGTGTATATGAATATAATTTTATAGGTCTTATGAGCCATTTAAATTTTTTATCAGACCTTTTGTTTAAATATATATTATTTCAGAGCATCTTAAATGAATAGTATGTTTAATTTTGTGTCTTTTTTTTTTTATATGTTATGGTCCTACTAGTTTTTCAGTTACCCAGGCTTTACAGGTAAAAATTTACTTAGATATTTGTTTCTTGCTTCATTTACATAATTGCTAGACTCCAGATTTTACCAAATTGGATGTTGATATGACTAGTTGAACTTTTTTTTTTTGTTCCAGGGATTGAACTCAGGGGGGGTATTCAACCACTGAGCCACATCCTCAGCCCTCCCTATTTGTATTTTATTTAGAGACAAGGCCTCACAATCTACTTAGCCTTGCCATTGCTGAGACTGGCTTTGATCCTCCTGCCTCAGACTCCCAATATGATACTGGCATGTGCCACCATGCCTGGCTTGGCTAGTTTAAATTTTTTATTTTTTATTAATGGTGTTGGGCATTGAACCCAGGGCCTTGTGCTTGCAAGGCAAGCACTCTACCAACTGAGCTATATCCCCACTACTATCATGTCAGTATCGTCCAGTCCAAGCTTCATATTTATAGACAGAAAAATTTGATTTGTATTAGCTACTTGTTAAAGCTTACAGATTTGACAAGTGACCCAAGATAATGATGCCAAAAATGCCAATTTTATCTTTTCCTAAGAAAATTAGAAAGTGGACCAAAAACAGCCAGTTTTTTTTCTTCTACCTTAGAAGGAAATGTGTAAGAACACTGAATTTTTTGCATATGTCTGTTCTTTAGGTATGTTTTTTCTTATAATGTTGAATGTTATAAATAAAAATTTGTTAAATAGGGCTGGGATTGTTCCTCCGTAGTAGAGCACTTGACTAGCACATGTGAGTCACTTGAGTTCAATCCTCAGCACCACATAAAAATAAATAATAAAGGTATAAAAAAACTTGTTAAATAATTGAGGAAAAGTTATTTCTTGACTACTCTTATGCAGTTAACTTTCTTTTTTTTTTATTAACAGTACTTCAAAATATTTAAACTCCTTTTTCTTATTAGGAAAGTGGAAATTTCAAAAATATTGTGTTACTCTATATCTTTTGGAACTTTTTTACAGAACATGGAATACCTACGTCTGTTGACTTCATTGGCTGTGATCCAGCTCATATGGTGACCTCTTTCAACACTGGTAGTGCAGTAATTTATGATTTAGAAACATCACAGTCATTGGTGATGCTTTCATCACAGGTAGATTCTGGTAAGTTTTTATGACTTATATTGAAACCTTAGAAAGGATTTTTATTCAAGAGGTTAATCTTTTAGTTAGTTTTTGTATTTTGACTACCTAGGTTTAGGATAGAAAAATAGTTTAATTATGTTACTGTTATACTTATTTACATTATTTCTGCTCTTTCCTTAACTTATGCTTAAATGCTTTGGGGGTGGATATATAGGGACAGAAGAGTGAGTGAAGTGAAGGTAAAAGGAAAGGAAATAAATAGAAAGTAGAGAATATAATAAATCTCATGTTTGTCATCCAACTTTAGTTTTATCTTATTATAAATGACCAGTACTATCAATGTGGTATGTGTTGTATGTTTTACAGTTTCTAGAAGTAGGGATTCAAAGAAAAGGTCCATGCATTGTGATTGGTTGATAGGTTTCAGGTGTCTTTTCACTTGTAGGTACCTTTACATTTCTTTTATTTTCCTTGTTTGGTTTATTTATTTTTTTAATAGAAGGAATTGGATAGTTTTATCAAGTTTCCCACAGAATGGATTTTGCTGGTTGCAACCCTCTGGTATCATTTATTTGTAGTATCCATTTTATTTCCTGTAAATTGGTTGTACATTCAGAGTTTTATTCAAATTTGGGTTCAGGTTTTTCTGTTTGTTTTCTCTTTTTAACCCATTTAAAAATTTTTTTTCAAATGCTCTCGGCCAGTCTACAGATAATTTGTGAACTTTATCACATGTAAATATTATCTGACTTTTTAATCTTTTTGTGATATTTTTAGTCTTGATCGTTATATGTCCATTTAATCATTTACTCTTGAAAAATGATTTTGTATTTCTGTCATCCTTTCTCATGTATTAGCTAGAGTACTTCTATAAAAAAATGACTTCCTCATCCATAATTTGGTTATTATCTTGGAGTTAGTAATTGTTACAGGACGGCAAGATAAATTCAGTTTTTTCCCCTTTTATTTACCAGTTTTCAAAATAATGAAATGGTATTGGTTTTGGTATACTTGATATGTTTCGGTTTCTTTCTTACAAGTATTCTCTTTAATGCTGTTCAAATTATCTTTTTGGCCAATGGGAGCTTATTCAGCTTGGCTCTTGAGCCCTCTTGATATGTTCTTCATAGTTGTTGATAGTTCTTACTTCTGGTACAACAAAAGATTTTAGGTTCATCTTGTTTATTTGGTGCTTCATGTCTGAGATCAGGGGGCTATGGCTATTTTTAGTGGGAAATGGCATTTAGAAGATTATAGTCAGGGTGCTAGACTATTTGCTTATCCTCATGGTCTTCATGGCTTCTGGGTTCATTATTTTAATCTTTTTCAGTGGACAGAGATATAGGAAACTTGCATTTTTACAAAAAATAAAATGGTTCCAATTCAATTTTATCTCAGTTCTCAACAAAATTGTCATCTCTCATTTGATTTATCCCACAATGTACATGCAATTGTCTAATGCCATCATCACCAATAATTTGATTATCAATAATAGTTTATGCTTAGGAATAGTCCACCAGGGACCATATTCCACTATGGATATACAGTCTAATCACTATGCTTTGGTATCACTGACACTTAATTAATTTCTTATAGCACAAGCCAGATAGGTAAGATCATTTGTTTAATCTTTTGATTTTTAGTAAGTGCTTTTTAAAAAAAAAAAAAAAAAAAGTTTTTATCATTATATACTGATGTGGTTCCATGGTCAGATTTCAAACCAAATTATACTCAAAGAGGCTTTCTCATTGTGTCCTTAACTCTATTCTCTCTCCCCACACTACATAAGTAAAATGTGTGTATATATATGTTTTAAGTTTAGTATCTAAGAATTCTGTGTACGTACACAACGATGAATTTAAAGTCTAACAGTGTTCATTTTGGTGAGACTTATAAGGCCATCATAAAACTTCTAATTGAAACCTGGAATTTTAAAATATTGTTTGTCTTTATTTTCAGGTTTACAATCCAGTAATCACATTAACAGAGTAGTAAGTCATCCCACACTTCCTGTTACGATAACTGCTCATGAAGATAGACACATCAAATTTTTTGACAATAAAACGGGTAAGCAAGTTGTCTTTTCATATTAATAGTACTGTAAATTTGAGGTAATTGAAAATGCTGTTCTTTCTATGTTGAGTTTTGGCTATAAAATTGCCAAGTTGAACTCTTTTATTTGTTTAATTTTGGAGGTGCTTATGCATGCTAGGGAAGCACTCCTCCACAGAGCTATATATTCCCTTATTTTTAAACTTTTTTTACTCAGAGTTCTTCTTTGCTTAGCATGTAGCATACTTGAGTTTGTTAAATGTAATGCTTAAATATACATACTACCTTGCCTACCTATTATGATTTCTTCCATTTCCTTTTAGATATATAAATCCTTCCATTAGAAAAATTTTCCTTCATATTTTGTAATGAGTTAATATAGTAGAAGACATCTCTTTCTTGTATTTGTCATTTCATATATGTTCTTAAAACTGTTTCTCAGTGGATTAGATGATGGTATAGTGAACATTGTTGTCATCTGTTTTTCTTGTTGTAAGGAAATATATTAGTTGTCTTGATGGCAAACCAAATCTTTTTTTTTGTTGTTGTTTGTTTTGGTACCTGGTATTGAACCCAGGAATGCTTAACCACTGAACCATGCCCCCAGCCTGGTTTTTTTTTTGTTTTTGTTTTGTTTTGGAACAGTGTCTTTGTTTAATTTATTTATTTTTATGTGGTGCTGAGGATAGAACCCAGTGCCTCACACATGCTAGGCAAGTGCTCTCACTGAGCTACAACTGCAGCCCCCAGCCTTTCTTCATATTTTATTTAGAGACAGGGTCTCAATGAGTTGCTAAGTGCCTCTCTTATCTGCTGAGGCTGGCTTTGAACTAATGATTCTCCTGCCTCAGCCTCCCAAGCCGCTGGGATTACAGGCATGTGCCACAGTGCCCGGCTCAAACCAGATCTTAATTTATTTACAGTGTGTATGTATGAGTGAGCAATTGTGTTTAAGGACCTCTTTTTCATGTCTTATTATCTGGGATACTACATAAGATGCTGCTTGATCTCTTTCAGGAAAGGTCTGACAGCTAGAGAAGCTACTTTGAGGAAAAGCTAAAATAAAGTACTGAAGGACTTAAGAAACTAAATGTTCAGGCCAGGCGTAGTGGCACACACTATAATCCCAGCAGCTCAGGAGTCTGAGGCAGGAGGATCAGGAGTTCAAAGCCAGACTTAGCAACTTAGCAAGGCACTAAGCAACTCAGCAAGACTCTTTCTCTAAATAAAATCCCAAAAACAAAAAATATTTGGGGCTGGGGCTTAGTGCTCAAGTGCCCCTGAGAGGTACGGCAAGAAAAAAAGAAAGAAACTAAATGTTCATTGCAACATTATTATAGAGCAACAAATTATCAAGCTAGGCAGAAAACTAGAAGTACAGGTTTCTCTTTGAAGGTTATATGGGACAGGACCATAAGTTTCTGTCTTTAGAGTTTTGCATAAGATCCTGTAGTTCAAATAACACTTCTATAGGCGGATTCCTTTCAATTCATTAGAACAGGTTGGGAACAGAATGAATATTCATAGGTCTATGTATTGCCAGGAAATAAAATTCACCTTCATGAGTATATTCTCAATTTAACATCAAATCAATTCTTTGAACTATTTTTATGAAGCTTAAATGTCTTCCTTTATTATAAGAGCAGAGAAGTAATTTCCTTTGTGTTTCTTAAAAAATAATTTTATTAATGAAAATTTACATATCAAAGGGGGGATTCAGGGATTTTAGTAGTTGTATAAAAAGCAAAAGGTATATCTCAGAGTGGTTTTACTGGCAGAAAATAAGTAGTTAGTGAAATTGTTTGGTAACAAAATAAGGAGTATATAGTTATTCACCTTGTTTCTGAATTTTGCCAATTTTTTTCCTGATAAGTAGTCTAGTACCTTATCTGTAGTGTAAAGATAATTGAAGCAGTGGTATTCAAACAATGAAAATATTTTAAATGAAATTGACCATCCCTCACCACACACACATACCCTGAGTTTCATTTAACTATAAATTATCTTCAAATACATGTTTCTAAAAATACCTTCTTTGAAAATATGGTCAACTAGCCTACCTACCATAACTAGTTGTTAATAGAGTATTAATAAAATGAATAGAAATTTCACTGAACTTTTTTTTTTTTTAATCTGAATTGTGACTATTGATACTATGAATGAGTTCATTAAATATTTAGGTGAATATATCATTGTAATCACAAAAATGGAGTGTTTTGTATTCTGCACTGCACTGGATATACCATTATGTACAATATGTGATTCCTGCTTTCTGGGGGCCTAATGTTGTCTAGGGGAAAGTAGGAGATACATGTTTATGTGTATACACACATACATATGCGTGAGGTGGGGATTTGAGCTTTGCCTTTAGGAATTGATAGTTTTTGTTTGTTTTTAAATGAAGAAGATAGTAAGAAATTCCAGATAAGGGATATTTTGAGCAGAGGCATGGCGATTGGAATTTGTGCTGGAACAGAAGTTTCTTTCTTTTTGTGGGGCCAGGAAGTTACAGGGATTGAACTCTGGGGCACTTGACCACTGAGTCACATCCCCAGCCTTATTTAGAGACATCGTCTCACTGAGTTGCTTAACAGCTCGATTTTGCTGAGGCTGGCTTTGAATTCGTGATCCTCCTGTCTCAGTCTGCCAAGCCACTGAGATTACCTGCACCCAGCCAGAAGTTTCTTTTAAGCAAAGCTAGAGAGGTGAGTTTAGAGGAGGATAATAGAATCTATTGAGGACTTAATTGTATTTTTGTTTATGCGGTGGGAACCACTAAAATTACTTGAGTTGTTGGCAAAATAGGTTTAGAAAGATTAATCAAGGATTCTTGTCCTAAACTTTCAGTTTCTACTGCTTGTTCCAGAGAATCCTTCAGGGTCCATGATTTTTTAAAAATTTTGTTGGAGGCACAGATTCAGGTTGCTTATACTCTGCCTGGAAGGTAGTAAGTGATTCTGAGAGGAGGGTACTATACAGTGAAGCATGTGGAAGAGTTGGAAAAAGGTCATGAATTGATTGTGGACTCATTCACCTATGGGAAAGTAACATTTATTGAGTATCTGCCACATTCTGGTACAGTGATTGCTATTTGGTGAACAAAATAAAAACAATCCTCTGTTCTCTTGAGCTTACAGACTAGTGGCACAGTGCTTATTCCTTGTGAGACACTGTTCTATTTGGTTTGCATATATTAAGTCGTGTGTGTGTGTGTGTGTGTGTGTGCGCGCGCGTGCGTGTGCGTGTGTGCGCGCGCGTACTGGGAAATTGAACCCAGGGATACTTTTACCACTAGGCTATTTTCCAACCCTTTTTAAGACAGGGTCTTGTTAAGTTTCCCAGGCTGACCTTGAACTTGCAATCCTCCTCAGCCTCTTGGGTTGCTGGAATTACTGGCATGCACCACTATACCTGACTATATTTGCTTTTTTAAATACCTATAAAGTAAATACTATGCTATTATTATCATCCTTGTTTTACAATAGGAATTTAAAAGACAATTATTTGTGCAGTGTTACACAACAGATAAAATTTGTAGGTTTGGGATTCAAACTTCATTGTTCATATTTTTTATGTCATTCTTTATTTCCTTTCCACTTTGTAGAAACCCACAATATTAATTAGCCAGTAAAAGGGCTTAATGTGCTTGGGAAAGAGGAATAGATGACTTGATTATATGTGTCTATTTCTACAGTTAATAAGAGGGGGAAAAATTAGTTTTACTGGGGGAAGAAGGTGTTAGCATAGGGATAAGACCAGAATGAAATAGGTTAATAGTGAAAAGCTGCAGATATATGTTGGTGAAGGGAGGGATCCTAATTATCTGAAGAAATCAAGAGCTATATGTGGTTACTAGTAGAAGCCCAGCATTGTATGCCTCTATCTGATGGGATTATTCACATTTGAAATGACTGTGACTGTGGAAAAGAAGGGTTGACTCTGAATTGGGAATTAATTTAGTGTACCTGCAGGAAGTCTAGAGGTAAATTGGAAAACTATAGCTCCCTTTAAGAAATGTATATATCTATAATGTTAAAAGAATTTAAGATGTTAAATTTAGGAGACACAAAATCATTCTGAAGAGAGAAATCAGAACCAAGTCAGTATAATTAAGAATTATCATCATAAATATACATTTTAAGGGAAACTAATGATGCTTGATACTGTTAATGTTTTGACATTGTTGTCCTGGAGGCCACTCCTTTCATATTCTGGGTTTTTTTTAATAGTAATATTGAGATGAGTGGATAGATGAATTATGTTGGACTAATGAATCGAAGATACTATGTTAAATGATCTTTGTTTCTCAGGCTAGTGCAGTCTCTAAAATTAGACTTAATTAATCTTACTATTAATGAGAAACAGACAACTGTAGTTTGAAATGATGAGAAACTTTAATATACTCTATGATAACTGTTTAGAATTACCAGAAAATGATAGGCTTCCCCCCCCCCCCACACACACACAAATGGAGCACAGCTTTTTATTTCTCTGGTTGTACACAATGTAGAGTCATACCATTTGTGCAATCAGATGTACCTAGGGTAATGTCCATCTCATTACACCATCTTTTTCACCTCCATGCTCCCTCTCCTCCCCTCTGTCCAATTCAGAGTCCTCCATTCTTTTCTTGAACCCCCCCCACCCCCATTATGGATCAGTATCCATATATCAGAGAAAACTTTCAGTTTTTGGGGGGTTGGCTTGTTTCACTTAGCATGATATTCTCCAACTCCATCCATTTACCTGCAAATGCCATAATTTTGTTCTCCTTTAAGACTGAGTAATCTTCCGTTGTGTATATATACCACAGTTTCTTTATCCATTGATCTATTGAAAGGCATCTAGGTTGGTTCCACAGTTAGGTTTTTTTTTTTTTTTTTTGTTTTTTTTTTTTTTTTCAGATTTTTTTTTATTTTATTTTATTGTAAACAAATGGGATACATGTTGTCTCTCTCTTTGTACATGGCGCAAAGGCATACCATTTGTGTAATCATAAATCCACATACAATAATGTTGTTTGATTCATTCTGTTATTTTTTCCCCTTCCCCCCACCCCTTCCATCCCTCTTTACCCTCTATACAGTACTTGCTTCCTCCATACTGCCCCCCTCCCTAACCCTAACTCTAACCCTAACACTAACCCTTCCCTCCCCCCCATTATGTGTCATCCTCCACTTATTAGCGATATCATTCGTCCCTTGTCTTTTTGAGATTGGCTTATCTCACTTAGCATGATATTCTCCAATTTCATCCATTTGCCTGCAAATGCCATAATTTTGTCATTCTTTATGGCTGAGTAATATTCCATTGTGTATATATACCACAGTTTCTTTATCCACTCGTCAATTGAAGGGCATCTAGGTTGGTTCCATAGTCTGGCTATTGTGAATTGAGCAGCTATGAACATTGATGTGGCTGTATCTCTGTAGTATGCTGATTTTAGATCCTTTGGGTATAGGCCAAGGAGTGGGATAGCTGGGTCAAATGGAGGGTCCATTCCAAGTTTTCTAAGGAATCTCCACACTGCTTTCCAGAGTGGCTGCACTAATTTGCAGCCCCACCAGCAATGTATGAGTGTACCTTTCTCCCCACATCCTCGCCAACACCTGTTGCTTGTATTTTTGATAATCGCCATTCTAATTGGGGTGAGATGGAATCTTAGGGTGGTTTTGATTTGCATTTCTCTTATTGCTAGAGATGTTGAACATTTTTTCATATGTTTATTGATTGCTTGTACATCTTCTTCTGTGAAGTGTCTGTTCATTTCCTTAGCCCATTTGTCGATTGGATTATTTGTATTCTTGATGTAGAGTTTTTTGAGTTCTTTATAGATTCTGGAGATTAGTGCTCTATCTGAAGTATGATTGGCAAAGATATTCTCCCACTCTGTAGGCTCTTTCTTCACATTACTGATAGTTTCCTTTGCTGAGAGAAAGCTTTTTAGTTTGAATCTATCCCAGTTATTGATTCTTGCTTTTATTTCTTGTGCTATGGGAGTCCTATTGAGGAAGTCTGGTCCTAGCCCGACATGTTGAAGATCGGGACCTACTTTTTCTTCTATAATCTGCAGAGTCTCTGGTCTGATTCCAAGGTCCTTAATCCATTTTGAGTTGAGTTTTGTGCAGGGTGAGAGATATGGGTTTAGTTTCATTCTGTTGCATATGGATTTCCAATTCTCCCAGCACCATTTGTTGAAGAGGCTATCTTTTCTCCATTGCATATTTTTGGCACCTTTGTCTAGTATTAGAAAGTTGTATTTATTTGGGTTTGTGTCCGTGTCCTCTATTCTGTACCATTGATCTACCTGTCTATTTTGGTACCAGTACCATGCCGTCTTTGTTACTATTGCTTTGTAATAAAGTTGAAGTTCGGGTATTGCGATACCCCCTGCTTCATTTTTCCTGCGAAGGATTGCTTTAGCTATTCTGGGTTTCTTATTCTTCCAGATGAATTTCATGATTGCTTGCTCTATTTCTGTAAGGTACGTCATTGGAATTTTAATTGGGATTGCATTGAATCTGTATAGCACTTTTGGAAGTATGGCCATTTTGACAATATTAATTCGGCCTATCCAAGAACATGGGAGATCTTCCATCTTCTAAGGTTTTCTTCGATTTCTTTCTTCAGTGTTCTGTAGTTCTCATTGTAGAGGTCTTTTACTTCTTTTGTGAGATTGATTCCCAAGTATTTTATTTTTTTCGATGCTATGGTGAATGGGGTGGTTTTCATAATTTCTCTTTCTGAGGATTCCTCACATGTATAAAAATGCATTGGATTTATGAGCATTGATCTTGTAACCTGCCACTTTACTGAATTCACTTATGAGTTCTAACAGTTTTCTGGTGGAATTTCCTGGTTCCTCTAAGTATATAATCATATCATCCGCAAATAGGGATAGTTTGAGTTCTTCTTTTCCTATTCGTATTCCTTTAATTTCCTTGGTCTGTCTAATTGCTCTGGCTAGAGTCTCAAGAACGATATTGAATAGGAGTGGTGAAAGAGGGCATCCCTGTCTTGTTCCAGTTTTTAGGGGGAATGCTTTCAGTTTTTCACCGTTTAGAATGATATTAGCCATGGGCTTAGCATAGATGGCCTTTACAATGTTAAGGAATGTTCCCACTATCCCTATTTTTTCTAGTGTTTTGAGCATGAAGGGGTGTTGTATTTTATCAAATGCTTTTTCTGCATCTATTGAAATAATCATGTGGTTCTTGACTTTAAGTCTATTGATATGGTGAATTACATTTATTGATTTCCGGATGTTGAACCAACCTTGCATCCCTGGGACGAAACCCACTTGATCGTGGTGCACTATCTTTTTAATATATTTTTGTATGCGATTTGCTAAATTTTATTGAGAATTTTTGCGTCAATGTTCATTAATGATATTGGTCTGAAATTTTCTTTCCTCGATTTATCTCTGTCTGGCTTGGGTATCAAGGTAATATTGGTTTCATAGAATGAGTTTGGGAGGGTACCCTCCTCTTCTATTTCATGGAATACTTTGAGAAGTATTGGAATGAGCTCTTCTTTAAAGATTTTGTAGAACTCAGCTGAGAACCCGTCTGGTCCTGGACTTTTCTTTGTTGGTAGGCTTTTGATGACCTCTTCTACTTCATTACTTGAAATTGATCTATTTAAATTTTGTATGTCCTCCTCGCTCAATTTAGGCAATTCATATGTCTCTAGAAACCTGTTGATGTCTTCGAAATTTTCTATTTGGTTAGAATATAGATTTTCAAAATAGCTTCTAATTATGTTTTGTATTTCAATCGTGTCTGTTGTGATATTTCCTTGTTCATTCCGAATTTTGGTGATTTGGGTTTTCTCTCGTCTTCTCTTTGTTAGAGTGGCTAAGGGTTTATCAATTTTGTTTATTTTTTCAAAGAACCAACTATTTATTTTGTCAATTTTTGTATAGTTTCTTTTGTTTCAATTTCGTTGATTTCAGCTCTGAGTTTAACTATTTCCTGTCTTCTACTACTTTTGGTGTTGGTCTGTTCTTCTTTTTCTAGGGCTTTGAGCTGAAGTGTTAGGTTGTTTATTTGTTGATTTTTACTTCTTTTATTGAATGCGCTCCATGAAATAAATTTTCCTCTAAGTACTGCTTTCATAGTGTCCCAAAGATTTTGATATGATGTTTCTTTGTTCTCATTTACCTCTAGGAATTTTTTAATTTCCTTCCTAATATCTTCTGTTATCCATTCATCATGTAATAGCATATTGTTTAATCTCCAGGTGTTGGAGTAGCTTCTGTTTTTTACTCTTTCATTTATTTCTAACTTCAAACCATTATGATCTGATAGAATACAAGGTAGTGTCTCTATCTTCTTGTATTTGCTTACATTAGCTTTGTGGCATAATATATGGTCTATTTTAGAGAAGGATCCATGTGCTGCTGAGAAGAAAGTGTATCCGCTCTTGGTTGGATGGTATATTCTATAAATGTCCGTTAAGTCTAAATTATTGATTGTGTTATTGAGATCTATGGTTTCTTTGTTCAATTTTTGTTTGGAAGATCTGTCCAGTGGTGAGAGAGGCGTGTTAAAATCACCTAGTATTATTGTGTTATGGTCTATTTGGTTTCTGAAATTGAGAAGGATTTGTTTGACATACATGGATGAGCCACTGTTTGGGGCATAGATGTTTATGATTGTTATGTCTTGCTGATTTATGGTTCCCTTAAGCAGTATGTAATGTCCTTCTTTATCCCTTTTGACTAGTTTTGACTTGAAGTCCACCTTATCTGTAATGAGGATGGATACCCCAGCTTTTTTGCTGAGTCCATGTGCATGATATGTTTTCCCCCATCCTTTCACCTTTAGTCTATGTGTATCTCTTTCTACGAGGTGTGTCTCTTGCAGGCAACATATTGTTGGATCTTTCTTTTTGATCCAATCTGCCAGTCTATGTCTTTTGATTGATGAGTTCAGGCCATTAATATTCAGGGTTATTATTGAGATATGATTAGTATTCCCGGTCATTTGGTTCATCTTATTTATTTATTTATTTATTTATTTATTTATTTATTTTGAGACGACTTGGTTCTTCCTTTATTTGACAATCCCTTTAGGATGGTTCCTCCCATTGCTGATTTGTTTCTTTGTTTTTCATCTCTTCCTCATGGAATATTTTGCTGAGAATGTTCTGTAATGCTGGCTTTCTTTTTGTAAATTCTTTTAGCTTTTGTTTATCATGGAAGGATTTTATTTCATCATCAAATTTGAAGGTAAGTTTTGCTGGGTATAAGATTCTTGGTTGGCATCCATTTTCTTTCAGGGCTTGAAAAATGTTGTTCCAGGCCCTTCTAGCTTTTAGGGTCTGGATTGAAAAATCTGCTGATATCCGTATTGGTTTCCCCCTGAATGTAATTTGATTCCTCTCTCTTGCGGCCTTTAAAATTCTGTCTTTATTTTGTATGTTGGGCATTTTCATTATAATGTGCCTTGGTGTGGGTCTGTTGTAATTTTGTATATTTGGAGTCCTATAAGCCTCTTGTACTTGATCTTCCATTTCATTCTTCAGATTTGGGAAATTTTCTGATAGTATTTCATTGAATAGATTGTTCATTCCTTTGGTCTGTTTCTCTAAGCCTTCCTCAATTCCAATAATTCTCAAATTTGGTCTCTTCATGGTATCCCATAGTTCTTGGAGATTCTGTTCATGATTTCTTACCATCTTCTCTGTTTGTTCAACTTTGTTTTCAAGGTTAAATATTTTATCTTCAATGTCTGATGTTCTGTCTTCCAGGTGTTCTATTCTATTGGTTATGCTTTCTATGGAGTTCTTAATTTGGTTTATTGTTTCCTTCATTTCAAGGATTTCTGTTTGGTTTTTTTTTCAATATCTCTAACTCTTTATTGAAGTGATCTTTTGCTTCATGTATTTGCTCTTTTAACTGTCGATTGGTGCGATCATTCAGTGCCTGCATTTGCTCTTGCATCTCGTCATTTGCTTCCCTGAGCATTTTAATTATGTACATTCTGAACTCCCTTTCTGTCATTTCTTCTGCCATGCTGTCGTTGGGTTTCATTGATGTAACATCAATCAAAATGTTTGCAGCATTTTCTTTCCTTGTTTTCTCATATTGTTCAGGTATCAGTTGACCGCTGTGATATTGCAGATTTCCTCTATTGTCTTATAATATCCCTGAAGATTTCTAGTATATCCCCTCTTAGTCTTCAGTAGCCTGAAGTCTTGGAGGAAGTTGATAATGCAGTGCTCCACAAGGGAGCTGACTCCCTAGGGGTGGTGGCCTTCTGGTGGGGTATATTCCCTGCTAGTGGGGCAGAGGTACCTTCACTTGCTGATGAATGGTCATCCAGAAGGGAAGTAGGTTGTGGGCTGATGCAAGACCAGTTTGGGCCTGTGTCTCTGATTTTACGGTCCTTTTGGGAGAACCTCACCCAACAGGGAGGAGTCACCTGGTGGGGAGGTCTCGCTGGTCGGTTTTCCTCCCAGAGGTTCCGTTCAATTCACACCTACCGCCTGGGCTGGGCAGCCTTCTTCTGCAATGATCCCAGGGACCCGGACCTACCTCCTGGGCCTGGAAGCCTCACCCTTCACAAACGAATCTCCTTCGGCTGCCTCTCCTCAGAGAAGCTGCCTGCAGTCCTGGAGCCTTCGCTCCGCCCCTCAGTTTGTCTGTGGGGCCCTTCCACCAAGAAGCCGTCTAGGACCCTGCTCTGCACTTTTCGCCTGGCTATGCGGCCCCTCCTCTGAGCAGCCACCTGGAGCCCCTTACAATCGCTCCGAGTCCCAGTGACCCGCCACACGCCTTTTCCTCCGGCAGCCACCTGTTGTTCCGTGCCGTCGCTCTAAGACCAAGTGACCCACCACGCACCACTTTCTCCACCAGGCAGTTACCCAGAGATCTGGTGCGTCACGAGTCCCAAGAACTCACTGTGCACCTTCTTGTCCCGACTGCCTCCCGTAGCCCTGGTGCAGTCACTTCGAGCCCAAGCACCCCGCCGCGCTCCACCTCCTTCTCCAGACAACCCCCTATGTTCAGGAGCGGATGCTCTGGGACCAAACCACTCACCACGCTGTTCCACCGGATAGCCGCCCAGAGCCCTGGCGCAGCTGTTCCAATTCCAAGCGACGTGCCGAGCCCGTATTTCTCCTTCTCCTCTGGGCAGCCCCTGTGTTCAGGGGTGGTCACGTTCAGTCCAAACAGCTCACCAAGCACCTTCTCCTTTGGGCAGCCTCCCAGAGCGCGGGTGGGTTGCGCTGAGTCTAAGCGCTGTGGTGAACAGCCACCTCTTCAATGCTCCCAGCTGTCTGCGGTCACTGCTCCGGCGGGGGGAGGGGCGCCTCGCCGGCAGTTCTACTTTGCAACGATCCCTGCTTTCGGGGTTACCGCCCTGTCCGGGGGCTACCGCCCCGTCCGCCTGCCCAGTGGGAAACACTCACCCGGCTTCTTTGAGTTGGACCCAAGTCTCTCAATATCTCCTTTTCTTGAGTCCTGAACCCACGCTGCTCCTCCGGATAGCCGCCCGGAGCCCTGGCGCAGCTGATCCAATTCCAAGCGATGTGCCGAGCCCGTATTTCTCCTTCTCCTCTGGGCAGCCCCCTCTTCAATGCTCCCAGCTGTCTGCGATCACTGCTCCGGCAGGGGGAGGGGCGCCTCGCGGCCGTTCTACTTTGCAAAGATCCCTGCTTTTGGGGCTACCGCCCCGTCCAGGGCTCCTGCCCCGTCCGGGACGCCTGCCCAGTGGGAGATTCTCGCCCGGCTGGTTTGAGTTGGTCCAAGGCTCTCTATATCTCCTCTTCTTGAGTCCTGAGTCCTGGAGCAACACGAAACGCAGCCACCCTCTAGTCCGCCATCTTGAATCCCCGCTTTGTTTTTTTTAAGAGTAAATTTTGATCAGTTGATTATGTTAGGGTTTTGTGTTCTTAACTGTTATAGCTTCAGGGCAGTAACAAAAGTTGACTTCTTTCATGTCCCAGTGTAAAATGTCATAATGGTCTAGCAACATAGCAAATGACTATTAACTAGAATTTTGGCAAAGACCTGTCTTTCTAAATTAGGAACATCCCAGACATTTGAGTAGTAGACTCATTGCTAAGTGAAAGGGGAGTAAATTATTTTTTGAAGTATCAGTATTTGCTTTTTTAATCCCCTTCTTGGATAAATCAATTTATGGTATTGCTTGTCATCCAGTAAAATCATATGTTGCCATTGTAGGATATCCTTGTCCCCAAAGTCTTTGTGCAGCAAGAATTCTGTATTCACAACTTGTTTTTTTAAATTTCACCTTGCTTTTGAATTCTATTCGCTTCCCAAATCATCAGTAAAAATATCATTAAATTAAATCTTCCAGAGTAGTGGTTTTGTTAATATCTGGGGAAATCCAGAGTTAATTTCTGTAGTATACTCCATTCCTTCCTCCTTCCTCATTTCAAATATACAAAATAATTGGCATTTCAAAGGATAAATGAACTTGATTTTAGAATATATAATTTGAATTTTAGTTTACTTTTTTTTTAAAAGATACTAGGGATTGAACCCAGGGGTGTTTAACTACTGACCCACTAACCTACCCCTTTTTATTTATTTCTTTGTTAGTTTCATACTTTCTTTCTCCCCTGCTCCTTCCCAGCCCTTTTTATTATCTTTTTTTATTGAATCAGGCTCTCACTAAGTTGCTAAGGCTGACATCGAACTTGAAACCCTCCTGCCTCAGCCTTCAGAGTTGTTGGGATTACAGGCATGCTTCACTCTGCCCAGCTAGTTTACATGATTTTAAGGCTTTGCAACTTTGTTGTTGTGTTTTCCATTGTCTCTCAGATTCTGTCAAATTCATATCATACAGATATCTTTTTAAAGAGTAAATACATGGGAAATTTCTGCATTAGAATTAAAATTCTCTTCATTATATACTATAAAGATGCACCTTGAAAACGTTCTTTCTATTTATATGAAGCTTCCAGAATAGGCAATCTCTAGTAGGTGGTTAGTGTTGCCATGGTTTGGAGGGAAGGGGACAAATGGGAAGTGAGTTGCTTAATGGTTACTGAGTTTCCTTTTTCAGTGGCTAATGTTCTGAACTAGATAGATAGTAGTGGTGGTTGCACAGTGTGACTGTTTTAAAAGCCACTTAATTGGACATTCTTAAATGGTTAAAATGGTAAATTGTATGTTGTGTTTCTTTTACCACAATAAAAAGTTGCTAAAGTAGTTACTTTATGCTGATGCTGTTATACTTTTAGCTTCATGTTAGTATTTTTTTGAAAACTTAATCTTCTCTGATATGTTTTATTTAGGTAAAATGATCCATTCAATGGTAGCTCATTTGGATGCTGTTACAAGTCTAGCAGTAGATCCTAATGGAATCTATTTGATGTCAGGAAGTAGTCTGAAGTTCTACACTGCTCACAAATTTTACAAAAAGAATTGTTACTCAGTAACAAGCTTTAATTGTTCTTTTACAGGCCATGACTGTTCCATTAGATTATGGAATTTAGACAGCAAGACCTGTGTGCAAGAAATAACAGCTCATAGGAAGAAATTGGATGAGTCAATTTATGATGTTGCTTTCCATCCATCAAAAGCATATATTGCAAGTGCAGGAGCTGATGCCCTTGCCAAAGTATTTGTGTGAATCCACAAAAACTCACATCATGACAAAAGATTTGCTTGGACAGAAAAATGGTCTGCATCACTGCCATCAAAAAGGATATTGATATAACACTACATGTGTTCTGCCTAGTGAAGGCAATTTGGGGCAGGCATAAATTGGTAGAAATCACATCTTAATGTCAGGCTCATTAATTTAATTGTAATTACTGTATTTTGTGGGACATAAAGAAAAAGGACTCCAGTATTTGTGGGCCTATACTGGATATGAACTGAGCGTATGTCTGTTTTTTTAGGTGTCTTTACGCCAATGTGGAGTCTGATCTTACAAAGACTTTTTTTTTTTTTTCCCCTAAAGGACTCTGTGTGCTGCCTTAGGGTTAGGAATGTGGTGCTCTTGTGGGGGGAAGTGAGCTCCAAGAGTAGCTTTTTTTCATCTCTTAGTGATCTTATGTTTATCAGTTGAATGCCACAGATTCCCTTTTAAACTTATTTTGCTTTAAAAAAAAAAAAAAAAGAAGAAAAAGAAAATTTAACTTAAAATATTTTAGCATTAGTTGCACAAAATGTTTGGATAAAATTCTAGTTTTTATAAGTCTTTTTATATATTTAGCCTGTCACAACAGTGCTCAAGATTGTATTGAAGTTTTTCTTCATTATACAACCCTAAACACAGAGATCTCACTGACCAGCCACCCCCTTAACCACTTTCTTTCCTCCTTTTGCTTAATACAGCTCAGCTAAGTCCTTCCATAAAGATGCTAAATCACCTTCATCATCACATAAATGTCTTCATGAACAAGGACTATTAAGTGTATTAAAATGAAACAGTGGGGTTTAGTACTCCAAAGGAACTCTTTAAAAAAACTAATCTTGGCATCCTATCACTATGTGATATTTTGTACATCTTACTGTATTTACAAGTTTATTTATCAAGGATTATCCATCTTGCTAATGGCCTATTATTTATTTCACTTTTTGTTGGTCTTTATATCCTTTTATTAATGTGCTAAAGAAACCTGTATATCTATTTTGGAACTCCTTTGAATAGTCTAAAATAGACTAAAAATGGAATATTTTATAGTTTAAGTTACAAAACAAGGTGTTTACCCCCCAAGATACATATCTTGGTTTTACCATGATTCCAAACAAAATTATCTTGTTAAAAAATATTGGAATAAAAGTTTATTTGCATTACAAATAGGATACAAAAATAGTTCAATCAGGATACAGAAATCTGCTGTGTTTGGACTAGTTTTTCCCTGTTTTATTTTTTTAGATGTGCTTAATTTTATGGTGTAACTAAAGATTTTGTTTGTGTAATGCATGATTAAGACAATAAAGTATTTTTTCTAGTCTTCCAAAAACTTTTCCGATCAGTTTGCGAGTTTTGATGAGTTTTGTAAGGTTTTTGTTTTACAAACTATGAATCAGCAAATTTTTAAGATTGTACCACAAAGCAAACATACAGCTGTTGAAAAATAATGTATATAAATGCATATAATAAATATAAATTGTGTACCTGTATGTTACTGTTGGCTACATCATTTTGTGTTGAATAATAAAGTGCAATACTCTCCATAATTAAACTAGGAAATGGAGATGATTTCTTAGTCCTTCATTTTTATGCTATTATTTTTATACATTATATTGCTTATTGGTATTCTATTAAGATTAGAACAATAACACTCTTAACTCCTTTTGAAGTATTTCACCCAATTTGAGGATATTAAAAAAAACTGTTAAAATATATTAGACCATTTGAAGTAACAAAAAAAAGCAGATGCAATTTTAATAATTTATTTAAACATCCTGTAACTGAATTTCAGTTAATGATGGTGTCCTATCTAGCTAGAATATACTGTTTCCACAGAAAAACATTCAGCAGAGAATAAACTGCATTATTCATTACTTAAAGTTCTTATAAATGAGGTTAAGTATTGATATTCTGAAACTTCTTCAACAAGGTAATATCCTTTTACTTGAAGGAACTACAAATGGTTTTAAAGGGGACACTAGAAAATTCACATGCAAAATCTATGTGAATGCCTGCTGCAAATGTTAAATTTAACTGTGTGTGCATTGAGAAATTCCAGGTAGAAATTTTAGTTCTTATCCTGAAACACTAAAACTTCTCAGAACTTTTTAAAATTTTATTTTATTTTTTCTGAACTCAAACATTCAACTAATGAAGAAATTCAATCAATGGATAAAGGGGCACTTTTCTCCCTGACCCTCCCCTCACCCTCTCCTCTGTTTAATCTCTTAAGTTTTTGCAAAGGTAGTACTGTTTCTGGCAGCTATTTCAACCCATTGCTTTACTGTTTTAACTGTAAGGTGGTTATTTTCATTGCAATATATAAATATTCACCTCTTTTGGAATGTATTAAAACTGTAATGGATAAAAATCAGTATATGTTTATTTTTCTCTTACCTAATTTGGTCATATGTTTCTTTATAATATTAAACGTTTGAAAGGGATGCAAAAAGAATGTCTTTCATTTTATTTGTGTGCTACCATTTGTGACATGGAAAACAGCAGATTAATTATTGAGTAGGACTTTATACATAAGACTTGAGGATATTTTTATATACAAACAATATGTTGACTTTTTTCTCATTTAATAATATTCTACCTCTTTCATACTTGTATTTTCTCATTTCAAACTGTTACCCCTGAAAACTAACATTTAGTACATTAAAAATTGTAAATGAGCTAGCATATTTTAAATTTAGACATGCCTGTTGAATTGTATGTTTAGATTTTTTTTTTTACCTCTTTTAGTTGTTAACCCTTTATCATGATTGTTTCCTCAGATAAACTGATAGTTGCTTGAAGTTCTGATTTCTACTCTTGCTGTTACATCAGTAAAAATATTCATTTCCCTGATCACTAAAATTTTGTCCTTTATAGAATTAAAGGGAAAAAAACTTTAAAGAATAACTAGAAGCTGTGGCTTCATTAAAGCTTCTTCTTCTTCTTCTTTTTTACCAGAAATTGAACAAAGGGGCACTTGGCTACTAAGCCACATCACCAGCCCTATTTTGTATTTATTTAGAGATAGGGTCTCAGTGAGTTGCTTAGTGCCTTACTTTTGCTGAGGCTGGATTTGAACCTGTGATCCTCCTGCCTCAGCCTCCGAGCTGCTGGGATTATAGGCGAGTTCCACCATGCTTGGCAAAGATGAGAATTTGTAGTCTGTGTACTAGTGGAAAAATCACATTAAGTGGAATTCATTTTTGATGATGATAAAATTCTTGTTATATTAATCTACATTTTCAGCTTTAAGGAATAGTAACGAAGTTATCTTCTCAACCTCCCTTTTATCAGTATTTGTGTAATGTCAAAGGTAATTAAAGTTCTGCCTTTCCCCATAAATTGTATAGACCTTAAAAGATTTACTGGATATATTATTCCAGCCAATTAATACCTCTGTCAACTCTTGGTTGTATGGTTTCAGTTGGAATCTGGATCTCTTTGAAGCAGGTAAATGAAGGAGGAACAGAACCTGTTTTGGAGGAAGACAGCCAAGACAGGGTGATAGAGCACCTCTGTCTATGGAGGAAACTCCTGATGAGCTACTGCACATTAAGGAAACTAGCACAAGGTACAAAACATTAGTACTCAGAAGCATGTGATAGTGCTTACTTAATCTGGTAATGGCTAAAACAGTGGGGCATGCAGTAAATAATTAAATGAAAGAAAAATATACTTGGTATTATTCACATTGGTTTTTTTTTTTTTTTTTACTTTGTTTTTGTGGTGCTGGGAATTGAACTCGGGGGTACTCTACCACTGAGCTACATTTCTCAGGTTTTTTTTTTTTTTTTTTTTTTAAGATAGGGTTTCCCTAAGTTGCCCAGGCCTTGAACTTACCATCCTCCAGCCTCACACAGGCTCGCTATACATGATTTAAAAAACAATTCAGATTGGTCTTTCCATGTAAATTAGTACATACAGAATATTTACTATACCTTAGGGAGAAAGACTTGGAATAACAAAAGGCAGCTTAGAATAAGTCACTAGCAATTTTATTAAGTATCCAAATTACAATACCTTTCTTGGCAGTTTTGTTATTTGAAATGGTTTTTTTTTTTCCCAACAACCTTACCAACTTAACATTTTCTCAGTGCTTTGCTGTCTTTTAGAGTAAAAGCCAGTATATCTACAAACATATAAAATTAAGTATATAAATAGAAAAATACCAAGCAATCCTGCTATCTTGCTGAATGTGATATTTTTAGGCATAAGTTACTAAGAAAATACACAGAGAAGCTTGATACACAATTCCTTGCAATATAATCAATAATTGTAACTTTGTAGTATGAAGGAACCAGCTATGGGATTGGTTTTAAGAAAACATCCACTTGGATCAAAATAGTTGAACTATGTTAAAAAGCTGTTTTTTTCTATTTGTTTCTCTTTCATTTTATTTATATAATCAATAGAAAATGATTAGAGAAGGAATGTTACTTTTGGTCTAAGTATCACATTCTTTTGATACTTGGTATTTGCATATCTAAACATTTAATAGACATAGAAACTTAAAGATTTTAATCCATAATGTCTTCTCTTCCTGAGTTTCTAAGGGCCATAATTATGAAGACTCAGCCAAGTGTTTTGAATAATTATGAAGTCTAAATAGTAATCAGAAGGTAGTAGCTTTAAATGAATGCTTATTTGCTTAGAATACCTGTTGACATTTAATACAAGTATCTGATCCTAGTATGCTATGATATTTCATTATGAGAATACAGTTTATACATTAGATCCCCTTGTACTTCCTTCCCGTTGTCAAAATATCACCATTATTGCTGGGATTCTAAGAAATCTCTACAAATGCCTCTAATAATATCAGAAACAATTGGTTCTAATCCTGTGAACTCTCTTGTGAAGAAAGCATGTGACTCCTTTGGTTTAGAGGCCATATCTTTCAGGTCATCCAGAGGTGCCCAAGCCACACCAACAGAAAAGATGGTGATACCTACAATGGAAATAATTAAAGATAATTAAAAACTGGTCCAGTTTGTATGTAAACTTGTTTGTGTATGGATTCCATATATTAGTGATTAATTGCAGAGAAAACTTCCTTGTAATTTTTGAACTAGAATTAGGTAAGTTTTCAGTCATTGTGATGAGATCGGTATAACAGTTTGGTCAAAACCATAAGTCTCTGCCATCAGTGTAATTCAGCACATTAACTTATTAATGATATGAGCAGTGCAGAAAAAATATTTGACAAAGTGTATATCCATCACAACACAAGTAGTTAAGGTATGGAAGAAAATTTTCTTAACCTACTACACATTATCTCCAAAAGATATTCTGCAGGCTAGAGATGAAGGTCATGGTATGGTGCTGGCCTAGCATGAAGAGGTTTCTGGGTTTAATCCCCCAGCACTACAAAAACAGTGAAAATTTCCCCCCTTGAGGTTGGTGTGAGAAAGGCCTGCTATTATCACTTCGGTTAAAAGTATATTGGAGTCCTAACTGGCACCTTAAAGCATGGGAGAATGGCACAGAATAAGTTAAGTGGTGAATGTTTTCAAAGTTTACATTGGGGAACACTAGTCTTCTGAGATACCAACGACTTGTTTTAGTCTTTCTAGTTACATTGGCAAACATATCCAGTCATCAAAAAGTGCCAATCTGTAGTCCTACAGCAAAAATCTGGTGATGGGGGTGGGGATGTGGCTCAATGTTAGAACACTTCCCTGACGTGAAGTCCTATGTTCAGTCCCTATCACCACACACACCACACAAAATACCTGGTGATAAATTGACAAAAAGGGATTTCTATAAAGCTGGAGTAATTTATTTCATTGAAGCATTCTATCTCCATCCCCTTGGTTTATTTACTATGGGGTTTTTAGTACTACTACATTTTGTCAGGGTAATGCTTAGCTGAATTCACATCAGTTCCAACATTCTAGTTATATCACTACTCAAGATTTCATTCCCCTTCTAAGAATGGTATACAGTGATCACAGAGTTGCAAAGACTATATAAAATAGGTTTAGAGGATATACAAGCTACTTTAAACATCCTAATTATCACCAACAGCCAATCCCTTCTACCACCTAGCAAAACAAACAAACAAAATCCACAAAGTTTTTTTTTTTTACTACTTTTTCAAGTTCTACATTCCAGTTCCAATTTTTGAGCTCACCCCAGGTATATAGTTAGTTTAGAAAAAAAAAGTTGTAACCCAGCCCTAAAAGCCCACTCTGACTTCTGGGTTTTGTGACTTTGACATCACTATCACTAAGGGGTAATTTTCATGAAACTTTTCAGTGTGGCCTACCCTGATCATAGGGAAGATACATGGAAATTTAGTTCACTTTAGCCTGAATACAATCCTAACTATAAATTAGTTTAGTACACTGAGAAGTGACAGCAGGAAGGTAGGTCTTCATTTGAACATAGGTTAGTTGCTTGTGTGTGAAAACAAACTAGATGTATAGCTTAAATTGCATGTATCAGTTCTCTGAACTGCTTCAGCCTTTTTGTCAATACAGAAGTACACAATATTGAGAGAGATTCTAATATATAGAAAAGGTTTAGTCACTAGGAATTGAATAGGGAAAAGGAGGTACAGAAAATGTACAATGCAAGGCTGTTCATTCTCCCCTTCCAAGTCATTTACTTACGTCCCCACAAAGGGAATCCTAGCATTTTTCCCCCCTGTAGCCTGTTTGATCTGAGCAACACATTAGATTAATGTCTTCAGGAACTAGACTTTTTCCAAAAGTAATGCTAAGGTTGGAGGAAGAAACCTACCATTTTAAAACACAGGAGTGTGTGTTCATTATCTCAAGAAGACAATTTGAGGAAAGTTTAGATGGGATTGGGTTAAACTGTTTATTGGTGACCTTATCTTAGAAAATTCATGCTGGACTGAAAACTTTACAGACAAAAGTTAGAATAATCACTCACATGGTAGGCATGGTAAACAGTGATTATTTGGGGATATATTCCAAATTTGAGCCAAACATAAGCACTTGAACTTAAGTCCTTAACATGATGGTTCTCAAGACAGTTCTGATAATCCAGTGGTTAGGAGTGCACTCAAGCCAGCATGTTTATATTACCATATTTAATAGCTGTATCAGATTGTTTCCATCTCTGTAGAATGAAATTAGTAGGGCTGCTCTGACAAATCAGCTAATATTAGATAAAGTTCTTAGAACAATGACTGCTACACTGCAGGTGTTTGTTCCACAAAATAAATGCTTAAATTTTTATTTACTCCCCAAATTCACAAAACCCCTCCTCAGTTCCCTTTCCATACAAAGGACAAGGATCTTACCTGCGTCATGTGCAGCAGCAGCAGGACCTCGGACATCATCATAGGACTGCCCATCTGTGACAATTACCAGGAAGTTCTTGTTGGGACTGTCCCTCACAGGGCCAAACACATTTCTCACAGTAAAGGAAATGGCATCACCAGTGGCTGTTCCACCACTCATATAGCGGATGTTCCTAATAACAGCAAGGATGTTCTCTTTGGTGTTATAGTCAGTGAAACTGAATTCTGTGCGCTGATCGTAAGTGAACTGTACAGCAGCTATCTTGGCACCAATGTCTGAGATTTCAAAAGTCTTGGCTATGTTGGAAACAAATTCAAGCATGAGGCGGAAATTACTATCTCCAACACTGCTGGAGCCATCAATTAGGAAAGCAATGTTCACTGAGTTATAACAGGTCTTGCTGCACATCATTTGCTCATGAGTACAGAGCTTCTGTACCAGGGGCTTTACATATTTTGTGGTGCCAAACCAGTTGGGCATGTGGTAAGAGAAGAAGCCATTATTCCGACAGACAGCCTAATGGGGGAGACACATAGAAGATAATCCAATGAGATCAGAAGTTGTTTCTAAGATTAAAAGTTTTTGAAAACATTCAATCTTGAATGTTCAGAGTTAATCAGATGGGGCCAGTCAGCACCATGCTTACAGTTGCAAAACTGAATAACAACCAGAACAGAAGATACCCCTTAACCCCCTTACCTTGTCAACAAATGCAACATCCTGAACCATCCCCAATTCTTCAGGGATAGGTTTGGCCACAGAAACTATAAATACATTGACACCAAACTCTCTGGCCACAATGCCTGCTTCCTCAATGTCATCAGAAGGCCAGCCATCAATAAACACCACCACCACTTTTGGGATCCCTTTTCTCACTCCACTGTCAGCCGTGAAAAATTTCTGAGCAGTATGCTTCAAGGCTTTGCCTGGGTTTAAAAAGATGCAAACAGGCAGCATTTACCTCTGCTCAAATGACATTTCTATTTTCCTTGCTACTATTAAGTTTAAGAATTTAACATATATGGAACTGGATTCTATAATAGCTGCCTCAGCTGGAAAAGTTTAATTATCCTTCAGGCCTATTTGTCTTCACTATACCCACATTACTTCCCCCTCTACCTCCCAGAAGCCTCACATTTCCTTACTTCATGTCAATCACTAGTCAGAAACACAAAACTGACTCCTACTCCTGTCATGTGCTTTCTTGCCTTTCTTGCATACCTCTAAGAATCAGGAACAAGAAATTCTCTTTTCAGAGGGTCAATTGTGCTACTCTAATTCTTTCTGCCACATCTGCCTTAATTAGATAAGTCTGTTAAACCTTTGCTTCTTTTTAGCATTATAGTGATATCTGGCCTATCTTATATAAAGATTATAAATCAATGCTTTAGATTTTTTAAAATAAGAACTATCAATTAACATGTTGGTATATTTTTCATTATAAGTTGAATATTAATCTTAGGTGATCAGATGCAGGCCTAGCTAAGATTCCAGTACCAGAAGGAAGAGTTTCACAACAGTTCATATAAAATGGCCTAACACTGTTTCCACACATCTGACCACTAATAACTCTCTACTATATTACACCCTGGGTGTCCAAGTCTACTTACCTGTATTGGAATTACCTCCTCTGAAACCTACTTCCTTTATGGCAACAAAACATCTTTGGCTGATGTGAAGTTTTTCAAATAAAATTCTATTTTGGGATGTTCACTATGATTTTAAAAAAAGATATTATTCAGTGAGTATTGGGAATGTTGAGAAAGCAATAAGCAACATTAGGTACCTTTAAAAAGTTTGTAAAGAGGCAACACCCTTTGTGGTACTAGGGATTGCAACCCAGTAGCACTGTACCATACCACTGAGATATATCCCCACTCCTTTTTAATGAGACAGAGTCTTGCTAAATTGCCCAGGTTGGCCTCAAACTTTTGATCCTCCTGCCGCAGCCTTCCTGAATAACTGGGATTACAGGCATGTGATCCTCAAATTTCTGTTTTAATCCCACAGTATGTAGTCAACTAAGACACTGCATCCTTTTTTGAATTTAGAAATATAAGTATAATTTCTAAAATACAGCAAATACAATTGCTATATTGGGGGTTTATTCTATTCTGAGTAATAAATACATATCACATTTGCAAACTCATTTCATCATAATTTCAAGGTAGATTATTATCCTAAATAGAGAAATTGCTCAGAGCACTTGGGTAATTTGCCCAACAAAGCATGGCTGCATTTTAAATTTAGGATTGTCTGGCTTTAGCATTTATTCCTTGACAATATGTATGAAGCATCTGAAACTGGGCTTGGCTCAGGACCCTGGGTTTAATGGAAGTCTGCATTGATGGGCACCAGGTATCTGGGAAATAGCTGCAGGTGAGACTGGGTCTGCTCCAGTAAGGAAGCCTGGAAGCCCTGAACACTCTGGGGTCTTGTACCCAGGTCTCTTCCATAAGAAGGGACAATTTCAACCATACGAAAGCCAACATTTTTTTAATGGAAAAAGTTACTAGAAAATTAATTATAAAATATTAACTTTTTTATAATAAATGAAAATGACATTTGCTGATCTTTAAAGTGTATGTATTGTGAGAGATATTTATATATAATAGCTGGGCATGATAGCATGCATCTGTATACCCAGTTACTCAGGAAGCAGACTGAATCTCCTGAATCATTTAAATCCAGGAGTTCAAGGACAGATTGGGTAATATAGTGAGACCCTGACTCAAGAAAAAAGGTTAATATTAAAAGAATTCATATCACTTTGTGTGTGGTGTGTGTGTGTTACTGGGGATTGAACCCAGGACCCTTGCACATGCTAGGCAAGTGCTCTACCACTGAGTTATATCCTCCAGCCCTCAGTTCACTTTTTTAAATTTTAGAAATTTTCATTTTGGGGGAGTACCAGGAATTGAACTCAGGGGCACTGGACCACTGAGCCACATCCCAGCCCTATTTTGTAGTTTATTTAGAGACAGGGTCTCACTGAGTTGCTTAGCACCTAGCTTTTGCTAAGGCTGACTTTGAACTTGTGATTGTTCTGCCTCAGCCTCCCAAGCCACTCAGTTCACTTTATAACTACTCTGTTCATTAGAGACCATGTTGAGTTAAAAAAATAATAATAATTTATTATACTTAATTTTTAGATAAGCAATATTTTGTAAGTGCAAAAGTTTAAGACCTTAGCATTATCAGTAGTTATTTTATTAAGTCAAAACTTTTTTTTTTTTAAAAAAAAGCATTTTTTTAAAACTTTATTTTGTTTTATGCAGTGATGAGGATTGAATCCAGTGCCTCACATGGGCTAGGCAAGCACTCTACCACTGAGCCACAACCCCAGTCCCAGTCAAAACACTTTTTAATATATATCTTTTAGTTGTAGATGAACACAATACATTTATTTTATTTATTTTTATGTGGTGCTGAGGATCAAACCCAGTGCTTCACATGTGCTAGGCAAGTGCTCTAACACTGAGCCACAACCCCAGCCCTCCCACCCCCCCAAAAAAAAAAAATTCTTTGAGGGACAAGTATAGCACTAATTATATTTCTGTATACCTGGTAGTTTGATTTCTGTACACCTTGTAAAATGTTGGGTCACAAAATCAGATTTCATGGCTTGATAACCTTTTCACTTTTGTAGTCACTGTTCAACTATACAAATTATGAATTATGAGGTCAGTCATATTTTTGCATCCTTAATGATACATTCTGTTCTTCAACTTAAATATAAGCTCTTGACACAACTTATCTACTCTAATTTCTTCCTAAAGTAGAAAAACTACAAACCGGGAAGTTTATAAGAAGCTAGTCTTTGTGTCTACACAGTATTGTAGCTTTCCCTTTGAAAAATAATTGGGTCAAATTAGCCCAAAAAATATAGGAAATGGACTGCAGGGGAACTGCCTCAGGGGGTATTAAAATGTACAATAAAGCTGTAATAATCAAAACAGTGTAAAAAAGATGTAAGAATTAGCATAAGAGCTTGGATGCCTATAATCCCAGCTACTGGGGAGGCTGAGGCAGGAGAATCATAAGTTTGTGGCCAGCCTGGACAACTTAGTGAGACATGTCTCAAACAGAAGAGAAGAAAAGAAAAAAAAGAGTGAGCATTTGGACCAAAGAAATAGCCTTACCCAAACTTGTACATAAAAATGATACCACAGTGCTGAGGGTGTGGCTCAGTGGTAGAGTACATGCTTAGTATGTGAAAGATCCCATGTTCAATCCCCAGCACCACAAAAAGAAGAGGAAGAAAGATACCACAAAATAAAGAAATTAGGAGCTCTTTTTTTTTGTTTCTTTTTTGAGGTGAGGGACAAATGATTAAATTATGTAAAAATCAAGCATGGTAGCTCACACTTGTAATCCCAGCGGCTCAGGAGGCTGAGGAAGAAAGATGGAGAGTTCAAAGTCAACCTCAGAAATTTAGTGAGGACCTAAGCAAAGCAGGGAGACCCTGTCTCTAAATAAAATACAAAAAAAGGACTGGGGATGTGGGGGTTCATTGGTTGAGTGCCCCTGAGTTCAATCCCCGGTACAACAACAAAAAAATCAACAGTCATCTCACACTAAACACACACACACACACACAGACACACACACACACACACACACACACAACTAAATAATTTAGTTTTTTATCTAAATAAACTAAAAGCAGAGCCAACTTTGAAAAATAACATAAATAAAATGTAAGTTAAGAGTTTGTAGAAGTACTGGTGACACCTTTATACCCTGCTGATAGAAATTTAAACTGGTTCAACTTTCTAGAAAGCAGTTCTATTTCAGAAGGCTTCAGAATGTCAGAACTAACACCTAGGAATCTAGCCTAATGAAATCATCAGAAAGGATACTCATCACAGCGTAGTAGTTTGCAAGGGTGAAAAACAATAGAAAAAATGGCTAGGGAACTGTGCAGAGGAATATTATGAAATGTCGTTTTTCTGATGAATGCTTTTGATGAGAAAATGCCCAAAATACTGAGGGATGACAGGATACAAGACATTTTTAGAGACCAACCTTTTAAAAAACATATATTTATCAAATATCTTCTTAAAGGAAATAGAAGGTTTTATAATGACTATCTCTGGGAGGTATGATTTGAGAAATTTCAAGCTTGGTATAATGAGCATACTATAATTCTAAAAGACATCAATAGCTATTCTTTTAACATGAGAAGAGCTCCAAACCAAGGGAATATAGAAAGAGCTAACCAGAATAATGGCAGAATAGGAAAGAGAAATGGACTTATTACTGTTTCTTCCTTCTGAAGAGAGAAACTGGGAATCAAGCAGAGTAGATAGATGTGACAGCAGATTTATGTGAGCAACAAGACCTTCCAGTTCATCTTCTGGTCTTTATATAGAGATAGCATATGATTCTTCCAATCCTTTTGTTCCAAAAAGGAGGCATTCAGACCTAATAGTCTGCCCAGGCATTTCTTTCTTTTATCTTTTATTCATTTATTTATTTGTTATTGTTGCTTCATTTTCTTTTTTGCACTACTGGGGATGGAACCTAGCCTTGCATATGTTAGGCAAATGCCTGCCCAGTCTTAAATCCTAAATGTATAGTTTGAGAATTCAGCTTGTCCACAACTCAATATGTTTACATGCAACTCATGATTGTATCATCACTTTAACAAAGTTGGTACCTGGCTTGAACAAGACCCACATGTGGTCCTTCTGTTCCAATTCCCAACATCAGAGCCACTTTCCCAACAAAATTCTTCTGTAAATTAAATCGGCGCTGCCCAATATTAAAGCTTCCATCAATCAGAAAGGCAATATCTGCTTTACAGTCTGTGGATAGCCAAACAAGTCCTTTTGTTAGCAATCACAAGAGGAGGCAGGGGAAATGCTATTTTCCCAAGTGGATGTGTCATTCTTACCTTTATTGCCAGTTTTCTTCTCTGGTGTTTTCTTTAGTCGTTTACCTAAAGCAAAGGGAGCACTTAGCATCAGCAAAAGAAACTTTCAGAGCAAGAAGCTCTCATGGGGGGAAAGCTTATAATAAACAGAGTGTCATTCTTGTAAAGGTCTTTTTGAAAGTTAATTTCCTCATGATTTCCTGGACTAGGGAAGCCATGCCCCAACAAAGAAATAAGACAGGACTGTTATAGGCCTACATATTTGATATACCTCTGATTCAAGAATCTGATATCCAAACCCACAGTTGAGGCAGACTGGCAACAAAAAAACTAATGTTCTTAAATTTTTTTTTTTTTTTTAACTTTAATGTCCATAGTCTTGGGCTAGGGTTGTAGTGGCACTGGGTCAGATCCTTGCACCACATAAAAATAAAGGCACACTGTCCCTCTACAAATACTAATTTCTTTTTAAATGCCCAGGACCCTTTCTATTTTTTGTTTTGTTTTGTAGTACATACACTAATTCCTTTATTCATTTGACAGTGCAATAATTAAGGAATAAAGCAAATGAAATTGGAAATAAGTTCATGGTACTTTGTGGTCTGTCAAATCAGAGAAAACATAGGACTTTGAGAGAATGATTGGTAGTAAAGCTGGTAATGAAAATATAAGAAGGGATTTGAAATATAAAATTGAATGTTTCTGTCTGCAATATGTCAGTAAACATAACATTTTACTTTATCTATAATATCAGCCTTTAACCTCACATTTAAAAAGGTAAGTGTCTACCAACAACACTTTATTTGTAACTGCCAGGCAACTAGGAGAGAGGTTCCATGTTTCATACCTGTTGATGGACGTGCTGTGGACACTGCCCGTCCTGTGGCTTCCTGGGCACCACTTTGCCTTCTGTTAAAGTAAAGAGAAGACTTTTTTTCTTCTTTCTTTTTTTAATCATTAATTATAAATCTTATTTAGGGTTCTGGATAATAAATACAACAGGGTGATGGTAATTAAAAATATAAACTACATATTAGTTGTCAGAGAACCAAAATGGATTATTTTCTATTACATTTGAAAGGATCACAGTTTGAAGGGAGTTGCCGTTTAGTGTCTCTCTGAGTTTCAAGGCATTCTGAATGCAGTCAATTCAAGTTTGTAATGCCATCTCTGACAGCAAGATCATTCTTCCCCATTCACCCAAGTTTGGAGGCTGGAGTGATACATGACCCTTCTGGTCTCCTAATTCTATCCCATAGTTGAACGCTTCTTGACCACAGAATTTTCCTACCAGAATTAAATAAGTTGGACTAAGAAAAGCAGGAAACTTATTTTGGGGGGGGGGGGGTGTTGGGGGCAATATTAATAAGTGAGAACAATATAATTGTACCTACTAGTCACTGTGAACGAAGCAGACCACCTGGAGAGCATTTGCGACTGGATGCCATTGGCTTCTACAGAGGAATAGTTTTCTCGGCCAGGTAGGCTATAGACCCGCACAGGTCCCCCTGAGATGCTGATTACTCCCCTGCAACATGAGAGGAACAGCTGAGATGCCACCCACACTTTTCCAGGGCACCAGGCTGACATATAGTGCCATGTTGCCTCTATGGCTCTGATTAACCAAGAAAATAGTTCGGCAGGGAAGTCGAGTGCTGCCAGTCTCCTAAAAACTTGCTTGCACAGGAGTAAAATTTGCCTGAGGAAACGGTTTTGTGCTGTCCAACTTCTTAAGTGTTGATGATAATACACTTGTAGGATCCTGTCCTCACAGCTCAGAGATTCAGAGTTAATAAAACAATTTTCCTAAAATACTTTAACAACATGCTCTTGCACTGCGTTTTTTTTCAAAGTGTCACATGGACCATTCTACTGAAGGATAGCATGGCACTTGCTAAACAATAGTGACCTTGAGTAAGATTCTTGACAAACTGAGTTCAGTTTTCCCAACTATAAAAGCAGACCTGTTCCTACCCTGTAGAACTGTGGTAGAAGTTAAAATGATGGTTGGCATAGTGAAAGCTCTGTAATACATGATCTGATTAGAAATGTTAATGAAATGATTAGAAATGATTAGAACCATAAAATCTAGCCATCAAGAACTAATGCAATCTGCCCTTCGTCAGAAAGCTTCCCTTATGTTTTTGATGTTTCAGGGAACTTTAAAACTTTAAATATATCTATCTTCTGTGGCCAAAATTGGCACCAAAGAAAAGTATGAAGGCTAAAGTGGGAAAGAAAATAATTTATGCTTGCATTCCCCCCTCACCTGGTGTGTTTGGGCTTACCTGTGGATAGCGGCCCCGCATATGCTAGATACAGAGGCATAAACTATGTTCCCAAACACAGAGAATTCCTCAGGAGGGCAGCCGCCTGGGCAGAGGACATCTGCTTTCTCTTCCTGATGTCCAAGCCTCTGGTAAAGCACGTGATAGCAATAGGAAACTGAAGAAAAAGGAGGGAATGTAATAAGCACACTTGGAATTTCTTTGGGAACAATGGTGGGGAAACCAGGGCATGAGATTTAAGTTTTACTTCCCTAATTTCTACACCATTGACACGTAACCATTTCACACCATTCCCAGATTTTAGCAAGTCAAAAGTTGGTTTTCCAATTTAACTTAGTTCCCAACCACTAGAGAAGTCTAATATTATAATTTTCTCAGTTTTTAATCAGTTTGGAAATACACTGGAACTACAAAATAGCATTACTCATTGAGCATTTATTCATTCTAGAAACGGAAATCCCACTCTGATGAAGCATGAAGTGAAGGTAGTGAATCTGAATTGAGCCTTCCTGGAACATTTTCATAGGTATATGCAAAAATCCCTCTAAGCTACCTTCACTTCACAGCAGCATTTATCCTAGTTGCCCTATAAACAAAGAGCCTTAAAATCACAAATTCTCTTAAGTAAACAGTAAAATGATGCTTAGAGTGACAGAATGTTGTTTAGCTCAGTCATTTATTTTACAGATGAGAAAACCAAACCATGGGGTTAATTTGCCCAAGGAACATTCTACAACTTCCAAAAGACAGGGAAGTTAGTCCCATCAGAATGGAGCATTTTTATCTTAATTGAACCTGATTATTTTCTGCTCCAGATCTGTCCAAAGAAATATTTCAGGCAGTGAATGGATTTTTAGAAAGCACTGTTAATATGCTCAAGTTCTGCACTTTTAACCTAATAAAGAATCAAAGTTTTTACTACAAAAGACACTAGGTAGAGACAAGCCCTCAGTAATATGCAACAAGATAACAATACAGAATGTTAATTGGTCCATTTACAGTAGATATTAAATTGAGATTAACATTACTAATGCATTTTCCAAATACAAGAAATGGCCTTTAAAACTTTTGAAACATTTTTAAAACAAACAAACTCTCCTTTTTCCAAGAGAGGAATACTGTCTGGGTCACATTGCCCAATTGAGTAGCTTGCCTCTAACAAGGAGCCTCTCTGTTCCCTCTGCTTTGAGCTGTACATGTGGACTGGAAGGGAAGGAGGATGGCAGGCACATGCTCTTGAGCTTGGAACTCAGACCTCTAGAAAATTGCCAAGTTAAAATCCTTACCGAAAACAGGAGTTTCAAACCTATTATTAAACAGTGCTAATCCTATTTTCGGCTTAGGTAGGGGCAATACTGGAATTGGGCGCAGAGACTGCCTTCACCCTCTAACGCTGACTTTACTGGGGAAAGAGTGAGAAATGCACCCGAGTGCAATACTTACCCTTATTTCTACTTTCATGGTAAACAACGGATTTTAGAAAAGTTACTAGGAAAATACACGGAACCGCCCACCAATACCTGGACCTCTACACACGTGGAACAAACTTTTTAGACTTTCTCGTATGTGAATGGGACCACAAATGTGCTTTTTCAAGGGATACACCTGAAACACAGCTAGGAGGAAAATCAAGGTAGGACAACGACGCGAGTCTCCCTGTCTGTCGGCTACGACAGTCTGAAGGTTTCTTTCGACCCCAAACGCTAGTGTGCCTCTACGTGGGGATCAACAAGTACCCTTGCTTGAACCTTTGCCGCCGGCGCTCAGGCCTGGGAGCTCGGTGGGATGGGTAGACATGGAGAAAGGCTTCCTTCTCTGCGCCTAGGGAAGAACGTCCCCATCGGACCCCAGGGACCCCCTCGCGGGGGAGAACAGGTAAGTCAAGGCAAATCCAAGGTTGGGACGAGCCAAGCAGCAACTCCAACCTTTGCCCTCGAGCCAAGGTGGCAGGGGGCTCGATCTGAATCCCGGTTGACCCTCGGCCCCTCGGACGACCAGGACCGAGCGCTCCTTCCTTGCCCCGGGAACCCACAACTCACCAGCTCCCTCGGTGCCCGCGGGCTCCGGCAGCAGCACCAGACAGATACCTTCAAAGAGAGGAAAGCGCTAGGACTGGCTCCAGCCTCCACCCCCACTTGGGGCGAGGGGAAGCGGGCCGGTGAGGTACGCGTACTCACCAAGACAGAGAACTGGGATCCAGGCTGCCGACATGGTGGTTGAGGGGCTGTTGGGACCTGGGAGAGAGCAGGCTGAAGGAGGCAGGGGTGGGGGAGGGGGCAAGTCCCCAGCTCAAGACGCCCGCCCGCCCCCTCCTCAGAGATGTTGCTTCCCTCGGGAACCCAGGGACCGCCGAGGATGGGAGGGTCTCCCGGGCCAGGGCCCCTCTAGATCTGGAGGCGGCGCTTCGGCTGCCAGTCGAGCCAAACCCACAATCGATGTGCAACCCCAGATCGGGATTGCGGGGTGGTGGGAAGGAGGGCGCCAAGATGAAGACAGACAGACAAGCTAAGCACGAAAAAGGAGAGGCAGGACTTGCCAGTGTCAGGGATCCCACCCGCCAGAGCCGGCCGCCCACGGTCCTGCACCTGCGTGGGATCCGCCCGGCTGCGCCCGACTGCCGAAAGCGCGGCTCTAGCTGCCGCTTTAAAGGCTGGGCCGCGCGCATGAGCACTATGCGGGGGGCACGCGGGAGGGAGCTGGGAGCCAGTTCCCCCAGGGCCGGGCGGTGGCGGTCCAGCTCCGCCCTCACCCCCTTCCGGCCCCGGGGTGAGGCCGGCGTGGAGGCGCCTCCCCCCCGCGGCGCGGATTTCGGCCACCTGGACTCGGTGTCCGATCGTCCCTAAAGAAGGTCCGGGATGGAGTCCCGGGGCCCCGCGGGACTCGGCGTCGGAGGGACTGTGGGAGCGCGGCGGGAAGAGCGCCTAGGGACGTGCGCGCAGGTCGGACAGCGCCTGACATCAGGTTACCCGACGTGCAGGACAGTGCGGTGTAACCCTGCGGGGCCTCACCGCGGGCCTCCGCCGCCTCCACCCGGCTGGAGAGTGACACTCCCCCACGCACTGTCCCAGACTGCGGGAGCCGCAGGATTGTCTGGACCCAGGTGACCGAGATGCCCAGCGCAAGCTGCAGCCCACCTAGCCGCTTGGCCGCGGGAGAACTAGCGGGCCCTCTTGGCCCTAAGAGCAGATCTCGCCGCTTCGCGCTCTCGTGGAAACAGTTCCTGCTTCTAAAGTAAAACCAACCTGGATTTGGTGAACGCATGTCCCGTTTTTGTTAGAAAACCTGTCAACTGACTGGTTATTCTTTGGGGATTCTGCTGGAGTCCGATTTCCTTCAGCAATCTCCATTTACTGTAATGGAATAGCAAGGCCTCCAGGCAGCAGTTACATTTGTCATTTCTTCATCTTTTCTAGATGGGTAAAGTTATATCTGATTGCCTTTCCAGATTCCCAGGTCTGGTGGTGTGATTACACATTCTCAAATTTGGTAATGTGTCGTCCTCTCCTGCCCCAATTCTGGTTTATAGGTAGGCACAGAGAAAGAATGGAATTAGTGACAGACAAACGGTATCTGAGGAACGACCCCCAGACCTGCATAGCCACTTATTTACTGGTACAACATCCTCCTAACCCCCAACAGCTTCGTTTAGTTATTGTTTATAGGTCACAAAATCCATCCGTTTTAAGGATTAAAAGAAGAAAGATGTTTAGTTTATAGAATTGTTTAGCCCTCGATATAGTACAATTTTAGAACATTTCCACTGCCCCATAAATGATCCCTCCTAGTCACTTACAATCAATGCCTTTCTCCAATCCTAAACAGCCACTCATCCTGCTCCTCTCCTTATAGATTTGCCTTTTATTGACATTCATATAAATGGAATCATACATCATGAGGCTTCATACATTGGGCATGTTTTTGAGATTTATCCTTGCTGTCCTATGTATGAATACTTCCTTCCTCTGTAATGCTTAATAGTATTCCCTTATCGTTTTATATTGAGAAACTAACATACCATCATCTCCTGGAAGTCAAATAGTGCAGGAGTCTTACAATCATCTTTTTGATTGGAATGATTAGGTCTTTTCACCAGGCAACCCGAGTATATTGATTTCATTCCTCACACTATCTGAATGTCCTTCTGGAGGGAGACCACATAACATTTGTGGGATGGGAGGTTTTTTACTGCTTCTTTTCATGACTGCTTTAAAGATTTGATCCCTTCCATGGTACAGAGATTACTCTATTCTAGAAATCCAGTAATCTGGCCACCACCCCTGATACCTTCCTTGGGAGAAATTTTCATTATTGTTTGAGTGTTCTCAATCAGGTTGGATAACCTGCTCCATTTAGCCTGGGCAAATAGTCATGGTGCTGTATAGTTAAGGAGAGTTCATATACTGAGAGAACCAAAACAAAACAAAACAAACAAACAAACAGAAAACCCAGCCACTCCGGAGCTCCAGCAGGCAAGTGCCCAACTGGCCAAAGGGATACATTCTATTCAGAGCATAGACAGCCCTCCTGTGATGTAATTTCACTGAGTGATTTGGCAGAGTCAAAACTATGCAGCTATTTTCATGATAGACCCTGAGACTCTGACTATTAAAAATAAAGGAAATAGCTCATTGAGTTTCATGGTGTTTACCCCAAGAGTCATTTTAATTATTTGTTTTGAAACATTAAGGAAAGTTAGCTTTTATTTATTTATTTATTTTTCTTTGGAAAGACCAACAAAGGAGGGTGGAGGAATGGGAATGAGATTTCTCATTTTAGTAGTTTGTACTTCATGCTCATCCTAAGTGGTGTTGAGGAAAATATCTGAATTTAAGAGGCAGTTAGGTGCTTTGGAAATATCTGGTGAAGAGAGGATAGTCAAATCTGGGTGTATTTGTCTGGAAAAGACAAAGTGTTAAATTATAGAAGTTTGAATTCAACTAAATGACATTTCAGTGGTATTATACACCAAGGATGTCTGGCTAGTTTTATCCTCCTTTAATTAAGAGTATTTGAAACTAAACTAATGGCAAGGAAAAAAAAATAGTATTTGATATTCAAAATGAGACTAACTCTATAGAGCAGTTGATTTCTAACTAGTCTGTCATCGAAACCACTAAAAGAGCTGATGCTGTGTTCTCACCCCCAGAAATTCTAATGCACTTGGCCTGCGGTGGGACCAGAGCATGATGTATTTTTTTCCCATTTTTTTTTATTGGTGCATTAAAGTTGAACATAATGATGGATTTGTTATTACATTTGTACATGTACACAATATACCAAATAATTTGGCCATTATCACTCCCAGCATGTCCCCCTTCCTTCCCCATCTCCCCCCTCCTGGTCCCCTTCCTTTACGATCTCCCTTTGGTTTTTGTGAGATACCCTGCCTCCTCCCCCCTTTTTTTTCTTTTTCTTTTTTTTTTTTTTGTCCTTCACTTCTTTTTGAAGCAAGCCCTGACTCCCACCTTTGTCTTTTTTTTTTTTTTAACTGTAAACAAATGGGATACATGTTGTTTCTCTATTTGTACATGGAGTCAAGGAATACCATTTGTATAATCATAAATTTACATAGGGTAATGTTGTTTGATTCATTGTTATTTTTTTCCCTTCCCCCCTCTTTTCCCTCTATACAGTCCTTCCTTCCTCCATTCTTACCACCTCCTTATCCCTAACCCTAAACCTAATCATAACCCTAATGCTAACCCCTCCCACCCCAATTATATGTCCTCATCCACTTATCAGTGAGCTCATTCATCCTTTAGTTTTTTGAGATTGGATTATCTCACTTGGCATGATATTCTCCAATTTCATCCATTTGCCTGTAAATGCCATAATTTTATCATTCTTCATGGCAGAGTAATATTCCATTGTATATATATGCCACAGTTTCTTTATCCATTCATCAATTGAAGGGCATCTAGGTTGGTTCCACAATCTGGCTATGGTGAATTGAGCAGCTATGAACATTGATGTGGCTGTATCTCTGTAGTATGCTGATTTTAAGTCCTTTGGGTATAGGCCAAGGAGTGGGATAGCTGGGTCAAATGGTGGTTCCATTCCAAGTTTTCTGAGGAATCTCCATGTACTATACAGTGAAGCATGTGGAAGAGTTGGAAAAAGGTCATGAATTGATTGTGGACTCATTCACCTATGGGAAAGTAACATTTATTGAGTATCTGCCACATTCTGGTACAGTGATTGCTATTTGGTGAACAAAATAAAAACAATCCTCTGTTCTCTTGAGCTTACAGACTAGTGGCACAGTGCTTATTCCTTGTGAGACACTGTTCTATTTGGTTTGCATATATTAAGTCGTGTGTGTGTGTGTGTGTGTGTGCGCGCGCGTGCGTGTGCGTGTGTGCGCGCGCGTACTGGGAAATTGAACCCAGGGATACTTTTACCACTAGGCTATTTTCCAACCCTTTTTAAGACAGGGTCTTGTTAAGTTTCCCAGGCTGACCTTGAACTTGCAATCCTCCTCAGCCTCTTGGGTTGCTGGAATTACTGGCATGCACCACTATACCTGACTATATTTGCTTTTTTAAATACCTATAAAGTAAATACTATGCTATTATTATCATCCTTGTTTTACAATAGGAATTTAAAAGACAATTATTTGTGCAGTGTTACACAACAGATAAAATTTGTAGGTTTGGGATTCAAACTTCATTGTTCATATTTTTTATGTCATTCTTTATTTCCTTTCCACTTTGTAGAAACCCACAATATTAATTAGCCAGTAAAAGGGCTTAATGTGCTTGGGAAAGAGGAATAGATGACTTGATTATATGTGTCTATTTCTACAGTTAATAAGAGGGGGAAAAATTAGTTTTACTGGGGGAAGAAGGTGTTAGCATAGGGATAAGACCAGAATGAAATAGGTTAATAGTGAAAAGCTGCAGATATATGTTGGTGAAGGGAGGGATCCTAATTATCTGAAGAAATCAAGAGCTATATGTGGTTACTAGTAGAAGCCCAGCATTGTATGCCTCTATCTGATGGGATTATTCACATTTTGAAATGACTGTGACTGTGGAAAAGAAGGGTTGACTCTGAATTGGGAATTAATTTAGTGTACCTGCAGGAAGTCTAGAGGTAAATTGGAAAACTATAGCTCCCTTTAAGAAATGTATATATCTATAATGTTAAAAGAATTTAAGATGTTAAATTTAGGAGACCAAAATCATTCTGAAGAGAGAAATCAGAACCAAGTCAGTATAATTAAGAATTATCATCATAAATATACATTTTAAGGGAAACTAATGATGCTTGATACTGTTAATGTTTGACATTGTTGTCCTGGAGGCCACTCCTTTCATATTCTGGGTTTTTTTTAATAGTAATATTGAGATGAGTGGATAGATGAATTATGTTGGACTAATGAATCGAAGATACTATGTTAAATGATCTTTGTTTCTCAGGCTAGTGCAGTCTCTAAAATTAGACTTAATTAATCTTACTATTAATGAGAAACAGACAACTGTAGTTTGAAATGATGAGAAACTTTAATATACTCTATGATAACTGTTTAGAATTACCAGAAAATGATAGGCTTCCCCCCCCCCCCACACACACAAAGGGAGCACAGCTTTTTATTTCTCTGGTTGTACACAATGTAGAGTCATACCATTTGTGCAATCAGATGTACCTAGGGTAATGTCCATCTCATTACACCATCTTTTTCACCTCCATGCTCCCTCTCCTCCCCTCTGTCCAATTCAGAGTCCTCCATTCTTTTCTTGAACCCCCCCCACCCCCATTATGGATCAGTATCCATATATCAGAGAAAACTTTCAGTTTTTGGGGGTTGGCTTGTTTCACTTAGCATGATATTCTCCAACTCCATCCATTTACCTGCAAATGCCATAATTTTGTTCTCCTTTAAGACTGAGTAATCTTCCGTTGTGTATATATACCACAGTTTCTTTATCCATTGATCTATTGAAAGGCATCTAGGTTGGTTCCACAGTTAGGCTTTGTTTTTTTTTTTTTTGTTTTTTTTTTTTTTTTTTCAGATTTTTTTTATTTTATTTTATTGTAAACAAATGGGATACATGTTGTCTCTCTCTTTGTACATGGCGCAAAGGCATACCATTTGTGTAATCATAAATCCACATACAATAATGTTGTTTGATTCATTCTGTTATTTTTTCCCCTTCCCCCCACCCCTCCATCCCTCTTTACCCTCTATACAGTACTTGCTTCCTCCATACTTGCCCCCCTCCCTAACCCTAACTCTAACCCTAACACTAACCCTTCCCTCCCCCCCATTATGTGTCATCCTCCACTTATTAGCGATATCATTCGTCCCTTGTCTTTTTGAGATTGGCTTATCTCACTTAGCATGATATTCTCCAATTTCATCCATTTGCCTGCAAATGCCATAATTTTGTCATTCTTTATGGCTGAGTAATATTCCATTGTGTATATATACCACAGTTTCTTTATCCACTCGTCAATTGAAGGGCATCTAGGTTGGTTCCATAGTCTGGCTATTGTGAATTGAGCAGCTATGAACATTGATGTGGCTGTATCTCTGTAGTATGCTGATTTTAGATCCTTTGGGTATAGGCCAAGGAGTGGGATAGCTGGGTCAAATGGAGGGTCCATTCCAAGTTTTCTAAGGAATCTCCACACTGCTTTCCAGAGTGGCTGCACTAATTTGCAGCCCCACCAGCAATGTATGAGTGTACCTTTCTCCCCACATCCTCGCCAACACCTGTTGCTTGTATTTTTGATAATCGCCATTCTAATTGGGGTGGATGGAATCTTAGGGTGGTTTTGATTTGCATTTCTCTTATTACTAGAGATGTTGAACATTTTTTCATATGTTTTTGATTGCTTGTACATCTTCTTCTGTGAAGTGTCTGTTCATTTCCTTAGCCCATTTGTCGATTGGATTATTTGTATTCTTGATGTAGAGTTTTTTGAGTTCTTTATAGATTCTGGAGATTAGTGCTCTATCTGAAGTATGATTGGCAAAGATATTCTCCCACTCTGTAGGCTCTTTCTTCACATTACTGATAGTTTCCTTTGCTGAGAGAAAGCTTTTTAGTTTGAATCTATCCCAGTTATTGATTCTTGCTTTTATTTCTTGTGCTATGGGAGTCCTATTGAGGAAGTCTGGTCCTAGCCCGACATGTTGAAGATCGGGACCTACTTTTTCTTCTATAATCTGCAGAGTCTCTGGTCTGATTCCAAGGTCCTTAATCCATTTTGAGTTGAGTTTTGTGCAGGGTGAGAGATATGGGTTTAGTTTCATTCTGTTGCATATGGATTTCCAATTCTCCCAGCACCATTTGTTGAAGAGGCTATCTTTTCTCCATTGCATATTTTTGGCACCTTTGTCTAGTATTAGAAAGTTGTATTTATTTGGGTTTGTGTCCGTGTCCTCTATTCTGTACCATTGATCTACCTGTCTATTTTGGTACCAGTACCATGCCGTCTTTGTTACTATTGCTTTGTAATAAAGTTGAAGTTCGGGTATTGCGATACCCCCTGCTTCATTTTTCCTGCGAAGGATTGCTTTAGCTATTCTGGGTTTCTTATTCTTCCAGATGAATTTCATGATTGCTTGCTCTATTTCTGTAAGGTACGTCATTGGAATTTTAATTGGGATTGCATTGAATCTGTATAGCACTTTTGGAAGTATGGCCATTTTGACAATATTAATTCGGCCTATCCAAGAACATGGGAGATCTTTCCATCTTCTAAGGTTTTCTTCGATTTCTTTCTTCAGTGTTCTGTAGTTCTCATTGTAGAGGTCTTTTACTTCTTTTGTGAGATTGATTCCCAAGTATTTTATTTTTTTCGATGCTATGGTGAATGGGGTGGTTTTCATAATTTCTCTTTCTGAGGATTCCTCACATGTATAAAAATGCATTGGATTTATGAGCATTGATCTTGTAACCTGCCACTTTACTGAATTCACTTATGAGTTCTACACAGTTTTCTGGTGGAATTTCCTGGTTCCTCTAAGTAATAATCATATCATCCGCAAATAGGGATAGTTTGAGTTCTTCTTTTCCTATCGTATTCCTTTAATTTCCTTGGTCTGTCTAATTGCTCTGGCTAGAGTCTCAAGAACGATATTGAATAGGAGTGGTGAAAGAGGGCATCCCTGTCTTGTTCCAGTTTTTAGGGGGAATGCTTTCAGTTTTTCACCGTTTAGAATGATATTAGCCATGGGCTTAGCATAGATGGCCTTTACAATGTTAAGGAATGTTCCCACTATCCCTATTTTTTCTAGGTTTTGAGCATGAAGGGGTGTTGTATTTTATCAAATGCTTTTTCTGCATCTATTGAAATAATCATGTGGTTCTTGACTTTAAGTCTATTGATATGGTGAATTACATTTATTGATTTCCGGATGTTGAACCAACCTTGCATCCCTGGGACGAAACCCACTTGATCGTGGTGCACTATCTTTTTAATATATTTTTGTATGCGATTTGCTAAAATTTTATTGAGAATTTTGCGTCAATGTTCATTAATGATATGGTCTGAAATTTTCTTTCCTCGATTTATCTCTGTCTGGCTTGGGTATCAAGGTAATATTGGTTTCATAGAATGAGTTTGGGAGGGTACCCTCCTCTTCTATTTCATGGAATACTTTGAGAAGTATTGGAATGAGCTCTTCTTTAAAGATTTTGTAGAACTCAGCTGAGAACCCGTCTGGTCCTGGACTTTCTTTGTTGGTAGGCTTTTGATTGACCTCTTCTACTTCATTACTTGAAATGATCTATTTAAATTTTGTATGTCCTCCTCGCTCAATTTAGGCAATTCATATGTCTCTAGAACCTGTTGATGTCTTCGAAATTTTCTATTTGGTTAGAATATAGATTTTCAAATAGCTTCTAATTATGTTTTGTATTTCAATCGTGTCTGTTGTGATATTTCCTTGTTCATTCCGAATTTTGGTGATTTGGGTTTCTCTCGTCTTCTCTTTGTTAGAGTGGCTAAGGGTTTATCAATTTTGTTTATTTTTTCAAAGAACCAACTATTTATTTTGTCAATTTTTTGTATAGTTTCTTTTGTTTCAATTTCGTTGATTTCAGCTCTGAGTTTAACTATTTCCTGTCTTCTACTACTTTTGGTGTTGGTCTGTTCTTCTTTTTCTAGGGCTTTGAGCTGAAGTGTTAGGTTGTTTATTTGTTGATTTTTACTTCTTTTATTGAATGCGCTCCATGAAATAAATTTTCCTCTAAGTACTGCTTTCATAGTGTCCCAAAGATTTTGATATGATGTTTCTTTGTTCTCATTTACCTCTAGGAATTTTTTAATTTCCTTCCTAATATCTTCTGTTATCCATTCATCATGTAATAGCATATTGTTTAATCTCCAGGTGTTGGAGTAGCTTCTGTTTTTTACTCTTTCATTTATTTCTAACTTCAAACCATTATGATCTGATAGAATACAAGGTAGTGTCTCTATCTTCTTGTATTTGCTTACATTAGCTTTGTGGCATAATATATGGTCTATTTTAGAGAAGGATCCATGTGCTGCTGAGAAGAAAGTGTATCCGCTCTTGGTTGGATGGTATATTCTATAAATGTCCGTTAAGTCTAAATTATTGATTGTGTTATTGAGATCTATGGTTTCTTGTTCAATTTTTGTTTGGAAGATCTGTCCAGTGGTGAGAGAGGCGTGTTAAAATCACCTAGTATTATTGTGTTATGGTCTATTTGGTTTCTGAAATTGAGAAGGATTTGTTTGACATACATGGATGAGCCACTGTTTGGGGCATAGATGTTTATGATTGTTATGTCTTGCTGATTTATGGTTCCCTTAAGCAGTATGTAATGTCCTTCTTTATCCCTTTTGACTAGTTTTGACTTGAAGTCCACCTTATCTGTAATGAGGATGGATACCCCAGCTTTTTTGCTGAGTCCATGTGCATGATATGTTTTCCCCCATCCTTTCACCTTAGTCTATGTGTATCTCTTTCTACGAGGTGTGTCTCTTGCAGGCAACATATTGTTGGATCTTTCTTTTTGATCCAATCTGCCAGTCTATGTCTTTTGATTGATGAGTTCAGGCCATTAATATTCAGGGTTATTATTGAGATATGATTAGTATTCCCGGTCATTTGGTTCATCTTATTTATTTATTATTTATTTATTTATTTATTTATTTTGAGACGACTTGGTTCTTCCTTTATTTGACAATCCCTTTAGGATGGTTCCTCCCATTGCTGATTTGTTTCTTTGTTTTTCATCTCTTCCTCATGGAATATTTTGCTGAGAATGTTCTGTAATGCTGGCTTTCTTTTTGTAAATTCTTTTAGCTTTTGTTTATCATGGAAGGATTTTATTTCATCATCAAATTTGAAGGTAAGTTTTGCTGGGTATAAGATTCTTGGTTGGCATCCATTTTCTTTCAGGGCTTGAAAAATGTTGTTCCAGGCCCTTCTAGCTTTTAGGGTCTGGATTGAAAAATCTGCTGATATCCGATTGGTTTTCCCCCTGAATGTTAATTTGATTCCTCTCTCTTGCGGCCTTTAAAATTCTGTCTTTATTTTGTATGTTGGGCATTTTCATTATAATGTGCCTTGGTGTGGGTCTGTTGTAATTTTGTATATTTGGAGTCCTATAAGCCTCTTGTACTTGATCTTCCATTTCATTCTTCAGATTTGGGAAATTTTCTGATAGTATTTCATTGAATAGATTGGTTCATTCCTTTGGTCTGTTTCTCTAAGCCTTCCTCAATTCCAATAATTCTCAAATTGGTCTCTTCATGGTATCCCATAGTTCTTGGAGATTCTGTTCATGATTTCTTACCATCTTCTCTGTTTGTTCAACTTTGTTTTCAAGGTTAAATATTTTATCTTCAATGTCTGATGTTCTGTCTTCCAGGTGTTCTATTCTATTGGTTATGCTTTCTATGGAGTTCTTAATTTGGTTTATTGTTTCCTTCATTTCAAGGATTTCTGTTTGGTTTTTTTTTCAATATCTCTAACTCTTTATTGAAGTGATCTTTTGCTTCATGTATTTGCTCTTTTAACTGTCGATTGGTGCGATCATTCAGTGCCTGCATTTGCTCTTGCATCTCGTCATTTGCTTCCCTGAGCATTTTAATTATGTACATTCTGAACTCCCTTTCTGTCATTTCTTCTGCCATGCTGTCGTTGGGTTTCATTGATGTAACATCTAGATTTGTTTGCAGCATTTTCTTTCCTTGTTTTCTCATATTGTTCAGGTATCAGTTGACCGCTGTGATATTGCAGATTTCCTCTATTGTCTTATAATATCCCTGAAGATTTCTATTATATCCCCTCTTAGTCTTCAGTAGCCTGAAATCTTGGAGGAAGTTGATAATGCAGTGCTCCACAAGGGAGCTGACTCCCTAGGGGTGGTGGCCTTCTGGTGGGGTATATTCCCTGCTAGTGGGCAGAGGTACCTTCACTTGCTGATGAATGGTCATCCAGAAGGGAAGTAGGTTGTGGGCTGATGCAAGACCAGTTTGGGCCTGTGTCTCTGATTTTACGGTCCTTTTGGGAGAACCTCACCCAACAGGGAGGAGTCACCTGGTGGGGAGGTCTCGCTGGTCGGTTTTCCTCCCAGAGGTTCCGTTCAATTCACACCTACCGCCTGGGCTGGGCAGCCTTCTTCTGCAATGATCCCAGGGACCCGGACCTACCTCCTGGGCCTGGAAGCCTCACCCTTCACAAACGAATCTCCTTCGGCTGCCTCTCCTCAGAGAAGCTGCCTGCAGTCCTGGAGCCTTCGCTCCGCCCCTCAGTTTGTCTGTGGGGCCCTTCCACCAAGAAGCCGTCTAGGACCCTGCTCTGCACTTTTCGCCTGGCTATGCGGCCCCTCCTCTGAGCAGCCACCTGGAGCCCCTTACAATCGCTCCGAGTCCCAGTGACCCGCCACACGCCTTTTCCTCCGGCAGCCACCTGTTGTTCCGTGCCGTCGCTCTAAGACCAAGTGACCCACCACGCACCACTTTCTCCACCAGGCAGTTACCCAGAGATCTGGTGCGTCACGAGTCCCAAGAACTCACTGTGCACCTTCTTGTCCCGACTGCCTCCCGTAGCCCTGGTGCAGTCACTTCGAGCCCAAGCACCCCGCCGCGCTCCACCTCCTTCTCCAGACAACCCCCTATGTTCAGGAGCGGATGCTCTGGGACCAAACCACTCACCACGCTATTCCACCGGATAGCCGCCCAGAGCCCTGGCGCAGCTGTTCCAATTCCAAGCGACGTGCCGAGCCCGTATTTCTCCTTCTCCTCTGGGCAGCCCCCTGTGTTCAGGGGTGGTCACGTTCAGTCCAAACAGCTCACCAAGCACCTTCTCCTTTGGGCAGCCTCCCAGAGCGCGGGTGGGTTGCGCTGAGTCTAAGCGCTGTGGTGAACAGCCACCTCTTCAATGCTCCCAGCTGTCTGCGGTCACTGCTCCGGCGGGGGGAGGGGCGCCTCGCCGGCAGTTCTACTTTGCAACGATCCCTGCTTTCGGGGTTACCGCCCTGTCCGGGGGCTACCGCCCCGTCCGCCTGCCCAGTGGGAAACACTCACCCGGCTTCTTTGAGTTGGACCCAAGTCTCTCAATATCTCCTTTTCTTGAGTCCTGAACCCACGCTGCTCCTCCGGATAGCCGCCCGGAGCCCTGGCGCAGCTGATCCAATTCCAAGCGATGTGCCGAGCCCGTATTTCTCCTTCTCCTCTGGGCAGCCCCCTCTTCAATGCTCCCAGCTGTCTGCGATCACTGCTCCGGCAGGGGGAGGGGCGCCTCGCGGCCGTTCTACTTTGCAAAGATCCCTGCTTTTGGGGCTACCGCCCCGTCCAGGGCTCCTGCCCCGTCCGGGACGCCTGCCCAGTGGGAGATTCTCGCCCGGCTGGTTTGAGTTGGTCCCAAGGCTCTCTATATCTCCTCTTCTTGAGTCCTGAGTCCTGGAGCAACACGAAACGCAGCCACCCTCTAGTCCGCCATCTTGAATCCCCGCTTTGTTTTTTTTTAAGAGTAAATTTTTGATCAGTTGATTATGTTAGGGTTTTGTGTTCTTAACTGTTATAGCTTCAGGGCAGTAACAAAAGTTGACTTCTTTCATGTCCCAGTGTAAAATGTCATAATGGTCTAGCAACATAGCAAATGACTATTAACTAGAATTTTGGCAAAGACCTGTCTTTCTAAATTAGGAACATCCCAGACATTTGAGTAGTAGACTCATTGCTAAGTGAAAGGGGAGTAAATTATTTTTTGAAGTATCAGTATTTGCTTTTTTAATCCCCTTCTTGGATAAATCAATTTATGGTATTGCTTGTCATCCAGTAAAATCATATGTTGCCATTGTAGGATATCCTTGTCCCAAAGTCTTTGTGCAGCAAGAATTCTGTATTCACAACTTGTTTTTTAAATTTCACCTTGCTTTTGAATTCTATTCGCTTCCCAAATCATCAGTAAAAATATTCATTAAATTAAATCTTCCAGAGTAGTGGTTTTGTTAATATCTGGGGAAATCCAGAGTTAATTTCTGTAGTATACTCCATTCCTTCCTCCTTCCTCATTTCAAATATACAAAATAATTGGCATTTCAAAGGATAAATGAACTTGATTTTAGGAATATATAATTTGAATTTTAGTTTACTTTTTTTTTAAAAGATACTAGGGATTGAACCCAGGGGTGTTTAACTACTGACCCACTAACCTACCCCTTTTTATTTATTTCTTTGTTAGTTTCATACTTTCTTTCTCCCCTGCTCCTTCCCAGCCCTTTTTATTATCTTTTTTTATTGAATCAGGCTCTCACTAAGTTGCTAAGGCTGACATCGAACTTGAAACCCTCCTGCCTCAGCCTTCAGAGTTGTTGGGATTACAGGCATGCTTCACTCTGCCCAGCTAGTTTACATGATTTTAAGGCTTTGCAACTTTGTTGTTGTGTTTTCCATTGTCTCTCAGATTCTGTCAAATTCATATCATACAGATATCTTTTTAAAGAGTAAATACATGGGAAATTTCTGCATTAGAATTAAAATTCTCTTCATTATATACTATAAAAGATGCACCTTGAAAACGTTCTTTCTATTTATATGAAGCTTCCAGAATAGGCAATCTCTAGTAGGTGGTTAGTGTTGCCATGGTTTGGAGGGAAGGGACAAATGGGAAGTGAGTTGCTTAATGGTTACTGAGTTTCCTTTTTCAGTGGCTAATGTTCTGAACTAGATAGATAGTAGTGGTGGTTGCACAGTGTGACTGTTTTAAAAGCCACTTAATTGGACATTCTTAAATGGTTAAAATGGTAAATTTTATGTTGTGTTTCTTTTACCACAATAAAAAGTTGCTAAAGTAGTTACTTTATGCTGATGCTGTTATACTTTTAGCTTCATGTTAGTATTTTTTTGAAAACTTAATCTTCTCTGATATGTTTTATTTAGGTAAAATGATCCATTCAATGGTAGCTCATTTGGATGCTGTTACAAGTCTAGCAGTAGATCCTAATGGAATCTATTTGATGTCAGGAAGTAAGTCTGAAGTTCTACACTGCTCACAAATTTTACAAAAAGAATTGTTACTCAGTAACAAGCTTTAATTGTTCTTTTACAGGCCATGACTGTTCCATTAGATTATGGAATTTAGACAGCAAGACCTGTGTGCAAGAAATAACAGCTCATAGGAAGAAATTGGATGAGTCAATTTATGATGTTGCTTTCCATCCATCAAAAGCATATATTGCAAGTGCAGGAGCTGATGCCCTTGCCAAAGTATTTGTGTGAATCCACAAAAACTCACATCATGACAAAAGATTTGCTTGGACAGAAAAATGGTCTGCATCACTGCCATCAAAAAGGATATTGATATAACACTACATGTGTTCTGCCTAGTGAAGGCAATTTGGGGCAGGCATAAATTGGTAGAAATCACATCTTAATGTCAGGCTCATTAATTTAATTGTAATTACTGTATTTTGTGGGACATAAAGAAAAAGGACTCCAGTATTTGTGGCCTATACTGGATATGAACTGAGCGTATGTCTGTTTTTTTAGGTGTCTTTACGCCAATGTGGAGTCTGATCTTACAAAGACTTTTTTTTTTTTTTTCCCCTAAAGGACTCTGTGTGCTGCCTTAGGGTTAGGAATGTGGTGCTCTTGTGGGGGGAAGTGAGCTCCAAGAGTAGCTTTTTTTCATCTCTTAGTGATCTTATGTTTATCAGTTGAATGCCACAGATTCCCTTTTAAACTTATTTTGCTTTAAAAAAAAAAAAAAAGAAGAAAAAGAAAATTTAACTTAAAATATTTTAGCATTAGTTGCACAAAATGTTTGGATAAAATTCTAGTTTTTATAAGTCTTTTTATATATTTAGCCTGTCACAACAGTGCTCAAGATTGTATTGAAGTTTTTCTTCATTATACAACCCTAAACACAGAGATCTCACTGACCAGCCACCCCCTTAACCACTTTCTTTCCTCCTTTTGCTTAATACAGCTCAGCTAAGTCCTTCCATAAAGATGCTAAATCACCTTCATCATCACATAAATGTCTTCATGAACAAGGACTATTAAGTGTATTAAAATGAAACAGTGGGGTTTAGTACTCCAAAGGAACTCTTTAAAAAAACTAATCTTGGCATCCTATCACTATGTGATATTTTGTACATCTTACTGTATTTACAAGTTTATTTATCAAGGATTATCCATCTTGCTAATGGCCTATTATTTATTTCACTTTTTGTTGGTCTTTATATCCTTTTATTAATGTGCTAAAGAAACCTGTATATCTATTTTGGAACTCCTTTGAATAGTCTAAAATAGACTAAAAATGGAATATTTTATAGTTTAAGTTACAAAACAAGGTGTTTACCCCCCAAGATACATATCTTGGTTTACCATGATTCCAAACAAAATTATCTTGTTAAAAAATATTTGGAATAAAAGTTTATTTGCATTACAAATAGGATACAAAAATAGTTCAATCAGGATACAGAAATCTGCTGTGTTTGGACTAGTTTTCCCTGTTTTATTTTTTTAGATGTGCTTAATTTTATGGTGTAACTAAAGATTTTGTTTGTGTAATGCATGATTAAGACAATAAAGTATTTTTTCTAGTCTTCCAAAAACTTTTCCGATCAGTTTGCGAGTTTTGATGAGTTTTGTAAGGTTTTTGTTTTACAAACTATGAATCAGCAAATTTTTAAGATTGTACCACAAAGCAAACATACAGCTGTTGAAAAATAATGTATATAAAATGCATATAATAAATATAAATTGTGTACCTGTATGTTACTGTTGGCTACATCATTTTGTGTTGAATAATAAAGTGCAATACTCTCCATAATTAAACTAGGAAATGGAGATGATTTCTTAGTCCTTCATTTTTATGCTATTATTTTTATACATTATATTGCTTATTGGTATTCTATTAAGATTAGAACAATAACACTCTTAACTCCTTTTGAAGTATTTCACCCAATTTGAGGATATTAAAAAAAAACTGTTAAAATATATTAGACCATTTGAAGTAACAAAAAAAAGCAGATGCAATTTTAATAATTTATTTAAACATCCTGTAACTGAATTTCAGTTAATGATGGTGTCCTATCTAGCTAGAATATACTGTTTCCACAGAAAAACATTCAGCAGAGAATAAACTGCATTATTCATTACTTAAAAGTTCTTATAAATGAGGTTAAGTATTGATATTCTGAAACTTCTTCAACAAGGTAATATCCTTTTACTTGAAAGGAACTACAAATGGTTTTAAAGGGGACACTAGAAAATTCACATGCAAAATCTATGTGAATGCCTGCTGCAAATGTTAAATTTAACTGTGTGTGCATTGAGAAATTCCAGGTAGAAATTTTAGTTCTTATCCTGAAACACTAAAACTTCTCAGAACTTTTTAAAATTTTATTTTATTTTTTCTGAACTCAAACATTCAACTAATGAAGAAATTCAATCAATGGATAAAGGGGCACTTTTCTCCTGACCCTCCCCTCACCCTCTCCTCTGTTTAATCTCTTAAGTTTTTGCAAAGGTAGTACTGTTTCTGGCAGCTATTTCAACCCATTGCTTTACTGTTTTAACTGTAAGGTGGTTATTTTCATTGCAATATATAAATATTCACCTCTTTTGGAATGTATTAAAACTGTAATGGATAAAAATCAGTATATGTTTATTTTTCTCTTACCTAATTTGGTCATATGTTTCTTTATAATATTAAACGTTTGAAAGGGATGCAAAAAGAATGTCTTTCATTTTATTTGTGTGCTACCATTTGTGACATGGAAAACAGCAGATTAATTATTGAGTAGGACTTTATACATAAGACTTGAGGATATTTTTATATACAAACAATATGTTGACTTTTTCTCATTTAATAATATTCTACCTCTTTCATACTTGTATTTTCTCATTTCAAACTGTTACCCCTGAAAACTAACATTTAGTACATTAAAAATTGTAAATGAGCTAGCATATTTTAAATTTAGACATGCCTGTTGAATTGTATGTTTAGATTTTTTTTTTACCTCTTTTAGTTGTTAACCCTTTATCATGATTGTTTCCTCAGATAAACTGATAGTTGCTTGAAGTTCTGATTTCTACTCTTGCTGTTACATCAGTAAAAATATTCATTTCCCTGATCACTAAAATTTTGTCCTTTATAGAATTAAAGGGAAAAAAACTTTAAAGAATAACTAGAAGCTGTGGCTTCATTAAAGCTTCTTCTTCTTCTTCTTTTTACCAGAAATTGAACAAAGGGGCACTTGGCTACTAAGCCACATCACCAGCCCTATTTTGTATTTTATTTAGAGATAGGGTCTCAGTGAGTTGCTTAGTGCCTTACTTTTGCTGAGGCTGGATTTGAACCTGTGATCCTCCTGCCTCAGCCTCCCGAGCTGCTGGGATTATAGGCGAGTTCCACCATGCTTGGCAAAGATGAGAATTTGTAGTCTGTGTACTAGTGGAAAAATCACATTAAGTGGAATTCATTTTTGATGATGATAAAATTCTTGTTATATTAATCTATCATTTTCAGCTTTAAGGAATAGTAACGAAGTTATCTTCTCAACCTCCCTTTTATCAAGTATTTGTGTAATGTCAAAGGTAATTAAAGTTCTGCCTTTCCCCATAAAATTGTTAGACTTAAAAGATTTACTGGAATATATTATTCCAGCCAATTAATACCTCTGTCAACTCTTTGGTTGTATGGTTTCAGTTGGAATCTGGATCTCTTTGAAGCAGGTAAATGAAGGAGGAACAGAACCTGTTTTTGGAGAAGACAGCCAAGACAGGGTGATAGAGCACCTCTGTCTATGGAGGAAACTCCTGATGAGCTACTGCACATTAAGGAAACTAGCACAAGGTACAAAACATTAGTACTCAGAAGCATGTGATAGTGCTTACTTAATCTGGTAATGGCTAAAACAGTGGGCATGCAGTAAATAATTAAATGAAAGAAAAAATATACTTGGTATTATTCCACATTGGTTTTTTTTTTTTTTTTTTTACTTTGTTTTTGTGGTGCTGGGAATTGAACTCGGGGGTACTCTACCACTGAGCTACATTTCTCAGGTTTTTTTTTTTTTTTTTTTTTAAAGATAGGGTTTCCCTAAGTTGCCCAGGCCTTGAACTTACCATCCTCCAGCCTCACACAGGCTCGCTATTACATGATTTAAAAAACAATTCAGATTGGTCTTTCCATGTAAATTAGTACATACAGAATATTTACTATACCTTAGGGAGAAAGACTTGGAATAACAAAAGGCAGCTTAGAATAAGTCACTAGCAATTTTATTAAGTATCCAAATTACAATACCTTTCTTGGCAGTTTTGTTATTTGAAATGGTTTTTTTTTTTTCCCAACAACCTTACCAACTTAACATTTTCTCAGTGCTTTGCTGTCTTTTAGAGTAAAAGCCAGTATATCTACAAACATATAAAATTAAGTATATAAATAGAAAAATACCAAGCAATCCTGCTATCTTGCTGAATGTGATATTTTTAGGCATAAGTTACTAAGAAAATACACAGAGAAGCTTGATACACAATTCCTTGCAATATAATCAATAATTGTAACTTTGTAGTATGAAGGAACCAGCTATGGGATTGGTTTTAAGAAAACATCCACTTGGATCAAAATAGTTGAACTATGTTAAAAAGCTGTTTTTTTCTATTTGTTTCTCTTTCATTTTATTTATATAATCAATAGAAAATGATTAGAGAAGGAATGTTACTTTTGGTCTAAGTATCACATTCTTTTGATACTTGGTATTTGCATATCTAAACATTTAATAGACATAGAAACTTAAAGATTTTAATCCATAATGTCTTCTCTTCCTGAGTTTCTAAGGGCCATAATTATGAAGACTCAGCCAAGTGTTTTGAATAATTATGAAGTCTAAATAGTAATCAGAAGGTAGTAGCTTTAAATGAATGCTTATTTGCTTAGAATACCTGTTGACATTTAATACAAGTATCTGATCCTAGTATGCTATGATATTTCATTATGAGAATACAGTTTATACATTAGATCCCCTTGTACTTCCTTCCCGTTGTCAAAATATCACCATTATTGCTGGGATTCTAAGAAATCTCTACAAATGCCTCTAATAATATCAGAAACAATTGGTTCTAATCCTGTGAACTCTCTTGTGAAGAAAGCATGTGACTCCTTTGGTTTAGAGGCCATATCTTTCAGGTCATCCAGAGGTGCCCAAGCCACACCAACAGAAAAGATGGTGATACCTACAATGGAAATAATTAAAGATAATTAAAAACTGGTCCAGTTCGTATGTAAACTTGTTTGTGTATGGATTCCATATATTAGTGATTAATTGCAGAGAAAACTTCCTTGTAATTTTTGAACTAGAATTAGGTAAGTTTTCAGTCATTGTGATGAGATCGGTATAACAGTTTGGTCAAAACCATAAGTCTCTGCCATCAGTGTAATTCAGCACATTAACTTATTAATGATATGAGCAGTGCAGAAAAAATATTTGACAAAGTGTATATCCATCACAACACAAGTAGTTAAGGTATGGAAGAAAATTTTCTTAACCTACTACACATTATCTCCAAAAGATATTCTGCAGGCTAGAGATGAAGGTCATGGTATGGTGCTGGCCTAGCATGAAGAGGTTTCTGGGTTTAATCCCCCAGCACTACAAAAACAGTGAAAATTTCCCCCCTTGAGGTTGGTGTGAGAAAGGCCTGCTATTATCACTTCGGTTAAAAGTATATTGGAGTCCTAACTGGCACCTTAAAGCATGGGAGAATGGCACAGAATAAGTTAAGTGGTGAATGTTTTCAAAGTTTACATTGGGGAACACTAGTCTTCTGAGATACCAACGACTTGTTTTAGTCTTTCTAGTTACATTGGCAAACATATCCAGTCATCAAAAAGTGCCAATCTGTAGTCCTACAGCAAAAATCTGGTGATGGGGGTGGGGATGTGGCTCAATGTTAGAACACTTCCCTGACGTGAAGTCCTATGTTCAGTCCCTATCACCACACACACCACACAAAATACCTGGTGATAAATTGACAAAAAGGGATTTCTATAAAGCTGGAGTAATTTATTTCATTGAAGCATTCTATCTCCATCCCCTTGGTTTATTTACTATGGGGTTTTTAGTACTACTACATTTTTGTCAGGGTAATGCTTAGCTGAATTCACATCAGTTCCAACATTCTAGTTATATCACTACTCAAGATTTCATTCCCCTTCTAAGAATGGTATACAGTGATCACAGAGTTGCAAAGACTATATAAAATAGGTTTAGAGGATATACAAGCTACTTTAAACATCCTAATTATCACCAACAGCCAATCCCTTCTACCACCTAGCAAAACAAACAAACAAAATCCACAAAGTTTTTTTTTTTTACTACTTTTTCAAGTTCTACATTCCAGTTCCAATTTTTGAGCTCACCCCAGGTATATAGTTAGTTTAGAAAAAAAAAGTTGTAACCCAGCCCTAAAAGCCCACTCTGACTTCTGGGTTTTGTGACTTTGACATCACTATCACTAAGGGGTAATTTTCATGAAACTTTTCAGTGTGGCCTACCCTGATCATAGGGAAGATACATGGAAATTTAGTTCACTTTAGCCTGAATACAATCCTAACTATAAATTAGTTTAGTACACTGAGAAGTGACAGCAGGAAGGTAGGTCTTCATTTGAACATAGGTTAGTTGCTTGTGTGTGAAAACAAACTAGATGTATAGCTTAAATTGCATGTATCAGTTCTCTGAACTGCTTCAGCCTTTTTGTCAATACAGAAGTACACAATATTGAGAGAGATTCTAATATATAGAAAAGGTTTAGTCACTAGGAATTGAATAGGGAAAAGGAGGTACAGAAAATGTACAATGCAAGGCTGTTCATTCTCCCCTTCCAAGTCATTTACTTACGTCCCCACAAAGGGAATCCTAGCATTTTTCCCCCCTGTAGCCTGTTTGATCTGAGCAACACATTAGATTAATGTCTTCAGGAACTAGACTTTTTCCAAAAGTAATGCTAAGGTTGGAGGAAGAAACCTACCATTTTAAAACACAGGAGTGTGTGTTCATTATCTCAAGAAGACAATTTGAGGAAAGTTTAGATGGGATTGGGTTAAACTGTTTATTGGTGACCTTATCTTAGAAAATTCATGCTGGACTGAAAACTTTACAGACAAAAGTTAGAATAATCACTCACATGGTAGGCATGGTAAACAGTGATTATTTGGGGATATATTCCAAATTTGAGCCAAACATAAGCACTTGAACTTAAGTCCTTAACATGATGGTTCTCAAGACAGTTCTGATAATCCAGTGGTTAGGAGTGCACTCAAGCCAGCATGTTTATATTACCATATTTAATAGCTGTATCAGATTGTTTCCATCTCTGTAGAATGAAATTAGTAGGGCTGCTCTGACAAATCAGCTAATATTAGATAAAGTTCTTAGAACAATGACTGCTACACTGCAGGTGTTTGTTCCACAAAATAAATGCTTAAATTTTTATTTACTCCCCAAATTCACAAAACCCCTCCTCAGTTCCCTTTCCATACAAAGGACAAGGATCTTACCTGCGTCATGTGCAGCAGCAGCAGGACCTCGGACATCATCATAGGACTGCCCATCTGTGACAATTACCAGGAAGTTCTTGTTGGGACTGTCCCTCACAGGGCCAAACACATTTCTCACAGTAAAGGAAATGGCATCACCAGTGGCTGTTCCACCACTCATATAGCGGATGTTCCTAATAACAGCAAGGATGTTCTCTTTGGTGTTATAGTCAGTGAAACTGAATTCTGTGCGCTGATCGTAAGTGAACTGTACAGCAGCTATCTTGGCACCAATGTCTGAGATTTCAAAAGTCTTGGCTATGTTGGAAACAAATTCAAGCATGAGGCGGAAATTACTATCTCCAACACTGCTGGAGCCATCAATTAGGAAAGCAATGTTCACTGAGTTATAACAGGTCTTGCTGCACATCATTTGCTCATGAGTACAGAGCTTCTGTACCAGGGGCTTTACATATTTTGTGGTGCCAAACCAGTTGGGCATGTGGTAAGAGAAGAAGCCATTATTCCGACAGACAGCCTAATGGGGGAGACACATAGAAGATAATCCAATGAGATCAGAAGTTGTTTCTAAGATTAAAAGTTTTTGAAAACATTCAATCTTGAATGTTCAGAGTTAATCAGATGGGGCCAGTCAGCACCATGCTTACAGTTGCAAAACTGAATAACAACCAGAACAGAAGATACCCCTTAACCCCCTTACCTTGTCAACAAATGCAACATCCTGAACCATCCCCAATTCTTCAGGGATAGGTTTGGCCACAGAAACTATAAATACATTGACACCAAACTCTCTGGCCACAATGCCTGCTTCCTCAATGTCATCAGAAGGCCAGCCATCAATAAACACCACCACCACTTTTGGGATCCCTTTTCTCACTCCACTGTCAGCCGTGAAAAATTTCTGAGCAGTATGCTTCAAGGCTTTGCCTGGGTTTAAAAAGATGCAAACAGGCAGCATTTACCTCTGCTCAAATGACATTTCTATTTTCCTTGCTACTATTAAGTTTAAGAATTTAACATATATGGAACTGGATTCTATAATAGCTGCCTCAGCTGGAAAAGTTTAATTATCCTTCAGGCCTATTTGTCTTCACTACCCACATTACTTCCCCCTCTACCTCCCAGAAGCCTCACATTTCCTTACTTCATGTCAATCACTAGTCAGAAACACAAAACTGACTCCTACTCCTGTCATGTGCTTTCTTGCCTTTCTTGCATACCTCTAAGAATCAGGAACAAGAAATTCTCTTTTCAGAGGGTCAATTGTGCTACTCTAATTCTTTCTGCCACATCTGCCTTAATTAGATAAGTCTGTTAAACCTTTGCTTCTTTTTAGCATTATAGTGATATCTGGCCTATCTTATATAAAGATTATAAATCAATGCTTTAGATTTTTTAAAATAAGAACTATCAATTAACATGTTGGTATATTTTTCATTATAAGTTGAATATTAATCTTAGGTGATCAGATGCAGGCCTAGCTAAGATTCCAGTACCAGAAGGAAGAGTTTCACAACAGTTCATATAAAATGGCCTAACACTGTTTCCACACATCTGACCACTAATAACTCTCTACTATATTACACCCTGGGTGTCCAAGTCTACTTACCTGTATTGGAATTACCTCCTCTGAAACCTACTTCCTTTATGGCAAACAAAACATCTTTGGCTGATGTGAAGTTTTTCAAATAAAATTCTATTTTGGGATGTTCACTATGATTTTAAAAAAAGATATTATTCAGTGAGTATTGGGAATGTTGAGAAAGCAATAAGCAACATTAGGTACCTTTAAAAAGTTTGTAAAGAGGCAACACCCTTTGTGGTACTAGGGATTGCACCCAGTAGCACTGTACCATACCACTGAGATATATCCCCACTCCTTTTTAATGAGACAGAGTCTTGCTAAATTGCCCAGGTTGGCCTCAAACTTTTGATCCTCCTGCCGCAGCCTTCCTGAATAACTGGGATTACAGGCATGTGATCCTCAAATTTCTGTTTTAATCCCACAGTATGTAGTCAACTAAGACACTGCATCCTTTTTTGAATTTAGAAATATAAGTATAATTTCTAAAATACAGCAAATACAATTGCTATATTGGGGGTTTATTCTATTCTGAGTAATAAATACATATCACATTTGCAAACTCATTTCATCATAATTTCAAGGTAGATTATTATCCTAAATAGAGAAATTGCTCAGAGCACTTGGGTAATTTGCCCAACAAAGCATGGCTGCATTTTAAATTTAGGATTGTCTGGCTTTAGCATTTATTCCTTGACAATATGTATGAAGCATCTGAAACTGGGCTTGGCTCAGGACCCTGGGTTTAATGGAAGTCTGCATTGATGGGCACCAGGTATCTGGGAAATAGCTGCAGGTGAGACTGGGTCTGCTCCAGTAAGGAAGCCTGGAAGCCCTGAACACTCTGGGGTCTTGTACCCAGGTCTCTTCCATAAGAAGGGACAATTTCAACCATACGAAAGCCAACATTTTTTTAATGGAAAAAGTTACTAGAAAATTAATTATAAAATATTAACTTTTTTATAATAAATGAAAATGACATTTGCTGATCTTTAAAGTGTATGTATTGTGAGAGATATTTATATATAATAGCTGGGCATGATAGCATGCATCTGTATACCCAGTTACTCAGGAAGCAGACTGAATCTCCTGAATCATTTAAATCCAGGAGTTCAAGGACAGATTGGGTAATATAGTGAGACCCTGACTCAAGAAAAAAGGTTAATATTAAAAGAATTTCATATCACTTTGTGTGTGGTGTGTGTGTGTTACTGGGGATTGAACCCAGGACCCTTGCACATGCTAGGCAAGTGCTCTACCACTGAGTTATATCCTCCAGCCCTCAGTTCACTTTTTTAAATTTTAGAAATTTTCATTTTGGGGGAGTACCAGGAATTGAACTCAGGGGCACTGGACCACTGAGCCACATCCCAGCCCTATTTTGTAGTTTATTTAGAGACAGGGTCTCACTGAGTTGCTTAGCACCTAGCTTTTGCTAAGGCTGACTTTGAACTTGTGATTGTTCTGCCTCAGCCTCCCAAGCCACTCAGTTCACTTTATAACTACTCTGTTCATTAGAGACCATGTTGAGTTAAAAAAATAATAATAATTTATTATACTTAATTTTTAGATAAGCAATATTTTGTAAGTGCAAAAGTTTAAGACCTTAGCATTATCAGTAGTTATTTTATTAAGTCAAAACTTTTTTTTTTTAAAAAAAGCATTTTTTTAAAACTTTATTTTGTTTTATGCAGTGATGAGGATTGAATCCAGTGCCTCACATGGGCTAGGCAAGCACTCTACCACTGAGCCACAACCCCAGTCCCAGTCAAAACACTTTTTAATATATATCTTTTAGTTGTAGATGAACACAATACATTTATTTTATTTATTTTTATGTGGTGCTGAGGATCAAACCCAGTGCTTCACATGTGCTAGGCAAGTGCTCTAACACTGAGCCACAACCCCAGCCCTCCCACCCCCCCAAAAAAAAAAAATTCTTTGAGGGACAAGTATAGCACTAATTATATTTCTGTATACCTGGTAGTTTGATTTCTGTACACCTTGTAAAATGTTGGGTCACAAAATCAGATTTCATGGCTTGATAACCTTTTCACTTTTGTAGTCACTGTTCAACTATACAAATTATGAATTATGAGGTCAGTCATATTTTTGCATCCTTAATGATACATTCTGTTCTTCAACTTAAATATAAGCTCTTGACACAACTTATCTACTCTAATTTCTTCCTAAAGTAGAAAAACTACAAACCGGGAAGTTTATAAGAAGCTAGTCTTTGTGTCTACACAGTATTGTAGCTTTCCCTTTGAAAAATAATTGGGTCAAATTAGCCCAAAAAATATAGGAAATGGACTGCAGGGGAACTGCCTCAGGGGGTATTAAAATGTACAATAAAGCTGTAATAATCAAAACAGTGTAAAAAAGATGTAAGAATTAGCATAAGAGCTTGGATGCCTATAATCCCAGCTACTGGGGAGGCTGAGGCAGGAGAATCATAAGTTTGTGGCCAGCCTGGACAACTTAGTGAGACATGTCTCAAACAGAAGAGAAGAAAAGAAAAAAAAGAGTGAGCATTTGGACCAAAGAAATAGCCTTACCCAAACTTGTACATAAAAATGATACCACAGTGCTGAGGGTGTGGCTCAGTGGTAGAGTACATGCTTAGTATGTGAAAGATCCCATGTTCAATCCCCAGCACCACAAAAAGAAGAGGAAGAAAGATACCACAAAATAAAGAAATTAGGAGCTCTTTTTTTTTGTTTCTTTTTTGAGGTGAGGGACAAATGATTAAATTATGTAAAAATCAAGCATGGTAGCTCACACTTGTAATCCCAGCGGCTCAGGAGGCTGAGGAAGAAAGATGGAGAGTTCAAAGTCAACCTCAGAAATTTAGTGAGGACCTAAGCAAAGCAGGGAGACCCTGTCTCTAAATAAAATACAAAAAAAGGACTGGGGATGTGGGGGTTCATTGGTTGAGTGCCCCTGAGTTCAATCCCCGGTACAACAACAAAAAAATCAACAGTCATCTCACACTAAACACACACACACACACACAGACACACACACACACACACACACACAACTAAATAATTTAGTTTTTTATCTAAATAAACTAAAAGCAGAGCCAACTTTGAAAAATAACATAAATAAAATGTAAGTTAAGAGTTTGTAGAAGTACTGGTGACACCTTTATACCCTGCTGATAGAAATTTAAACTGGTTCAACTTTCTAGAAAGCAGTTCTATTTCAGAAGGCTTCAGAATGTCAGAACTAACACCTAGGAATCTAGCCTAATGAAATCATCAGAAAGGATACTCATCACAGCGTAGTAGTTTGCAAGGGTGAAAAACAATAGAAAAATGGCTAGGGAACTGTGCAGAGGAATATTATGAAATGTCGTTTTTCTGATGAATGCTTTTGATGAGAAAATGCCCAAAATACTGAGGGATGACAGGATACAAGACATTTTTAGAGACCAACCTTTTAAAAAACATATATTTATCAAATATCTTCTTAAAGGAAATAGAAGGTTTTATAATGACTATCTCTGGGAGGTATGATTTGAGAAATTTCAAGCTTGGTATAATGAGCATACTATAATTCTAAAAGACATCAATAGCTATTCTTTTAACATGAGAAGAGCTCCAAACCAAGGGAATATAGAAAGAGCTAACCAGAATAATGGCAGAATAGGAAAGAGAAATGGACTTATTACTGTTTCTTCCTTCTGAAGAGAGAAACTGGGAATCAAGCAGAGTAGATAGATGTGACAGCAGATTTATGTGAGCAACAAGACCTTCCAGTTCATCTTCTGGTCTTTATATAGAGATAGCATATGATTCTTCCAATCCTTTTGTTCCAAAAAGGAGGCATTCAGACCTAATAGTCTGCCCAGGCATTTCTTTCTTTTTATCTTTTATTCATTTATTTATTTGTTATTGTTGCTTCATTTTTCTTTTTTGCACTACTGGGGATGGAACCTAGCCTTGCATATGTTAGGCAAATGCCTGCCCAGTCTTAAATCCTAAATGTATAGTTTGAGAATTCAGCTTGTCCACAACTCAATATGTTTACATGCAACTCATGATTGTATCATCACTTTAACAAAGTTGGTACCTGGCTTGAACAAGACCCACATGTGGTCCTTCTGTTCCAATTCCCAACATCAGAGCCACTTTCCCAACAAAATTCTTCTGTAAATTAAATCGGCGCTGCCCAATATTAAAGCTTCCATCAATCAGAAAGGCAATATCTGCTTTACAGTCTGTGGATAGCCAAACAAGTCCTTTTGTTAGCAATCACAAGAGGAGGCAGGGGAAATGCTATTTTCCCAAGTGGATGTGTCATTCTTACCTTTATTGCCAGTTTTCTTCTCTGGTGTTTTCTTTAGTCGTTTACCTAAAGCAAAGGGAGCACTTAGCATCAGCAAAAGAAACTTTCAGAGCAAGAAGCTCTCATGGGGGGAAAGCTTATAATAAACAGAGTGTCATTCTTGTAAAGGTCTTTTTTGAAAGTTAATTTCCTCATGATTTCCTGGACTAGGGAAGCCATGCCCCAACAAAGAAATAAGACAGGACTGTTATAGGCCTACATATTTGATATACCTCTGATTCAAGAATCTGATATCCAAACCCACAGTTGAGGCAGACTGGCAACAAAAAAACTAATGTTCTTAAATTTTTTTTTTTTTTTTTAACTTTAATGTCCATAGTCTTGGGCTAGGGTTGTAGTGGCACTGGGTCAGATCCTTGCACCACATAAAAATAAAGGCACACTGTCCCTCTACAAATACTAATTTCTTTTTAAATGCCCAGGACCCTTTCTATTTTTTGTTTTGTTTTGTAGTACATACACTAATTCCTTTTATTCATTTGACAGTGCAATAATTAAGGAATAAAGCAAATGAAATTGGAAATAAGTTCATGGTACTTTGTGGTCTGTCAAATCAGAGAAAACATAGGACTTTGAGAGAATGATTGGTAGTAAAGCTGGTAATGAAAATATAAGAAGGGATTTGAAATATAAAATTGAATGTTTCTGTCTGCAATATGTCAGTAAACATAACATTTTACTTTATCTATAATATCAGCCTTTAACCTCACATTTTAAAAGGTAAGTGTCTACCAACAACACTTTATTTGTAACTGCCAGGCAACTAGGAGAGAGGTTCCATGTTTCATACCTGTTGATGGACGTGCTGTGGACACTGCCCGTCCTGTGGCTTCCTGGGCACCACTTTTGCCTTCTGTTAAAGTAAAGAGAAGACTTTTTTTCTTCTTTCTTTTTTTAATCATTAATTATAAATCTTATTTAGGGTTCTGGATAATAAATACAACAGGGTGATGGTAATTAAAAATATAAACTACATATTAGTTGTCAGAGAACCAAAATGGATTATTTTCTATTACATTTGAAAGGATCACAGTTTGAAGGGAGTTGCCGTTTAGTGTCTCTCTGAGTTTCAAGGCATTCTGAATGCAGTCAATTCAAGTTTGTAATGCCATCTCTGACAGCAAGATCATTCTTCCCCCATTCACCCAAGTTTGGAGGCTGGAGTGATACATGACCCTTCTGGTCTCCTAATTCTATCCCATAGTTGAACGCTTCTTGACCACAGAATTTTCCTACCAGAATTAAATAAGTTGGACTAAGAAAAGCAGGAAACTTATTTTGGGGGGGGGGGGTGTTGGGGGCAATATTAATAAGTGAGAACAATATAATTGTACCTACTAGTCACTGTGAACGAAGCAGACCACCTGGAGAGCATTTGCGACTGGATGCCATTGGCTTCTACAGAGGAATAGTTTTCTCGGCCAGGTAGGCTATAGACCCGCACAGGTCCCCCTGAGATGCTGATTACTCCCCTGCAACATGAGAGGAACAGCTGAGATGCCACCCACACTTTTCCAGGGCACCAGGCTGACATATAGTGCCATGTTGCCTCTATGGCTCTGATTAACCAAGAAAATAGTTCGGCAGGGAAGTCGAGTGCTGCCAGTCTCCTAAAAACTTGCTTGCACAGGAGTAAAATTTGCCTGAGGAAACGGTTTTGTGCTGTCCAACTTCTTAAGTGTTGATGATAATACACTTGTAGGATCCTGTCCTCACAGCTCAGAGATTCAGAGTTAATAAAACAATTTTCCTAAAATACTTTAACAACATGCTCTTGCACTGCGTTTTTTTTCAAAGTGTCACATGGACCATTCTACTGAAGGATAGCATGGCACTTGCTAAACAATAGTGACCTTGAGTAAGATTCTTGACAAACTGAGTTCAGTTTTCCCAACTATAAAAGCAGACCTGTTCCTACCCTGTAGAACTGTGGTAGAAGTTAAAATGATGGTTGGCATAGTGAAAGCTCTGTAATACATGATCTGATTAGAAATGTTAATGAAATGATTAGAAATGATTAGAACCATAAAATCTAGCCATCAAGAACTAATGCAATCTGCCCTTCGTCAGAAAGCTTCCCTTATGTTTTTGATGTTTCAGGGAACTTTAAAACTTTAAATATATCTATCTTCTGTGGCCAAAATTGGCACCAAAGAAAAGTATGAAGGCTAAAGTGGGAAAGAAAATAATTTATGCTTGCATTCCCCCCTCACCTGGTGTGTTTGGGCTTACCTGTGGATAGCGGCCCCGCATATGCTAGATACAGAGGCATAAACTATGTTCCCAAACACAGAGAATTCCTCAGGAGGGCAGCCGCCTGGGCAGAGGACATCTGCTTTCTCTTTCCTGATGTCCAAGCCTCTGGTAAAGCACGTGATAGCAATAGGAACTGAAGAAAAAGGAGGGAATGTAATAAGCACACTTGGAATTTCTTTGGGAACAATGGTGGGGAAACCAGGGCATGAGATTTAAGTTTTACTTCCCTAATTTCTACACCATTGACACGTAACCATTTCACACCATTCCCAGATTTTAGCAAGTCAAAAGTTGGTTTTCCAATTTAACTTAGTTCCCAACCACTAGAGAAGTCTAATATTATAATTTTCTCAGTTTTTAATCAGTTTGGAAATACACTGGAACTACAAAATAGCATTACTCATTGAGCATTTATTCATTCTAGAAACGGAAATCCCACTCTGATGAAGCATGAAGTGAAGGTAGTGAATCTGAATTGAGCCTTCCTGGAACATTTTCATAGGTATATGCAAAAATCCCTCTAAGCTACCTTTCACTTCACAGCAGCATTTATCCTAGTTGCCCTATAAACAAAGAGCCTTAAAATCACAAATTCTCTTAAGTAAACAGTAAAATGATGCTTAGAGTGACAGAATGTTGTTTAGCTCAGTCATTTATTTTACAGATGAGAAAACCAAACCATGGGGTTAATTTGCCCAAGGAACATTCTACAACTTCCAAAAGACAGGGAAGTTAGTCCCATCAGAATGGAGCATTTTTATCTTAATTGAACCTGATTATTTCTGCTCCAGATCTGTCCAAAGAAATATTTCAGGCAGTGAATGGATTTTTAGAAAGCACTGTTAATATGCTCAAGTTCTGCACTTTTAACCTAATAAAGAATCAAAGTTTTTACTACAAAAGACACTAGGTAGAGACAAGCCCTCAGTAATATGCAACAAGATAACAATACAGAATGTTAATTGGTCCATTTACAGTAGATATTAAATTGAGATTAACATTACTAATGCATTTTCCAAATACAAGAAAATGGCCTTTAAAACTTTTTGAAACATTTTTAAAACAAACAAACTCTCCTTTTTCCAAGAGAGGAATACTGTCTGGTCACATTGCCCAATTGAGTAGCTTGCCTCTAACAAGGAGCCTCTCTGTTCCCTCTGCTTTGAGCTGTACATGTGGACTGGAAGGGAAGGAGGATGGCAGGCACATGCTCTTGAGCTTGGAACTCAGACCTCTAGAAAATTGCCAAGTTAAAATCCTTACCGAAAACAGGAGTTTCAAACCTATTATTAAACAGTGCTAATCCTATTTTCGGCTTAGGTAGGGGCAATACTGGAATTGGGCGCAGAGACTGCCTTCACCCTCTAACGCTGACTTTACTGGGGAAAGAGTGAGAAATGCACCCGAGTGCAATACTTACCCTTATTTCTACTTTCATGGTAAACAACGGATTTTAGAAAAGTTACTAGGAAAATACACGGAACCGCCCACCAATACCTGGACCTCTACACGTGGAACAAACTTTTTAGACTTTCTCGTATGTGAATGGGACCACAAATGTGCTTTTTCAAGGGATTACACCTGAAACACAGCTAGGAGGAAAATCAAGGTAGGACAACGACGCGAGTCTCCCTGTCTGTCGGCTACGACAGTCTGAAGGTTTCTTTCGACCCCAAACGCTAGTGTGCCTCTACGTGGGGATCAACAAGTACCCTTGCTTGAACCTTTGCCGCCGGCGCTCAGGCCTGGGAGCTCGGTGGGATGGGTAGACATGGAGAAAGGCTTCCTTCTCTGCGCCTAGGGAAGAACGTCCCCATCGGACCCCAGGGACCCCCTCGCGGGGGAGAACAGGTAAGTCAAGGCAAATCCAAGGTTGGGACGAGCCAAGCAGCAACTCCAACCTTTGCCCTCGAGCCAAGGTGCAGGGGGCTCGATCTGAATCCCGGTTGACCCTCGGCCCCTCGGACGACCAGGACCGAGCGCTCCTTCCTTGCCCCGGGAACCCACAACTCACCAGCTCCCTCGGTGCCCGCGGGCTCCGGCAGCAGCACCAGACAGATACCTTCAAAGAGAGGAAAGCGCTAGGACTGGCTCCAGCCTCCACCCCACTTGGGGCGAGGGGGAAGCGGGCCGGTGAGGTACGCGTACTCACCAAGACAGAGAACTGGGATCCAGGCTGCCGACATGGTGGTTGAGGGGCTGTTGGGACCTGGGAGAGAGCAAGGCTGAAGGAGGCAGGGGTGGGGGAGGGGGCAAGTCCCCAGCTCAAGACGCCCGCCCGCCCCCTCCTCAGAGATGTTGCTTCCCTCGGGAACCCAGGGACCGCCGAGGATGGGAGGTCTCCCGGGCCAGGGCCCCTCTAGATCTGGAGGCGGCGCTTCGGCTGCCAGTCGAGCCAAACCCACAATCGATGTGCAACCCCAGATCGGGATTGCGGGGTGGTGGGAAGGAGGGCGCCAAGATGAAGACAGACAGACAAGCTAAGCACGAAAAAGGAGAGGCAGGACTTGCCAGTGTCAGGGATCCCACCCGCCAGAGCCGGCCGCCCACGGTCCTGCACCTGCGTGGGATCCGCCCGGCTGCGCCCGACTGCCGAAAGCGCGGCTCTAGCTGCCGCTTTAAAGGCTGGGCCGCGCGCATGAGCACTATGCGGGGGGCACGCGGGAGGGAGCTGGGAGCCAGTTCCCCCAGGGCCGGGCGGTGGCGGTCCAGCTCCGCCCTCACCCCCTTCCGGCCCCGGGGTGAGGCCGGCGTGGAGGCGCCTCCCCCCCGCGGCGCGGATTTCGGCCACCTGGACTCGGTGTCCGATCGTCCCTAAAGAAGGTCCGGGATGGAGTCCCGGGGCCCCGCGGGACTCGGCGTCGGAGGGACTGTGGGAGCGCGGCGGGAAGAGCGCCTAGGGACGTGCGCGCAGGTCGGACAGCGCCTGACATCAGGTTACCCGACGTGCAGGACAGTGCGGTGTAACCCTGCGGGGCCTCACCGCGGGCCTCCGCCGCCTCCACCCGGCTGGAGAGTGACACTCCCCCACGCACTGTCCCAGACTGCGGGAGCCGCAGGATTGTCTGGACCCAGGTGACCGAGATGCCCAGCGCAAGCTGCAGCCCACCTAGCCGCTTGGCCGCGGGAGAACTAGCGGGCCCTCTTGGCCCTAAGAGCAGATCTCGCCGCTTCGCGCTCTCGTGGAAACAGTTCCTGCTTCTAAAGTAAAACCAACCTGGATTTGGTGAACGCATGTCCCGTTTTTGTTAGAAAACCTGTCAACTGACTGGTTATTCTTTGGGGATTCTGCTGGAGTCCGATTTCCTTCAGCAATCTCCATTTACTGTAATGGAATAGCAAGGCCTCCAGGCAGCAGTTACATTTGTCATTTCTTCATCTTTTCTAGATGGGTAAAGTTATATCTGATTGCCTTTCCAGATTCCCAGGTCTGGTGGTGTGATTACACATTCTCAAATTTGGTAATGTGTCGTCCTCTCCTGCCCCAATTCTGGTTTATAGGTAGGCACAGAGAAAGAATGGAATTAGTGACAGACAAACGGTATCTGAGGAACGACCCCCAGACCTGCATAGCCACTTATTTACTGGTACAACATCCTCCTAACCCCCAACAGCTTCGTTTAGTTATTGTTTATAGGTCACAAAATCCATCCGTTTTAAGGATTAAAAGAAGAAAGATGTTTAGTTTATAGAATTGTTTAGCCCTCGATATAGTACAATTTTAGAACATTTCCACTGCCCCATAAATGATCCCTCCTAGTCACTTACAATCAATGCCTTTCTCCAATCCTAAACAGCCACTCATCCTGCTCCTCTCCTTATAGATTTGCCTTTTATTGACATTCATATAAATGGAATCATACATCATGAGGCTTCATACATTGGGCATGTTTTTGAGATTTATCCTTGCTGTCCTATGTATGAATACTTCCTTCCTCTGTAATGCTTAATAGTATTCCCTTATCGTTTTATATTGAGAAACTAACATACCATCATCTCCTGGAAGTCAAATAGTGCAGGAGTCTTACAATCATCTTTTTGATTGGAATGATTAGGTCTTTTCACCAGGCAACCCGAGTATATTGATTTCATTCCTCACACTATCTGAATGTCTTCTGGAGGGAGACCACATAACATTTGTGGGATGGGAGGTTTTTACTGCTTCTTTTCATGACTGCTTTAAAGATTTGATCCCTTCCATGGTACAGAGATTACTCTATTTCTTAGAAATCCAGTAATCTGGCCACCTACCCCTGATACCTTCCTTGGGAGAAATTTTCATTATTGTTTGAGTGTTCTCAATCAGGGTTGGATAACCTGCTCCATTTAGCCTGGGCAAGATAGTCATGGTGCTGTATAGTTAAGGAGAGTTCATATACTGAGGAGAACCAAAACAAAACAAAACAAACAAACAAACAGAAAACCCAGCCACTCCGGAGCTCCAGCAGGCAAGTGCCCAACTGGCCAAAGGGATACATTCTATTCAGAGCATAGACAGCCCTCCTGTGATGTAATTTTCACTGAGTGATTTGGCAGAGTCAAAACTATGCAGCTATTTTCATGATAGACCCTGAGACTCTGACTATTAAAAAATAAAGGAAATAGCTCATTGAGTTTCATGGTTGTTTACCCCAAGAGTCATTTTAATTATTTTGTTTTGAAACATTTAAGGAAAGTTAGCTTTTATTTATTTATTTATTTTTCTTTTGGAAAGACCAACAAAGGAGGGTGGAGGAATGGGAATGAGATTTCTCATTTTTAGTTAGTTTGTACTTCATGCTCATCCTAAGTGTGTTGAGGAAAAATATCTGAATTTAAGAGGCAGTTAGGTGCTTTGGAAATATCTGGTGAAGAGAGGATAGTCAAAATCTGGGTGTATTTGTCTGGAAAGACAAAGTGTTAAAATTATAGAAGTTTGAATTCAACCTAAATGACATTTCAGTGTATTATACCACAAGGATGTCTGGCTAGTTTATCCTCCTTTAATTAAGAGTATTTGAAAATAAACTAATGGCCAAGGAAAAAAAATAGTATTTGATATTCAAAATGAGACTAACTCTATAGAGCAGTGATTTCTAACTAGTCTGTTCATCGAAACCACTAAAAAGAGCTGATGCTGTGTTCTCACCCCAGAATTCTAATGCACTTGGCCTGGGTGGGACCAGAGCATGATGAATTTTTTTCCATTTTTTTTTATTGGTGCATTAAAGTTGAACATAATGATGGATTTGTATTACATATTTGTACATGTACAACTATACCAATATAATTTGGCCATTATCACTCCCAGCATGTCCCCTTCCTTCCCCCATCTCCCACCTCCTGGTCCTTTCCTTTACTGATCTCCCTTGGTTTTTGTGAGATACCTGCCTCCTCCCCACTTTCTTTTTCTTTTTCTTTTTTTTTTTTTTTGTCCTTCACTTTCTTTTTGAAGCAAGCCCTGACTCCCACCTTTGTCTTTTTTTTTTTTTTTTAACTGTAAACAAATGGGATACATGTTGTTTCTCTACTTGTACGGAGTCAAGGAATACCATTTTATAATCATAAATTTACATAGGTAATGTGTTTGATTCATTGTTATTTTTTTCCCTTCCCCCCTCTTTTCCCTCTATACAGTCCTTCCTTCCTCCATTCTTACCACCATCCTTAACTAATCCCTAACCTAATCATAACCCTAATGCTAACCCCCTCCCACCCCCAATTATATGTCCTCATCCACTTATCAGTGAGCTCATTCATCCTTTAGTTTTTTTGAGATTGGATTATCTCACTTGGCATGATATTCTCCAATTTCATCCATTTGCCTGTAAATGCCATAATGTTATCATTCTTCATGGCAGAGTAATATTCCATTGTATATATATGCCACAGTTTCTTTATCCATTCATCAATTGAAGGGCATCTAGGTTGGTTCCACAATCTGGCTATGGTGAATTGAGCAGCTATGAACATTGATGTGGCTGTATCTCTGTAGTATGCTGATTTTAAGTCCTTTGGGTATAGGCCAAGGAGTGGGATAGCTGGGTTCAAATGGTGTTCCATTCCAAGTTTTCTGAGGAATCTCCATACTGCTTTCCAGAGTGGCTGCACTAATTTGCAACCCCACCAGCAATGTATGAGTGTACCTTTTTCCCCACATCCTTGCCAACACCTATTGTTGCTTGTGTTCTTGATAATCGCCATTCTAATTGGGGTGAGATGGAATCTCTAGGGTAGTTTTGATTTGCATTTCTCTTATACTAGAGATGTTGAACATTTTTTCATATGTTTGTTGATTGCTTGTAGATCATCTGTGAAGTGTCTGTTCATATCCTTAGCCCATTTGTGATTGGGTTATTTGTATTCTTGGTATAGAGTTTTTTGAGTTCTTATAGATTCTGGAAATTAGTGCTCTATCTGAAGTATGGGTGGCAAAGGTATTTTCCCACTCTGTAGGCTCTCTCTTTGCATTGCTGATAGTTTCCTTTGCTGAGAGAAAGCTATTTAGTTTGAATCTATCCCAGTTATTGATTCTTGCTTTTATTTCCTGTGCTATGGGAGTCCTGTTAAGGAAGTCTTATCCTAAACCACGAGGTGAAGATTTGGACCTACTTTTTCTTCTATAAGATGCAGGGTCTCTGGTCTGATTTCAAGGTCCTTGATCCATTGTGAGTTGAGTTTTGTGCAGGGTGAGAGATAGGGGTTAGTTTCATTCTGCTGCATATGGATTTCCAGTTTTCCTAGCACCATTTGTTGGAGAGGCTATCTTTTCTCCATTGCATATTTTTGGCCCCTTTGTCTAGTATGAGAAAATTGTATTTATTTGGGTTTGTGTCCATGTCCTCTATTCTGTACCATTGATCTACCCATCTATTTTGGTACCAATACCATGCCGTTTTTGTTACTATTGCTTTGTAATAGAGTTGAAGATCTGGTATTGTGATACCCCCTGCTTCGCTCTTTCTACTGAGGATTGCTTTAGCTATTCTGGGTTTTTTATTCTTCCAGATGAAATTCATAATTGCTTGCTCTATTTCTGTAAGGTACATCATTGGGATTTTAATTGGAATTGCATTGAATCTGTATAGCACTTTAGGTAGTATGTCCATTTTGACAATATTAATTCGGCCTATCCAAGAACATGGTGTGGCGGGCGGAACCCCGGGCCCAGGGTTACGCCTCGTGCATCCAAAGATGCCAACTGGCAGAGAGCAAACGCGTTCTGATATGCATAGAGAAAGGCAGAATGCGTTTACAATTGGCTGTATTATAATCAGTTCAGCTGCCTAGCGCGTGGACAGATATACTTTACATGTATGCTCCAATGAGTGATTGCTTGACCTTTAACAGGATTGGATGGACATATCTGGTTACAATTGCTTATGCATGAGACTGCTTATATATTGAGGGTGTTATTTGAATAAAGGGGAAGCTGTTGATGAACCTTGGAAGTGTACGTGTCCTTCTGTCCTGCTGGTCGGGCCGTAAGTGTGAGAAGTGGCGGTTTAGGTAAGCGAAAAGAGCAAGCTGCGCCGAACTGCTTGGAGCAAGCCAGGCAAAGAAGCCGCGGTTTTCCTCCGTAAGCGGAGCTGCTTGGAAAGAAGCCGTGGTTTTCCTCTGTAATCGGAACCGCTTGAAGCAGCCCTGGGCAAGCAGCAGTCGTGGTACATGAGAGATCTTTCCATCCATCTAAGGTCTTCTTTAATTTCTTTCTTCAATGTTTTATAGTTTTCTTTTTTTGTGTGTTTCCAATAAAACTTTATTTATAGACACTAAAATTCAAATTTCACATAATTTCATGTGTCATGAAATTTTTTTAACCATTTAAAACATAAAGACCATTCTTAGTTCACAGGTCATATAAAAACAGGTGTGGGCTGGATTTGATGGGTGCGATTCTTGACCTCTGGTCTAAATATATATTCTTTTTTGACCATGAATTTATCTGCTGGCAATTAGGTAACTTCTACTTCAATATTGAACAGTTAATACACAATTTGCTTAAGGCTTTGTCTAAACTGCTGGTGTACAAATTTTTCAGACAAAATTTTAAAAATTACTAGGATAAAATTAAATATACTGCTAGAGAAAGAAACTGGCCAGTTTCATTTATTCTTGACTCACACCTGTACATCCACACACACAGCTGGAAGCATACCTTGTTTCACAACAGCATCAGGCTGTGCTTCCAATTATAATACAGCAAGAACAAGATCTCTGGGAAATGTACATTTATACACTTGACATAAGTTAAAGACAACCACACTATGATCTATGATAGCAAAAGCGTGATTTAAATTCCATGATTATATCACTTCTTTTGAGTTAACAAAAATGAACTCAATCATTTAAAAATGGCCATTTGGGGAACAGACCAGTATATAAAATATCTGCCATGTAAAAATTTAACCATTCACTTCATTTTTTTTTTTTTTTTTTTTGCAGTGCCGGGATGAAACCCAAGGCCTGGGGCTTGCTAGGCACTCTACCACTGAGCTATACCCCTAGCCCCACCATTTACCTTTTAAAAATAAGCTTCCAACTTTAAACTTTGTTATTGAATGTTATATGGATGTACATTATGGTACAAGAAACAAATTTGCTGTAGGCTTGTACTTGAGCAACCCGGCTAATTAAAAAAAATGTTCATAAAGTGGTAACATTATTTTCATTAAATAAAATAGGTAAATAATCTTTTCTTATCACACTTAATGTGTTAGGTTGCTTCCAAGTCACCCCCCCCCACACAAAAAAAATCAGTCTGAGACTCACTTAAGTGTTTAATTCAAACCTGTATTTGTAGTTCCTGAAACGTTGATCCACAGACCACTGTCTTCTTACACACGTGTACCAGTGAAAACAAAAGGCCAGGAGACTCACTGCCATCCCCATGAAGGGGACGTGCCTTTTCTAACATTCCTTGAAAAATATCCTCACACCTCAACGCAGGCGGCAATGGAATAAATACACTGGCTGATTCTGTTCTCCTCACTACTAGTGAATGTCCACAAACTACCTGTTATAGGCTCTCTCTTTTTTGGACTTCTCCAATGCTTTGTCCATCGTTTTCTCATCCCCCCCCCCACTTGCCCTTTGGTTTATGATTGAGTCCCACACACGAGAAGTGGAACCACTCGATGGGGCACTCGTCATTGTCGCAACCTATCATTTCTCCATAGGAGACCTGATCGCACAGACAGTACGTGGGCTCGTTTGGGTCGATGGGAAGGTTCTGCAGGGGATGCTTCCTTCTCTGCTTTGGCCTTGGAGCATTTTTTCTTCTTCGAGGTCCTTTGCTTTCTTCTCCTTGGGTGTTCCTAAGGTGATGTCATCATGGTCATGATTATTAGATGCTTTCTCTCGATTCTCATTGTTTGCGCTGTCGCAGGGAAACGCTTGTTATTTGGCCTTTTCTGCCTGCGTGATTGTCTCATTCTTTGACTTATCTTGGCCAGCTTTGCCGCTATTGCCAGTGGTGTCATTGATCTCTTGATTGTGCCTCAAAGAGTTCCACATGACTGTCCACTTGTCTGGTCCGGTTCTCCACCAGCTCCACCATCTGACTCAGGATCTGAATCTTCACATCGCCCAGCTCCTGGCTCCGAATCAGGCTCTCTGGATGCAGTGTAACACTCGGCGTTTTTGGGCACCATCTGTCTCTCGTTTAAACTTCTCATAAAATTCATCCAATTCCTTCAGGATTTCAAGCACAGACCGTCAACGAGGTTAGACCTGCAACAAGTCTAAGGCAAGGGCTTGGTGTAGTGTCCCGGGGTGGTGGCGAACCTCAACACCCACAGCCCGTGAACTGCGGCAGGACAGGGCGGCGCTTGCGGTGCAGGGCGCACGCGGAACCATGAAGGCAGTGGGGCAGGTTCCTCCATCAGGCGTAGACCACAGCTCTCCTGGATGACACAGAATCCCAAAACCCGCTCCCGCTGCCTCTCCCTTCAGGGTTCTGAGACCCCTGGGCTGGGCAGGTTTCACCCAAAACCCGGCCCTCGGTCACTCAACTCCAGGTCAAGCGCAGCCGCACCCTCCACTCAGCAGAGAGGCAGAGCGGCCACAGGGACTGCTGTAGTTTCATTGTAGAGATCTTTTACCTCTTTGGTTAGATTGATTTCAAAGTTTTTTTTTTTTTTTTTTTTTTTTGAGGCTATTGCAAATGGAGTTGTTTTCCTCATTTCCCTTTCAGCTGTTTCCTCACTTGCATATAAAAATGATTTAGATTTAGGCGTGTTGATTTTATAGCCTGCAATTTTGCTGAATTCATTGATGAGGTCTAGAAGTTTTCCAGGGGAAGTTTTTGGATCCTCTAAATATAGAATCATGTCATCCGCAAATAGTGACAGCTTAAGTTCCTCTTTTCCTATTCGTATCCCTTTAATTTCTTTAGTCTGCCTAATTGCTCTGGCTAGAGTTTTGAGGACAATGTTGAATAGAAGTGGTGAAAAAGGACATCCCTGTCTTGTTCCTGTTTTTAAAGGGAATGGTTTCAGTTTTTCTCCATTAAGAATGATGTTGGCCATGGGCTTAGCATAAATAGCCCTTTACAATGTTCAGGTATATCCTACTATCCCTATTTTTCTAGTGTTTTGAGCATGAAGGGGTGTTGTATTTTGTCGAACGCTTTTTCTGCATCAATTGAAATAACCATATGATTCTTATCCTTAAGTCTATTGACATGATGGATTACATTTATTGATTTATGAATGCTGAACCAACCTTGCATTCCAGGGATGAACCCCACTTGATGGTGGTGCACAATTTTCTTAATATGTTTTTGGATACGGTTTGCCAATATTTTGTTAAGGATCTTTGCGTCTATATTCATCAAGAATATTGGTCTATAATTTTCTTTCCTTGATGTATCTTTTCCTGGTTTGGGTATGAGGGTGATATTAGCTTCATAGAATGAGTTTGGTAGGGTACCCTCCTTTTCTATTTCCTGGAATACTTTGGGAAGTACTGGAATGAGTTCTTCTTTGAAGATCTTGTAGAACTCAGCTGAGAATCTGTCTGGTCCTGGGCTTTTCTAGATGGTAAATTTTTAATGGCTTCTTCTATTCATTGCTTGATATGGATCTGTTTAAACTGTGTATGTCCTCCTGGTTCAGTTTGGGAGGAGCATATGTCTCTAGAAATTTGTCAATGTCTTTGGTAGTTTCTATTTTGTTGGAATACAGATTTTCAAAGTAGCTTCTCATTATGTTCTGTATCTCAGTGGTATCTGTCGTGATATTTCTTTTGCATCGTGTATTTTAGTAATTTGAGTCTTCTCTCTCCGTCTCTTTGTTAGTGTGGCTAAGGGGTTTATCTATTTTGTTTACTTTCTCAAAGAACCAACTTTTGTTTTGTCATTTTTTTGAATAGTTTCTTTTGTTTCAATTTCATTGATTTCAGCTCTGATTTTAATTATTTCCTGTCTTCTACTACTTTTGCTGTCATTCTGTTCTTCTTTTTTCTAGGGCTTTGAGCTGTAATGTTTGGTCATTTAGTTGTTGACTTTTCATTCTTTTCTGGAATGCACTCCATGAAATGAATTTTCCTCCTAGTACCACTTTCACAGTGTCCCCAGAGATTTTGATATGTTGTATTGTCATTCTCATTGACCTCTAAGAATTTTTTTATCTCCTCCCTGATGTTTCTGTTATCCATGTTTCATTCAATAGCATATTATTTAGTCTCCCCCCCCGGTGTTGGAGTAATTTCTGTTTTTATTTTGTCATTGATTTCTACTCTCAGTCCATCATGATCTGGTAGAACACAAGGCAGTATCTCTATTTTTTGCATTTCCTAAGGGATGCTTTGTGGCATAACATATGGTCTATTTTCGAGAAGGTTCCATGTGCTGCTGAGAAGAAAGTGTATCCGCTCATTGATGGATAGAATAATTCTATATACGTCTATTAAGTCTAGTTATTGATTGTGTTATTGAGTTCTATGGTTTCTTTGTTTGGTTTTTGTTTGGAAGATCTATCTAGTGGTGACAGCAGGTGTGTAAAGTCACCCAGAATTATTGTGTTGTGGTCTATGTGATTCCTGAAATTGAGAGGATTTGTTTGATGTACAGGGATGCACCATTGTTTGGGGCATAAATATTTACTATCATATGTCTTCCTGATTTATGGTTCCCTTAAGCAGTATGAAATGTCCTTCTTTATCCCTTCTGACTAACTTTGGCTTGAAGTCCACTTTATCTGATATAAGGATGGAAACTCCCGCTCTTTTACTGAGTCCATGTGCGTGTAGGTTTTTTCCCATCCTTTCACCTTTAGTCTGTGGATGTCGTTTTCCTGTGAGATGGGTTTCTTGCAGGCAGCATATTGTTGGTTCTTTCTTTTTAATCTATTCTGCCAGTCTATGTCTTTTGATTGATGAGTTTAGGCCATTAAAGTTCAGGGTTATTATTGAGATATAATTTGTATTCCCAGTCATTTGGCTTATTTTTGGTTTTAAGTTGGCTTGGTTTCTCCTTTGAGTGGTTTTTCTCCAAGGTAGTTCCTCCCTTTGCTGACCTACGTTGTTGTTTTTCATTTCCTCCTCATGGAATATTTTATTGAGAACATTCTGTAGTGCAGGCTCTCTATTTGTAAATTCTTTTAACTTTTATTTATCATGGAAGGATTTTATTTCATCTTCAAATCTGAAGGTTAGTTTTGCTGGGTATAGGATTCTTGGTTGGCAACCATGTTCTTTCAGAGCTTGAAATATGTTGGTCCAGGCCCTTCGGCTTTTAGAGTCTGGGTTGAGAAGTCGGCTGCTATCCGTATTGGTCTCCCCTTATATGTAATCTGATGCTTTTCTCTCACGGCCTTCAAAATCCTATCTTTATTTGAATGTTAGGCATTTTCATTATAAGTGCCTTAGTATGGATCTGTTGTGATTCTGTGCATTTGGTGTTCTGTAAGCCTCTTGTATTTGATTTTCCATTTCATTCATCAGGTTTGGGAAATTGTTTGATATTATTTCACTGAATAGGTTGTTCATTCCTTTGGTTTGTACCTCTGTGTCTTCTTCAATTCCAATAATTCTTAAATTTGGCCTTTTCATGATGTCCCATAGTTCTTGGAGATTCTGTTCATGATTTCTTACCATTTTCTCTGTTTTGGCAACTTTATTTTCAAGATTAAATATTTTGTCTTCATTGTCTGAGGTTCTGTCTTCCAAGTGGTCTAGTCTTCTGGTGATGCTTTCCATTAAGTTTTTATTTGGTTTATTGTTTCCTTCATTTCAAGGATTTCCATTTGGTTTTTTTCTTTTTTTTTTTTTGAGAATCTCTATCTCTTGTTGAAATGATCTTTTGCTTCCTGCAGGTGCTCTTTCAGCCTATTGGTATTATCATTCATTGCCTGCATTTGCTCTCTATCTCATCCTTTGCTTCCCGAATCATCTTAATCATGTATAATCTGAAGTCCTTTTCTGACATTTCTTCTAACATATTGTCATTGGATTCTATTAATATAGAATCTAGATTTGTTTGGATCATTTTCTTCCCTTTTTTTTTCATGTTATTCATGTATCTTCCCCTCTAGCAGTGCAGATCTGAGGTATTGCAGATTCCCACCTATCAGTGTATAGTGGTCCTATAGGTTTCCCAAACCCTTTCTTTAGGGCAAGATCAATATTAGCAGTGCCCAATTCAGACACTATGCAATCCTAGACCAAATAGCCCCTATGAGGACAATAACAAAATTGTCATAATAAACAGAATGAGTTCAAATATTTCTTCATTAAAACAAACAGATTTGCGATAAGGTCTGCAGTTTCTAATGGAGGACAAAGAGGATGCAGAGGGATGTAGAATGTGGCTGTTAATGGGATAAGGAAGGAATATACAGAAGTTCTAGATAATAGAAAGGGTGGAGAGAGTAATCAAAAGAAATTGGATGTTAGCATGCAAAAAAGGACGGAAGAGACTCTGAGGGAACAGGTAAACAAAAGGAAAAGAGAGCAAGAAAAGTAAAAAAATAAAAATTTAAGTTTTTCAATAAGGAGAAAAAAGAAAATCTATAGTATAACAGTCATATAGTAATGAAACCTCCCAGGGTTCAGTAGCCTGATGCATGAGAGGTACCTGACAACGAGCTTCAAGTCTCCAGCAGGCATCTCAGGATGGGTTTTGCCCCACCTAAAGATCGGAGCTACAGTTTCCAGGATTGTCCAAGATGGCCGCTCTGGCTTCAAAATGTGTTGGCAAATGGGAAGCTGCAGCTCAGGGTGTGGATGTGGTCAGCTGGAGATTCTGGAGGCGGGATGCGGTTGGTCAGGCAGGGGTCCCGGTGATAGGGCGCAGTTAGTTGGTCTGGGGTCCTGGCAGCAGGGAGCAGTCAGTCGATGTGAGGGCCCCAGAGTCAGGGAGTGACCCATTGGGCTGAGGGATCCTGGAGACGGGGCTCAGTAAGTCCAGCCAGGGGTCCTACGGGGCCTGGCTGTTGTCTCAAAATGGCGGCAGCCACGTGTAATCAAACCTGCAGGTACTGTGACAGAGAACTTCCAGGCAACAGCAGGCAGTTGGTGCTCCACTGGTGGTAGGTGATCAGTTTGCTGACTGTTGTCAGATGATTGGGAGGTGAACCTTGTGTGTTGGGTGATGGATAGGTGTAAGGCAGACGATGGACAGGTGAGAGGCAGGCAAATGGCAGATGATAGATGCCTGACAGTGAGCAATCTTCACTCAAATAGGCGTCGATATGCTGGCAGACTACAGGTCATCACAGCAGACACATAGGGTAAACACCAGGGGATTGATAAGCAGCAAAACTGCCTCACCGAGAAACAGATATCCTCTGCTTGAAACCGGAGTTACGGACCAAAGGGGAACGCGGCTCCCTCTAGTCTGCCATCTTGTGAGGCCTGATTTTAATTCTTTAGGATAAATACCAAGGACTGGTATAAGCTAGATCATATGGTCTTTTCATGCCTAATCTTTGAGGAAGGAAATTCATACTGATTTTCATGGTGGTTGTTCTAATTTACAATCCTACAAACAGTGTAAAATTATTCCTTTTTCTCAACATCCTCTCCAGCATTTATTATTATTTGTCTTCTTCTTCTTCTTCTTCTTCTTCTTCTTCTTCTTCTTTTTTTTTTTTTTTTTTTTGGTACCAGGGATTGGACCTGGGGTGCTTAACCACTGGGCCACATTCCCAGCCCTTTTTATTTTATATTTTGAGACAGGGTCTTGCTAAATTGCTTAAGGCCTCCCAGAGTTGCTGAGGCTGGCTTCGACTTGTGATCTTCCTGCTCAGCATCCTGAGTTGCTAGGATTACAGTGTGCTACCATGCCAGCTTGAGTTCTTCATATATTCTAGATATTAATCTCTGTCAGAAGAGTAGCTAGCAAGATTTTCTCCTACTCCATAGATTCTCTTTCTCATTCCTACTTGTTTCCTTTGTGGTGCAGAAACTTTTTAAATTGATACATTTCATTTGTTAACTCTTGACCTTATTCCTGAGCTGTAGAAGTCTTATTTAGAAAGTCATTGCCTGTGCCTATATGCTGGATTGTTGACTCTACAGTTTCTTCTAGGAGTTGCATAGTTTCTGATCTAATTCCTAGGTCTTTGATCCATTTTGAGTTTATTTCTGTGCAGGATGACAGATAAGGTTTTAGTTTCATTCTTCTATGTGTGGATAACCAGTTTCCCCAGCACCATTGTTAACAAAGCTGTCTTTTCTCTGATCTGTTTTTGGCACCTTTGTCAAAGAGCATGATGAGAGGTGGTCCTAATGTGCAGCCCAGGATACTTCGCTCAATGGTGGATGTTAAAGCTAATAATTCTTTCTTATTTTTCATTATCTTTTATTGAATTTCCACTGTGTGGGTCCTCTCTCCCACATCCCCGATGGAGGAGAAAAGGGTTAACTGCCGGAGGAGGATGTTGGCAGTTTTTCTCTCTTTATGCAAAAAAACTTACCTAGTTCAATAAATACACAAGAGCCAATACTCTTTTATATGACAGGGGGCATGACGGGTCTGGCCATACCAGTTCTGGCCTTTCACCACAAAACTGGCCCAACTCGCCTTTATTTATAACATATAGGTAAAGGGGTCCAGGACCAGGAGGAGCTTCTTCTGTGATGGACAGGATGGGGTGGAATTAGGAGAGCCATTCTTTTAGGGGGAAAATTCCAGAAGGAGACAGGGAACCACTCCACGGAGCGCTACATGCTTCCCAGGCAGTTCCTAGAAGACAGACCTCTGCATTCCATGACTCAACCTAGTTGATTCTGCTAAATAAAGACAGCTTCCACATTCCACCTTCAGTGTGCCTTTGGTATTCCCCTGATAGATCATGAGGCATTTCCTGGCCCATTGTTTAAAACAATGCCTAACAGAAGGTCAAAAAACTCAGTTTTTAGAAGTTATTTTCCTCAAATGTACTCTCTGATTACATTTTTACTTTGTGTAGAATGGGCTGGCTTTCTTAAGAGAATGAGCCACATCTACAACTGATAGTCTAGGTGGACCTTCAGGCTTCCAGATGTTGCCAATCAGATGCCACTACAAGAGTTTCTCAGAATAGCATGGTTATCTGCTTGGATTGGACTTGGCCCTTATACTTGTCCCATATTTTATAGGTTCCTTCTCTGCTGTTTTTACCTAAGTGTGGATCTGGTACTACCTAGAAGTTTACATTTTTGTTATTCATCTTTTATTTTTTAAAGGATATCAGTCCTCTTCCACCCCTCTGTACCACTTAAGCACCACTGTCAATGGTTACTTAGCTAATGCAAAACACAATAACTTAATTTCATTTATGGTGAACTTAAAGTGAGTTTGTTCCATTTTAGGAAGCATGTGGTTATCTGGAGGTATCCCATAAGTTTCTGTGGATTAATTATATAGAATTAAATCAACTTGGGAACTCTTATCACCTGTGTTGAACTCACACTGGCGTTTATTTCTATACATCATTTTCCTGATTCTTTTTTTTTTTTTTAAAATACCTAGCCTTTTAGCTTTCGATGATGTCTAAGATCAGTAGAATAATCATCCACAGCCTCTGAGCAGGGAAAATTAAAAAGTTGATTCAGTCTGGGTGAGGTGTCGCACGCTTGTAATCCCAGCAGTTTGGGAGGCTGAGTCAAGAGGATCACAATTTCAAAGCCACCCTTAGCAAAAGTGAGGCTCTAAGCAACTCAGTAAGACCCTGTCTCTAAATAAAATACAAAATAGGGCTGGGGAAGTGGCTCAGTGGTCAAGTGCCCCTGAGTTGGATTCCTGGTACCTGTCATTAAAAAAAAAAAAAATTTGATTCAGGGGTGGGGGGTGTGGTTCAATAGAAGTACCTGACTACCGTGTGAGAAGCTGGGTTCAATCCCAGCATGGGACTGGGGGATCCAAAATATTGATTTAGAGATGGCCTTGTGACAATTGGGCCTCAGTTTCTACTTCTGTAAAGTGAAAGGGATTGGACCAGGAGATTAGAAGGGACTTTCCACTGGCCACATTCTGTGCCTGGACATACATATGATCCTGAGCAAGTGTAAGTTCCAGGGGCTATGCTGTCTTCCATGGCCTAGGAAATGTCAGGATACACTGGCTGTGCCAATTGGCTCTCAGCCAATTGTTTCCCAGGACCCGTTCCTTTTTATGCAAAGTTTCTTTATATTCACCTCTCACTGCTCAACTGTGACCTGGATCTTGTTTGCCCCTTATTTAACAAGAAGTAATGAGGTCCATCGTCACTGGAATACAACTAGACTTTCCTCATCTGGGAGAGTGCTGACACAGGACATAAATTAGTTCTGCAAGGCTCAGCACACATGCCATGTGTGCTCCTCAGACGCCAGTCTTTTTTCCTTTTGTTCATTGCTATAACCTTTACTCCCCAGAAAATAGTTAAGGGGTTTGGGGGGTAGCTCAGTGGTAGAGCACTTGCCTAGCATGCATGAGGCCCTGGGTTTGGTCCCCAGCACCACAAAGAAAAAAAATAAAAAAATAAAAAGTGTCAAGCACACATAGGTACTCAAAAATATTTATTGAATGAATTAATCAATCCTGTTCTGTCTTGTAAAGATTTTTAAAAAGTGTTTTCATTTAGATTTACAGAAAAAATAGTAAGACAGTACAGAGAATTCCCATATACCCACACCCAGTTTCCCCTGTTATTAACATGCAACATGAGTGTGGCAGAGTTGTCACAAGTTTTTAAAACTTGTATGCTTTACAGTTAGATGTAACAGTGGAGTTCATTTTGACATATTCATAAATGCATGTAACATAGCTTTCTCCATTTCAGTACTATATCCCCCCTTCCCACCTTCCTCCTCCCACATATCAGTTAATGAACCAATTAATAAACCAATGCCTACACATTATTATTAACTGAAGGCTATATTCATTTTTCCTTAGTGTCGACCTATTTCTTTTTCTGTTGCAGGATCCTGTCCTTTATAACACATTATTTTAAGTCTCCTTAGACTCCTCTGGATACTTTCTCAGATTTTCCTTGTTTTGATAACCTTAACAGTTTTGAACATTACTGGTTTGTAGGATGTTCCTCATTTGGGGTTTGCCTGAATTTTTTCCTCATCATTGTAGTGTTTTGGGAGGAAGACCATAGAGCCAAAATGCCCTTCCCATCACATCTTATCAAAGGTGCATTCTATCAGCATGACTTATTGCCAGGGTCCAGCCCTAGCAGCAGTTGGGAGTCCTAAGTGGATGGGAGGCACCTGTGCGGTGGAGAAATAGCAGACAGAGACACAAGTGTTTTGAGTCGAATCTGAATCTTTATTGTTCACAGAATCTTTTTGTCATGTTTTTTCTTTGGAATTGATTACATCATTTCATGGTTAATACCAGGAAATGTTAAGTAAAAAATCTTCTAGGGTATAATTAATGATCTTATTCAAGGAACATGTTCTTACTGTATGATAGCTTCAATTAAAAAAACAAACAAAAAAAAAAAACCAAAACAAAACAAAACAAAAAAAAAAAACCAGTTCCCAGCAAGGTAGAGGGCACCATGCTTTGTTTAGTTTTAATTTCTCTGAAAGAATACGTCATTAAGTTCCTATAGAAGTACCCCTTCCAAGAACTCTAATGTTAGTTATTAACAGTGGAAGTTTTTGTTATTACTAACAGAGAATGAGGAATCAGCTTATAGTTGATATTTATTCTATTCATGTACTCAATGGTGGACTAAAACTCTATTTTGATCTTTAAAGAACTAGACATAGGAAGAATACAAATTGTACTTATGATTACCTATTTATTTTTTTATTAAGTGGGAAAAATACTCCTTAAACTTAATCATAAACACTAAAGAAAAGCAAACACCAATCTAAGCTCAGAGGAATACACTCTCATATTCCTATATAACTTTTAGAGAATTTGTATACTAAAAGAAATCACAGGCTCCTTACAATTTGAGCAAATCATAATTACTTATTTATAATTTCATCTAATATTAATATTAAAACTTTATGTTATTTTGTGTCCCAGCACCATGAAATCTCCCCAGTATTCTCTATAATCTGAATCTAAGGATATATTAATTATTAGTATTAAAACAACTGCACATGGAGACATGCCACGCCTATGGCCCCCAACAGGGAGGAGGATCTTTCAACAGAGCGTGTCAAGGTCTTACCCACCCTGCAGGGCCTCATTTTCATTACTATAAAAAACACCTAAGGTGGATAACTTTAGTTTTTAAAAGAGGCTTATTTAACTTACAGTTTTAGATGCTGAAAGTTCTAGCAGTATGACACATGCTCTTTTGAGGTCCTCTTGACTGGGTCACCCTTATGGCAGAAGCCAATGTATGTGGCAGAGATAACATGCAAACCAGAAACCAGAGAGGGACCACAGCCCCACTGTCCCTTCTAAGGCACGCTTCAATGTCTAACTACCTCCTACTAGCCCACCTCTTACATTTCCATACTGGGGACCAAACCTCCAACACATGAATCTTTGGGAACACACACAAATTGTATCCAAACCATAGGACTCATTACTAATTATGGATTAGCCTATACCTTCCAGTCTGGGAGTTTTCAGCTGATGGTTCAGCTTTCTTTTTTCTTTTTTGGTATGGGGATTGACCCAGGTTACTTAACCACTGACACCACATCCCCAGTCTTTTTTTTTTGTTTTTTTTTAATATTTCACTTTGAGACAGGGTCTCAAATGATCCATTGCTGAGGTTTAGTCTCGAATTGCAATCCTCCTACCTCAGCTGTCTGAGTCTCTGGGAATAAAGGTGTGCCACTCACTGTGCCCGGTTACTTTCTTTTCACTGCCACAAGAGTGCTCATTTGGTTTTGGCTCAGATGGAATCAAATGTCCAAATCAGAGGGATCCAAGATGGCAGAATAGAGGGAGGCTTGTAATTCCTGTCACTCCTGTACTTGGGATTCAAGCAGAGGACATACTGTTTCTCTGCAAGGCAGTTGTAGCCACCCACTGATCCCCTGCTGCTTACTCCATTTGTCCACCATGATCACCCACCATCTGCCAGCATATTGCCTGCCTTTTGAGTACAGATCACTCACTGACCACCATCTATCATTCACTATTTCCCAGTTTGCCTGCCTCTTGCCTGCCCATGCCACTACCTGACATCCACCCATCAATCGTCTGCTGTTAGCCTGCAGACTGTTTGAAGACCACCAGCAGATCACCTGCTTGCCCACTGTGCCTGAGACCATGTCGTAGTATCCACAGGTGAGGTACTGAAAGCCTTCAGGGACACTATAAGACTACAGGAGAGAATCTGTACTGTCTCAGCTCCATACCAATAGATTAGAAAAAAAAAAAAAAAAAAAAAAAAAAACCACAACCACAAAAACATGAAAGAACATACAAAAACATGAAAAAACAAGGGAACAAAGTGCTTCAAAACAAACTAAGATGTTTCCAACAAGAGAATCCATAGACCACACAGTAGAAGAATGTCAGAGAAGGAGTTTAGGAAATACACATTTAGATTGATCTTCAAAAAAAGCATGGTATTGGAGTAAAAAATCAGGAAGTGAAAGATCACTTCAATCAAGAGGCAGAGATTATACAACGAAATCAAGTGGAAATCCTCAAAATGAAGGAAACAATAAACCAAAGTAAATTTCAATGAAGGTATCCACAGATGAAAACCACTTGGAACAGAACTCAGACAATGAAGGCAAAATATATACTCCTTGAAAATAAAGTTGACTGCACAGAGAAGATGGTAATAAACCATGAACAGAACTTCTAGAAATAAAGGATAACATGAAAAGACCAAATTTAGGATTTATCAGAATAGATGAAGGCATTGAGATACAAATCAAAGGAATGCACAATCTTTCAATGACATAATATCAGAAAAACCTCCTGAATGAAATGAAATAGAAAATCAACTACAAGAGGCTTATAGGATCTAATGTACAAAATTACAGCAGAACCACACCAAGGCGTATTATAATGAGATGACTAACATACAGAATAGAGATACAATTTTAAAGACTGCAAGAGAAAAAAATCAATTACATGTAGGAAACAGTACAGATCTCAGTTGATTTCTTAGCCCAGACCCTTAACACCAGGAGGTCCTGGAATAATATATATCAACCTCTGAAAGAAAATGGATGCCAACTGAGAATTTTATATCCAGCAAAATTGAGCTTAAGATTTGATGACAGGGCTGGGGAGATAGCTCAGTCGGTAGAGTGCTTGCCTTGCAAGCACAAGGCCCTGGGTTCGATCCCCAGCACCGCAAAAAAAAAAAAAAAAGAAAGATTTGATGACAAAATAAAACCTTCCATGATAAACAAAAGTTAAAAGAATTCATAACTAGAAAACCTGCACTACAGAACATTCTCAGAAAAATATTCCATGAGAAGGAAATGAAAAAAAAAAAAAGAAAAGAAAAAGAAAGAAAACTAGCAAAGGGAGGAACTACATTAAAGGAAAAGTCAATCAAAGGAGAAACTAAGTCAAGTTAAAAGTCAAAAATAAACCAAAATGACCTGGAATACAAATCATATTTCAATAATAACCTTGAATGTTAATGACCTAAACTCACCAATCAAAAGACATAGACTGGTAGATTGGATTTAAAACAAGACCCAACTATATTCTGTCTTCAAGAGACTCACCTTCTAGGAAAAAACATTCACAGACTGAAGGCGAAAGGTTAAGAAAAGCATATCACTCACATGGACTTCATAAACAAGCAGGGTTTTCCATCCTTTTATTAGACAAAGTGGATTTCAAGTCAGAGTTAGTCAGAAGGGATAAAGAAGGATATTTCATACTGCTTAAGGGAATCTACACCAACAAGACATACAATTGTAATGCCCCCAACAATGGAGCATCTATGTACATCAAATGAACCCTTCTCAATTTCAAGAATCAGATAGACCCAAAAGACAATAATACTGGATGACTTTAATGCATCTCTCTCACCACTGGATAGATCTTCCAAACAAAACTAAACAAAGAAACTATAGAATTAAGTAATACAATTAATGATTTAGACTTAACAGACATATATAGAGTATTTCATTCATCATTGAGTGAATACACTTTCTTCTCAGTAGCACATGGATCCTTCTCTAAAATAGACCATATGTTATGCCACAAAGCAACTCTTAGCAAATACAAAAAAATAGAAATACTACCCTGCATTCTATAAGATTATAATGGATTATAAGAATTGAAAATGAAACTTGAAATCAACAATAAAATAAAAAATAGAAGCTACTCCAACAGCTGGAGACTAAATAGCATGCTATTGAATAGTGAATGGATAAAATAAAAAGTCAAGGAGAAAATTTAAAAAATCCAGAAATCAATAAACATAATACATCATTTCAATAGATAAGAATTTTATGATTATTTCAATAACACAGAGAAAACATTTCACAAAATACAGCACCTCTTCATGCTCAAAACACTAGAAAAACTAGGGATAGTAGGAACATACCTTAGCACTGTAAAGGCTATCTATGCTAAACCCAAGGCCAACATCATTCTAAATGGAGAAAAATTGAAAGCATTTCCCTTAAAAACTAGAATAAGACAGGGATGACCTTTTACATCACTTTTATTCAACATAGTCCTTGAAACTCTAGTGAGAGCAATCAGACAGATGAAAGAATTAAAGGGATACGAATATGAAAAGAAGAACTCAAACTATCACTATTTGTGAATGACATGATTCTATATTTAGAGGATCCAAAAATTCCACCAGAAAACTCCTAGAACTCATAAATGAATTTAGCAAATTAGTAGGATGTAAATCAATACCCATAAATCAAATGCATTTCTATTCATAAGCAATGAATCCACTGCAAGAGAAATTAGGGAAACCACTCCATTCACAATAGCCTCAAACAAAACAAAACAAAACCAAACAAAACCTTGGGAATCAATTAACAAATATGTGAAAGACCTCTACAAGGAAAACTACAGACACTAAAAAAAGAAATTGAAGAAGACCTTCGAAGATGGAAAGATATCCCATGCTCTTGGATAGGCAGAATTAATATTGTCAAAATGGCCTTACTAACCAAAAGTGTTGAGTAGATTCAATGCAATTCTATTAAAATTCCATGACATTCTTCATAGAAATAGAAAAAGCAATCATGAAATTAATTTGGAAAAATAAGAGACCCAGAATAGCCAAGGCATCCTTAGCAAGAAGAGTGAAGCAGGAGGCATCACACTCCCAGACCTTAAACTATACTACAGAGCAAAGTAACAAAAACAGCATGGTATTGGCACCAAAATAGACATGAAGACCAATGTACAGAATAGAAGATACAGAGGACAAACTCACATAAATACAGTTATCTCATACTAGACAAATGTGCTAAAAACATACATTAATAAAAGATAGACTCTTCAACAAATGGTGCTAGGAAAACTGGAAAATCCATATGTAACAAAATGAAATTAAACCTCTATCTCTCACCCTGCACAAAAATCAACTCAAAGTAGATAAAAAATTTAGGTACTAGAACAGAGACCCTGTGCCTATAGAAGAAAAATTAGGCCAATCTTCATCATGTCAGCTTAGGACCTGACTTCCTCAACAAGACTCCTAAAGCACAAGAAGTAAATTAAGAATCAATAAACGGGATGGATCCAAACTAAGAAGCAGCTTCTCAGCAGGAAATAATCATAATGTGAAGAGAGAGCCTACAGAGTGGGAAAAAATCTTAACCACATGCACCTTAGATAGCACACTAATCTCCATGATATATAAAGAAACTCAAAACACTTAACACTAAAAAAACAAATAACCCAATCAATAAATGAGCTAAGGAACTGAAAAGACACTTCATGGAAGAAGAAGTACAATCCATCAACAAACATGAAAAAATGTTCGTCATCTCTTACAATTAGAGAAATGCAAATCAAAACTTCTAATATTTCATCTTACTCCAGTCACAATGGCAATTATTAAGAATACAGGCAATTATAAGTGCTGGTAAGGATGTGGGGAAAAAGATATACTCATACATTGTTGGTGGGACTATGGATTGGTGCAACCACTTTGGAAAGTAGTATGGAGATTCCTCAGAAAACTTGGAATGGAACCACCATTTGACCCAGCTATCCCACTCCTCAGTTTAAACCCAAAGGACTTAAAATCGGCATACTACAGTGACATAGCTACGTAGCCACATCAATGTTTATAGCAGCTCAACTCACAATAGCTAAACTATGGAGCCAACTTAGATACCCTTCAACAGATGAATGGATAATAAATAAAATGTGGTACTATACACAATGGAATATTATTCAGCCTTAAGAATAAATCATGGCATTTTAGGTAAATGGGTGGAGTTGGTGCATATCATGCTAAGTGAATTAAAGGCCATCCCAAAACACCGAAGGTGAATGTTTTCTCTGATAAATGGATGAAGATCCATAGTCAGGGGTAGATAGGGAAGAATGAAGGAACTTTGGATTATGCAGAGGGGAGTGAGGGAGGGGTGGGGTGGTGGGGATGGGAAGGAGGTAGAATGAGACAGATATTATTATCCTATATACATGTATAAAAAATCTTTAAATAAAAAAAAAGAGTATGAAAAAAATCAAACCCAGGGTCTGGCATATACTAGGCAAGCTTTACACCCAGTTCTACAGAGCTCTTGATAACATTCCTGAAAGATGGACATCATACTGGTTTTATAAATGATGATTAAGGGATTCATCCCAAGTCACACTGCTAGAAAGCAGAACTAGAATTCAAATCTCCATGTAGAAGGATATGAGAGGGAGGGGAGTATGAAAGATGGTGGACTGAGACAGACATCATTACCCTATGTACATGGATGATTACCCAAATGGTATGAATCTACACCACCCACAACCATAGAAATGAAATGATGTACACCATTTGTGTACAATGAATCAAAATGCAGTCTGTAAAAATAAAAAAAAATTAAAAAAATCTACATCTCTAAAGCCCATGACCCTAACCACAGGGTTATACTGTATTTTTCCTCATAATAGTCAATAAAGTCACAAGAAAAAGTTTGAATAATGTCAGAAGGTGATGAGAATGACAAGAACTATAAGAATATGGGGAAAAAATTAAAAATAAAAACAACCCTTGAATGGAAAGTGACTGATAAGAACTTCCAGGTATCTGTGGCCCTTGAGTTCTATGACATTGGTGTGTCCTTGGGAGAAAAATCCATAATTCTAAGGTTAGCAATAAAGACAATCAGCAGTATCATCATATATTTCAAACACAAATGCAGCAAGTTTTGCTCATACTCTCTCTCTTTTTTCTTTTTGCAGTGCCGAGGACTGAACCCATCGTCTCATGCATACTAAGCACTCTGCCACTGAGCACCCCCAGCCCTCTGCTCAGATTCTTAACAGTTATGTCAAAAAACAATTTCTAAAATAAATTTGTTAGGAGAAAAAGCATATCATTATTCTGTTGATTTGTAAGATAGGTGCAAATCAGTGCTGATTCCCACCCTTTAAGGATCCACTTGAGAAATAATTTTTATAATATTCATTCTGTGAGATTATTCATTCTTCCCTGGGAGATGGGTTGATTTGTGGTGTGGTGGTCAACTGGTAGTGATTGTAAGAACCCAGAAACCACTCTGGACATGGGAACGCACATAAGAGGGTTTATTAAGCAAACAGAGTGTCTCCCTGCAGGGTAAGAGAGAAAATGAGAGGAAAAGAGAGAGAGCATGCACAAGAGAGAGAGAGAGAGAGAGAGAGAAAAGCGAGGAGGAGAGAGAAAGAAAATGAGTAGGAGAGAGAAAGCATGAATGTGAGGAGAAGAAGAGAGAGAAAAAAATGGCGGGGCACTATTCTTCAGCAGTCAAATTCCGCTGGTTAACCGGACCAATAATGGAGAAGGATACTTGCAAGCTGACTGATGAACCAATAGCTTGCTAGGATGTTCACAGACTGACAAGAAGTTGGGAGGCGGGGAAATGATTGCAAAAGAAAGGGCGGGGAGCAGCTTTATATTATATTACAGTGATAGTAATGGTTAGTTGAAGTCATTGATCCAATAAGCCTCTCATACTGAATTCAGGATCTAAAATGAAATGTCTTGCATCTGTGATTCTAGGGAATTATATTTGAGCTTAAATATGAAGCTTATATAACAATTTCTACTGAAGCAGAATGTAAGTGGAATACAAAATGTTTCCAAATAATTATGTATAGAAAAGGCCAATTCCTTCCTTGCACATTATTTTTAATAAAAAATGGTCATGAGAAACAGGTATGTGAGATATGGTGTATATACATATATTTGAAGTGTTTAATAAGTATTAATTCCAGCTCTAGTTTCCAGTTTTACTCTTCTGCTATAATATCATTTTCAAAATAATTATTGAAGACATTTTAAACTTTTGTCAAGTTTAGTTTGCAATAAAATACAAGATACAACATTATCAGTGCAATTTTAAATAAGAATAAGATGCTTTAGGAAAACTGCTGATTATAAGATGCATCTCAATTTCAGAGGTGTTAAAATGTGGACAAATGCAACTGAGAATCAGTGCCATATTATTCCTAATTCTAAAAATGACTCAATAAATGACTCATAAAAATTTGAAAATATTTATAGCATGTAAAAAGGAGGGGAAATATTTTAAAAACCTATTATTAATTAAATTTAACCTTCAATTTCCTGGGAGGCTAAGTTAAAAAAAAAAGAAGATTCATTATTTTATTTATTATTTTATTTATTTATTTATTTATTTATTTATAGTGCTGGGGATTGAACCCAGGGCCTTGTACATGAAAGGTTAGCACTCTGCCAGCTGAGCTACATCCACAGCCATTATTCTATTTATTGCATGACTTCTCAGGGAAGACAAACTTTTTTCTGGAACTGGGTTATAAAAAGATCTGTGATATCTGATACGAACAAAGAGCTCAGGGCAATGGAAAAGAACTTGTCTTCAACAACAATTTTAATGACAGAAACATTTTCATATGGTCATTTCCCTTGAGAGCAGAGAGGATGAGTGAAAATTTGGCCAATATCTTTTTTCTTTTTTTTTTTTTTTGGGGTGCTGGGGATTGAACCCAGGGCCTTGCGCTTACAAAGCAAGCACTCTACTGACTGAGCTATCTCCCCAGCCCCCAGCCATATCTTTAAAAAATGAAATTAAATTTATTTAATTGCTTAGCCAACATTTCACACTAAAGAACATAATCTTTAATAGTGACATGGTGCCAAGTATGACATATGTAGCAATGAGATTAGCTGGGCTTTCTATCACCCTTAAAAGTCATAATTATGTGAAATTTTATTGGTATTGCAAATCATTTTCATGGATGGTGGAAGAAAAGCATAAGTTTCAGTCATTGTTTTAGACTGAGCTATTAAGATCATTAGTTTTTTAAATTGTACTTAAAGTTGTCATATAACAAAAACTGATTCAAATTATTCCTTAAGCCTGAGAGTAACATGAGTTTGAGTTTTAGATTTCTTCCTTAAAAACAAACAAACAAACTAAATTAAAATTCCAGTGCAGGGGCCTGGGGTGTGGCTCAGTGGAAGAGGCATGAGGCACTGGGTTCAATCCCCAGCACCACATAAAGAAAAATTAAATAAAATAAAGGTATTGTGTCCATCTTCAATTAAAAATATTAGTTTTACAACTAAAAAAAAAACCAGTTTTTTTTTTTTTTTTTTTTTTTTTTTTTAACTTTCCTCTACAGGAAAGTTGGGCTCAAATGATCCTCCTACCTCAGCCTCCTGAGCAGCTGGACCTACAGGTGTGTGCCTATAATTTAAAAAAAAAATAGATAAAGGAAAAAGGACAAGCAAAATTTATTACTTGGCTAAAGCATGGAAGTATTAGACGCCTTAATTTATTTTTATTTTTATTTTTGGTAGTGCTAGGAGTTGAACCAGGGCTTCACGTATGCTAGGCAAGCACTCAACCAATGAGCTAAATTTCCAGGCCCACCCCTCCTTTTTTGGTACTGGAGGTTGGATCTGGGGGTTCTTACCACTGAGCTACGTCTGCACTTCTTTTCATTTTTTATTTTGAGACAGGGTGCCCCAGCCTGCCCTTAAACTTGTGATCAGCCTCCCAAGTAGTTAGGGTTACAAGTGTTCACCACCACAACTGCCTCTTAATTTTGCTTTTAAATGGGTTGTTTGCTGAATCAAGACTAAAATAAGGTCTACATTAAAATTGTATGATGTGTCTCATAAGGGTCTTGATAGATACAGGGTTTCTCTTCATTCCTTTTAGAAGAAAATTCTGCCTTTGTTTGATTTTTATGGAAAAATCCAGATCATTTTCTGTAATTTTCCTCATGGGTCTGTAATTGCTGATTGTGTTTCCATAGTGTCATTTAACATGCTTCTCATCTCCTGTATTTCCTATAAATTTGAGAATTAGCCATGGAGCCTTGTTCAGATTCAGGTCATTTTTTCTAAATTGTGGTAAAAAATATAACATTGGATTCACCATCTTACCATTTTAAGTGTATAGTTCAGTAGTGGTAAGCACATTCAAGATCCAGGTAATCTTTGTTTGTGTACGGACTATCTCATATGTAGGAGTTAATACTTTCAAAACATGAGGGAATACAAAATGCTTCTTTGGTGATATTGTCTGTCCTTACTAATCATTGCTTTAATTTGTTAATTTATTGGGAATTGTAAAATGGTAATATACCTAATTTTTAGCATTTATTAGCTAGGATACTTTTAAAAGAGAATCCTCTTGCTTGGTTATCCTGGGTTACACATGTTGTAGTTTCCTTTGGGCAGGAAAAATTCTTCGTTTTTAACCTTTCTTTACAGTTCAAAAAAAATTGGTAAATTTAAATCCCTTAAAGAAAGAAGAAGTTTATAAGATTTAAAGGGCGTTTGCTAGACTAATCTGTTTTTAAAAAGCTAAAGAAAGTCCTCATCTGTTTCTGTTTGTTCCTTGGAGAAACACAGTTTTCTTCCATCTAAAAATTTGTTTTGGATTGTGGCACAGTAGAGACAATCATTTCTCTTCCCAGTGACGTCCATCTGTTTGCTTGGACCTGCTGGTAATTGAGTTTACGTAATTGAACTGTGGTGCGTTCCTCACACTTTACCGTATTTGACAGACAGGAATTTTGCTGGTGAAGTTAGCTTTTTTTTTAGTTGTAGATGGACACAAAACCTTTATTTTATTTAGTTATTTTTTTAGTGTGGTGCTGAGCATTGAACTCAGTGCCTCACACGTGCAAGGCAAGTGCTCTACCACTGAGTTACAGCCCCAGTCCCTGAAGTTAGTTTTTAAATTTTTATTCAAAAATTCATCTGGTTGCCACTTGAGCCTCCTTATAACAGGGATGAAGAAGGTGGACGGAAAACCCTCAAAGAAACATGTTGCCTTGGACATTGAATAATAAGACTCCACTTTAAATATACTTAAATGTTGCTGAAAACCATCAATATAAGAAATATTACTCATCTTCATCTTCCATTTGAGCAATAATTATTTTTCTATATATCGTGACTGGTTGAAGACTCTGATACCCCTTTAGAACCATTGAGTAGTGGAAGTGAGGCATCACAATGGACCTATTTTAACACTCTTGTTTTGCAATGAGGAAACAGCAGGAGAAGCCCATTGCAGTGCCAAGGACCAGACAACCAGTTATTGGTGGGTCAAAACTAGACCAAGTTTCCTGGGCCTTCTGCAGTGCACACCACGCACTGGACTTCCACTGGACTGAAAGCTCGGGTGCTTTCCCAGACACAGCACCAAGAACTGCTGTGTACTTATAACTTTGGGCCCATGTATTATGAGCAGATAGATCAAGATACATAAAATAAAAGCAGGACAGTTTTGGCTGATGGTAGGCTTTTTGTGTTAGGCTACTCTTAAAAGACAGCAAAAGAGAGGGACGTGCTATTTGGGGACTTCCTTTAGGTCCATAAAAGCAATTTTGGTACATCTGATATTGAAAGAGAGAATGAAATATCCTCCTTCTCCTGCATAGTGCCAAGAAAACTGGTTTCCTGTTCAGAGAAGGGGCAAGAATGGCTATTGGCTATTGTTGTCTTCTCAGTCTCTGCACATTCAACCCCTCAGTAATATTAACTGGGTGCCTACAGGGGAGGGCACCATGCCGGACTCTGGGGAAACAAAGAAATACAACTGAATCCTGCTGTCAAAGAATGCATCATCTGCTGCCTGGGAAGGAGTAACCGAATTCTTCTGTTGGTAGGATTTGCTTAGCAGCCTTCATTCCCGAGATTTTTTTTCCTCCATATTTAATCCAAATCCCTCATTTATATTCTGTTTCCATTCTTTTTGTTCTTAGTCAACAGAGAATAGGTATCAATGCAGACAGTTAATATCTATTTTTGTTACCTTGGGTGTGAGACTTCCTTCCTATTTTTAGTGTGTTGTTTTTTTCCTTCATGTTGCTTTTCTGCTCTTTGGTAATATTTGTAACTCTCCTCTTCGGGGTCTGCCTTGTGTGTGCTGCATAACCATATAATTTGTGAAATACTCTGAGGCACAGTTACATGGTAGATAAAAGATCTGTATCCACTGAAGAGAATTAACCCAACATGATTGTTTTGACAGATGATCTTTGAACTGACAAGTATTTCCCTAGAAACAGTGGCGATTACATTAGAATTCAGAAGAGGTGCTTTAGAGCATACAGATAAACAACATCATTTTAATGTACTTTCACCTTTATTATCTTTTATCCTTTCTGTCATTCTATCAGTTACAAGAACAAGTATGATTATGTTTGACAGATCTTAAGTGGCACCAAGGAATTAGGCCATATAAAGGATCCATGAAATTATAGAACGGGCCAAGTCGAGGGATTAGTTGGCTAGACCTAGTCCATGTTTGTCCACTGGTTTCTATCTCTGTAGTGTTTTTATAAAAACACTCGACTTGGCTGTACTTTGATAGGCGAGGAAAGAACTTCTAACATAGGTGCACTGATCATTTCAACCTTTGTCACTCTTTGGGCAGACCAGTCGAATGACTGCAAGCCCTAGCCACAATTGATTGGCTGAAGGATGGACATGTGACCCTAAGTGTAACAGTGATGCTCTTTCCCCTCAAAATTTGAAATTAGCTTTTAGGAACTACCCATCATTTGTTGGACTTTAAACAAGAAATATGTAAAGCCAGTGCTGACCATGAACTCCTTCAGGAGGAAATCTGGTTGTGACAAAGAGAAGGCTAAAGGAGTTAGCCATGCATCTCCTGGCCAGGTGAATATGGTTCCTTCCTGTCTGAGATACTTGATATCCATCTAATAAATTCCCTTTTAACTGAAGTACCTTGCATGGATTTCAATACTTTACAATCGAATGAGCCCCAAGACCGAATCAAACGTCCTATTAAAGAAATAGTCTTAAGAAGATGGCTCGTCCTGGGGCTTTGACTTCCTAAGTGGACACTCACTTTTGTCAGTGTTATTTTTTTTTTCCCCTAAATTTTCAGTGGTACTGATGGAACATTTTTTTTTGGGTTTACCTGGGAAAAATAGGTAGAGGAACTTTCATTAAAGCTTCCCCAGAATTCAGAAGTTTTCCTCATGTTTCTTCATTTGATTTCAGATCTGTAGGAAATGGAGGGAAAGACGATGCCATGATTCTCACCTCAAGGGGCTACTGATGGATTCCTCTCAGAGCGGCATTCCAAATGATGGCACTCAAGTTCCAGGGACAGTGGACCCTTCCTGAGCAGGATTGCACTTTAGGATTTCTGTTGAGTAGTTTAGAGAACTGTCAGGCCCTTCACCTCTCCCAAACCCTGCTATCTGAATTTATTAGGATCCTAGAAACCTTAGAATTCAACATTTATTCATAATTTGTGTGTGTGTGTGGTTCTGGGAATTTTACCCAGGGCTCATGCATGCTAGGCAACTGCTCTACCACTGAGTTGTACCCCCAGCCCTATTCATAGATACTTTATTTTTCCTTAAAAATAACAAATTTTGGAATGCATTGCCATCCACTATGGAGAATGTCAAGGAGGTTCACCTTGGAGCGCTCATCTCATCCTTTCCTGTGGTATAACACCATCCCAGTCAATTTTCCTGGTTCTGAACACAAATGCATGGCATTTACCTGGCCACAATGACTAGTTCAAGGGTCTCCAAAACTGAGGACTCTTGCTCATTGTGGAAAGGCATATTCACTTTCCCCTAGATGTGAAGGAGAAAGTGTGTAGCCTTGGTAACTGCTGGTAGACATCTTGTAACAGTGCAGGAAGCCACAGGATATGCGGTAGGTCAGAGTGGAGGATTATGAAGTGGAGCTGGAGCCTTCAGTGAGCAATGCTTAAAGCTTAAACTGCCTATAAACTCTGCTGATACAAGGACCAAGGAGTCCCACAATTACTTAAGCTACTTTGAGTTCAGTTTTCTGTTATTGTCATCATAAAATATTCTTATGAGTACGGAGCTTTTAAGTTAATTTACTTCTCTCAAATTTTGGGTCTTTGATTTCATATTCAAATATTAACCTAGTCCATTTAGTGTGCTGGGACAGCACTAGGTACTTCCCACATCATTTCTTACCCTCACAACAATTTTGTGTAACAGATTATTATGGAACTTCCATTTTTGAGATGAAGAATCTCTAGTTTTCAGACACTATGACCATATTGACAAGTGTCAATAGTAGGTTATGACTGATATTGAGGCCAGACAGGGTATGAGTTTATCTAAAGGATACAAATGGAAGAAAGTGCTTCAGGATACTCAGTAGAGAGACAGACTGTTTTCCAAAGACAGACACAATATATAAACCTCTGGGTCCCTGATGAGTACTTCAGTATTGTATACGATCAAGTAAGTCCTAGTGAGTGAGGATCATGTTGAGCTTGTGGAAAGTCATTGATCAATGAGCAGAATCTCCCCCTACCTCCAAAGCCCAGCCAGATCTTTCATGCATCAGGTCCATGCTAGGGAGCACCTTGTTGATCCTGGTATGGTATGTAGGACCATATAGACTGCTAAATACTGTGTGTTAGGTGGAAAAAAAGGGCGCAGTTATGATTCGTCGCTAGCTCCCAGAAACGCTCCACAGATACAGGTCTCAAACAAGGGACCCTTTATTTTGCCCAGACGAATTTACGTCTGCACGGGGGAAGGGTTAAAAGAAAAGAAGAAAGATGGTGCCCGGTTTCTCTCAGACATAGGAATTTCGCAGGCTGAGAGGAACCAATCGCAGAGGAGAATTCTTACAGACTGACTGATGGACCAATGACATATTAGGACGTAATGCTGGAGGCAGGAAGATTACAGCAACGTAAGCCGGAAATTCCTGTAAAGTGAGAGGTGGGCTAATGCAGATTGACAGGTGGTGGGGGAAGCCGGGAATTCCTTACACTGTGCACCCACGATCAACACATTCTCTATTAGCATCTTCTTTTCCCCAGGCTAGCACAGTCTGGTCCATGCCCTCTTCTGATCTTAGAGCTGCAGAATTAGAGCAAGGGTCAGTCACCTACATGTCTCTGAGAATCTCACAAACCCTCAGACCAACCATAGATCCTTCAGGGCAACTATTGCAATTTTACTGATGGAGAAAGTTAAGATTGTTAAATTAGAGGGGTTAAAATTATTTGTCCTCCAAGTGCACATAGTTAGGTGATAGCAGAGCTGAGTGAGAACTGAGGCATTTTGACTTGCTGTTTAATCTTTGTTTAAATACCATGCATTTGCTTTTCACCCACAAAAGTTACCTAGCAAATTTTGTGAGGCACAGAATTAAAGTCAGGATCATCACTGGAAGGTCAGTTTTTGCCATTATATATAAAATCTGAAAGAATTAAGTCTGAATTCACTTGTAGTAATTATGAAGAGTTGCTAATGAGACTAAGCATATCATTTACCCAAACTGCCTGTTGCTAACCCAGAAAGAATATGCCATCATGACTGTGACCCTAATGATCACCAAGACGATGCTGGTTTTCCCAGCAGTATGGGGAACTTCAGACCATGAGGTTTTTCATAATCCTCTCTTGTGTATCTTTTTTTTTTTTTTTTTTTTTTTTTTTTTGTAGTTGTAGATAGACAGCATGCCTTTATTTTATTTGCTTATTTTTGTATGTGGTGCTAAATCGAACCCAGTGCCTTGCACATGCTAGGCAAGCAGTCTGCCACTAAGCCCCAGTCCCCTCTTGTGTATCTTGATTAGTGAATTTCTAAAAAGTGGGGAATAGTGTCTTATGGTTAAAATTCTCACATTGACATATCAGTAGGGTCTGGAGAAGTCCTGTGCCACCATAAATTCTAAATACTCTGGGCTAACTTCATGTTATTAGATAAACTAGAATTGGGGACATGTTAGGTAACGGGTATTTTTAGACATTTTCCACATCCCGCTTCTCATTTTTCAAAAATATTTACTGAATTCGTTCTGAACGTGGGTACTGTGGATGCAGAGTTAAGAACACCCTGATGAGACCTCTGTAATACTGAAGCTTATAGTTTAGTGGGGAAGACAGCATTGAATGAGGAAACACAATTAAATGTGCAATTACAAAACATAAAGGGATGAAATGAAAAAGCACTCAATACTATGAGTACCTGGATGCCATATTTTGGATTGGGTACATTCTCTGAAGGAGTGATATTCACGCTAAGAACTGGAAGATGAGACAGAGTCAGCTAAATACAGAGGGGGAATTTTTTTCTAAGGAAAAAACAAAAACAAAAACAGGTTAGTTGTTCTGATGAATGAAAGAACTTGTCAGAATAACTGAAGCTGGAATACGTGAATGAGGAGGGAGAAAGATAAACTGGGAGAAGTAGATGTGCACTCAGGTCATTTCGGCTTTGGAATTTTAAGATACCTGCATTCAGATCTTGGCTTCTGCTCTTATTTATTAGCATGGACATGCCACTTAGTTTTGCTAGGAATCAGTTTGCATTTCATGAAGGTTATCTAACAAGCAAACATTGGAGATGAAGGGAATCTAAACGTCTGGGTTCATAGCAGTGTGAATTCCTTTTCTCTTTCTGCCTGTGTGTATACACACGTTAGGGTGCAAACTCAGGGCCCTGCATGTTGATGTATGCATAACACGGAGCTGCATCCCCAGCACCTCTTCCTGCAGTTTAATACAGAGCTGTCGATGTGGTCTATTTGAACAGTTACTTGTCTTTGGTTTTCTTTCCTCTCTTTCATTATCTTGGGGGGAACTTGCCTGCAATCCAAATAATCAAAAGCCGAATAATCTAGAATTAGATAAGAAATTACAATTACATATTGACACTACTTTTATTAATTATAGTGCATGAATTTGGAATCAGTTGTCAAATGTAATCTCAGGTCTGACCTTCAGAGATATTCAAGTTCATGTTTGCTTAATGTTTTGTTTACAAAATAGTTTTTTTTTTAAACTTGGAAAAGACTTTCTGTTTTGATGCATAATATGAAAGCTGACTATGTGACTTAGCAAACCAAATATATTTATTCAGAAAATATTTCATCTCAGTTATCTGTCATGGTGAAAAGGCAGCTTTTTGTTTTAGTGTAATCAACAAACATAAAATGTTTTAGTTTATTAGCTCTGTTGGTTGAGAGTGGTTATATGAAAACACTTGGGCACCTATTCCCAATACAACGACTGCCCCAGATTCTCAAAAGTTAGGAAGCTGCACAGGACACACTCATTCTTCCAAATAAATTAACTGGATCAAAGAGTGCATCTGTAGCTTTCCTTCCTTAGCCTTATGATATTGAAGTATGTGGTGCATGAAATTTCTGAAGTAGAAACCAACAATAATAACTTTCAAAAATGTTTTTAAAAGGGGAGTTTATGTTTCACACCAGCTTAGTGGCTACCACCATGTTGTAGGACTACCCCCTTGGCTTCTATGGGCCTTAGTGTAAAATAGAACATTATTATGTTTTCTATCAACCTCACAGCTTTGTTATGGGGGTTAAACTAGATGCCATTAATAAAATAGTTGAGAGTGGGGAGCATTCATTTAATAAATTTCACTGACAGGAAAGAACTAGAAAAGCTCTTTCCCAGTCTGCTCCATGTATATTATATTCAGTACTTGTCACAACCCTGTAAAGTAGATAGGTTGTGCTGGATGGTAGCTGCTATAATGATTTTGAAAAATCTTGATAGGATTTAAAAAAGTTTTTTCCAGTGCTGCGGGCAGAACCCAGGGCCTAGTGTTTGCTAGGCAAACATTCTACCACTGATCTACATTTCTGGTCCTTATAATGATGTTTTGACTTTACTTTTTTACACTTCTGCAGATAATTCAATTCCACAGCTACTCTAAAGCTCTTTTTGATGTTTACCAATAGGTATGGGCAGTAAGCTTTCCTCCCATGACCCCCTAAACCCTTCATTATTTGCTGTTTGCCTTCTTACTTTTTTGAGCGATTTGTAAAATTGCTCTCAAAGACCTCAATGCAAGCTTTTATTTTCTTAGCCTTCTCTTTTAAAAAGTCATAAATACACCATATCTTGTATGCAATTTTCTATTTTTTCATAGTTCTTAGTTTTGTTTTCCTTCAAGTTACCTGAACTTCCCCTCTAGGTCTTATTAATTAATGAATCAATTAATATCTACTTGTGTTTATAGCTCCCTCTCTTTTTCTCTTTCCTTCTCAGAAAATTGTGCTGTTTTCCTTTTTAACTGTGGAATTGTGTGATACTGTTACTTTTCTGGCATCCTGGGCTGAACACCACTGGGTGACTTTGGGAGGATGTTCTGTTGTCTGATGGAAAACTACCAGTTATTTAAAAGGCCGGCAGGGCTGGCCTCCCTACTCATTCCCCACCATAGGCTGGGAGTCCACTGGGTGGAGCGGTATCCCTCCTATCCCCCTTGTGTGTCAGGGCAGGTTGACTGACAGTGGGGCTGTAGGTGAGTCCAAGGGGCTTTACTCCTTCCCCATAAACATTGGTGGATGGAGTAACGGAGGGCAAAGGGCCAGGGTGGGTTGTGTTGCTGTTGTTGACTCTGAAGAGGCTGCTTTTCCTGGCAGGGCTATTGGGGGCATGCTGTTCCCACTGGTGTCCTCATGTGCTAATCGATCTCCTCATCCTGGGGCAGCACAAAGGTTACCGCACAGTGGTTTGCTGGGACGCCACCAAGATGATAAAAGAGAAAACCAAGGGGTCCTTCTATAACTGGCAAGGGTGAAACATAAGCCATTTAATGTGAGTCCCGAATCTCACACGCTCCTTCAAGTGGGAGTCCAAGATGGAAATTCTCTGAATCACACCCTGTAAATATTTTCAACCTTAGTTTATTTTCCTTAGATCCTTTGTTGTCAAGGAGAAGCAGAAAGAGAGAAAAAAGAAAGAAGAAATGAGAGAAGAGGAGACTTCAAAGAAAGCGGGGGGAACTTGACTCCTAGAAGTCGACTATTCAGAAATATACATTTAAACATGGTTGAGAACCGCTTTGACTGACAGTCAAAGGATGAAGGCAGTGAGCCAAAATTTGCCAACCTTCACGTGACTGGCATTTGAATGTAAAATGCATACAAATTGGTTTATTTTGGACATGACAAAAGAATGAAATGTTTTACAGGGGAAAAATAATGCTCTTCCATTTCAAGTAGCATAGAGTCCAAAGGTTTAAATGCTTGAAGAATAGAAATCGCCTTGGTTTTTGACAAATATAAATTTTAATAGATTCATAAGAGTAGAACACTAGTTCAAGTTGGAAAATGAAGTACTATTTATTAAAACTTAGTTTTTGAGAAGTATGAAATATAAAACTTATGTCTAAAAATAAAACTCTCTAACCTATAATTTGAGATCTGCCCAATTTTAATATGAACTTTTTGACAAGCTCTGTTTCCCTTGTGACAGAATGTCTCATTTCAGTTTGAGTCATCTTTGCACATTTATGAATGTGACATAAATATGACAATGCTGTTTTCACACAGACTTAGACATTTGGGTCAAGGGGATGAGTGGGACATTGCAAAAGTGCAGATCATTTGTCACATTGGATGTGCATGGTGAAGAAGGGTTAGCTGGGGGTGGGAGAAGGTTACCAAAAGAAGTGAGGAAGGCATGGGGAACCAAAGATGAATTTACTGCCTTTACCATTTGACCTGCATTTGAGTTCACAGATGCCAAAACTGTTGAGTCCAACGCTTCATGTGTTTTTGGAACTAACCTGAAATGGGAATTTTCTTGTACCTCCGTCTAGGGTTCTAAAATTGGGGCAAAAATTCTGATTCCAAGTTCTGTACTTCTCTATGAAGTATATCATCTGTCCTCTTTTAGTTAGGAATGACAGGTAACTTGAGGATGTAATTTCTTGGTTTTTAAATTTTTTGTTAGTTTTTGCTTTCTGTTTTTATGGACAGATATCAGATTTTATGCACTGCTGGGGTCTCAGAGCTCATGGAAACTTACACATGAAGAGGGATCCAAGGAGCCTTTTCTTGTGGTTCTCACAGAGAATATACTACTGGCAGCCTGATGTGTTGTAGCATTGGGAAGCCACAGCTGTGAATGCAATTAATGGCCCTTGCATTTGCAAAAAAATACACATCTATAAACTCTAGTGACGTCTTTTTAAAATGTGTGCCATATTTAGGGTCAAAAGAATAATTTACAAGCAGGGTGGGATTGCACTTAAAGCAGATGGGCCTGGTTTTAACGTGCCTTGGTATGGGGTGGAGCAGGAGAATGCCCAACCCGTAAAATATGAAGATCTGCTGGTGTTCTGGAACTTTTGTGGTTGTTTCTCTGGATTCTGCAATACCCCTGCCTTCTGTCTAGATCTGGACCCAGATTCTGGTCAGTTACTTAGACCAGACAACTAACTGGTTCCATACGTCACCAGCACCCAAAACTTAGAGAAGAAACAAAGAGGAGCTGAATGATTTACTTTTGCCATTAGCTTGTTATGTTTTGAGAATGTTTTGAAGTATTGTCTGCTGGGTTGTTTACTACTATACTACTTCTTTATAATAATGACAATGTCTTTTTAGGGCACCTTTGATCAGAGGTTCCCAAATGTTAATGTGCATCAGGGTCACCTGGAAGTTCTCTATTAGATACAGATGGCTGGGCATCACCCACGTAATTTCTGATTCAGGATGTGTGAGGTAGAGTCCTATAATTTGTATTTCTAACAAGTTCTCAGGTGACACTGTGCTGCTGATGTTGGGTCTGAACTTTGAGAAACACTGCTTTAGACATGTCTCTTAGATATTAGTTCAGATCTTCTTCTAACTCAATTTCTTTATGATAGCCCTTAAAATGCCTAGAACATAAATCTGACCAATCTTATTCCTTGGGGTCACATAAGATGTTGGTATTTATCTCAGAAGATAGACACCAATATGCTCGGCAAAGAGAACAGCTTTTTTTTTCCTTCAGTACTGAGGATTGAACATAGGAGCTCTCTACCACTGAGTTACATTCCTAACCCAGTCCTTTAAAATATATACATACACGTTTTATATATATATATATATATATTTTTTTTTTTTTTTTTGAGACAGCATCTCACTAAGTTGCTCATGCTGACCTTGAACTTGTGATGCTCCTGCCTCTGCCTCCTCAGTAGCTGGGATTACAGGTGTGTGCAACCATGCCTGGAAAAAATGCCTTCTCTACATAAAAAGAACAATCCTGCAAGTTAGAGGAGCTCTTATCAGTTCCCAGGCTAACAGAATTAAGCCACATTCTGCAGGAAGAATTTGAGATCATGTTGACCATGTGGTACCTTCTACACCTGGGGGTGGGGCTTATCAGTGTCCTGGAGGGAGCTTGAGTTTCCAGGTCAGAGATTGTTAGAGTTAAAGCTCCATCACATTCAGACAACTTTATTTTTCTTTCTTTCTTTCTTCTTCTTCTTCTTCTTCTTCTTCTTCTTCTAGATGCACACAATAGCTTCATTTATTTTATTTATTTTTTTTGTATGGTGCTGAGGATCAAACCCAGTACCTCACACATGCTAGGCAAGTGCTCTACCACTGAGCTACCACCCCAGCTCCTCAGACAACTTTTGATTACATCCACAGGCTAGATCTCAAAATTTTAACTGCTGGTGAACTCAGTGAGCAAAGATCTCATAGTTGGGACCATATTTTATCAAGGCTGTGAAATTAACAAAACATCTCATCACCCTGTTATAATAACTTTCCTTTCCCCTATACAATTTCTCAAGTTAATGGGTTTTTTTGGAATTCAGTCATATTGAATAATTGCCTTAGTGGCTGGCAGTATTATTGGCTATTAAAACTTTTAAGCTTTTAGTTGAGAATCTCTTCTTCATGTAACCCAGGCTGAGAGTCCTGTGCTGTGCATTTGCTTGGGCTTTACTTGGCAGGGGAGAGGGATTGTTCATGAATCATCTATGAGAATTTTTAATTTTATGGTTTTAATTTTGATGGCAATTTAAAAAAAAAATGTAAGTATATTTTAGGTCATCTGGCTGATCCCCTAGCTAAATTTTGAAATCATAGTTCAATGCCCATTTATGTCTGTTTACAACAGTTGTATTAGGGCCAGGCATTCTTGAGAAACTGTCATGCCTTCATGAGAAAAGAACAGAAGTCACTTGCTGGGTAATGACCCACTGGTGCCAAGTGAGGTCACAAACACAGAGTGTGGATCTGATCCTGTAGGTCCTTGGATGACATACCATTGAAGGGTTCAACAAAGGCAGAGGTAGTGAAGCTGGAGAGAGGAAGAAATGCTTAGCTTGTTAAATCAACATGACTTGGTGATGGTTTGTCTCTTGTGGCAAGAATGGTAGGTGGTGAGGGCTACCAGTCTGCTAGTCAGGGATAAAGCTCATGTTTCTTAAAATTGAGCAACAAATATATTTCCCCTAAAGGAAAAAAAATTCTGGTGTTAATTGAATTCATTACATAATAATGTTACTTAAATATGTATATACCCAAAATTAGGTATAATTTTCTTTTATCCATCTTATAAAACTAAAATGTATTTACAAGTTAAATATAAACTAAAACCCAGTTAATTCTAAATTAACAACTTTAATTTAATATGACAAATGGTACTGTGTTGTTAAAACTGAATCACTATTTGCAAACTAAATATAGCACAGGTTGCTACAGTTCAGGATGTTTTGAGTTAGGATAAAGAAACATGGTGGAAGAATTGTCAGTACACAGCTCATGAACAAACTGAAAATTTTTAAAGAAGAGGTCCACATTTCTCAGGTTGGAGAGACTTGTTTCGAGACTCAGTTCAAGGTTACTACTTCATTTGAAAATCTCCTCTGACAAACCCAGCTTGATTAGTTGTCACTCTTCTGGGATCTGTTCAGAGTTCTGTCATGTAATGCATTTTGTAATATCATGACTCATGTATTTCTCTATCCTTGAAAGCAACTTTTAAAAAATGCCCTCAGAGACTGAAACGGTGTTAGAAATGCAGCAGAGAAACAGAAAAGTTTAGGGTTCAATGAAAACTTGATGTAGACATTCTGGGCTTTTTTTTTTCCTTAAAGATTGATTAAGCTAAATTTAAAAAAGGCATGAGGGTGTATTAGTCAGAGGTGAATCTGAAAAGACTCATTATGAGTGTCGCAGGATAAGGGATCCTTGTGGGAATTAGATCTTACACAATTGAGAAGGAGCTGGGAAGGGAAGGTCCAGGAGGGGGCCAGGTGATCAGAGACAGGGTCTCCAGACAGGAACGAAGAAGCGTTGTCCAAGGATGGTGAGCCTCCTAGGAAGGGAAGTTGTCTGGCTACCACCTGGTTATGGGTGTAGGGCTGCTATTGGTCAGTGGTTGGAAAGAAGAGATGGGAGAAGACCTCTTTTGGAACACAGGAGAGCAAGGACAAGCTGGAGCTGGCTGGACACCTTTGCTGCATTTCTAATGACAAACTTTCAGAGCAGTGACTGTTCTTTCACTTTTGCCTTCTATATCTCACACAAGATCCTCTTGGTCAATCAAATCCATAACTGTAGAAGGGAGACAATTGTAGAAAAGACCTTTAGGGAAGTCTTGATTTCTACCCCTGCTTATGCTCTCGGATTCATCAGAACAAAACTGCATTGGCACTGAAACTAGGAAATAGTGCTAAGCATAAGCAATGCACTTTGGGGAATTCCAGCCAGATAAAATACAATTCAAAATCAAGTGGCGAAATTTGCAACAAATAAGCCAGTACTCAATTGCCTGTTTGAAAGATAAATGCAGTGTCATAGAATTTCTCCAAAATCTTCTAATGTTCCTGTTTAATTTTTAATTTTTCCCCCTTTACCACTGAGCTACACACCCAAGTCATTTATTTATTTATTTACTTATTTTTTTTAAGAGATGGGGTCTCACTAAGTTGCTGAGGGTTGGCCTTGAACTTTCAAGTCTCTTGCCTCAGCCTCCCAAGTCACTGGGACTACAGGTATGTGCCACCATGCCTGCCCATTGATTCTTTGAGTCAGAGCCCCAGGGTTTCAGAATCTCTTGGAGGAATTTTTCAAGATGCATATATATCTTGAGAGTTTTTTGATAAGTATACTTTTTTTCTTATGAGATGCACAGCTCTCCTTCAAGCTGCTCAAGGCTGGACTACAGGTGGTTTTTGTGAGTCTCACAGTGGAAATACCTCTTCCCTTTAGAAATCTGGATGTGGCCTTTGTAGGCTATGCATGCCTGGAAAGGAAAGTGTACAGACCTTTCTTGCCGTTCTCTGCCAACCTGACAGCTTCTTTATTCTTCAATGGGTGGGAGTGGACAGCCAACCTGGGGTGATGGGCAAGGGGTCTAGACCCACTACTTATTTTCCATGGGAACTTGAGCAAGTTGTATTTTCTTTTAGAATGGGGGAATTAATTAATTCTTAACTAGCAGAGTTTTTGTGAAATAAATAGGAAGTATAATCAACTCTTAATGTGGAAGATGGTACAGAGTAAACCATTAATAAATAAAATGACAGCTGGGAATGGTGGCACACGCCTGTAACCCCAGCAGCTCGGGAGGCAGAGGCAGGAGGATCACGAGTTCAAAGCCAGCCTCAGCAAAATCAAGGTGCTAAGCAACTCAGTGAGACCATGTCTATAAATAATATGCAAAATAGGGCTAAGGATGTGGCTCAGTGGTCGAGTGCCTCTGAGTTCAATCCCCGGTACCAAAATAAAAAAGTAATATTAAAAAATAAAATAAATAAAATTACAGCTTATAACAAATGAAGGCGATGTCATAAACCCATTCTCATGACACATTTATGTGCATGTATTCATATAAATATATGAAGGAAAACATTTGTTTAATGGATTTGAGTTGTTTTGCATGTTCAGGAATTGTTAGCATGTGTAGTAGGGAGTTGCTTAGGTGTATTCATTCACTATAGAAATTGTTCAAAGAATTTTAACTAATTTATTAGAATCCTGGTGTGCCAGTAAACAAAGAGAGTTTACTGATATATGATCCTTGAATTTCTGACTTGTGATTCTGAAATGGAATCTGGGGGAGTTCTGTGGCTCAGTCCTGACTGACTTTTACCACCGAGACCCACTGCCTGTGCTTGGTATTGTTTGAGTAGAATTTGCTTTGCGAATACATCTGCCTCCAGCCAACTTTCTTTTTTTCTTTTTGCTGAGCCTTCACATGGGTGCCAGTATAATTTTATAAGAACTGCAGAAAATCAAAGAGAGCTTACTGAATTCAAGTGTCCACTATAATTTCTTGCAAATATAGTAGTTGTGGCCATGGAATTAATTAAATACAGAACTTAAAACAAAACAAAAAGATGGGCAGAAGAAGCGAAGCCAGGGAAGAAGACAGATGTTGTGTCGCTAGTTGAGGAGTCATTAGACCCTAGGTATTGAGATTCTCATTTTGTCCTTTACATGAGGTCCATTTGTCTTCTGAGTTCTAGCCTCATTGATATTTGGAGTTCTTAAAATTATGTTTTAATATTGTTGAATTGTTGAAATGTTATTGAAACCATTTTGACAAAGTTATAGAGCTTTAGTCCCTAGAAATTAAATCTTTTAAATTTGCCTACTGATGTGCTCTTAAATTCTTTTATATACGCAGAATTATTACATATTCATAAGACCCAAAAGAAAGATGCATTAAAACAATTAGTTTTTTAAAATAAGGAGTTTCTTTTAAAACTTTTATTGGAAAGGGTACATTTAGCTCTTGCTAGCTTTAGATTACAAATTCTAGAATACTTCACTTATTTTCTAGTTCTCTACCACCCAGCTTTTTTCCTTAGCATGGTCAAGAAAACTGAAGGAATAATTTGCCTATGTAAGAATGATATTGGTTGTCTGTTGTATAATAATCACTCTAGCTTTTGCTTTAGTTGCTGAATTTTTCCAAATATATTCTCTATTGCTGTGATATTGAAATAGCTGAAAACTTTTTTTTTTTTTTTTTTGGTGATGCTGGGGATTGAACCACCTTGTGCATGTTAGGCAAGCACTCTACCAACTGAGCTATATCCCCATCTCCAAACTTATCTTTATTGAAATATTTAACATAGGTACAGACAACTGCATGAAACAAATGTATAACATGATGATTGTTATTCATTAAATACCCTTATTACCATGTTAAAAAATTTTAAAGTGAATTATAGTGGACACTCATGTATTGCTAAGGGAAGGTAAACTGTAGTCTTCTTGGAGAGGTATTTGACAACTTAAAATTCTCATGTATACTTCAATTTAGGAATTTCACTTGTAGGAATTTATACTAGAAAATACACAAATGCATAAAGATGTACATACAAGAACATTTATTGCAACATCTATTCATTCAGCCAGTGTTTTCTAGCATGCCCACTATGTTCCACTGTTCTGGGTTCTGGAAATACTGTAAAGAACGAGACAAAAAAGATCTCATGGAGTTTAGATTTTAGCAGAACAGACAATAAACAAGTGAACTTGAAGCAACTAGTAGTGATAAATATAAAAAAAATAAAATAGAGGGGAAAACTTGAAAGTATGTGGATTAGGGGACAGGTACTTCATATTTGCTCAGGAAAGAGCTTTCCAAGGAAGTACAGGTATGTGGATGCTTGAAGGAGAGAAAGGGGTCAGTCTTGTGAGGATCAGGGACAAAGCCCTATAGAGGGTGGGCATGCTACAGACACCAGTGGAAAGAGTAGCAAGGAGGCCCCTGCAGCTGAACACAGTGAGCTGGGGGAGTTGGTGTGTAATAAAGGTAGAGATGGAGTGAACTCCAGATCACAAGGGTCAGGGTAAGGATTTTTCATGTAATTTAAAATGTGACAGGAGCAGGGTGCAGTGCCACATTGCCTGTGTCCTCAGCGACTTAGGAGGCCAAGGCAGGAAGATCACAAGTTCAAGGCCAGTCTCAGCAATTTAGTGAACCTGTCTCAAAGAAAATAAAAGAAGGTTGGGGATGCAGCTCAGTGATAGAGTGCTTGCCTAGGACGTGCAAGGCCCTGGACCCAAGCCACAGTGTAGGGGTGTAGGGGGTAGTGATAGGAAACGACTAGAGTAGTTGGGGGAGGGAGTGGGAAAAGAATATTTGGAAATATTTCAAAGTTTCAAGACTAGTTCAAAGAAATTGGGCTGGGGTTGTGGCTCAGTGGTACAGTGCTTGTCTGGCATGTGTGAGGCACTGGGTTTGATCCTCAGCACCACATTAAAAATAAATAAAATAAAGGTTAAAAAAAAGTTCAGGGTTTTCAAGATGGCGGCCTAGAGGGTGGCTGCATTTCATGTTGCTCCAGGACTCAGGATTCAAAAGAGGAGATATTGAGACACTTGGGACCAACTCAAAGCAGCCGGGTGAGTCTCTCCCATTGGGAAGGCGTCCCGGATGGGGCGGTAGTCCTGGAACGCAGGGAACTTTGTGACGTAGAGCTGCCGGCGAGACGCCCCTCCCCCCGCTGGAGCAGTGAACGCGGACAACTGGGAGCGCCATAAAGGAGGCCGCTAGGCACAGCGCTGGGACTCGGAGCAACCACTGGGGCTCCAGCGGCTGCCCAGGGGAGGAGTGGCGAGGAGAGCTGTGTGGACTCAGGACACCGGGGCCTGCCCTGAGGAGGAGGAGGAGGAACGTGGCCACTTGGATTCGGAGTGACTGCACCAGAGCTACAGGCGGTTGCCAGAGGAGGGGCTGCGTGGCGAGCTGTTTGGACTCAGACCACTTCTGAACACCGGGGCCTGCCCGGAGGAGTAGGAGGAGGAGGAGGAGGAGCGCGGCGAGTCGTGTGGACTCGCAGTGACTGCATTAGCGCTCCAGGCGGCTGCTCAGAGGAGAAGGCGAGTGGTGAGTTGTTTGGACTTAAAGCGACCGCTCCTGAACACAGGGGGGCTACCTGGAGGAGAAGCGTGGTGGGTCGCTTGGTCTTGAGTGGCCGCACCAGAGCTCCAGGCGGTTGCCCAGAGGACCCGTGCAGCGGGTCACGTGGATTCAGAGCCACTCAGAGCGACCGCTCCTGAACACCCAGGGGGTTATCTGGAGAAGGAGGAGGAACGGGGAGGGTCACTTCGACTTGGAGTCAGTGATTGCCCAGGGCTACGGGTGGTTGGTGGGAGGAGGAGGCACGAAGTGAGTTTCTTGGACTCCTAGTGACCACACCAGAATACTGGGCGGCTGTCTGGAGGAAGAGGCGTGTGGCGGGTCTCTGGGACTCAGAGCGATTTTACGGGGCCCCAGGTGGCTGCTCAGAGGAGGGGTCGCATAGCCAGGCGATTAGGTGCAGAGCAGGGTCCCAGGATCTAGGAGGCTTCTGGGTGGAAGAGCCGCACAGAGACAGGCTTAGGGTGGAGCGAAGGTTCCAGGCCTGCGGGCAGATTCTCTGAGGAGGGGCAGCCTAAGGAGATTCATCTGTGAAGGGTGAGGCTCCCAGGCCCAGGAGGTAGGGCCGGGCCCCTGGGAACTTTGCAGAGGAAGGCAGCCCAGCCCAGGCGGTAGCTGTAAATTGAGGGGAACCTCTAGGAGGGAACTGACCAGCGAGACCTCCCCACCGGGTGAGTCTTCCCTGCTGGGTGAGGTTTCCCCACAAGGACGGTAAAACCAGAGACTCAGGCCCAAACAGGCCTTGCCTCAGCCCACAGCCTAGGTCCCCTTTGGATGACCATTGGTCAACAAGTGGAGGCACCTCTGCCCACTAGTAGGGATTATACCCCACCTGAAGGCCACCAGTCCTAGAGAGGCAGCTTCCTTGTGGAGCACCGCATTATCAACTTCCTCCAAGACTTCAGCCTACTGAAGGCTAAGGGGGGATATATATAGAAATCTTCAGGGACACTGTAAGTCAATAGAGGAAATCTGCGATATCTCAGTGGTCCACTGATACCTGAACAATATGAGAAAACAAGGAAAGAAAATGCTGCAAACAAATCTAGATGTTACATCAATAAAACCCAATGACAGCATGGCAGAAGAAATGACAGAAAAGGAGTTCAGAATGTACATAATTAAAATGATCAGAGAAGCAAACGATGAGATGAAAGAGCAAATGCACGCACTGAATGATGAGATGAAAGAGCAAATGCAAGCATTGAATGATTGCACCAATCGAAAATTAAAAGAGCAAATACAGGAAGCAAAAGATCATTTCAATAAAGAGTTAGAGATATTGAAAAAAACCAAACAGAAATCCTTGACATGAAGGAAACAATAAACCAAATTAAGAACTCCATAGAAAGCATATCCAATAGGATAGAACACCTGGAAGACAGAACCTCAGACATTGAAGACAAAATATTTAACCTTGAAAACAAAGCTGAACAAACAGAGAAGACGGTAAGAAATCATGAACAGAATCTACAAGAACTATGGGATATCATGAAAAGGCCAAATTGAAGAATTATCGGGATTGAGGAAGGCCTAGAGAAACAAGCCAAAGGAATGAACAATTTATTCCATGAAATAATATCAGAAAATTTCCCAAATCTGAAGAATGAAATGGAAAATCAAGTTCAAGAGGCTTATAGGACTCCAAATACACAAAATTACAACAGACCCACACCAAGGCACATTATAATGAAAATACCTAACATACAAAATAAAGACAGAATTTTAAAGGCTGTGAGAGAAAAGAACCAAATTACATTCAGGGGGAAACCAATATGGATATCAGCAGACTTTTCAATCCAGACCCTAAAAGCTAGAAGGGCCTGGAACAACATTTTTCAAGCCCTGAAAGAAAATGGATGCCAACCAAGAATCTTATACCCAGCAAAACTTACCTTCAAATTTGACGATGAAATAAAATCCTTCCATGATAAACAAAAGCTAAAAGAATTTACAAAAAGAAAGCCAGCATTACAGAACATTCTCAGCAAAATATTCCATGAGGAAGAGATGAAAAACAAAGAAGCAAATCAGCAAAGGGAGGAATTATCCTAAAGGAATTGTCAAATAAAGGAGGAAACAAGTTGTGTCAAACAAATAAATAAATAAAATTTAAAAAATGAACCAAATGACCGGGAAACCAAATCATATCTCTATAATAACCCTGAATGTTAATGGCCTGAATTCATCAATCAAAAGACATAGACTGGCAGACTGGATTAAAAAGAAAGATCCAACAATATGTTGCCTGCAAGAGACTCACCTCATAGAAAAAGATACCCATAGACTAAAGGTGAAAGGATGGGGAAAAACATACCATGCACATGGACTCAGCAAAAAAGCTGGAGTATCCATCCTCATTTCCGATAATGTGGACTTCAAGCCAAAGTGAGTCAGAAGGGATAATGAAGGACATTTTATACTTCTTAAGGGAAGCATAAATCAGCAAGATATAACAATCATAAACATCTATGCCCCAAACAGTGGCTCATCCATGTATGTCAAACAAATTCTTCTCAATTTCAGAAACCAAATAGACCATAACACAATAATACTAGGTGATTTTAACACGCCTCTCTCACCACTGGACAGATCTTCCAGACAAAAATTGAACAAAGAAACCATGGATCTCAATAACACAATCAATAATTTAGACTTAACGGACATTTATAGAATGTACCATCCAACCAAGAGCGAATACACTTTCTTCTCAGCAGCACATGGATCCTTCTCTAAAATAGACCATATATTATGCCACAAAGCTAATGTTAGCAAATACAAGAAGATAGAGACACTAGCATGTATTCTATCAGATCATAATGGATTGAAGTTAGAAATAAATGAAAGAGTAAAACACAGAAACTATTCCAACACCTGGAGATTAAACAATATGCTATTATATGATGAATGGATAACAGAAGATATTAGGAAGGAAATTAAAAAATTCTTAGAGGTAAATGAGAACAAAGAAACATCATATCAAAATCTCTGGGACACTATGAAAGCAGTACTTAGAGGGAAATTTATTTCATGGAGCGCTTTAATAAAAGAAGTAAAACTCACCAAATAAACGACCTAACACTACAGCTCAAAGCCCTAGAAAAAGAAGAACAGAACAGCACCAAAAGTAGTAGAAGACAGGAAATAGTTAAACTCAGAGCTGAAATCAATGAAATTGAAACAAAAGAAACAATACAAAAAATTGACAAAATAAATAGTTGGTTCTTCGAAAAAATAAACAAAATTGATAAACCTTTAGCCACACTAATAAAGAGAAGACGAGAGAAAACCCAAATCACTAAAATTCGGAATGAACAAGGAAATATCACAACAGACAGGATTGAAATACAAAACATAATTAGAAGCTATTTTGAAAATCTATACTCCAACAAAATAGAAAATTTCGAAGACATCAACAGGTTTCTAGAGACATACGAATTGCCTAAACTGAACGAGGAGGACATAAACAATTTAAATAGGCCAATTTCAAGTACTGAAATTGAAGAAGTCATCAAAAGCCTACCAACAAAGAAAAGTCCGGGACCAGATGGGTTCTCAGCCGAGTTCTACAAAACCTTTAAAGAAGAGCTCATTCCAATACTTCTCAAAGTATTCCATAAAATAGAAGAGGAGGGAACCCTCCCAAACTCATTCTATGAAGCCAATATCACACTGATACCTAAACCAGACAGAGACTCATCAAGGAAAGAAAATTTCAGACCAATATCCTTAATGAACATCGACGCAAAAATTCTCAACAAAATTTTAGCAAATCGCATACAAAAACATATTAAAAAGATAGTGCACCATGATCAAGTGGGTTTCATCCCAGAAATGCAAGGTTGGTTCAACATCAGGAAATCAATAAACGTAATTCACCATATTAATAGACTTAAAGTCAAGAATAACATGATTATTTCAATAGATGCAGAAAAAGCATTTGATAAAATACAGCACCCCTTCATGCTCAAAACACTAGAAAAAATAGGGATAGTGGGAACATTCCTTAACATTGTAAAGGCCATTTATGCTAAGCCCATGGCTAATATCATTCTAAATGGTGAAAAACTGAAAGCATTCCCCCTAAAAACAGGAAGAAGGCAGGGATGCCCTCTTTCACCACTTCTATTCAACATCGTTCTTGAGACTCTGGCCAGAGCAATTAGACAAACCAAAGAAATTAAAGGGATACGAATTGGAAAAGAAGAACTCAAACTATCCCTGTTCGCTGATGACATGATTATATATTTAGAGGAACCTGGAAATTCCACCAGAAAACTCTTAGAACTCATAAGTGAATTCAGTAAAGTAGCAGGTTACAAGATCAATGCCCATAAATCCAACGCATTTTTATACATAAGTGATGAATCTTCAGAAAGAGAAATTAGGAAAACTACCCCATTCCCAATAGCCTCGAAAAAAATAAAATACTTGGGAATCAATCTCACAAAAGAGGTGAAAGACCTCTACAATGAGAACTACAGAACACTAAAGAAAGAAATTAAAGAACACCTTAGAAGATGGAAAGATCTTCCATGTTCTTGGATAGGAAGAATTAATATTGTCAAAATGGCCATACTACCTAAAGTGCTATACAAATTCAATGCAATTCCAATTAAAATCCCAATGACGTACCTTACAGAAATAGAGCAAGCAATTATGAAATTCATCTGGAAGAATAAGAAACCCAGAATAGCTAAAGCAATCCTTAGCAGGAAGAGTGAAATAGGGGGTATTGCAATACCAGATCTTCAACTCTACTACAAAGCAATAGTAACAAAAACGGCATGGTATTGGTATCAAAATAGAAAGGTAGATCAATGGTACAGAATAGAGGACATGGACACAAACCCCAATAAATACCATTTTCTCATACTAGACAAAGGTGCCAAAAATATGCAATGGAGACAAGATAGCCTCTTCAACAAATGGTGCTGGGAGAATTGGAAATCCATATGCAACAGAATGAAACTAAACCCATATCTCTCACCATGCACGAAACTAAACTCAAAATGGATTAAGGACCTCGGAATCAGACCAGAGACCCTGCAGATTATAGAAGAAAAAGTAGGTCCAAATCTTCACCTTGTTGGTCTAGGATCAGACTTCCTTAACAGGACTCCCATAGCACAAGAAATAAAAGCTAGAATCAACCACTGGGATAGATTCAAACTAAAAAGCTTTCTCTCAGCAAAGGAAACTATCAGCAATGTGAAGAAAGAGCCTACAGAGTGGGAGAATATCTTTGCCAATCATACTTCAGATAGAGCACTAATCTCCAGAATCTATAAAGAACTCAAAAAACTCTACTCCAAGAATTCAAATAATCCAGTCGATAAATGGGCTAAGGAAATGAATAGACACTTCACAGAAGAAGATCTACAAGCAATCAACAAACATATGGAAAAATGTTCAACATCTCTAGTAATAAGAGAAATGCAAATCAAAACCACCCTAAGATTCCATCTCACCCCAATTAGAATGGCGATTATCAAGAATACGAGCAACAACAGGTGTTGGCGAGGATGCGGGGAAAAAGGTACACTCATACATTGCTGGTGGGGCTGCAAATTAGTGCAGCCACTCTGGAAAGCAGTGTGGAGATTCCTTAGAAAAGTTGGAATGGACCCTCCATTTGACCCAGCTATCCCACTCCTTGGCCTATACCCAAAGGACTTAAAATCAGCATACTACAGAGATACAGCCACATCAATGTTCATAGCTGCTCAATTCACAATAGCCAGACTGTGGAACCAACCTAGATGCCCTTCAATTGATGAGTGGATAAAGAAACTGTGGTATATATATACAATGGAATATTACTCAGCCATAAAGAATGATAAAATTATGGCATTTGCAGGCAAATGGATGAAATTGGAGAATATCATGCTAAGTGAGATAAGCCAATCTCAAAAAGCCAAAGGACGAATGATATCACTAATAAGTGGAGGATGACACATAATGGGGGGGAGGGAAAGTTTAGTGTTAGGGTTAGAGTTAGGGTTAGGGAAGGGGGCAAGTATGGAGGAAGGAAGTACTGTACAGAGGGTGAAGAGGGGTGGGAGGGGTGGGGAGAAGGGAAAAAATAACAGAGTGAATCAAACAACAGTACTCTATGTAAATTTATGATTACACAAATGGTATGCCTTTACGCCATGTACAGAGAAACAACATGTATCCCATTTGTTTACAATAAAAACAAAACAAAACAAAACAAAAAAGTTCAAAGAAATAATCTGTACCTTTATCCAGACCTAACCATTTTTAAAATCTTTTGCCACATTTGCATTTCCATCCTCTCTTTCTATGTATGTATATCTGTCTAAATATGTAAGCGTGTATTCCCTAACAATACAGATACTCTCTTGTTCAGCCACAGGAAGTTTAGCACCACAGCATTGGCAGGCCTTTTCCATCCTACCCCACTCTTGTCCACTCTGCTCCTCAGTGTCCTTCCTACAGTACATGTCACTCCTCCCTCTCGGTACTGGATCGAGTCTAGGGTTGCATGTGGCATTTAGTTGTCATGACTTTTGAGTTCCCTTTACAGAAATGTTATGAAAGGGTCCTTAGACTTTCTTTGCCTTTTATGATATCGTCAACTTTGGAAAAAACAGGTCAGTTAATTTGGAAAATAGTCTTCACTTAGCTTTGTCTGCTCTTTCCTCATGATTAGATTCACATTGTTGTTTAATAGTTAGAATGAAGATCTCTTTCAGTTGGAATAAAAATTAAAAATTTAGGGTGAGAGAAGAATGGAGGAACTTTAGATTACATAGCGGGAAATGGCGGGGGGGATAAAAATGGTGGAATGAGACAGACATCATTATCCTATATGTACAACTACACGAATAGTATGAATCTACATCATGCACAACCACAGAAATGAAATGATGTACCCCATTTGTGTACAATGAATCAAAATGCAGTCTGTAAAAAATAAGAAAATTAAAAATTTAAATTATTATCATAAATTTTACTGTTCTTATTTACAATGTACATTGTCAGTTTAAAATGCAAATATAGAAGCATTTAAACTCATGCAGAATAATCTAGAAATACATAATTAGTATGCTTTAGCTCATCCATGCATATACATTTCATTCTTAGGAGGATGTTGGAAACTCTGTACCATTGTACCACTAACTTATGTGTTTTTATTTTGTTTTTTGATATATTCACATTCTACTTTTGGCTTACTGATGAGTAAGGAAAGACTGAGAGCAAAAGGAGAGATCTTTCCCTTTCCTTCTACGTCACCATTTTCAGTGTAAATGGTTGGCTAACACGAAGTTGCACTCATAAGAAAAGATATGATAGATTTCCTTGGTTGTTCTTGTTCTTATTTTTAAACTGATACATAAAAACAAGAATTAATGGGGTGTCCTGTAATATTTGGATACATGTGCAGAGTGGGTAATGTTTAAATTGGTTTAAACATTTATCTTCTCAAATATTTATCATTTCTTCCTTTCTTTTTTTAACATGCCACATTTTTTTTTATTGCAACATGGCCACTTTTGAGAGGGTGGGGAGTTTGGTCTCAAAAACAATGTTCCATTTAAGGCTCTTTTATACAGAAATTGCCATCATGACTGATATTCAAAATATCTCTAGTGTTGGAAGACTCACATGGTAAACATAAAACACCTACATGTATTCAGTAGTGTACACTCAATGGAGAGGTGTTGATAACAGCTATTTCTTTTTAGAAGATATGCAGGTAATAGGAAAGAACCATCTGACCAGTGGATAATACATTAAAGGCATTCAATCTGCTTACCCTTTGCAGTATTCTAGACTATTCACATTGACAATCACATTCATTGTAGGGCTTGCTGCAAGGGAGGCATATAACCAGTTGTTTTGGCTAAAATAAGATAGGAAGGCATTCCTTGGGTTCTACATAAAAGTAACCATATTAGAGTCTAATGGCAATCACTGACAGGCTGCTTAAATGAATGATATCTCCTTCACTGTGTTGGAAGGGCCCAGTGGAAAGGGAAAAAACAAAGACAAAAAAACACCTAATGCTATTCCAATGGACTGAGCTGGAGAAATGAAACCCCCTTAAGATCCAGATGGCACTTGATGGTCACATTATAACGGTTTTCCTTCAAGTGAAACTACTACATTGCCTCCCAATTTCCAAGTGTTGACCGGTCCTTAATATCATCCAAGCCATTTACTTGCCACTCGTGTTTAATACCTGAAAAGAAAGACATTCCATTACCTTGTTATACTTAGAAAAGAGCAATTTCTCTACACAAAATAGTCCATGTTTGTTCCTGTAAATTTCTTTTTAATGGCATCTTTAGAGCTAGCATAAATCATCTTGCTTTTCAAAGGTGCACTTTCAGAAACCTAGAATATAAATACTAGGTCTTCTTTCTTAGACTCTTTTGTTTCGTATGTGGCATCGTACAAAGCATATCGGCAATCATTCAGAGGAAGCAACTTCACAAAAGATGTGTAGGGGTCCTCTACAGTATCACCAATGTCACCCACCAAGATCTGCTTTGCTTCCTCTACAATTATTGGTCTTTCGTCGTTGCTTAAACAGAAGAGCACTGCTTTCTTTTTTTGATCTCTTCTTGTGTAGATTTCCTTACTTTCATATCATTAAAAATTTTGATGACTTCATCATTCATGGTAACTCCAGATGCCATAGTACCAGTGGCTGTGACTGTGGCAGCAGCTCTGGCTCTGTGGATCTGGGAGGAGAAGGATGGACAGGCAGGCAGGCAGGCAGGCAGGAGGCTGCAAGTGCTATTTATCGTTTTTTTGGGGGGAAAACTTTTGAAATTTTTCTTCTAGCTTTTTGAAATATACAGTACACTGTCATGTATAGTCACCCTATTGTGCAACAGCACACCAGCTTCTGACTCCTGTCCAACTGTTACTTAGTGACCACGGATAGGCCTTTGCCCATCTACTCCCTCCAACCGCCGGTACCTACTGTTCTACTCTCCAGGCTCTATTAGAGTTGGAGATCAACTTTTAAAATTCTACGTGAGGGATCTTGTTTTTAGAATGCCACTTTCTTCTTCTTGTGTGGAGGTATTCTGGTTCAAATATGTATGGCATTTTGGGCCAATTCAGGGGCAGAGTGTGTTTACCTTGTACTTGGTTTGAGGCTTGCTGAGCACCTGTGTGCTGCAGTTCTGTGCTCAAGGGACAATGGGCACACCAACAGACCCCCAGATTGTGTGTGTCTCCTCTGCTTCCATTCATGCTCCATTGTCCCATAGAATTTCACCTAAAATATCCAAGTTTATAGATTAAATTATGAAGAATTTCCAGTCAGGCGCCGTAGCTCACGCCCGTAATCCCAGCAGCTGGGGAGGCTGAGGCAGGAGGATTGCAAGTTCAAAGCCAACCTCAGCAACCTAGCGAGGCCCTAAGAAACTTAGCAAAACCATGTCTTAAAATAAAAAAATAAATAGGGCTGGGGATGTGACTAAATGGCTAAGTGCCCCTGCCTCTCTCCCTTATTTACTTATCAGGTTTTACATTTGTTTATTATTAATATAGACTCATGGATTTCTATTTTTGTCAATGGGTTATAATATATCTGCATCCTTATTTTGATAATCAAATAGATTTATTTAGTGGGAGCCTATTCAAACTTATTCTGTGTTCTTTTGAAATGCTGTCCTCTTTTATTTTTTTAAACATACCATGTTAGGCTCATCTCATACCTTTTCTCCCCACATCTGAAATCAGCCTTTTCTCAAAGGGATACTTCCTTCTTTTAGTGAGGAAAGGTGTTTAGAAACCATGACTTGGGGGTAGGTTTGTTTGTTTTTTCTAGGCCCTTTTGCAAGAGAAAACTAGAGGGAAAAAAAAAATAGAGGGGCTGGGTTGTGGCTCAACCCCACAAGCGCTTGCCTAGTATGTGTGAGGCATTTGGTTTGATTCTCAGCACCACATATAAATAAATAAAATAAAGGTCCATTGACAACTAAAAAAAAAAAAAATAGAAACCATGAGATTATGTCAATATTTATAATTCCCAACTCCCTTGGGGTCTTCTTTGCCTATTTCTTCCGGCATTTGTTTCTCTCCTTTTACAGTAAGGACCTGCTTCCCAATGACACCACACATTACCCTACATTATATTCTACAGCCCAACCATAATGAGTTACAAGAGTTCAAGATTTATTACTTGTTCATACTGTAGTGGCGTGACCACAGCAATATTTATAGTAGCTCAATTCACAATACCTAAGCCACAGAACCAAACTCGGTGCCCTTCAACAGATGAATGAATAAAGAAAATGTGGTATATATATGTACAATGGAATATTAATCAGCTATAAAGAAGAATGAAATTATGGCATTTGCCAGTAAATGGATGGGACTGGAGAATATCATGCTAAGTGAAATCATTCCAAGAAACCAAAGGCTGAGTGTTCTCTCTGATCTGTGGATGCTAACAAACAATAAGTGGGAGGAGGGAATAATAGAAGTACTTTGGATTAGATGAAGGGGAATGAAGGGAAAGAAGGGGGGAGGGGAATAGAAAAGACAGTAGAATGAATTGGACATAACTTTCCTGTGTTCATAAATGAATAAACGAACAATGTAATTCCACATCATGTTCAACCAAAAGAATGGGAAGTTATACTCCATGTATATGTATGTCAAAATACATTCACTGTCATTTATCACTAAAAAGGACAAATAAAAAACTGAAAAAAAAAATTTGTTGCTATTCTTTCTTTTCATTAAACTGTGGTATAGAGTTAAGTACTATGTTTGAGTTTCTTAGATAACGGCTTTTTATATAATTTATTTGAAATACAGTATTTTCTAGTTATATCTCTCTGGTCCACTAGTTGTAGACAATTTCATTTTTTTTAAACTTTTGTATTTTTTTTGTGAAATTAAGTGTATATATATGTGTGTGTGTGTGCGTGTGTATTCTCTTTCACCTTATTATACAAAAGGAAGTGTACTTTACACACTTTTTATTTTTATTATTTAATTTTTATTATGTATTTATTTACTTTTTGGTACTGGGAATTGAACCCAGGGACACTTAACCACTGAGCAACATTCCTGGCCCTTTTTTTTTTTTTTTATTGTAAACAAATGGGATACACGTTGTTTCTCTGTTTGTACATGGCGTAAAGGCATACCATTTGTGTAATCATAAATTTACATAGGGTAATGTTGTTTGATTCATTCTGTTATTTTTCCCTTCCCCCCCTACCCCTCCCACCCCTTTTTTCCCTCTATACAGGAAGGAAGGACTGGCCCTTTTTATTTTTTATTTTGAGACAGGGTCTTTCTTAATTGCATAGGACCTTGCTAAATTGCTGCGACTGGCCTCAAACTTTTGATTCTCCTGTCTCAGCCTTCTGAGACACCATGCTCGGCTACATGTTTTTAAAATTTGATTTTTTTTTTCCACTGGAAATTATTCTGAAATCTCTCCATGTCAGTATATTGATACCCTTTTCATTTTTAAAAATAGTTGCATATCATATGTACTATAGTTTATTCAATGAATATACACGGTCATTTAGCTGGTATGTTAGTATTTTGTAACTGCAGATGATGCTACAATGAATACCCTTTTGTGGGTACCTTTTCTTTTTTCTAGAGTTATATCTTTTAAGGTAAACACCTGGTAGTAAGTGGAGCTGTCAGAGCTACTGTAAAGGCACAGATCACTTTGTTTGATATTGGTGACTTTCCCTTCAGAGGTGGGGTACCACCTTGCATTCCCACCAGGACATGCTTCCTCACAGTCTTATCAATAGAGTAAATGAGGGCTGAGTATGTGGCTCAGTGGTGGAGTGTTTGTCTAGCATGTGTGAGTCACAGGGTTTGACTCTCAGCACCACATAAAATAAATAAATAAACAAAATAAAGGTAATGTGTCCATCTACAATTAAAATAATTTTTAAAAATAGAGTATATGATGAAGTTTTTGAATTTTTTACATTCTAATGGGAGAAAAAATTATATAGATGGTAAAATGATAATTACATGATAAATTAGTTGGTTATTCTACTTATTTATCAATTTTTAGACTAGTTTAGCAAACTTCACAGGTGACCAATGAGTTTTTTCTCTATTTTTTTCATTAAGAACTCATAAATTTTATATTTAATAGGGAAAGAACTAATGTAACCTCCTTAACATACTCAGCTCCTGTTTTAAGTTTTAAATATTCTCTTCTGATTTTGTCTGTAATCTCACAAGTTTTTACCAAGCTATAATTAACAGATATAGTTGATTATATATTCTGCTTACCATTAGGAAATGCAAGCTCAGTGAGAATGAGAATTTTATTCTCTTTTTTCTACTAATACATCCCAAGCATCTTGGACAGAGTAAGTGCTTATTAGAGTATTTTTGGTTGAATGAATGAATATGCTTCAAAAGTATTCCTTTTAAATGTGCTTTTAAGTTTATCAAATATATTAAAATATTTTGGCATGAGTACTGTTGTACTGTGTTTTTCCCCATAATAATTTCATTGATTATTCCTGAAACTAGTATTTTAAAAAATGACATGTTGGGGGAAAATGCACTACTATATTTTCTGGAAATAATTAAGAAAGTTATTGTGTCATGCCAACCTGGGAGGCATGTAACAACCGGTATTTTAAAGGTCTTATTTTTAAGCTATGTTCTTTGATAATTTTACTGATGCTTGGGATGATATAATGGAAGGAAGAACACAGCTGAGGGTGATCAGGGAGAACTAGGAAGGATATTATTAGAACCCAAAATGAATTTAGTAAATGAAGGAGTGTGAAATGCACTCAGAATAAAATGCAATGCAGTTCACTGTACCTAGGGGGAAATAAACAGATACACTAATATACAAAGGGGACTTATAGACAAATAGGGCCAGCCTGCAGAGATGAGTTCCAATTTCAAGGATCTGGTAAACCTGAATTAAAACAAGATACATCAGGAAGATAAGTAAATATATGGTAAAAGACAGAGTGGCAGACTCTTAAGTAAGGGTTCGCGTCAGAGTAGTGTGCTAGGGACTAGATTTAAGTTCTAGGGCACAGATTACAAATGGGCACCTCACAAAACTATCCTGATGGATTTTCTTTGAGCTAAAAGAAGAGAAAAGAGAAGAGGAGGGAAGAGAAAGGAAGGGAGAAATTACTCTCCAAAATTAAAAAGTGGGAATTTCTACATAAAACCGAGATTTCCAGTGTCTCTTGAACACGTGAAAATCTGTTTGTACCTTACGGTTGTTGTGACTGGCCTGTCAGCATCAGACTGGAGATGAGCAGCTGCTGCCTAGTTAAATTGGGGCATTTCTTACGCAGTCCTGCAGGGTTCCTGCTGTGTCCCAGCTCCAAGGCACTACGGCCAGGCATTGTTCAGCTGGTTCTCTGGCAGTCGTCTTTCCCATACCAGGTCATAGATGTTCTAATTGCCTCCTGCTCAATCCACTGGTGAGAGAAGGATTCTTGGTTGAAGCTTTGGGGAATGGCTGAAGGCCCACCACCTGACCATGGACACATCAGAGCAATAGCAGTTTATTAATCACGTATGTTCACAGGGGCACAAGACATTGCATGCCAGTAGGTTGCACAGGACAGCACTCAGGAACACAGCGGGCCATCAGGGGCACTGGAAGATAGGCTTTGTAGTATCAAAAGGGTGAAGGGACCCTTGGTTCCCCTGGGAAGATGTGACTAACTTGTTTGAATAATTGCACAGGTTGGCAGGAAATGGAAACTCATGGGTCAGGGACAAACGGGCTCTATACCAGTTTATCTTCACAAGGAGGGTTGTTTGGGTCGGAGTGGGGAATCTGCAGTTAGGTCATTCAAGGCCCTTCTGATTTCACCAGACATCAAGGAAGCACAGAATGTTGAGCCTTGGTTTTTGGTTTTACACCAAGATACCCTGCTTCACTCATATACCTGTGCCCAGCGCATAGAGATATGCACACAAAACTCCTGTATCTAGGAGAAATTTTTCTGCCTCAAATTATTTGTGAAATTGAAATACATCTGCAAAGATAGTTTTCTTTGCTACAGATTAAAAAGAAACACAGGGAACAAAAAGCAGGAAAACTTTAGTTTTTTGATGCACATGTGCCCAGAGTGGGTAGCCTATGGGATCTTGTAGAGAATTTTCTATACATAAGATGGTGTCTAAGAAGGAATGAAGAACTTCACAACAGGATTGATAGTAAAGCAAATTACCAAGAAAACACTTTTGAGCCAGTATTTTCCCATTTGTTCAAAAATGTTTATTAGTTATACTGAGACAAGAGTTTAAGAACAAGGCTCATTTTCTTCCCTCAAGGAACTTGAAGACCAAACTAACAACTTCTACTCAATTAAGAGGTGCTGGTAAGGATATAAACAGGGAACACAACGACTCGAGAGGACATCATAATCTGTTTGGAGGTTTAAATTTTAAAAAATATAGATTACTGAGTATCTGGAGTGACGCAAGTACAGTCTTGAAGGCAAGAAATGTCTCCCCCTCAGAGTCTTTGCCAGTCAGCATTTCCGAAATTCTCAATTTGAAAATTAGTACTTCCACCGGGCCCAGTGACACATGCCTGTAATCCCAGTGGCTCGGGAGGCTAGGGCAGGACAATCCTGAGTTCAAAGCCAACCTCAGCAAAACTGAGGCCCTAAGCAAATCAGTGAGACTCTGTCTCTAAACAAAATGTGGCTCTGTGGTTAAGTGCTGAGTTCAATCCCTGATACCCCGCGCCAACCCCCCAAAAAAGAAAATCAGTACTTCCTGCATCAACATACTATATATAGCTCATGAAATGAAATGATCCCATGAACTTCCATGCCTGTCCTCCTATGGTTTGCCTACAGTTTGCTCTCTTTTGTCCTGTGGGGCTCTTGTAAGATGTAGGTTCAAGACTGCAAGTCTACAATGACAGACTTCCTTAGTTGGCTCTCTGGTGACTTGGGTGATAACTTTGATGTCAGAGAGATGGGTCCTGGGTGTTAGTGGTGGACCCAGGCCAGGGATTGAGGGGAAAATATATCTGCAGAACACCCTGCCTCACTGAAGGAGTGATTGGCCATATTTTGAAGACAACATATAAACAATTTTGAGCATTCTTAGGAATTGTATGGTGTAGGGCTGGGGATGTAGCTCAGTGGCAGAGCACTTGTCTAGCATGCGAGAGGCCCTGGGTTCCAACCCTCACACTACACACACACACACACACACACACACACACACACACAGGAATAAAAGAGAAAGAAAGAAGAAATTGTGTAGTGTTACATGTGTCCCTTCTCTTACTATTGGCACAACTCAGATTTTTTCTAAGTTGTGTTCTGTGGAACACTAGTCTCCAGATGCTCTTAAAAAAAATTAGGGAAGCTCTATGATCAAAAAGTTCTGGGAACTGGGCATGGTGGTGCAGGACTATAATCCCAGTGATCCTAGGAGGCTGAGGCAGGAGGATTGCAAGTTCAAAGCCAGCCTCAGCAATTTAGCGAGATCCTAAGCAATTCAGTGAGACCCTCTCTCTAAAAAAAATACAAAAGAGGGCTTGGGATGTGGCTCAGTGGTTTAAGTGCCCCTGGGTTCAATCCCCAGCACCAAAAAAAAAAAAAAAGAAAAAAAAAAAAAAAAAAGGGTTTGGGAAATACTGCATATAATACATGAACAGTCTCTCTCTCTCTCTCTCTCTCTCTCTCTCTGATTCATCCAGTATTTACAATTTTTTTTTCATGGTTGACTTTTTTTTCTTTAAAAAATTTTCTAGGGTATGTTTTAACATTAAAACTGAAACATCAGCAGGGCAGGTGGCACACATCTGTAATTCCAGCAACTCAGGAGGCTGAAGCAAGGATCACAGTTTTAGGAATTCTGGGAGACCCTCAGCAATTTAGTAGACCCTGTCTCAACAGACAACAAACCAAGGGGGTGGGTGGGGGGGATGTAGCTCAGTGGTAAAACTCCCTAGGTTCCATCCTCAGTACTGTGGGGGAAAAAACTCCTCTGTGGCATTACTTTGAGAAATCAGGGTCCAGGGTTCTGGCAGGAAACAGATGATTTGAGGAGAAATGACTGAAAAAACTGCGGGTAGAATTCCGTGGAATCATAAGAGATATTGCAAAATCCTGGGGCTGGCCAACGGGGAGACAGTGGCCCACTGTTGGGAGGGGAAGGGGAAGAAGGGATTAGTGATTCTCAGCCCTGGGAGAGGTAACTGGGGGAGAAGGCTTCCTGGTCGAGCAGAGTTCTTTGGCCTGTCTGTGGTGACCCCTTCTTGCTTTGATCCCCTACTGGTGTGATTCTTCGACTGAACCCCAGGGGAAACCAGAGGGCAGGGGAGCAGAGGATTCAGTCAGAGAGCCTTCTGAGGAGCGGAAGGTGTTGGAGAGCACATCCTGCGGGGCAGGCTGGTAGGGAGCATAGAAACAATTCAGAACCGAAGAAGAGTTGAGAGAGTAAATCAACCTTCAGTCCTCCTAACTTTGAAATTGCAGTTGGAAGAGATTATGTGAATTACCTGTGAATGAATAGCACAGGTGTGGTTCCTTTTTCTTTTTATACTTTCTAGAACAGAGAATAAAAAAGATAACTGCCACAACCAATTTTTTACAACTTACACGTAAACAACAGAAATTTATGCTCATGGTTCTGGAGGTTGGAAAGGCTCCAGCAGATGTGGTGAGGCCTCTTTCCTGGATCACAGGTGACACCTTCTTCCTGCATCTTCACTGAGTAGAAATGGGTAAATGAGCTCCTTTGGGATTATTATTTTTTAATCCGCAAGAACAAATTGTGTTTATTCCTGATGTTTCGATGCACACATACACTGTGGAACGGCTAACTCAAGGTACTTAACATGCATCACCTCTTCATACTTATTTTTCTTGTGGTGAGAACACTTAAATCTACCCCCAGCAGTTTGCAAGTATGCAATATCTTGTCATTTGCTATAGTCAAGAAGATACACAGTAGAGCCGGGCACTGTGGTGCACAGCAGCTGTTCTGGAGGCTGAGGCAGGAGGATTACAAGTTCAAAGCCAGCCTCAGCAGCATAGCAAGGCTCTAAGCAACTTGGTGAGACTCTGTCTAAATAAAATATAAAATAAAGGCTGGGACTCAGTGGCTCAGTAGTTAAGTGCCCCTAGGTTCAATCCCTGGTACAAAAAAAAAAAAAGGTACACAATAGATGTCTTGAGCTTATTCCTCCTAACTGGACATTAAATTTGTGTCCTTTGAGCGACATCTCCCAATGGCCCCACTCATCCCCAACCCAACTGTTGTGGAATAAAATAAGGGTATCATTCATTCATTATCTCTTACTAATAGGAAAGATAGAAGAGGTTTTTTTATTGCCATCTAATTTCAGGCCAAAATGTTACTACTGCATGATCCATGTTCAGAAAACAGTGAAAGTAAAACAATAAGAGATCTTGTATTTGGATGAGGGTGTCAGAGATCACTGGCTGTTTGCAAAATCCATTCTTTCCTTCTTCCATAATGACGGATTTCAGTTACCAGGTAATAGAAGTGATGTGTGTCACTTCTGAACAAGGAATTTTTGGAGAACAGAGATTCTTCCTTCACACCTTGTTCAGTGAGCTAAGTGAAGGTGAAAAGAAGACCATTGAAACAGAATGGGAGGAACTTGGGATCCTAAAACAATGTGTGGGGAAAAGCTGTCAGCTGCCCTGAACACCTGTTCTGAACTATTATATAAACAAGAAATAAGCTTCTGTTGTATTGAAGCCACAAAACATTTGCATTTATTTGTTTTGAAAGAATGAACATTTTTTAAGCTGTTTTAAAGAGTGAACATTTTTAAAGCTGTAAGCTGTTCTAAAGAATGAACATTTTTTTAAGCTGTTTTATCTCAACTCCCTAAGGTCACCCTCCCAGTGATGGGAGCAAAGCCCCTAAAGCTGTTTCAGGAAATAGCCCCAAAACAGAGAGTAAAAGAGTAAATTGAGCCAGATAGCTAGATAGTGCTCAAACAGTAGGATTACCAGAAACTATTGACCAGAATCTACACCTGTTGTAAAACATTGTAAAACATGTTGTATGTTATCAGATAACTCAGACCCCCTTTGGAATTTCCCGGCAGCTTTGTTTGTTTTAAAAAATTTTAAAAAATTTTTCTTTAAGTTTTATTTTGAGACAAGGTCTGGCTAAATTGCCCAGACTGGCCTTGAACCTGAGATGCTCCTGCCTCAGTCTCCCACATTGTTGGAATTATAGGCATGCACCACCTCACTCAGCTTGTTAATTCTGTTAACAAATACTGACCATCAGAAAAATTCGGTGAAAAAAATGAATAAAATTGTTATTTGGGGGAAGTATTCATTTGGGCTACATCCTTAACAAAGACAGAAAGCTCTGGTGTTTCTTCCTCTTCTTATAAGGCACAAATCCTCTCATAATGGGGCTCCTCATAACCTCACTTAAACCTAACAACTCCAAAAGGCTGCACCTAACACTGTCGCATTAGGAATTCAGAATTTGAGAGGTACACAGACATTCACTTTATCACAAGCGTTGCACGTACAAGGAGAGAATGATCACCGAACACTGTGATGGTGGTAGGGGTATGGCTGGGAAGAGGAGAGAGAGGTAGGGAGTTAGGATGGGAGATGGAGAGGCCTTGTTGTGTGGTTGAGTGGGAGCCGGTTGAGCAGTTAAGAAACAAATGGGGATTCCTCAGAAAACTTGGATGGAACCACCATCTGACCCAGTTAATCCTACTCCTCAGCATAGACCCAAAGGACTTAAAATCAGGATACTATAGTGAGGCAGCCACATCAATGTTCATAGCAGTTCAATTCACAATAGCAGAGCTATGGAACCAACCAGCCCTTCAACAAATGAATGGATAGAGATATATGCACAATGGAATATTACTTAGTCATAAAGAAGAATAAAATTGTGACATTTGCCAGTAAATGAATGGAACTGGTGGCTATCATGCTAAGTTGAAATAAGCCAAACCCCCAAAAGACAAAGGCCAAATGTTCTCTCTGATATGCATATGCTGACTCACAATAGGAGGGAGTTGGGGGGTGGGGGTTCACTGAATTGGACAGTGGGGAATGGGGGAGAAGGGAAGGGGGATGGGAATGGGAAAGACAGAATGAATTGGACACAACTTTCCTATGTTCATATATGAATAAATGACCATTGTAACTCCACTTCATGTACAAGAATGGGAAGTTATACTCAATGTATGTACAATAGGTCAAAATACATTCTACTGTCATGTGCAACTAAAAACAAATAATAAAAAAAGAAACAAATGGGAAAGATCCAGTTAAAAGGGAGAGTTTACATTTCAAGAGCAAGAGGGAATAACTTGGTAGCAAGATCATAGGTTATTAAGAAGAATTGAAGACCAAACCAAAGTGCAAGTGAAGAGATTAAACTCCTACAGGAAGAAAGAGCACTTCTTTGTTTTAGTGGGTAATAAGAAGGTTGGCTGGGGATGGATGTAGGCAAGTATGCATATTTAGAATCAAAAATTTAAGCCAGGCATGGTGGCACATGTCTACAATCCCAGTAGCTAGGGAGACTGAGGCAGAAGGAGCATGAGTTCAAAGCTAGCCTCAGGATATTAGCTGAGGTCCTAAGCAACTCAGTGAGACCCTGTCTCTAAACAAAATACAATAAAAGGGCTGGGGATGTGACTCAGTGGTTAAGTCATTTCCCAACACCAAAAAAAAAAAAAAAAAAAAAAAAAAGTTAAAAGTTTTGTTTTTCCCTGATAGGTTGGAAGAAATGTCACTCAAGAAGACAGGGGTGGGAGAGAGAAGGGTGAAGGTTTGACAGGTTATTGGGCCTTCCAGTCTTTGATCACATATTCTTCTCCATTAATTTGGATATTCTTTAAAATATCCCTTGTATGCTGAAAATAATTAGATTTAAAAAATTAATCCAATCTTATTACCTCTGTTTTTTAACTTGGGTGTTTAGTTTATTTATATATAATGTAGTTAAGGGTTTAGCTTGGCTGAAGTCCATAATTTTGCTCTTTGTTTTCCTTTGGTTCCATCTGTTTATTTGCTTTTCCCTTCCTGTGTCCTTTTAAATTATTTTAAGCATTCCATTTTATCTCTTCTATTGTTTATTAATTCACTATTTTATTTTTTCCATGGGTAGCCTTTCCTTTACAATATGAGTCTTTAACTTATTCCAGTCTACCTTTAAATAATATAGAACCACTTTACATATAATGTATCTTACAACTGAGTACTTCAACATTTGTATACCCTAAAGTACCTTTTTATTATTTTACCTTAAAAATTATCAGAAATTAATAGTCAATTTCTTCATATTATATGAAGAAATAAGGAAATTAATCAATTGACTTTAAAGTACCCAAAAGATCTCCAGCACCAGCCCAGCCCCTAGTGAATCTCCAGAGCCATGCTGCAGCTCCCGATCTACCGACACATTGGGATGTCTCTGCCACCATCTTGGATTATTCCCACCACCGCCAACTTTAGTTGGGGCAGTGTCCAACCTGGGACACCTGCAGGCAGCTAGAAGCTCATTATCAAGGTACCTACAGGTTAGCTGCTGCTGCTGCCACCAACTTGGGATGTGGCTGTTTACATCCAGGGTTATCAACCAGGACCTGAAAGATCATCATCAAGGGCCCTGCAGGCTTGGTTGCCTCTGAAGTATCCCTGCTAGGTGTGCTAATAGCCACCATCTTGCTGCAGAGGGAGGAGAGAGCCTTGCAAGGGGTTAGTAGGTAAGAAAATGGTGTGAGGGCATCTTGATCCTGGTTTATCTAGCCAACCAGCCCGGCAACCACAGGGATCCCAGAGACAACTCAGGAGCACTTGTCGAGACCCAACATCAACCTGGTCCACAACTCCACTGAGCACCTGGTCCCACCAGTTTGGCAAGAGGGCCCTCCAGCTCCTCAATCCCTAATCTCCCAACTATCCCCTAGCAACCAACCAGCCCGGTGCCTGCAGCTATGTGACTGACCTACAGCTTTCAATGCCTGGTCCTGATTTGATCAATACAGAACAGCTTTCAGAGATATGCAACAGGTCCCAGTGCTCAGCCCTCAGGACCTCAGGGAGAGAGAGTCCTCATTGGGAAGTTGAAAGGGCAGGTGCAGGAGAGATACAATTTAGAGACTAAATTATAGACCAGGAGTTGTGGGGTCCACAAGTGAGGGAAGGGACTAAGACCAGGCTTCTGTGTCACACGAGTGACCTCCAAAGGAAAGTCCTGGGGTGCAGTCTTCCAGAGGGACTGGCAATTGCTAGGCCCTGTCTCCAGGAGTCCCACCTCCAAGTCTAATTCTCCCACCTTAGTAACTGTCCTCATCCTGAGGGTGGAGTTCCCAGCAAACTCCAGACAACCTCACCTATCAGAAGAAAAAGGAGGCAGACAAGATTCTAACCTCCAACAGAAACAATTGTTCAATTTTCCTTCAAGATTCTTAATTTTTCTTTTCCCCATTTTTTTTCTTTTTTCTTTTTTGTTTACCACTCTCATATCCCCATCATCTTTGAAATCAAGTACCTTTCATGCATCAGGTGACCAAAGTCTGGGAGGTTTGAATAGTATATTATGGTTTTGTTGTAGATTCTTTTTAAAAAATTTTTTTTAAAAAATTCATTTTTATTTTATTTTATTTTATTTTTTCTCATTCTATTTTCCTCTTACTTACCTGTTTCCTTAGAGTCTCTTTCTCCTTTTTCTCCTGCTAACAACCAGCTTCTTTTGATCCCTTTCACTCTTCCTATGATCTAGTACCTCTATATTCTCCCTTCTTACCTCATTAACATTACACTCTACACCACTCCCTCATCCTCTTTGTCCACCATTAAAAATTGTATACCTTATTGCAAACCTAGTGTTTACGCTGTATATAATAATTGAACACATGATATTTGTTTAGTATGACAATACTGTTAACATCTTAATGGAGCTATTTGGTTTAAGGCTGCATATTGCTTGCATTGGGTGCTATTTATATTGATCTCCTCCTTAAAGGTGAGGTATTGGAAACCTGCAGAGACACTATACATCTATAGGGTGGAATCTATAATACCTTGGATCTGCACTGTTAGAGGATCAGATACACGAACAACATGAAAAAACAAGGGAAGAAAGTACCCCCGAACAAACCAAGATGCTATATTAATAGAATTCATTGACAGCACGGTGGAAGAAATGTCAGAAAAGGAATTTGGAATGTCCATAATTAAAATGATCCATGAAGTAAAGGATGATATAAGAGAGCAAATGCAAATAACAAAAGATAATTTTAATAAAGAATCAAAAGAGCAAATGCAGGAAGCAAAAGATTATTTCAATAAAGAGATAGAGATTCTGACCAAAAAAAAAAAAAAAAAAAAAAAAAAAAGTGTTATCAACAGACTAGATTACTTGGGAGACAGAATCTCAGACAATGAAGACAAGATATTTAATCTTGATATTAAAGTTGACCACACAGAGAAGGTAAGAAATCATGAGCAGAATCTCCAAGAATTATTAGATAACATGAAAAAAACAAATTTAAGTGTTATTGGGATTGAGGAAGGCACAGAGATACAAACTAAAGGAATGAACAATCTATTCAATGAAATAATATCAGAAAATTTTCCAAACCTGAAGAACAAAATGGAAAATCAAATACAAGAGACTTAAAGGACATCAAATGTACAAAGTTATAACAGATCCACACAAGGCACACTATAATGAAAATGCCCAACACAAAATAAAGATACAATTTTAAAGGTTGCAAGAGAAAAGCATCAGATTACATATAAGGGGAAACCAATATGGTTCTCAGCAGATTTCTCAGCCCAGACCCTAAAAGCTAGGAGGGTCTAGAACAAATTATACCAAGTTCTGAAAGAAAATGGATGCCAACCATGAATCTTATATCCAGCAAAACTAAACTTCAGGTTTGGCTGTGAAATAAAATTCATTGCATGGAGCTCATACATTAAAAAAATAAAAAGTCAACAAATAGATGACCTAACCTTACATTTCAAAGTCCTAGAAAAAGAAGAACAGATCAACACCAAAAGTAGTAGAAGACAGGAAATAATTAAAGTCAGAGCTGAAACCAATGAAATTGAAACAAGAGAAACAATTAAAAAAATGATGAAACAAAAAGTTGGTTCTTTGAAAAAGTAAACAAAATTGATAAACCTTAGCTACACTAATGAAGAGAAGGGGAGAAAGAACTCAAATTACTAAAATTTGTGATGAAAAAGGAAATATCATGACAGACACTATTGAAATACATAACACAATTAGAAGCTTCTTTGGAAATCTATACTCCAACAAAATAGAAAATCTCAAAGACATCAACAAATTTCTAGAGACAAATGATCCTCCCAAACTAAATCAGGAGGACATACACAATTTAAACAGATCAATTTCAAGCAAAAAAATAGAAGAAGCCATCAAAAGCCTACCAACCAAGAAAAGTCCAGAATAAGACGGTTTCTCAGCCAAGTTCTACAAGACCTTCAAAGAAGAACTAATACCAATACTCCTCAAAGTATTCCATGAAATAGAAAAGGAGGGAACCCTTCCAAACTCATTCTATGAAGCTATTATCACTCTGATAAGAAAACCAGTCAAAGACACATCAAGACCAACATCCCTGATGAATATAGATGCAAAAATTCTTAACAAAATTCTGGTAAATTGCATACAAAAATATAATAAAAAGATAGTGCACCATGATCAAGTGGGGTTCATCTCTGGGATGCAAGGTTGGTTCATCATCTGGAAATCAATAAATGTAATTCATCACATCAATAGACTTCAAATTAAGAAGTTACAATCATTTCAATAGAGGCAGAAAAAGCATTTGATAAAATACAGCACCCCTTCATACACAAAACACTAGAAAGAATAGGGATAGTAGGAACATACCTCAACATTGTAAAGGCTATATATGCTAAGCCCATGGCCAACATCATTCTAAATGGAGAAAAATTGAAAGCATTCCCCTTAAAAACTGGAACAAAACAAGGATACCCTCTTTCACCATTTCTATTCAACATAGTCCTTGAAACTCTAGCCAGAGTAATGAGACAGATCAAAGAAATTAAAGGGATATGAATAGGAAAATAAGAACTCATACAATCATACTATCACCATTTGCTGATGACATGATTCTATATTTAGAGGATTCAAAAAATTCCATCAGAAAACTTCTAAAACTAATAAGTAAATTCAGCAAAGTGGCAGGATACAAAATCAATATGCATAAATCTAATGCATTTCTATTCATAAGTGATGAATCTTCCAGAAGAGAATTTAGGAAAACTACCCCATTCACAGTATCCTAAAAAAAAAAAAAAAAAAAAAAAAAAAAAAAAAAGACTGGGGAATCCAACTAACAAAAGAGGTGAAAGAAATTAAAGAAAGCCTAAAAGATGGAAAGATCTCCCATGTTCTTGGATAGGCAGAATTAATATTGTCAAAATGATCATACTACCAAAAGCACTATACAGATTCAATGCAATTCCAATTAAAATCCCAATGACATATCTCATAGAAATAGAGAAAGCAATCATGAAATTCATTTGGAAAAATAAGAGATCCAGGATAGCCAAAGCAATCCTGGCAGAAAGAGTTGATGCAGGAGGCATTACAATACCAGACCTTAACTACACTACAAAGCCCTGGTAACAGCCTGGTATAGTGACCAAAATAGGTAGGTAGACCAATGGAACAGAATAGAAGACCCAGAGACAAACCCACATAAATGCAGTTATCTCATTCTAGACAAAGGTGCCAAAACATACATTGAATAAAAGATAGCCTCTTCAACAAATGGGGCTGGGAAAACTGGAAATCCATATGCAGCAAAATGAAATTAAACCTCTGTTCCTCACCCTGCACAAAACTCAACTCAAAATGGATCAAGGACCTTGGAATTAGACCAGAGACTCTGCACCAAATAGAAGAAAAAGTAGGTCCAAATCTTCATCATCTTGGCTTAGGATCAGACTTCCTTAACTAGACTCCCAAAGCACAAGGAGTAAAAGCAAGAATCAATAAATGGGATGGATTCAAACTAAAAAGTTTTTTCTCAGCAAAAGAAACAATCAATAATATGAAGAGAGAGCATACAGTGTGGGAGAAAATCTTTATTGCATGCACTTCAGATAGAACACTAATCTCCAGAATTTATAGAGAACTCAATAAACTTAACGCCCAAAATACAAATAACCCAATCAATAAATGGGCGAATGAACTGAGCAGACGCTTCACAGAAGAAGATAAACAACTGATCCACAAATATATGAAAAAATGTTCAACATCTCTAGCAATTAGAGAAATGCAAATCAAAACTACCCTAAGATTTCATTTCACTCCAATTAGAATGGCTATTATCAAGAATACAAGCAACAATAGGTGTTGGCTAGGACATGGGGGAAAATGTAATACACTGCTGGTGAGATTGCAAATTGGTGCAGCCACTCTGGTAAGCAGTATGGAGAGTCCTCAGAAACTTGGATGGAATCACCATTTGACCCAGCTATCCCACTCCATGGTTTATAACCAAAGGACTTAAAATCAGCATACTACAGTAACATAGCCACATCAATGTTCATAGCAGCTCAATTCACAATATCTAGATCGTGAACCCAACCTAGATGCCCTTCAACAGATGAATGGATAAAGAAACTTCAATGGAATATTACTCAGTCATAAAGAAGAATAAAATTATGGCATTTTCAGGTAAATGGATGAAGTTGGAGAATATCATGCTAAGCAAGATAAGACAATCCCAGAAAACCAAAGGCCAAATGTTTTCTCTGTTAAGTGGATAACGATACAGAATGGGGGTGTTTGCTGCAGGCGGGGGGAAAGGGAAGAATGGAGGAACTTTGGATTGTATAGAGGGAAGTGAGAGAAGGGGAGGAGGTGGGGTTAGGAAAGCTGGTGAAATGAGATAGACATCATTACCCTCTGATTACACGAATGGTGTGACTCTACATTGTGTACAACCAGAGAAATGAAAAGTTGTACTGCATTTATGTACAAGGAATCAAAACACATTCTGTTGTCATGTATAACTAAACAGAACAAACAATAAAAATAAATAAAGTACCTGAAAGCTCTTCTCTGTCTTCTCCCTCTTCTCTGAGAGTCTGCCCTGCAGGTTTCAGGAGCCTCGGCTGTTTTCGGCTCTCACATTTCTTTCTTGGGTTTTGCAACACTGCTGTGTTTTCCTGTCCACTCCCAGTCTGCACCCTGGAGTGTGTCTCCCAGCAGAAAGGCTGGGCAATTGCAGTTCTTGCAGGCATAGATCCTTCCAAGGATGACCATCTTGTGGTGCAGGTGTCAGTCTTTCAGGGGTCCTATTCCTGGTTCTTGTCCAATTTCCAAAATAGGTAGTCCAAATAGTTTGTGTCCACTTTTATATTTATTTGTGCCTGAAAGACTGGTCTAGTGCCAGTTCCTCAATCTCAGTTGGGAGGTAAAGCCTCATACATGTATAGCTTTCATGCCTTGATTTGTTTTTTTTTTTTAAATCTGATTCTATTTTTCATAACTTGCTTTGCAAGCACCATATATTAAATCATATGTCCAATGTATTAAAGTGATGGTGTTTTAAAAAGACCAATGTAATATTTAGTGTTAGTGTATTTTGTGTAATATCAATATATAAGAATGAATAAAGGTACTTTATAGTTTTAAAATTGAAATAAAAATCACCAAAATTAAATATTTAATGCTTAAAAAGTATAAAAGCATAATATAAAACCTTCATGTAAAATATAAGTTTACAAAATGTAAACATTAAACTTATAAATTTAAATTATTAGCAAATATTAATAAAGATAAGATTCTAATCATAATTTAAATAGTACTAAAATGAAATTTTAAGTGAAATAAATGACAAATTTAAAATAAAGTAATATCTGATTTTTAAGTCTATCTTAAAAACATCAATTTAAAAATAAAATGCTTCAGTATGTTATTGTGGAGTTATCACTGATTTTTGTGCAGATTTTTTCAGCTGCTGAGGATTTTTTATTTATTTTGCTATTTGGGGAGTGGTGGGGAAATAGTTACAAGCAAGCTGCAGATATTTTTCTCAAACTTGTTCATCTTTGAATAATCTCCTCTTACTTCATAACTCTTGGAGAACTTCTTATGTACTTTGAATACTACTTTTCTCTTTTGTGGGTGCCATAATATTATCGACAGTGAGCTCTACTTCTCCTCTTTAAATGTAGTTTTTGATTGTCTCTGTCTTCTTCAGTTTTATCACCCATGAATGGATCTTTCTATACTGAATCTATTACACTAATTTCAGTTCTGTTACTCTATCTTACTACTGCTTTGGAAAGTCAGTCTTGTTAAAGAAGTTTTGCATAATACAACAATATTGTTATTTCCAGTGACTTCTTGTACAGGTGTGGGTCTGTTGAGAGAGACCACATCCTTTGAGCTTTGGGCATACAATGAATCATTGGTCTCCATCTTAAAACGGAAACTAGTTAGCTTTCAAAAATTAATGGTAGAACACTGGTAGAGCAAAAGCAGGATATGCTGAAATACTATTATAGTCTCTGGTATATATTTCATTAGCAATAAGATAATACCAATGAATCACACTATTACGTATAATTATAAGGCACCAATAAAAAAGTAAAAAGAAAAAGAAAAGAAATGGTACCTGTTTGAGTGTTTTGCTCCAGAAGTCAGAAAACCAAGGATCTCAACTCAGTTCTACTGTTAATGTATTAATGTACATTAATGTATCGATCTTAAAAATGTATTAATGTATTAATCTCAAAAATCCATGGTCTTCAAAATTAATAACACATTCAAAACACCTCAGGGCAGTTTTTCCTAGGTGACGGAGGAGGTGATTCAGGATCTTGTAGTTTTTCAGATGAGCATTATGATGTGAATTATCACTGTACTTTTACTTTTATAAGGATACCAGTTAATAGAAATTTCTAGTTGCTAGAGGCTTGTGGAAGTGTTCCTATACATTCCTTATTTTCAACAATATAAAGATGTCCCTAATCTTGAAGAACTTACTAAACTTCTTGCTAAATTACCAATTACTACTTTCTTTTAAATATTTAAGTTATTAGTTTCAGAGAAAAAGACTGTTTTTTTTTACCATATCATTTAATACTTAAGGCCATGGAGGATTCTCCAAATGTCAAATTCAGGAGGTACTTTTACACCATAAAAAGCAAAATAATTTTTATTTTTGAAAATGTTTCCAGGGGCTGGGGAGATAGCTCAGTTGGTAGAGTGCTTGCCTTGTAAGCACAAGGCCCTGGATTCGATCCCCAGCACCAAAAAAAAAAAAAAAAAAAAATGTTTCTGGATGCACTCCTGTAATCCTAGCTACACAGGAGGCTGAGGCAGAAGGATCACGAGTTCGAGGCCAGCCTCAGAAACTTAGTGAGATCCTGTCTCAAAAGAAAAGAAAAGGAAAAAAGTCTGGGAATAGAAGAAACACATTATTTTTTCGAAGGAATATTGTACCCATTATCAGTTTCTTGAAGCTTCTCTTCTACAGAATCTTAGAATTGACAGTTAAAAAAAAAAAAAAAAGACTACGGAAAGCTACATTGGAGCATTTTATGTGTAGTGTTTATATGTTTTGATGTTTATCTTAAAGTTTTCTGGACTGGGAAACACTATCAAAATATTTCTCATGAGTCAGAGAAAACTCACTGATCAATGTGTTTCACTTCAGCATCTGCTCTAAGTCCACAGCATGGACAGAGAGACATTTTATTTTGGCATTTGAATGATTCCGCAGAATGCCATCCATGTCCTGATTCTGTGATTTACCTCCTGGGTTCTACTGCCTGAGGTCAACATAGTAGCTAGGATCGTACTACTAAAATGTGAGTCAGATTGTACTGACAAGATCACAACCAGGATGTTGACCCTGTTATAATCCCCCCGTTTCGTTTGGGTTATTCATGTTAATTTTTGAACCCTAAATTTTTTCCTATAGCCATACTATATGTTTTACATTTTTTTCTTGCCTACCACTTACATTTCCTTTTTTGAGGGGGCAGGGGGGGAATTGAACTCAGGGGTACTTGACCACTGAGTCACATCCCCAGCCCTATTTTTATATTTTATTTAGAGACAGGGTCTCACTGAGTTGCTTAGTGACTAGCTGCTGTTGCTGAGACTGGTTTTGAACTCTCCATCCTCCTGCCTCAGCCTCCCGAACTGCTGGGATTACAGGCGTGTGCCACCACATCCGGCACCATTTACATTTCTTACCATATTATTTCACTTATTGTCTTATCCCCTTTTGCTGTGATGTAAGCTCCTGGAGGGCAGTAATTTTTGTGTCTTGCTTACATCACATCATAACCTGGAGCACAATCTGGCACAGTGGGTACTTGCACATTTTTGTTAAAAATGAACAGTAGACGGTTGCCAGAGGAGAAGCTGCGTGTTGAGCTGTTTGGACTCAGAGTGACTGCTTCTGAACACCGGGGCTGGCCCTGAGGACGAGGAGGAGGAAGAGGAGCGCGGCCGCTTGGATTCAGAGTGACTACACCAGAGCTACAGGCGGTTGCCAGAGGAGGGGCTGCGTGGCGAGCTGTTTGGACTCAGACCACTTCTGAACCCCGGGCCTGCCCGGAGGAGTAGGAGGAGGAGGAGGAGGAGCGTGGCAGGTCGTTTGGACTCGCAGTGACTGCATTAGCGCTCCAGGCGGCTGCTCAGAGGAGAAGGCGAGTGGTGAGTTGTTTGGACTTAAAGTGACAGCACCTGAACACAGGGGGGCTACCTGGAGGAGAAGCGTGGTGGGTCGCTTGGTCTTGAGTGGCCGCACCAGATCTCCAGGCGGTTGCTCAGAGGACCCGTGCAGCGGGTCACGTGGATTCAGAGCCACTCAGAGCGACCACTCCTGAACACCCGGGGGGTTATCTGGAGAAGGAGGAGGAACGGGGAGGGTCACTTCCACTCGGAGTGACTGATTGCCCAGGGCTACGGGTGGTTGGTGGGAGGTGGAGGCACACAGTGAGTTTCTTGGACTCCTAGTGACCGCACCGGAATACTGGGTGGCTGTCTGGAGGAAGAGGTGTGTGGCGGGTCTCTGGGACTCAGAGCGATTGTACGGGGCCCCAGGTGGCTGCTCAGAGGAGGGGCCGCATAGCCAGGCGATTAGGTGCAGAGCAGGGTCCCAGGATCTAGGAGGCTTCTTGGTGGAAGAGCCGCACAGAGACAGGCTTAGGGCGGAGCGAAGGTTCCAGGCCTGCGGGCAGATTCTCTGAGGAGGGGCAGCCTAAGGAGATTCATCTGCGAAGGGTGAGGCTCCCAGGCCCAGGTGGTAGGGCCGGGCCCCTGGGAACTTTGCAGAGGAAGGCAGCCCAGCCCAGGCGGTAGCTGTAAATTGAGGGGAACCTCTAGGAGGGAACTGACCAGCGAGACCTCCCCACCGGGTGAGTCTTCCCTGCTGGGTGAGGTTTCCCCACAAGGACGGTAAAACTAGAGACTCAGGCCCAAACAGGCCTTGCCTCAGCCCGCAGCGTAGGTCCCCTTTGGATGACCATTGGTCAACAAGTGGAGGCACCTCTGCCCACTAGCAGGGATTATACCCCACCTGAAGGCCACCACTCCTAGAGAGGCAGCTTCCTTGTGGCACACTGCATTATCAACTTCCTCCAAGACTTCAGCCTACTGAAGGCTAAGGGGGGATATATATAGAAATCTTCAGGGACACTGTAAGTCAATAGAGGAAATCTGCAATATCTCAGTGGTCCACTGATACCTGAACAATATGAGAAAACAAGGAAAGAAAATGCTGCAAACAAATCTAGATGTTACATCAATAAAACCCAATGACAGCATGGCAGAAGAAATGACAGAAAAGGAGTTCAGAATGTACATAATTAAAATGATCAGAGAAGCAAACGATGAGATGAAAGAGCAAATGCAAGCATTGAATGATCGCACCAATCGACAGTTAAAAGAGCAAATACAGGAAGCAAAAGATCATTTCAATAAAGAGTTAGAGATATTGAAAAAAAAACCAAACAGAAATCCTTGACATGAAGGAAACAATAAACCAAATTAAGAACTCCATAGAGAGCATATCCAATAGGATAGAACACCTGGAAGACAGAACCTCAGACATTGAAGACAAAATATTTAACCTTGAAAACAAAGTTGAACAAACGAGAAGATGGTAAGAAATCATGAACAGAATCTACAAGAACTATGGGATATCATGAAAAGGCCAAATTTAAGAATTATCGGGATTGAGGAAGGCCTAGAGAAACAAACCAAAGGAATGAACAATTTATTCAATGAAATAATATCAGAAAATTTCCCAAATCTGAAGAATGAAATGGAAAATCAAGTTCAAGAGACTTATAGGACTCCAAATATACAAAATTACAACAGACCCACCCCAAGGCACATTATAATGAAAATACCTAACACACAAAATAAAGACAGAATTTTAAAGGCTGTGAGAGAAAAGAACCAAATTACATTCAGGGGGAAACCAATACGGATATCAGCAGACTTTTCAATCCAGACCCTAAAAGCTAGAAGGGCCTGGAACAACATTTTTCAAGCCCTGAAAGAAAATGGATGCCAACCAAGAATCTTATACCCAGCAAAACTTACCTTCAAATTTGACGATGAAATAAAATCCTTCCATGATAAACAAAAGCTAAAAGAATTTACAAAAAGAAAGCCAGCATTATAGAACATTCTCAGCAAAATATTCCATGAGGAAGAGATGAAAAACAAAGAAGCAAATCAGCAAAGGGAGGAATTATCCTAAAGGAATTGTCAAATAAAGGAGGAAACAAGTTGTGTCAAACAAATAAATAAATAAAATTTAAAAAATGAACCAAATGACCGGGAAACCAAATCATATCTCTATAATAACCCTGAATGTTAATGGCCTGAATTCATCAATCAAAAGACATAGACTGGCAGATTGGATTAAAAAGAAAGATCCAACAATATGTTGCCTGCAAGAGACTCACCTCATAGAAAAAGATACCCATAGACTAAAGGAGAAAGGATGGGGAAAAACATACCATGCTCATGGACTCAGCAAAAAAGCTGGAGTATCCATCCTCATTTCCAATAATGTGGACTTCAAGCCAAAGTTAGTCAGAAGGGATAAAGAAGGTCATTTCATACTGCTTAAGGGAAGCATAAATCAGCAAGATATAACAATCATTAACATCTATGCCCCAAACAGTGGCTCATCCATGTATGTCAAACAAATCCTTCTCAATTTCAGAAACCAAATAGACCATAACACAATAATACTAGGTGATTTTAACACACCTCTCTCACCACTGGACAGATCTTCCAGACAAAAATTGAACAAAGAAACCATAGATCTCAATAACACAATCAATAATTTAGACTTAACGGACATTTATAGAATATACCATCCAACCAAGAGCGAATACACTTTCTTCTCAGCAGCACATGGATCCTTCTCTAAAATAGACCATATATTATGCCACAAAGCTAATGTTAGCAAATACAAGAAGATAGAGACACTACCATGTATTCTATCAGATCATAATGGATTGAAGTTAGAAATAAATGAAAGAGTAAAACACAGAAACTATTCCAACATCGGGAGATTAAACAATATGCTATTATATGATGAATGGATAACAGAAGATATTAGGAAGGAAATTAAAAAATTCTTAGAGGTAAATGAGAACAAAGAAACATCATATCAAAATTTCTGGGACACTATGAAAGCAGTACTTAGAGGGAAATTTATTTCATGGAGTGCATTTAATAAATGAAGTAAAACTCACCAAATAAACGACCTAACACTACAGCTCAAAGCCCTAGAAAAAGAAGAACAGAACAGCACCAAAAGTAGTAGAAGACAGGAAATAGTTAAACTCAGAGCTGAAATCAATGAAATTGAAACAAAAGAAACAATACAAAAAATTGACAAAATAAATAGTTGGTTCTTCGAAAAAATAAACAAAATTGATAAACTTTTAGCCACACTAACAAGGAGAAGACGAGAGAAAACCCAAATCACTAAAATTCGGAATGAACAAGGAAATATCACAACAGACAGGATTGAAATACAAAACATAATTAGAAGCTATTTTGAAAATCTATACTCCAACAAAATAGAAAATTTCGAAGACATCAACAGGTTTCTAGAGACATATGAATTGCCTAAACTGAACGAGGAGAACATAAACAATTTAAATAGACCAATTTCAAGTACTGAAATAGAAGAAGTCATCAAAAGCCTACCAACAAAGAAAAGTCCGGGACCAGATGGGTTCTCAGCCGAGTTCTACAAAACCTTTAAAGAAGAGCTCATTCCAATACTTCTCAAAGTATTCCATAAAATAGAAGAGGAGGGAACCCTCCCAAACTCATTCTATGAAGCCAATATCACACTGATACCTAAACCAGACAGAGACTCATCAAGGAAAGAAAATTTCAGACCAATATCCTTAATGAACATCGACGCAAAAATTCTCAACAAAATTTTAGCAAATCGCATACAAAAACATATTAAAAAGATAGTGCACCATGATCAAGTGGGCTTCATCCCAGGTATGCAAGGTTGGTTCAACATTAGGAAATCAATAAACGTAATTCACCATATTAATAGACTTAAAGTCAAGAATCACATGATTATTTCAATAGATGCAGAAAAAGCATTTGATAAAATACAGCACCCCTTCATGCTCAAAACACTAGAAAAAATAGGGATAGTGGGAACATTCCTTAACATTGTAAAGGCCATTTATGCTAAGCCCATGGCTAATATCATTCTAAATGGTGAAAAACTGAAAGCATTCCCCCTAAAAACGGGAACAAGGCAGGGATGCCCTCTTTCACCACTTCTATTCAACATCGTTCTTGAGACTCTGGCCAGAGCAATTAGACAAACCAAAGAAATTAAAGGGATACGAATTGGAAAAGAAGAACTCAAACTATCCCTGTTCGCTGATGACATGATTATATATTTAGAGGAACCTGGAAATTCCACCAGAAAACTCTTAGAACTCATAAGTGAATTCAGTAAAGTAGCAGGTTACAAGATCAATGCCCATAAATCCAACGCATTTTTATACATAAGTGATGAATCTTCAGAAAGAGAAATTAGGAAAACTACCCCATTCCCAATAGCCTCGAAAAAAATAAAATACTTGGGAATCAATCTCACAAAAGAGGTGAAAGACCTCTACAATGAGAACTACAGAACACTAAAGAAAGAAATTAAAGAACACCTTAGAAGATGGAAAGATCTTCCATGTTCTTGGATAGGCAGAATTAATATTGTCAAAATGGCCATACTACCTAAAGTGCTATACAAATTCAATGCAATTCCAATTAAAATCCCAATGACGTACCTTACAGAAATAGAGCAAGCAATTATGAAATTCATCTGGAAGAATAAGAAACCCAGAATAGCTAAAGCAATCCTTAGCAGGAAGAGTGAAACAGGGGGTATTGCAATACCAGATCTTCAACTCTACTACAAAGCAATAGTAACAAAAACAGCATGGTATTGGTACCAAAATAGAAAGGTAGATCAATGGTACAGAATAGAGGACACGGACACAAACCCAAATAAATACCATTTTCTTATACTAGACAAAGGTGCCAAAAATATGCAATGGAGAAAAGATAGCCTCTTCAACAAATGGTGCTGGGAGAATTGGAAATCCATATGCAACAGAATGAAACTAAACCCATATCTCTCACCATGCACGAAACTAAACTCAAAATGGATTAAGGACCTTGGAATCAGACCAGAGACCCTGCAGATTATAGAAGAAAAAGTAGGTCCAAATCTTCACCTTGTTGGTCTAGGATCAGACTTCCTTAACAGGACTCCCATAGCACAAGAAATAAAGGCTAGAATCAACCACTGGGATAGATTCAAACTAAAAAGCTTTCTCTCAGCAAAGGAAACTATCAGCAATGCGAAGAAAGAGCCTACAGAGTGGGAGAATATCTTTGCCAATCATACTTCAGATAGAGCACTAATCTCCAGAATCTATAAAGAACTCAAAAAACTCTACTCCAAGAATTCAAATAATCCAGTGGACAAAGGGGCTAAGGAAATGAATAGACACTTCACAGAAGAAGATCTACAAGCAATCAACAAACATATGGAAAAATGTTCAACATCTCTAGTAATAAGAGAAATGCAAATCAAAACCACCCTAAGATTCCATCTCACCCCAATTAGAATGGCAATTATCAAGAATACGAGCAACAACAGGTGTTGGTGAGGATGTGGGGAGATAGGTACACTCATCCATTGCTGGTGGGACTGCAAATTAGTGCAGCCACTCTGGAAAGCAGTGTGGAGATTCCTTAGAAAACTCGGAATGGACCCTCCATTTGACCCAGCTATCCCACTCCTTGGCCTATACCCAAAGGACTTAAAATCAGCATACTACAGAGATACAGCCACATCAATGTTCATAGCTGCTCAATTCACAATAGCCAGACTGTGGAACCAACCTAGATGCCCTTCAATTGATGAGTGGATAAAGAAACTGTGGTATATATATAGAATGGAATATTACTCCGCCATGAAGAATGATAAAATTATGGCATTTGCAGGCAAATGGATGAAATTGGAGAATATCATGCTAAGTGAGATAAGCCAATCTCAAAAAGCCAAAGGACGAATGATATCACTAATAAGTGGAGGATGACACATAATGAGGGGGAGGGAAGGGTTAGTGTTAGGGTTAGAGTTAGGGTTAGGGAGGGGGCAAGTATGGAGGAAGAAAGCACTGTATAGAGGGTAAAGAGGGGTGGGAGGGGTGGGGGGAAGGGAAAAAATAACAGAATGAATCAAGCAACATTACTCTAAGTAAATTTATGATTACACAAATGGTATGCCTTTGCGCCATGTACAAACAGAGAAACAACATGTATCCCATTTGTTTACAATAAAAAAAAAGGAAAAAAAAAGTAAAAAAATAAAAAAAAGAAGCAATTCTCCTCCAATCATAAAAAAAAAAATGAACAGTAGCCTCTTTTTATTTTATTATTATTTTTATTATTATTGTTTGGTAGTGGGGTTTGAACACTGCGGTGCTTCACCACTGAGCCACATCCTCAGTCTTTTTTCATATTTTATTTAGAGGCAGGGTGTCACCGAGTTAGTTAGGGCTTTACTAAATTGTTGAGGCTGGCTTTGAACTTGAAGCCCTCCTGCTTCAGCCTCCAGAGTCGCTGGGATTATAGGCTCACACCACGATGCCGGTTCACAGTAGTCTCTTACTCTGAGGGGTGGACGCAGTGCCCTGAAAACCTGTTACTGTCTTTGATTTGGCACAGTGACCCTGTACATTTAAAGAGGTGTATGTGGGACTTTTTACATTGGACGGCTGCTTCGGCTGATGATAGGCTGTGTTGGCAGCAGTAATTGTCTCCAAAGCGCTACAGCATCTCAGATCTCTAGTCTAGAAAGAGCATTTGCTTTACTGCCCTGGAAGCTGCTCCCTTTCTGTGCCTTACACAATTAGAAAGTAGATAGCTCATGAAAAATCCTGGCAATCCGTTTTCATTTTTATTAACTTACTTTGCAGTCTAGTTTAATTCTTAATTTGAATCCTACCCTTGAATTCCAGGTCTTTCAGTTACCCACCCATGTCATTAGAACCCGACAGTCAATTCTTGGAGAACATTGGTGACAAGGATCTTGATGGAACCACGTATTTCTCAAAAAAGTTTGGCTGAAAACTGCAAAGTACAATTCTTGACTTCACCTTCAGAACACTAAGGAAGCAAATACAAGAATTGATGTTCCGGGATCAAATTTTGACCATAAGATAAAATTTGTTGATAAAAATTTGAGAAATAATTTGAGAAACTTGAGGAAGACAGGGACTGTGCACAACCTCTGTGGAACAGAGTTTGACATGCTCGATTGATGTCTTATTCTTTGAATCAGCAATTAAATTTCTAGGAACCTAACAAATACTCTTGCACATTTCCTACAAGAGAGATTCACCTGGAATTTCCTTTCTTGACAGTTCTAAATATGGGACTGGGTTGTCACTGACAGAAATAGCTTGCTAAGGATAAAAAAATGTTTATATCAATTTTTTTCTTGTATCATTGGTTCTGCAGACTTCTTTAACCTGCCAGAAGTTTTATCTAGGCAGGTCTAATGTATTCTGTACCCACAAAGGCTAGAATTATAATTAATCAAAATGACATTTTGTTATGGTCTCTCGGTTATTAAGGATGATATTTATTTCAATTTATCTATAATAGCAAAACTGAAAATGGGTTTCTAAAACTTTCAAAATGTATGATATGTGGAAGACTAAAAAATTATTTATGCACCATGGTTATTAATATACTATACAAAATGTGCATATACAAAGTTATGAATATTTTTGCAAAATGATCATATTAACATGAGAAGGGAAATATCTTTTATGAATGGCATTATAAGACCAATGAAAAATTAGGATTCATCTATAAGATGGAAGAGTATATAGCTGTGAACCAAAAAATGAGGTGGTATTCATGCCGATATGAAACAAACTCCAAGTATATTGCTGAGTTAAATGCAACTGGTAGTGTAGTATGTATGGTAAGATCTAAATTGGGATTAAAATGTAATATATGTGAATGTAAGCATGCTTGAAAATTTCTAGAGTACTTCTAAAGGGTACATAAAGCACACAATAACGTTTGCCTCTTGGAAAGGAGGAGGGTGACTTAATTTTTAAAATTTAAATTTATATTTAACTGATACATAAAAACATAAAAATTATACACACTTATGGGGTACCAATGATCTCTTAATACATGCACACATTGTATAATGTTTAAATCAGGTCAAATGCATCCATCTCCTCAAACATTTATCACTTATTTATAGTGAAAACATCAAACTCCTTTCTTCTGGCTTTTTGAAACTTAACAATCTCCATTTTCATCTATGTTGAAACAAATGACAGGATTTCATCCTTTTTATGGTTGAGTAGCATTCCATTGTGTATATGTATCACTTTTTTTAATCTATTCATCAATTTAGGTTGTTTCCACTTCTTGACTATTGTGAATAATGATGCAGTAAACACAGGAGTGCAGATGGGTTGTTTTTAAATTTTTTGTAGATGTTAATAGACCTTTATTTAATTAATTTATTTATATGCAGTGCTGAGAATTGAACCCAATGCCTCACACATGCTGGGTAAGTGCCTTATCACTGAGCCACAACCCCAGCCTTCAGCAGATGTATTTGGGCATATGGGTTTCATTTCCTTTGGATATATGCCCAGTAGTGGGATTGCAGGTCATATGGTAGTTCTATTTTAATTTTTTAAAATTATTTTTATTTTAAACATTTTTAAATTTGTTTTATTTAGTTATATATGACAGTAGAATGCACTTTGATACATCATATATAATGGAGTATAATTTCTTATTCTTCTGGTTATGCCTGATGTAGAATCCCACTGGTTGTATAGTTATTTATGTACACAGGGTAATAATGTCTGATTCATTCTACTATCCTTCCTATTCCAAGCCCCCTGCTTCAATCCCCTCTACCTAACCTAAAGTAACTCTATTCTTCCCTAACCCCTCTCCCCTCATTGTGAATTAGCATCCACATATCAGACAAAACATTCCACCTTTGTTTTGGGGGGGGATTGGCTTATTTTGCTTAGCCTGATATTCTGTAGTTCCATCCATTTATCAGCAAATGCCACAGTTTCATTCTTCTTTAAGGCTGAGTAATACTCCATTGTACATATACCACATTTAAAAAATGTATTCATCTCTTGAAGGGCACCTAGGTTGGTTCCATAGTTTAGCTATTTCTATTTTAATTTTTTGAGGACCCTTCATACTGTTTTCCATATGGCTTTATCAAGATCCCACCAAGAAAGTGCAAGGCTTCCCTTTTCTCCACATCCTCACCTATTCACTATTTTTATGTTTTCTTTTGAGAAATGTCTATTTAGGCCTATTGCGTGTTTTTAAATTACTTTCTTTGTTTTTATGATGTTGAGTTTTTGGAGTTCTTATATGTTCTGGATATTAACCCCTTAGCAAATATATAGTTTGCAAATATATCTTTTTATTTTTTACATGTTGATAGACCTTTATTTTATTCATGTATTTATATGTGGTGCTGGGAATTGAACCCAGTGCCTCACACATGCTAGGTAAGTGCTCTACCACTGAGCCACAACCCCAGCCCTAGTTTGCAAATATTTTATCCCATTCTGTATGTTGTCTCTTCAATATGCTGACTTTGCCAGAGCAGAAGTTTTTATCTTGATAGAATCTAATCTGTGTGTATCTGCTTTTGTCTTCTGTGCCTTTGGAGTCTTATCCAACATATCCTCGCCCATTCCATTGTTCCGACATGTTTTCCATGTGTCTACTTCTAGTAGTTTTGTAGTTTCAGGTCTAACCTTTAAGTCTTTAATCCATTTTGAGTTGTTTTTTATAATTGGTGAAAGGTGTCTAGTTTCATTCATCTGCATGTAAATAACTTTTTGTCTTCTTTTGTATATCTTGTGTATCTTTAAAAAAAAAAATAGAAGAAAGAAAAAAATACAGTTTTACTTCAGTTAGTGATGGCCACGGAAGAAGAAGGCTGGGATCATTCCACATGTACCTTGGTGTGTAGGAATAACAAGTTTAGAAAAGTCAGTATAGGAGATGGGCAGGACACATGACGTGAGACTCTGAAGAAATTGGGGTTCAAGCAGGACAGAACTCTGCACAATATAATTCTGACTTTTTAGGCACAAATCACCTAGTAGAAAAAAGAAGAGGAAACAATCTTTTCTAGAGAGCTCTCTAGAAAAGTCATACTTTAAAAAGGTCTGAATCAGGGGCTGGGGTTGTGGCTCAGTGGTACAGTGCTTGCTTAGCACACATGAGGCACTGGGTTTGATCCTCAGCACCACATACAAATAAAATAAAGGTATTGTGTCCACTACAACTGAAAAAAAATATTTTTTAAAAATTTAAAAAAAGTTTGAATAAAAGCTGCATAGGTCAAGAGGGCATATGTCAAGAGTAAATATTAGAAATTGACACAGAACTGCATACAGAGTGCCCGTGAAGGGCTTTGCCATCTATGAGTCAGGTGTAAAGGCATTTATGAAAGTCTAAGGACAATTAACAGCTGCCATGACTGGCACATACTCTAGGCCAGCTTGGCATGGGTTGTCTCCCTGGATCTTTATGACGGCCCCATGAAGGAGGCAAGATTATTATCACCTCCTTTGCCGACAAGAAAGAGAAGACTAGAGAGGCTAAGTAACTTGTTCCAGGTGGAACAAGCAAAAGAAAGAAGCCTTACTGTGTCCTCAGTTACTGTGCTGTTCTTGGGGTAGTTAAAAATATGCCAGTCGATAGAAGTGGTGGTTCTAGAGTAATATAAAAAATTAATACGTTAAAGAAAAGGTCCTATATTAACATTTTTTTAAACCACAAGGTATAAAGTAAGAGATTTCTATTGTTGTGCCTGAGCTCAATGAGAGTAACATGTACACAGTAGCCCTGGGGCAACATTTGCTAAGCAGAGGATAAAGTGTAAGGAATATGGAGGATTCCCTGAATCTGGTAGCTAGTTGGGCTGTACTCCCAACACTCATTTAAAAACATTAAACTTTTAGTCAGGCGAGTGGTGCACTCCTGTGATGCCAGCCACCTGGGAGGCTGAGGTAGGAGGATTGCAAGTTTGAGGCAGTGAGACCTGTTGCAAAATAAAGAAATAAATAAATCTAAAAGTGCTCAGGATGTAGCTCAGTGATAGAGTGCTTCCGACATGTGCAGTGCAGGGCCCTGAATTCAGTCTCCAGGACTACAAAAACAAACCTTCACAAAATAAAATACCCCACTACACTTGTTAAAAAATTAAAAGATGACCCATCATCAGCATTGAAGAAAAATCTAATATTTCCCCACTGCAATTACTCATTTGAATATTTTCACGCCATTTTACAAGTAGCATTTTTGCAAGTACTTGCATTTTTCTTCAATTATAGCATATTTAAATTATTTTATATTTTATTTGACACAATCATCATCTTAATGATCAGTTTTTTAGGAGCTGAATGATTTTCTGTCATGTTGATGCACTACACTGTTGGGTAATTAGCCTGTTTGCCTGTTCTTTCCATTATATGTGAAACCATCATTTTGATTGATTGGGATTCTAACTTTCCTGTGTAGGATGTATTGCAGTTGTTCCAAAATAACTTCAAGCTGGTTTTCAGGGCCAGTGGAATGAAAAAGAAATGATAGAACCTTTCTTTATTCCTTCTTCATTAGGCAATGGTTGTTCTGTCAGGGATTTGTCCCATCCTTAAGCAAGGAAGCCTGAGATCAATGACAAATATACCAAAGGTTGATTTAACACATGAAGAAGGCCAAAAACAGCATTGTTTTGTCAAAGAGACAAATACTTTGAGTAACTGCAACAATATTGCAAGAAATGAATGATCCAGTATCTTAGACTGGTGTTATGATTTAGATATAAAATGTCCCCTAAAAGCTCAGGTGTGAGACGATGCAAGAACATTCAGAGGTGAAATGATTGAGTTATGAAAGCCTTAACATAATCAGTGCGTTAACATACGGATAGGAATTAACGGGGTGGTAACTGTAGGCAGGTAGGGTGTGGCTGAGGAGGTGGGTCCTTGAAGGCCATGCCTTTGGGCTTCATATTTGTTCTTGTTGAACAGAGCTCTTTCTGCTTCCTGGTGCCATGTTCCGCGCTGCTTTCCTCCTCCACACCCTTCTGCCATGATGCTCTGCCTCACCTCAAGCCCTGAGAAATGGAGCTGGCCATCTATGGACTGGGGCTTCTGAAACCATGAGTCCCAGAATTTACTCTTCCTTCACTAATTGTTCTTGTCAGGTCTTTCAGTCACAGCGGAAAAAGCTGACTAAAACAACAGGTTTGTGTAAATCAGTAAGTAGCAAAAACTGAAAACTGATCTTCCTCCTTCAACAAACTCTTGTCTATCCAGTGAAGTTTAATTCCTTCCTTTGGAGTCAGCATGGTGATCACTGTCTTTGTGAACCTTTCCTTCCCCCATCCTAATACACAGCCCTGTAATGTGCTTTCTTGCTGCTCTCCTAACATTTACTACTTTGAGAGCACCACTCTGTTTTTGAATATAAAGTATGAGTTTAGTGGGGCTAGGACATTGTCTTGCCTACCAGTAAAACTCCATCTACCTTGGGATCTGGCATCCAGAAGTTTATTTTATTTATTCATTTATTTTAGATTTAATGATTGTGTGTTGAATGCATTACAGAGCAAACATTAAGGATCTATTTTCTCTGTTGTACTTTTTCAACAACTTAAACATCAAGGAAGGTGCTTATTCTTCGTTTACTGCGCGCGCACAAACACACACACACACACACACACACACACACACACTGCAAGGGAGAATTAGAGGTTATTTGAACCATAAGTCTTCCTCTATGGAAGAGATAAGCAGGAGAAGCTGGGAATTGGCACAGGTAGGCCATCTGAAGGTATCTGACACATGCCATTTTATACAGGTTCACATCAGCACCTAAATGACATCCAGTCATCGCAGAGCTACCAAGCACCCCTTACAGAGAATTTAATTATACATATGAGATGCTCTTTATTTCTTAAAGTGGTGGTTCACTTCCCACAGTCTCTGTATCTCTGTTAAAGCTGAAAAACATGTTTATTCATTGTGCTCCTCACGGAGCCAAACTGTTTGAAGTAGTTTATCTTCAGAAAGTAACAAGAGATGTAAGGAAAGAATGTAAGGGTCTGTGTATTAACAGGAAGGAAGTCCCAGACATCCAGAGAAATTTCTAGACCTACTGCCAGCTTTCTTTTTTAAACTTCTTTATTCACTTTTCATTTAAATTTCTAAACCTGTCATCATGTCCAGGCATCTCCTCTTATAATGAGAAATAGACTTGCCCCCGTTCTGCCTTCCCAGCTTTATTTCACAATTGGATCCCTTTTTCTTTGGTCAGCAGCTTTAGCTGACATCCCTTCTTTCCCAAATGTACATTTAAATTTCTCTTCTAACTCCCCAGTCTTTGTCACTTTAGTTTTTCAGCTTCTCTGATCTTAAACAAAAACTACTGATTGGCCATGATGATTGTCTTAAAACTTTGCAAGGCTAAAGACTAACTGCCCTGGAGGTGTCAGAACCTCTAATTAGAGACTTCAGGGTTAGGCGTTTCCCTGCGTGTCTATTCTTAGGATACCACCTTATTCATATATAATGAAGATTTAGAATGCTTAGAGGTGCCAATAATTTGGGGGAGGCAACACTTCTGTTATGGTTTAGATATGAGGTGTCCCCCAAAATCTCATGTGTGGGACAATGGAAGAATGTCCAGAAGTGAGTGATTAGATTATGAGAGCTTTAACTTCATCAGTGGGTTAATCCACTGATATGGATTAACTGAGTGGTAATGTAGGCAAGTAGAGTGGAGGAGGTGATGCACTCTCTTGCTGTTCTAACATTTATAATTTTGAGAGTACTACTCTGTTTTTCAGAATAGACTATGAGTTTCATGGCTAGAGGGATATACACTAGGATTTACATTTTGTACCTGGTGAGGGGAGCTCTCTCTGCTTCCTGGCTGTCATGTTCTGAGCTGCTTCTTCCATGATGCCCTTCCTCCATGATGTTCTGCCTCACTTCAGGCTCAGAGCTATGGAGTCTGCCAACCATGAACTGAACCTCTGAAACTGTGAGAACCAAATAAACTTTTCCTCCTCTGTGTTGTTCCTGTCAGGTCTTTTGGTCACATAAATGAAAAACTGACTAACAGGCAAGTTCATGTTATAAATAACCTTCACAAGTTACTAATGGCATAAGACACAGCCATACACACAAGAGTCATCAAAGAAAGTCCAGAAGTATCCAGTATCTGTGAGATTGTCTCCCAAACAGGACTGGATATTAATAAGCTCTCTGGCTTTTGGGCAGCAATAAATACAGTAGTTCTCACTTATCCCTGGGAAATATGCTCCAGGACCCCTGGTGAATGCCAGTAGAAACCGTAGATAGTACTGAACTATAAATAACCATTATATATACACAAACATTTATATGTAATATATAAAACATTATACCATTAAAATTATATTGTTATATAAAACATTATACACATAATGTTTTGTCCTATAAATACATGACTGATAAGGTTTAATTTATAAATTAGGCACAGAAGAGATTAACAACAAAAATTAATATAACAATATGCATAGTAAAATTGCTAACCTTACCACTTTTGTACTTTGAGGCCATTATTCAGTAAAATAAGGGTTATGTGAACACAGCATTGTGACACCACAACATTCAATCTGGTAACTGAGAAGGATTAAATCAAACTAAAAAGCCTCTTCACAGCAAAGGAATCAATTGACAGAGTTAAGGGAAAATCTATAGATTGGGAGAAAATATTTGCAAGCCATACATCTGATAAGGGGCTAATATCTAAAAGATATGTGGAACTTAGCTCAACGGTGATAAAACAAATAACCTGACTAAAAACAGGCAATAGACATTTCTCAAAAGATGAGAGACAGATATTTAATAGGCATATAAAAAATGCTCGGGGAAATGCAAATCAAACCAAAATGAGTTAACACCTTACCCCAGTAAGAATGGCTGCTAACAAAAATACAAAAGACAAGAAGTGCTGTTGAGGATATAGAACAAAGAGACTCCTAGCACACTCTTGGTGGGAACATAAATTAGAACAGTCGTTGTGGAAAATATTTTTGAGGTTCCTCAAAAAGCTAAAAATAGTCAGGTGTGGTAATACATGCCTGTAATCCTAGCTGGCTCAGGAGGCTGAGGCAGGAGTGTCTTAAATTCAAAGCCAGCCTCAGCAATTTAGTGAGGCCCTAAGCAACCTAGCCAGACAGACTCTGTCTTAAAATAAAAATAAAAAAGAACTGGGGATGTGATTCAGTTTTTAAGTGTCCCTGGATTCAATTCCTGGTACAAAAAAAAAAAAAAAAAAAAAAAAAAAAGCTAAAAATAGAACTACCAAATAATCTAGCAATTATTAGGCATGTATCCAAAGGAAATGAAATCAGCACGTCAAACAATTTTAATCTGGGTGTGGGTGCGGTGACATTGAGGAGCTCCTAGAAGTGGCTTCTGACAATTTGACTAATAAGGAGTTGTTGGCACTGGAACCGGAATGAATAGGCGAAAAAGAAGCAAGAAGAAAAGGGAACTGCCAATGAAGAACCCTGAGAAAATTCACAGTGGGCCCCGCATGCGAGGACCCTAACACTGCAAAGTGTTCATTAACAGAGAGATGTTCATGGTGTGTTATCCACTTACAAACAGATCTGTGGTGAAAAAAGAAACGAACCAAGCAAATCACCTGGGGTTTATTTCTGAAAAGAGGGACCTCCTCAAGAAGGGCCTCAGACAGACCTTTCAGGAAGATTCCAGAAGAAGGCATTGCTATCACAGGGGATGATAGCTCCATTGTGCTATTGCTCTCAGTGACCTTCCTGAGGGTGAAGATCTGGAGGTAGAAGATGGTAATTCTGAAGATTCTGACCTAGGCAGACCCAGGCTAGTGTGTATGTTTGTGTTTTAGATTTTTTAAAAAATTCAATTAAAAGAAATTTTGTGGTGTTTGTTAGTTTCTAACAAAAAAATTTAAAAAGTAGATAAATTTAAATAGGAAAAGTTTAGAGAATAAGGATATAAAGAACTATTTCATATAGCTGTACATCATGTTCGTATTTTAAGCTGAGTTATAAGAGTAAAAATGTTTAAAAAATTAAAAAGTTTGTAAAGTAAAAAAAAGTTATGGTAAACTAAGTTTAACTTATTATTGAAAAAATAATATTTTAAAATAAATTCAGCATGGCCTGAAGATGCAGTGTTTATGAAGCCTACTCTAGAGTCCAGTAACATCATAGGCCTTCTCATTCACTCAGCACTCACTCACTGGCTCATGCAAAGCGACCTCAGTCCTGGTAGCCCCATTTGTGTTAAGTGGCCTGAACAGGTGTATTGTCCTTTAACTTTTATTTTTACTGTACCTTTTCAATATGTAGATGTGTTTAGATGCAAAAATCCTTGCTATTGCATTACAATTCCTACAGTATTCAGAAGAGTAAAGTGCTCTACAGATGTGTAACCTGGAAACAAGAGGCTGTGCCATGCAGCTTCGGCGTGAGTAGTTGTGCTTCCAGTTTTGTGTAAGTGCACCATACCAGGTTCTCACACAGTGACACGGCTTAATGACACATATTTCAGAACATATCTCCATCATCAAGCAATACATGAATATAGTATCAAAGCATCATGTTGTATGCCATAACTATGCATGATTTTCCTTGTCAGTTGAAAAAAACCACTCAGTTCAGAGAACAAGCAATGCAGATTTTACTGAGGATTTCGTAAGTCAGGGGAAAGGGTTCACATTGTGTATTCCAACATTAACCAACTGATCCTTCATCAGACTTCGGTGTTTCATTGTCTCTTTGCTGCGGTGCCACCACAGCAGGCACTTTTCTCCTCCATTTCTCTCTGTACTTTCTTGTTTCTTCTCTTTCCTTATTTTTTTCCCAGACATTTTATCTTTTTTTTCCTTTAATAAAGGAATTTACCTTAAGCCTACTTCCTACTTCCAGTTCTTACTCCAAATTTGTATAATGAGGACACTCATTAAAAGAAGAAAGACAGGCTGTGGATGTAGTTTGGTGGTAGAGTGCTTGACCTAGCCGGCACAAGGCCCTGGTTTTGATTCCCAGCATGGCAAAGAATAAAAATAAAAATAAACAAATAAATAAAATAAGAAATCCTCAATATAACAGGATACATCCTTTTTCAAAAACAGGAGTATAAATAAAATATTTCTACAATATCTGTCATTTATTTATTTATTTTTAGTTGTAGATGGACATAATACCTTTATTTTTATGTGGTGCTGAGGATCAAACTCAGTACCTCACAATTGCTAGGTAAGCACTCTACCACTGAGTTACAACCCCAGCCGGATATCTATGATTTAGATGACCAAAAAAATCTACAACTTGCGTAGAATAAGGTGACAAGGCTCAAAACCATGTTGTGCCTATCATGTATTGCATTGTTGCAAACATCCTAAAACATTGCTGCTTAAGTCAATAATTTATTACTTTCTCCACAATTGGGAGTTGGCTGTGCTCAGTCCTCATAGGACCTCAAGGGAGTTGCAGTCAGATAGTGGTTAGGACTGGAGCTATCTGAGGGCTTACCTGGCCTGGGTATTCGCCCCCAAGTCTGGTGTGCTGGTCCTATTCTATACACCTGGACTTTTTGTGGGGACTAAGGGTTAAGAGGGATAGGCCTGGAGCACATATTCTAAGGCAGAAGCTCAAGGCTTTTTATAACGTATCTTTGACTGTCAAGGAAGTTCATTTTCACTATATTCTATTGGTCAAGTCATTGAAGCCAGCCCAAGATTCAAGGGAAGGGAAATTAGACTTCACATTTTGAGTGAGGAATGGTATACATGTGCAAGTAGGCAGCGAGCTGAGGCTACTATCTTTGACTTTCGTCCACTGTCTGCCTTCCACCACCACAATTCATACCTGTCCTGCATGCAAAATCATCTAATTCTCTTCTGAGATCCCCAGGGTGTCCTTTCATTTCAGCATTAGTCAAAATTCAGGATCTTGTCATCTAATCAGTACAAGTCCTTTGTGTTCCACAACTTAGGTCTGGTTTCTTTTGCTCTGAAGGCCTTGAGCTAAAGAAACAAGTTTATGCCAGTTGTAGTGGCACTGCCTCTAATCCCAGTGGCTCAGGAGGCTGAGGCAGTAGGATCACAAGTTCAAAGACAGCCTTAGCAATTTATCGAGGCTCTAAGCAACTTAGTGAGATCCTGTCTTAAAAATAAAAAATAAAGGACTGGGGATGTGGCTCAGTGGTTAAGTGCCCCCTGCGTTCAATCCCTGGTACAAAAAAAAAAAAAAAAGGAAGAAAGCAAGGAAGAAACAAGTTTATTTGCCCTCTGCACACCCAAGATTCAGTGGTGACAAAGGAATGCCATATTGCAAGAATTGTTGTTGTACAAAAGGGATAGAGTGACACATGCTAGTTACTCATCTCAGTAATCCTGAAATTGGGTTGAAGGAACAATCCCCTCACCTTGCCTTTTTTTTTTAGGTGGAACCCAATCTTGCTTTGGGGAAATGATTTATCATGGTTTTTGGAAGTGAACTCTCAGTCATCCTTCCTTTTTCATAAGAAATGGCTAGAATGTGCAACTGAAGAACTTTCTTAGCATGCCTCCTCATGGGAATTTGGGGGTCCAGAGACTCTTCATTCTTTTATGGTATAGATAAAATTAGAAGGCATACGGTCTTCTGTGGCTTGCTCTTTTTAACCATTCTTATTTAAGAATGTTTTTCCCCCTGTAATGAGGATGTTCTTTGTTTTCTTTGAAAAGTTTATAGCTTTGATTTTCATATTGAAGTTGTTAATTCACATGTATGGTGTGACTTAATGATCAATTTTCTTTAGTTAATTGGGTAATTGTTTTTACCAGTCTCCTTTATCATATTGTATTTTTTCAAAACTATTTGTGATATCAGCTGTGCCATGAATATATTCATGGATCTCTTTATAAACTGTTTATTCTGTTTGATATCTGTGGCCAGTACTACATTGGTCCCTGTGATCAGCACCATATTATTTTAATTACTATTTTAATTATTTTAATTACTCTGTGTGTGTGTGTGTGTGTGTGTGTGTGTGTGTGTGTGTGTTTCTTCCTGCCTTGGTTCTTCAGTACTCCCCTGGATTTTCTTGACACTTTGTGCTTTCATATAGATTTTAGAATCAACTTGTCAGGTTCCATAAAACTAACATAAAACAAACAACACCCTCCATTTCTCTTTGATTGGATTTGAGGCTTTACAACATTTTCACTCTCACCAACCCTCATGCCCTCATTTCCTTCCTAACCCAACTTGGATTTCATGTGTAATAACTTCCTTGCAAATACACTAAACTCCCTGGTCCCCCTCTCTCTTTTTTATATTTCTACCACATAATTGCTTACTCTGTGCCTGTACCCCATCAGCTAAAATTGCTGGAGAAAAACAAATGACGATACTGAGTAGTTTCATGTAAAACTCACTACCACTCTTCTCCAAGAGAGAAGAAATCAGCTAAACACTGTTACACTTGCCACTCTCCAAACTCACCATTGTCATATCATTCTCTTTTATCAAACCACCTATGCCTTTCCTCCCGGGTGATGATCTTGCATAACACTTCACTGAGGAAGTCAGAGCAAGGAGGAGGAAGTCAGAGCAAGGAGCAGGAAGTCCCTTATTATCCACCTCCGAAACTGCCTGCTCCATCAGAACCCACAGCTTCTGCTCTCCCAGCTGTCAAGCCAACTCCTTCACATATGCCCTGATCTCATCTCCTCTCGTTTCTTCCAGATGACTCCTTTCCCATTGTCCCTCTTCTACATCCTCACTTTTCTATTCCCCACTTAGCTGATTTCGATCAGCATACAGGGTTTATGATCAAACTAACGAATAAGCAAAACCTCTCAGGATCCCTTTTATCTGCTAATATTCCATTTGAGGCAGTATGATGTCATGGTTATGAGCATGAGCTCTGGTGCCAGACTCCTTAGGTTCAAACTTTCTTTCCATTGACTATCACTGGGCAGGCGCTGCTGTTGAATACAGAAGCCAATGTAAGGCCCCCCAAAAAGGAAACCCCAACTCTGTCCCATGGATGGACGGCAACCCCAATCAACCGCAGGAGGCGTCACTTGATGCAAACCGCAAGAGGTGTTTATTCCAGCGCGCTGGGACCCAACTCCAGGAGTCGAGTCCCTAGCAGAAAATCTTGTAGGTTTATAAAGGCAGAAACCACACATCGGGAGGGGTCACACATGAAAGGGAAAAGGGGGACAAAGCTGCCGGGAAATTTCAAAGGGGGTCTGGGTTTGCTGACAACATGTTTCACAATGTTTTACAACAGGCTGTAGATTCTGGTCAATAGTTTCTGGTAATCCTACTGTTTGAGCACTATCTGGCTATCAGGCTCAATTTACTCTTTTACTCTCTGTTTGGGAACAGAGAACAGCTTTAAGGGCTTTGTTCCCATTACTGGGAGGGAAACCTTAGGGAGTTGAGATAAAACAGACAGCTTAAAAAAATGTCCATTCTTTCACCACTAGCTACACGTGGCTATTAACGTTTAAGTTTATATTAGTTAAAATTAAATAAAGTCAGGCGTGGCTAGTTACTCCCAGATAGGACAACACAGGTGCAGAATCGCTCCATTGGTGCAGAAAGTTCTGTTGGATCCAGGTATGTCCTTTTTCTAGTAACATTCTGTGATATCACCATTTCACTGTCATAGCTCTTGTCGCTCTGTAGTGTATTCCACGTTTAGCTACTTATCTGTTTATTTATTGCCTGCCTCTTCTATCCGAGTGTGAGCTCTGTGGGAGCAGGTTCTGCTTCACTAGTCGATTCCCAGTGCCTAGGACAGTGCCTGAGGCTCTTGAGTCTCAAGCATTTTTCCAGTGATGGCTGATAAGTCATTTAAAAGCTCTGGTTGAGGGTCTAGAGAAGTTTACCCACACATAGCATACTCATTTCTCATTCCTCCCTTGTGGTGAACTATGGGCTGAGGAGGTACCTGGATAGTGGGGGATAGAGTGATCAGTAATATTTCAAGAATGGTGGACTTGAGGGAAAAGCAACTGTCCTGAACTTGGGAGGCTGGGCTCTTGTGTTCACATGCTGCATCAGCTGTATGATATTATGAACCAGCACGAGGCCTGATTAGAGTATTTGGAAATTTGGAAATTAAAGAACACGTGAGAACAATTGTTTGGGCATCACAGATGTTATGTGTGGGTTTAATTGCTTTGAAGTAGGCTGCCTCACATTCTTGAGAACATTCATTACAGTATTGCTTATGGTAGCAAACAATTGGAAACAACTTAAATGTTCACCAACATGGGAATAAATACTTTATGGGACAGTTATACAGTGGAGCATGACAGAACTATCAGGGAGAATGGATTTCAGAAATTCAGTGAGTTGAAAAGCTAAGTTAGTTGAATAAGCATGACATAAACATTTACATGAAATTTAAAAGCAAAAAGTAACATCTGTGCTTACCTTTATAAATAAAGGTTTAAAAACATTGATAAGGACAAAACGATACCTCTAATGAAGGAGGATGGAGAATGGGATCAGAGAGGATAAATAGACCTTAATGGCATTTTCAAAGTTTTATTTCCTTAAAAAATTTGGAGCATACATGATGATATATTAACATTTAAAAAGTCAATATGTTTGTTATCCTTTAGAGTTGGCTATATATTTGAAACATTTTATAATTTAAAAAAAACAAAAAAGAAAAGAAGCTGTGTCCATATGAAGTGATGACATGTCACATTCATTTGATAAAATTTCCTGAGAACTGACTGTGTGTGTCATTGTGCTGGCTGTTGACAGTCCCAGAGAAGTCACATAGGATATGGGTCTTGCTCCCTAGAATCAAGCTTGCTTCTTTGGTTGAACTGATAATGCTTTTTTTTTTTTTTTTTTTTTTTTTGGGTGTTGGTACTGGGAGGATTGAACCCAGGGCCTTGTGAATGTGAGGTAAACACTCTACCAACCAGGCTATATCCCCAGACTGATAATGCATCTTTATATTAAGCAGTTAAGTCATGGGAGGGAGCATATAAAGATGTATCAAAATGAGGAGTAGAATGAAGTCCTATAGAAACTTGGAAATAGAGTCCCTGGAGTAAGCAGAGAAGACCAACTGGAAGCTGGGTAACTTGCAAGGTGACTTTGGATACACAGAGGGACATTAAGTATATTCCAGACTAGGGAAGCATCTTAAGTGTAGGTATAAAATGGGTTAGTAAAAACCATCTCATAGAAGTATTTTTGTTTTTGTTTTGAGAGAAAATGGAATAGTGGGATCCTGAGATATTTAAAGATAGATCTGTAAGTATGAACTTCAGCTGGTGGATAAGTAGGGAACCAATGACAGCTAGGAGGGAATTAACCAATGACAGCTAGGAGGGAATTGGAATGATGTGGTTGATCTGATTTCTTTGACCACTAATCTGATTGTGATGTGCAGGGTATACTGGAAAAAAGGAAGACTAGACATAAGGAACTCAGCATTCAGAAGACGAGAACATCAAGTGAGCTGGTAGTGATGGTGATGGGAAAAAGAAGAAACTATCAGGGTGGATATTATTTGCCACATTTCACAATGTGGCACAGAAAGAGTTTTAATTTGTCCAAAGATCTCATTAGCTAGTAAGTACCAGAGCCTAGTATCAAATCCAGGGTGTTTTCTTTTCCCTCCAAAGTTTTTATGTTGACATTTTGAAAAATGGATCAAAAGGACTTGAGGAACAATTGGGCTTAGAAGATGAAAGAGAAAAAAGGATAAAAGAACCGTGAATTTTTGATTGCCAGTAAAGTGCTTGATGGAAACTGGAAATTTGCAAGGGTAAGCTGGTCAGGAGAACAAATGAGTTCAGTGTGGAAGATGGAAAGTTTGAGTTGATGGCAGGCCATCCAATGCGAATGGGTGTGTAGGCTGTTGAAGCTCTGGAGGTTTAAACTCTTAGATCTGGAGTGTTGAAAGTCATCAGCCCTAAGTGGGAATTAAATTCTGAAGATGGCAGTTCCCAGAAAGTATGAGTGGAAATAAAGAGAAGAGCAGAATGTCGTGAGGAGGGTCCACACATCCAGCTTTTCACCTGGCAGAATAAAGGTGCCAATAAGGAAAGTAAGAGAGGAACGATCAGCTAGAGGAGAAAAATTAGGCCACTGGTTGGTGGAAGGGAATTTTAGGAAGAAGCCAGTGGTTGAAGACGTCAAATACAATAGTGTTGGTTAAAAAGGACGCCAACTGGCACTGGTTGGTTGAATATTCTATGATTTTACTCCAAAACCCAGGGGATTAAGAAGAGATGTGGAAAGTATAGTTCCCAGACTTTCAGATTTCCTAGACCAGTAATAGTTCAAAAAAATATTTGGGAGAAAGAAATAAAACCATTAAAACATCGCAGTCTCTTCTCAGTCTCATTTTCATGAAAGACAGACAATTCCTTATAAATCTAGAAGGTCATAATGGTAGGTTAGAGAATAGTTCATCCTCAGGGCAGTATTTTTTTTAATTTTTATATTTTTTATGTGAACTGATGCCACTGGTACCCCTGCCTGGAGCAGATCTGAGAAGTGCCATGGGAGAACCAGTGGATCAACAGACATGGTGCTGCTCCCTCCGAGCCACACTCCCAATTAATCTGGTAGGTTATTGGTTCTTGTGTGTGTGTGTGTGTGTGTTTACTTTTTAAACTAGCTTTTATTGATAAAACATCTTTCCTGAGAACTCCAAAGAGGAAGTTTCAGGAAGTTTAGTGGATACTTACATACACAATGGAAGCAGATTAGAACTGAGTGGACTTTGTCAAGGATTTTTCTGTTTGTTTGTTTGTTTGTTTTTCTGATAGTGGGGATTGAACGCAGGGCCTCGCACATGCTAAGTCGACACTCTACCTCTGGGCTGCATCCCTGGCAATAACAACGAGTGTACCTGGGAAATATTCTTAGTGGTGAAGCAGCACTTGTGTTGAGGAGAAATGAACAGTAGAAGTAGTTAATTAATAGTTAGCTCCATGAAATTACAGTTGAATTATCATACATCACCAGGGGAAAAAACATAGATTATTTATTTATTCCTTGATGTTTCAGGGCATATTCAATTCCCAACAGGAATCCAGGAGTCTGATCATTCCCCAGACTTGATTATTTGGTCGTATGTAAAAACAACCTTAACTGTATGAGGCAGCTCATGACATACTGAAATTTTCTACCTTTTTCCATTTGTGTCTGCCTGACCCAAATGAAATGAAGGACCACAACAAGAGCAGGACTTTAACACCAGAGACATAGGCACCAGGCAAACTCAAAATGGAGCAGACCTCTAGGAATGGGGCTGGTTTGGAGCCAGATCAGTTATAGAATTAAATTTTTTTAAAAAAGGCAATAACTGTGCTGTGATCCATTGAAGCTCAGCTCAGTCGGGATGTTTACATATAGAACTTGAAGGTTTACTATATAAAAGCAATTTTTTTTTACTGGTTCAAGAAAGAATAAGAGACAAATTATGCAGGCTCAACTAACAACAACAAAAAATGCCTTAAAATCTGTTTTGGTTTTCTAAAATAAATAACTCTTAGGCAGACACTGTAATTAACAGATTTCAGTGCCAAAAAAGTTCACAATTTCCTACCCACTCACCACAAAATATTATCCTTTATCTATTGCATATGTTTCTATTGGTTCTGCAATTATGTTTGGTAGTCATTTTTATTTTCCACCAAGAGTTCTCTTAATTTTGAAAATACTGGCTTTGGTCAAATTTTTTCATGTGTGTGATCTACAAAACGTGGATATTTTTGAATTCTGGGGAAAGGTTTCTACAGATCAAAATAACACCATGATAATGTTAATGAAACCACAGGATGAAAAATGCTTCTTCAGAAAGAGCTCTTTGTCACCACACAGTATCCAAGGAAAACCCCGACATTACCACTTTTAAAGCATATCTTAAAAGGCACTACTCAATGATTTCTTTTATTGTCCGAAGTCAAAATAGAAATGTACACACAACACCCATGTACGGCTTAATGAATATTTATAAGCTAACCATCCAGGTAATCACCATTCGGATTATAAGAATTACACATTGTCAGAATGAAGGAAGTTCCTGCCTCCATTATTCCTGATCACATCTGCATCATTCTCTCTAGAATTAACAGGTGTCTTAAAGTTTTAAATGATTATACTGCTTACGTATGCATCTCTGAACTGCATAGCTTACTTTTTTTCTGTTTGAATTCCTAATCTTCTGATTCTTTTTTTGGTGGTGCTAGGGATTGAACTGGGGCCTTGTGCATGAGAGGCAAGCCTCTATCAACTGAGTTATATCCCCAGCCCCCTTTCTGATTAAATCTTCCGTTGGTTTGGGAAAGTTCTGAGCCATCATCTCTAAATGTTGCTTCTACTCCATTCTTTTCTTATTCTTGTTCTGAACTATAATTATACTTACATTATACCTTTGTGCTGCTTCCCACATGTTTCTTTACACTATTTTGTGTATTTTAAACTCCTATTTCTCTATTTGTTATTCTGGATTTTTTCCTGACCTATCTTCCAGTTCATCACTTTTCTCTTTAGCTATATCTAATTTCCTTTTTTTTTTTTTTTCTTTTTTGGGTGGTGATGCTGGGGAATTGAACTCAGGGCCTTGTGCATGCTAGGCAAGCACTCTACCAACTGAGCTGTATCCCCAGCCCACTCTAATTTGCTTTTAAATCTACCCATTCATTTCTTAGTTTCAGATAATGTATATTTTAGTTCTAGAGTTTCCATTGATTACCTAAAAGTCATTGTCCTGACTTTTAAAATCCTCCATAATTTCTTGGAAACATTAATTGTAGTTATTTAAAAATCCATATTCGATAATATCAGTATCTGGATTGCTGGCAGGTCTGTTTCTATTTGTGCTTGTTTTCCTCCAGGATTTTGCACACACACCCCCTTTTTTATTTTTACAAGTTTGCCAGTTTTGATTGGATTCTGGGCATCGTGTGCAGAGAAATACAAAAATTATTTAGGCTTTGGATGATTTTTATTTTCTTCCAGAGAGGATGTACTGTTCCTTCTGCCAGTTCAGCAAGGAACTGATCAATTTGATTTGAATAAATATTGAGCTATTTGAAAACTGGGCTTCAGTCCTGTTTAGAGTTCTATTTTAGTTCACCATTATTCCTGAAGGGAAACCATTGGCAGTTTCAACCAAAAGCCTGGGGTGTTGCCAGAGCCTCCTCTCCCCTGCAGCTCTGAACTCCTGCCCCCCAGTCCTGTGGATTCTGCCCAGCTTCAGTGTGTTAGCCACCACTTGCGGGTTAGCTTCTCAGCCTCTCAGCTATTATTTTCAAGTCAGAATGTGCCCTGAGGGCAAAAGCAATGTCAAACGTTGGGCTCAATTCTCTGAGTTACCTTTCTCTCTGAATCTTGGCTAAGTCCTTGGAGAGTTTCAAAACTTAAAAAATAGATGTTTATTTTAGGCTTTCCTGGTTGTTCTCAGTGGGAGAGTAGCTACCTTATGTGTAGTACCAGAAGTATAACAGTGAATTCTTTCTTAGAATAATTCAAATTGTATAATTACTTAGAAATCATATTTCATGTATTTTTCTGGATCTCTCTCTCTCTCTCTCTCTCTCTCTTTCTCTCTCTCTCTCTCTCTCTCTTTTTTTCTCTCTCTCTCCCCTCTCTCTTTTGGTACCAGGGATTGAACCCAGGGGCACTTAACCACTGAGCCACATCCTCAGCCCATTTTATTTTTTTATTTTAAGACAGGGTCTCACTAAGTTGCTTAGAGCCTTGCTAAGTGGCTGAGGATGACTTTGAACTTGCAATCCTCCTGCCTCAGCCTCCCTTCATCTTTTTTTGCCTATAACTGCAGTCACTTCATTTTAATTACATTGTATAGTAACATTATACATTTTTACATCATATTATTGTCATATTAGCATCTATTCTGTGTCATATTACCTTATTCTATTGTTGATTCATTCATTTTTTTTTCTTTTCCCCCTCTGTACTGGGGATTGAACTCAGGGGTGCTCTACCACTGAGTCACATCCTCAATCCTTTTAGTTTTATTTTAAGACAGGATCTTTTTCATTGCCCAAGCTGGCCTGGAAATTGTGATCCTCTACCTTAGCCTCCTGAGTAGTAGAGCTATTCTACTTCTGGGTATATAACCAAAAGAATGTGTGCACCACTGTGCCTGGTTTACTGACTCATTCTTATACAAGTATGTAGGTGCCCATCTCCAGATAATTGCATTTTGGTGCAATTCTTGAATTATGAGGGATGTGACTCTTCAACTTTATTAGCTATTGTTTCAATTTACACTTACTCCACAATGAATGAGTATTTTTATTACTCCACATTTTCACTAACAAACTTCCTTATTTGTGCCAATCTAGTCAGGCACAAATGGTTTAAAATGTCTATGTGACTGACAACTAATGAGGGATTGGATATCTTTGCATACACTTAATGGCTTTCCTTATTTTATAGTAGCTATTCGAGTTTCTTTGGCCCATTCCCATTTCTGTTGGATTGTCTGTAGTTTTCTTGTTAGTTTGCACATTTCTTTACACATTCAATATAATGTCAGTTATATGTAATGTGTTACTTTTATTCTTTTCATGGTGTCCTTGGTGAATGGAGGGAAATAATTTTAGTATAGATGAAGTCATTGGTGTTTGCTTTTATACTTAATTCTCTCTTTATTAAGAAATATGAGTCTTAAAGATATTCTCCCATATTGCCTTCTAAAAGCTTTAGTCATTTCATTTTCATATTTAAATACATACCTACCTGGAAACAAAGGCCTAGGGGCTCAGTTTCATTTTTTTAATCAAATTTTTTTGTATGGATGTTTTTAATCTAAAATTTTTAATAATAAATAAATTTTAATAAATTTTTAATCTAAATTTTTAAATTTTAGTTGTTGATGGAACTTTATATTACTCATTTATTTATATGTGGTACTGAGAATTGAACCCAGTGCCTCACACATGATAGGCAAGCTTTGTACCACTGAGTCACACCCCAGCCCTAAGTGGTTTTTTTTGGTATGGATTTATCTGCATCATTTGTTAAAGTCTGTATTTCCCCACTGGCTGATAATGTCATCTTTGTCATTTATCACAGTACCTTATGTTCCATTTATTTGTCCATCCTTAGACTAATATCAAACTATGTATATTATTGTGGATTCAAAACTAAATCCTGATGTCTTATAGTCAAGTTCACTACCCTTTCTCCTTATATTATTTTTGGGTCTTTGCACTTACATATAATTTAAGGGTCAGATTGTCAAGGCTGACCAAAAAGATCAAAACATACTTATTTTGAATGGTATTGTATTGAATTCTGCTTCACAATGTTGAGTTTTTAAATGCATGAATACTATACATTTCTCTGCTATATGGCTTTCAGTAAGGTTTTGTAGTTTTTTACATAGAGGTCTTATATATCTTTGGTTAGATTTATTCCATGGTATTCCTATTAGTACTAATCATACTATTTTTCTTTTTTCTCCTCTAATCTCAATAATGAATTAGATGAATTGATTTTCTAACGTTGAATCAATCTTGAATTCCTGAATCAATTTTTTCTAAAGGTAAATGAACTAGAATTCAATCTCTAGATCAACATGATAATTGATGGATTCATGATTTGCTAATGATTTGTTCAAGAAGTTTGCATTTATGGTCATATGGAGGACTGGCTTATAATTTTTATTTTTTGTATCTTCCTTATCAGGGTTTTGTATCAAGATTATGTTGACTTCATAAAATAAGTTGAGGAGTGTCCTCATTTTTCAATTCTATGGATATGGTATTTGTGAGATTATTTCTCTTTTGCATGTTTGGCAGTTCCAGGTATATCACAGTTCTAAGTGTTATCTACAAGTTAATATAGGCAAGTGTCTTTATTGTCTAGGTCCTGCACTAGGCAACCACTAATCTACTTTCTAAATTTATAATTTAACTATTCTTTTTTTCTATATAAATGAAATGATGTGATTTTTTTTTCCTTTTCCTTTTTCTTTTTTTTTTTTTTTTTTTGCAATTAACTTCTTTCACTTAGCAAGGCCCTTACATATTGAAAGTGAGCCAATTAATTTTGGTTCATTATAAATTACTCAGTCTCAGGCATTTTGTTATAGCAGCACAAAACAGATTAAGACACTATATGGGGCTGGGGCTGTAGCTCAGTGGTAGAGTGCTTGCCTCACACGTGTGAGGCATTGGGTTCAATCCTCAGCACCACATAAAAAAATAAAGATACTGTGTCCATCTACAACTAAAAAAAAAATTAAAAACTTTAAAAAAAAAAGACACTATATGATCCAGCTATTCTACTTCTGGGTATATAACCAAAAGAATTGAAAACAGGGTTTCAAAGGGATATTTGTACTTTAACATTCATAGCAGCATTATTCACAGTAGATAGAAGGTGAAACAACCCAAATGTTTATCAACTGATAAATGAATAAACAAAATGTGGTATATATCCACAAAATGGATTATTAGTCTTAAAAAGGAGAGAAATCCTGACATACGGTACAATATGGTGGAATCTTGAAGCCATTCTGCTAAGTGAAATAAGCCAGTCACAAAAAGACAAATACACTTTCTGCTTCTTGAATGTCATGTCCTGAGCTGCTTTCCCCCTCCGTACCCTTCCACCATGGTGTTCTGCCTCATCTAGGGAAGAAAGCAATGGAGTCAGCCTTCTGTGGACTGAGATCTCTGAAATCATGAGTGCAAATAAAGTTTTCCTCCTCTTGAAAAAAAAAAAAAAAAAAAAAAGAGGCAGGCAAGTGCCTGTAATCCCAGAGGCTTGGGAGTCTGAGAGAAAGGCCCTGGGCAACTCAGCAAGACCCTGTCTCTAAATAAAATATAAAAAAGGGCTGGGGAAATGTTTTAGTGGTTGTGTCCCTAGGTTCAATCCCTGGTACCAAAACAAACAAACAAAAGAGACAAATACTCCATAATTCTACTCATATGAGATGTGTAGAGTAGTCAAACTACAGAGATAAATAGTGGAATGGTAGTTGCCAAGAGTTGGAAAGAGGGGGGAAATAGGGAGATATTTTTTTAATGGGTACAGAGTTAAATTTAAAAGGTGAAGATATGGAGATCGGTGGTGGTGATGGCTGAACCACATTATGAGGATATTGAATAGCACTCAACTGTGTGCCGAAAAAAGACTAAGATGGTGAATTTTATGTGACATGCATTTTAACACACACACACGCACATACGACATGTTAAAAACGGAGTACACAGTCAGTAACTGGCAGTACTAGGATCTGAACCCAAGTAGACTTGTCTGCTTCCCTGCAGTTTCTCATCTCTGTCTTTACTTGAGCTGCCTCTGTCCAGATGGCATTCTCTGCCTGAGCCTGTCTGGCCAACTCCTCCCTTCCTTAGGACTCTGGTAAAGCATTCCTGCCTGAACTTCCTTCTGCACACTGGTTAAATGTCTTCTCTACTTCTGTCATTGTACTCACGTTATTTTGGGATGTAATCATAAAATAATTTTATTCATATTTCCTTCAATGTGTCTGCTCAAGTTCTTCCCTGCTCCTTAGATAGGCAATTCTCTGTGTTTTCTGATAATTTCAGGTAGTGAAAAGTTATTTAGTCCCTGATTATTTAAATAAATCGGTAATTATAATGCCTACATAATAGTAAAAAATTATAACATCTTTAAAAAAATTATTATAGCTGTATGGAGGTATGATTTATATACCAAAATGCATCCACTGTAAATATACAATTTAATGTTTGGTAAATTTAGATGGTGTGCACCCATCAACATAATCCAGTTTTAGACTATTTCTGCCACCCCCAAAAATGCCCTCATCCCATTTGCAGTCAACCTCTCCCCCCACATCCTCTAGCTCCAGGCAACCACTTACTTGCTTTCTGATTCTATTTTTGCTCTTTTCTAGAATTTTAATATAAACAAAATACGAAGTCTTTTGTGTCTAGCCTCTTTCACTTAGTATGACGTGTTTTAGGGTCACTCATTACTGGAACTTAAAATCCAAGGTGCTAGTATTAGAAGTGGTTTAGTGAAGAGATTAAGTCATGAGGGCTCCACCCTGCTGAGTGGGATTGACACCCTTACAAAGGAGGCCTCGCTGAGAAAGTTGACCTCACAGAAGCAGCAAGCACAGTGGTTACCAGAGGCTGGCAAGTGGGGTAGGGGATGGAGAGAGGATGGTTAATGGGTGCCAGGGTGCAGTTGGGTAGGACAAATAGCTTCTGATGTTCTACAGCACAGTAAGGTAACCATGATTGACGACATTTCATCGCATACTTCAGAAAAGCTAGTAGAGAGGATTTCGAATGTTCCTAGCACAAAGAAATGATCAATATTTGAGCTAATGGATATGCCGGTCACCCTGATCTGATCATTATACATTGTACAAATGTATTAAAACATCACACTGCACTCCACAGATACAATTATTATGTTTCAAATAAAAATTTCAAAAATATTTAAAAAATTAAATAAAAATAATAATGAGAGGTTCCAGAGAACTCCTAGATCCTTTTATGTCTTCTACCATGTGAGGATGCAACACTCATCCCCTCTGGAGGCTACAGAACGAACGTGTCATCTAGGAAGCAAAGAATGAGTCCTCCCTACACACTAGACCTGCTGGCACCTTGATACCTGATCCTCCACCTCCACAACTATAAGAAATACATTTCTATGATTTATAAATTACTCAGTCTGTGGTGTTTTGCTGTAGCAATAGGAATGCAGTGAGATACTTACACAGTTGGATGTATCGGCACATTTCTCCTCCTTTATATTACTGAGTAATACTCCGTTGTAGCCCACATTGTGTTTACCCATATACCTGTTCATGGACGTTCAGATTTTTTCCACTTTGGGGTTATTCTAAATAATGCTGATATTGTTTGGTCAAGAGAGTCTTTGTTACTTCTTTCAAGCTGCATCCATACTTACCCCTCACCCTTGGTTAGGAACTTAGGAGTGGAATTGTTGGGTGATATTGTAAAATTTAACTTTGTAAGTATCTGCCAAACTGTTTCCCAGAGCTGCTATACAGTTTTACGAGACCACCGGCAATATAGGAGCATTTCCCACATCCTTGCCTCTGTCCTTACTGTGGTTTTAAAACAGCCATTGTAGTGAATGTGATGGCACCTCACAGTGGTTTTGTTTGCATTTTTCTGGCATGAATGGTGGTGAGTGAGGATCTTTTCCTATACCTATTAGGCATCTGTGTGTGTTTTCTGATGGAATGTCATTTCAAATCATTTGCCCATTTTTTAACTGGGTTGTCATCTTATTGAATTATAAGAGGATACAGAGCACATGTACATACCCAGTGCTTAGGTATCTTTTATCAGATCCAGAACTTTCAAATATTACCTCTCAAACTTTTCATTTTCTTAATGTTATCTTTCAAAGAAAAATAGCTTATAATATTCATGAAGTTCAATGTATCACTTTTTCCCTTTATGGTTTATGCTTTGATGTGATATTTAAGAAACCAAGGCATGGTCAGAGGGTTAAAAAGAAAAACAGAAAAATAGTGTCTTGGAACTCAAGGAAGATAAAGTTTCAGGAGGAAGGGTAATAATCTCTAGTGCCCAAACCTGCTAACTGATGAGCAGCTAAAGGATCACTGGATTTGGAGATTAGTAGATTGATCCAGCACTTTTAAAATGTCAGGTCATATACTAAGCATGACCTAATTTCCAGTTTCAGTAAATTGGTGGATTATATACTTCTCTTAAATTTTGGTATTAGTATTATCAACACATTTCTCCTTATTCCTCAAAAAATGTGGATCCAGAGAGTGACAATGCAGAATTTAGAGATAAGAAATTGTTTCTAAACTTGAGTTCTTCATCTTTTTAGTTATGGGTAAGTCACTTCCCTTTTCTGAGCCTCTTATTTCATTTGTAAACTACGAATTATCACTACTGATTCGCAGGTGGAGCTGTGGTAAGAGATCATGTGTGGAAAACCCCCTGAATATTTTCTGGCCCACGGTGCATGTTCCACAATGGAAGCTGTAATTGCTAGTTGTCATAGTCAGGTAAAGATCTGAAAATATTTTGTGAACTATTATACTCTATAGAATATATTAGTAGAAATACTTAGTACTTTGGAATCATAATATACACTATAATATGTTGTCCTATTTTAAATCTTACTTAGGATTTAAGAATGCTAAAAATTTTGCTCATAAATAAAAGACTTTAATTTTCCTCTTTTCCTGTCAGCCAAAAGATATAACTAATGCTCCTTTTCTAATAGCTTTATAGAGATATGGATTACATATCATATAATTCATCCATTTAAAGAGAACAATTCAACAGTTTTAATATACTCAGAGTTATGCAGTCATTAACACAGTCAATTTTAGAACATTTTAATCAGCTTAAAAAGAAACTACTCATTAGCAGACTTCATTATCCCACCAAGTCCCCTACCTCTAGATGATAATGAATCTACTCTTTACCTCTATAGATTTGCCTATTCTGGGTATTTCATACAGTATGTGATCTTCTGTGACTGGCTTCCATCAAAGGAAACCAGAGCCAGACATTCATTAAAACAATAAAAAGAGTCTTTTTTTAAATTAATTTTTGTTTTGTTTTGTTTTGTTTTGCAGTACTACCATCCAAGGGTGATCTACCATTGAGCTACACCTCAAAATTTTTAATTTTGAGACAGGATCTCACTAAGCTGCTGAGGGTCTTGCTAAGTTGCTGAGACAGGCCTTAAACTTGCCATTCTCAGCCTTCCCAGTTGCTGGGATTATGGGCATGCAGTGCACCTGGATGTAAAGAGAGATTTTTATTCAGGAACTGTTGCAGTATGGGGAAAGAGATTTCAGTATAAAACTGGGCTTTATTCTAAATATAACAAGGGTAAATGGGAATTTATAGCCAAGCAGCAGGTTTAGGGGGGGCAGATAGATGGTCAATTACAAAGATGACCAAGGGTGGCAGGGAATTCTTGCTAAACTGATCTAACAGCATGATGGTGATTCTTCTCCTCCGGTTTCTCTCCCTCCTCCTCCTCCCCCTTCCACTTCTCCTTCTTCTTTTCTTGATGCTGTGGACTAAGTTCAGGGCTCATACTCTACCATTGAGCTACAGGACTAGCCCTAACAGAATTCTTGTTGAAGACAGATCAGGGCAATCAGAATCACCAGGGAGGATGATGGAGAGTGAGGTATTTGATCAGATATAAAGGGTGAGATATTGATTTGATCATATTTTGGGTGTGTGAAGGGGATCCTGCTGCTATTAGATTTATGTACAAGCATGGGCATGTTTTCACTGCTCTCGGGAACATATCTAAAGAGTGGGATTGTTGGTCATACAGTAGTGTTGAGTAACTACCAGGCTGTTTTCCAAAAAGGCTGCAACATTTTACGATTTCACCAGCAGTGGATGAGGATTCTAATTTCTCCACATTCTTCCCAATACTTATTATCGTTATTTGTAGTAGTAGTAATTGAACCCACGGACCCATACATTCCTAGGCAGTTGCCCTACAACTGAGCTACATCCCCAGCCCTGCCCAATATTTACTATCTGTCTTTTTCTTTATTAGAGCATTATAGTTATACACAGCAGTTGGGTTCATTTTGACAAAATCATACATGTAAGGAATTTGATTTCAATCCCCATTCCCTCCATTTTCCTTCCTCTATTCTACTGATCTTCCTTTTACTCCTTTATTTGTTTTTGATTGGTACTTTCTACATATACACAAAGGTGAAATTCCCGTTGATACATTTATATATGCATATAACATGATTTTGTCAAATGCATTACATATTTCCTCCCTTTTCCCATCCTTCCACCCTCCCTCTTGTTCTCCACCTACTCCACTTATCTTCCCTGTGTATTTATAATATCCAATCCTGTCCCCACTCTACTCTCCCTCCCCCGCAGCCTTCTTTCCCTTATTTTTCTCTAGCTTCCACATATGAGAGATCCAATATGTGGAATATTTTCTGAGTCTGGCTTATTTCACTTAGCATGATGTTCTCCATTTCCTTCTGTTTATGGGCAGATGCCATTCTTTCACTCTTCTTTACAGTTGAGTAAAACTCCAATGTGTATATATACCACATTGTCTTGATCTAGTCTTCTGTTGATGGGCCTCTGGGCTGATTCCATAATTTGGCTACTGTGGATCCTGCTGCTTATTATTTGTCTTTCTGATAAGTGGGTGTGAGTGTTGTCTCATTGTGGCTTTGATTTGCATTTCCTGATGGCTACTGGTATTAAACATTAAACAATATTCCTTTAATCCCAATGAATGATAGACAGGAACTGGGAGATTGAAAGGATAAAAAACAATCTGCAAAAGACTTATTAGCATGTTGCCATTGGAGTCTGTTACCTGTGCTTTGTGGTCTTTTGGGGATAGGCACAGTGAAGGCCCAGTGAGTTTATTCATTTCCTTCAAACCCTGTAATCTCATCAATTTAGTATCTGGGTCATTGTTTCTGATCTAATATGAGTATTTGTCACAGGTCACTACATATTAAATCCCTCATACCCACCCAAAGTTATAAAAAAGCAAAAGAAGAGAGTTGGAAGTTCCCATGAGAGACTCCATACAAATTTGTAACTTGATCTGAAAGCATAGGTGTGATCATTTATAATCATAGAAGTGTGGAATCATTGATCAAAAGCTCCATTTCATGGTCACTGGTAAAGAAAGAAAATTCTTCTATTTGTGTCAATTGGATCAGTAAGTATTTTTTTCAAAAATCTGGATAGTAAATATATTTAGCTTTGTGAGTCATAGAGTTTCTGTTTCAATTACTCAACTCTGTAACTGCAGTGCAAAAGCAGTCTTGACAGTACATAAACAGATGGGTGTGGTTGTGTTCCAATAAAACTTTATTTACAAAAACAGGTGTTGGGCTGGATTTGGCCCAGAGGCTCTACCTTGTTGATTCCTGCTCTAGAAGAAAGAGGAGTTTCTTGGAAATATCTGTTTCTACAGTAGGACCCTGTACTTAGTCCACAGCATCAAGAAAAGAAGAAGGAGAAGTGGAAGGGGGAGGAGGAGGCGAAAGTGGAGGAGGAGGGAGAGAAACCAGAGGAGAAGAATCACCATCATGCTGTTAGATCAGTTTAGCAAGAATTCCCTGCCACCCCTGGTCATCTTAGTAATTGACCATCTATCTGCCCCCCCTAAACCTGCTGCTTGGCTATAAATTCCCATTTACCCTTGTTATATTTAGAATAAAGCCCAGTTTTATACTGAAATCTCTTTCCCCATACTGCAATGTAGTATGGGCAGACTTGAAAATAGACAAGAGAGGATGCTTTTTATTTTCGCAGCACAGATATTTTACAAGTGGATTTGGCTTCTCACTACCCTGGGTGGGTCAACTGATTGATTTTGCAGTTTGTCTCTTTCCTTTTAAAAAAATGTGTGTGTACGTGTGTGTGTGTGTGTGTGTGTGTGTGTGTGTGTGTATTGCTAAGATAGCATCTTTGAAGCATTTAAGCCAAATCAGAGAGGATTTCAGAGTTACCTTGAGGAACAATTTATTCTCATAACTGACTACATTTTTAAAACTCTGAGTCATAAAAATATTTATTTAAATCATTCCATCAGTTATATCATTATTTTTGATCTGTTTAAACTCTTTCATGTATTTTTAAATTTCTATTACAGTGAAAGAACTTATAAGATGGTATCAGTTATTATTATAACTAGTAATAGGACAGACAACAATGGGAGAACTTGCAGATCTCATTTTTACATCTAGATTATGACTTTTAATGTCTTCCAAAACACTCTTGAAGATCTTTAAAAATTTTTAGAAACATTTTTGAGACAGGGTTTCACTGTGTTCCCTGGACTGGTCCTGAACACCTGGGCTGAAACAATCCTCTTGCCTCAGCCTTCTGAGTAGCTGGAACTACAGGTGTGTTCCACTGTGTCATGCTATAAGTAGCTTTGCTGAATCAAAATTTAGGATAAAGCAAAGCACAATGGGAACAACATTTTGGCTTGAAGGTTAGACAGGAACATGGGCCAAAGAAGTGCTAAAACATATCTTGACTGTTCTAGGACCCTCCTCAGCTAGGAAACCCAAGAAACTCCCCTTGGGCTTATGCTAGTCAAGCTATATTTCTGTCACCTGCAGCTTAAAGAGTCCCAGCTAATTCAGAGGACTTTGTATTGGCATTGAGATTCTGAAGACTATGGCTGCATACTTAGAGGACAGGGTGGGAGTGAGGTCTGTCAGAGGGAAGGGCATAAGGTATAGAACGTGGATGCATATGAGAAAATTGTGTGTCCTGGGAATGGCAAGGACTTTTCTTCTTGATGGAGACTGAAGTAGAAAGGAATAGAGGTAGTAAAGGTTGTGTACAAAATCCAGGTCGCAAGGGGCTTTTCAGTGTTGTGTTTATTTGGTAGACTGTGTGAAACATTAAAACATATGGGCAAGGGAGTAATGTGAGCAGATTTGTGGGCTAGGAGGATTGTTCTGCAGGTGACGTAAGCACCCATAATGGAGGCGGGGCGCCATTTGTGAGTTGGTAGCAGTCACCTGGGTGAAGCACAATGAAAGCCCAAGCTGGGACACTGACAGTAGGAATGGAGAGAAGGAAAAGTAAGGAAGGAAATGGAAGAAGAAGAGTTAGCAGTGATAAGGAGTGTTGGGAAAGGAAGAATGAGAAAACAGGGAGGGATCGGGTGACACCCAGTCTCTGTTCTGGGCAGCTGTCTTGATGGATGTGCTAGGTATCAAGATTAGAAATAAGAAATCTCATCAGAGCACTGATGAGAGAAGAAAGGACAATGAGAAACGAAGAGCTTAATTTGGGGTAGATTGAGATATAGGCCCATGGGGGGATGCAGATGGATTGTGCAAGAGGCCTTTGTATAATCAGATATAAGTCACAGTAGGTGAGAATGCTCAGAAAGAGTTTGCATGGTAAGAGGTGCATTATCATCTAAATTGTGGTTGGAAGAGCAGGCAGAGAGGGAAGAGAAATAACCAGGGGGAATGTCAGTAACCAAAGTCAAGGGGTGAAATTCTAAGCAGGGGTTAAGAGCATATAATATACCAGAGAGGGCAAACTTTATAAGGGCTGAAAAGAGTGCATTGAATTTAGCCATAATGAATAATTGGCAAACAAAACACTCTCAGGTGGCTACATAAAGGAAATCCCAAACTGCAGAGTGTGAAAGAGGGTGGGAGATGAGGGCTTGTGGGCGATGAGTTTAGAATGCTGTTTGTATTTCATTTTGAAGGACAACAGAAAAGCTAGCCTAGAAGTTGGGGGCACTCAGGCCTGGATATGGTAGTTGTTTTTAAGTTATGGAGAAGATGAGGCAAGTTCATGTGCCATGTGGGGAAAGGTCCCTGAAGAAAGAAAGAAGATAAAGAGAAGGAATATTGATGGGGAAAAGACCAAAGGATGTTGAGGATGGGGTCCAGAGAATAGGTAAACCGATGAGTAATGGATGAGGTCTTTGTCTTGGTACCTGTTTCTTGTCACGTTATTTTACATTTGTACAGTTCATAATGTGAGAATGTGGTACTATTATTGCAAAGCTCAGTTTAGTTGGAAAGACAAACATGAAACTACTATTAATCAGTGCTAAGCAATTGATAATGCACAACAAAGCATGACAGTTTTGACCAGATGGCACAACATGGCACTTTTAGCCTTGCTTGTCCCTTCTTGACCTGTAATAAACAACAATAATCGTGGTATCTTTTCTATGCTCTATCTTGGACTCACAGGACTTCCTGCAGCCTCTAATAGTTTGTGAGAATTGGTGCTGTAGTTGAAAGCTATTTGCCCCCGCTTGGTGTATGATAAAAACGGCAAGCACCATAAGAACTTGAAGAAAGTTGTATTGTTTCCCAGCATAAATTATAATGCTTTTCAAGGAAAAGGACAGTATGTTCTATTTCTTTAGTAAAATACACACCATTACAATCAGAGGTTCAATGAGGTCTTGTTGAATTGCATTACCTTACAGGAACTTATAAGGAAATAAGTCAATGCAATATATGTTGACACATCATCATTTACAGCACTTTTGGAAGTACTAAAGAATAGGCATACTTTCTTTAAAAGAGCTTATATTCCAGCATGACAACTTTTTCTACCCCTGCAATTTAAACTCATTTTCTCTTGTGTTCTTTGTTCTTATGGAAGATGGAAAACAGCTGGTTAGCATTCACAGCTAATACTTGTTAAATGCCTTCTTAAAAATAATCCTTTAGCTTGAGGACATTATGCTAAGTGAAATAAGCCAGTTGCCAAGGGCTGTATAATTCCACTGATATGTGATATTCAAAGATGGGAAGTTGAATGGTGGTTTCCAGAGGCTGGGGGAAAAGGAGGAATGAAAAGTTATTGTTTCATGGATACAAAGTTTCAAATTTTCAAGAGGAATAGAATTCTGTGGATAGATGGTGGTGATGGTAGCACAACAAGAATGTGCTTAATGTCCTGAACTTAAAAATCGTAAAGATGATTTAAAAAACCCCTCATGCCCATGAAGAGGCACGTACCCTGTGGGGCCAGCCCAGAATCCCTCACCTCACAAATGCATCTTCTTTTGGATGGTTTGCCTGCTACATTTGTTTTTCATCTTTCTTTGTGGCCCCTGTTTCCATTCTTCCAGCAACTTTATTTCTCTTCTCTGGACCATCCTCAAGTCTTCCACACACCAGATGGAGTTTTGGAAAGAGGGCCAAGAGAGCCAAATGGGGCCCTCTACCCTGTGCTAGGGTTCTGCAGGGCTTCAGGTTGCTACATTTGATGTCAGCCTTGTGCTGCCTGTGGTTGGTCCTGTTCTACAGGTTTCTATTCTTTCCAGCCCTAACCCTGGGTGGGTGAACTCTAATGGAAGCACAGTTCACCATCATTTTTGGCCTTTTCATTGTATGTTAATTGTTCTCATTTTGAAGTTTCATAATAAAATATGGGTTTTTCAAAATTATGAATTCAGTCGAAGTCTTTAGCATTGCACTTGTGAACTTGTTTTCTTATTTCCCCATCTCTTTTCTTCCCTCTTATTGGAATGTTTTTAAAAGTAAAACGCTTGCTTTTTGGTTAAGGCCTGTGATTTCTCAATAGAGCCCCTGAATATGACTGAGACTGAATATGACCCCCCAGAAACATTTTGTTGAAAGCTTAATTTCCTATTTGATGGTGTTTAAGGATGTTATGTGTTGCAGGTTTAGCTGGAAATGCCTTGTCCCCTTGTCAGTAGTTCAGCGCCCAAGTTGGTTTTAAAATCTTTCCTTTTTTTTTTTTTTTTTGGCAGTGCTGGGGAATTGAACCCAGGGCCTCATGCCCTCATGTGAGGCAAGCACTCTACCAACTAAGCTATATCCCCAGCCCTCCTTTGTTCTTATCTAGAGAAGAGATATTTTGGGTGAAAACTTGGAAACTCAGACAGGTATTCTTACCTTGTTACCGTTAGTGCTTGAGTATTGTCCAGTTACCTCAAGAGAAAGAAATCAGTCATATGGCATGGAGAGGCCCATCAGCCCTTTTTCCCATGTTTGAAAATACCATTGTTGGTTTGACTCCATGTCTGCTTTTATTCCTTGTTTCAGTGAAGAGGGCAGAGGAGCAGTATGGGAAGGATGTAGTTTAGAATAATGGTATCTAAAACTTACTGACACCTAAAACCAACCAACCAAACAAGAATCCAAACTTCCTAGTTTGCTTTCTTAAATAAATAAATAAATGAAATGAAATTGATGGTATGCTGGTTAGAAATTATGCATGTGGATATCTCACTTCTCTAACCACCATGAGGGAAGGCTCCTCATGCCATCTTCCAGCTATTAACCAACTAAGTCTACTGCTGGTATGGTTTTTATAAGTGGCTGCCCAACCTGTGGACTTATACTATACTAAGTAGTGGCTTCAGTTTTGGTATACCAATCACATCCCAGGACTTATGTGACTTAGGATCCATCCTGTCATTTACTATTCAGGAGTGCCGAAAGATAACACTAGAGAAACTGAGGAAGAAGTTGTCCGAGGTTTGCTCTGCCCCAGAGAGGTCAGATGCTACTCTTTCTGATTTATAGAAGTTGAAGTTGGTCTGGAGCTGGATACCATTCTGGCGCCATGCTGTCTGTTGGCCTTTCAGAGGGAATTCTGGCCTTCTTAATTTGGCTTCATATTTCTTGGATGACCCATGTGTTTTGGACAGTATACTGCCTGTGTGGCAGAGTTTTGTGGTGCTGTTTAGCTCTGAGTTACCAGAAAGCATTGCTGACCAAGCCCTCATGATCTGGGTGCTCTGTGACCATAGCCGGCCTCAGGCTTCAGTCCTTATTACCAAGCTGATGCACTAAATGGGCCTGGATTACTTGTTTGTCTTCTAGTCTGTATACACTCAACCCAACAGGGCAATTGCAGAGTGCCTTAACAATATCAGTGGTCTAAGGAGAACGCAGTTTCTTGGTGTCCAGAATTGTGTACATTTGGACCCCCAAGGGAGACAGCATAGATTTCATTAAATAAAATCTATTACAACCAAACATCATTGTGCAGATGAAGTTAGAGGAAACACTAAATCTCACATATGCAATTGGATAATGCTGAAAAGATTTTCTGCTGGCAAATGCATCATAGAAGTCCTCCTGGGTCTTTAAACGCAATGGATGGAAATGAATGGGCCCTCAAAATATGGGTGAATAGATGTGTAAACAAATGGGCCAACTTTAATTAGTAGCTCTGAGTCTAATTCTTCAAATTGTGTTGAAATTTTTCATAAAACCTTTTTGCTGATTGCCATTTTCCTCTACCTGTTAAAAAGCATCAATCCTATTACCCCTAACTCTTTTGTGGTCTGAAGTTACAGTATTTCTCAACCATTGAGATGGAAAAACTAATCCATGAAACAGAGGAAAGGAGTGTGACTTCCAGTCCCTGCCGAGCTTTTAACAGAGATGGAAAGAAGTCTGCACATCTCAACACTGCAGAAAAAAGCAAAGTAGCTCTGAGAACCCCAGAGAGTAGAATTCAGCTGTAGCCCACACATGGAAACTGTCAGCTCTGAATGCAGTACCGTATGCAAAATCACTAAGTTCAACCCTCTCACAGGTCAAGGATGATGGTGGTGTTTGTTTTCAGAAGGTTGTCCTAGAGTTTGACACTCTCGGGGAGAAGGAATACAGGAACAGTTTGCTCTCAGCATGGAGGGCACATCTACTTAAGAGGTGTCAGCAAAACAAAGGACAGCTGTCCTGGGGAAACCCTGTGCGTCTGTCATCAGTTGCAGTGTTGGAAGCAATAAGGACCCAAACAAATACAAGAGAGCAGAGTCAGAAATGGGACTTCTGTTTGGTCCTTATTGCTTCCAACACTGTGTATGGAGGGGACACTGGAAGAAGACATCTTAAACCACTAGAGAGTAAAGGGAGAGATGAATGATTTCACTGAAACATTAAGCAGCCCTGGGAGCTCCATGTAAAATCTGAGCAGAAGGCACATCTGCTTTAGACTGGAGGACTTTGTCTCCATCAATGTGATCCCAAAGAGTTCACATAGGTTTAATAGGGTGAGAAGAGGTGGTAGCCTGTTTGATTTCAGTTATTTCTTCTTTCAGGGTAAACAAACCCTTTCCTTATATAGCCTTTTTCAAAAAATCAAAGGAAACAGTGGGAAATTCAGGTGACAGGAAACAGTCAGGTATTGTTATCTGACAGCCTCTAGCCTCAGCAGGCCATCCTGGGTTCCATTTCCCTGGTGTCCTTCCCCCTGTGCTGCTTCCCTGTTTGAAGTGGCTGGGCCCTTTGCCTACACCTGGAAGCTGATAAGACATACTCACTGCACACTCTGATGGTCTTCCAAGGAAAATAGCAAAGAATGCAGTCGTGTTGAGGTACAGGAGTTGCTGACTGGCAGGGTCTCTTAAGAATCAACATGCCCACATTTCTGCTTCCTCTCATGTTCCCAAGCTGATTCTCAGGTCAAAACTAATAAAATTGAGTGTGTTTTTGTAAATTAACAAGTACAGACCCTCAACTTGTTCTTTAAATCCTGATGTGCCAAATTGAAAAACATTTCCTTCAGTTCAGAAAATTACTCTGTGGATGGGATTTGTAGGAAGAACGTGTTCCAGAAAGAGGTTGTAACTGTGCGTGTTTATTCATATGGATAATCCAAATGCTCTTTGTCCAGCTCCACTGTGAGCCAGGCCCTGTGCTTGGTATTAGTCAGACCAATGATCAAGTCTCCAGTCCTGAGATACTTCAGTATTAGCGGGAATGCGTGGTTATTTTTGAGGTGGTATTGCAAAGAAAAATGGAACACTGAAAGTATGCTGGAGGTAAAAACGTCTGGCATTCAACACTGTGCATCATTTCGCAAAGATTTACTTTTCTTCCTTTTGTTAGGGAAGGACATTTAATATCAAAATTGCTATTTTGAGTGGTCATAATTAAAGAGAAGAGGACTCAAACTGCACAGGCTTGCCACTTGGTAGGAGACCCCCCTCTTCCCAGATACCTGCCTCACAAAGAACATCTGTGGGCTGCATTCTTACTTGAAGGATGTTTCTTTTCAGTCCTCTCTCTTAAAGCTGCATGTTTTGTGTTTTTGGACTGGGGAGCACACATTTATAAGAGAAGGTTCTATACTTATGATTCCAGCAGATTTGCATCAAAGCATAAGCTTTATGTGCTGCTCAAGTTCCTTCCTACTAGGTTGTATCCTATTATTTTGCATAATGTAATCACACTTCAGAGCAGCATTGATTCTGCAATGATTTCCTCTGGTTAATCAGAAACATCTCCTTTGAGATGAAGTAGGGAATGTTAGAAGTTGAACTAAGTGCATTTGTGGTGGGGAGTGCACGTTTAAAACTACCATTTGCATACAGTTTTCTTCACTTCTTTTTGTGGTTTGTCCTTTTATTGGGTATAATAGCCTCTAACAATTGCTGAATTTTGCCTAGGGGATTACTGACTTCTCTCTCTTCTCTCCTGACTCTGGATACCAGCAGTTTTAATCTGCCTTTTCTGTGTATCATTTACTTGGTAAGCTTGACTGTAAACACATCCATCTTTGCATCTTCATTCAGGTAGAGTTTTGATTTGAGGAAAGAGGGAGCAAGTGAGAGAGTGGACTGGTGCTTCCTGAGAGCCAAATGTGTCAGCACCAACCAGTCCTGCTCAGGTGCAGCCATCTCTAATCCAGGCTCATATTTATGTCCCCAGCAAACATGCATAATCTTAGGCAAACAAATGGTTCTGCCAAGAAGGGCATCCAGCAGCTCCTCGAGACAGAGCAACAATTCTTGGCTCTTGGATCAGTAAAATTATCTATTTTCAAAAACAATCCTTGGAAAAAAAAGAAGAAAAAAAAAAAAAAAAAAACCAACAAAGGGGATAGTGTTGTTTATGTAACTTTTTTATAAGGTTATATAAGTTTTTTCTCTCTGGGTACAAAATGGGTATGGTATGAATTCCCAAGCCTAGAGAGGCTGTTTGAGAAAGCAATGCTATTGCATGGGATTTTCTTTTGCTAATGACTTCAGCATTTTTTTTTTTTTTTTGTTCAAGTTCTACTCTGAAATTTCTTAGGGATGGTTTTCCTAACTTGTTTTCAGGACCTATGAGGTGGCCAGGCAGGGCAATCTAGCAAGGTGGCCATAGAACTTTCTGTCATAGATGGGAGGAGGAGCAGAGCCCTTGCTTCAGTTATCTCTGGCTCTGCCTCTGGTCTCTGCCTGCCCACCGTGACTCATTCAACCTGGGCTGAACACATTCCTCTTTCTGATTTCCTTTTTTCTTGTCACCTCTTGGCCATCAGTCTCTTCTAGTAGTCTGTCGGTTGAAATTAGCATTACTGGAGCCCACCTTGAAAGGCAATATAGAGTGTGTGTGAGAGTGTGTGTGTGTGTGTTTGCTTGCATGAGGACTTCATTACAGACTTCAAGAAGCCTTCCAGATGAAGCTCAAAATTGAAAAATCCACAAACAAGATATTCAAAAGCCTTATGTGCCCAGAAGGCTAGTGTAGAGAGAAAAGCAAAGATGAAAGAGAGCAAAGGGCACACAGCCATCCTAAACAAGGAAGACCTGAATAAATTACCATGAAGGGATCTTTGTGGAGGGCAAAATATCCACAAAGCAAGAGGAATGCAAGGTGGACTTGGGGTCAAGGTTAGGTGGGTCAGTGAATTCTCACCTTCAGTGACACAGCCTGGGGATGGGAGATGTGGAAGGTAGTAGGGTCTATCTGCCACACCCAAGTCTTTCCATCAAGACCCTTCCCAGAATGCTCTTCCTGGAATTGTCCTTCCTGGAACGTCCCCCTCTGCATATCTCATGCAGTTGCTTGGGGTCAGTGTGGATGGAAATAACACTAAATAGTGATTTGAGTTTCAGATCAGCTGTATCCAAGGTATATTTTGCTCATGTGTTTTGCAGGAAGTGATTTTGATCTTTGATCTAATTGTTGGCTTTGCTAATGATCAGTGAGAAGCATTTCACAACAAGTTTCAGCTACATGCCATGTTTCCATCTCAACTCAGACGGGACCTGGTCTTGGGCCCCTTTGGCGTGTGAGGGTGTTTCATTTCTTCGTGTTTCTTGGCTTAGAGTTTTCAGATATTGTCTTAACTTGTCTTATTTGCTCAGGGAGAATGTTCAGGACACCATGAGGAATAAAGACATTGGGCCAAAAGTCATGCATTGGTTCAGACATTCTGGAAACATCCCAAATTTTGCTACTTCTGTTTTTTTTTTTTTTTTTTTCTTTTTCTTTTTCTTTTTTTCCCTTGAGACAGGGTCTTCCTGCATTGCCTAGGCCAATCTTGAACTCCTAGACTCAAGCCATCCTTGCATCTTAGCCTTGCATCAGCTTTCTGAGCAGCTGAGACTACAGGTGTTTTTTGTTACTTCTTTGGACTATATGAATTGATTTCTTTATTTTTAAAGTACTTCTTGCTCCCTGGAAGCTGCTGCTTTGATTCTAGAGAAGGGTACTTCTCATCCACCACACATTTATACCTACTAAATTCTGGGTAGATGAGAGGGTCTGGGAGTGCCTGGTTCCTGTTGCCCACGGATTTGGCATGGCTTTGCTGAAGTTGGGCTCACAAATGAGTGGGAGCATCTCTGCTGCAGATGGTGGAGGAGAACCTTTCAAGCAAAGCAGTGCCCAAGCTGTGAGAACAAAGAATGAGAGGGCAAGGACAGTTCCTAGGTGATCAGAGCCAGCCTGGTGGTAGAGTGAGAGGGTAGGAAGACAGCAGGATCAGGCTTTGTGTGCCAAAGTGGAGAGATCCGATTGTATCCTTCAAGTATTGGACATTCATCTTTTTTTTTTTTTTTTTTTTGGGTGCTGGGGATCGAGCCCAGGGCCTTGTGCTTGCAAGGCAAGCACTCTACTGACTGAGCTATCTCCCCAGCCCCTGGACATTCATCTTAATTAAAATTCTTATCAGGGTCATGATATGAGAGGTATAGTGGACATGTTTTCACTCTTCTTGCTATCCGGCCAAGAATTATGCTGGAGAGCAGGTAGGGAACTTGCTTCCTGTGTCAGAGGGGTTCCCCAGCTTATGGTGCAGTCTGCCACACTATAGAAGCTGGCAGTGTGGAACACCTTCTTTCCCAGCCTCATTTGCAGGTAAGGAATGGGCACACGAACTAGGCTCTGCCAATCATTATGTCTCTGCTGCAGACTTTGCATAGTGATGTGGAGAAGCAGGGACTCTAAGCAAAATTCATTTCTGGAGATCAGTAGGTGGAGGTCAGTTTCTGGAGGCAGCAGGTGGGCAGAGCCAGGGTCAAGTGTCTAGGGTTGGGTGTGGCGGTGGAAGCTGTGGGTGACTCTGCCCAGCAGAAGCAATTGATCTTTTCACTCCCCAATATGATTTTGGCCACTGCTGCTAGCTGCATGAATTCCATACCTGGTTTTTTTTAGCTAAGAGATCACAGTTATTGAAGCATAATTTACTGTTAGTATGATGCATCTTTTAATTTAGTTTATAGTGTAGTGAGTTTTGACAAATATTTTCAGTTTTGTAACCACCACCATAACCCTGTTGACTGTTTTCATCACAGCAAATGTTCCTTTGTGCCCCTTTGAAGCTGATCGCCTCTCCCTCTACCCTTCCCTGGCAACCTCTGACCTGACATTTTGCCCTTGTAGTTTTGCCTTTGCCAAACACTTCTATAAATAGGATCATAAAGAAGGAGGCCTTTGTGTCTGACTTTTCTGCACTTGGCATAATGATTTTGACTCATTCATATTATTAGTTCATTCCTTTTTTATTGTTGAATTATGTTCAGTTGTTTGGTTATATGACAATTTGTTTATCCATTCACTAGTTGATGGGCATTTGGTTTCTTTGCATTTTGGGACTATTTTATATAAAGCTGCTGTGAATATTCATATGTAAGTCCTTGAGTACATATGTTTTTATTTTTTCTTGGATAAATACTAGGAATGAAATCACTGGGTCTCATGGCACATGGTAAATGCATGTTAAATGTTATAAGAAATTGCTAAACTGTTTCCCAAACGGGTTATATACACTTTTGTGTTCCTACCAGCAATGTATGAAGATTCCATTTGCTCTGCAGTCAACAGCACATGGTATTGTCAAGCATGTTAATTTTAGTCAGTTTAGTAGGTGTATAGTGAATCTCATGGGGGTTTTAATTTGCATTTGTTTAAGGGCTAAAAATGTTGAACTACTTTTCATGTGCTAATTTGCATCCATTCATTTTCCTTGGTGAAGTGCACATTTACATTTTTGCTGACTTTTCTAGTGTTGCAGATTTATTGAATTGAAAGAATTCTTTATATATCCTAGGTCTGGCCTTTTATCCATTGCTTTCCAAATATTTTCCCAAGTCTATGGTTTATCTTTTCATTTTCTTAAATTTACCATACCAAGAACCAAAATTTTTCAATAGTTCATGATTTTTTTTTTTTTTTTTTTGGTAGTCTATTGAGAAAAACTTTGTGTAAGCTAAAGTTATAAAGATTTTTCTCTTATTTTCTTCTAGGAAGGTTATAGTTTTTGGTCTGTGGTTAGGTCTATGATCCATTTTGAGTTAATTTTGCACATGGTAAGGGTAAGGATTAAAATTTTTCTTCTGTATGGAGTCTTGGTGGATTATTCCAGCACCATTGTTAAAAACAACTCTTTCACCATTGAAATGTCATGGCATCTTGGTTGAAAATCCATTAACGACATATGGGGTGTTTGTATTTTGTTAAATTGTTATGCTAACACCATAGCTGTCTTGAAAACAGGTAATGTGAGTTTTCTTAGTTCTTTTTAAAAATTGTTTTGGCTATTGTGGATTCTTTACCTTTTTTTTTTTTTTTTTTTTTTTTTGGTATGGGGGATGGAACCCAGTGGGCAATTTATCACTGAGCTATATCCCTAGCCCCTTTATTTTGAGACATTTTTACTAAGTTGCTGAGGCTGACCTGGAACTTGTGATCCTCCTGCCTCAGGCTGGGAGTAGCAGGTTATAGGAGTGTGCCACCTGCTTGGCTCTTACATTTAAAAAAAAATTTTTTTTTTTTAGTTGTAAATGGACACAATATCTTTATTTTTTAAATTTATTTTTTGTGGTGCTAAGGATGGAATCCAGTGCCTCACACTTGCAGAGCAAGCATTCTACCACTGAGCCACAACCCCAACCCCTACATTTTTATATAACTTTTAGAATCAACTTTTCAAATTCTTCAGTAGAGCCTGCTGGGATTTGCATGGGGATTGCATTGAATCTATAGATCAATTATTGGGGAAAATGTTATCATAATAATATTAAATCCCCGATCCATAAACATATTTTACCTCTCCATTTAAAAAAAAAATTATTTTTAGTTGTAGATGGACACAATACATCCACTTTATTTTTATGTGGTTCTGAGAATCAAATCCAGTGCCTTGCATGTGCCAGGCAAGTGCTCTACCACTGAGCCACAACCCTAGCCCCTACTTCCCCATTTTTTATGATCTTTAATTTTCCTCAGTAATTTTAAAACATTTTGTGTACATATCTTGCATATATTTTATTAGATTTATTTGTGTTCCATTTTTTATAATGTGCTTGTAAATGACATTGCCTTTAAATTTTAATATCCAACTGTTCATGGCTAGTATACATAATTTCTTTCAAATAAGTTCTCAAATGTGTTGGCCTTAAGCTATTTTTAATCTTTCCTTATTATCATTTGACTACTATCATTTTAAATATTATCATTTTAAATTTATAGTGAAATTCCCTCTTTTATTTCAAATATTGATACTTTGTATCTTCTTTTTTCTTGCTCCATCTAGCTAAATGTTTATAAATTTTACTGAACTTATTAAAGAACTGCTTTTGATTTCATGAATTTTCTCTGTCCTCTTTCTTTGGTTTCTGCTTTTTACCTTTTCCTTCCTTCTGCTTATTTTGATTTTACCATTTTCCTAGCTTTTAGTGTAGAAGCTTACACCATTGATTAAAGACTTTTCAAATACAAGCATTTTAACACTCTAAATGTCCCACCAAGTACTGCTTTTTCTGCATTTCACAATTTTTTTTCTTTTCCTTTTTTTTTTTTTTTTGTGGGGGGAGGTACCAGGGGTTGAACTCAGGGGTACTTGACCACTGAGCCACATCCCTAGTACCATTTTGTGTTTTATTTAGAGGCAGGGTCTCACTGAGTTGCTTAGTGCCTCGCTTTGGTTGAGGCTGACTCATAATTCTCCTGCCTCAACCTTCCCAGCCACTGGGATGACAGGTGTGGGCCACCAAGCCTGGTGACAAATTTTGATGTGTTGTGTTTTTCATTTTCATGACACTGAAAATAGTAATTTTCCTTGCGATTTATTCTTTGTCTCAGGGGTTATCTAGAAATACATTATTAAATTTCCAAATCTTTGGGAATTTTCCACCTGTATTTCTGCTATTAACTTCTGTCTTATTTCCAATCTGTTCAGAGAATATATTTTGTATGATCTCAATTCTTTTAAATTTGTTAAGATTTATTTTGGGCCCAAATATGGTCTATCCTGTTGAATGTTCCACATGTACTAGAAAAAATGTTTCTGCTTCATCTAGAATCCTTCTGGATGAAGGATTCTGATGTCAGAGGACTAGTTGGTTGATAGTATTATTCAGGCATCTATGTGTCTATGTTATTGTCTTTTTTTTTTTATTATCTCAAGGACATGTTAAGTCTCCATAAATAGTTGTGGGTTTGTTTATATTTTTCCTTTGGTTTCTGTCAGTTGTCCTTTATGTATTTGAAGGCTTCATTATTAGGTGCAAAGACATTTAGGATTCCTAAGTCTTCTTGATGAACTGACACTTTTTATGTAATGCTTCCAATATTCTGGAAATATTCTTTGTTCTAAAGTCTGCTTTGTTTGCACTAAGTCTCTGGCCTCCTACTGAGTAGTGTTTGCATAGTACAGTATGTCTTTCCCCATTCTTAACACTTTTTCAAAATTGTTTTTTTAGTTGTTGATGGACCTCTATTTTATTCATTTATTTATATGTGGTGCTCAAAATCGAACCCAGTGCCTTGCACATTCTAGGCAAGTGCTCAATCACTGAGCCATAACCCCAGCCCCATTCCTTAACTTTTATTATAGCCACACCTTTATATTTAAATCAGCCTCTTTGTGGAGGGAATTTTTTTTGTCTGACAGTCTCCACTTTAAAAATGTTAGGCCACTGATGCTGCAGGTAGTAATTCATGTGGTTGAATTTATATCTGTCATCTTGCTAGTTGTTTTCTGCTTGTCACATCTCCTCTTGGTTTTTGTTTTTTTCTTTTCCTGTGTTCTTTTGAAGTTATTGGGCAATAACTCAATTTTGTCTCTACATCTGGCTTATTAGTTACACGTGTTCATTATTTTTGGTATATTTTTGCTGGGTATAGAATTCTGTACCCTTCCCACCCTCAACTACCCTTTTTCCCTTTCTGTGAATAAGCAATGTCACGCCTATTATCTTCTGGCTTTTGTATTTTTTGACAACAAATTATGTTATTATGTAATATTTCTTATCCTCTAGCTGCTTTTTAGCTTTTGCCTTTAACACTGATTTCTGGCAGTGTAACTCATGTTTAGGGTGTGTGTGTGTCTGTGTGTGTGTGTGTTCTGTCTTAAATTTATTTTGCTTTAGGTTCACTGAGTTTCTTGGTTCTGTGGCTTCTGAATTTTGTAAAATCTGTGGTCATTACCTCTTCAAATATTTCTTCTGTTCCATTCTGTCTCTTCCTTTGTCTTCAATTATTCCTATTCAATATTGTTACACAATATCTTAGATGCTTTTTTTCCCATTTTTTTCTCCTTGTGCTTCAGTTTGCATAATTTCTACTTTCCTATCTTCAAATTCACTGATTCTTTTCTCTGCATATTTAGTCAACTGATAAATCCATTAAAAATTTTTTTATCTCTGCTATGTTTTATTTCCAGAATTTTCATTTGACTTAAAAATTAATTTTCATTGATGCATTGAAATTATCTATTTGTGGATATTCACTTTTTCCATCAACTCTTAATGGATTAATTATAGCTATTTTAAATTTCATTTTTACAGATTCAACATTTGAATCATTTATGGATCTTGTTCTGTTGACTGCTTTGTATCTTGAATATATGTTTTCTTGTATTTTGTGATACTGTAAATTTTTTGTTGGATACTAGACACTGTGGTGAGAACAGAAGAGGCTGAAGTAAACCATAGGTGAGTATACCTTTTATTTTGACAGACCTTTATTGTGGAGAACTGAGCCAATCTAAATCAGTAGTTTAGTTGGGTTTGTTTCTTTGGTGACCTTCAGTGAGCATAACCTTCTCTCTTTCATGAATGGCCCAAGATGCTGGAGAGCTTTTCTTATCTGGCGTGCTCTACCCACCACTTGGAACACAGAAGTGCTCTACCATTGATCTATAACCCCAGTCCTCTTTATTTTATTTTTGATACAGAGTCTTGCTAAGTTGCTGGTTGGCCTTAAACTTGGTGATCTTTCTGGTTCAGCCTCTGCAGAAGCTAGAATTTTAAGTAAGTGCCATCAAGCCTGCCTACCTATAGTTTTTAAGCAAGGCCTTGTGATTTGATAGGCTCAACAAAATTTAAAATTTTGCAAACTAATTTATTAAGTTTTTCTGTATTGTCAGGTTAGGAACAATATTCTTTTGTAGTTTTCTACATCTTAAGTGGAAAGAGTCACACAATATTTTAAAAATAACCCTATTTTTCTGTTTAAATCACTTCTGCACAACTAAGAATTTTGCCTAGTAGAGGAGGCAATGTATGGTAATAGTTAAGGGCAGACAAAACAAGGTTCAGACACAACTGGTTTTGAATCTTATCTCTGCCACTTACTTTATTCGTAACTTTACAAGCTTGGTGATCTTGAGAAATTTGAATTGCTATTCACCTTCCTCATTTGTAAGGTTAGGGTAGAGCGAAATAATGCATGTAAAATATTTAACACAATGTCTGATTCCTAGAAAATATTCAATGGGTGGTCATTATCATATTTGAATTTTATATGAGTAAGTCTGCTGATAGATTAAGGGTACCCTCTAGGGAGGAATGCCTAGGGGCTGGAGTCAGTTAGCACATACATTCAGGAACTCATATGAGAGTCATAAGGGCGTGAAATAGGCTACAACCAAAGAGGTAGAAAAAACAGACTTAAGGCTTATATTTGATCAACCATCCTGGGGTCGTGGGCCTGCTATCCCATCTTCCTGGTACTTTTCTACCTTCTCCATTAAACTTTGTTCAGTTTAGTTCCACAGAACCCCATGGTTGTTTGGCTGTCTATCAACTGTGAATCCTTTGAGAGATGGACCAAGTTTGATCCCTGGTGCTCCATCCAGCATCCAGTGTGTAGGCATCCATAATTCCATGAACTTAAACTTAGCTGGAAAGTTGTTCTGTTCTCTTTCTTGCTACTACAGCCACTGTTCAATTGTCTGTCACTGAGTGCACAGTTATTGTGATATTTCCATGGTAGAATCTGTGTCAAGCTGAGTAGCCCCTCTTGTCTGATTCTGGCCAGGTACAGGGTCAGCCATGAAGTGGCTTTGTTCACTTTACCAGCATCATTTCTACTGGATATCTACTTCAAAGACATCTGACTTCTGGTGGAAATAGTCTCAATAAAAAATTGGTTTTTATTTTGCATGTTAATGTTGATTTTGAACTTCAGTGAAACAGTTGAAATTGCAGTGTATACTATTTCTCAAGCACATTGGAAACACTAGATGATGGTGTTGCCAAGTCTTAAAATAGAGTTTGTTTGGCTAGTAGGAACAATTTTTTAAAAAAGAAGTTTCAGCTACATAATTTAACATTTCAATTTTAGCTAAGAAGTAATTCATGTTCTTATTATAGTCAGAGTAGTTCTGTTCTAGAATGACACTCAGTGGGGACATTTAAGAGGATGCCCCAGAAGACCACAGCCCAGTGACATCTCCAAACATATTCTTAAAAACATGAAGAGAATAACCACACTGTCATAGACATAAATTGGTCAGTTCTGGTCCTGCTTGGCAGATGGGGGTTCTGATTTGGGCTGTTTTTGCTTACATTGTAGGACTTATGCAGTCCATAGATAATTTGGCCTGAAGGAGACTGGGGTGGTCAGGGAAAGTCAGGACTAAGGTAGGCAGAGTGTGGTTCATCTCCTTTTTTCTCTGGAGTTAGATTTGTTTGGGAGACTTCACAATATAAGTTCATGGTCTTGGTGTATGGGCCTATTGCTCATGGATTCATTCAACACTCTCTGCTCTTCTCTTTCTCACTCCGTCATTTTTTTTTCTTTTGTGGTGCTGATAAAGCAGGCGTCATGGTAGGTTATAGGGAAACTGAGATGAATAAAACTTTGATGTTATCCCAGAGGAGTTTACCATTCAGTTAACTCCATTTGGCTTACTGATTAGCAGAGTTTGTATGTGACCATACATTAAGATTCTGTAGTAGGCATCATCATGATCTGGTATGATGGAGACTTAGGTATAATATGTTAACAGTCTTGCACCTGAAGAAACATTATTTTTTCCAAAATGAAGTTTTGAGCACTGTCAGGCCTTCATAATAACAGTAATAATCTAGAACCCAGGCTCAGGGGGGTCACAGAGTTTCTTAGCCCCATAACCATCTAAAGTCCCAGTCATGAGAGAAATAGACTATCACCAGAAGCTCACCAGTGTGCCTTAGAAGTGGGAGAGCTGAGGTGTGTTTGTTAAGATTTAGACGAGAACTGAGATGGAGCTGTAGCCTGGGATATGTTGTAGTGCTTGGGGAGGAGGCCAGATCACTGTTGCCTTTGTTTGGTTGTGGATTGGCCCAAAGAGATCAATAAATGCCAACAAAGACATAGCAATGATCTCAAGAGAGGAGTGTCACCAGAAGGCGCCAGCGAATGCAGTAGTTTTCTACCAGTGCTTTTCATGTCCTGTCTCCAGAAGTGGCAGAATCTCATTGTCAAACAAGAGACAAGGTCAACAGTATGGACAAATTGATAGAGAAGTGGAGGCAAAAGAAAAGTGCTCCTGAGCTTTGGGATAAGGACCAGGAACACTAACAAAACAACACTAGCATGGAAAATCCAAGCCAGAGGTATTCCCCATAAACCATGCCATCTGCAGCTATCACTGGCTTCCTGCTTTGGCACTGTTGGATTTTGAGGCTGTATTGGAGGAAGTGACCTGTCCCAGAATATTTTCATTGCAACAGAAACTGACTCTGACTGATTGTCGGTTTAACGGTGTCATTCTTTTCACAGTTTCCTGCTGCATGATCAGAGACTCAGACTAACTCAAAGACTGGGTGGCCTCACTGTGAGCATTCACCTGGTCCAGGCACGTCCTACAGCCAGGACTCATGAACCTGGAGAAAGTTCAGTCCTGAGAGGTCAGTGAAGATGTTGGGATTCGAGCACATGGCTTAGAATTAGTGACAGTTTACCCTGCAACCTTCTTTTCCAGGACCTCCAGAGATGCCCAGAGTGCTGGGTTTTCTATATTTCTGCCTTACTTATTGGCGATTTTCTTCCTCAAGGTGCTTGGCTCCCACTGCTACTCATTGCCTTGTCCAAACACAAGTACAGAAAGGAATTCAGTTCTCTCTTCCTTTGACTCAGGGAAATCCAGAGGGTGCTCAAGACAGGCAAGGAGCCTTTGTGTTGTGCAGAGGACTCTAAGGTGCTGTGACTCTGCACTCAGCATGTTTCCGTCCTACCTCCTGCTCAGCTGCAAACCCAGGCCACATATGTCACGTGCTTGGCCAGTTTTTGGTACAGTGGGAGATGCTCAACAAGTGGCTGTTGCTACAGTTACTGCCACCCAGGGCTGCTTTGAATTGTTGCTCTCTGATGACAGCAGGCTTTCTCCTTCCTTCCTCTTCTCTCTCTTGATATGTGTGCATGCACATAATCTACCCAGAACATATAGGCACTCACAACCCACATACAGACACACCCACATACTCCCAACTCTTAGTTCTTTGAAATAACTAGCACTCCTGCTGGTTGCTGATCACAGTGGGTATTTTCAAGGCTTTTTAGAAGGTACATGTTCAGCTTTCATAGCTTTAGTGACTCTTAAGGGACACCGGTTTCTTCATTTAGGAGGAGGTAAGTGAAAGATCTTCATCACTCGTGTGTGTATAACTGACATAATGTACAGAAACCTATCACCTGTAGTTAAGAGTTAGGCAGGACCTTTTCAGGGAATTTGGAATCTCTGCTTCCCGTCCTCCTTTGCATCCAGTGGAAATCTCCATCAAAACCTAAAGCACATGGAATGCTGAGCCCTGCTGCAGCCTCTGTGCACCTGCCAACCACGGGCTGTCTCTGCAGGTACACAGGGCACTAGAAAACCCATCAGGCAGGCGAAGGGAAGGCCAGCGGCAATCTGATGCCTGAGTTTCCGTGCCCTCAAAGCATTCATGGTGCATGCCTCCCGATGGGGTGTGCCTTTCACCTGGGGGGTTGCCAGCAGCACTCAGATGAGACCTGTTTTTTTTTTTATTTTTTATAGTAATAAACATTTATTTACTCTCAATTTCTTCTTAAACTAGAAGGGTTAAATCTGTTTTGATTTTTTTGACTTATGCTAATTTTATTATTTATTTTATTTAATTTTTAAATTTTTTAAATTTTTACAGACCGCATTTTGATTCATTGTACACAAATGGGGTACATCTTTTCATTTCTATGGTTGTGCATGATGTAGTTTCATACCATTCGTGTAATCATACATGTACATAGGGTAATAATGTCTGTCTCATTCCACCATTTTTCATATCCCCCTTCATTTCCCTCTACATAATCTAAAGTTCCCCCATTCTTCTCTCACCCCTCACTCCCCCTCCCCCATTATATATCATCATCCACTTAGCAGGGAAAACATTCGGCCTTTGGTTTTTTGGGATTGGCTTATTTCACTTAGCATGATATTCTCCAATTCCATCCATTTATCTGCAAATGCCATAATAATATTATTCTTTATGGCTGAATAATATTCCATTGTGTATATATACCACAATTTCTTTATCCATTCATCTGTTGAAGGGCATCTAGGTTGGTTCCACAATCTAGCTATTGTGAATTGAGCTGCTACAAACATTGATGTGGTTGCATTACTGTAGTATGCTAATTTTAATTCCTTTAGGTATAAACTGAAGAGTGGGATAACTGGGTCAAAAGGTGGGTCCATTGCAAGTTTTCTGAGGAATCTCCACACTGCTTTCCAGAGTGGCTGCACCAATTTACAACTCTACCAGCAATGTATGAGTGTGCCTTTTTCCCCACATCCATGCCAACATTTATTATTGTTTGTGTTTTTCATAATAGACATTCTAATTGGAATAAGATGAAATCTTAGAGTTGTTTTAATTTGTATTTCTCTAATTACTAGAGATGTTGAACACTTTTTCATATATTTATTGATCACCTATATATCTTCTTCTGTAAAGCATCTGTTCAGTTCCTTGGCCCATTTATTGATTGGGTTCTTGTATTTTGGTGTGAAGTTTTGTAAGTTCTTTATAAATTTTGGAGATAAGTGCTCTATCTGAAGTGCATGTGGAAAAGATTTTCTCCCACTCTGTAGGCTCTCTTTTCACATTATTGATTGTATCTTTTCCTGAGAAAAAGTTTTTTAGTTTGAATCCATCCCATTTATTGATTCTTGCTTTTCCTCCTTGCACTTTGGGAGTCTTTTTAAGGAAGTCTGATCCTAAGCCAACATGATGAAGATTCAGGCCTACTTTGTCTTCAATTTGGTGCAGGGTCTCTGGTCTGATTCCGAGGTCCTAGATCCATTTTGAGTTGAGTTTTGTGCAGGGTGAGAGAGAGAGGTTTAATTTCATTTTGCTACATATGGATTTCCAGTTTTCCCAGCACCATTTGTTAACAGGTTATCTTTTCTCCAGTGTATGTTTTTGACTCCTTTGTCTAGTATGAGGTGACTGTATTTATGTGGGTTTGTCTCTGTGCCTTCTATTCTGTACCATTGGTCTGCCTGTCTATTTTGGTGCCAATATTGTGCTGTTTTTGTTACTATTGCTCTGTTATAGCTTAAGGTCTGCTGTTGTGATACCTCCTGCTCCACTTTTTCTGCTTAGGATTATTTTGGCTATTCAAGGTCTCTTATTGTTCCAGATGAAGTTCATGATTGCTTTCTCTATTTCCATGAGGAATGTCATTGAGATTTTAATTGGAATTGCATTGAATCTGTATAGCACCTTTGGTAGAATGACCGTTTTAACAATATTAATTCTGCGTATCCAAGAACATGGGAGATCCTTTCATCTTCTAATGTTTTCTTCAATTTTTTTCTTTAGTGTTCTGTAGTTTTCATTGTAGAGGTCTTTCACCTGTTTTGTTAGAATGATTCCCAAGTATTTTATTTTTTTTTTGAGACCATTGTAAATGGAGTGGTTTTCCTAATTTCTCTTTCAGAGGATTCATCACTTATGAATAGAAATGCATTAGATTTATGTGTATTGATTTTATATCCTGCTACTTTGCTGAATTCATTTATTCTAGAAGTTTTCTAGTGGAGTTTTGAATCCTCTAAATATAGAATCATGTCATTGTAAATAGTGACAGCTTGAGTTCTTCTTTTCCTACTCATACCCCTTTAATTTCTTTGGTCTGCCTAATTGCTCTGGCTAGTGTTTCAAGGACAATGTTGAATAGAAATGGTGAAAAAGAAGGTATCCCTGTCTTGTTCCAGTTTTTAAAGGGAATGCTTTCAGTTTTTCTCCATTAAGAATGATATTAGACAAAGGTGCCAAAAATATGCAATGGAGAAAAGATAGCCTCTTCAACAAATGGTGCTGGGAAAACTGGAAATCCATATGCAACAGAATGAAATTAAACCCCTATCTCTCACCCTGCACAAAACTCAACTCAAAATGGAGGGGGCTGGGGAGATAGCTCAGTTGGCAAAGTGGTTGCCTTGCAAGCACAAGGCCATGGGTTCAATTCCCAGCACCACAAAAAAAAAAAAAAAAAAAAAAAAAAAAAAAAAAAAATCTTCAAAATGGATCAAGGACCTTGGAATCAGACCAGAGACCCTATAGAAGAAAAAGTAGGTCCAAATCTTCAACTTGTTGGCTTAGGATCAGACTTCCTTAACAGGACTCCCATAGCACAAGAAATAAAAGCAAGAATGAATAACTGGGATAGATTCAAACTAAATAGCTTTATCTCAGCAAAGGAAACTATGTGAAGAGAGAGCCTACAGAGTGGGAGAAAATCTTTGCCCCTCATACTTCAGATAGAGCGCTAATTTCCAGAATATATAAAGAACTCAAAAACTCTACACCAAGAATACAAATAATCCAATCAACAAATGGGCTAAGGAAATGAACAGACACTTCACAGAAGAAGATCTACAGGCAATCAACAGACATATGAAAAAATGTTCCACATCTCTAGTAAAAAGAGAAATGCAAATCAAAACTACCCAAGATCCCATCTCACCCCGATTAGAGTGGTGATTATCAAGAATACAAGCAACAATAGGTGTTGGCGAGGATGTGGGGAAAAAGGTACACTCATACATTGCTGGTGGGGTTGCAAATTAGTGCAGCCACTCTGGAAAGCAGTATGGAGATTCCTCAGAAAGCTTGGAATGGAACCACCATTTGACCCAGTTATCCCACTCCTCAGCCTATACCCAAAGGACTTAAAATCAGTATACTACAGAGATACAGCCATATCAATGTTCATAGCTGCTCAATTCACAATAGCCAGATTGTGGAACCTGTTGCCGCCTGCAGCAACAATCCCGCGGGAATTTATCAGAGGTGTACTGGGAATGAACTACTTCTATTTCTGAGCTGTTTCCTTGCTTACTTGCTTATTTGCTAGTTTACAGAGGAAGAGAGACTTTGCTTAGTTTTAGAGGAGAGGCTTTGCTTAGAGGAAGAGAGGCTTTGCTTAATTTTAGAGGTCTATGCTTTTAGAGGAGCTGCTTCTTAAAGTTCTGCTGCTTCTTCTTAGAGGCGCGTTTTGCATCCTGCGTCCTAAAGGTGCATGCTAGAGGTGTGTGCTAGAGGTGCGTCCTAGATGTGCATGCTATCAGGGGTGCTTCTTAGTGGTGCATCCTGCGTACTGCGTCCTTCATTCTGCCATCTGCGACCTGTGACCTAGAGGTGTGTTCTTAGTCCTGCGTTCTTTGATCTGCTCCCAGGTGAAGAGAATGTCTTATACACTAAGGCAGCCAATCAGTTTAGGATTAAGTAGCACAGTTGGAGCATGCGCCACGGTACCAATCAAGAAAGAATGAGGAACATCTGTTGACCACTAGCACAGAGGAGACATTAACCAATTAGGCAAAAAGTAGATCACGCCATGTTAACACTAATTATGTGCCACCTCTTGGCCCAATGCCAGCCGCCATCTTAGGGCTACTTAAACAAAACATGTCTCTGCAGATCCAACCTAGATGCCCTTCAACAGATGAATGGATAAAGAAACTGTGGTATATATATGTACAATGGAATGTTACTCAGTCAGAAAAAAATAATAAAATTATGGCATTTGCAGGCAAATGGATGCAATTGGAGAATATCATGCTAAGTGAGATAAGCCGATCTCAAAAAACTAAAGGACAAATGATCTCACTGATAAGCGGATGATGACACATAATGGGGGGTGGGAGAGGAGCAAGAATGGAGGAAGGAGGGACTGTATAGAGGGATAAGAGGGGTGGGAGAGGTGGGGGGAAAGAAAAAAATAACAGAATGAAGCAAAAACTATTACCCTAGGTAAATGCATAATTACAAAAATGGCATGCCTCTACTTCATGTACAAACAGAGAAACAAGATGTATCCCATTTGTTTACAATAAAAATGAATTTAAAAAAAAAGAATGATGTTGTCTGTGGGCTTAGCATAGATAGCCATTACAATGTTGAGGTATGTTCCTACTATCCCTATTTTTTCTAGTGCTTTAAGCATGAAGTGGTCCTACATTTTATCAAACACTTTTTCAGCATCTATTGAAATAATCATATGATTCTTAACTTTAAGTTATTGATGTGATGAATTACATTTATTGATTTCGGGATGTTGAACTAACCTTGCATCCTAGAGATGAACCCTACTTGATCATGGTGCACTATCTTTTTAATATGTTTTTGTATGCAATTTACCAGAATTTTGTTAAGAATTTTTGCATCTATATTCATCAGGGATGTTGGTCTCAAGTTTTCTTTCCTTGATGCATCTTTGACTGGTTTTGATATCAGAGTGATAGTAGCTTCATGAGTTTGGAAGGGTTCCCTCCTTTTCTATTTCCTGGAATACTTTGAGGAGTATTGGAATGAATTCTTCTTTAAAGGTCTTGTAGAATTTGACTGAGAATCCATCTGCTCCTGGGTTTTTTTTGGTTGGTAGACTTTTGATGGCTTCTTCTATTTCATTGCTTGAAATTGATTGGTTTAAATTGTGTACGTCTTCCTGATTCAGTTTGTGAAAATCATATGTCTAAAAATTTGTCAATGTCTTCGATATTTTCTATTTTGTTGGAGTATAGATTTTCAAAGTAGCTTCTAATTATGTTTTGTATTTCAGTAGTGTCTGTTGTGATCTTTCCTTTTTCATCATGGATTTTAGTAATTTGAATTTTCTCTTCCCTTCTCTTCATTAGTGTGGCTAAGGGTTTAATAATTTTGTTTACTTTTTCAAAGAACCAACTTTTTGTTTTGTCAATCTTTTTGAATTGTTTCTCTTGCTTCAATTTCATTGGTTTCAGCTCTGATTTTAATTATTTCCTGTCTTCTACTACTTTTGGTGTTGACCTGTTCTTCTTTTTCTAGGGTTTTGAGATATAATGCTAGGTCATTTATTTGTTGACTTTATTTTTTTAATGTCTGAGCTCAATGCAATGAACTTTCTTTCCTCTTAGTACTGAGACCTGGTTATTGTGTGGGTGTTCATGATTCTGTTCTTATGTGGATCTGTGCTAATCCCCAGAGGAGGTGCTTTATGGCAAGTGGAGCTCATAAACTGTCAGGATCCACGGTGGCTCTGGGAAAAACGAAGACTCTTGGAGGACGAGTGAGACATTCTGCCAAAGAACCTTGACTTTCAGGTGCACAGCAGTCGTTCTTATATCAAGTGCTCTCTGATGGCTGGCTGATAAGCACTTCCATCAAGCAGGATTCTTTTTTTTTTTTTTTTTTTTTTTTTTTTTTAATTTTATTGTAAACAAATGGGATACATGTTGCTTCTCTGTTTGTACATGGCGTAAAGGCATACCATTTGTGTAATCATAAATTTACATAGAGTAATGTTGTTTGATTCATTCTGTTATTTTTTCCCTTCCTCCCACCCCTCCCACCCCTCTTTTCCCTCTATACAGTCCTTCCTTTCTCCATACTTGCCCCCCTCCCTAACCCTAACTCTAACCCTAACCCTAACCCTTCCCTCCCCCCATTATGTGTCATCATCCACTTATTAGCGATATCATTCGTCCTTTGGCTTTTTGAGATTGGCTTCTTCAAGCAGGATTCTTACCTTCAGAGTAAGATAAAGACTCGCAGAAGACAAGACTCGTGAGAAGTCGACTTGCCTGTGGGTCTAAGAAGGTGGACTTCTGAGCTCCCTGAGAGTCTGGCCCAGCTGGTGCAGGGATGGCTCTGGCTGCCACAGCAAGAAGAAGCCCTGATCTTGTGGCTTGCTGGCCCTGGCGAGGCCCCATTGGTGGAGGAGAAAGAGAGGGGAGTTGAGTGTTCGGGAGTCACCTTGAGCTCCCTTTCTTGAGCTTCTCTAATCCGGTTGTTCCAGGAGGATGCTCAGGCAGTGGCTTCACAGTCCTCTAGTGCTCCCTTGGATGCTCTCAGGTTACTCATGACCATCCTTCTTTTTCTCTTTTAAAATAACTTCATTTTTTTTTCTTTTAAAAATAAAATAACTTCATAGTGATATTTGAAAACAAGACACTAAGTCCCTATAGGCAGAGATGGGCACGAAGCTCCCAGGTCAAAGGATACTATGCCACACCTCCCTAAGAAGTGGGCCCAAGGATGCCCAGGTTAGAAGATAAGTTAAACAGGGATATCTAAAAGGGCTGGGAAAAGCTCCTTTTATTTTGCTTCTCCTTGAACATCCAGTTTCTGATATATCAGGTGAATCTATCAATCTGCAGAGTCCCCTGTTTATATGAAAGGGTGGGGGGGTACGAGGAGGTGGAGGAAGGAGAGAAAACATCAGGTGAGAAGGGCAACTACCTGGAGAGGACAAAGGACAAAGGTCCCTTTGTGGGAACTCTTATCCTCATTTTTGCCAGCTTCAGATTCAAAATAGTCTTCTTCGCTCTTGCCTCTGATTACATTCCTTCTGAACACAAGCAGTTTATTAGAAACCTGAACAGCAAGCACCCTGGAGCCAGAGGATTGTCTCTGGGCTGAATCTACTCTGATGTCCGTGTCAGGGTCAGTGGCCACCAAACATTTCCCTGAATTCAGGGGGCCCAAGTGCCAGAGCTTGTCAGGCTGAATCCTGGTCTTTGTTCAGACTCCAGAGCAGCATCTTGATGTTTTGTCAGGATTCAGAGCCTGTGCCAAGGAAGATGCACAGGGTGTAGAAACTGGCAGATGTGCCACCAGCTCAGCCAAGAGAAAGGTGACAGTTGGCATGCACTCCCCACGCACAGACCACATGGGGGTGATCACATCGTGTACTGCGCCAGGAGGGAGGCAGAGCAAATCACACATGACACCTGAGGAATGAGAAAAGCGGATGACTTGTTTCCTCCCTTCCTGTTACTACAGTTTGGGAACAGTCTGGAACATTTTGTGGCACCGAGAGGAGATATTTGAACCTCTGCCTACACTGGGCCTGGTGAAGGAGACACCCTCCCAGATAGAGGAGCGCGGCTGTGTAGTGGGGGGGGGACACACTTTCAACCCGACTTGCAGCAGCTGGGGAGAGGTGTAGGATGGTCAGACTCTTGCCTCACTATCTGCAGAATTGTTCACAGGTGCTGTTGGGCATGTCATGCCACAACAGGCTTCTTGAACAACAGTGACAACCAGCTTCAGAAAGGTCTCAGGCAGGAGGCTGATGTGACCACATAGTCAAAGGTGGCAGTGCCAAGGGGCTGGTTCCTGGATTCTCACTGAGAAGCACTCTAAGGGGACCAGCCTCATCTTGGGGCAGTAAAGGCCTCTGCTGGGAACAATTAGCAGCCACCATGGGACTCATGGCACAGGGCAAAGTACTAGCCATTTAGTCTGCGTAACAACCTAATAATGAGGTTGGACACTTATTCCCCTCTTTTTAGAGATGGGCAGATGGAAGATTATGGTGGTTGGGTGGCCAGCTCAAGGCCACACAGGCAATAAGAGGAAGGGCCAGGATTGAACTTGGGCCCCAGGTGCCCCACTGAGGATTAATATTTCCTAATATTGATATTAGTAACAACCCTTGTAGTAACAACTGTTCTTAATTTTTCACTGATGACAAGGTAAGTCAAACTAGATGTTGAATGTAAAGCATTCTCTGTATAGAAAATGGCAATGACAAATCCAGTGGCACTTTCTTAATGTGATTCTTATCCAGAATGAATGCCTGAACTTCAAGAATTGATGGAAATAGACTGCAAATCAAATGACTCTTAATTTGGCACTTTCAAGTCAAGGAAGTCAAAGGAGGAGGGGGTCACGAAGGGAGTGGACAACAATGTTAAAATGCTACAGAGATAAAGTAAGATAGGAACTTAAAAATTTCTATTGGATATGCCTTAAAAATACACACACACACACACACAATTTTAGTTGGACACAACACCTTTATTTTATTTACTTTTTTATGTGGTGTTGAGGATTGAACCCAGTGCCTCACACATGCTAGGCAAGCGCTCTACCTCTGAGCTAGAACCCCAGCTCTAGATATGCTCTTAGACTAAGCTAAAACTGTTTTTAGCTTATGTATCAAAGAGGTTTTTTTTTTATCATGATAATAAACTTAAAATGTAGCTCTGTGGTAAGAGCACTTGCCTAACATGCATGAGGCCCTAGGTTCAATCCCCTGTAAACCCCCACAAGTTAAAATATTTGAAAGGTATACACTGTAGTCTCTAGGTCTCTCTCTATCCCTATACCCTAGGCACCTAGCTTACTTTCCAGGCAGCATGTGCTATTACCAAGTTACCGTGTCCTTCCTTGGATAACTCTGTGCACACGTAGTACTATGCACTTTCTTGCCCGCCCTCCCTCCTCACACCATTCGCAGTGTTCTGCACTTCTCTTTTTTCTAGTTTAACAATAGGTCTATAGACCTGTGGACCGTCCACACAGCACTACAGCAGTTCTCCCTCTACATTTGACAGTGCACCGTTTCCATGGCACGGGTGTTATTTGTTTAATGAAGGGACATTTTTAGCTGCCACTGAGAAGGCGCCAACTTCTAGGAAAGATGCTTGCCATGGTCCTGTATCTTAAGAACAGTTCCACTGGCCTCCTTGGAGTTTGGCAGGGTAGCTATCTGGAGCAAGTGGACAGGACTGAGGGCCATTCGTGAGCGAAGAGTTGTGAATTATGTGTGATGGAGCCCAGTAAGAATTAGATTACCACTGAGGGGTTTGCTTCTTACCTCCAGCCCTGTGTTGTAGTTTAGAGACTTCATTTCTGAAAATGGCATACCTCCTCAGACATCAGTTAGAAGCAGACATGGCTCCAATCTTTTGGGAAATGAGGGACGTTATAAGTCTATCTTTTTATATTTGTAACTCTGATTTTCTTAGTATCTTGTACATAAGAGGCATTTAATAAATATTTGTCTACTTGAATGAAGGAAGGAAGGAGGGCACAATGGTCATAATGGAGTTTTGAAACAGTCAATAAAATCAAGGTTTGTGACTACAGTCCACTTTCATCCATTATATGTCCTTCAGCCAATATTAAGTACCAGACTCTGATAATCATTTCTGGTTACTGAACAGAAATGTAGCTCAACAAGACATCAGGCTGAAATAACTTGGTATGAGGATCTCTTAGTCTCCCAGTTTCCTACCCTTTTAATTCCTCATTTCAGATGGAAATGCTCTAGACTCAGGTTTGACCCATTCAAATCCCGCCACTTTCTATCTGAATGGCCTTGAACAGGGGCTGAAATCTAGATTTCAATTTCTTCATCTGTAATGCAAGAATAGCAATACTGATTTCCTCAGAGTTCTTATTAGGGTTAAATGAGTTGCCTTGTAGGGGTCCTAATGAAGTCCCTGATGGATAATAGAAGTGTAAAGTAGTTGGTTAGCTTCTCTTCTTCACTGTCCTACCACAAGGTATGACCCATGCAGCTAATCACTGTTGATGCTTGTATGTGTTAACTCATGAGTGAATCCAAATACAGTCATAAAGTCAGTTTTCTGTGAGTTTGGTTGGAATTCTAGACTATTAATGATAATAGGGCACTTAAGGATCATCTAATCCAAGGGTTTTTTTTTTTTTCCCCTTTAAGTAGAGGACATCATTAGAAACTGATTTTGTATATAAACTTCATAATTAAACAAATTACTAACAGTATTAACAATTCAAGACATATCTTAGCATTGCAACATAAAAAAGTAGTGCAAAAACAAATTATTTTATTTTCAGAAAGTCATAGTTGTAGACCTATTATAAACAATTGGTCAAATATAATTAAAAAAATTGAAAATTCTGGTATCTGACAGACAAGGGAGTTGCTGAACTGTGGACACATCTCAATTCTGAATCCATGGCTACTCACTAATCATCAGCATCAGCTTAGTGGTTCTGGGGAGGAGGGTGAGTTTTCTCAACTAAAGTTAGACTGATATTGTGTCCAGGATTTGGCAACTATTCTCAAGATTTGTTTTTTTTTTTACAAATGGAAATCCTCTTAAACTGACTTAAGCCAAAAAGGGAATTTCTGAAATAACTAAGAGGGCTTCCAGTATGTCTTTATTTTGTTGGCGGAAGTTTATGTCATGAAAAATGTTTAGGAGCAATATTTCGTTTAAAAAGTTGACTTTTGCCAGGCTCAGAGGTGCATGCCTGTAACACAAGCAGTTTGGGAGGCTGAGGCAGGAGGATTGAGGATTGAGCCAGCCTCAGCAAAAGCAATGTGCTAAGCAACTCAGTGAGACCCTGTCTCTAAATAAAATACAAAATAGGGCTGGAATGTGGCTCAGTGGTCATGAGTGCCACTGAGTTCAATCCCTGGTGCTCACCCCCCCAAAAAGTTGACTTTTGCTTCATTAAAGTGAAAAAACAAAACATCAAACCCAATTCTTAAACTTTAAGTTCAATGAACAAACATTATTCTAGAAGTCTTCCTAGAAAAATTTACATCTTAAGACATTGAAGTATAATTTCTAGAAGTTCAGTTTCGGCTTTCTCTCTCTTTCAGTACAAGGGATTGAACCCAGGACTGCTTTCCCAGTGAGTTACATCTCCAGCACTTTTTATTTTTTATTTTGAGACAGGGTTTCACGAAGTTATTTAGGGCCTTGCTAAGTTGTTGAGGCTGGCTTTGAACTTGTGATCCCACTGCCTCAGGCTCCTCAGTTGCTGGGGTTACAGGCATGCGCCTACCTACTTTCAGCTTCCATGGGATGATTTTTTTAGATTCCACATACGAGTGAGATCATGTGATTCTTGTCTTTCTGTGCCTGTCATAAGATTATGATCTTCAGTCCCATCCATGTTGTCACCAATGACAGGATTTACTAATTTTTATGGCCTAATAGTGTTTCTTTGTGTATATATACCACATTTTTCTTTATCCATTCATCAGTTGAAGAGCACATAGGTCATTGATATTTTGATTAGGATTGCACTAAGCCTGTAGACTGCTTTAGAATATGGGCATTTTAACAATATTGATTTTTTTCCAATTCATGAACATAGATGTATTTCCATTTTTTGTGTCTTCTTCAATTTCATCACCGTTTTATTGTTAAAATTGTAGAGATCGCAATCTCACAAAAGAGGTGAAAGACCTCTACAATGAGAACTACAGAACACTAAAGAAAGAAATTAAAGAAAACCTTAGAAGATGGAAAGATCTTCCATGTTCATGGATAGGAAAAATTAATATTGTCAAAATGGCCATACTACCAAAAGTGCTATACAGATTCAATGCAATTCCAATTAAAATCCCAATGATGTACCTTATAGAAATAGAGCAAGCAATCATGAAATTCATCTGGAAGAATAAAAAACCCAGAATAGCTAAAGCAATCCTCAGCAGAAAGAGCGAAGCAGGGGGTATCACAATACCAGATCTTCAATTCTATTACAAAGCAATAGTAACAAAAACGGCATGGTATTGGTACCAAAATAGATGGGTAGATCAATGGTACAGAATAGAGGACATGGACACAAACCCAAATAAATACAATTTTCTCATACTAGACAAAGGGGCCAAAAATATGCAATGGAGAAAAGATAGCCTCTTCAACAAATGGTGCTGGGAAAACTGAAAAACCATATGCAACAGAATGAAATTAAACCCCTATCTCTCACCCTGCACAAAACTCAACTCAAAATGGATCAAGGACCTCAGAATCAGACCAGAGACTCTGCATCTTATAGAAGAAAAAGTAGGTCCAAACCTTCAACTTGTTGGCTTAGGATCAGACTTCCTTAACAGGACTCCCATAGCCCAAGAAATAAAAGCAAGAGTCAACAACTGGGATAGGTTCAAACTAAAAAGCTTTCTCTCAGCAAAGGAAACTATCAGTAATGTGAAGAGAGAGCCTACAGAGTGGGAGAATATCTTTGCCACTCATACTTCAGATAGAGCATTAATTTCCAGAATCTATAAAGAACTCAGGGGTTTCAAGATGGCGGCCTAGAGGGTGGCTGCATTTCATGTTGCTCCAGGACTCAGGATTCAAAAGAGGAGATATTGAGAGACATGGGACCAACTCAAAGCAGCCGGGTGAGTCTCTCCTGTTGGGGAGGCGTCCTGGATGGGACAATAGTCCTGGAATGCAGGGAACTTTGTGAAGTAGAGCTGCCAGCGAGATGCCCCTCCCCCCGCTGGAGCAGTGAACTTGGACAACTGGGAGCATCGTAGAGGAGGCCGCTCAGCACAGCGCTGGGACTCGGAGCAACCACTGGGGCTCCAGCGGCTGCCCAGGGGAGTAGCGGCGAGGAGAGCTGTTTGGACTCAGAGCGACCACTTCTGAACACTCCTGCCCTGAGGAGGAGGGGGAGGAGTGTGGCAGCTTGGATTCGGAGTGACTGCACCAGAGCTACAGGCGGTTGCCAGAGGAGGAGCTGCGTGGCGAGCTGTTTGGACTCAGACCACTTCTGAACACCAGGGCCTGCCTGGAGGGGTAGGAGGAGGAGGAGGAGGAGCGGGGCGAGTCGTTTGAACTCGCAGTGACTGCATTAGAGCTCCAGGCGGCTGCTCAGAGGAGGAAGCGAGTGGTGAGTTGTTTGGACTTAAAGTGATCGCTCCTGAACACAGGGGGGCTGCCTGGAGGAGGAAGGCAGTGGGTTGCTTGGTCTCGAGTGGCCGCACCAGAGCTCCGGGTGGCTGCCCAGAGGAGGAGTGCAGCGGGTCACGTGGATTCAGAGCCACTCAGAGCGACCGCTCCTGAACACCCGGGGGGTTACCTGGAGGAGGAGGAGGAACGGGAAGGGTCACTTCGACTCGGAGTGATTGATTGCCCAGGGCTACGGGCGGTTGGTGGGAGGAGGAGGCACACAGTGAGTTGCTCGGACTCCTAGTGACCGCACCGGAATACTGGGCGGCTGTCTGGAGGAAGAGGCGTGTGGCGGGTCTCTGGGACTCAGAGCGATTTTACGGGGCCCCAGGTGGCTGCTCAGAGGAGGGGCCGCATAGCCAGGCAATTAGGTGCAGAGCAGGGTCCCAGGATCTAGGAGGCTTCTTGGTGGAAGAGCCACACAGAGACACGCTTAGGGTGGAGCGAAGGTTCCAGGACTGCGGGCAGATTCTCTGAGGAGGGGCAGCCTAAGGAGATTCATCTGTGAAGGGTGAGGCTCCCAGGCCCAGGAGGTAGGACCGGGTCCCTGGGAACTTTGCAGAGGAAGGCAGCCCAGCCCAGGTGGTAGCTGTAAATTGAGGGGAACCTCTAGGAGGGAACTGACCAGCGAGACCTCCCCACCGGGTGAGTCTTCCCTGGTGGGTGAGGTTTCCCCACAAGGACAGTAAAACCAGAGACTCAGGCCCAAACAGGCCTTGCCTCAGCGCGCAGCCTAGTTCCCCTTTGGATGACCATTGGTCAACAAGTGGAGGCACCTCTGCCCACTAGCAGGGAATATACCCCACCTGAAGGCCACCACTCCTAGAGAGGCAGCTTCCTTGTGGAGCACCGCATTATCAACTTCCTCCAAGACTTCAGCCTACTGAAGGCTAAGGGGGGATATATATAGAAATCTTCAGGGACACTGTAAGTCAATAGAGGAAATCTGCGATATCTCAGTGGTCCACTGATACCTGAACAATATGAGAAAACAAGGAAAGAAAATGCTGCAAACAAATCTAGATGTTACATCGATAAAACCCAATGACAGCATGGCAGAAGAAATGACAGAAAAGGAGTTCAGAATGTACATAATTAAAATGATCAGGGAAGCAAATGATGAGATGAAAGAGCAAATGCAGGCATTGAATGATCGCACCAATCGACAGTTAAAAGAGCAAATACAGGAAGCAAAAGATCATTTCAATAAAGAGTTAGAGATATTGAAAAAAAACCAAACAGAAATCCTCAAAATGAAGGAAACAATAAACCAAATTAAGAACTCCATAGAAAGCATATCCAGTAGAATAGAACACCTGGAAGACAGAACCTTAGACATTGAAGACAAAATATTTAACCTTGAAAACAAAGTTGAACAAACAGAGAAAATGGTAAGAAATCATGAACAGAATCTACAAGAACTATGGGATATCATGAAAAGGCCAAATTTAAGAATTATTGGGATTGAGGAAGGCCTAGAGAAACAAACCAAAGGAATGAACAATCTATTCAATGAAATAATATCAGAAAATTTCCCAAATCTGAAGAATGAAATGGAAAGTCAAGTTCAAGAGGCTTATAGGACTCCAAATACACAAAATTACAACAGACCCACACCAAGGCACATTATAATGAAAATACCTAACATACAAAATAAAGACAGAATTTTAAAGGCTGTGAGAGAAAAGAACCAAATTACATTCAGAGGGAAACCAATACGGATATCAGCAGATTTTTCAATCCAGACCCTAAAAGCTAGAAGGGCCTGGAACAACATTTTTCAAGCCCTGAAAGAAAATGGATGCCAACCAAGAATCTTATACCCAGCAAAACTTACCTTCAAATTTGACGATGAAATAAAATCCTTCCATGATAAACAAAAGCTAAAAGAATTTACAAAAAGAAAGCCAGCATTACAGAACATTCTCAGCAAAATATTCCATGAGGAAGAGATGAAAAACAAAGAAGCAAATCAGCAAAGGGAGGAATTATCCTAAAGGAATTGTCAAATAAAAGAGGAAACAAGTTGTGTCAAACAAATAAATAAATAAAATTTAAAAAATGAACCAAATGACCGGGAAATCAAATCATATCTCTATAATAACCCTGAATGTTAATGGCCTGAATTCATCAATCAAAAGACATAGACTGGCAGATTGGATTAAAAAGAAAGATCCAACAATATGTTGCCTGCAAGAGACTCACCTCATAGAAAAAGATACCCATAGACTAAAGGTGAAAGGATGGGGAAAAACATACCATGCGCATGGACTCAGCAAAAAAGCTGGAGTATCCATCCTCATTTCCAATAATGTGGACTTCAAGCCAAAGTTAGTCAGAAGGGATAAAGAAGGTCATTTCATACTGCTTAAGGGAAGCATAAATCAGCAAGATATAACAATCATAAATATCTATGCCCCAAACAGTGGCTCATCCATGTATGTCAAACAAATCCTTCTCAATTTCAGAAACCAAATAGACCATAACACAGTAATACTAGGTGATTTTAACACGCCTCTCTCACCACTGGACAGATCTTCCAGACAAAAATTGAACAAAGAAACCATGGATCTCAATAACACAATCAATAATTTAGACTTAACAGACATTTATAGAATATACCATCCAACCAAGAGCGAATACGCTTTCTTCTCAGCAGCACATGGATCCTTCTCTAAAATAGACCATATATTATGCCACAAAGCTAATGTTAGCAAATACAAGAAGATAGAGACACTACCATGTATTCTATCAGATCATAATGGATTGAAGTTAGAAATAAATGAAAGAGTAAAACACAGAAACTATTCCAACATCTGGAGATTAAACAATATGCTATTATATGATGAATGGATAACAGAAGATATTAGGAAGGAAATTAAAAAATTCTTAGAGGTAAATGAGAACAAAGAAACATCATATCAAAATCTCTGGGACACTATGAAAGCAGTACTTAGAGGGAAATTTATTTCATGGAGTGCATTTAATAAAAGAAGTAAAACTCAACAAATCAACGACCTAACACTACAGCTCAAAGCCCTAGAAAAAGAAGAACAGACCAGCACCAAAAGTAGTAGAAGACAGGAAATAGTTAAACTCAGAGCTGAAATCAATGAAATTGAAACAAAGGAAACAATACAAAAAATTGACAAAATAAATAGTTGGTTCTTCAAAAAAATAAACAAAATTGATAAACCTTTAGCCACACTAACAAAGAGAAGACGAGAGAAAACCCAAATCACTAAAATTCGGAATGAACAAGGAAATATCACAACAGACAGGATTGAAATACAAAACATAATTAGAAGCTATTTTGAAAATCTATACTCCAACAAAATAGAAAATTTCGAAGACATCAACAGGTTTCTAGAGACATATGAATTGCCTAAACTGAACGAGGAGGACATACACAATTTAAATAGGCCAATTTCAAGTACTGAAATTGCAGAAGTCATCAAAAGCCTACCAACAAAGAAAAGTCCGGGACCAGATGGGTTCTCAGCCAAGTTCTACAAAACCTTTAAAGAAGAGCTCATTCCAATACTTCTCAAAGTATTCCATAAAATAGAAGAGGAGGGAACCCTCCCAAACTCATTCTATGAAGCCAATATCACACTGATACCTAAACCAGACAGAGACTCATCAAGGAAAGAAAATTTCAGACCAATATCCTTAATGAACATTGACGCAAAAATTCTCAACAAAATTTTAGCAAATCGCATACAAAAACATATTAAAAAGATACTGCACCATGATCAAGTGGGTTTCGTCCCAGGGATGCAAGGTTGGTTCAACATCAGGAAATCAATAAATGTAACTCACCATATCAATAGACTTAAAGTCAAGAATCACATGATTATTTCAATAGATGCAGAAAAAGCATTTGATAAAATACAGCACCCCTTCATGCTCAAAACACTAGAAAAAATAGGGATAGTGGGAACATTCCTTAACATTGTAAAGGCCATTTATGCTAAGCCCATGGCTAATATCATTCTAAATGGCGAAAAACTGAAAGCATTCCCCCTAAAAACTGGAACAAGGCAGGGATGCCCTCTTTCACCACTTCTATTTAATATTGTTCTTGAGACTCTAGCCAGAGCAATTAGACAAACCAAAGAAATTAAAGGGATACGAATTGGAAAAGAAGAACTCAAACTATCCCTGTTTGCTGATGACATGATTATATATTTAGAGGAACCTGGAAATTCCACCAGAAAACTCTTAGAACTCATAAGTGAATTTAGTAAAGTAGCAGGTTACAAGATCAATGCCCATAAATCCAATGCATTTTTATACATAAGTGATGAATCTTCAGAAAGAGAAATTAGGAAAACTACCCCATTCCCAATAGCCTCGAAAAAAATAAAATACTTGGGAATCAATCTCACAAAAGAGGTGAAAGACCTCTACAATGAGAACTATACAACACTAAAGAAGGAAATTAAAGAACACCTTAGAAGATGGAAAGATCTTCCATGTTCTTGGATAGGCAGAATTAATATTGTCAAAATGGCCATACTACCTAAAGTGCTATACAAATTCAATGCAATTCCAATTAAAATCCCAATTGTGTACCTTACAGCAATAGAGCAAGCAATTATGAAATTCATCTGGAAGAATAAGAAACCCAGAATAGCTAAAGCAATCCTTAGCAGGAAGAGTGAAACAGGGGGTATTGCAATACCAGATCTTCAACTCTACTACAAAGCAATAGTAACAAAAACGGCATGGTATTGGTACCAAAATAGAAAGGTAGATCAATGGTACAGAATAGAGGACACGGACACAAACCCAAATAAATACAATTTTCTCATACTAGACAAAGGGGCCAAAAATATGCAATGGAGAAAAGATAGCCTCTTCAACAAATGGTGCTGGGAGAATTGGAAATCCATATGCAACAGAATGAAACTAAACCCATATCTCTCACCATGCACGAAACTAAACTCAAAATGGATTAAGGACCTCGAAATCAGACCAGAGACCCTGCAGATTATAGAAGAAAAAGTAGGTCCAGATCTTCAAGATGTCGGCTTAGGACCAGACTTCCTTAACAGGACTCCCATAGCACAAGAAATAAAAGCTAGAATCAATAACTGGGATAGATTCAAACTAAAAAGCTTTCTCTCAGCAAAGGAAACTATCAGCAATGCGAAGAATGAGCCTACGGAGTGGGAGAAAATCTTTGCCAATCATACTTCAGATAGAGCACTAATCTCCAGAATCTATAAAGAACTCAAAAAACTCTAAGAATACAAATAATCCAGTCGACAAGTGTGCTAAGGAAATGAATAGACACTTCACAGAAGAAGATCTACAAGCAATGAACAAACATATGAAAAAATGTTCAACATCTCTAGTAATAAGAGAAATGCAAATCAAAACCACCCTAAGATTCCATCTCACCCCAATTAGAATGGCGATTATCAAGAATACAAGCAACAACAGGTGTTGGCGAGGATGCGGGGAAAAAGGTACACTCATACATTGCTGGTGGGGCTGCAAATTAGTGCAGCCACTCTGGAAAGCAGTGTGGAGATTCCTTAGAAAACTTGGAATGGAACCATCATTTGACCCAGCTATCCCACTCCTTGGCCTATACCCAAAGGACTTAAAATCAGCATACTACAGAGATACAGCCACATCAATGTTCAGAGCTGCTCAATTCACAATAGCCAGACTGTGGAACCAACCTAGATGCCCTTCAATTGATGAGTGGATAAAGAAACTGTGGTATATATATATATATATATATATATATATACAATGGATTATTACTCAGCCATAAAGAATGATAAAATTTTGGCATTTGCAGGCAAATGGATGAAATTGGAGAATATAATGCTAAGTGAGATAAGCCAATCTCAAAAAGCCAAAGGACGAATGATATCGCTAATAAGTGGATGATGACACATAATGGGGGAGGGAAGGGTTAGTGTTAGGGTTAGAGTTCGGGTTAGGGAGGGGGGCAAGTATGGAGGAAGGAAGGACTGTATAGAGGGAAAAGAGGGGTGAGAGGGGTGGGGGGAAGGGAAAAAAATAACAGAATGAATCAAACAACATTACTCTATGTAAATTTATGATTACACAAATGGTATGCCTTTACACCATGTACAGAGAAACAACATGTATCCCATTTGTTTACAATAAAAAAATACATTATTAAAAAAAAAATAAAGAACTCAAAAAACTCTACACCAAGAATACAAATAATCCAATCAACAAATGGGCTAAGGAAATGAACAGACACTTCACAGAAGAAGACGTACAAGCAATCAACAGATATACGAAAAAATGTTCAACATCTCTAGTAATAAGAAATGCAAATCAAAACTACCCTAAGATTCCATTTCACCCCAATAAGAATGACGATTATCAAGAACACAAACAACAATAGGTGTTGGCGAGGATGCAGGGAAAAAGGTACACTCATACGTTGCTGGTGGGGTTGCAAATTAGTGCAGCCACTCTGGAAAGCAGTATGGAGATTCTTCAGAAAGCTTGGAATGGACCCACCATTTGACCCAGCTATCTCACTCCTTGGCCTATACCCAAAGGACTTAAAATCAGCACACTATAGAGATACAGCCACATCAATGTTCATAGCTGCTCAATTCACCATAGCCAGATTGTGGAACCAACCTAGATGCCCTTCAGTTGATGAATGGATAAAGAAACTGTGGCATATATATACAATGGAATATTACTCTGCCATGAAGAATGATAAAATTATGGCATTTGCAGGCAAATGGATGAAATTGGAGGATATCATGCTAAGTGAGATAAGCCAATTTCAAAAAACTAAAGGACGAATGATCTCGCTGATAAGCGGATGAGGACATATAATGGGGGGTAGGAGGGGTTAGCATTAGGGTTAGGGTTAGGTTTAGGATTAGGGATAAGGAGGGTGGTAAGAATGGAGGAAGGAAGGACTGTATAGAGGGAAAAGAGGGGTGGGAGGGGTGGGGGGAAGGGAAAAATAACAGAATGAATCAAACAACATTGCCCTATGTAAATTTATGATTTTTAATAAAAAAATGGAAAAAATATTGTAGAGATCGTTCATCTCTCTGGTTAAATTTATTCTAATTAAATACATTCCTTATTATTGTTATTGGTAGCTAATTTAAATGGGAGTGCTTTCTTCTGTTTCTTGTAATTTTGTGAAGTTTAAAAAAATTTTTTTTTTTTTAGTTGTAGATGAACACAATACCTTTATTTTATTTGTTTATTTTTATGTGGTGCTGTGGATCAAAGCCAGTGCCTCACACATGCCAGGTGAGCACTTTACCACTAAGCTACAACTGCAGCCCTAATTTCTGACTTTTTTTTTTTCTGGTGCTGGGGATTGAATCCAGGGCCTTGTGGTTATGAGACAAGCACTCTACCAACTGAGCTATCTCCCCTGGCCCTTACTTCTGATTTTTAGTGTTGATTTTGTATCTTCCAATTTTACTGAATTCATTTATTCTAATATTTTTAGTGGAGTTTTGGGGGTTTTGTATATATAAGATTATGTCATCTGCAAATGGTGACAAATTAACTTCTTTTCCAGTTCAAATACTCTTTCATTTTCTTGCCTGATAGCTCTGGCTGGGACTTCCACAGCTATTGTGAATTAAAGTGGTGGAAGTGGACAGCCTTGTCTTGTTCCAGATCTTAGAAAGCTTTCAGCTTCCCCCCCATTCAGTATAATGTTAGTTGTTGGCTTATTACAATTGGCTCTTATCATGTTAAGGTGTATTCCTTCTTTACCTGATTTGTTCAGTGTTCATCAAGGATGTTGAATTTTGTTCATTTGTTTTACATCTATTGAGATGATCAGGTTTTGCCTTTCATTTTGTTATTGTGGTATATATCATGTTTATAGATTTGAACATGTTAAACCATCCTTGCATCCCAGGGATGTATCCACTTAATGATGAATATTTTGCTGTATTTGGTTTGCTGGTATTTTTTTTAAGCATTGTTTTGCATCTATGTTCATAAAGGATATTGGTCTTTAGTTTTCTTTCCTTCGTTTTGGTACCAGGGATTGAATCCAGGGGTGCCTAATCACTGAGCCACATCCCCAGCCCTTTTTTATGTTTTATTAGAGACAGGGTCTTGCTGAGTTGCTTAGGGCCTTGCTAAGTTGGTAAGGCTGGGTTTGAACTCTCGATCCTCCTGCCTCAGCCTCCCAAGTGGCTGGGATTACCAGTGTGCACCATCATTCCCAGCTAGTTTTTTTTATCGTGTCTTTGATTTTGGTAACAGAGTAATGCTGGTCTTGTAGAACAGTTTTGGAAGAATTCACTCCTCTTTGATTTTTTTTTTTCCTTGAATAATTTGAGAAAAATTAGTATTAGTTCTTTAAATGTTTGGTAGAACTTGGCTTTGAAGCCATTTGTTTCTGGGGTTTTCATTGATGGGAGACTTCTTATTACTGATTCAATCATATTGCTTTTCATTGTTTTCAGGTTTTCTGTTTCTTCATGATTCAATCTGTGTGCAGCAATTTGTCTGTTTCTTCTGGGTTATCACAGTTGTTGGTGTACAGTTCTCTAATGACCCTCTGTACATGTGTAGTCTCAGTTGTGTTGTTATTTTTCTCATAATTTGTTTCTTTTTTTCTTCTCTTTTCTTTTTGGCAAACCCTGGGGCACTAAACTACTGAGCCATATCCCCAGTCCTTTTTTGTATTTTATTTTGAGACAGGGTCTTTCTTAGGGCCTGGCTAAGTTGCTGAGGCTGGCTTTGAACTAGAGATCCTTCTGCCTCAGCCTCCTGAGCCACTGGGATTACAGGCGTGCGCCACTGTGGCCGGCTTCTTTTTTCTTTTTGAAGCAGCAGCTCTTTCATTGATCTTATGTATTTTTAAATTATTTTATTTCTGCTTTGATCTTTATTATCTCTTTCCTTCTACTAACTTTGGGTTTGGTTTGTATTTTTCTAGTTATTTGAGATACAGCAAAGGGACTGTTTATTTGAAATCATTTGGCTTCTTTTGATGTGTTGTTGACAGTAAGTGTCTCAATACGGCTTTTGTACTTTCTCATAGGTTTTCATATGTTGTGTTTTCCATTTTTACTTCAAGAACTTTTAATTTCATTTCTTCATTTCTTCCTTGATCCACTGGTTGTTCAAGAGTAAATTGTGTAATTTCCTTTATTTGTATAGTTCCCAAAATTTTTCTTGTTTTTGATTTGCAGTTTTATTGTACTGTGGTTAGAAAAGATACTCAATATGATTTCAATTTTTAAAAATGTGTTGGGACTTGTCTTGTGAGTCATCATATGATCTATTCTGGATAATGTTCCATGTCCTGTTGAGAGCAACGTGTACTCTGCGGTGGTTGGATAGAATGAAGAGTCTGTAGATGTCTGCTAGGTCCATTTGGTTTAGGACACAAGTTAACACGGCAGTTTCTTTGTTGATTTTTCTGTCTGGATGATCTGTCTGTGTTGAAAGTGGGGTGATAAAATCCTGTCCTATTATATACTGCAATCTCTCTCCCTTATTTATTTATTAATGTTTGCTTATATAGGTGGGTCTTCCAATATTGGGCACATGTACAATTAGAATTGTTACTTCTTGCTGAATTAACATTTTTATCATTATAGAGTGATCTGCCTTGTCTCTTTTTGCTGCTTTTGATTTAAAAATCCATTTTACTTTATATAAATATGGCTATTGGTTTCCTTTGGATTCTATTTACATGGAATATCTTACTTCATCCCTTCTCTTTCAGTTCCTGCGTGTCCTTAGAAGTGAAGCGTGTTTCTGGTAAGCAACATAAAGTTAGGTCTTGTTTTTCTCTTCTTTTTTATCCATTTAGTCACATGTCTTTAAAAAAAAAAATTTTTTTGTAGTTGTAGATGGGAGCATGCCTTATTATTTTTATGTGGTGCTAAGGGTTTGAACCCAGTGCCTCACACACGCTCGGCAAAGCGCCTGCTCATTGAGCCACAACCCCAGCCCCAGTCACTATGTCTTTTAATTGGAGAATTTAATCCACTTACATATGAGGTAATTATTGATGAGGAAGACCTTACAGACATTTTGTGAGCTGTTTTTCTAGTTCCATTGTAGTTTCCTTCTCTTATAGTCCTTTCTTTGTGGCTATGTGATTTATTATTGTTGTAGTAGTAATAGTTTTTGTTCAATGAGAGGATTGAACTCAGGGGCACTCAACCACTGAGCCACATCCCCAGCCCTATTTGCATTTATTTAGAGCCAGGGTCTCACTGAGTTGCTTAGTTCCTCATTGTTGTTGAGGTTGGCTTTGAAAAAAACATCTTTGTGATTATAACAAACTATTATGAATCATAGAAATTTAACATAATTGTAAAGATAAGAAACAAAAGAGAAAATACTAATAAAAACTCTACACTGAACTCTATTTCTCTGATGTTTTACATCTTCCTATATTGCCTACTTCTTAATATTTTAATGTAATTATTGCTTTTAGTCATTTTGTTTTTCAGTCTTCATGCTACAGGCATAGTTTATGTACCACGCTCGTTTGTCTAGTTACTTTTATCAGTGGGTTTTATGTCTTGTGATGTTTTCTTCTTGCTCATTATATCTTGGGATAGACTTGAGTTACGTCTTACTGGAGGTTTTTTGACTTCCCTGTACCTGGATATTTGTATCCTTCTCTAGGTTTGAAGTTTTTCATTACTACGTCTTCGAGTGAACTTTCTACCCCTTTGGCACACTTGAGTCCATCTTGAACTCAAGGAACCTGGAGGTTTGTTCTTTTAATGGTCTCCCGAAATTTCCAGAAGTTCTCTTCATTCCCCCCTTTCTTTTTCTCCTCCAGCTGTGTATTTTCAAATTGCCTGTGTTTGAGCTCACTAATTCTTTCTTCTGTTTGCTATTTTCTGCAATTGATACTTTCTATCATGTTTTTACTTATTTTGCAATGCTGGGGATTGAACTCAGGGACTTGCACATGCTAGGCAAGTGCTCTACTAACCCCAGACCCCCTATTGTGTTTTTAAATTCACTTGATGTATTTTTCAGATGAAGGATTTCTGTGTAACTTTTAAAAGTTGCTTCCATCTAAGTTTCTCTGATAAAACACTGAGACATTTCTGTTTTCTTGGAGCTCATTAAATTTCATTAAAATAGCTTTTAAAATTCTCCATTTGATGGTTGGCTCATTTTGGTTACCACATAGTTGGTTTCTGGTGCTTTGATTGGGAGGTGAGGTCATGGTTCCTTGAAAGTTCTCAGTGCTTGCTGGAGTATAATGTTATTTGTGCATTTAGGGATTAGGTATTTATTCCATTTATTCTTCACAATCCTGCTTTGTGCCAGGGTTTGCAGATAGATAGTCCAGCCAGCAGCTTTTTTTCTCTGAGCTGGTATTCACTTTGGCTATTTCAGCGCTAGGTGGTGCCCTAAGTTTAGATCTGTCTTTAATCAGCTGTTGGTGTATTGCTGGTGTTTCACCACTAGAGGGTAATCTCAGCTCAGGCTTGTCCAACTCCACTGTGGATGTGTTCAGTGTTGAACTGGGGGAATCTGTTCTCAGAGCCTTTTCCTAGGGTTGGGGTAGGCCCCGAAATCTCATCTACAGCCATTGGTCTTTGGTCACTGTGGGATTCTGCCTGGCTTGGACAGAATCTCTGTGGAGACAGCAGCCCCTGGCCCCTGCATCGGGACTTGGAGCATACCTTCCTTTTCTTGCCCTGAGGAGATATTTACCCTGTGTTATGCTGCTGAGGGTTGGGGAAGAATGGGCTGGGCAGTCCTGTGCTCACCAGTGCTGCCACACTGGGTCACATGAAGAGCCCACAGCCCATCAACACCAGTTCAGCCATGGGACAGGACCCCAACCCACCCTGTTGTGGGTAGCCTCTGCTGAGATAGCCCAATGACTGAAGGCTGCTGTGACCAGGTACAGTTGATGCTGGCTAGAATAGAAGTCTGTATACCTCTGCCTCACACAGGGTTATTCAGAGGCTCTTCCCACAGGTCGGCCTGGGGATGGGGCCATTAGACTCTGCCCAGTGGTAGGTCTCACCAGCCTGGCACCAAGTTCCAAGGCAAAAGTCCTGTACTTACCACCCTGTCCTACCCCCAGCAAATAGTCTCACTCTATGCTGTGCTACTCAAGGCAGTGTTGGTGACAGCAGTCCCTTGGCCACCAAGGCTGACACTAAGCAGGGTTGTACCTGAGTCTCACAGCTGCAGGGTAGCACCAGGCCTCTCCCACGGTTGGTTTGGACAGAGGCTGAAACACAGGCCTGTCCCACTTGGGTGCAGGTCTCTGCCTGGTACCAGAACAGGTCTAGAGGCTTTGTGAGCCCTGGCCTGAACATGGACTCGGGGGAGAGGTGGTGGGGTCTAAGCTGGGTGGCCTGCAGTCTCAGGAGGGTGGTATGCCCCAGGCCCCTCCATGCATATCAAAAGCATGAGTCTTCCTGCTGCATTGCAGGTCTCTCCCTGAGAATGGGGCAGGTCTAGAGGCTCCATCTTGAGCTCTGGCTGGTTCTTGGGCCCTTTGGTTTCTGCCTGGTGCTGGGTCTTGCAGTGGCAGGTCCAGCACTGAGTCTCAAGGTATAGTCCTGCCCTGCTCCTTGGTGATATGACTGTGGGAAGACAATTGCTGGAGGATCTTAGTTGCCATCTTCTAACTCAGCTATGGAGAATTCTCCTCTTTATTATGGGCTTTATTGTGTTGTGTCTCAATTGGTAAGTTATTTGATTATGGACATTGACTTTTATCTTGACAGGTGCTAGATATTTTTGTATTCCTCTGTGTGTGAGTTCTCTGGAACACAGGTAAGTTACTTGGTCCTTGGTTACAGTTTGATCCTTGTGGGTCTTGCTATAAGTGTTAGGTGGGACCAGAATAGCATTTAGTTTAGGGCTAATTTTCCCATTATTGAGGCAAACTCCTTTTGAGTACTCTGCCCATTATCCTGTGAACAATGAGTTTTTCTACTTTGGTTTGTGGGAAAAGACAGTTCATGGATCCATGTGAGCACAAAGGATTGCTCACTTCCCTCCCATCCTTAGGTGGTTCCTTTAACCTTGGGTAAGTTCCTCACACACATGCCTTTATCTGTGCTCAGCTGAAAAACCAAGGGGGGACTTTCTGTGAAGCTCCAGAAGTTTCTTCCTCTGTGGCTTTATTTTCTCTGGTATTCTCTGCGAATTCCAGCTTTGACCTCCCTGGATGCCCAACTCTCTCCTCAACTCAGGGAGACCTCTGGGCTGGGCTTACCCTATCTGGGTTACAGCCAGAGAAACCTCTCTAAGTACAGTGGGGAGACTCTAGGGATTGTCTTTATTTCTCCCTCTTAGGGATCACTGTCCTGTTTTTCAAAGTCCTGTGTTTAAAAAATATTCTTATATTTTGTTTGCATTTCTTCAGCTATATTGAGATATTTAAATTATCCATTGGGTTTTGTGTATCTCTCCTGGCTTTGCCTCTGAAGTGGCAAAACTGGAGATTATGGTAATCACAGACCTGGGGGATTCAACCAGCGTCATTAGGACATCTCTGGGCTCTGCACTGGCTTCATTCTCAGGCTTCTTGGGGTGATATCCACAACTCATGTTTAAGGCCCTTGAGTTTAAGTCCAGCAGACAGGAAAGTGGTCTCCTTGTGCCTATAATGCAAAGACTTCAGCAGCAGTCTAATCGCCTGTCATGTGCTGTGTTTGGTTATGTGCTGATCCCTTAACAATTACTCTTGTCAAAAATGGCATTAACCAGGTGAAAATAGGGGCAGGGAAGATTGGGTGACGAAAATCAGAGAAATGATGCTGGCGAGTAGATCAATGTACTATCACAGCGGACTTGTGGTCACCTCAGAAGAGTCCTAGGGTTCCTGTTGCTGGCTCTGGATTCTCAGGATGCCACACTGTCTAAACTGATTGCTCCTCTTAAAACTGAGCCACAAAGATGGGCTGATGCTTCATGGCTTAGAATCATCCTGAGGTTTCCATCATAAAAGTAGCTACACATATCTACAAACTGGTGCACATTTAATATCTTGGAATCTCTTTGGATATCAATTTTTGAAATTCCACAATCATGTTGAGCCCAGCATAATTCAAAAGGGCAAGTTGAATAGTCTCTAGTTCCCTCTGCTTAATCAATCTCTTTATTTAATGTAGTCACTTAAACAAGTCAAATTCAGCTTCCTGCTTTCTTTATTCACATGTCACATGAGTTTTGTCAGCCCCTGGAGTTGGGTTGTTTTATGCCATCTAATTTCAGAAAATCATGAAAACATTTCAGCAAATGTCTACAGTCTGATATAGGTGCATTTAGATGAATCAACATCTTCACCCCCTTCTTTTGAATATTAGACATTGCAATTTTTAAAGGGCATGAGTTGAAATTTCACAATTTGAACATGTGAATCTCATTTGCAATTTGTCACAGTACAAAATTACCTGACTGCCGCATCTATTTCCTACCACTCTGACACTTGACACGGTTCTGTTGAAAGATCATCCTCCCTCTTGGGGGCCATAGGCGTGGCATGTCTCCATGTGTAGTTGCTTTTTAATATTAACAATCAACATATCATTAGAAACTTATTGGAAAAACATTGAGAAGGTTTTACTGTATTGGGACATAAAATAGTACACAGTAAAAATTTAGTAGTAATACATAGATAAAATATATAAAAATAAACAATTGTAGCTATGCTCCAGTTAAAAGAGCCTGTGATTGCTTTAGTATAATAATTTCTAAATATAGATGGATAAAGCAGCATTCCTCTGAGCTTGGATGCAGTGCTTAGCCTTTGTTGCTTTCCTAGTTTTAATAATTGACTCTTGATATACTCTACATAATAAAAATATTTGGGTTAGTCATAAATATAATTTTTGTTTTTCCTATGTTTAGTCTAATTCTTTGAGAATCAAAATAAGATTGTAGTCCACCATTAAATAAAATAGAATAGACTATATATTAACTATAAGTTGATTTCTTTGCCCTTTGTTAATAATAGTAATAGCTTTTCACTGTTAAACACTGGAGTTCATGGTGGGGGTGGTTTCTCAGAAAATCTAGTGGCATGTTTGTTCTAGAGGTTGAAGGCTGGCAGATCATGGTGCCCTCGGTTTGGCTGGGGGACCGGGTTGTTTGGTCTGGCTGGGAAATAAGGCTGTTTTGGTCCGGGCTGTCATACAGAGGGAATGTGTGCTTTGGGAAGAAGCATAGATTGTACTTTTGAAGGTTTTTCAAAAAATTTGAACAAACTGTAAAATGATATAATCATTACTAAAGAAAAAATGTATAAAAAGGCTGGCAGAAAAATATAGAGATTCAGCCTCAGAACACTTGGTGTCTCTGTCTGCTGTTTCTCCACCGCGCCGAACCCCCGATAGCTGCTAGGGCTGAACCTCGGCACCTGACTGATGAAATGAAAGCTCCATTACTTATTTTACTTGTCTTGTCTTGAATTTCCTAAAAAAAAATTTTTTTTTTTTTAAACTTTGCTTTTTCCTTTCATGGTAGAGTCCCATCTACACCAAGTGAGTCGAACTTTTCCATGCTTGTGACAAATTGCTTAAATGTTTCCTGACAGGTGTGTGAGCCTGCAGTTCACGTGCACGGGCCCTTCGGGTAAGGCATTTGTTGACTGTCCTGACCTGGCTGGTTCAGGTGAGCTGTGTGGCCTCAAGGGCCCCCACTCTCCACAACCATCATTTCACACACAGGAGAAAACAGGGAGGTAAAGTGGCTGACTCCTGTTGGTGAGCAGTAGCCCACTAAGGCTCCTAAGCTTCCTCCACTTCCCCAGACGGGGAATCCCACCACTGCCCCGCTGCCTTCCCTACCCCGGTACTGGGGATTGTTCTCAGGGGTGCGCTACCACCGAGCTATATTCCCTTTAAAATTTTTATTTTGTGACAGTCTTGCTAAGTTGCCCAGGCTGGCCTTGAATTTTTGATCCTCCTGCCTCAGCCTCCTGAATTGCTGGGATTAGAGTTGTGTGCCACTGCGCTGGACTCTTTTTTTTTTTTTTAAATATTTTTTTAGATGTTGATAGATCTTTATTTTTTATTCTTTTATTTATATGTGGTGCTGAGAATCGAACCCAGTGCCTCACACCTACTAGGCAAGCGCTCTACCACTGAGTCACAACTCCAATCCCTGTGCTGGACTCTTAATGCAGGGAATTTTGAAGAGGGAAGGAATGAATTTGGGGCAGACAGATGTGCATCCCCTCTTCGGCTCTACCACATATCAGTTGTGAGGATGAGTGAGGTACTCATCCTCTCCAGGGTTGTTTCCATTTATAAGTTTGTAACTTCTACTTGCCAATACTGTTCTGAGAATTGATAAAACTTTTTGATTTTTCCTTTCCCATTGATCTCCATCGCTGTTCTTTACTTTCTCGGGCAGGACTCAATTCTGAAAATCACTGCTATAGAAGTGGATAAAACTAATTTCTGAGTTAGCCAAACTAGTCTTGTTGGTACAGGTTTCTGAGAGAGCAGCCATGTGACCTCTGCAATACTGTGGGTGGCTTGCCAGGTAACCAACCCATTCTAGGACACGACTGTGCTGTGGAGTTAGAAAGGCCAAGGTTTCTCCACTGACATTAAAAAAAAAAAAAAAAAAAAAAAGACTTGAGAAACTTAAAAGCCCCAGGAAAAATGTCCACCTCAGAAACTTAGCAGATGACTTTTTATTTTTTTTGGTGCTGGGATTGAACCCAGGGCCTTGTGCATGTGAGGCAAATACTCTACCAACTAAGCAAATATCCCCAGCCAAGCAAATGACCTTTATTTTTACAAGGTAAGGTGTTTATGTGACTTTAAGGCAATTCTGAAGAAAAATACCATACCTTTATTGATATGGCACCCCCATTTTCTGAACAAATGTTAAATAGCTTAAGTACAACTTTCCTGGTACTGAGGAAGCAGGGACATTGCTTAATCTCCTCAGGAGCTCACCTTGTTTTCTCCACATACATTCTCTCCTCAAGTCCTAAGCATAAACTGTTCCAATGCGTTGGAGATGACATGGCCTCTGCTCTGGTAGGAAAGGTGAGGTGAATGTGATCCCCACCCTTCTCTCTACTTTGAGGTAGTTCTTTTCCTTCAAGATTCAGCCAAAGTGCACACTGGATCATGTACTTGGTTGTGTGGTGCTGGCCAAATTCAAGTCTTGGCCTTGTCACACCTGCTTCTTGGGGACAGCCTGCACCAGGGACTTCTTGGCCCTTCACAGACTCTGAAAGACGGTCCCAGCTTGAGTTCCCTGTGAGCCAGAGGGCCTGCACTACGCCACAACAGTAGGGCAGCTTCCTCTGCCCTTTCTTTATATTCTCTTCCAGCAGGTGCTGACCCCCCAAAGCACTTCTTGGTTAGCATACTGATCTGTTTGAGCCTGCTTTCTGAGGAACAAACCTGTGCCATCTATGTTCCAGATGTTATTTTGTTTTGTTATTTTAAAAATTTGAGTAGGGCTGGGGATATAGCTCAGTTGCTGGAGTGCTTGCCTCACAAGTACAAGGCCCTGGGTTCAAATCCCCAGCACCACAAAAAAAAAAAAAAAAAAAAAAAGTTGAGTAAACTTAAAATTTATTGAGATCTATCTCAAGTTTCAGAATATGGCATAAGTGTTCAAAATGTGCTTGAAAAGAGGGCTACTCTTTTTGGGTGGAGTGTTCTAGATCATCCTGAATTATTTAGGTAGGCCCAGTGTAATCACACAGGTCCTTTAAATGTGGAAGCACAGAGAAAAACATGTGAGAAGAACTTGACTGGCCACTGCTGGCTTTCAACATGGAAAGGGACCATGAGACATGGATTACAGTGACCATGAGCAGCTGGAAAGGCAAGTGACACCCTGGGCTCCCCAGAGCCTCTAAGGAACACAGCCTTGCCTGTTCCTTGACTTAAGCCCAGTGAGACCCATTCTGGATTTCTGACTTCTAGAACAGAACCATAATAAATTTATGGTCTTTAAGCCACTAGATATGTGGTGATTTGTTACAGCACCAATAGGAAACTGAAGGATATGGAAAACAACTCCCATGGAGAAAGGAGGACAATGGCGGGGAGGGGAGAAGGCAAACAATGGGCCCTGGACTCTGATCTTTCACTCTTTCCCAGAAACAATGGGTTTTGAACTTTTGCAACTGTTTCCCTGATGTAGGCTTTGAACTTGAACAACTGTTCCCCCACTGCCCAACCAACACACGTTGCAAATGATTCAGATCTCACGTTGTGATCCAAATCTCACTTAAACACTATAAAGATCAAACCCCTCCTGTAATCAATCGCCATTGAAGGGTTATGGAAAATAATATCCCTATAACACAGCTCCCCAAGAAAAATGGAGGGATGGTGTGGCTCTGGAGAAGGGAGGGGAAATTGGCCAAACATTAAACCTCTCCCAGTGCATTCTGGTAACAGTGGGCCCTGGGGGACAGGGGTGGATACGGAATGTCAGGCCCTAAGCTTTGACCTTCCCCCAGTGGAAATTAGTCCTAAATAACAATGGGCAAGATTTGAGCCCCAGTGTCTGGTTTTAACCTGTACAACGAGCCCCTGACAGGTCAAAACTGCAGGGTCAAAACTGCACGTGCACCGTTTCCAACGATCACATCATCCTCCTTGTACCCTATAAAACCAAAACCCTCTGTAACTGGCGGCCATTTTCCCCATCTGGAAAACTGGCCCCAATGGCGCCCAAGTCTGCAAAGGAATAAAATCTCTGAATCCACTGAGGTCTGCTGCTCGTCCTTTTGTGCTACAGCCACATTGTCTGTTTTTTTTTTTTGACTATCTCATTACTTAATTTTGAACCCAGAGATGCTTCACCTCTGAGCTACATCCTCAGCCCTTTTCCAGTTTTAAAAAATTTTTATAATTGGTTATACATGATAGTAGGATGCATTTTGACACTGTACACAAATGGAGCATCTGGCTGTACATGGTGCTGAGCCACACCAGTAGTATGATTGTACATGTATCTAGGTAGTAATGTTTGTATTATTCTACCATCCCCTTCATCCCCAACGCCTCACCCCTCCCTTCACTCCTCTCTATACAATCCAAAGTTCCTTCATTCTTCCCTACATACCCCCCACTATGCATCAGCATCTGCTTATCAGAGAAAACATTTGGCCTTTGGTTTTTTGGAATTGGCTTATTTCACTTAGTATGATATTCTCCAATTCCATCCATTTATCTGCAAATGCCATAATACTATTATTCTTTATGGCTGAGTAATATTCCATTGTGTATATGTATCACATTTTCTTTATCCATTCATCTGCTGAAGGGCATCTAGGTTGGTTCCATAGTTTAGCTATTGTGAATTGAGCTGCTATAAGCATTGATGTGGCTAGATCATTGTAGTATGCCAATTTTAAGTCCTTTGGGTATAAACATGAGTTGGATAGCTGGGTCAAATGGGATGGATTCAAACTATAAAATCTTCTCAGCAAAGGAAACAGTAATGTGAAGAGAGCCTAAAGAATGGGAGAAAATCTTTACCACACTCACCTCAGATAGAGCACTAATCTCCAAGATATAAAAAGAACTCAAAAAATTAACACTAAAAAAACAACCCATTAAATAAATGAGCTAAGGAACTGAACAGATACTTCACAGAAATATAATCAGTCAACAAACATGAAAAAATGTTCATCATCTCTAGCTTAGAGAAATGCATATCAAAACTACTCTAAAATTCATCTCACTCCAATCAGAATGGCAATTATCAAGAATACAAGCAATAATAAATGTTGGCAAGGATGTGGGGAAAAAGGTACACTCATACATTGTTGGTGGGATTGCAGATGGGTGTAACCACTCTGGTAAGCAGTATGGAGATTCACCAGTTACCATTTTCTCCTCTGAAAATATGCCATTCTGCTGCTTAATAAAGAAAGCTTGCTGATCCGTTGAGGTCTGTTCCCCATTTCAGTTATTTTTGCTTTCAAAAACTAATACAGTCAATGTAGATTTTTGTCTTTAGAAGTTAGATTTGGGTCTTTGGTCAGTTTTTCACACCTCTACTTAACAAGTTGTCTTTCCCCTGGTTTCCTGAACATAAGAGACCAACAGTAGTAATGTCCTCATCTACAAATTATAGCAGCTGTGATATTTTTGGTTTGTTTGGATTTTTATCCTCATAGGGGGTGTTTTCTGTTGCTTTGCAATTGTTTGATTAGATTTCAAATTCAGATTTTACCTTATTGGGTGCTGGTAACTTTTATAATTCCTATAATCTTGAGCATTGGTCTAGGCTATGATTATTTGGAAGTAGTTTGATCTTTTTAGGAGTTGCTTTTAAGCTTTGTTAGGACCTCAAGGATCTCAAGTTCAAAGCCAGCCTCAGCAAAGGCGAGGCACTAAGCAACTCATTGACCTGTCTCTAAATAAAATACAAAATATTTTATTTGTATAAAAATATTTTATGTGGCTCTGTGGTCCAGTGCCCCCGAGTTCAATCCCCAGTACCCACAAAAAAAAAAAAAAAAAAAAAAAAAAAAAAAAAAAAAAAATTAAAATGGAACCACCATTTTCAGCCAAGATGGAGCACAAGGAAACTAGTTTATCCTCACACCAGAAATAATTTTAAAACTGGACAAAATATTGAAACAACAGTCCTTTAAAACATTGGACATTAACAACAAAGATTGTAATCCTGCAGACAGGAATTAAACAGGGTGCTTCCTAGATTGACTGTGGTGCAATCAATCACCACAATCTGACTATATAGTGCTCAGACTATATTCTTTACTAATATGGCAAAACACTTGTGAGTTGTGATTCTATGTGAATTGTGCATTTTTCTACCCTCCTTGGTTTTGGGCCCATGTGAACTTTAAGGACTGCTCCCTTTAATTATTTTGGGTGGTTCTTTCCCCAGCCTGTTTCCTCCCTTACACAAATTGGTAGGTACTCCACTGAATGAGGACCCTCTGCTGAGCGTGAACGTAGTGCCTTCTCTGTCTCTCTACCTTGAACACTACTGGCCACTCCAGTCTCCCTGGACACCTAGCACTGTCTGCTCAGCTAAGGGACACTAAGGGTCTCCACCTGGCTTCTCTTCTGGCACCACAATCAATCTAGGAAGCACCCTGTTTAATTCCTGTCTGCAGGATTACAATCTTTGTTGTTAATGTCCAATGTTTTAAAGGACTGTTGTTTCAATATTTTGTCCAGTTTTAAAATTATTTCTGGTGTGAGGATAAACTAGTTTCCTTGTGCTCCATCTTGGCTGAAAGTGGTGGTTCCATTTAAATTTTTTTTTTTTTTTGTGGGTACTGGGGATTGAACTCGGGGGCACTGGACCACAGAGCCACATAAAATATTTTTATACAAATAAAATATTTTGTATTTTATTTAGAGACAGGTCAATGAGTTGCTTAGTGCCTCGCCTTTGCTGAGGCTGGCTTTGAACTTGAGATCCTCCTGCCTCAGCCTCCCGAGCCACTGGGATGACATGTGTATGCCACCACACCTGTCCAATTTACTTGTTTCATGTCAGCAACACTATTAGGAGTGCCCTTTTTTTCATTCCTAATACTGGGATTTTGTGTCTTTTCACTTTCTTTTTCTCCATCTATTTGTTCTTTTCTGTATCTGTCAGCTCAGAAACCCATAACAAGGTATCACAGAGTTGGCTGCTTAAAGAACAGACATCTATTTTCTCACAGTTCTGGAAGCTGGAGTTCAAAGATCAAGGTGCTATCAGGGCTGTAATCTGGTGAAGACTTCTTTCCTCTGTGTACATGTGGCGAGGATTGGGGAAGATCACTGGAGTTTCTTCCTCTTTTTATTAACAGCGATCTTCTGGAATTAGTGCCCCACCCTTAAGACCTCATAATGTACCAATGGACTGTATACTCAGTTAATTGTAGAGTGCCCATTTATTGCAGCCAGCTAGGTAAAGTTGATTAATTTCACATTCAAATTTTGTGCTTGTTCTTCTGAACACATTTCCACAATGTTTTCCCTTTTTTAACCCTTCTAAAGTAAATGTTTCATTACATTTGATATAAAAGTTATTCCAGGTTATAATTGGTGGTAGTATCAAACTTTAGTACCTCATTAGTCTTTTTTTATTTTTTGGTACCTGGCACTGAACTCAGGGGCACTTAACCACTGAACCACATCCCTAGTCCTTTTTGTATTTTATTTAGAAAAGGTCTGAGTTGCTTAGGGTCTTGATAAGTTGCTCAGGCTGGATTCGAATGTGATGCTCTGCCTGAGTCTCCTGAGCTGCTGGGATTACATGCATGTGCCACTGAGCCCTGCCCTCATTTGTCTTTATTAAAATGAATAATGAATTGCATAATTGACCAACACTCCTTGTTTGTATTTCACACCAGGAAGCATGGAATCAAGTTTAACATATATTATTTAAATTTTATGGGTTGAATGTTATTTGTATTTATCCATTCCAGACCACGTTCATGTTGTCCTGTCAACAGGCAGAAAGGAAAAGACATAAAATGTACATATGTGTGCCAGATGGAGAATAGACATAGGTTTTAAAATCTGTACCTAAGCTGGGTGTGGTGGTACACCTGTATTTCCAAAGACCTGGGAGGTTGCGACAGGAGGGTTGCTAGTTTGAGGTCAATCTCAGCAATTCAGCAAGAACCTGGGAATGTAGCTTAGAGGTAAACACCCTTGGGTTCAATCCCTAGCAACAAAAACAAACAAAAACTCCACCTAAGATCTGGCACACATGTTTATGTACAGTATAAAATGTGGAAACCAATAAACAATGAAAAAATTAGTTCTATAATTAAAATGTACATAAGGGAATTCATGAACCAGTCAAATAATATTTGTATAGGATAACCTTGGACTTTCATCAACCTCAATCATAGCCTATTATTACATTAATATTTTAAAATTATCTTCAGAGACTTCCTTACTTCCAAAGCACTTTCTCATATGTCAAACATAACAGGAGAGTGAAAGAAAAATGTTAAAATTTTATTTCTGAAATGCTTTATTCTTTTAATCAGTATACATTATATTAAGTATAGAATTTCCTTAAAAATTAATGACTCTTGGGTTTCACTGTTAGGACATTGTTTCAGAAAGGGAAAATATCTGGCTCTTTTGACTTTTCTTTTTACATTTATCCAAGCTCCAAGTAGGTTATCATATTAAGGTTCTTCTGTGTTATTTCTGTCCAAGTTGAGACAGCTAAAACAAAACACAAAATTATACATGACTTTTTAAAAAATCACAAAGAAGTTTATGCTTTCAAGCATACCTGTAAATATCCTCTAAGAAATTCACTTTCATCACAGTAAAATTTAGGCTTCCTATTTGATTATTTGATTCTCTACATTCCTAAAGTAATAATAAACTTTAACATCTGAATTAAAAAAAAAAAAAAAAACCCTGGAAAGAAATTAATATTGACTCAGTAAGAAAATGTAAAGAGAAATGTCTTAAGTAACTTCACTGCTGACAGTTTTCTTCTTCATATATATTTCTACAGTAGATCATTAAAAGCAGAAGAAGAATCACTTCTGGAAGGCTGGATAAAACTGCTATTGTACTAACTTTCCCAGAGATAAACATTATAAACTCTGAACCAAATGTAAAAATCAACTAGTCAAAGGCAGTGAAGAACAACTTAGAAGAGAGTCACCACCTGGAAGGAGGGTATATCCCTGACCAATTCCCTGGTTCTGTGTTTCTCAGCTGGAGGCAGATCACAGTTGGTGTTATACTGGGGAGTTAGAACTATGATAGGGAAGTGAGGGGAAAATCCTGGAAAGGAGAGAGTCAGACAGATGGAGTGAAAGTCTTAAATTCTGTGTAAATCTATCATGAAACCTGAATCTATCATGAACCTCTCATGAATGGGAGAGACTAAGAAGTTAGATTTGAGGTCCTGCCCAAGAAATAGTTTGAAGTGAGTCCAATCAAGGTAACTGCCCAATCTCCAAATCAATATTCTTAAGAAAAATGTCTCCAAAACAGAACATTTATAAAGTTGAGGATTTAATGTAAAGTTAGTCAATATATGAAGAAATAGGAAAATGTGCCCCATACTCTAGAGACAACCAATTGTGAGTGGCATGGAGATTATCTTTATGTTGTAATTAACAAGGTTTTAAAAGCAGCTCTACCTTCAATGAAGTAAAGAAAAATATGCTCCCAAAGAAGTAAAAAAAAAATCAGAGAAAATGAAACAATGTAAAAGGAACCAAATTAAAACTCTAAATTGATAAATACATCCACAGGACATTAATTTAAAAAAAAAAAAGTAAGTAAATAACAAAGAGTAGAAGGAAAAGAAAGGAGAAGTCCTGGGACTGAATTAGAACAAACTATATTCCATGCTTTTATAATTATGTCAAAATGAATTCTATTATGTGTAACTAAAAAGAACCAATTAAAATACTACAACACAGAATTAATAAATACATTATTTAAACAGAATAGAAACAAGAGGAAACTTAGTAAAACTGATAGAGCAACATAATATGTACACTGAGTAGGAGAATTCTTAGGAATTCGTGGGACAATATGTATGCCAAATGTATAGGTCCTACAATAATGCATAATGATGAGTCTATGTTCTGAGAAATGTATCATCAGGTGGTTTCATCATCATGAAAACACCACTGATGTGTACTTAAACAAACCTGAATGGTATAGCCTCCTATATGCATACCCAGGTTATATGGTAATGCCATTGCTACTAGGCTACAGACCCCATACATCATATCACTACACGGACTATCATATGCAATTATAATACAATGGCTAAGTATCTGTGCACCTAAACTGAGAAAAAAAAATACAGTAAAATAGTATAAAAGATAAATGATGTGCCTATATAGGGCACTTTCCATGAATGGAGCTTACAGGACTGGAGATGCTCTGAGTGAGTGTGAAGGCTCAGCACATTACTGTACACTATTGTAGACTATACTGTATACTAGGCTACACTAAATTTCAACACTTACCATCAGTGTCAAGTATATAATGTACATAACCACATGTGCTATATATTTATGAGTGAGAATGCAACAGGTCTGTCTACACAGCACCACCATACATACATACATACTTGTGTAATGTGTGTTGCCTCATGATGGCTCTGATATCACTTGGTGATGGGAATTTATCAGCTGCATTATAATCTTATAAGAGCAAAATTGTATTATGTTGTATACATAGGCTATTGACAACCCCAAAAAATGTGACTATTGAGTATGTAAAAGATTCCTAAAAGGAGAAAGAAAATTGGGCATAAACATATTTGGAGAAAAAAATACCTGAAAATTCCCTAAATAAGAAGATACAAAATTATCCAGAAATTTTATACCCAGTTTTCCCTAAGACACATATACATCATACTCTTGAAAGCCTTGAAAGGATTCAAAGATAAATGGTACCTTACAGTTTAATTAAACTTTGAATGACTACTGACTTCTAATCAGAAAAAATGGAAGCTGGAAGACAGTAAAATATCTTCAGTTGATAGAGCAAAACTAAAACTAAAGTGTAAATGTAAAATAGATATTTTCACAAGAGAAAATTAAGAAAACTCATGGCTAGTGTGTCTGAGTAAATTCTTAAAGAAATTAAAATTTATGGAAACAGGACATGGAAAGTCATAAGTATCTATATAAAAGCAAAGGATTTGTTTGATATACGTAACTGAAGCAAAAACGATGACACTGCCCATTGATGTATAAAGATGTAAAATATGAGACTAGGTCTATATGTAGTTGAAAGTTTCTAAATTTAGTGCAACTGGCACGATATTAACTAATCTAGTCTACAAATAGTTAAAGATATATATAATGTGATCTCTAGAGCAACTGCTGAATTAATAATGCATAGATGTAGCTTAAAAAATTCTGTAGATGAATTAAAAATGGGATTCTAAAGTTCTCAAAAATCCAAAGGAACGCCTGGAAGGAAAAACAGGAGACAAAAAGAAAATCAAATAGTAAAAGAGTAGACATAAACTCTATCAGTAATTACATTAGATGGTAATAGGTCAAAGACTCTAATTAAAAGGTAGACACTTAAGAATGATTAATTTAAAAAATTCAACTATATGCTGTCTATGAGATAAATACTAATAGATAAGTTGAAAATAGGTGGAAAAAGTTTTAACATTGTCACTTTAGCCTCTTATGCTTATCATTTGCAATGTTAATATCAGATAAAGTAGACTTTTAAGTCAAAGAGCTTTATTAGAAAGGTAGACAAATACTGCATGATATAAGTGGCCCTTAGGAAAATGATGAATCATAAATATGTATATATCTAATAGCCTCAAAAAAAGAAAATGATAGAACTACAGAGAGAAAAAAAGAATTCCACTATCCTAGTTGGCAATTTTAATAGCAGATGATAGACAGGACTCACTCTTGAAACCACAACCAGAAAACACACTCCAAACTAACAGAGAACCTGAGCAATGTTGTTAGTTACTCTGACCAAACTGTTACATAGAACTCTATACTCAACTTCTGTAGAAGTTCATTTTTCCTTAAAAGTATATGGAATGGTTGGCAAGAAAGGTCTACATGTTAGACCATTAAAGAAATTTCAATACATTTTAAAACTGAAATTATATAGATTATGGTCTACAACTACAAGGCAACTAAGAATTAGATATTTATAAAACCATGGAAAACAACAGACCTATAAATAATACTTGGACTGAAGAATAAATCACAAGGTAAATTATAAAATATTTTAAAGTGATAATGAAAATAAAAATTTGTGGAATATGCTAAAGTATTGTTTGGTAGGAAATAATTTTAAGGCTCTACATGCTTGCTTTAGAACAGAACTAAAGTTAATAACAAGTTTCCAACTTAAGCTAGGAAAAAAGTTAATACAAAGTAATCAGAACAAAAGACATAATGCAGTAGAAATAGAAAACAAATAAGAAAAGTAACAAAAGGCAACATCTGGTTCATTCAAATGGTCAACAAAGTTGAGATTCCCCTTGTTAACTGAAATAAGAAAAAAATTTCATTTATTGGGCAAAAGAACTAAACAGACATTTCTCAAAAGAAACACAAATGGCTAACAAATACGTGAACATCTTTAACCATGAGGGAAATGTAAATCAAAACTACACTAAAATTTCATCTCACTCCATTCAAAATGGCTATGATCAAGAACACAAATAGTAATAAATGCTATTGAGGATGTGGGGAAAAAAGTTACACTCATACACTGGTAGTGGGACCAAAGACTAGTACAACCACTCTAAAAACTAGGAATGAAACCACCGTATGACTCAGCTATCCCACTCCTTGGTATTTATCCAAAAGAACTAAAATTGGCATAGTGACATAGCCACCTCAATATTTACAGCAGCACAATTCACGGTGGACAAATTGTGAAACCAGCACAGATGCCCATCAATATATGAATGGATTAAGAAAATATGATATACATATATATATATATATATATATATATACACACACACACACACACAATGGAGTTTTACTCAGCTGTAAAGAAGGATGAAATAATGGCATTTGCTGGTAAATGGATGGAAATGGAGAACATCACAATAAATAAGCCAGACTCAAAAACTCAAGGGTTGAGTAAGTAGAAGCTAGAGAGAAATAAGAGAAAGAAGCTGGTGGTGTGTGGGGGGATCAGATATCATAAATAAATAGGGAAGATCAGTGGAACAGAAGGAGATTGGGAGGGAGGAAGGATGGGAAAGGAGAGGAAATATGAAATACATTTAACAAAAATCATTTTATATGCATATAAATGTACCATAGGGAATTTCACCTTTATGTACAGCACCAATTAAAAATAAGGAGAGATCAGTAGAGGGAGGAGGAGAGGGAATAGGGACCACAGTCATATTCCATGCATGTATGATTTTGTCAAAATAAACCTGTAAAATTAGTCAACTGTAGGAAAATTTGGAAGTTTTTGGGGTAGGGATTGACTGAAAAAGGATTTAATGGAGCTTTCTGGGAATGTGTTAACATTCCATACATTGACAGGGGTTTAGGATACTCAGGCGATGGACACTTCAAATTTGTGTATCTTACTGTTATAAATTTTACCTCCAAGGCAGAGGGGATAAACAAATAATGAACTTTAGGCAATGATATTAACATTTGATAGGGACAACAGACTTTGAAATTAGTAAGTTGGAAAAATGAACAGATTGAGAGATGGATAGATTTTAAAGTAGAACTTTGGCAGGGAATGTTCGGTAGGTGTTCACCGCAAAAACCTGTGTGAGTTTCCAATAAATTAAGGTTAACCACATAAGGGAACCACATAAGGGTAAGAAAGTTGTGTTGAATAATCAATGCTAGGAACAGTTGTTAAAACTGAGTACAGGATGCAGTTATGATTTTTAAGGAACTGAAGGCAAAAGTGAGTGGATATTTTGGGTTAGCATCCCAACTGAAAGTAAGATCAGTATAATAATGTTAGTGGGAGCAATCCTAAAAGGACCATGTGGACAATCAGTATGCCTCAGCTACTGCTGTCATTAAGTTCAAGGTGAACATAATTCTGTATCAACTGAGCACATATTATTGCCCAGAAGTTAACTTCATTTCTCAGGCCCACTCTATGACATTCTTGGCAAAGTGAGACAGAGGGAAATGCTGAAATTGAACTACTCCAATTTTAAATTTTATCAATTTGCTTTTTCATAAAGAATTGGGATAATGAAAATGTTATACAAATTTTAGAGTTTTACAGTTTTTAACTGGTCCAGATGAATAAATGATTCTTTCTCTTGAAAAATATCAATGGCAACTTAAGAGAAGCAAATTAAAAAGATATACTTTACCTGTTTTATAAACTGTGAAGCATTGAAAAGCTCACTGCAGCCATATAAAATGTGTTTGCCTTGTTTCCCCTGTAAAAAATCATGAATGGCAAGTGAGTAACAATTTCTAAGAAAAGGTAGCATTTCTAAGTACTTCTAAGAAAAGGCAGCAACTTGCTATGACTTTTTTGTTGTTGTACTCTTACAGATTTTTTTGGGGGGTGGTGGTGCTGGATTTTAGTATACATGTGTGTCCTAAAATTGCATGAAATAAAAAAGAATAAAGTGGTAAAATAGGAATAAGAATGATTTATTACACTAAAAATAGAAATATGACTGCCACATTTCATAGGACCAACAATTATCTAAAAAATCGCAGACCACAACATTCTTTCAATATATGATCTATGCTACTTGAAGAAAATAGTAAGAATTTGGTTATATTTAGCATAGAAGGATATTATGCAGGTAGTTTGGATTGTCATTTCAATCTCACTTGTGCAATACAGTATTTACATGTTAACAAAATCCTGTTCCACTCTGAAACTATGAATTTTATTTGATTTCCGGAGAACGTTGGAACCTAATTACAACACTCAAACTTCTCCACTGGAAAATGCAATTCCTTATATGTATTGTGAACTTGAGGGTAAATTCATAAGATTTCTTTGGTAATGTAAAAAGTTCATTCCACAAAGTAATTTGATAATGCAACAAGGAATAAAAAAATGATGGCTTTGTTACACAAGAAAAGGACATTTCTGTGATGTATAAACTGAATAAACATCATTGCATAATCAAATGTCCTAATTGGCCATCTATAAGGGGGGGAGGGGGAAGAAAGCCACATCTCAAATATAGTTTTAGGCCTGATGTGGTGGCACATGCCCATAATCCCAGCTACTCAGGAGGCTGAGGTAAGAGGATGGTGAGTTCAAAGTTAGCCTCAGCAACTTAGCAGGACCCTGTCTCAAAAAGAGCTAGGGATAAGACTCAGTGGTTAGGTACCCCTGGGTTCAATCCCTGGTAACTACCCCCTGAAAACAAAAACAAAAACAAAAAAAAACCCTTAGTTTTAGAAAATGAGATGGTACATGCAGCAATTACAAAAGGTCATATAACTAGGATTCTTGAGGCTATACAGGACATACAAAGGCAGAGGTTATAGTATAGAAGAAGAAACTAAGCAGAGGAAAACATCAGAGGGGTTCAACATTTCTAGAAGAGATCTCAGGATCTTATCTCAATAGCTCAAGACACATTTCATTTTCAACTGTGAACCATCAAGATACATTCTAGATACATGGTATCCTACATACATATTGGGAATTCATAATCCAAAGATGAAGTGTGTCCTTGTAATGATCTTGGGAGTTGCACTAATCATTTTGGAAGTCTTGTTTTTTTTACTCCTGTTACACCTTAATCTCTACCTTATTAAAACCTTATATGAAGTGAGACTGGGAATAATAATTATTATCTAGTGTTCAGAGAATAAATTAAGATAACAAAATGTCATTCTAACAATACTTAATTTTGCTGCCCCTACAACATTTTAAATGTTTTTGCCCTTTAAAATATGCCTCTTCCTTTGGATCTTTTCAGTTAGTTTTCTGTTACTCTTGGCTATGCTACCCAGCCTGGCCCTGCAATCTTGGGCTCAAGTAATCCTCTTGACTCAGCCTCTTGAATACCTGGGACTTACAGATATGTGCCACTGTGCCTGATCTATATATAAGATTTGTAAGTAGTTATGTGAGTGTCAGGACAGCCACCAAAGAATGCTAGTGCTCTAAAGATATAAAACTGTGAAACTGTCCCATGATAGAATAAGAAGGTCAAAACTTACCTTTATGTAGTCAACAAGATTTTGATATTCAATGTAGTTGCCTCCTCCTACTACAAAAACAATTGCCTACAAATGCAAACAAAAACCTGAGTTGAAAGAAATAGTTAAAACATTGTTGTAACTTTCAAGTAACATGGTTTTTAGTCTGAAGCCTATTCTACAATAGATAAAAAACACTAGCTAGCCAAAGGTAACAGCTGAAGCATCTAATGCTACCTAATTAATAAATTTCTGAAAAGTTTATACATTTATAAATTTTAATACTTGTTCAGTGGTAAAATGAAATAGGGTTTTCAGAAACAATTTAAAGATACTTTTTTTTTGGTACCAGGGATTGAACTCAGAGGTGTCAACTACTAAGCCACACCCCCAGCCCTTTTATACATTTATTTAGAGACAGGGTCTCACTGAGTTATTTAGTGTTTTGCTAAATCCCTGTGCCACTGGGATTACAGGCATTTGCCACCATACCCAGCACTAGAAATACTACTTATTTTTTTAAATATATATATTTTTAGTTGTAGGTGGACACAATACCTTTATTTAAAAAATTTTTATTTTCTTAGTTGTAGATGGGACACAATGCCTTTATTTTATTTATTTTTATGTGGTGCTAAGGATTAAACCCAGTGCCTCACATGTGCTAGGCAAGTACTCCTCCACTGAGCCACAACTGTAGCCCAATAACTTTATTTTATTTTTATGTGGTGCTGAGGGTCGAACCCAGGGCCTCATGCATGCTAGACAAGTGCTCTACCACTGAGCCACAACCCCGAACCACTTCTTATTCTTCTAATAAGTAAAGCAAATAAATCAAAGGGCTTTCTTCAAAGAGTGCTTTTGAGTTTGCAGTTATTTACTATAGGCAGAAAAATAAAAACCTAGAATTCATATAATTTTCTATGTATGTTATTTACCATATTTGCTCATAAGTCTATTTGCATTTTTTAAATATTTTTTGTTTTTAGTTGGACGCAATGCCTTTATTTTTATGTGGTGCTGAGGACTGACTGGACCCAGTGCCTCCCATGTGCTAGGCAAGTGATCCACTGTTGAGCTACAACTCCAGCCCCTCTATTTGCATTTTAAATTAGTCACCACATTTTCACAAACGTGCGGAATCTAATTTTATAAGTTCCACACTTTACACAATTCTCATTGCAATCTGAAAGTCGCTTAATTTTCAGCCATTTTTTAAAGCTTCAATACAATAAATATAAATAGTTTTATAAAACAGGAAAAAACAGTTGCTGAGAATTAAAAAAAAAATCTTGGGTGTACAGAATTGGATTTATCCAAATTACCATGCACTAATCATAATAAAGCCATGTTTATGACAAATTATTGTTCAGGTCACCTTATCTTTTCTAGGAGTAACAAATTTTCATGTGAAACTTACCTCTTGGAATGGATTTTTGTTCCTAGGAACTGAGCTGTAATAGAGAAAAATTATACTGAAAATCTCACCCATGGCTTTTATTATGGGTCAAACAGGTATGGGAAATACCACACTAATATATAGTCCCGAGATCTTATAAGTATTTATAGTTCTACTTCCTCCTTCTCAGGAGGGTAGTGGGGTCCTTTAGTTCTGCAGAGGAAGAAGCTAGAAAAAGGTAGATGTCTGTGTTTAAAAGGGAATGGGCATCCTATTGACTTTGACATAAAATTCTAGAAGACTGAGCAGCAGGTCCCAATGAGGAGAAGTGTGTGTATATGCAGGCATTTTGGTGGTAAATTTTCAACACACTCCAAATGGTATTTATGTTGTTTTTGGGGTATCAATATATCTATGAGATAACAGAGGAAGAAAAGAGAAAATGGCAAGAGGAATCTGTATATTGCTGTAAATTGCTTTCTTTTACATTATTACATATTTAAAAAATACTTCCTTGAAGTCCAAGAGATCTTTAATAAAGACATTTTTTTCAAAGTTTTTGTGTATCAGATATATGTTTGAGTGCTAGAACAGGTTGTGTGATTTACAAGGATAGTTGAGATTTTTCTCAATTACTCAGTAGCTAAACATAACTATCACCTTTCCTAACTTCTTTGGACTGCCTAAATATTCTGTAGAAGCAGCTAGACATCCACCTGATCAAAATGTCTCCTAAATGCTTAACTTCCTTATAGAGCGCTTTAAGTTCCACTGAGAACAGACATGGGATAAGGAAAGACTAAAATAGCACAGTTTCACTAGTTATTAATAACCAAGATTTAATTGCTCAGGAGCAGTTTGTTAAAAATGAAACTCAAAACTTATCTGTCTTATCAATGCCAATATTTCTCATTATTATGCATAAGCTACATTCAAAAATAAAAATTCCTTTTTTTTGTTCTTTTAAATTTTAATAGACATGAAGCATTTTAATGAACACAAATGCATGAGACCAAAGATCCTTAACCCAGAATTAAAACAACAAAAAAAGTGTCCTTGATTTCTATGAAACAAAATACGTCTACTTTTGTTACCTACGTGTGAAGAAGAAAAAAAAGTAAGCAAGAGAATTATCAATAAAGGAAGAGTTGCAAATCCACTGTTTGAGTGTGTAATCATTAGCTTTTTTTGTATATTTACACAGTTGTACAAGTATTGTTAACTTCAGAACATTTAAAAGAATTGTTGGTGTCATTCCTCATTTTCTGATTCCATAATTTACTTTTTGTCAAATTCTCTCATCAACTACAGCTGATATTAGCAGCTTCTTATGGTTAGTTCAGTAAAGAGAGTAACACTTTAAGTTACCAAATGGTTTAACAATTTAGTGACTATCTACCCTGCCTATGTACAAAGATGCAGAAATTTTGGGCAGTGCAAATATGAAGTTCTAAAGATAACAAATATTAGGTACAGACAAGAAAATATCCTCACCTAAATTTTAGGGCTAGAAAAGATCATTCTCGGTAGATATTTCCCACTTCCTAATTCTGCCTATAATTCGTGAGCTATTTTCTGTATCGCCATAAGTTGAAAAATATCTGTAATAAACAAAGGATACCTTCCTATACCACGTCTATCATAAAATACAAAAATTATTTATAGAATGCTTCATAGCCATAAAGTGTTTTTACAGCAATGGTTCCAAGGAATTGGATTTTATAGGCAGCTACATTAAACAAAACCAAACAAACTTATCCAAATATAAAGCTCCTTTCTTTTCATGTGGTCTGATAAGAATATCCATTTAAATACACACATTATCCAAATTTCCCTCCCCTACACTTAGTTTGTAATGCCATCATATAGATACATGTATTTGTGTATATAATTGGAAAGAACAACAAAATACTATGTATAATTACTAGTGATTATCTGAGTGATGAGATCAGCATACATACTGCTTCCTTTCCAGTTTTCCACACAGTTTAAATTTTTAGTATTAAGCAGTGCTGCTTTAGAATATAAAACCAATTATTTCCATTCTCAGGAAATCCTATAACAATATACGGAAGACAGAAATGGTTTACCTGTCATTGCCTCGTAGCATTTTGGGATCAAAATATCTGTAGTCGTCAGTTTCCTATTTAAAAACAAAAAAACCTTGACAATGTAATTTCTCTTTAGAAGTGCTAGCACAGGGTATCTTATATTCATGAACCTATCAATATTGTAGGGTATGTAACAACCACCCCTAACATTTAATGAGCAGTTATTATGTGCTAAGAGTCATTCTAAGTGCTTTACATGAAATTACTCACTTAATCCTGAGTTTCTCAAGTAGCAACTATTATTATCCCCATTTTTTTAGATGGGCAAGTTCAGGGATACTGAGAGATTCCTAAGGTTATATAAGTAGTAAAGTATGGGAACTCTAACATTGGAATCTAGGCAGTTTCAATGCCCAAGCTCTAATATCATGCTACAATGCTTCTCAAAAATATACCTGTCTTATAAGCCTGAAAGTAGTTAATGTACTTAAGTATTTTTGTTTTTGGAATTTAATCTTTATATGCCCATGATTTTACTGAATATACAGAATACCTAACAGGTTCACATCTTTCTCATCTGAAATTTTTGGAGTGATATATATTTCAGAGTTTAGAATTAAAAAAATTTAGATAGGCAATATCAGGCATATACTATATATAGTGTGGGCAGCACATCATCAAACATGTTAGTATTTCTACTGCCACATATATGAACATTAACAGAAAATAGGATAAATATAAAGTATAAAGAGCCTCAACTTGAGTCTAGGTCAGATTTTGCCACCAAATGGGTTATATAAAATCTTTTAGTTCTCAAAGTTTTTTGGAATTTTCAGAGGTTGTGAATAAGGGGTTGTGGACCTCTATAATACATTGGAAACGTAACATGTTGATTAAAGACGCTGTCAAGTACTGCTTTACTACTTGTTGATATAATCACTTTCCATCTCCGCCTGCCTCTCCTTCCATAGCAGAATCATTCAAAGAAATTCATTTTTCCCTTCTTCTGGAGTGTGGATGGTTTCACCAAAACCTGATAAAGCACAAATAAACTACATATGTTGCTATATTTTAGTCCTGCACCCAACAATAGATACTTTCAATCATCCACAGCACCCTCAGTAAACCCAAATGCAGTGTCAGAATCCTTCAAGTAGTTTGCTTCAAGAAACCATTACCAGTCAAATTTACATGGTAAGAATAAACCTATCTGATATCTCGCCTTAAATTTATTCAATCAAGACAAGGGAGAACACTTAATAAATATGTGATAAGAATGCATCTAAAAATAGATTATAGCATTTTAAAACATTTGAGATAGGATACATTCAATATTACCTGCCAGGTCTAACTTAGTACACTTTGCTATCTCTTCAGCATTTTGCTAATCTCCTCAGTGCCTCCAAATCAACTTGTCCATCTGGGAACAGGAGAGGTATAAGAGTGCAGGCAGCTACCTCACCTAGCAGATGGATGAAGAAATGCTTTCAAAACAGAAAACATTTACTTTTTCTAATTAAAGTATCTGTCCCTAGTAATGTGCCTTCAGTTCTATCAACTTTAAAACTAATAAATGAACTTGTAATTATAACTTGGGAGAAATATTTAAAACCCACAATCTAGCCAGAGAAATACAGAAGGAATGTGTATGCTGGGATAAGTACTAGGTTGGAATACAATAGTAGGTTTTTTATTCTAATTCTGCTACTAAAAAGGTATGACCTGGGAAGTCACTTAACCTCTCCTCTCTAGGTTGCTTTGCCTCCATGGTTAAAATGATTTATGATATTTCCTTAAACTCTATTTCTGTGATTCCACAAAGGCATGGTTCTTACTCTAATCAACATAGTATAAAGGTAAACAATTTGATTCATGGTTAAAATTCCAATGCTGTCATATACTAGCTGAATATTACTTAGTAAGTTTATTGACTTTATTGTGACTTAGTTTCTTCATCTATAAAAATGAGAATAATAATAGTACTCTTCTTGATAGGTTCTACTGAGGATTAAATGATATAACAGGTTTAAATGCTTTACATGGTTCTTGGTACATAATAAGTATGCAGTAAATATTTGTTGTTATATTCGTTGTCATTATTCTTCATGTCAACATCAAGGGCAATAACAAAATACAATTTTCCTTAACCCCTTGTATATCTGGCATCTATGTAAATGTTTGCATTTATTTATATTTTCAATTTTTATTACTGTTTGAGATAATATGTTCAAGCAGTTTACTTCCCATTACAAAGCAGTATTCTCTAAGACAGTCATTAATGTCTCTCTTTCTTAGGCTTTTCAAGAAGTACCCCTTCTTCATATGTTCTAGGACACACTGACAGTCTATTATTACTATCTTATTTATATATATATATATATACACACACACACACACACACACACACACACACATATATATACATATATATTGATTCCAAAATGGAAGAATCTAATCCTTTTCAGATTATCATAGATAATTCTCCCATTCCTTTCATAATGGTAATTGCCCTTGGACATTTAATTACACTATATCTTTGTTTCACATGAGTGAATTTAAAATTTTATTTCTGCTAATTTCCTTTAATGTTACTAAAATAATATTTATAATTACCGAAAAAGTCGCAATGATCTGAATATTCTGTTCTCATTCTTTTTCAAGTCTGGAATGTATGCCTAACTGCCAAGTCTATAGTGATTCATATCAACCCAAACTAGGGTTTTGATAAGGGTAGGAGCATGCTATCTATTTATTTATTTCTTTTGGCACCAGGGATTGAACCCAGCCATACTTAACTACTTAATCCCTAGCTCCTCTCCCTCATTTAAAATTTTTTTGAGGCAGGGCCTTGCTAAATTGCTGAGGCAGCTTTGAACTTGAAATCCTCTGGAGCTGCTGGGATTACAGGCATGGGCCACTGAACCGGCTTCCATGTGTTTTTCTCCAACCCAGACACTAGTTGTGATAACTAGTTTTTGATTGCCATAGTAGCAGGGTAGTTGTTTTTACCAAACAAATTTTGAGGACTTTTATATCCCTTTTTTGAATTATAAACAGACAGCCTGAAACCTCAAGTAAATGTAACAATATTTACCAATGATTTCTCTCCCTCAATTTGGTTCTTCAGCCCCAAAGACTTCAGTGCCATTTGAACATAGGCCTTTAAAAACTTTACTTTGCATTTCTTTACTAAATTAGTTTTTTAAAGTTATTATATTGGTCCAACTGATACTCACTAGTTCTTTTTCATTTATAGCAACTTGCTCAAGATAAAATTTACATGTAATTATATATGTAGGATGTAATATAACATTTAATTTGGATGGGAGCTGACCAGAATGTTTGTAGCAGTGGAGAAAACCAATTCCCAGTATCTGTGATAATGGCTAAATAGGGTGCTTTCAGAACATGGACTTTTTCCTTTCTTTCATTATTCTATGATTAAGACCACAATAAACTCAATCTGATTTCATTACCTTTCAACATTAGTCAATGTGATACATTCAAGAACTTACAATTTCAATGTAACATGCTACTCACAGGGTTTGACTTCATCTCCATGAGATTGTCTAAAATACGAGTCACGGGTAGATTCTGTGAATGAGATTAGTATTTTATTAACAATAATAAACTAAAGTTCCTTTCTACTAATGAGACAATCTAGTAATTTTATAGTTAATTACAATTAAACACATTCTAAGATTAAGTATGCTGCTATACTTAATGATGTCAGAGTAAATATCTTTGGCACTTAAGTTTCCACTGAAAAATATCATTCTCAATGAAAAGCTCCTTTTAATATGTAGGTATATTCAGGTTTTAGTAGATAATATGTTTGGGCTTTTTATTTTGTTGAATATTTGGTTTTCGATATTAGTAACTGCAATCTTTTATGTGATCAAGAATCGCACTATTATTTTTTTATTTTCTTTGGGTCAATAAAGAGTTTTCTTTAGGGATAATTTGAGTTTTTTTTTTTTTAACATAAGAAACTTTTATTTGAAAAATTCATTTTTTTTTTTTTTAAAGCATCTCAACAAACTTTCCTTCTCTCCCAAAGGATAATCCCAGTGAAAACCATACAGAGGGGGAGAAGGCGTTCCTATGGAATTTTGAGAATTCAAGAATCTGTTGTGTGGTATATACATATAGGAATCAAAGACATTTCCATACTCAGTTCTAAATCATAAAGGTCGCAACATTTTAGAGACCAAGTTCCATAAAATTTTTACTTGAAAAAAATGATTTACAAAATATCATTCTTCCAGTCAAAGAAACTTTCCCATGGGGTACATGTAGCTTTCTACCTTAAAGAGTACAGTATGACATTCAAAGAGGAAAGGTTTTTTGTTTGTTTTTCTTTTTTATTTGATAGTCACCTAGCTACAAAACCTACAAGGAAAGTAGATTTTTTTAAAGTGCCTTTAAAATGCAAAAGCAAGTAATATAATTGTTGAATCTACCTGAAATCTTAAAAGATTCTTTAAATTGGTCCATATGGTACACACAACATCACAGCTGGTACAAAACTGCCTGTATTTAGTTTAAAACACAAAGAAATGCATACGAACTGTGTTCTTTGAAAAATAACTCAAAATACTATCACTGCATTATAAGGCCAACTTAGTAGTCAGAGATTTAACAAAACAAGCTGAATATTAAAATATTCAAACATTTACTTTGATTTTCATTGATAAGAATAAGAGAAATTGCTACCAAACTAACTCAGGACGCCTTATTTCAAACTACATGTAACATATTTTGCTTATATATTCTAAAAATGCACAACTAGGTTTTAGGGTGTAAACTCTCATTTCCTAGTTTTTCTGTTGCAATCTGGAAGCTTTGAACTTTGAAACCCTTTTTGCAGTTTCTTCTGATACTTCTGACAGAATTTCTTTTAGTTCTGGAATGGTGGGTAGTACAGGATGAGCAATGGCTGGTATGGTGTTAAAGAGGATAAAAATTCTTTTTCTATTACAGTTCCAGAAAAAGCCTCAGGTGTTCCTGATAATGGCAAAAGTTTCTTTTGATGATTTTCTTGTTGTGGTTCCTCTTCTAAAATACTCTCACTGGTGTCACTGCAAGTGGCTTCTTCACAGCTAATGCTCCTCAAAACTCCCTGCCTATCATCAAACTCAGCAGCACTGCTTTCACTGGTATCACTACAGTTTTCTCTGCTTGGAGACTTCAGGATAGATTTATGAGGAATGTATTCTCCATTCACAACATCAACAAAGACGCTGTAAATGTCAGCAGGAGTCCTGATTGTAGGCAGCTCTTGGGTAGAATGACCCAAGATCCAGAGCTGTTCTTTCGTTTACATTTGGCTGCTTCTTTCTTTTCCCTGAATTTTAAAGTGGTATTTTTCCCAGTATTTATTCGAACCCTCTTAGGTTCAACAGTATGAGAAAAGCATATTGTTGGCACTCAATTATCTCCAATCCCTAGAGCATTATTGTCATTTTCATTATCGCCATCATCACTGTTGTCATCATCACCATCTTCATTACTGTGACAAGAATTTGAACCATTTACTGAACATTTCAACTGACTATTCACTTAACCACTGAATAGTTCTGAATGTATAACATCCTATGACAACTGCTGGGAGTAAGGGAGTTTGTTTTTTGATGTATCACATTCACATTTATGTTTTGATCTTCCTTTTCCTCTTCGGAAGAGGTTTTATCTTCTCCATTTACAATTATGGTATCAGATTTACTATCAAGTTCACCAAGCAATTCTTCTTGTCTCTTTAGTTCTTTAAGTCGAGCCCACAGTTTCTTATCAGCAAGCAAATCCTGAGATTTTACTTCGTTTGCAAAATTCGCTTCAAAAATATTTGAAGTTTCTGGTTTGGAATGAGGTTTATGAGCAATTCGTTGTTTGGCTTTAAATTCAAAGTCACTTTTAATTTCTTCTCTTCTATCAACAATATCACCTGCAGCATCACTCATTTTCTGCAAATCTGTGAATTCAACTCTGGATTCAAAATTTTTCATGACTTTTAAAAAATCATCTATTGTTTTTCTTACATGTATTTTTCCGGTGTTCTACTAAACCTACAGCCTGCTTTGCTGAGCATTTTGCAAACCAGTTGTCCCCAAGTAAAACAGTGACTTCATTAGTATGAACAAGTTTTCCTGGCATGAAGGAAAAGGGGCCAAATGGTACCATGATATTATAAGACAACTTATCAGGCAAAGTATTGAGTCTTTCTTGAAGGGCATTATAGTCATTATCTACCTTCTTCCTTTTCCTGCTCTTTCTGGAGCGGCGCCACCTCCGGGACGCGAAATGGCGCCAAGGCCGAAGCGTGGGGTTCGGAGTCGGACGGGGCCTGCACGACCGGGGCACCGGGGACCTCAACGGGGCGAATGAGTCCTAAACAAGTGTTTATGGAGGCGGCGTGGCCGCCTGCTGCCCAGGGCCCTGATGCTCGCCGTCATGCACTGCGCGCCCGCGGCTGAGGAGGCCGCGCTTGGGGGCCGCTGCTCGCGTCCCGGCTACCGGCGGCCGCATCTCACACACGCATGCCGCCTGCTACCGCCGCCGGGCTGGGAGCAGCAGGCCCAGCCGTGAGCGGAAGGCGACTCTTCTGTGGCCGGGCCCAGCCAGGCCTCCTTGGCGGCCGCGCCTCCTCTGCAGGCCATAATCTGAGTTCTTTTCCGATTCTTATCCCTTTAATTTTTTTCTTATAATCGCTCTGGCTAGATTTTCCTATATTGAAAGAAAGCACCCCTGGTTTGTTCCGATTTTTTGAGGGAATGCCTGCATTCTATCAGATCATAATGGAATGAAATTAGAAATCAACCAGTAAAATAAAAAATAGAAGCTACTCTAACACTGGGATACTAACTTCTACCGTATCGAATGACCATGGATAGCAGAAAAATCAGAGATGAAATAAAAAAAAAAAAAAAATACGGAGAGCTAAATGAGAATAGTGATACAACATATCCGAATCTTTGGGATACTATGACGGCAGTTCTAGGAGGAAAGTTCATTGCATTGAGCTCACTTATTAAAAGGCTAGAAAGTCACCAAATAAATAACCTAACATTATATCTCAAAGCCCTAGAAAAAGAACAAAATAACACCAAATGCAGATGACAGGAAATAATTTAAATCAGAACTGAAATCAATGAAATTTGAAACAAAAAAATAAAAAAAATTGATGAAACAAAAAGTTGATTCTTTGAAAAAAATAAAATTGATAAACCCTTAGTCAAGCTGAGAGAAAACACGAAATTACTAAAATTCATGATGAAAAAGGAAATGCCACAACAGACACTACTGATATACTGATGATAATTAGAAGCTACTTTGAAAATTTATACTCTAATAAAATAGAAAATCTTAAAAACATCAGCAAATTTCTGGAGATATGACCTATGCAAACTGAGCCAGGAAGACAGAAAATTTAAACAGATCAATTTCAAGCAATGAAGATGCCATCGAAAGCCTACCAACAAAGAAAAGGCCAGGAACAGATACTCAGGTGACTTCTACCAGACCTTCAAAGAAGAATTAACACCAATCCTCCTCAAATTATTCCATGAAACAGAAAAGGAGGGAATGTGGGAAGTCATCCTTATTTAGCAGAATCAGACTAGGTTGAGCCATGGGATGTAGATATCTGGCTTCTAGGAACTGGCTACCACGAAGGAATGTTCCAGAATGCTGCGAAGTATGTGGCACTGCATGGGAGTGGTTCCCTGCCTGCTTTCTGAAATACTCCCCCTAAATAATGGCTTCCCTGACTCCACCCTATCCTGTTCATCACAGAAGTTGTTCATCCCATTCCAGGCCCCTTTACCTGTGTGACTATAAAATAAAGGAGAGTTGGGCTACTCCACGTTGTTAGAGGCCAGAGCTGGTATGGCTAGACCCATCACACCCCCTCTCATTTAAAGAGGGTATTGGCTCTTATGTGTTTATTGATTAGGTAAGTTAACCCTTTTCTCATCCACGCAGAACATGGCTGAGAGACCCCCACAAGGGAACTCTTCCAAACTCATTTCTATGAATCTAATAATCACCCTGATACCAAAATCAGACAAAGCCACATCAAGGAAAGAAAACTTCAGACCAATATCCTTCATGAACAGAGATGTAAAAATTCTTAGTAAAATGCTGGCAAATTGCATACGAAAACATATTAAAAGGAGAGTGCACCATGATCAAGTGGGGTTCATCCCAGAGATGTACGGTTGGTTTAAAATATGGAAATCAATAAGCGTAATTCATCACATCAACAGACTTTAAAGACAAGAACCACATGATTATATCAAGAGATGCACAAAAAGCATTTTACAACATACAGTATCCATTCATGTTCAAAATACTAGAAAAACTACAGATAGTAGGAACATACCTCAGCATTGTAAAAGCTATATACACTAAACCCAAGGCCAACATCATTCTAAATGGAGAAAATTTGAAAGCAATCTGTCCGAAAACTGGAGCAAGACAAGGATGCCCTCTTTCAGCACTTCTATTCAACACAGTCCTGGAAACTCTAGACAGATAAATTAGAAGAAAGAAATTAGAGGAATAACAATAAGAAAAGAAGAACTCAAACTGTTCCTATTTGCTGATGACATGATTCCATATTTAGAAGACCCAAAAAAACTCTACTGGAAAACTCCTATACCTCATAGATGAATTCAAAGTAGCAGGGATATAAAATTAACACCCATAAATCAATTGCATTCCTATGCATTAATGATGAATCAACTGAAAGAGAAATTAGGAAAACTATCCCATTCATAATAGTTTCAACAAAAATAAAATACTTGGGAATCAATCTAACAAAAGAGGTGAAAGATCTCTACAATGAAAACTAGAGAACACTAAAAGAAATTGAAGACCTCAGAAGATGGAAAGATCTCCCATGTTCTTGGATAGGCAGAATTAAATTGTCAAAATGGCCACACTACCAAAAAGTGTTATATAGATTTAATGCAATTCCTACTAAAATTCCGATGAAGTTCTTCATAGAAATAGAAAAAGCAGCCATGAAATTCATTTGGAAAAATAAGAGACCCAGAATAGCCAAAGCAATCCTCAGTGAGAAAAGTGAAGGAGGCATCACAATACCAGACCTTAAATTATTCTACAGAGCTATACTAACAAAGGTGGCATGGTACTGGCACCAAAACAGACATGAAGACCAATGGTACAGAATAGAAGACAGAGACAAACCCAGATAAATAGAGTTATCTCAACCTAGACAAAGGCGCCATAAACATACATTGGAAAAAAGATAGGGTCTTCAAAACAAATGGTGCTGGGAAAACTAGGAATCCTTATGTAGCAAAATGAAATTAAATCCCTATCTCTGACTCTGCACAAAACTCTACTCCAAGTGGACCAAGGACCCATTTGTTGATTCCTGATTTTACTTCATGCACTTCAGCAGTCTTGCTGAGGAATTCGGTTCCTAAGACAACATGATGGAGAGTTGGGCCTACGTTTTCTTCTAATAGGCACAGGGTTTCTGGTCTTATGCCTGAGTCCTTGAGAAGTTATGCTCCATTTATGTATGATGTGTCAAAATGAATTCTACTGTCATGTGTACTAATTAGAATAAAAATATTAAAAAGAAAAAAAAATGAAAACAGAATTACATGGATCCAATACATCTATCTTTCCATTACTCAGCTTCAACAGTTAGCTTTAAATCTTATTTGTATCCGTAAATCTTATTTGTCTATATTTTAACCTACTCCTCATTCCCCTAGGGTGTTAAAAACGTCCCCAACCTAAAATCATCATTAAACTGTAAATATTTCAGTGTACATCTCCAAAATATAAAAAGAGGCCCATAAGATTATTTAACATGCCTAAAAATAATTAACAATATTTTTTCTCCCCAGCTTTTCTGAGGCATAATTAACAAGCAACTTTATGCATAATTTCATCACATCACAAATACATTTCAAATCTGTAAATATTATTCAACTGCTTTTTTGTCATACTTGATACTTATGATGCATAAAACTTATGGTGCCAGAAAACAAAATATAAAAAACTCTTAAAAGTAACTTAGAAAACTGTACACAGATAATCCTATTTTTGTCTAATTTTATTTTGCAATGTTTATTCACATAACAATTCAACACAATAAAAATTTAAGAGGCATAAATCATTCATAATGCTTCAAGTGTGAAACTGACAGAATTGATCTCTTAGCAATCTCTTCTTTGACACTTCTTACCTCTTAGCTCCCAAACTGCCTCAGAGCCCCCACTGTAGTACCTCTAAATTTTTAAGTATTAGGACAATGTAACTTTTAAAATAGATTTCTATGAGTTTAAATAAATATTTCTAGAACAAAAAAACCTCTTTATTGAAGGGTAATTTGGTAATATTCATTAAAAACAATTAAAAATGTTCCACACCCTTATATTCCATAACTCAGTTCTAAGAATTTCTCATGTAGGTGTAAGTAATCAGAAGTGAATACTCACCCAGAAAAAAACCTAACGTTTAAAACTTTGGTGTATATTCTTTTGTACCCTCTATTTTTTTCTTTTAAAAACCAACAAAAAGCGAGGTGCAGAGATACACAGTTGTTATCCCAGCAGTATGGGAAGCTGACACAGGAAGACTAAGTTCAAGGCCAGCTTCAGCAAACTTGTCTCAAAATAAAAAATAAAAGTAGCTGGGGATGTGGCTTTGTGTCCCTGGGTTCAGTCCCTGATACCAAAACAAAACAAAAACTAACAAAAAAGATCATCTAGACTTTATGTTTTTTAATAGGACTTTTTTGGGGGGTACTGGAGATTAAGCCCAGGAGTGCTTAATCACTAAGCCACATCTCCAGCTACTTTTTATTTTTTATTTTGAGACAGGCTGGCTTTGAACTTGAGATCTTCCTGTCTCAGCCTCCCAATCTGCTGAGATTATTAGGATTGTGCCACCATGCCCAGCTGTAACAAGACTTTTTGTGTGTGGGGGGTACCAGGGATTGAACCCAGGGGTTCTTAGCCATGGACTCACATCCACAACCCTTGCTAATATTTTATTTTGAAACAGGGTCTTGCTAAGTTGCTGAGGCTGGCTTTGAACTTGTGATCCTCTTCCCTCAGCTGCTGGGATTACAGGTGTACTCCACCTTGCCTGGCTGTAATAGGACTTATATGTTCACTTTGCAGTATGAAATGAATCATACATGCCCCTAGACAATACATATTTCCTCTGATGATGATCTTATTTTTTCTTTTTAAAAAATTTTTTTTTAGATGTTGATAGATCTTTTATTTTTATTCTTTTATTTACATGTGTAGATGAGACTCGAACCCAGTGCCTCACACATGCTGGGCAAGTGCTATACCACTGAGACACAATCTCAGCCCCCATAGTTTGGAATTACTTAAAGAAGTCTGAAATTTAATCAGCCTTTTAACTCAATGCAGTAAATAAATATTTTCACTATTCTTTATTAACAATTCATGGATTTTATAATAGAACTTTATTTATTCAAATGAAGAATATGAATAAAGAACTTACTTTAAACTAGAAACCCACTTTATGATAAACTAAAATAAAGTATTATGTGGCAGTTCATTTTTCCAATTAATGTACTTTCATAAACCTGATGATAAAAGAAAAATTCAAATATCAGTAAAAGTTCAAATAAGAATCGTTTAAAAAATACTTTTTACTTGTAAATGGACTTTAAAAAATTATTTTATTTATTAATTTGTATGTGTGCTGAGAATTGAACCCAGTGACTCACACATGCTGGGCAAGTGCTCTACCACTGAGCTACAACCCAGCCCAAATGAGTCAATCTTAAAAAAAAGAAGTGTAAGATTTCAGAATTTGAATACCAATTAAGGACTTCTTGACTTTATTTTACTCCTCATATTTATTACTTGAATAAAGTTAGAATTTGTTCTGAGTAGTCAACCTGTCAACATTTATGTTGAAAAGTTACAAGTATGTTTTCTAACAGGTGCACTTACTTGCTGTTTCAAGACCAAGTTCTTCACTCCTTCCATCACAAACTGTGATCCTGTATTCATGACTCGTGATAAGAGACTAGGTAGGGGCAAAAAAGAAGGACCCAGAATAAGTACAAATGTGCTACTCCAATTTCTTACAGATACAATATCTGCTTGCTTACACACTGCACGCTGATGCTCACTGTATATACTACCTTTGTTTTCGGTAAATACAAGAACTTTGAGAGTTTCTGCTTTCATGGGTATCACTGCTGCAATTTTACTTAGCCAGAAAATGATGAGATTAGCCAATAATTATTTAAAAATAAAGATTTGTCCTCAAAATAAACATTAATCTTAGGTACGGTTTTTAGGCAAGTTATAATTTGAGGAGATTAAAGACAGTAACCCAGACAATTTGCTTAAGGAGCTCAAACACATGTGCTGAAAATACATACAAGTAATATGAAAAGGTCAAATGTTACTGTGTTCTCTAGATCACAACAGCAGGATCCAATCCTGAACAGTATACTATATCCTCTCTCTATACATAAAATCTATTTTTATAAAAACGTGGAGCATAACACACTTAGTGAATTCTGTCTCAACTCTTAAGAATGTTTATTGTCTGAACTTTTTTTTTTTTTGGTACCACATGGAACCCAGGGGTACTTAAACACTAAGCCAAATCCCCAGCCTTTTTTTTTTTTTTTTGGTGGTGCTGGGGATTGAACCCAGGGCCTTGTGCCTGCAAGGCAAGCACTCTACAACTGAGCTATATCCTCAGTCCCAAATCTCCAGCTTTTAAACATTTTCTTTTAAATTTTGAAACAGTCTCACTAAGTTGCTGATGCTGGCTTTGGACTTGCGATCCTCCTGCCTCGGCCTCGGGCTCCCAAGTCTTTGGGATTACAGGTGTGCACTACTGCTCCTGGATCTAGTCGGAACTTTGAACAACAAAAAGAATCCCAATAAATGACTTGCCACACTGGGTTTAAATTTACGGATTAACCTCTCACATGGCTCAAAGGCTGCTTTGTGGCACAGAAGAGTAATTTTGATACATTGTTGTCGCTGGCTCTTTGTGGTACCAAATCCGCAGGTATTTGTCACCGCCTGCAGCAACAATTTGTGTGGGTCTTTATGGGTGGTGGACTGGAAACTGAGCTACTGCTATTTCTGAGCTGCTTCCTTCCTTGCTTGCTTGTTTATAAAGGATCGAGGAAATGAGGTTTACTTGCTTTGAGAGGAGAGAGAGGCTTTGCTTGTCGGAGAGAAAGACTTTGCTTAAGAGAGAGAGACTACACTTTCAGAGATCTATCTTCTTAGTTCTGCTGCTGCTTCTTAAAGGTGCGTCCTGCATCCTGCGTCCTTCACTCTGCTATCTAGAGATGTGGCTTTACTTCTCCGTTCTGCAATCTGCAACCTGCGATCTGCCGTGTATCAGAGGTGCTGCTTATACGAACTTATCTGGTTATCCATTCTACTAGCTGCTTATCTGATTATCCCCGGTGCTTCCTATAGGTGTGTTCTCAATTCTCCGCTCTGTGATCTGCCTTCTGCGGAGGCGGCTGCCCCTACTCGCTGTTTCTATCTGCTTGCCGCTTCTTCTTCTTCCTTTTTGCTAATGGCTTCTCTGCTTCTTTCTGCTAGCTGTTGCTTTTTTCCTTCTACCTACTGCCCGCTTATATTCCCTCCAGGAGGCAGAGGGCGGGGCCACGCCAGTTGAGATCAGGCGGGGAACCAGCTGTCCAATCATGAGCAGGCCGGAGCAGGAGCACTCGGGAACACCTGTGCACACCGCATACCACCAATGTGATCAAAACAACTTCTGGCTGTCTGCCAGGCGCCATCTTGGCGAGTCCGCATGGCATAGCCCCCAACACATTGTGATATTGGAGGGCTAGGGAGAGCCAGCAAATTGCTTTTCTCATAACTCATTTTTGTTAAAATCCCCAAATAAAATACGTAAGAAACCTGATAGGCTTTATTTAAATGTTCCTAAAATTTTAAGATATGAAACTGGAAAATCTCTTTTATTAAATACATAGAAATTATTTTCCAAACTTATTTTCCTTTTCCCTGTCTTATCCTTACTCCCTTCTGAAAAGAATAAACAGATAATAATTCATTAACAAAAATAAGAGAAAGTAATCTTTGTTGGACTACACACAGGCAACTCTGGAAGAGCATACTAAATAGCACAGCACTCTCTGAAGCTGGATTCATTTCACCCAGGATTTACAAGGACCTGCCTTAGGCAGAGTACTATTGTTTTTGGAAAATGTTGCATTAAAACTAGTATAGAGCTAGGATGAACCAATTTTCCTTTGAATTTCATACTTTTATTATAGCTCTAAATAATAAGGAATTTGAAACTTGTATGGTATTGAATAATAAGAACTACCTTTGTTCAGCATTTTTGAAAATTACAAAACTTTATAGGAGTCCTAAGAGTAAGAAGTCATCCACAGCCCTGGGTACTTCCTAGCTATCATTTAGCACTATGTGTGGATCTGTCTTACATCTAGGTCTGAGTAATTAGCTTCACGTCTATGGTAATTATCAACATAGATATAAAAATAGTTTTAACCTGCACATATTTTCTGAAAATGAAAAAGGTAATGTTTTAAGAACAAAGACACATATGAAGTCAATAGTGCATATTATGTAAAAGATACCACATTACATTTAAAAAAGAATTTAAACCATCTAAGGAAGTCAAAGGCATGGTGATATTTATCTTGTATAATAACAAAAACATTCTTCGAAGCGTCAGATATTGTGTGTTTTTCAGGTATGAAAGTCTAATTAAAGTTTGGAGGACAAGGATTCAATCAGCATTATTAAAAATACTTACCCCATTGGTTTAGTGGTAGTGTTGCCATAGCTGGCAGGAGCTGAGGCCATCTTGGCAAAAGCCCTAAGATATAAAAAAAATTATATTCAGAAGTGACTATTAGAGTTCCTATTAAGTATTATGGTATTAAAATATCCACTGATTAATTTAATTACTATTATGCATTTTCTGAAAAGAGAAATATTTTTTTAAATCAATATAACTATATTCAATTAGTACAGAAACATATTTTTTAAAAAATGCATTTTAATCTTCATAATTTTTCTTTCTTTATTTCCCCCCCTCTGATCAAGGATAAGAACTGAGGCAGAGACCTGCTGACTTAAGAGAACAATCATGTATTGATTAAGTTTAGTCTCTTTATTGTATCCATAATCTATATTCTCTTGTTTCCAGATATAGGCCTTTGCTCATGCTGACATTTGGGGAGTATGAACTCACTACCTTCTATAGTGGAAAATTCCTATTTCCTTTTAAGATTCAGTTCAAGACTACTTTATCATTTATCCAATGATTTTCCCCTTTAGCTATACTCTATACCATATGATTTTATATTTAATTGCATAAAGTCATTTACTTTTAACTGTTTTGAAGTGCCTAGAGTCTCTTTAAACTATAACATTATTAAGGGCTCGGGTAAAAGACAGCACTTAGATGTGCTTTAAAGCATTTTTTTCCTCTGAGACTATTTTCTTATTCTATAAAGAATCTGGAAAATAAAGAATGCTTCAAGAATAATTCCACAATTTTGAGGTAACTAAATATTAGGATGTTGGTGTACATTCTTCTAATCTTTGGACATATGCATATATAATGCATATGATTTAAAAATCAAAATTAGTATCATGTGGCTCAGTGATTAAGCATCCTTTGGTTCAACCCCCAGTATCAAAAAAAAAAAAAATTAGTCAAAAAGAATGGGAATCACTAAGATGTGGTAGTTGAAATGCAAACAATATTCAATCTCAATCTTGACAAAATCTGCCAATAGTACCAACAAAGAAATCCCCAACAACACAAAATCTGTTTTGTTCAGAAAGGAAGATATCAATCAACTGTTTTCAGCTGTGAATTGGAATTTCTGCCTTAACAAAAATCTATACATTTTTTTTATTAGAAACTGTATCTACATGATTAAGAGGGGTTAAAATATTAATATTACGTTTGTATGGCTTTTATGCAAACATCAAATATTATCACTGGAGACTATCTTAAGAACAATGACAAACAAAACTTTATAATAATGATTTCCCAGCTTCAAAAAATATATGTAATATGTGTACAAAATGGAAGAATAATACAATAACATTACCTGTAGTCTGGATAGTGAGATTACAAGTAAGTTTTTACTTTTTCTTTATATATTACTTTCTGAATTTTCTCCATTAAACTGGTATGGCTCTTACAATGGAAAAGAAAATAAATCTTACAAATTAGAGATTATATATTTTATGACCATGTAAAATAATGTCCAAGATTACTTTTCCTGATAACTCTAAACACTGATTAAGGAATTCCATGTAAATCGTAATATAAAAAGAACAATGACTACCACACCGCCAAATATGTCTATATATTATAAAAGTTGGAAAAGATAGTTTTTAGTTTTTCTTCTTAAACAAAGGTTTATTGTATATTACACAAGAATATAGTCAAGTGAAATTTGAAAACACAAAAGCACAGATAATACTCACAAACTCACTACTCAGAGATAACCATTGTTAATTTGGCACATTTCTCTTGCTGTGCACATTTTTTTTGAACCCAAATTGAGATCAGAAAATACAGTTTAATCTTCTTGTTTAAAAAACTGATTTAAAATTATTTCAAAGGTAATTTTTATTGTAGAAAACTTGAAAAATAAAGAGAAGTGGTCCTACCATTTGGAGTTACCTGCTATTAACATTCAGATGTATGTCATTTCAGTTATGCAATTAAAAGTATATGTGTGTATATTAATATACACAGATAAATGGATACATAGGAACTGTACTGTAAAAAAATGTCATCTAAGTTGTGTTCAACTGTGATATACCCAGAGGTTTTCACTGGTCTCCCAAACATATTTAGCTGTCACTCCAATAAGTTAAGATCTTATTCAATAATTTCACTTCTTTGTATTCATTTAACATGGCATAACATCATTCTGTTCATTTATTTGTTGATTAACTGTTTCCTCAACACAAATGTAAATTCAGTGCCAGTAGGGTCTTATCAGGCTTTGCTATTAGAAAATACAGTCATCCCTCAGCATTCACAGGGAACTGGTTCCCAGATCCTCAAAGATATGAAAATCTGCAAATGCCAAGTCCCTTAAATAAAATGCATAGTATTTTTGCATATAACCTATATATCCTCATATACTTTAAATCATCTATAGAATACTTAATAAAACAAAAATTCTATTTAAGTAATTGTTATACTGTATTGTTATGAGAATAATGGTAGGGCAAAAAGTACATGTGTATTTAGAAAAAATTTTTTGAATATTTTCAAACTGTGAATATGGAAACCATGAATATGGAGGACCAACAATATTTGTCAAACAAATCAATAAAGAGTATTACACATTTTTTTTCTCCTTACAAAAATGCATGAACATTCCCAACTGTAAGCTGTCTACAACATGACTTTTAGTGATTCAACTGTATTCTACCTTATGGAAATGCTATAATTTACTTACCAATCTTATCACTAAACATTTAAGTTGGTTTTCAAAATTTCATCATTTTAATCACTTCTAAGATTTTACAAGTCCAAATTACTTCTTTGGGAAAAATCATTAAGAGTAGAATGTGTAAGGTCCAAGCTGTTTTTCAAAAATATTTTATATCATCCAGAAAAATAGTGACAATTTATATTCCTATTAACATAGTAGAAATGTACCAATTAATCAACCTTGGCACAATATTTTCTAAATTTTTATGTTATGTTAATCTGTATTTCTCTAGTTACTTGTGAAATTAAAATTACATTTTAATGCTTTTAAGACACTTCAATCTTCGACGTTTTCACCTTATTAGCGGAGAAAAGAAAACTTGTCTAAAAAAGAAAGTCATCACTGTTTTACGTAATGTTAAGATGTGCATAGAGAGGCCCAGATAAGAAAATATTTGTGTCATTGGCTATAAAAATCCACTATGGCACAGCTTAATTTCCTTAGTGGCATTCCCATTTTCTTAGGAACAAAACCTCAACAGTGCCTTTAAACTAAATGACAGGAATTAAAGAAAAAAAAAAAACTTACTTCCACTGTTTGATATATTGTAAAGGATTAAGGTTGCATCCTGCATCTGTTAAAGCTTTTTTATACTGCTCCAAATCAGCCTGAAATAAGAAAAGAACTGTATGACAAAAAATTATACTTTCATGAATGTCATTGTCATTTGATTAATCAGCAAGTTAGACCAAAAGCATGAGCTTAAATTCTAGATACCTAAGTAGAATGGAGTTGCATTTTACTGAATACCCAAGTGAGGATCTGAGACAAAAATCACATAAAATGAAAATTACTTTTAACAGGTTCCCAAATCACCAATAAAAGTATAATATTTTGTCATCCGTCAGTAAGTTCAATAGTATTTTTCTCTACTATTAAAATAGTCTGGTTTTCTTTGGGACAAGCTTTGAATGATTTGGCTTGACCAAGAATATTTCAAAACCAGAAGTAACAGTGGAACAATATGGACCGAGAAAAACCACTGATTCAGGTTTCCCATCTTATATACACTCTAGGGGTCCAGGTTCATTAAATGAAAAACTGTACTACACCCCTCAACCCCCATTAGGGTTTGAAGGTCCTACACCTCTTAAATAACTATTTTTTCTCTCTTCCTTACACTTTTTATTTCCTAATGAGTAAGTCCAATTGAATTTGTGTAAGTTAAAGAACTCCACTATAAAAACGTGACAAAGGAGAAGCTTTAAAGTTTACCATCAACTAAGAATTTTTACAACTTTGCATTAAAGGGCTGTTAATCTGATACCAGTAGCCATAATTTGCATTAAGCCTCTTTTTTTTTTTTTTTTTTTTTTTTCTTCTTTTTGCAGTGCTAGGGATTGAACCGAGGGCTTGCAAGGTGAGCACTCTACCAACTGAGCTATATCCCCAGCCCCCTGCTTTAAGCCTTTTGATCATCACTGAAACTTATAAAAGATGTAATTCTTAAACAAAAATAAATGAAATCAATGTCAAATTAAAATACTGTTTTAAAATCATACACATATGATTTAAAAAATATTTTTTTGGGGCTGGGGATATAGATCAGTTCACAAGGCCCTGGGTTCGATCCCCAGCACTGCAAAAAAAAAAATTTTTTTTGGACTGGTGATTGATTGAACTCAGGGCATTCTACCACTTTCAGCCTTTTTTAGTTTTTGAGATAGGGTCTCACTGGGTTGCTGAGGCTGGTCTTGAACTTGTGATCCTCCTGCATCAACTTCCCCTTTTGCTAGGATTACAAGCATACACCACAGCACCCAGTGAAAAATCATGTAATCCTAAGAAAGTACAATAAAGTTTATTCAAATCTGCTAAGATAATGGGAAACTCCCCATTGATGAGAGAGAGATTTCTACAAAGAAAACCACACTTACTAGTAGAATTAAAGTAGAAGTCAAGAGATAGACATATTCTTATAGTACAGTAGATGGCCTAAAGCAAATACTGGGTTTAGTTTGCTGTTTTAACATGCCCAAAAGTTTTGAGCAACAGAAGCCTGACAATTTAGCCGATATTAAAAAAGTAATTTCTATCAGCAGAGGAAAGGAGCTTACAACAGCCATGTTATTCCAGATGTTACCTTAGAAGTTCATCTAGTAAAAGTAGTCGCTCATACAGTAAAACTACTTGGTTAACATGAGGAAGAGTCAATGATCTCTAACTCAGTAAGAAGACTGACACCAAAAAAATAATCACTTTTCTACATAATAGAGGATAGGATACAGGATATTTTCTGTATTGAATACTAGTTTCAAAACAATCTTAAAATGATAATACTGTCTTTTCAAAAAGCCTATCAATACTGGTCAACCTATTTTCCAGAAATAAGAATTTTGGCACACTGATTGAATTCAGTTCATATTTTAACAACTTAATACTGTTCAGACATTTCCTAAGTGGACAGTTTCCCCTGGTGACAATAAATACTGCCATACACTCTGTAGTAAATAGAATTAGTCTTAACAAACTTTTTTTTTTAAAGAAAGGAATGAAGTAGTTATCTAGCCACAGTGATTTTTATTTCTATTTTTGAAATTCTAACTGCTGTAACTGCAAATAAGCATTCCCCTTTCCTTCCAACAACTCTTCAGAGAACATACCTCAGAAGGGACTTGCTGTGTGCTTATGTAATAGATAAGAAATAGTCTCATTTTGTCTTCTGGAGTTCCTGCTACAAAAAGAAAAACATTTAAAAAAAACAAAACCCACTTTCATAATTGTGGTTCTTACATCAACATTTACAAGTACATTAAAATTCAAGGCATATATAAATGTGACAAAACAAAATATGGTTCTTGATTCAACTGAGATAAGGTAATAATTACCATAATTATAACCATAAAAAATACATATATAGAAAAAGATTAAATGTGGGATTAGAGGGCTGATTATGGAAACAAATCCATTCTAGTTTATAAACCATCCATAGTGTTGAGATTTACCTTTTAGATTAAAAAACTCAAAAACAAAAGGAAGGATATAGGCAGGGTAACCATACAATTCTATGGAATGGAATACTTGTAAGATGGAAAAGAGAGGTTGGTAACAATTATTTAATTGTTTAATAATAAACAAAATAAAGGTATAAAATACAATAACATTTAAAGATTCTAGGGCATTTATTAACATAATTATAAAATATGATTCCCCTTAAAGAATGAGAACTGTTCCTTCTTTTTTATTTTTATTTTTAGTTGTATATGGGTACAATACCTTTATTTATTTATTTTTATGTGGTGCTGAGGATCGAACCCAGTGCCTCGCATGTGCTAGCCAAGTGCTCTACCACTAAGCCACAACCCCAGCCCGAGGACTATTCCTTCCTTAAAGCAAAATAAGTAACCTATTGGAAAATGCTATTGATTGAACCCAGTGGCTCACACATGCTAGGAAAGTGCTCTACCACTGAGCTACAACTGCAGCTCCCCCAAGAGTGTCTTTGCCAAGGTTTAGAGTCATCTTTTGGTAAGGATTGAAGAGCACATCCTGATGCACAAATAGGTGAACCAAATTGAAATTATAACTTTTTGTAACTGATATTCTATAGCATGTAGCTACAGCCTGGAACCTATTGTCATACGTAAATCTCTCCTGTGACTACTCTCTATTTTAAAGTGAGAGTTCCCACACTGAGTAATCAGATACATTTTGAGAAAAGTTTTAAGTATAGCTTGGAAAGCTTTTTAAAAAATCCCTGAATAATTTAAGTTGTTGAGCTACTGTTCATCACTCTCAAAATCAAAGACATTTCCAATATAATTGTGATATAACAGAAAATTAACATTGATATATTATTATGCAGATATAGTAATATGTTATATGATATACATATTGTTGTTTAATCCTCAGATCCCATTTCAAGTTCAACCAATTGTCTATAATATGTTTTAAGGTAAACTTTGGGATAATGTGTTACAAAGAACTGTCATGCCTCTTTAGTGTTCTGTATGACATTGTTTCTCCAGCTTTCCTTAACTTGCATGGCCTTGATATTTTTTAAGATTACAGGCTAGATTTTTTTTTTTGTTAGCATATTGTGCAATTTATATTTCATCATGATTAGGTTCAGATTATATATTTTTAGAAATATCACAAAAGAATGCTGTAGTCTTTGCAATTAATCATATAAGGTGGTACAGTATTTCAGAACATCTCATTACTGATGATTTACTGTGATTACCCAATAGGGTAATTGTCAGGCTTCTCTATTGTAAAGTTACTACATGTCCCTTTGTAATTAGTAAATACTTTTTAGGGTAGTACTTTGAAACTGAAAATATCCTGTAAAATTTGAACTTAACCACTTTTTTTGTCTATATGGACTTGTAGCTTTGTTTCATTAAACGGGTTATAATCTGTTCTCATTATTTTTCCTGACATTCAACTATCATGATTTGGAGACTTGTCAAACTGACTTCTGAGTCTCTTTGACATGTTCCATCACATTTTGAGTTCTTTCCTTGCTTTCTGTCACAACAAAGTATCTAGTACCATACTCATCTAGTACTTTCTCTTACTACCCCCAGCCCTGGAATCAGTTACTTCTCCAAGGAGTCCTGGTGGAAAATGGCATTTATGAGCCAAAATCTTTAGGAGTGGAATATTGCTGCTCCCAGGCATTCTCAGCCAGGGTATACATATAAGTGTACACATATGTGTATGTATGCACACATACCATACATCTATATTCATTTGTAGATCTGACAAATATTTAGTGAGAACACTAAATTCACAACAACATCTTGACTACTACTTCATTCTAGTTTTTACCTTTCTGTACTTTAAACTCTCTGCTGACAGGAAATCTAGCTCCCTTTATACTAATTGTTTGCTTGTTTAACTATTCCCCTGTTTGTAATAAATATCCCATATCTATTATACTAATTGTTTGCTTGTTTAACTATTCCCCTGTTTGTAATAAATATCCCATATCTGCTGCTATCCCTTTGCTTGCATGGATGCTTTTCTTATTTCACTGGGACTCTGATTCCCTATGATGGAACCACCCATACACCTGCTCATACTTCTCAACCTATGTGGGCCCAGACTGAGTGGTTCCTGTGTGGGGTCACTGGCCCTAATCAGTTAGGGCTCTTACACCTCTTATAGGACTTATTCCTATATGTGGACACTGCACAACCCCCCATGCCCCTCTCACTGACATTTCATGCTAAGTTGTCAACTCCCCTCTACCCCATGTGTAGTTTCTCCTGTCATCCTGCTTAGGTTCCAACATCTTGTTCTGGGCTGAAGTGGCACCAGACTGCCACTGTGCATGAATGCTGACTTTGTTCTGCCCTACTTAATGTCTTTAGGAAAAAATTGTTTGAGAAACAAAGAAGAAAGGCCTTTTTATCAACACATTTATTGTTTAAACTGTATTCAAAACTTTCTACAAATAACAAGGAATACCTTGGAAGTGATGAATGTTTTGCTCATTGTAAAGTGCACATATATAACAAAATGTTATGGACTTAGCATGAATCTAGCTTTTAAAAGTATGAGCAATACTTATGGCTCCTAAGAAGTTTTAATGAATGGAATCTTTAATTACAAATTAGTTAGGACTTTTTCTTTCCAGTTTGAAAAAAGTCTAAAGCTTATACCAGAATTTGAACTCAAAAATTATCATGATTCAGCTTGAATACTCTATATATGCAAAATGGGTCATGGGTTTTATATTCGCTTTGGGAAATAGTAAAATTTAGATTCAAAACTATTCTGAAATGATAATAAAGTCTCTTAAGTTTTGAGTATTTTAGGTTAACTATCTACATACATTTCACAGTCATTATAATTAAAAGTCATAATTAGGTTATATTTTCGAATTACAAATAGTTGTATTTTGTTTTAATAAAATCTAACATATAAAATACTTAGAGAAATACAAATATAAAGGGATTGACTGAAAGGTGACCTCAAAGTGAATTTCTGAAACATGTAAAACAGAATTAGAAATAAACAAAAAAGTGCTTTAAATAATATCAAAGAAAAGTTCAATGAAATAAAATAAAAATCAGTTTTCCACTTTAGGAACTGCTATGTTGAAAGTTTTTCAATAGAAAACAGTTCGTTGAGCTTCCTCATATTAGTACTGACTGATAGAAAAGTAGTGATTCCACTTAAATTTTGCTCAAAATGAAAATGGTAGATTCATAAGGCGTGAAACTTTTAACTTTAAAATTAGGGTACTTACCATCAGGGTCTGAAATTATATCTAGAAGCGATTTATCCAAAGTAGTTTTGCTCATTATTTTTTCTTCGTATTCAAAATATACATCCAGTTTTCTTGCCTATTTCAAAGTAAATATTAGATGAGATTATATTAAGTAATACAAATGTCGTAAGTTCCTATTTTCTATAATCAATTAAAAAAATAAATGTTCATTTCCTGGTAGAATTTAAATTTTCTTGCTTTTAATCATACATTTAATGAAAATAAAAAAACCCAACCCATAGATTAACTATTTTGTTTACAATATTTGAATGTATCAGAATTAACTGTACATGTCTTACATATATTAGTAAAAATAAAAAACACACTAACTGTATTAATTAGTAACCAGAACACAAATCACATTATACTCCATGCAAATTAACATGTGGCCATGCTATTTACATTTTTTAATGTGCAAATCCACATTTTTCTATCTTAACTGAACAAAAAGTTACCCTAATTAACCTATTTTCAATGTTTTTAAAAAAATAAAACTGTTTTCCCTCATTAATTCTATTTGATATGTTGAAGTTTTAGATAACAAAAAAGTAGTAAAATGTTTTCAACTGACATTGATCCAAATGAAGTTAGTCGGATCCTCCAGAGTAAATGAAAGTAATTAATATCAAATATATATTAAATTATGCTTCTGATAACAAAACAGAAAAGAATGCATTTCTTTGTAATATGAAGGTGTTAAAAATTAAAGGAGTAAAAACCATTCATGAAATAAATTTGGATACTCAGCAATACCAACAAAGAGCCAACACATAATTATAGAATATAAATATATTATGCTAAAATTAAAGAATGAAAAAAATAAACATTTGTGGAAGAGGAAGTGATATATTTTGAACTGAAAGTGACTTGGGAAAAAAGATAACTCATTTCAGTTAAATAGATCATATCAAGGTACAACAGAGTAGAGAGATTTGAATAGTAGACTAAGGAGTGGATTTCACATATTGGAAACAGGAAATCAGTCAGTGTTTTCAATTCCACTCCCCTGCAGTAGCATATGAAGCCAGATTTTTAAAGAATGAAATATTCAGATAGTTTAAAAATAAAAACATAGAAAAGTAAACAACACAGAAAGGTCAAAGAAGTCCCAGTTCTTTCCAATCTTCTTCTACCCCCATTTCCACCTGCTTCTATAAGTATTTATTTTGATTATTTCTTCTACAGTTTTGCATTGCATTGATACAAAGACATAGAACCTACTTTCTAATATCCCTCCCCCTTTTGACACAAGAAGTTAATATACTATACTCTTCTGCCCCTTCTTTGAAGAATACAGACATCAGTAAGAATTTCCTTACCAGTGAGTCCTTAAAAAGGGTATAAAAGGAAAAGTTTTTTCCTTATTATAAAATGTTTGCCTCTTCATATTCCCTGATGATACAGAAACTATTTTAGCTACTATACAGTGATACTTTGAAAACTACAATAGGTAAGAGGTAAAATCCTAGGGAATGACAAAGTCCTAGAAATAATATTAAAAATAGACCAAAGAAATATAAAGGAGATACAATAGAAAAGACCATGGTAGTGGCTGAGGGAATGGAAGGGAAAACATAGATATTTAATAATTAACACAAGAAAGGATACGAGAAACACAGTAGTGAAAGAAGTAAAAGAAAACTCCAGGGAACTAAGATGACAGTAGGAACTATGACAATGTGAATATTAGATTAGGAAAAGCTATTACTTGTAAAGTAAAGCCAGGAATGGAAGGGGGAAGGCAATAAAATATGGCTGTTCACAATCTGACTGAGTCAACTTTTTGGATTTTAGCATTACTTAATAGATTCAGTTTCCTGAGTACATCGTATAGCTCACCAAATTTTCATTAAGTATTATATATACTTTTAACCTTCCAGGGCTAGGCTCAAGTTATTTCTTGTAGTTTTTAAAGGACATATCACTTCTCTATTATTTGTCCAGTGAATTCTACTCATTCCACCTTCTTCACAGCTTCTCTGCTCTCTCCCTCAAACTCTTTCTTAGCTCGAACCCATTACTCCTGCATCTGTGTAGCAAAAGCACTTTGTATAGCTCTCCATAATAACAGGGATCACATGTAATTACTCTCCTTTGCTTTTTATGTCCTCTTCCTAAAATTGTAAACCCCCTTAGAGTGTGTCTATTTAATTGTTTAACCCAAGGAGTTTAACACAACACCTGGCTCATAATAAGCACTTGAATTTATTAAATTTCAAAACTAAGAGCAGGACATACACAAGCAAGCAGGCATTTTTAAAAGTCATGAAAATAGACTTAAGTAATGTGTAAGTGATCTAATATTTAGTGTTTTAATATATACAATTAAGCATGTTAAAATGCCACAATGGAATCTAATGTCTATAACTATATGGATCAGTGAAAAAAAAAACAATGTTTCACTAACTTACGTGGGTATACACACATTTGGTTCATTTTCCCCTTCTTGACTATTATATCTCAAATTCTAAGGAGCAATGTAAACAAGAGTCCCAAAACAACTTAGTTTGACTAGTAATGGACAGGGTTTAAAAAAATTTTTTTTAAAAAAGAAATTTTTTGGTGATAAAAATGTTCTACCATCAGGTTGTGATTATAATTTCACCAATCCGTGAGTATACTAAAACCCATTTAATGATATACTTTAAATAGGTGAATTGTATGGCATGTGCACTATATCTTAAAGCTGTTAAAAGTTACTTAGTATTTCTGTACACTGATTATGAGGGAGTATCATCTAAGATGGAAAGGAGCAAAGTATATATTTCATAACCTGCATAAGAGAACTAATATCTGTTTGGCCCTTTATTTACAGCTATGGCTTTCAACATTTTTAAACAGAGAACCTCAGGATCTTCTTCCTCAAGTCAAATTTTCTCTAGAACCCTCAATAAAACAGATATAAGTGACCCATGAAATGTCTCTACAGAATCCTAGGGTACCAGAGAACAGTGTTTAAAAATTACTACCTTATATTATCTTGTTTAATTCTCCAAATAACATTAAGAGCTAGGAATTGTTAGTCTCATTTTAAAGATGAAGCAGACACAAACAATAAGTTTATTCAAGGTTACCAGAGTAGAAGTAGTAGAGGGCTGAGTTTCAAATCCAGGTCATACTTCAATGTGTACCACAGATAAAGAGTAGGGAAATTTATATTTTCCTCAAGAACAAATTATTGCTTCTTTTGCTTTATGAAAAAAAGTATATTTGTCAATTAGTACATGTTTGGCTTTTTGGTAACACATAAAATTTTTGTATATATTTGGCAAAAGGTCATTCTGGCCAGTGATCTAATATCTATAGATCTTTTCTCAAATTCTTCAAATGAGGGAAAATACTAAGGAAAGCAACTTGGTAATTTCAAAGATTGGTTATTCTTATTCAACATGGGCTCAATAGAGAATATAATCTGCATAGTAAGAGTGACAGAAAACAGACAACTTAAAGATTATCAAACAAAATAACAATGTCAAGATAAATTTTTGGTAATTTACAATAAATATCAAGAATAAACAGGTAAAAGGAGACTTAGAGAAAATTCAAAACACTACGCATGGAATACAGATTATATATAGTGAATATATAGTGAATATAAGTTCTTAGAAACATGAATTTCACAAGAATTGCTTTAGAAGGGCTTTCTAAGCAAGGATGTGATAAAAATAAATTTAGTGTCTCTCTCCAGTTAACAATAAAGCTTTTTAGAATTCCGTCTCAAAATTTATATCTAATAATATTACACATACTTTGTTAAAATTTGACTAGCTATAGCCCCCTGGATTGGAAAGAACAAAAACAAAGAAAAAAAATCTAAAGAAAGTACTTTCCAAAACTAGTTTGTCTCTTTCTTTACCACAATGGACAATTCCTTTTCATAATAGACAATGCTTAAGATTCATCTGAGAAGTATAGGTAGTATACACCCTTTTGCCTTTTGACAACCCATTAACTAGGAACATGTACCAGATGCTCACACAGGACCCAAAAGAAATTCTTTTACTTCTTAATAATTGTTGGGAGATTTTCTGTCTCTTTGGCATTCTTCTTGCTATTCTAGCAGATAACCACCATTACAGAATTCTCTTTTCAATGCTAGCTACAATCCTCATTTCTCACATCTGTCTAATCACTGATTGACAGCAAAGTCTAGAGTGATAAATCTTGGCCTTCACCTTGTCTCCAGGCCCCAATTCCATCCCCTGGTACCATTCAGCAGTGAAAGAAAAGGCAAGAAGGAAATAGAGTTCTACCTTCCTTCTTCCATTAAGAATCTCAATATTCCTCTCTCCCTATTTCTCATAGGAAAGAGAGGGACTATAAACCCTTCTATGTTACAATGCAATATTTACCCGCATTGTAAAAAAAAAAAAACAGGCTGTAGGAAAGAAACCTATCTACCACATATTTTAAAGAAAGTATATCATATAATAAACAGAATTAGACTTTAAAATATAATCTATACCTAAGTTGAAGACTGTTTATACGTAAGCCTTTTTTGTTTTTTCTTCTTCACATGTTTAAGTTGTACCACCTTTTAGGGCTGTACTTGTCATCTACATGGGTAGCAGTGGTAATGCATTATTCTAATAGTCTGTGGCTGGTGTACAGCCCTGGAATATAAACCTATTCATTATTGTAGGCATAGTGCCCTATAAGATGACTGGAATTCTCCAAAACTTATTTTTTTCTAATATAACAAAAATATCAGGTTAATTTATTTTCAGTTTTTGAGGTGGGTATTTTGCTGAATTTCACACTGGTATGTTTGCCACTGCATACATGGGTTTGCCAACATAAATTATTTCAAAATAACTGGATGATCCACTAAATTATATTTAGAAGTGTTTTCTAATTACTTTGGAACACTTGCCCATATGTCAGAGTGATTTAGAAATCTTGAATAAATTTAATCTGTTCATCTCTACCTCAATTCTGTACAGAGGAGGAAAACGTAATGTATTATTAAGGTGAGGAATCTGGTTAGGATCTTCAATTTCTACAAAAGAATGTTTACCTTACTAGTTGGCTATCTCATTTTTAAATCTATGCATTTTTCTCTCAATCAAGATACTGAATTTCTAGCGTTCAAGGCCCAAATAAGAATACAGAATCTCACCTTTGCTGTTTTCAAATTCTATCAAGTCCAACTGAAAAATTGATATTATAAATTATTTAAAGAATTGGTAATTATCTATTCTAGATACTAAAAATTCAATTCTAAGTTTAAGATGAACCATTACTAGAAGGCTACGAATTTAGATCTTACTACCTTGGTAACTCATAGAACTATTCTCACTGAACTGTACTTCAATATATACCCCTGGCTTTCATTAAAGGTGCCATATAAAACAGCAATATGGGGGCTGGGGAGATAGCTCAGTTGGCAGAGTTCACAAGGCCCTGGGTTCAATCCCCAGCACTGCAAAAAAACCAAAACCAAAAACAAAAAAAACCCCAGCAATTTGAAATCCATGAATGTAACTAATATTAAATACTATACCCTTACATCACAGTTTACTTTAGATAATGCCTATAAAATGCAATTTTTTTGTAATGTGACACTAAGTAATGCTTTCCTTAAAAGTAACAAAATGAACTTTCTGCTAGAAGTTTTTAAAAACTTAATTACCTCTCTCTTGTTACCTTTTAAAATCTTGGTGGCCAGAAAATTCAAAGCAATATTTTTGAATTAACATAATAAATGTATAGAAACTATTCTTAGTTTTAATCTCATTTTTTATGTGCTATTTGTGGAAGTGGCCCTAAATCAGATTTAGAATAAAGAAACTAATCTATAAATTTATCCTATATGTTGATGTCTGCTCAAAATATTTAAATTCAAACTAATGTAAATAACAAAAATGAAAAACATACATAAGATGATCTTTATAAGTATTTAAAATACAAGTAAAAGTGACCTTATCATTAGATAATAAAAATTACTTTATCAATAATATTTCTGTACAAAATAGATTTATGTGGCACTTGTAAATTACTGTCTTACTGTATTATGGCCCTGTAATATTTCTGTACAGACATTTATGTAGGACTATAAGTCTTATTATGACTCTCAGCATTTATTTTTAATTTATTCAACCATTGTGTTGAATTCTTTTTTAAAAAAATAATTTAAATTTTTATTGTAAACAATAGGGATATATGTTGTTTCTCTGGTTGTACATGAAGTAAAGGCATACCATTTGTGTAGTCATACATTTACATAGGGTAATGGTGTTTGATTCATTCTGCTATTTTTTTCCTTCCCCCCACCCCTCCCACCATTCTTTTCCCTCTATACAGTCCCTCCTTCCTCCAGTCTTGCCCCCCTCCCACCCCCCATTATGTGTCATCATCCGCTTATCAGCGAGATCATCCGTCCTTTGATTTTTTGAGATTGGCTTATCTCACTTAGCATGATAAGTCTCCCATTTCATCCATTTGGCTGCAAATGCCATAATTTTATTATTCTTTATGGCTGAGTAATATTCCATTGTGCATATATATATCATAGTTTCTTTATCCATTCATCAATTGAAGGGCATCTAGGTTGGTTCCACAATCTGGCTATTGTGAATTGAGCACCTAAGAACATTGATGTGGCTGCATCACTGCACTATGCTGATTTTAAGTCCTTTGGGTATAGGCCAAGGAGTGGGACAGCTGGGTCAAATGGTGGTTCCATTCCAAGTTTTCTAAGGAATCTCAACACTGCTTTCCAGAATGGTTGCACTAATTTGCAGCCCCACCAGCAATGTATGAGTGTACCTTTTCCCCCACATCCTCGCCAACACCTATTGTTGCTTGTGTTCTTGATAATCGCCATTCTAATTGGGGTGAGATGAAATCTTAGGCTAGTTTTGATTTGCATTTCTCTTATTACTAGAGATGTTGAACATTTTTCCATATGTTTGTTGATTGCTTGTAGATCATCTTCTGTGAAGGGTCTGTTCATTTCCTTAGCCCATTTGTTGATTGGATTATTTGTATTCTTGGTGAAGAGTTTTTTGAGTTCTTTTTTTTATTATTATTTTTTTTATTTATTGTAAACAAATGGGATACATGTTGTTTGTCTGTACGTGGGTTAAAGGCATACCATTTGTATAATCATAAATTTACATATGATAATGTTGTTTGATTCATTCTATTATTTTTTCCCTTCCCCCCCACCCCTCCCACCCTTCTTTTCCCTCTAAACAGTCCTTTCTTCCTCCATTCTTGTCCCCCTCCCTAACTCTAACCCTAACCCTAACACTAACTCCCCCCACCCTCCCCCTTATGTGTCATCATCCACTTATCAGCGAGATCATTCGTCCTTTAATTTTTTGAGATTGGCTTATCTCACTTAGCATGATGGTCTCCAATTTCATCCATTTGCCTGTAAATGCCATAATTTTATCGTTCTTTATGGCAGAGTAATATTCCATTGTATATATATATACCACAGTTTCTTTATCCACTCATCAATTGAAGGACATCTAGGTTGGTTCCACAATCTGGCTATTGTGAATTGAGCAGCTATGAACATTGATGTGGCTGTATCTCTGTAGTATGCTGATTTTAAGTCCTTTGGGTATAGACCAAGGAGTGGGATAGCTGGGTCAAATGGTGGTTCCATTCCAAGTTTTCTAAGGAATCTCCACACTGCTTTCCAGAGTGGCTGCACTAATTTGCAGCCCCACTAGCAATGTATGAGTGTACCTTTCTCCCCACATCCTCGTCAACACCTGTTGCTTGTATTTTTGATAATCGCCATTCTAACTGGGGTGAGATGGAATCTTAGGGTGGTTTTGATTTGCATTTCTCTTATTACTAGAGATGTTGAACATTTTTTCATATGTCTGTTGATTGCTTATACATCTTCTTCTGTGAAGTGTCTGTTCATTTCCTTAGCCCATTTGTTGATTGGATTATTTGTATTGTTGGTGTAGAGTTTTTTGAGTTCTTTATAGATTCTGGAAATTAGTGCTCTATCTGAAGTATGAGTGGCAAAGATTTTCTCCCACTCTGTAGGCTCTCTCTTCACATTGATGATAGTTTCCTTTGCTGAGAGAAAGCTATTTAGTTTGAATCTATCCCAGTTGTTGATTCTTGCTTTTATGTCTTGTGCTATGGAAGTCCTAGCCTAAGTGGACATGTTGAAGATTTGGACCTACATTTTCTTCCATAAGATGTAGGGTCTCTGGTCTGATTCCAAGGTCCTTGATCCATTTTAAGTTGATTTTTGTGCAGGGTGAGAGATAGGGGTTTAGTTTCATTCTGCTGCATATGGATTTCCAGTTTTCTCAGCACCATTTGTTGAAGAGGCTATCTTTTCTCCATTGTATATTTTTGGCACCTTTGTCTCGTATGAGAAAATTGTATTTATTTGGGTTTGTGTCCATGTCCTCTATTCTGTACCATTGATCTACCTATCTATTTTGGTACCAATACCATGCTGTTTTTGTTACCATTGCTTTGTAGTAGAGTTGAAGGTCTGGTATTGTGATACCCCCTGCTTCACTCTTCCTGTTAAGGATTGCTTTAGCTATTCTGGGTTTCTTATTCTTCCAGATAAATTTCATGATTGTTTGCTCTATTTCTGTAAGGTATGTCACTGGGATTTTAATTGGAATTGCATTGAATCTGTATAGCACTTTTGGTAGTATGGCCATTTTGACAATATTAATTGTGGCTATCCAAGAACATGGGAGATCTTTCCATCTTCTAAGGTTTTCTTTATAATTTCTTTCTTTAGTGTTCTGTAGTTCTCATTGTAGAGGTCTTTCACCTCTTTTGTTAGATTGATTCCCAAGTATTTTTGTTTTTTTTGAGACTATTGTGAATGGGGTAGTTTTCCTAATTTCTCTTTTTGAAGATTCATCACTTATGTATAAAATGCATTAGGTTTATGAGCATTCATCTTATAACCTGGTACTTTACTGAATTCACTTATGAGTTCTAAAAGCTTTCTGGTGGAATTTCCTGGTTCCTCTAAATACATAATTATGTCATCAGCAAATAGGGATAGTTTTTCTTCTTTTCCTATTTGTATCCCTTTTATTTCTTAACATTTCTATGAAAGAAGAGCAAATTAAATTGAAAATATGTAGAAGAAAATACATAATAAAAATGAGAGCAGAGATCAATGAAATTAAAAACAGAAAAATAAATAGACCGAAACCAAAAGATGGTCATTTGAAAACATCAAATTGATAAATCTCTACTTGGATTATAACCTAAGAAACTAAGACTCCTATATAGAAAATAGATAAGATACAAATTAGTAATACCAGAAATTAAGAGGGCTATTGCAACTAATCTCATGACAGTAAAGGGATAATAAAGTAATATTTTAAACAACTCTATGTGTACAAACTTGGTAACCAAATGTAATGAACTAATTCCTTAAAAGATACAAGCTACCACTTAGGCTAGGCTTAATACCAGAAATTAAGAGGGCTATTGCAACTAATCTCATGACAGTAAAGGGATAATAAAGTAATATTTTAAACAACTCTATGTGTACAAACTTGGTAACCAAATGTAATGAACTAATTCCTTAAAAGATACAAGCTACCAAAACTCACTTAAGGAAAAACAGATAATCTGAATGAATCTATCTATTTTATAAATGTGGCTAATAATTAATTACTTCCAAAACAGAAAGCATCAGATCCTGATAAGTGTACTAGGGAATTCTATCAAATATTTAAAGAACAAATTATACCAATTTCCCCAAATGTCTTCTAGAAAACAAAATACCAGTGGTGACAAACTATGTTTCTCTCCTGTAAAGATCTTATCTGTATTACCATATTGAAGTTCTAGCTAATGCAATAAACAAGCAAAGGAAATAAAAGGCAGAGCAACTGGGTAGGAAGAAATGTAACTTTTTGTTACAGATGACATGAATGTCTTTAGTGAAAATTCCAAGTAATTAACAACAACAAACTCCTGGAACTAATAAGGAATTAAGCCAAGGTTGGAGAATATAAGGTTAACATTGGTTAAAGATTTTTTCCACATACTATGATGAACAATAGGAATTAGAAATTAAAAACTGTGCCATTGTATTAGCATTCCAAAATACTCAGATATAAATCCAAGAAAATAAGTGTCAATATAATTCCAATAAAAATGCCAACAAGTTTTTTGTGGGTATTTATAAAATGATTCTAAGGATTATATAGAGAAGCAAAAGACCTAGGCCAGCCAACACAATATACTGTAGGAGAACAAGCTTGGAGGAATGGTACCACCTGACTCCAAGACTTACTAAGAGGCTACATTAATCAAGACAGTGTTGTACCAGTGAAAGACTAGATAAAGACTAGATAAAGAGATCAAAACATGAAGAAAAGAGATCCCATAAACAGACCCATGCAAATGTAGTCACTGAATTTTAATAAAGGACCAAAATTAGTATAATGGAAAAAGGATAGTCCTCAACAGATGGTGCTGGAAGAACTAAACATCCATACGCAAAACAATTTAGATACAGACCTTACAGCTTTCACAAAAATTAACTAAAACTGGACCACAGATCTAAATGTAAAATGTAAAACTAGAAAATAAAAGAAAATCTACTGAGTATGGTGAGGATTTTTTAAATAAAACACCAAAGGCATGATTTGTGAAAACCACCTTACCAAGAAAGATAAACAGATGACAAACAAGCATATGAAAAAATGCCCCACATCATGTCATTAGAGAATGCAAATTAAGACAAAAATGAGATACCACTACACATCTATTACAATCTCCAAATCTAGAATTCTGACAACACCAAATGCTGGTGAGGATAGAGAAACAGCAACTTTCATTTACAGCTAGTGGGAATGCAAAATGGTTCAGCTACTTTAGAGTTTGGCAGTTTCTTAGAAAAGTAAACTTATTCCTACTATACAATTTAGCAATTATGTATCTTGGTATTTGCCCAAGAGTTAAAAATACATACACACAAAAAACTGTACACATGAATGTTTATACTAGTTTTATATATAACTGCCCAAACTTGGATGCAACCAAGGTATCTTTCAATAGATAAGTGGATAAATAAACAAGGGAATATTATTCAGCAATAAAACTAAGAAGCCATGAAATGATGAGAGGACCCTTATATACATGTTATTAAGTGAAAAAAGTTGAGCTGAAAAGGCCGATTACTCTGTGATTCCAACTATGACGTTTTGGAACAGGTACTTCTATGGAAACAGTACAAACATCAGCGGTTTCCAGGCTTAAGGGAGGAAGAGAGTATAGGAAGAAGGAGGAATAAACAGGTAGAACACAGGCAGATTTTTAGGTCAGTAAAACTATTCTCTACAATAATAGATACAAGTCATTATGTGTCTGTCAAAACCTATAGAATGTACAACACAAGAAATGAATCCTAAGGTAAACTAAGGACTTCAGTTAGTACAAATATATTTATGTTGACTTATCAACTATAACAAATATGCCTCACTAATGCAAATGTTAACACTGGGAATCTAAAGGTATGTGAATAAAAGACTTATGTGGGAGGGAACTCTACTTTTCACTTTTTTTTTTTTTTGGTAAATGTAAAATTGCACTAAAATAAATGGAGTCTATTAATTAAAAAACAAAAATACATAAACAGGACAACAAAAGAAAGGGTTTTATCTAATAATGAGTGTTAGCAAAATCTTGGGAAATTTTATATTGCTTTGAATATCTTTCCAGCTTCTTCATGCATAATGTATAAAATGAGGCAAAAAGAATATAAAAGTGATTTCCCATGTACTTAAAAAATATACTTTCTTCAGCTTTAGTCTTATATTTCTAATAAATACAAAAGATATATTAAAAATATATTTGATGGATGAACCTAGAAAACATTATGCTAAGTCAAATAAAACAGATACAGATAGACAAATATGTGGAATCTGAAAAAGTTGAATTTACAGAAATACAAAGTGGAATAGTAGATAATAGGGGCTGTGAGAGGGGGAAATGAAGAGATGATGGTTAATGGGTACAAACTTTTGTAATAAAGATGAATAATCTAATACACAGCATGTGGCTATTATTAATAATGCACTGTATAGTTGAAATCTGCTAAGAGAGTAGATCTTTGGTCTTGTTAAAAAAGAAAGGCAACTATGAAAGGAGACATGTTAATTAGCTTGTGATAAATCATTTCACAATGAATACATGTATTGAAACATGATGCACACCTTTAATATATCATTATTTTTTAATTATAATTCAATAAAGCTGAAATTATGAAAATTAATAAGACAACTACTAAACTTTCATTTTAAAGTTTAGCATTCTTGGCCATAAAAACCACCAGAGTGACTGAACCCATTAAATGAGTGATCAAACACATTAAGTAATTAGATATTTTAATAAAACAAATGAGGTTTCTCACTTCTATCATTTTTTTTTGCTATATTTGTGTTATGTGTGTGTATGTCATTTGTAATGAATACAACTAGTATATGAAAAATGTATTTGATGGATGTAAGTATATTTGAAAGGTGTAAATATTTTTGATATATGGCAAAAAAAATTTTTTTTTTTTGGTTGTGCTGGGCACTGAATCTGTCAATAGCCTCATACACGCTAGGCAAGCCCTCTTATCACGGCACTACATCCTCAGTCCTCATTGTTTACAACTGAATTATTTTTAATCTCATGGTTACTCCAAAGGGATTACAAAAGAGCAAACAATTCTCATTAGATTTGTGCTGAATCTATTTTAAGGAACTACAGCATGGAATTTAAAAGCTCAAATTCAACCTCTAGTAGATGGTCTTAAACCAAGGATTCAGAATCTCTGAGATTCATTTCCTTTGTAGAATGGGGGAATACACACATACAAATACATACAAGACACACAATGTTAAATTACTTGGTGTACAAATGTATACACACACACACACACACAAAAACAAAAAAACAAAAAAACAAGGGCATACACAAAGTCTGTTCTCCTTTAAAAGAAGAAGAAAGTTCCCATTTTTAAGCTAACAATTTTCTTTTTCTCTGAAGAACCCTCATTAATTTGCTTTCTTACTGAGTTTTGACATATTTATTCCTTTAATTTAATCTTTATAAACCAATTACTGGATCTTGCTACACAACAATGCTTCATTTCTACAAAAGCAGGTGGCAAAGAAGTGAAAAAGCAAAAGGCTAGAGGAAGTTAGTGTCATGTTTTTTTTTGAGATGTGGAAGTAGACTCCAGAAATTCAAAGTGAGTGAGAAATTCATAAAAGTTCAACATCTCTAGCAATTAGAGAAATACAAATCAAAACTACACTCTGACTCCATCTCACTCCAGTCAGAATGGCGATTACAAAGAATACAAACAACAATAAATGTTGGCGAGGATGTGGGGGAAAAAGGTACACTCATACATTGCTGGTGGGAATTCCTCAGAAAACTTGGAATGGAAACACCATTTGACCCAGTTATCCCACTCCTAGGTTTATACCCAAAGGACTTAAAACCAGCATACTATAGTAACACAGACACATCAATGTTCACAGCAGTTCAATTCACAATAGCTAAATTAAGGAACCAACCTAGGTGCCCATCAATTGATGAATGGATAAAGAAAATGTAGTATGTACACACAATGGAATACTTAGTCTTAAAGAAGAATGAAATGATGTATTTGCTGGTAAATGGTTGGAACTGGAGAATATCATAATAAGTGAAATAAGCTAATCCCAAAGAACATTTGGCTGAATGTTTTCTCTGATATGTGGATGCTAATTCACAGTGCGGGGCGGGCGATGGCTAAGGAAGAACAGAGGTACTTTGGATTAGACAGAGGGGAGTGAAGGGAAGAAGGGGGTATGGGTAGGATTGATAGTAGAATGAATTGGACATTATTGTCTCATGTGGATATATGATTGCATGACCTATGTAACTCTACATCATGTACAACCAGAAGAATGAGAATTTATGCTTCATTTATATATGATGTGTCAAAATGCATTCTGTCATGCACAATTAATTAGAATAAAAAAAGTTATTTAAAAATTTATAGTAAGAAGTTGAAGTACATGAACTTAAGAGATATCTTTTACATACTTGGAGTAATGAAAACTTCAGGTTCTGACAGTGACTGATCTTATTTGGGATAAGAGGCAAAGACACTGATAGTTTGTCCAATGGGGACTCCCTGATACAGAATATAGTTTACCTCTGTCTTGAAGACACCAAGGTCATATAATTATTCACTTGTTATGTATAACAGACAAGAAATCATTTGAAAACAGATTAGTATAAAATCAAGCCAGAGAAGAGTTCTGATTTCTAGTACAGGAAAAGACCTCTAATGTGATCAGGAGTAGTAGTTATCAATTAGTCAGTTAATGTAAAGACTAATAAAAAATGTGTTGTTTATGGACATTTTAAACATTGTCTTTAAGACCTAAATTATAAAACTTTGTCAATCACTAATGGTCCAAGACCTTTTGAGTATAGTTTCGTTGGTTGAAATTTTTGAAATTTCTTTCATAAAGCACACCTATCAGGAATTACCTATGATTTCCAAGTTTAGTTTCTTTGAGGTAGAACAACAATAACAACAAATTATAGACACTGCAGAGCAATATGAGACTGAATAGTATTTTTAAAGATTTTATAGGTGACATTTTTACCCATAATTATTTCAAACAATATTTCAAATCACTACCTTCACATTCTAAAATGTGCAACTTGACACAATCTTCTTTTCACACACTTAACAACTGACATAAATAACTGAAATTACATACAAGTAGCTACTTGGTGAGCAAAAAGTTCAGCCCGTAAGAACAAAGAAGCAAGTATATTAGTTATGAGTTGTTAGGAAATCAATGTGACTGGTCATCGGCTACTACGTTTTATAGAGGGAAAAAAGGGCACCAGTTAATCTGGAGTGTACATTAAGTATAAATCAGTTAAGTATTTCTATTTTATTTTGAAAGGTTAATTTCCCTTAAGAAGAATAAAGCAGTTAAATCAAAGAAAAATTAGTCCTCATAAGTAGGAACCCTAGCCTTGTTCAGAGTACAGACCTCATTACCTCCTCAGATCATGTCCTTAGTTTTATATCAGTCCCTCTCCTCTTTCTCTAGTAAAACAAGCACATAGGCAAGGAAGATCTGGTAATAACTAACTCCTGCTCCACATAGCTTTTTAACAACTTATTCTCTGCCAACTACGTTAAGAAGAAACACAGATGTCAGAGCTTTTCCTCTTACAAGAAGGCTTCTTTTCCTTATCTTAGGTATTTGATGTGAAAGAGTATTTGATTGAGTTTGACTACTGATTTAATAGGTGGGCTAAATCTCTAAGTTACATAAGTAATCCTAGAAGTCACTTTCCAACAACCAGAACTTGGGAAAGTCACATATGCATTAGAAAGAAAAGAATTACTAAAGCAAAGGTTTTTTAAAAACAAACATTCAGAACAAATGAGTACTCAACAATTTCCTCCTTTAGACCAACGTAAACTACCAAAGTCATTAAAATTCTCAGAATATCAATAAAGTTAACTGAGAATATCTGCCAAATTCATAACAAAGTGGAGTGCTTTTTTTTTTTTTTTTTTTTTTGGTAGGGGATTAAACCCAGGGGTGCTTAATCATTGAGCCACATTCCCAGTCCCTTTTATTAATAATTTTATGTATTTTTTTCATGATTAAAGTGCTGGCTTAATTTGAGCAAACACAGGGATAGGTACAATACAGTTTTAAGACTGTATTTTAGTGCTTATATTTTAAGCAACTGTCTCACCTCAAAAACATTGAGGGTGAGAGGTACACAGTAGTCATGTTTCCATAGGTACCTGTGATTCAGTGTCCCAAAGCCAGGTTAATGTTAAACATGTCTTGAAAAGGGATACATTCTAAATACTGTTCTCTTTATAAAAGCAGTTTATTACCATAGGATTTGAATCTGCTATGAGATCCTACAGAGAATTCAGAAATCCCTATTCTTTCACTACGTAGGCATTGATATGGAGTTTTGACACATAAAATGCCGTTTTTCGAACATAGGGATCTTCATCCTTCAAGTACTTGCGGGGTGGGGGCTCACAGAGATATTCTGTAATCTTGTCCACTGGGTGCACCCCATGGTCCTACCTGGTAAGGCCTGAATCAAAAGGATTGGGATCTTCACAGTCCTTCACAAAGCAGTTGACAGCCATGATGGCCATGTCTGGCTGACTCTTGACATAGTTCATCAAGTATAGATAGATTTTTCCCTACTTATTAGTTGTAAAGTATTTGGAGTTAGTCAGGATTTTGGATCTTTTTTTTTTTACATTATGATTTATTTATTTTATTTATTTTTATTGTAAACAAATGGGATACATGTTGTTTCTCTATTTGTACATGGAGTCAAGGCATACCATTTGTGTAATCATAAATTTACATAGGGTAATGTTTGATTCATTCTGTTATTTTTTTCCCCTTCCCCCCACCCCTCCCACCCCTCTTTTCCCCTCTATGCAGTCCTTCCTTCCTCCATTCTTACCACCCTCCTTATCCCTAACCCTAAACCTAACCCTAACCCTAACGCTAACCCCTCCAACCCCAAGGATTTTGGGTCTTTAATGTGCTCGGGAGGCAAGGGCAGGGGTGGAGGTGTCCCCTTTTATTTTTTGAGAGAGGTCTTGCTAAGCTGCTGAGGCTGGTCTCAAACTTGTGATCCTCCTGCCTCAGTCTCCTGAATCACTGGGATTATAGGTGTGTGCCACTGTGCCTGACGTCTCAAGAAGTTTAATTTCTAAGAAGCTTAATTTCTTAAACTGATCAAAGAAAATGTAAGAAGCAGAAATACTCTGGATATCTCCAAAGGAAAATACATAAAACTGCAATAAAGACAAATATCAAGAGAAATGCTCTGAGAACTTTGCATAAAAAGACATAATACTTTGGGTAATAAAAACATTTACTGTTTAGGTGAATAACTGTTTACAAAAAGTGAGGTTCCAATGGTCAAGAAATTCTGGTGAAAGAGCAAGACATTATGGAGGAGTTATTCTTGATTAAGCCAGTGACAGGTGGCTATAGATTTGTACCACAGTAATGGTACAAATAAACATGCCACTTAAAAGTAAATAAAAATTAGTAATTTAATAGTTATGGAAAACTACAAGAAGAAATTTTATAATTAGTAGTAGTGAGAAATGAAAATGAAGTTGTGCTTGTTTTGACAAGGACAAGGAACTTAAAATGGTCAACATTAAGTGAGGAAACATCACAGAAGAAAATACCCCAATTTCCTATAATAATATAATTTGTTATATCACGGCAATTCCTATGCATATGATTTACTAAATACAGCCATAATTTATATATAAATATTTAAAATTAATAGCTCTTTATGATGTAAAATATCTTTTTTGATATTAATTAGATTTCTTAGAATAATACAAGTAGGAATATTGTATGCTATACATGACATTATTTTTCCTCTATAAAGCAAATGTCCTTTATGGCAGTTTCTATAAATCAGATCCCATAAGGAAAAGAGTATCTTTATTGAGTTACAGCAAAACAATAATTGAAAAATGCCTTAACTTTGATATAAAATGACTCAGTATCTTGAGTGGACAAATATGTTTCTATTATAAGAGACTCTGCCAGAGAATTAGCAGTCCTAGAAGAAACATTTTTTTCATAAGACCAAGAGTTCTTCATGCAGAATTGTTCACATCAGGCATGGTGGCATATTATACTATGTTGGACAGGTGGTCTTTATTAACACAAACTGTGAAAAACTCACCTAAGATCATTAATGTAAAATGGTAAAAAAATCACAAAGAATTTCCTGAGTAAAGTGTACTTTATGGAATACCTTTCTCGCTTACACAGTTATAATACATGTCTTCAGCTTCCATATTTATTTCCAGAACTTACCACTCCCCAGTCCATTCTCCATTTAAAACATAAATCAGATCCTGTCATTAACTTCCAATGACTTCCCACCATAATTACTAAATTGTTTTTTTTCTCCATTTCCTATTACTCCCTCCTCAATAAAGAACATTATTCTTTTTCTAAATTCTCAAACATCAAATTTGTCTTAAAGCTTTTGCATTTATTATTCCCTCTGTCTCTGAGATCTTCACTAACTGGCTCCATTTCATGATTCAGGACTCAACTCAAATATCACTGCATCAAAGGTGATTTCCCTAATTACTTAACTCCAGAATAGGCAGGTCTCTCACAGTCATTTTCTACTGCCTCATAACACTCTTTTTGTTATTCCTACCGCACCTAAATGCCTGAATTTATCCTGCTTGCTACTTTGTTTATTCTGCTTATTGTCACTACAAAATAAGTTCCAAGAGAAGAGAATCTGTTTTGTTTTCTACTATTTGTCTTTAGGGCCAAAGTTAATACACATGGTCACAGATTTGATTGAATAAGTACATTACTTTAACCAAAATTTTCTTAAACCATAAACTCTAACCCTGCCTTATTTAAAAGAGTATGTTGATATATATTTGTGGAAGAATAAAATTTGTAAAGTTTTATGAATATGATTAAACTGTACTTTTCATAGGTATAGTAATTAGTTACTTTGGGTCCTGGTTAATTTGGTATCAGAAGCTAAGCCTGGCATATTCCCAATTTCATAGCTGGGAGAACTGAGGTCAGAAAGAAAATATAAGAATTAATACACTTTTAATAATGGAAAAACAAAACAAAAGACCCATTAAGTCAAAGAAAATCTGTAGGACAGATTAAGTCTCAAAGTACTCATAGGACTATTAACAATTGTCACAACTTCCTAGAATTTGTAAATTGTCTATTTGCATTCAGTACTAAGCGCAGTGCCTGCACAGAAGAAATACTAAAAAATATTTGTTGAATTATTGATAGGGCACAATTATAGTTAAACAGATGTAAAATAGACCCTATTTTTACTTTTTTAGGGCATTAGATTCACAGTCTTCATATTTAGCCTTGTAAGAAAAGACTTTTTCTCCTACAGAAAGAAATTCTCAATAAAGCAATTTTATTTTACCTAGTTTTATATAGTATGTTCTCTTTCTTTTTATGTAGTATGATCTCAAATAAAGGTACTAGACACAGCTTTTTGCCATTTTACAGAGGTACTACATATGGAAGTGAAAACATTACCACAATTAAATACTACACAGAGTACATAATTTTATTTCTACTCCTGTATGTACATGAAAAACGTCAAGTATCAATATCAAGATGTGTGGCAATCTATTAAGCTATCAGCTTAATAGAAATTATTCAGGTTTAAATTCCACGCTGTACAATGTCCATTATCTATATTAGTTTCTTCCCAATGTTCTATGACTTTTAAAGTCATTAAAAAATAAAACCTTAAATCCCCCTGCATAAATCCAAGGTGGTATCCACATCTTTGATAGGCCCAGTTATACTCTTCTTTTTAAGCAGTTTCAAATGTATCATATTAAAGTTGAAGTTAGTATAATAATAACCGGGTCTCAGCATAATTTGTCATTGAAATTCAGCTCCATGTCTAGAGAAAAAAATGACAGTAGAATACTGATGGAGTATTAAGTAAGCTGACATGTGGTATTCATGAATAAAGTAATGAGAAAAAGAACTATGATAACAATGTTTTAGAAGGTCTAATATTTGTTTTAAAATCAGTCTAATGAGAGAAAATAGGAAGCTTTAATGTTAAAAGATTAATCTAAAACCAAACATTTAGAGCCAAGCCACATAAAATGATGTGATATGTATTTTAGATAGTATTACAGCAAAAAAAGATTTCTAAATCTGCATTACTGTTAATTATTCATGGAGTGAGATGTTTAAAGACAGTGCAACATAACAGAAATGTCACAGATTCTAATTTCTATTTATTAAAATGAATCTCTTAGGCAAATCATTTATCTTTCTGGGTTCTTAAGTTTACTCATTTGCAAGAAAAAAGAACATAATACTACTACCTTCTAGAATTATACTCCACAGTGTTACTGTGAGAGATCAATGAGACGAATATGAAAGCATCTTACAAAGTACAATTATAAACTCTATGAAAATCCAAGTCATACTGTGGGGGGAAGAAGTTAAATTTACCTTTATATGTTCTAGAACAGCAGTAGCAACATTTGTATGAAGATCAATAAGTCTTTTTTTTTCAAGGAGTTCTGGCAGAGAACTACAAGTATCAAAAAATTGAAAATTAACCATAAAATTTTCTAAGAAAATGATACAGTCTCTAATAAAACCCATGCCTGGTTTCTCCTCCAAGGAAAATCAGAACATTGCAATAGTGACAAAATGACAAATTAAACTATCAACTGAATTTAATCTAGAGGCTGGAACACATATAGAATGTATTACTTTAATACAGCTGAAAGCTTCTCATTTAAAAATAATTTAGGCCCTAAATATTGTTATTTTTACTGTTTCACATTCTGCTTCCAAAATTTTGACTAAAATCAAATTAATGGAAATATGCTTTTACCTGTATTTCTAAAACATGAAATCTCTCTTCCTCTTGATGGCATTCAAAGTACTAAAAAACTTCTTCAATTAAGTAAACTGTGGCATAACAACAATTTGACCTACTTTCTCAATAATATTATTTTCCTAGGAAAATTATCCCCATCTCATATTTCTGGTTGGTCAAAGAAGCAATGTTCTGCTCTAAGATGGAACTGAAATTAGCTTACACATGTTAAAAGCACAATTTAGTTCTTTTAGCTCATAGGTGTATTCGCTTTTACCAACTATTTTGTTATTAAAAATATTAATCATTTATGGCCTCCCAAATAAATTTTATTAACAGAAAGACATCGAAGAGGATATACTGCATACCTAACGGCTGAAGTTAGCTTAGCTGTATTGTCAGAAAGCATACTTATGGCTCCTTCATCTTCTCCTTCTAGTCCCTGGGAAGGGAAAAAAAGGTCCTAGTGAATTTATTCAAAATTCCCAGGCACAAGCATAAAAATCAACACATTCCTAAGATTACTGGCAAACAATAAAATTTAGGTGACTTAGAGTAACTACTCTTCTGAGGAACAAGCACATGTGCTTTTGACAGTCACAGAAAATTTCTAGTCACCAACAGTTTGATAAATGGTTGACTATATAGATTAAAGATCAGCATGGAATCAAGTCCAGAGAAGTAAATTAAGGATCAATAAGGAAGCAACTCCAGAGACTTGCCAGCAATCACACAGTAATAAATAACTTAGCTGAAATCTGAAGCTGGATCAAAGTAAGGCAGAATGAAGAATATGGAAACATACATCTCTAAAGTCATATATTTTTTCAAGTCATAGCTTCATATTATTCTTTAAACAAATTTTGATCTCAATATTTTTGAAAAAGACTGCTTAAATGGAGAGTAATTTTGCTGTTAATAAAGCAATAATGGCCTTTAACTTCAGAGAAAGAGAAAAAAGCAATCTCGTTAGCCTTTCAGATGCTCTGCCTCTTACCTAATTCTTAGAAAGCAAACAAGATCTTACCATAATGCTTTTAAGACGTTTGACCTCATCTTCTTGTGCTCTATAATATTCTAGTTCTTGTTGAACGGATTCTGCAACTTCTGGGAATGGACTAAAACAATATTGCACAAGAGAAACAATGAGTATGACATTGTAAAACTGATTTTTGTATGGATTCTGAAATAGATACAATAAAGATTTATTATTATTTTAAAGGACTTATCTGTATTTTTTTTATATATAACATGGGTAGAGAATGTTCAACACAAATAAAACTATATATGTAGTCTTTATGATAAACTGGGCACTTAGGTGCATAACCTACAATCTCAGGGACTTGGGAGCTGAGTAGGATGATACCAAGTTTGGAGGCCAGCCTGGGTAAGGTAGAGAAACCCTGTCTCAGAATAAAGAAAAAACAAAACAAAACAAAAAAAGGGCTGAGGAATGTAGCAGTTCAGTGGTAGAACACCACTGCGTTCAATCCCTGTAGTATAAAATGTGTATCATAATACTTAACAAATCTAAACAAATACAAAATTTGCTTCTACTCTTTTCAGTAGTGAGATTGCATTTTCCCATCACCTATACACTATTAGAATAAAAATAAAATATTTACATGACTGAAAATCAAAGTCATAGTATATCAAATGTCAACTAAATATTATCATCAAAATTAACATATAGCACCAGAAGGTGCATTCGACTACAATGATGGCATTATAACTGTGAAGAGAAAAACCAAAAGCCAAAAAATCTTTCATAACTCAGTACTTTTCGTACCCTTATTGTTAAAAATAGTACTTGGATCATAGTTTTGGTGGGTCTAAGGTCTGCTATCTTCCTCCAGGCCAGTGCTGTTCAGCAATAATTTACATAGAATTCAAAACATATGTTGAGGATGAAATGATTCTTTTTTTTTTTGGTACTGGGGATTGAACTCAGGGGCACTTTACCACTAAGCCACATTCCCAGCACTATTTTGTATTTTATTTAGAGACAGGGTCTCACTGAGTTGCTTAGCACCTTACCATTGCTGAGGCTGGCTTTGAACTCACATTCCTCCTGTCTCAGTCTCCTGAGCAGCTGGGATTACAGGCGTGTGCCACCGTGACCGGCTGAAATGATTTTTTTTTCTTTATTTGCGATGCTGGGGATCGAACCCAGGGCCTTGTGCTTGCAAGGCAAACACTCTACCAACTGAGCTACATCCCCAGCCCTGAAAAGATTCTTAACGTGAGTATTTTTCCTGGATAGCTATAGGGAACACCAGAAGCCTTTTTTCCTTTAAGAAAGAAAAGGTCATATATCTTATTTGCAATGAAGTTAAAACCTTGCCTCTATTCCTTAATACTAACAACAGAAAATACCTCACTAATTATCAGCACATTTCATCCAATAGAGACTGGCAGAGTTTGGAAAGGATTCAGAACACAGTCTAATTTTACCTGACAACCATGGGCATTTAACCCAGCTCCTTTAGGAAAGCTCTTACCCTTCTAAGACCCTAGCTTCATTTGTAAAATGTACTGAGTGAATTCCATGATCCTCAAAATCTCGAATATTTTCAGGTCTCAGAGCTAATGGAGAATAATAATTGTTTACATTTATTGAGTGCTTACTGTGTATCAGATGCTATGTTAAGTACTTATCTCTATAATTTTATTTAATCTTAACCAGTTTGTTATGGTAGTTATTATTAATAGTTAAGATCAGGCACTTTAGGATCTGTCAGAAATGAGTTCCACCCCAGGCTTTACTAATTTCTTTATATTTGCTGTCTCAATCTTAAAAATCTGCTGAGATATTGGGGCAAAAGGTAGAATTATCATCTCTCCATTTTACTGGTAAGAAAATGAAGCTCAGAGAGGTTTAAGTCATATATTTAACTCTATGCTATCTCCCAGTGTCTTTGTGTTGACATTTTTATGGCGGTACAATTTGTAGGGCAAAAAGGCTATTGCTACTTGAAAACAAAGTTCTTTTGTTTCTAAACATATCATTAAAAAATATTCAAAATTTCCATACTTGAATTAAGGAATCTTTTCTCTTAAGCTTTTCTCTATTATGAAATGTCAGCTTCAAAATACTCTGCATCCTCCACCAAGAATGCCTCTCTAATGAAATGTAAATGCAGACTATGGAATTTCAAAGGAAAAAATATTATTTCAAGTAATAACACCTAAAACTGCCATAGCTAGAAAGACAATCTCTTTTCTCTGAAGAGAAAATCAAATCCCTGTTATAGCAATGTGATTTTCCAGTTGTGGTTTTTTTTTTTTTTTTTTTTTTTTTTTTTGGCAGGTACTAGGGTTTGAACCCAGGGGTGCTTAACCTGAGCCACATCTCTTGCCCTTCTTATTTTTCTTTTGAGAAAGGGTCTCAGTAAGTTAGGGAGGGTCTTGCTAAGTTGTTGAAGCTGGCATTGAATTTGCAATCCTTCTGCCTCAGCCTCCCAAGTCACTGAAATTACAGGTGTGCGCCACTACACCCAATCTACAGTTTTTTTTTAAAGTTGTAAAAATTAAAAACAAACAAAACACACACACGCCACTACATGTTGAACCACATCTATATCCTACTTCTTTTCAAACTAATTATAAAATGAGTTCCAAAAGAAAAGCTATGTTGAGGCTATAAAAAGATCTACATCTACATAGGTATATTAGAAACTAAAAACAATAACATTCACATAATTGTTGATAAATAGCATTCTTCTATTTATCTGAGGAATGACTTCATTCAAAATCATATGGAATAAGTTTTTTGAAATGAGAAGTAGTCCCAACAAAACAACAACTAACAAAAAAACAGGAACTGGGAAGAAATCAAAGTCTATACATACATTAATTAAACCTTCCACTCATTATGTGAATGAACCATTATGACCTTAGGATAATTTTCACAAACTCAACTGGCCAGATGACATCTTTGCTTTTCTTTAAGAGATGAATCTTTCACTTACTGATATTTCTCTTACTTACCTTCCTTTATGTTTTTGCCAAAATTTGTCAACTGGAGTTAAATCATAAGACTTCTTGTTTTTTCTCTTTGGTCTAGCACCAGCTGGAGAGTTTTCCACTCCTGTAGATTCTTCCAAATTTACTCTGTTTAAGTGAAAATCCTAGGGAAAAGTAATGCTGTTTTAAAAACTATTTTCGGAATTTAACAGCCATAACATTTCCCACAAGGAAAATAATTAACATAGATTCCTGCTGCCCTTGCTAATATTTATAAGGATAAAATACAGATCTAAATTTGAAAAGACATCCTTCTGACCTTTTGTTATATTCAAATGTGCTTTTCATTAAGAATTTTAATGGAAGTAGTAGATGCAAGTGATTAAAATTTCAAATACATACAGAGAAAAATCATGCTAAGTTTCTATGTATCCTTCCAAAAATATTTTTGCATTTGTGTATTTATACTAGCATATACACAGCTTTAGTTTTACTTTAAAATGGGATTATGTCATACATATATATTTTGTCCTTCTTTTTGTCACTTGATATATTTTAGAACTCTGTAGATATTGCTGCTTCATATTTACCATGGATACACAGTAGTAGTTGATGTTTGGCTGCATCAATTTACGTGAACAGGCCTCTGATGCTTGTTTTTTTTTCCCAGTAAAAAACACTCTTTTAAACATAATTCTTAAACTCTTGGAGAGTCTTAATATTCTGATGTTACTTGACTGATTAATTTTTTAAAAAAATTTTTAGTTGTAGATGATCTTTATTTATTTTTATGTGGTGCTGAGGAAAGAACCCAGTGCCTCACACATGCTAGGCAAGTGCTTTACCATTGAGTCACAGGCCCAGCCCCTTGACTGATTAAATTTAAAATTAAAATAGAAGCTATAACATTCCCTTTCACATAAATTCTAACAGCCAGTCAGATCAGTAGTTGTTAAGCTTTTCTGCTTCAGACTAATTTTACTTATGTGTGGCTTGATTTCTCTGCCTTCCTCAAAAAATAAGCATAAAATAGACAAAAATAAAAGTAATTATATTCTCTATTTCTTCTTCCCTTTCTCACATTAGACCTGTGCATTAGACCTGTAGTATTTTATGGGTCAACTCTGCTGAAGAATGTGAATTAAAGAGATAAAACATGGCTATCTGCAAGAAAGAAACTATATGGAGAAATTATCATGATTGCAATATATTTATCTTAGTCCTAAGGTATTAAATACATTAATGATTATTCTAGGTCTTGGCAAAACTTAAATATACTGGACACAACAATTTAACTCCTCTAGTAAAATAAGGTTCAATACTGTCTAGATCTTTTGAGTACATCCTGAAACTTTCTCAAATAAGTCTTTTACAACAGCTTATTTCCTTGAAGCTTTCCCCTTTGATATAAAAAAAAGTGTGAAATATATAGATGTCAACTGCTCCAGTGGTGTAACACATCTAATTACTGTCAAATAAATTATAAGATCAATGAGGCAGCCTTTTCATATATGGATGAAGTCCATCAAAGAGAAAAATCTCTAAAGATCAGTTACCTTTTATGTGCAAGACACTGTTCTTTGCACTTTTTATTAAGTTATCCGATCCTTAAGATAATCCTCAGAAGGAATAAAATTTCTATTTCAAAAATGAAAAAAAAAAAAAACTAAAGCATAGAGGAAGAAGTTTGTTGCCCAGCTTATGTAGAAATATGTGGTAAAACCAAGATTTAAAACCCAGATAGAGTGATTTTAGAGGACTGCATTAAGTATTATACTCTATCAGAAAGAGCAGAGCCACTTGGAATTATATTTCTCTACTACCTTCACTACTTCTACCCTGCAGGGTAGAACCTGGGCAGTCTTAGGTGGTATAAATTGGCAGTTTAAAGACTATTGAGAGTTGCAATAAATGGTTGGGATGACAAAAAAGAGTATATCATGTCACATTTCAACCTGTTATTACTGTCTTTCATATAGATTTCTCATGTTATCACAGGTCAAGAACATCAGAAATCTTTTAAAATTCCTCTCAGTTTCTCATTCCTCTATCCAATCTTTACTTTGCACAGCAAATCAATTAATATAGGAAGAAAATAAAAAAAGCACAACTGTGGAAAAGCATTTTAAACAATATGAACTATAAATAGATATTAAAGTATATCTGAGAAGAAGCCCAGCTTTTAAAAAATATCTAAGAACAGAAAAGATACTAAAGGGTGGCTGGGGATGTAGCTCAGTTGGTAGAGTGCTTGCCTTGCAAGCACAAGGCCCAGGGTTCAATCCCCAGCACTGGGGGGGGGAAAAAAAAAAAAAAAAAAGATACTAAATGGAAACCTCTTTAAACAGTTAAGCTGTACTAAGAATTTCTAGTGAAGTACAATTTCCATGGTGATGACACAGTTCATTCAAAACAGAAGTAACTAGTTAGTAAAATTATTGCTCTAAAAATAGGAGAGCACATTATTACTTAAGTATTGATGGAATACTTAAAACACACAATGATAAAGGAATAAAAGATGTTAAGAGTTCTGAGAAATAACATAATAGCAGCAAGAACATTTCCACTGTTTGCATAATAGCAAGGCAAAATAGGAAAAGTAATTTCCATCTTCAAAACTGAGAAACTAGAACATTCTGTGCTGTACTCAATCATGTTAACGCAACTGAACATTATATACAAATAAGACAACAGAATTGGTTGGAATGGTAGAGTCTAATCTGTTTCCTCTGATAGTCACATTTTCCTGACTTAAAAGACTGGTCAGTATTGCCTAAAATCCCAGATAAAAATAAATTCCATCGGAGCCAGGCACAGTGGCAAATGCCTGTAATTCCAGCAGCTTGGGAGGCTGAGGTAGCAAGATCACAAGTTCAAAGCCAGCCTCAGCAACTTAGTGAGGCCCTAAGCAACTCAGTGGTTAAGTGCCCCTGGGTTTAATCCCTGGTTAAAAGAAAAATATCCCATCAGGAAATGTTAAAAATATCTAGAACTACCTTCAATAGTCTTGTTTCTTTTCACAAGTTAAAGCAGATCAGTACAGTAATGATGGCTAATGTTAACACAACTACCTTTGGATAAGAGAGGTGACACCTATTTATGCAGAGCTGAGGTTTATATACACATGTGAAAAATGCTAACTAAAATAAAAATTTTTATTTTGGCAAGAATTTACTACCCCTTTAACTCCAAAAACTATTATAGTCATCATTAAACAGCTAGGTGATTAAAAAGATGTAGTTTGGAGCCATAAATCAAATATCAGCAACCAATGCTTTTTAACATTTAGGTGACATCAGTTCATATTAAGGAGACCCTTTAACTTGAACTATCAAAATAAGCAACAAGAAAAAGAAAAAAAAAAAAAAAAAAAAAAAAAAAACACAATACAGGTATAAACATAAAACTAGGGAACACACAGGAAAGGAAACCACATAGCAGCTCTACCATTTCGCAAGGGTCTGGCTCTTAACTTGCCCTAAGTAAAGGATTGCATCTTCAATCATTTGAAGATGAGTACCTGTTATCCCTGCACATAAACCTCAGGAGAACTCCAAAAAGGAGTGTGACTTTCTGGAGAAAATTAATATGAGAATCTTAAGAGTCAGTCTGGGGACTAGGGATAACATCAGTGAGAGAAGAAATGATAAAGAAAAAGTATGATGACTTATGTATATTTTCTCCAGAATAGGCAAATACTTTCCCTTCTAAATCTTCAGACTTGAGTATCTGAGAGAAAAAACAGAAACTAAGAGCTTAATTTAATTGCCTCTTGCCAAGGGCAATTAAAAAACAAGATATGATTCAGTAGACTAATACATTAGGGTTTCACTGTAAAGGCACTGCATGTAACTATTTCAAATTTTGGGGGGGTGAAATTAAAACATTATGTGAAAAATTAATGTTTCAAAGCTCTTTCCTAAAACTAATAACCATGAGGGGAGATTTTAGAGACCACGTTCCTAAGCAAAATGCAGCCTACATTTATTTCTAAAGTCCCTGAATGCTTCAGAACCAGTTCCAGGTGAATAATAGTGATTATGCCTTGAAAAACATAATTTAGAGGAAATTCTTAGAAACTGAAATTCTATTTCTTACTGAGAAAGCAATTAGATACAACTATTAAGCAATCTCCTACTTCAATGAGCATGGATAACTACAGAGCTCAATGAGAAGAGTCTAGAAGCTTTGAGAACTGTAAGTTACACATTATTTGCCATCCATCACTCCACAACAGATATTATTCATATTAAATATAATGGGCTTCCAGCTAAAACTGTATATATCTGTAATTCTACTAACACTGTTCTCTTGAGAGACTCAAGAAACAAAATTCACGATGACAAGGCATGGACTTTAAATTCTATAATTTCTGCTTTACATAACGATCATGATTTCTCTGGCTCATACAAACCAGTCTGTCAAATAAAACTCAAGTAAAACGAGAATTAAAATATACTCATTAAGATGAAAAAGGATGAGATCTACACTGATTCTTTTATATTGTGTACAAAAATCAATGTCATTACTGTAATTTTATAACTTTACATTACTATTATAAAGTTATAACAAAATGGGTTCTCTCCTAAAGAATGAGAAAGCTGTAAAATACTATTTTCTCACCACTGAAAATGTCTACAAGCAAAGATATTCCAGTAGAATTAACAGCTCTAGTAATCCATATTATGTTATCTAAACACTATTTACCATTTAAAGAAACCAGTGTTTTTAGGGAAATGGCTGAGAACAAGTCTGGAGAGAAAATGAATGTGATGAGTCAGGAAATTTTTAATACCTAAATAAGTAAGCTAACAAACACTAATGGGGTCATGCCAAGAGGACACTGAGGCCATGATGGGCCAAAGATGGGCCAATTTGTACATTAAAATGAATGACTACAATAGCTATATATTTCAAATATGAAAATGTATGAGTTCATAAAATATTTCAAAAGATCAACCACCTTACCGACATCCTTTATAGACTGTTATAGTCTCATTCTGAAAATTAACAAATAACAAATAAAGGAAAATAATCAAGCATTTTTCCTGCAACTCCAGCAGCTCAGGGGATTGAGGAAGGAAGATTCAAGTTCTAAGCCAGCCTTGGCAACTTAGTGAGACCCTGTCTCAAAACATAAAATAAAAAGGGCTGGGAATGTGGTTTAGTGGTTATGCACTGTTTTTGCATCTATGTTCATAAAGGATATTGGTCTTTAGTTTTCTTTCTTTTTGGTACCAGGAATTTGAACCTGGGGGTGCTTAACCACTGAGCCAGTATCCCAGCCCTTTTTTTTTTTTTTTTTTAAATATTTTGAGACAGGGTCTCACTAAGTTGCTGAGGCTGGCTTGGAACTTGAAATCTTCCTTCCTCAGTCTCCTGAGCTGCTGGGGTTACAAGAAAAAAGCTTATTTTCCTTTATTTGTTATTTGAGTATCCACAGTTGATGTTCTTTTGATCTGCTATTTTTTATTACTATAAAACCTCTTGGGCAGCTACTATTATAGCCTAGTTCGTAGGAGGTAATTTTTTGTAAAAGTGTCAATGTGCACTTGGCAACTGTTGATTAAAACAAGCAGTACTTTCACAAAAAGAAAGGTACATTTCTACCATCTGCTTTTAAAAAAATAACTGAAAGGTTTTGGTTTCAATTTTTGTTTTCCTTGTCTAAATATATTGAAAAGTTTGAAGCAATAATTAAAAAATGTAGTACAGGAATCTTATAAACTATTTGAGGCATGCAACTCAAAATAAATCTGGAGTAAACAAAACAAAACTAAAGAACATCAACCGTGGACCCAAAGTATCAATCTATACTACAGCATTACAATTACACATCTTTCAGAGAAGGGGTGTTTGATTTTCTGATAATCTTTTAAAAATAAATGTTTGAAAACCAATTTCTGTTGTACTGAGCAGCAAAAATGTGTATTTTATTAAAGTGCCTATATATTTTAGTATAAATTCTGATTTAATGTTTCAAATAGTAAAAGCAGCAGAGGACAAGAAGATATAAAAAGAAATTGCAAGATTTGAAAAGACAAGATATTAAGATGAAATATCCATCTTTGACTGAGGGTAATTAGCACTCTTTACAGTTAACAATCAAATCCACCCCTCCCATAACCAAGATATAATAAAAAGGAATCACTATTTTCTAATTATTAAAATTTTGCTTCTTATGTCCTGGTAAAGGAAAAGGGCATTGCAAAGCTCTTCATCAGAGGGTGTATTTCCTATTATAAATAAAAACAAGCATCTTTCTGACACATAGGGAAGATGTCTAAATTTTCATTATTGATTCCAAGGTCTAATATATAAGTAATTACCAATGGTCCAGATTTCTAGACAAAAGTATTTGATAAATAAAGCAAACTGCAACATTTAACATTTCTGATCTAGAACTTTTACTCCATCCTGTGGCGGCAAAGGGCATAATTATTAGGAATTTTAAAAGCACTGAAGAAACTTTAAAAAGGAGTGGTTTTAAAAAAAAAAAAAAAATCAACCAACAACAGCATGGTTATCATTTATGACATCTCAGTTTGTTCACATCTAGAAACTGCTTTAAAATTAATGAATATAATAAGGTCACTGTAAATTGTGCAATTTATTATAACCAAACTCTTCAAAGACTGACATTTTAGTATGTGAAGATTAAAACAAAAACAACTCTACTGTCTACTTTTCCATTTATTTGTAAAAGGATATTTTGATTTTAAAGAGTAGGAAATAAAAATCAGTATGATGGTCAGTTTAAAATCACTTCATACTCATTATTCTCATTTCATTCTGGAACAGTGAAAACCTCAGCAAGCACCTGTATTGGTCTTGTTCAGTTTGGAGGAATCTTTGTCCTAAGTTATGTATCCTTTTCAATTTCAGGAATTAGAAATTACCCCTAAATATCTCAGTTATCTGGGTAGCTTCTGTTCCACAATCAGCAAGAGTGAAGAGGTGACCTCTAATCTGTACACTCTTACTAAGACCCTCACCTCTTGCTCCCACCCAACAGTCACAACCCCACAAACCAAGTAAGGTTTGAGACTATCAAGACTTTCTCATTAGGTCCATTAACTCCTTAGCCTTTGACACCCTCATATCCCATCTCCCATTCATATCCAACTCTTGAAATTCTTTTGTTATAACCTCTGGAACTCACTCAGTCATTAACAAAATCTCCCATTTTGAACATGGCCACCCCTAAACTTATGTACCATTTTTGCTGTAAGCGAACACCAAATGGCTAGCCCTTACAGACTTTATTTTAATTACATTTTAATCTCTTACACAGCTCCATCATGGGACTTGGGACTGGGTTAGATATCTTCCTTGCTACTCCAATACCCTTTACTTGCCCTCTTCCCTAAAACAACTCTAGTTCTGAAACTCTCATCACTAGCCTATAATAGTGATTCTCAATGGAGCAATATGCTCCTTCTAGGCATCCCCCTGCCCCTGCTATATTTAGTCATGTGTGAAGACATATTAGTTGTCACAACTTAGGGAGTGCTACTGGTGCAATTAAAGAGGGTTGAGGCCAGGGCTGATGCTAAAGTGCAGGAGAGCCCCACAACAAAAAATAATCAGGTCCAAAATGTTAATAACGTCAAGGCTGAGAAATCCTGGTCTACCTTACCCACCATTGCCACCTAAAGGACACTCTCATCTCCTGCATCATTAACATTTAAAAAAAAAATTATCATTTTTTTTTTCTATTTAGTTACATATAACATTAGGATTTATTTTGACATAATTATAAAAGTACGGGCTATAATTTGCTTTAATTCAGTCCCTCTTTGATCATTCTCACTGGTACACAAATGTAATTTCTCTCATTTAAAATCTTTTCTGTTCTCAAATTACCCATCCAGCAATCACTGCCTTTCTCAGCTGTCCTATACAGAAAAAAATCTTTAAAGGTTTTACAATGTTTCTCTTTCCAATCTCTCTTTAAGCCACATTGGTCAGTGTTTTACCCCCACACCGTGGAATACTGCTTTTAACCAAGTCACTAAATGAACCTGACACTGCTGCACGCAATGGTGACTTCTTAGCCATCTGTTACTGCTGTCTCCACCTTGTAACAATTTATTAGCTTTTCAAACCAAAACAGATCAGTTCTTCTCATTCCACATTGCTGGTTTTTACCCATCAACCTAGCTCCTAAACATAAAAGTGCCTCCAAGTTCAGTTCTTTGGACCTCACACTTTTCTATCATTCTCCTGGTGATTTCATTTTGTTTCTTGACTTTAAAAATAGCATCTATACATGGACGACCTTACCCTAAAGTTATTTTCCTAAACCAGATTTTTTTCTTCTGAACACCAGACTTACTTTCATCTGCTCAACATGTACACTTGGACCATCTTAATAGACTTTCCACATTTAACATGTCCAAAACTAAACATCTTATGCCCCTTCCATTTCTTTTCCATCCAATGAACATTTTTTTCCATTTGCAAAGATCCAAACTTTGGAGTCAACTTTGAGGTCTTTCTCTTAGATTCCAAATCCAACTCACCAACAATTCTATACTGTATAGTCAACAGGTAATCCTACTCTTACCATCTCCATCCTGCAGAAAGCTGCCATCATTTCTTGCTTAAATAATTCCAATAGCCTCCTAACTCCTCCTTTTCCTATGCCCCAAAGGGGTCTATTTTCAGCAGGGGAGTTACAGCGATAGTTTTAAAATGTACACTAGAAGTCACTTTTACTCAAAATGGTGTGTTGCTTCCATTCTCTATCAAATTAAAAGTCAACATCTTTATGATGTCTTGTACCATACTGTTTCCTCTGTCCTATTTAACCTTGTCTCTCACTTCATTCAGTGCAGCTACCTGGCTACCTTCCCATCTTTTGAACATATCTGGAGCCCTTCTGCCTAAAATGTTCTTTTCCCATATAGCTATAGCTATTCATGCCCTTACCTCCTTTAGATCTTTTCTCAAACATCATTTCCTCAGAGAGATCTTCCCTACTAAAAAATTTCAATCATGTTCACCATCATCTACTTTATTCTCCTCCAGAGCTCTTTCTGCCTTCTGAAATATGTTTTGTTTATTTTACTTCTTATCTCTTACTAGAATGTAAGCTCCAGGAAGAGTACTTTTGTCTTCATTACTGCTGCAATCAGGGTCTAGAATGTCTATTAAAGAGTAGGTACTCTGAGGAGATAGCTCAGTTGGTACAGTGCTTGCCTTGCAAGCACAAGGCCCTGGGTTCAATCCCCAGCATGGCAAAATAAATAAATAAATAAATAGTAGGTACTCAATACAGGTTGAACTGAATCAGTTTACCTACTACCACTAGCTTCTATATCTTATTTGGGGTTTAATTTGGTAGTTCTTCTGATTCTTTCTGCCTTCTCTACGAGTTGGTGTTTCCTTGGCATTCTACAGTCATGGCCTAGGATCCCAGGACTGAGAATTATGTAGAATGGCCAATTTTTGCCAGTAATCCTAAAGTTGATTTATTGAAAATAAACCCTTTAAAGCAATATCCAGATTTCAAAGAAATGAACCATTATGCCAAATCATCTATTGCATGTCTTTCATTTCCTGTTTATATGGCATTCCAGGCAATCTTTGTAATAATGACACTGTTAAATAATATAATCGAAGTCTGGGCTAGGAGTTAGTAAACAACAGGGTTAATGCTGCAATCAATGATTTGGGTTCAAATTCTTAAACTTCTGTCTTGATTTTCTATCAAATGGAGACTATTCTCATCCTATTATAGGGTCTTGATAGAAATTACTTGTGACTATATTTTCTTTCCTTCCACTGCCTTTGAAGATTGAGGATGTGTTTTATTTATCTGTGTATATTACATGCTAAACACAATGTTTAAATGATGAACATATGTGTGAATAAATACAAAATTTTAAGCATAAAATTAGACAATGGGGAATTATTTCAGAACATGGTATAACATAAAAATGTTATTTATTTTATCATAAAATGAAGTTTAACTGATTCCTAGAGAAATGGGGGAAATTATAGATTTTTTTCCCCTAGGGAAAACACATTTTTAAGTTTTTTTACTATCAAAAATTTTTTTTAAAAAAGATGGTTGCTCATTTTCCTTTATTCCTACCCCCCAATCATTGTCAACAATACCATGAATTTACCCTATAATTTAAGAATCATAAATTTAGAACTTCAATTCTTCACTATTCTCTAGCATTGACATCACCTATTTTTCATATTTTTCAGCTTTATCCTTCACAACTTTGTTTCTGTAGCCATACCACTATGAACATTACTACATTTCAAAAATTAGTGCTATTATTTAGTCTCTTACCAGTACATCATGCACCAATGCTTGATATGTCCAGGTATGGTGTAATGGAGTTGCCAAATCTATGTTTCTGTCAACAAGGACTAATAAAGGCCTTTGGAAGCTGTAAATATATTTTAAAGAATTATAAAAGTTGATGGGAGTGCAAACATCTAAACTTTTCTAATACTTTGCAATATATGTTATTTTGATAAAAATATGCTGATTTTGAATACCATAATACTCTGCTTTAAAATATTTTTTGAATATATTGAGTCGATTAGGGTAACGATTGGGATTACTTAGAACCTATATATAATGTTAGACTATATTACTAAAGGAATTTTTTCAAGTACATAATCTGTACAAATACTTTTACAAAACAATTTTTGTAGTTAAAATAAGTTGTTGGTCTTCTCAGATAAAAATTTCACATTTTCAAAAAAAGGCAAAAAGGAACAAATACTGTCAGATTCAGGGAAAATTATGAAAAAGTAGACTCTCATAAATTTACACAGATGTTTGAAAGTTTTATAAGTTATAAATTATAATTTTTTTCTATGAAATAGGGGACTCTAGAGAAGAGTCTCAAAAAACCATACCCCATTATAATATACTAAGTGGAAGAAAGCATGCCACAATGGTACCTAATTATATAACTACTCCCTTAACAGACAAGGCATACATACTTCATTATTACAATTTAGGTGTGGAACAGACTACATTTAAAGCAAACAGAGGCACAAAGTCGTTTGGTTACCAGGTATCTATAGAAGTTTTAGAGATACTGTTTAGAGGTAGTATTGTTATCAGAAGTACACTCCATGTTTCAAAAGTCATTGCTATCTGAGTATATTAGGTATATACATTTCTTCTTGCAAGAGAACTCTGACCATTTTACTAACTCATTATACCTTTCTGGGCATAGGTCAGTGGCCTTCCTAGCTGTATGGACTTTGGGCAGTTACAGTGGCACCGTCACCTCTTGTTATTATTGGTTACTTCAGAGATAGGTGGAAGGGCAGGAAGGATGGTATACAGCAGGGTTTCTTAACCTTAGCACTACTGGCAATATGGAGGTTTGTCTTATAGGAAGTTTAACACTGCATGTTACTACCTAGCTGTGACAAAATGTTTGTCACATTTGGTTTCTGGACCAAATGTTTGTGGGGGACAAAAAGTGTCCTGGTTGAAAATCACTAGCCTATGGGTAGATTGAAGGACATTTAACAACGGTCCAACAAGTAGCTGATTAAAATAATTATAAAATGCATTTAACAAATTAAGAAATATGTATATTATGATGTGAACAGATTTTTAAAAATTATGCAAAAAAATAGTGCCTTGATATTGGTTTCTATGGCCTACACTACAGCAGTATAAAAAGGGAACTACTAAGTAAGGATGATACAATGTCTATTTCTGTTAAAAAAAAAAAAAACAGGTAAAAATTTTATGTTTCAGATCTGCTTACTGAGAAAAATTTTGAAGAATGTTTAAGACCAGCAATGAAATCAGAGAACAATTTAAAATAATGTGAGAATAGAGATGGTCAAGCACTTGAAACACAAAGTTAGAGTGAACTACAAATTATAGCATAAGGCTACAGGAGTCATCTAAATTGAACTGAAATAAAGTATATGAACATTTATAGTGAAATTTTATTGCTAGAGGGCAATTATTTCACTGGATAGCTCCCTCCTACCTAGTACCTTTATTCATTAGTTCACCTAAGTGGGAATAAGAACTAATTTTCTCAAAATACTATCTCTTAAGTAATTCTTAGCATCTGGGCACAGTGGTGCATGCCTGTAACTCCAGATATTTGGGTGCTGGGGCAAGAGCAAGTTCAAGGCCTGTCTGGGCAATTTAGCAAGCTCCAGTCCCAAAATTAAAAAAAAAAAAAAAAAAAAAGTGTGTGTGTAGGGGTGCTGAGATGTAGCTCAAAGATAGAGCACCCATGGGTTCAGTCTCTAGTACCACAAAAATGAAACAAAACGAATAACCTGGTCACTTGGACAGGTTTCTTTACTATGTTTCAACATTGTCCATTACTACTAATAATCAAAATGTGCCATAATGCATAGGGTTTTAGTATTTTTATTCACTAATAATTAAGCAGTCAGTGACTTTAGCATTACTTACACATGCTAGAAATGTTAGCAATGACAGAAATACTTTGCAAGTGTAAGCTGTTAGTATTTCAATGTAAAAACAGAAATTTAATAATAAAAGTAGAAACAAGTATTAAAAGTTTTTCACTTTTTAAATTACCATGTGATTTAATGATAACTGAAAGGAAATAGTTTGGACCTTCAAAGTCACATAAACAGAAAAATTTCTCTTACAGATGATAAAATATAACAGAAATTTTTACCAAAAAAAGATAAGTTGAATAAACAAGTCCTTTTTTATTAAACTATTTGAGTCAAAACCTCAATTCTGAGTAAAAAATTCTTACTACAAGAATAAGGGTATTCTATTATACAAGAAAAATAACAAAACCTCTACATGTTTTCAGTCCTATAAGTATTTAACTAACATAATACCTGAATTGGCCAGCTCCAAGTGTGTCACCTGTAAAAAGACTGTTTCTTGCATCTCTTAGATTTTCCCGAAGTTTCTTATCTAGTTTCTGAAAAATCAAATTTTAGATTAACTCAACACTTTCTTTTAACTTTATGCAGGGTAATTTACTTTATTCTTAAGTCTCATAACCAAGAAACTTAGAATTTCTTTATAAAATAGCAATTCTAAAATTCAAATATTTTAGCTTCTTAACTATTTTAATATCATTATAATTTTCACTTGAAAAATACCAAAGTCTATTCTACAATGCCTCAGGTCATTTCAAGAATAAGCACTTTTCACAGACAAATTTTACTTTAGGTACAGGAAACACTTTGCAATAACGACCCACGCTCTCTCCCTAAACATGGTTCTGTTGTACCAAAGAAGATGTCTACATGGAGAAAATGTTCATCTGGGTTGGTGGGAGTGGAGAGAGTAGTGCCAGGGTGCTATAGGCCCCAGAATGGAAAAGGAGTATGCAAAGGAAAACAGACCTCCATTGGTCAGTGATTCATAAAAGACCCAAAATGTTAATGTGTTTTCCTCTGTCTTACCATAACACTTCCCTCTTTCCTTTTCAGAAATTCTTTCTTTTTTCCCCTAAATCTTTAAAGAAAATTTGTGAAATGTTCAACTTGTACTGACTATTTTACTCCAAGAATGGGACAGCTTTAAAATGTACTTCATTATTTTAAAAATGGTCATGTTTCACAATAAATATTGCTTTTTAAAGTTAACTATTAAATGATTTTGGAGGAAAATTAGTGTACACTACTACTTGGAGAGACAAGGCTGAATAAGGAATTTACATTTTAGTAAAAAACAAAATAGGTTCGAGTAGTACATTGGAGTAAATACTTGGACTATCAGACAGAAGTACAAAATGATTACTTTTTATCTTCTGTGGAATCTCAATGTAATAAAATAAAAATATGTCATTGGTACTTAAATATATAGCCTACAGAAATCAAATGCTTAATATTACTAAAACCAACTGAGGTACTTACAGGGAAACAATTCACACAGTATTATTTATACTCAAGTACTATTTGCATAACCTTACCACTGCCACCATTTCTGCTGCTGTTCCTCTTGAACATCTGATGATAGGAACAGCACCTATTTTAACAATAAATATTAGCAATGATCTTGGCTCATAATTAAAATGGATGCTTATAAAATACATCATCAAAACATAACATATATAAAAACAAAAATTTAAAAATGGTAAATTTGTTATATATACTTTGCCAAAATAAAAAATGACAATAACAAGAACAACAAAACCCAAACAAAACAAAATAAAATAATATATAATAAATAGATGTATATAATTTTTGGCTATATAAAAGGACTTATGATCTCAAGAGTAAAAGCAGTATTTCAGAAGTGAACCTTCTCATTAATAAAGAAAACAGGGACTCAGGAAAAAATGTTTTTTTTAAGCAATCTAATCAGTATTACTGATTCCTCACCCCCTCCCCAATGGATTGACTAAATCAACATTTTGATCTCTTGCAGGTATTTTCAAAGAATAAGTTTACTCTTGAAGATTTCAGTTTAATTTGACTCAAAAATCAAAAGAACTTAGCTAATTTAGCAGTTTGGAGTTGTGATTTTTTATTTTACCAATTAACAACAAAGAACTGTAATTTTTTTCTTAAAAAATACTAATTTAAAAAGTATTAAATAATACTTTAATAGAATTAAAACTCTTCAAAGAAGTGAACTGCGGGGCTGGGGAGATAGCTCAGTCGGGAGAGTGCTTGTCTTGCAAGCACAAGGCCCTGTATTCGATCCCCAGCACCACCCCACCCCCCAAAAAAAAAAAAAAAAAAAAAGGGAGCTACATGTTTGGTCAGCTTTTGTCCTGAGGGTACTTTCCATTTTACATGACCCAGACAAGAACGACTAAGCAGAAAACAGATTACTGAGGTGAGAAATCAAAGATCTCAGTTCTGAGCTGGAAGTTAAACGGAAAAATTTATGAAAGGAGGGAGCCCTAAAATTTGCAAACAAATTCTTAAATCCTACACTATATATGATATCTTTTCTTCAATTTTTCTCATTTGAAAAATCAAAAGTTTATTAAACTACTGTCACTATCATTTTAATTGTTATGTCTATACAATTAAAAACTGTAATCAGGCTTATAAACAGATCTATTAATAACAATGAAGCATAAAGTTATATGCTATATACTAAACACAATGTAACTTAAGAGTAATTTTAAATGATCCAAATAAACGCTTAAAATTTTTAGAGCATAGATGGATTAGTACTACATACAAATTTAGTGTTTTCTAGAAGCTCTGGCATTTCTCCTAATAGTTATCAGGCACATTTCTCTCTACTTTTAGAAGTATGTTTGAAATTTTTTGTAATGAAATATTAAAAGAAAACTAGTAGGCAATTTGTGAAGTTACCATCAAACCATTTACATAATATATAAAAAAGTCACATTACCATGATATCTAGGGTGACTACTAAAACCATCTGCTGAATGCCAATTCTAGAGGAATAACAATATGAAGTTATTAGAAGAAGTTTTTATATAATGTATCCTAATTGCAGAGCCACTACAAATTCAGATAGGAGAAAAGGATCATATAACAGTAGTGTTGACTAAAATGAGTCGTTAAACAATTAATTTACATTGAAGAAATAGCCAGAAAGATTTGAAAACTTACCCAGTGTAACAAAAAAGCAAAAGAGGCTGTCAACAATAGTGTCCATAACAGTTTCCATTTCTGTGTCTGTGATATCTGGCCTATTAATGGCTAAAATGACACAGGAAAAGGAGAAAAAAAAAATGACCAAAATGACCAAAATTTATGCTGTATCTTTATTAAATCCTTAAACTAAATCAAATGCAGTTTAATATCAAGCAAAACTTTTTGCTATTAACTTTTTTTTTAAGGTATTGAGATTGAACCCAGGCCCCACTGAACTACAACTCCAGCCTGTTACAAACATTTTTTAAGCGAACAACTATACATTAAAAATTACACTACTTCAAAAAACACACATAGAAAAACCCACCTTAATATCAGAAGAGTAGTAAGAAAAACACCCTCTCACCATATAAACTGCAGAATTTTTGCCAGACCTAGTAACATTAATATTGTGCTCCATAATTTTATTCATAAAACTAGATGTCCTCAAGAAATTATATATTCTATTAGTCAACTACTGCCATAAAAGGACAATGTTGGCAAAATCCACACCACATACAGTAAGTTAAATGTTTTTCTAATCTACCACACTGAACATTAATAGTTTCCAACTTTTTGTAGGTATAATAATCACCCTGGGAATACAAAGGAAGAAAAAGATTCTTTGAAAGCTTTTAAAAGTTAAAGGTTCTTAGCCCCTTTCCTATGTGCATTTAATTCAACAGCTGTGTGGTAATTCTAAGAAGACTTAATTTTGATAAGTACCTTAGAGTGCTCTGATGCAAACAGTACTTCAGGCTACATGCCAAGAAAAATTATTGCAAAGAATGTCCTTGACAGTCAAAAACCTTGACTTATACTTATCTCTTTCTCACAATATCTAGACCCTTTGCCTGACAAAGTAGCAGTGGAAAGACTTACTAAACTAAATAGTATCTACACAGTATTTTATTTTGATACTGGGGATTGAACCAGGGGCACTTAACCGGTGAAGCTGTATCCCAGCCCTTTTTTGTATTTTATTTACAGACAGGGTCTCACTGAGTTGCTTACAGCCTCTCTAAGTAGCTGAGGCTGCCTTTGAATTCACAATCCTCCTGCCTCCTTCTGAGTTGCTGGGATTACAGGTGTGTGCCACCATGTCCCACTACAGAGTATTTTAAATTTCCCGTTACTCTGAATATAAAAACAAATATAACATTTGATTATACAAATGTTATATGTATAATATCATATACAATATGTTATACAAGTTATATATATACAAGTTAAAACAAATATAACTTGTGATTAGCATAAGAGGAAAGCTGAATTCAACTGGATATTTCAAAGTATCTAAAGAGAATAAAAAAATAATGAAGAGCTCAGTCAGGCATACAGAATCCAGATGAAGAAAATGTGCTGTTACTAAGACATTGCAGAATGACATCTCTCCAACTAAGAAGAGGTGGCATAAGGATACAATGTAAATTTTATGATTTCAGGGAACATGAATTATGGTTCTGCCAATCACATGGTACACTTAGAGATTGCATTCAGACCTCTGATCTTAAATCCTTGCTCCATACCTATGAATGAGAAATAACCTTAAAATTCATAAAAACTTTAATCCAACTTGAGATAACAAGCTACTTTGTCTGAGATAAAATTTCTCCTCTCAGGTTCTGTTTGAATGGACAAATATGCTTCCTTTATTGGATAAATAAGTCACCAATTCATAGAATGTTAAGAATTTAAAAAGATCAAAAATTAAATCCATGATATTAATATTTTTATGTTTAGGAATATCTGTTTAAAATTTTGGTTAAAGCACTTAACAATGCTTGAGAGAATTTGGTATACAATTACATACTGGTTAAAAGAACTGTCTTTGGAGCAAGACTGCCTGCTACTTCCTGACCCAAAAGTAAAGGTGCTTGTTTTGTAATAGCTATGTCTCATTTTTCCCCTTTGGAAAATGGAAATATCTACCGTGCAAAATTATTCTGGGGAGTAAACAAGCCAATATTGTAAAGTAGTTAAAACAATGACTGGTATAGAACAAGTAATTACTATTAACAAGTAATTACAGTCTGGGTGATTAGCTATATGATTAAATTAGTCATTAATCCGTTATGTTCCATTATCCTGTCTATGAAACACTTAAATAATGTAATTTAGGTAACGAATAAATCATTTATGGTTACTTTGAAATAATTGTGTTCTCAGAGTTTTATTGTTTGAGAAAACAGGTGAATGATTACTAATAATATTAATATTATTAATAAATTACATAATGAGCTCTAGATTATGATTTCCAATCTATTTTAATGCCCCTCTGTCAATTTCATTGAAATATTGGCAGAAGTGAAAACCTGAGTTATTTTGAAATTGGGATCTTTTTAAAATAGTTGACGGATATAGGAAAATTTAAATTTATAAATATTTGAATGCTTAATGAATTTTAGATTACAAATTTAGTTTTTTTAAAGAATTATTTAACTACTTGAGAAAGTTTGTTTTCTTTTTGGTACTGGGGATTGAACTTGACTGAGTCACTCCCCCAGCCCTATTTTGTATTTTATTACAGACAGGGTCTCACTGAGTTGCTTAGTGCTGCACCACTGCTGAAGCGAGTTTTGAACTCTCAATCCTCCCGTCTCAGCTTCCCGAGCTGCTGGGATTACAGGTGTGCACCACCGCACCCAACTTAGGCAAGTTTTGTGCTTGATAAATTCATAAATTTGCCTTGTCTGGTATGTGAATTACTTAAAAAATAAAACAATATAGTGAATTTATAAATATAATGCAAAATGTTTAGGGAAATTTAGAAAAAAAGTTTTCTGATTAGGCTTGTTAAATAGAACAGATTAGGAGACTTTTTAGTCTGTTCAACTTAATTAATCAAGGAAAAAGTAAAGGTGCCTATTTTTATAATTTAAATGCACTTAAATATTATATTTTAAACATGTTAAATAAGTTGCTAATTAATTTAAAACCCAATTAACTGTTAAGTGGATGTTAGTAACAACCACTATTACAAAAAATCTCTCACATTAACAATTCAGCAAATACTTATGTACTTTTAGGGATTTTGTTTAATTTTGATAAGAAAGCACATAACAGATGTTAATGAAACCAAAGATTCATGTTGTTTTCCCTCAGAAAGCTTACCATCTGAGCTTGTATTTTATAAGTATGGAGAAGTGAAGCACCATATTCCAAGGTAAGGACTATGCAATTAACTTTATCCTGAATTAAAAGATAGTGTCTTACTTGGTATGAATGAACCACTCATGTGAATTACTGTGGGGGACATCTAAAAGGCCAAAGAACTGGTACTTCACTGACTTTACAAGTTCATTCAATGTTTATATGTGAGAGAATTTAGTGACTTATTTCTCTGTGTGCTTTAAAAATTTTTTTATAGCTCACTGTTGTAAATAAATCTGGTTTTGAGACTGCTCACTGTCAGGCGTCTATCATCTGCCATTAGCCTGCCTCTCGCCTGTTCATCGCCTGCCTTACCCCTATCCATCAACCAACGCTCAAGGTTCACCTCCCGATCGTCCGACAGCTGCCAGCAGATTGACCGCAGACCGCCAGTGGAGAACCAGGTGCCTGCTGTCGCCTGGAAGTTCACTGTCACAGTACCTGCAGGTTTGATTACACGTGGCTGCCACCATTTTGAGACAACAGCCAGGCCCCGTAGGACCCCTGGCTGGACTAACTGAGCCCCATCTCCAGGATCCCTCAGCCCAACTGATCACTCTCTGCCTCTGGGGCCCTCACATCAACTGACTGCTCCCTGCCGACAGGACCCCCAGACCAACTGTCTGCGCCCTATCACAGGGAACCCAGACCGACTGATTGCACCTGGCCTCCAGGATCCCACAACTACACCAAACACACCAGACCTCCAGGATCCCTGCTGGACCAACTGCATCCTGTCTCCAGGACCTCCAGCTGGCCACATCCACCCCTGAGCTGCAGCTCCCCATTTGCCAACACATTTTGAAACCAGAGTGGCCATCTTGGATAATCCTGGAAGCCGGAGCTCCGATCTTTAGGTGGGGCAAAACCCATCCTGAGACGCCTGCTGGAGGCTTGAAGCTCATTGTCAGGTACCTCTCATGCATCAGGCTACTGAACACTGGGAGGTTTCATTAGTATATGACTGTTGTACAGTGGATTTTCTTTTTTCTCCTTTTTAAAAAAATTTAAGTTTTTATTTCTTTACTTTTCTTGCTTTCTTTTCCTTTTGTTCACCTGTTCCCTCAGAGTCTTTCTCCCTTTTTTGCATGCTAACATCCGATTTCTTTTGATTACACTCTCACCCTTTCTATGTTCTGAACTTCTGTATATTCTTTTCTTATCCCATTAACAGCCACATTCTACATGCCTCTGCAGCCTCTTTGTCCTCCATTAGAAACTGTAGACCTTACTGCAAACCTGTTTGTTTCACCGAAGATAACATTTGAACTCATTTTGTTTATTATGACAATTTTGTTATTGTCCCCATAGGGGCTATTTGGTCTAGGATTGCATAGTGTCTGATTTGGGAACTGCTAATATTGATCTCCCCTTAAAGAAAGGGTTTTGGAAACCTATAGGGCCACTATAAGCCTATAGGGGGAAATCTGCAATACCCCAGATCTGCACTACTAGAGGGGAAGATACATGAACAACATGAAAAAACATGAAGAAAATGGATTATGAAGAAAATGATCCAAACAAATCTAGATTCTATCGTAACAGAATCCAATGACAGTATGTTAGAAGAAATGTCAGAAAAGGACTTCAGATTATACATGATTAAGATGATTCGTAAAGCAAAGGATGAGATAAGAGAGCAAATGCAGGCAATGAATGATAATACCAATAAGTTGAAAGAGCACCTGCAGGAAGCAAAAGATCATGTCAACAAAGAGATAGAGATTCTCAAAAAGAAAAACCAAACGGAAATCCTTGAAATGAAGGAAACAATAAACCAAATAAAAAACTTAATGGAAAGCATCACCAAAAGACTAGACCACTTGGAAGACAGAACCTCAGACAATGAAGACAAAATATTTAATCTTGAAAATAAACTTGCCCAAACAGAGAAGATGCTAAGAAATCATGAACAGAATCTCCAAGAACTATGGGACATCATGAAAAGACCAAATTTAAGAATTATTGGGATTGAGGAAGGCACAAAGATACAAACCAAAGGAATGAACAACCTATTCAATGAAATAATATCAGAAAATTTCCCAAACCTGAAGAATGAAATGGATAATCACATATAAGAGGCTTACAGAATACCAAATGCACAGAATCACAACAGATCCACACCAAGGCACATTATAATGAAAATGCCTAACATTCAAAATAAACACAGGATTTTGAAGGCCGCGAGAGAAAAGCATCAGATTACACATAGGGGGAAGACCAATACGGATAGCAGCAGATTTCTCAACCCAGACTCTAAAAGCCGAAGGGCCTGGACAAACATATTTCAAGCTCTGAAAGAACATGGTTGCCAACCAAGAATCCTATACCCAGCAAAACTAACCTTCAGATTTGAAGATGAAATAAAATCCTTCCATGATAAACAAAAGTTAAAAGAATTTACAAATAGAAAGCCTGCACTACAGAATGTTCTCAACAAAATATTCCATGAGGAGGAAATGAAAAACAACAACGTAGGTCAGCAAAGGGAGGAACTACCTTGGAGAAAAACCACTCAAAGGAGAAACCAAGCCAACTCAAAAACCAAAAACACGCCAAATGACTGGGAATACAAATCATTTCTCAATAATAACCCTGAACGTTAATGGCCTAAACTCCTCAATCAAAAGACAGACTGGCAGAATGGATTAAAAAGAAAGAACCAACAATATGCTGCCTGCAAGAGTCTCATCTCATAGAAAAAGACATCCACAGACTAAAGGTGAAAGGATGGGAAAAAACCTACCAAGCACATGGACTCAGTAAAAAAGCGGGGGATTCCATCCTTGTATCAGATAAAGTGGACTTCAAGCCAAAGTTAGTCAGAAGGGATAAAGAAGGACATTTCATACTGCTTAAGGGAACCATAAATCAGGAAGACATAACGAGAGTAAATATTTATGCCCCAAACAATGGTGCATCCCTGTACATCAAACAAATCCTTCTCAATTTCAGGAATCACAGACCACAACACAATAATTCTGGGCAACTTTAACGCACTGCTGTCACCACTAGATAGATGTTCCAAACAAAATCCAACCAAAGAAACCATAGAACTCAATAACACAATCAATAACCTAGACTTAATAGACATATATAGAATATTCCATCCATCAACGAGCGGATACTCTTTCTTCTCAGCAGCACATGGAACGTTCTCGAAAATAGACCATGTGTTATGCCACAAAACAGCCCTTAGGAAATGCAAAAAAAATAGAGATAGTGCCTTGTGTTCTATCAGATCATAATGGACTGAGAGTAGAAATCAATGATAAAATAAAAAAAGGAAATTACTCCAACACTTGGAGACTAAATAATATACTATTGAATGAAACATGGATAACAGAAAACATCAGGGAGGAGATTAAAAAATTCTTAGAGGTCAATGAGAACGATGATACAACATATCAAAATCTCTGGGACACTATGAAGGCGGTATGAAGAGGAAAATTCATTGCATGGAGCGCATTCCAGAAAAGAATGAAAAGTCAACAATTAAATGACCCAACATTATAGCTCAAAGCTCTAGAAAAAGAAGAACAGAATAACAGCAAAAGTAGTAGAAGATAGGAAATAATTAAAATCAGAGCTGAAATCAATGAAATTGAAACAAAAGAAACTATTCAAAAAATTGACAAAACAAAAAGTTGGTTCTTTGAGAAAGTAAACAAAATAGATAAACCCTTAGCCACATTAACAAAGAGAAGGAGAGAGAAGACTCAAATTACTAAAATACACGATGCAAAAGGAAATATCACGACAGACACCACTGAGATACAGAACATAATGAGAAGCTACTTTGAAAATCTGTATTCCAACAAAATAGAAACTACCGAAGACATTGACAAATTTCTAGAGACATATGCTCCTCCCAAACTGAACCAGGAGGACATACACAATTTAAACAGATCAATATCAAGCAATGAAATAGAAGAAGCCATTAAAAATCAACCATCCAAGAAAAGCCCAGGACCAGACGGATTCTCAGCCGAATTCTACAAGACCTTCAAAGAAGAACTCATTCCAATACTTCTGAAAGTATTCCAGGAAATAGAAAAGGAGGGTACCCTACCAAACTCATTCTATGAAGCTAATATCACCCTCATACCCAAACCAGGAAAAGACACATCAAGGAAAGAAAATTTTAGACCAATATCCTTCATGAATATAGATGCAAAGATCCTTAACAAAATATTGGCAAATTAAGCAGAATTAAAATTAATAGGCAGAATTAATATTGTCAAAATGGCCATACTACCAAAAGTGCTTAATATGTATCCAAAAACATATTAAGAAAATTGTGCACCACGATCAAGTGGGGTTCATTCCTGGAATGCAAGGATGGTTCAACATTCGTAAATCAATAAACGTAATCCATCATGTCAATAGACTTAAGGATAAGAATCATATGGTTATTTCAATTGATGCAGAAAAAGCGTTTGACAAAATACAACACCCCTTCATGCTCAAAACACTAGAAAAAATAGGGATAGTAGGAACATACCTGAACATTGTAAAGGCTATTTATGCTAAGCCCATGGCCAACATCATTCTTAATGGAGAAAAACTGAAACCATTCCCTTTAAAAACGGGAACAAGGCAGGGATGTCCTCTTTCACCACTTTTATTCAACATTGTCCTCGAAACTCTAGCCAGAGCAATTAGGCAGACTAAAGAAATTAAAGGGATACGAATAGGAAAAGAGGAACTTAAGCTGTCACTATTTGCGGATGACATGATTCTATATTTAGAGGATCCAAAAACCTCCTCCAGAAAACTTCTAGACCTCATCAATGAATTCAGCAAAATAGCAGGCTATAAAATCAACACGCATAAATCTACAGCAGTTTTGTATGCAAGTGACGAAACAGCTGAAAGGAAAATGAGGAAAACAATTCCATTTGCAATAGCCTCAAAAAAAATAAAATACTTGGGAATCAATCTAACCAAAGAGGTAAAAGATCTCTACAATGAAAACTACAAAACATTGAAGAAATAAATTAAGGAAGACCTTAGAAGATGGAAAGATCTCCCATGTTCTAGGATAGGAAAAATTAATATTGTCAAAATGGCCATACTACCAAAAGTGCTATACAGATTCAATGAAATTCCAATTAAAATCCCAATGACGTACCTTACAGAAATAGAGGAAGCAATCATGAAATTCATCTGGAAGAATAAGAAACACAGAATAGCTAAAGCAATCCTCAGCAGAAAGAGCGAAGCAGGGGGTATCGCAATACCAGATCTTCAACTGTACTACAAAGCAATAGTAACAAAAATGGCATGGTATTGGTACCAAAATAGACAGGTAGATCAATGGTACAGAATAGAGGACATAGACACAAACACAAATAAATACAATTTTCTCATACTAAATAAAGGGGCCAAAAATATGCAATGGAGAAAAGATAGCCTCGTCAACAAATGGTGCTGGGAAAACTGGAAAACCATATGCAACAGAATGAAACTAAACCCCTATCTCTCACCCTGCACAAAACTCAACTCAAAATGGATCAAGGACCTCGGAATCAGACCAGAGACCCTGCATCTTATAGAAGAAAAAGTAGGTCCAAATCTTCAACTTGTTGGCTTAGGATCAGACTTCCTTAACAGGACTTCCATAGCCCAAGAAATAAAAGCAAGAATCAACAACGGGGATAGATTCAAACTAAAAAGCTTTCCCTCAGCAAAGGAAACTATCAGTAATGTGAAGAGAGAGCCTACAGAGTGGGAGAATATCTTTGAAACTCATACTTCAGATAGAGCATTAATTTCCAGAATCTATAAAGAACTCAAAAAACTCTACACCAAGAATACAAATAATCCAATCAACAAATGGGCTAAGGAAATGAACAGACACTTCACAGAAGAAGACGTATAAGCAATCAACAGACATATGAAAAAATGTTCAACATCTCTAGTAATAAGAGAAATGCAAATCAAAACCACCCTAAGATTCCATCTCACCCCAGTTAGAATGGCGATTATCAAGAACACAAGCAACAATAGGTGTTGGCGAGGATGCAGGGAAAAAGGTACACTCATACATTGCTGGTGGGGTTGCAAATTAGTGCAGCCACTCTGGAAAGCAGTATGGAGATTCTTCAGAAAGCTTGGAATGGACCCACCATTTGACCCAGCTATCCCACTCCTTGGCCTATACCCAAAGGACTTAAAATCAGCACACTACAGAGATACAGCCACATCAATGTTCATAGCTGCTCAATTCACCATAGCCAGATTGTGGAACTAACCTAGATGCCCTTCAGTTGATGAATGGATAAAGAAACTGTGGCATATATATACAATGGAATATTACTCCGCCATGAAGAATGATAAAATATGGCATTTGCAGGCAAATGGATGAAATTGGAGAATATCATGCCAAGTGAGATAAGCCAATCTCAAAAACTAAAGGACAAATGATCTCGCTGATAAGCAGATGAGGACATATAATGGGGGGTAGGAGGGGTTAGCGTTAGGGTTAGGGTTAGGTTTAGGGTTAGGGATAAGGAGGGTGGTGAGAATGGAGGAAGGAAGGACTGTATAGAGGGAAAAGAGGGATGGGAGGGGTGGGGGGAAAGGGAAAAAAAATAACAGAATGAATCAAACAACATTGCCCTATGTAAATTTATGATTTTTGGAGAATATCATGCTAAGTGAGATAAGCCAATCTCAAAAATCCAAAAGAGGAATGATCTCACTGATAAGTGGATGATGACACTTAATGGGAGGTGGAAGGGGGCCAAGAATGGAGGAAGGAGGGACTGTATAGAGGGAAAAGAGAGGTGGGAGGGGTGGGGGGGGAAGGAAAAAAATAACGGAATGAATCAAACATCATTACTCTATGTAAATATATGAACCTGCAAATGGTATGCTGTTACTCCATGTACAAACTGAAACAACATGTATCCCATTTGTTTACAATAAAAATAAATAAATAAATCTGGTTTTGGAGTATACTATATACATGTTCACGTTTGTCTTATACTATACCATTGAATTTGTTAACAATGAATCGCAATATTCTCATTTTTACATACCACGATATGAAATAAGCTCCTTGTTTTGATTACATAATACAAACATATCATCTTCCAAGGTAATAAAATTGAGGTACTGATCAAAAACCTAAAAGCAAAAAAAAAAAAAAAAAAAAGGTTTATCAATTTTACAACATAGCCATATTAAAAGTAAGTCTATTTTGATTTAATCTACTATTGGTGAAAGTGGAAAACATCATAATTACATTAAATAAATGAAAACTTGTGCAAAAGAGTATCTAATTGGGTAAACAGAAGTTAAGCATATTAAAAAACAACAAAAACAAGATTTTGGACAATAAGTATTAGGGAGAAGAGCAACATTTTCAGAAATTAAAATCTGGGCAGAAAAATTTAAATAGTGCTTGTGATGGAAAATGGATCCTAATTTTGAAGAAAAACCACAATTTTAATGTTTATGTTCACTGTAATCATACTTTCCTAAGAAAGTCACAGTAACTGTTTTTATATCACAAATTAAAAAATATATAGTGTGGAAAATTTATGATAGGTCTTTGGACATTCAAATAAAGAGAAAAATTAATAAAACTATTTGAAATATATTAAATTTAGTTAAGCCAATTGAAAACCACTCCTATTTTTTTAAAGAGAAAATTTTGAGCAGGAACATTAAGAAGTCTCAAGAACTAATAAGAAGCAGTAGTTGACTATCTAAATCTAAGAATGAAAAATCTAATAGTGGAGGAAAAATGCAGAGTAAAATAGTTCCCTAGAACTTTCAAGTCTTCTTCAAATTCAAGAAGCAAAGGTTGCAACAGGGCTAAAACCAGGAATATATTGTACAAATTCATTTATAACTGAAAGCTGAACCTGATAAAAAGTTACTATGAGATAGAATTCCTTTCTTCTTATACACATACCCTCTTTGCAGCCTCTTTCTCAAGTAAGATAATATCTGGTGATAATATGGTAACTACCGTGATTAGAAAATACAATGTCAATGTAGTTTAAATACAATTCATGACAACACAATTTTCATACTATTTCTAAATTAAGTTAAAGACTATACAAATCTCAGTCTAAAGCAAAACTGATTTTTATTTCAATCTTTCATATTCACTGAACAGTAGGTTCCTTTAGTTTGCTTTATTTTGCCTAGTTTAAGATAATTTACATTATTAGAATTCTTCCTAAAAGTTTTGCATCTAAATATTTCTTATGTTGTTCTGGTCACTGTAAATAAGACACCTATGTCAATTAACAGCTTTCAAAACACTGCTACATTTTACATTAACAAAACGTTATCACTCAACCCAAATCTTTTACCTTGGCTACTTGTGTTACTGCACTAGCTGCCAATGCTGCATTTGCAATATCTTCCAGTTTACTTCTTGAAATAGCAGAAATAAAATTTAAATAATATGATTCATAGAGCTGATTCCGAAGATCCTATGAACACAAAAAATACTTCATTCTTATAGGGCAGTATAAAGGATGACCATGAATAAAATCCTTTTAAATACTACAAAAGCAAGATTTTGGAGGATAAGACACTTATTTAAAAGACAGGATATATACGTGACAATCAGAAAAAGTATCCCAAGTCAGTTAAAGTGGTACATGCCTATAATCACAGCAGCTCAGAAGACTGAGGCATGAGAATCCCAAATTAAAGGCTGGCCTCATCAATTTACCAAGTTGTCTCAAAATAAAAAAGGGTAGAACATCCTTGGTTTCAATCTCTAATAAAACACACCCACCCACCAACCTCAAGACAACAATGTTATGAAGAAGTATTAGGCATTTGGTTACTAAAAGGTATTTTTTTCCCATCTGCACAAATGTGTAATTATTTTCCATTGTATTATATCCTTTTTATTACAAACTGATGTTTTCAGAATTAAAGAAATGCAATACAAAACATTTTAAACAGTGAATGATATGAATGGCGTATCTTGAAGCATGTCATGTTTTAAATATGACCTGATTTTAAAAAGATATTATATATTACAATCCTCATCTGGTCCACAGGTCATGGTTTGCTCACATTTATTCTAAAACAGTAGTTTTTAAAGTTTGGCTAGAGAACATTAATATCTATCAAAGGCCCTAGAGTGGCCTTCATAGCTTATAATAAAAATACTGCCGAGTCTGAAGGGACCTCAACAACTCATCTGACTTCGTCTCCAAATGTGATTTAATTAAGTTATAATATTTATTATTAACAAAATCCCATTAATAAAAAATACAAAATTGTTCTGAAGTAGCCTATCTATATTTTTCTTTTCTTTTATGGGGGTGCAGGGGACAGGGTCTCACTGAGTTGCTTAGGGCCTTGTGAAGTTGCTGAGGCTGGCTCTGAATTCACAATCTTTCTGCCTCAGCCTCCTGAGCCACTGGGATTATAGGTGTGTGTGTCACTGTGCCTGGTTTATCTCTATTTTTCTTAAAAATACCCAACATAATAAATACCTAAAAATATCTAACATAATAAAATGTTTGCTATATTTGGCAGATATTACCTTCTATTGCTCTGGTCATGGGATGACACACATTCTTCACTTCACACAGATATGTCATAACTCTGATTACCAATTACAGAAGAATTTCTTCTCAATCATTCAAAAGTAAAGGAGTTTAAATTATGTAAATTCTTAAATCAAATTTACTTATCTTCTTAAACTCTAGTAGTAGCTATTAACTCCATTTCCTCAAATATAAGATGTCACCAACTGTAACAGGTACCACCATTTATGTACTATTAAGAAAGAATGATGCCAGGCATGATGGCACATGTCCAGTTGCTCAGGAGGCTGAGGCAGGAGGACTGTGAGTTCAAAGCCAAGCCTCAGTTATTTAGCTAAGTCCTAAATAGTTATAAAAATAAATGCAGACAGAAAAGTGTATGGGTACGTGTATATATGTATTTTTTAGCTTTGTTCTCTGAGAGGACTTAAGAACACTGACACTCTACTCACAATGAGCAGGTGAGCTCAGATCCTGACTTCTAAGTACCATTTTGTATAGAAAGTAACCAAGGCTCCTTAAACTACTAGCTGAATCCATGGCTGGGCAGAGAAATTAGGAAGTGCTCAAAGAATGATGGACACATTTCAAAAGGACCCAAAAGTTCAGCAAGATTGAGGGATGCAAGATAAATATAAAACTCAACTGATTTCCATACTTGTACAAACAATACTAAAAATGGAATTAAGACAAATGCATTCATGTGAAGAAATAAACAGAAACAAAAGTTAAATTCTATACACTATGTAGTATTATTACAAGAAAGTAATGAAGATCTAAATGGAAAGATATTTCATGTTCATAGATCAAAAATTTAATATTGGTAGGAGTGCAATACTTGAAATTGATCTACATATTAAATACAATCCATATTAGAACCTGGCTGACTTTGCTATAAAAAATGATCAGCTAATCTTAAAACTCATTTGAAAATTCAAGGATTCAAAACGACAAAACAATCCTGAAAAGGAAATACATAGAGGACTCAATTTATTTCAACACTTGCCACCAAGCAAGAGAAATTATGACAATGTGGTCCAGGGACAAGGAAAGATGTAGAGGTGAATGCGACAGACTGAAAGTCCGGAAATAAACCAATATAGCTATTGTCAATTGATTTTTCATAAGGTTGTCAAAACCGTTCATCAAAGAAAGAATAGTTTCCTCAGTTTGCTGGGCAAACTGGATGACCCCAGGCAAAAGAATGAAGTTGGGCACACCCCAAAACTATATACAAAATTACTTCCACATAGGTCAAAGACCTAAATGGAAAAGCCCAAACTATAAACTTGGAAAAGAAAACACAGAATTTGGAATGGTTTCTTAAACTTGACATCAAAAGCACATGCAGCTAAAGAAAAAAAAATATATACATAAACTATCCTCCATCAGAATTAAAAATTTGTGTATCAAAGGGTGTTATCAAGATGCTTAATATCATTAATCACAGAAATGTAAATTACAACTGTAATGAGATACCCCTTCAGATCTCTGAAGATAGCTATCATCAAATGTCAGATAATAAGTGTTGGCAAACATCTGGATAAATTCTAATCCTCATACAGCTAGTGAGAATTTAAAATGGTGCTACCACTTTAGAAAACAATCCATTATTTTCTCAAAAGGCTAAATATTGAATTATCATTTGAACCAACAATTTCATTTCCATATTTATGGAAACAATAAAAATGAAAATATGTCCACACATAAATTTATACATGAATGTTTACAATAGTATTATCCATAATAGACAAAACTAAAATGCCCATCAACTAGTAAATGGATAACAAAATTTGGCATATCCCCACAACAGAACACTATTTGGCTATTAAAAGGAATAAAGTTCTGACACATGCTACAATATGGATAAACCCTGGAAACAATAAGCTAAGAGAAAGAAGTCAGATACAAAAGATCACATATTATGATTCCATTCATATGCAATTGACAGAATATGCATTATCTAGAGAAACGGATGTAATTTAGGGACGGAGTCAGGTGATGAGAGTCGGGAGTTAGAGATGTAAGAAAGTAAAAGGTTTCTTTTTAAGGTGATAAAAATATTCTAAAATTGACTGTGGTGATGCTTATACAACTCTGGGAATATACTAAAAACCACTGAATTGTACATCTGTACAATTTAAATGGGCAAAGTTTATGGCATGTGAATTGCATCATAATAAAGCTGCCAGGTGTGGTGGTGCACACCTCTAATCCCAGTGGCTTGGAAGGCTGAGGCAGGAGGATCACAAGTTCAAAGCCAGCCTCAGCAACTTAGTGAGGTGCTAAGCAACTCACTAAGACCCTGTCTCTAAATAAAATACAACGTGGTTCAATGGTTAAGTGCCCCTGAGTTCAATCACAGATACAAAAAAAAAGGAAGGATAAAGAGACTGAAGATATACATCTTTAAAAAAATGGCCCAGTTGGGGTGGTACAGGGTAAGAGGTAACTGCATATTGTGGGTATCAGAAAGTTACAAAGAACAAAAACATGTGCCTTCACTAAAAATTTATATAGCAAATTGATTCAACAGTTTATAACAAGAACAGAAGTTGTGATTTGTGGCAAATACTATCAGCTAGTGTCTTTTTTTTTTTTTTTTTTTTTTTTTTTTTGCCTTTTCCTTGCTGAAAGAATCCAAATTTTCTTTGGGGTGGCAATGAACTTATTTAACTATTAATTTTCACAGTCTCTCTTGAAGTTAATTCCATTTAGACTTAGAAATTAAGTCTTTTGGAGTTTTGGGAAGGTTTAGTTTTCCTGATCTAAATGAATGGCAGGTTAGCAAAGTTCATATACCATTTCTTCTTGCTGTGAACACAAATGTGATATCTGCGGCTGCAACCTTACATCCATGAAGCAACAAGCATGATGAAAACAACCCCAATAAACTAAAAGAGGTAGAATGAGTATTTGATTATATTACAGTAATTCTGCACCCAGTGAGATTTCCTATTCTGAAAGTTCCTATTATCTGAGTGAACCAAAACTCTTATTTTATTCTTATTTTTGTTCTGGGAATTTAACCAGGGGGTGTTTTACCACTGGGCCACATCCCAAGCCCTTTTTATTTTTTGAGATAGGGTCTCATGAAGTTGCTTAGGGCCTCACTAAATTGCTCTGGCTGGACTCGAACTAATCCTCCTGCCTCAGCCTCCTGGGATTATAGGCATTAGCCACCATGCTTGGCTTAAAACTCTATTTTTAAAGGTAAAGTAGTTAGATTTTCTGTTTTTTTTAAGGCCAGACTCAGCCTCTACTAATAAAATGTTTCTTCAGTTAAAGTTTTAAAAAAAAAAAAAAAATTCTTTTGAGTTATTTAATATTCAAAGACAGTTTCAAAAATCAACGTAGGAAGTTGGGTGAGTGAATACCTGATTCCCTACACCAGACATTCAAGACATTTTTTGAAAAATGTCTGTTTCAATATTCAAGTGTTGTAAAAAACGAACCCATATTACCTGGCACATCCTATCAATATTTTCTTCGGTTGGCATTACAAAGTATACTGCAGGAACATCTGGAATAGGATCTCGATCAGAGTGCAGAAGCCTAGAAGACATAAAGAATATAAAACTCATTTTTTTCTTAGTCACTAATCTAAAAAGATAGAACAGTACTTCTCAAACTATTAGTTCACCAGCTCAAGGACAGTGACCATTGCTCTTAAAGTTCTTGGTGCTCTTGATCAGTTAACTCAAATTTATTCTTTAAAAAAAAAAAAAAAAAAAAGTCCATGCAGTTAGTCAGTATTAACATAAGGAAGATTCTAATGTCTCATTAGTTTTCATTTGTTTTATTTCACTCAACTTATTTTTAATATCTTTATGGTCAGACACGAATCTTCCTCTATCACCAATCTTCTTGAATGAAAACTACAGTACATTCAAATTCATTTTTATTCCCATTTTTCGTAGAAATATGGGGCAGAGGTTGTGAGTAGGAAGAAAAAGTGTAGCTGTTCACCAAATAGAAAACAAAGCTGGTGGAATCCTTAGAAGCAATGCAAAAAATTAACCACACATGAAATCAAATGTGTTTTTAAAATAAAAATGAATATGTTTCCTCAAAACTTAAAAAAATTTTTAAATGTGGTATTGGGTACCAAAACCAGGGCCTTAAGCATGCTAATCACACAGTTTATCACTGAGTTACATCCCCAGCCCTGATTTATTTTTGTGTATTGTACTGTAAGAGCAGGCATGAGAAACCATCTAAGGAGCTCACAGATTATATATTAGAGAGCTTTCTCTTTTTTAAACATTATATTTACTAAGATTCTGGCAACAGCTTTATGTAACAAGATATAGCATACCAGGCATGCCATTCAACTTGTTTATATAAGTCTCAGCTTCAATATGAAGCTGTTTAAAAAAAAAAAAAAATCAAAACCCTGCTTTTTTACATGCTAAATATCTTAGCAAGTATGCCATTAAACATAGCAAAGAACTTAAGATAGCAAGAGTAAGGAGTTAACAAAAGCTAAACATTGTGGCCTAAACAAAATTCATACAAAAAATAAAGTAACTCTTGCTGGTTACATAAATTTTCCTGACCATTAAAACTTAACAGTATAAAACATGCACTTTAGAATCTTCAGCTATCAAGTCCAAAAAGTACCAGTGTCTATTTGAAATGTTTTATCTCCAAAGTCAAAGTGTAGTCGAAATTAATTCAAATGACATAACACATTCTAAAGCTAAAAAACATTCAATTATTATTGTCATGGAGATAAATCCCAGAGCTTTGGGGACTTTCTCATGCTGCAAAGGGTTGTTTTTCTGGTTCACTCAAAGCAGCATATGACAAAGTCCAAGGATGTCATTAAGCTCAGTAAAGAGTAAGACTGTTGGTACCCAGCTCTGACCTCCCCAGGAAACATGGCTACTGTGTCCACAAAAGTAGGATGTGTGAGGATCAAAGGCACACTACTCTGCTAGCTAAAGAGATAGCAAATCAACCCCCTCCATTCTAAAAGCTCCTTCCCAGGTAAATTAAAGCATATAGGGGGAAAAAATAAAGTACACTTTATCTACAGAGTAAGGATCTTGAAATATTAATGTGATCCCTACTTTAAAAATTTTAACTAGAGTCTTCTGGTCATTTCTGATTACATCTTAAAGATGTATCCAGATTTAATTTCTGCTGATTTATCACTAGGTACTTCTAGTTAAAAATATTAGCTTTATTCCCAAATTATCTTAACCACTAGTACAACTGCAGTGTATTATCTTCCAGTTATCAAGCACTGGAAGAGAAAAAAACAGATGTTCAAGCAGCAGGCAACAATCACGGCCCTTCCACACAGCGGCCTCTGAGTGGCCATAATAGTCCAGGAATAATTTTAAAAACAAGAAAAGTTATGCATTTTAGTAAATATGTCATAATTTTCACAATTGAAATTTCCTTTGACATTGCACTTTCTTTATAAGGGAATCCTGGTTTTTCTTAATGTTATAGCGAGTAGGACTTGAACTAGCAGGCTTCTTTTCTTCTTCTTACTGTGTTTCTTATGCTTCTTTTTCTTTTCGTTTTTTTCTGTTGCTTTATCTTGTTCTTTGCTGCTTTTCTTCCTTTTTGTACATACCTCCTCAATATAATCTGATTCTGACAAGGACTCAGATGATAAAGGTTTGTCTTCAGGATACATCTTTTTTTTTTTCTTTTTTAACTGAGCCCTTTAATGTCCTTTTCGTTTTCGGTTGCATCCTTTGACTTCTTTTTCTTTTTTCAAATTATCCTTACTGTCTGATTCAGTTTCTGACATGGAGCTTTCAGAAGATTTATGAGAACGGTTCTTCTTTTTCTTTTTCAGTTTTGTTTGTTTCTTATCTTCATCTTCAGAATCTGAAGAACTGCTGGAAGAATCAGAGTTTGATGAAGAAGATGAATACCTACCAGATTTCTTCTTTTCTTTTTTCTCTTTTTTTGATGAGCTCTCATTTCCACTTAATAATTTCTCCCTGTGTTTCTGTAGTTCTTTCTTCCAATTCTCATTCATTTTTTCCCTCAAATTCAGCCAAAGCCTTGGAGCCTTTCTTTTCTAGTTGCTCTTTCACTTCTTCCCAGGTAGGCCATGGTCGATTCAGATAATCCTGGATTTTTGGCCCTGAAGACTGGATTGAACCCTTTGATCTGGCCATTGCTATTGGATTCATGTAAGCCTCTTGATTATCCCACTTCCCATGGTGCCGAACAGAGCGCAAAATGAAGACGCCGGGAGAGACCAGGCTAGAGAAGCAGCCAAAGTGGGCCCACCTCGTGTCCTTTGGACGGCTTCCCTCCCTGTCCGAAGAGCAGAGCCACGTGGGAGCTTTCTCTTTTTAATCAGGGCAATATTATCATTTAAATCTTAGTATCAAGTCAGAAAATGTCTTTATTCTTCACTGTAAGATTTTTACCATGCTTATATCCGGAAATATGACCAACATTCTATTTCTAGAATACTCACCCTCTTCCAGTCATCTTTCCATTAAGAGGAGTGGAAGTTCACATACTACAAGTGGGTCTGCATTTAATAACTTCTTCCATCAGCCGCTGCTGATACTGATGGTGAGAAGGATCATTTGATGGCAGGTATAGGTTGCTTTCTTTTTATGCCAGCTGACCAACTGTCTAATGAGCTATAATCACCATTTCATACTCTGTAAACTTGCAACTTAAACTAGCTTGCAGAAGATAAAGTAATCGATGCAGTATTCTCCAGAAAATAGGGAAGAATGGTTAGAAGCAAGGCTACAGGAGTTTACCATGGTAGCTAATGCAATTTTTCCATGTTCTCATGGCAACAGTTCTCTGCTTCCTAGGTTCTCAAACAGGCAGAATATTCTGTCACCCCTTAAAGAAATACCTAGTTAGGCCTCATTTCTATTAGCTACTATTATTGAGTCATTATGATTTCATAAACAAATAGCACAGAATTAGTGGACAAGCGATCTGGTCATAGCTCTGCTATTAAGTAGTTGCCCTATTGTGGGATAATCACTTATATTTTCTAAAGTTGAGTTTAACTACTAAAATAAAGGAGTTAAATGCTTAGTAAGGTACCAACAGGAAACCAGGCTTATTAAATCTACCATTTCCATGGATAACATCAAGCTAAACTTCAGTTTTTAGTTCATGAGAATTAACATGTTATCAAAGCAAATTTGTGTTTCAAGTCTAATAAAAAATGAAATAAGAAAACCTGTCAAACCATCTTTCATCAAATCCAAGGTAGTATCAGTTTGAAAACTACTCTGTATAACTATGCAAGCCACCAATTATAATACAAATCCTAATCAAAGAAATATGAAACAGTGAAAAGTATATTTAGAATTGATGTAACTGGGGCTGGCAGTACAGCTCAGTGGTACAGTGCCTGCCTAGCATGCTCAAGGTCCTGAATTTGATCCCTAGCACTGCATAAAAGAAAAAAAGGGGGAACAAAAAAAGTAGAACTCATGCAACACCACAGTTTATAAACTTTAGATAAATATTCATTAGATAATTGAAAACTTTAAGCTTATTAAATCAGATTCTGACATGGTACTCAGTGAAAATCTAAAACCATATTCCCAGTAAAATTACATTTAATATATTATAAAACCATAAAGTGAAAATTAGTTATAACTTCAAGAATAGAATAAAATGCTAATAGGATAGAACATCATAAAGCTAGATTCCTTAGTACACGAAAGTATCAGTATCTATTCAGGAACATAGTCTCTCTCCAAAGTTCTACTGAGCAACTATACAATGTAATGTAATTTGTTTTACTTTTATCAAACATATCAGAAGCAATTTAATTAAGTAAACTCAACAGTTAAGACAGCACAGCCTTCTATGATGATTACCAGTCATTACTTCATATTGTCACTTACATTGTTCATAGTAATGATAAACTAATTCAGATACTATTTTATTTTTTTAAAAAAGGGTACATTTAAAGGAATAGAACACTTTTAGAGCTGAAAGAGAGCCTAAGACTACCAGTTCTTTCCCTTCATGCAGATAGTCAAATAATTCTATAGGAGTATGTAAGAGAGAAAATTTAAATTCTGAAATTAAGTATAGCCTCAGAATTAGGATTATTTTTAACCTCAGAAATAAAGTTGAAGAAAAGAAGATACAGAGGGACTGTTCCTATACTACACAGAATCTGTAATTGAATATTATTTTTCTCTGTAAATGTTCCTGAATAATTTGATTTTAAGGTGGTTAAAGAAATATTTTATAATGTATTTGAAAATAAATGTTATTATTAGAAAATATATGAAACTCACAAATGAAGAGTGATTCCCATATCTCTTAATTCCTTCACAGATAACAGAGGAGAGATTATATCTTGTCCAAATCTGTCATAAACAAGAACCTTAAAAGAAAAAACAATGTGTTTTTAAAAACAACATTATCAGTGAATAATTGATAGGGAACCAATATTAAGAGGATGTTGAAGTAAATGTCATATTTGCCTCAATTTAATATTTTCCAACATTATTTATCAAAATGTCCACCCATGAATATATTCTTAAGAGTATTACTACATAGGCTAAAATAAATCAATAATCATATAAATTTCTTATATTTTTTCTAAAATAAAAAAAATCAGAAACTATGAAATCCATATTTTACGCTTTAATAAAGGACTTAGAACATATAGCACATTGTATATTACTCTGCTCCTTTTTTTCCAGTTCACATAGATACTTTCTAAAAATGGTAATGTAGTAGGCATGGTGGCACATGCTTGTAATCCCAATCAGGAAGCTGAGGCGGGAGGATTGCAAGTTTTAGACCAGTCTAAACTTAAGACCCTGTCTTGAAAATAAAAAAGGGTTAGGGATGTAGCTCAGTAGTGTAGCACCCCTGGGTTCAATCTCTGTACTGCAAAAAACAAACAAACAAAACAACCTCAACATGCCCTCACCAAAAACAACAACAACAAAAGAAACCACCAAAAAGTAAAAATTAGCCACTTTCAAAACCAATAAGTATCAAGTCCCACTGCCATAAAGAAAATTTAGTAATTTAGGTGCCTCATGTAAATAAGGTATTCATTTAAAAAATTAAGTCCCTAAAGAGTATTTGATAGCCTTTGTCTATCAATTGCATTCCCTCCCATCCTAAAAGTATTACAATTGACACCTTTGAAGAATGATAAAAAATCCAACTGGGTATTTTAACTCAAAATTAATTCAGAGTTAAGGCAAATAAAAGAGAGCTTCATCTGGTGTTTTCCACAACTACTTTAATAATTCTTTTTTGTTTTTTTTTAAATTTTCTGAGAAAGAAAATGCTACTGAGAATGAAATGAGCTACTATAAAAAGTTTTCTTAAATGCCAGGATTTTCTTTAGAGAAGTTAAAAATCTTTCCGCCATAGTTATAAGAGATCAGATGATGTGGGTCTCAAAAATCTTCTCTTTAAATCTCAATATGTAACAGTTTCCCTTATCTGAAATTTCACTTTCTGCAGTCAACTGGGGTCAGAAAATATTAAGTGGCACACACCTATAATTCTAGCATCTTGGGAGACTGAAGAAGGAGTTCAAAGCTAGTCTCAGAAATTTAGCAAGGCCCTAAGCAACTTAAGTGAGACACTGTCTCTAAATAAAAATTTTAAAAAGGGCTGGGTATGTGGCTCAGTGGTTAAGTGTCCCTGGGTTCAATCCCTGGTACCAAAAAAAAAAAAAAAGTAGAAAATTCCAGAAAAAAAACAAACAAAAACCCACAATTCATAAATTTTAAATTGTTTACTCTTCTAAGTAGCACAATAAAATTTCATGTGTCCTATTGCATCCCGCCCAATCTCTCACAATACCGTTTTATACTGCTTAGGACATGAATCATCCCTTTGTTCACTGCATCCATGTTGTATATACTACCTGTTCATTAGTCACTTCATGACTGATTTGGTTATCAGATCTTGTCACAGTATCACAGTGCCTGTTTTTAAATAACCCTTATTTTACTTAATAATGGTCCCAAAGCAAAACCATAATAGTGCTGGCAATGTTATTACAACAGATTGGTATAATTGCTCTTTTTTTTAAGTTATTGTTGTTTATCTTTCTGTGTTTAATTTGTAAATTAAACTTTGTCATATTTATACATGTACAGGAATAGAAATATATGTCTAGTCATTTTTGGGTACCCTTCAGGGACTGATTCCAGGATTCTCTACAAACAGCAAAACCTGTGGGTGCTCATGTACCTTACATAAAATGGCATAGTATTTGCATATAATCCACACAATTCTCCTGTATACTTTAAATGCCACATAAGCAGTTGCTATACTATCATGTTTAGGGAAAAATGAAAAAAAGTTTATTCATGTTTAGTGTAGACACAATCAAAAGATATTTGTTTTATATTTGGGATTCATAGAATCCAACTGAATTCATGCACGTTGAACCCACAGATATAGGCTAACTATACAGGGTTTGGTACTATCTGCAGTTTCAGGCATTTACTGGGCATCCTGGACTGTATCCTTGCAGATAAGGTGTGTGTGTGGGGGACTATATCCATGTTCTTTATCTGATAGTATAAAAGTAATGGGTAGGGAAAGTATCTGACAAAATGGTACCCAAGAAATTTCTCCATCTATTTAACTCAGAGGCTCAATGTAGGCCTTAGAAACAAATACATAATTTATACAAGGAGCAATAAGAAAAATCCCACCAAAAAAACTAAAAACAAACAAACAAAATCACATACACCCCCAAAACAATAAACAAAACAAAGAAAGAAAGAAAATAAGGTCGAAATTAGGGGATACTGAAGCTTAAGCTATGATTGCAATATGGACGAGTTTAGCCCCCTTGAGAGTTAAAAAACTTATAAAGACTACTAAGAACATTCAAAACACTCATAATTCCAATCAAGGTGATTTGTTCTGAATTCTTAGCAAGAGACAAATATAAAACGATTGTAAACTAGTAAGTTTAAACCTAATCAATGATGTTATAATTTCTTTAAAGAAAGAGATACTAGCGGGGCCCAGTGGTGCAAGCCTCTAATCCCAGTGGCTCGGGACACTGAGGCAGGAGGATTGTGAATTCAAAGCCAGCCTCAGCAATGGTGAGGTCTAAGCAACTCAGTGAGACCCTGTCTCTAAATAAAATACAAAATAGGGCTGGGGGTGTGACTTAGTGGTTGAGTGCCCCGGAGTTCAATTCCTGGTACTCAAAAAAGAATTAAAAAAAAAAAAAAAAAAAGAGAGAGAGAGAGAGAGAGATACTGAGCCAGCATAAAGTTTAAAATGAAGAAAGCCAGAGGATGAGAATTTTAAAGACTTTCCAGCATTTCTCATTTCTCAAAGGAAAAAGACTGTAGGTTGCTTTCTGGGTCCAATGAGCAGTTTTAAAGCTCATTAATTAATAAACTGGCACTGTGGTTTACAGATAGATCACTTTCCAATGAGCTGGTTAAAATGGATCAGTCCCCCTGAATCTGTTTAACCCTGAGAAAGCTTGTAAGATTCAACATCTACACTTGCAAAGCTAAGAAACAAAACATCAGCCATAGTAAAGAACTGTCAGTGAAAACCCATCTAAGTGATCAGAAGGATGTTCTAGATGAATATTACTATTTTATTGACTGTCTCGCTCCATAAAATGTTTATCGAAACAATTCATATTGATGCCACCTTAAAGAAAAACAAAATATTCATGAACTATTGCAAGTTCAGTAATAACAAGAAATTCCCTCCAATTACCAACAATAAGGGATAAGAAAGAAGCTCTTACCTTCCATACGGGTTCTCCTGTGCTGTTTTTAACATGTGGTACATTGAAATTCAACATGCGCTTCAAAGCCACTGAAAATAAAAAGTTTTGTCAAATATTACTTTTTTTATGATTTTATATTTTCTCTATATTTATTATTAACCATCTAAAAACAAAATGTAGAACTGATTAATCAAATGTCTAGATACATAGAACCAGGGGTCAGACCCTGTAGTACCATTCCATCGAAAGCTAACTGGCATGTGTTTGGGAGATTTTTGAAAATATAGGAGGCATCTGTGCCAAGATGAAATTGAGAAAAATGTTGAGGAAAAAGTGTTTTTCTATTTTTCCAGATTATCCCACACTAAATTTTGTATAGATTCAAAAACAAATTTTTTAATCATGATCTTACAATGACCTTAATAGATAACTGTTCTTGTTGTCTACTCATTTCCTGGCTGAAAGCATAGATTAAGATCAGTCTTTCTAAAGGCAAAAAATTATCTATGGCATATTTAATTGGTTCATATGCAAAACCATCATGCAGTAGGTCCATTCTTTAGTTACCTAAGAGTTTATTTTATAGTCTACTTATCCTATCAGGATTTCTGAAGTTATATTGCTTAAAATTCTGTTTCTGGGGGAAAAAATGAGACTTTCCCACAGATGCTAATACATCTGTGACTTAACTGATAATTCTAAGAAAATATACAATTTCAGTTATGACCTATTATTATTTTGTGGTTTTTATTGTTCATCTCTTCATATATCACAGAAGACTTAAAAATATTTTCTAAGGAAAATGAACAATTTTTAATATACTTCTATGTGAAACTGAGATAATCAAATATTCAAGAAAATGTATTAATAAGGTGATTTAATATTTCAAAGAGTAGCAACACTAAAATCTAGATTTTAAAAAGCATCTGAGTTGGGCATAGTGGCACACATTTGTAATCCCAGTGACTTGGGAGGCTGAGGCAGGAGGATCACAAGTTCAAAGTCAGCCTCAGCAATTTAGCAAGGCCCTAAGCAACTTCCATTGCCTCAAAATAAAAAAATAAAAAAGGGCTGGCATGTGGCTCAGTGGCTAAACACCCCTGGGTTCAAAATACAAAAATAAAAGTAAAAAAAGCATTTGGATCACCTTACTAAATAATGCAGATTACCCACACTTTGAACTCCTACCACAGAAAGAACTACATAATACTAAAATCACCTGAGCATCAATTTATATACCCTATTTACTTACTAGGATAACTTTTATTAAATGCTTGTATGTTGAGGTAGGTATAATGCTTTAACACTTCTATCAATGAAGAGACAGTACTTTAGTAACATATAGTTGTCACTTGGTATTTTCAGATTGGCGGAAACCAAATCCTTGGATGCCAAGTCCTTCATATAAAATGGGATAGTATTTGTTTATAACCTATGCAAATCCTCCAATATACTTTAAGTCATGGCTATATCATAATATCTAAGACAATGAAATTGCTATTATACTGTATGTTTAGGAAATAATGACAGAGAAAAGTATGTGTGTTAAATACAGACACCTTTTGTTAAGAATAATTTTTATTAGTAGTTAGTTAACTGTAGATGCAGAACTTAGAGTGGACTGACTGTATTTGAATATTTAAATGTGTGTATTCAAACATTTTTTTCAGTAGAATGTTAGTACCTAATGTCTAGTTAATAATATATATTACCAACAATTTATGCTTACCTCAAAGTCTCACAGATGATATGGTATTATATAAAAATATACATGAACAAGCAAAAGGACACTTTGGTATGTAAAATTAAAATATTACAAGAGGTACACAGGATGTCTCTGGGTTAACTCTCCCACAGTTTTAGCAGAGCTCTTTTACCTACTTCTAGGAAATAAAGAAAAACACTATTCTGGCACTCAGAGTCCTACAGAGAGAAACCTTGTTTGTAGGAAAAGCTGTTCACATTCTTGATACATGACAGCTAGGAAGAACTACATAGTCTGGCTGCCATGTGAGTCTCAGGCAAGTATTTAGTGTTCTCCAGAGTTGGGCTTTAGTTAACTGAAAGAGGCCAGTACCAGAAGATAGGAAAATTTCTCCAAATGACTCTTGGTTAACTTGTTCAATGACAGTTTGACACAGTGGATTTGTCAATTAAAGTACATGGCCGGAATACAGTTCAAAGAGTGTATAAAAATGTAATTTTAATATCATCGGAGTTTAACTCCCTAAGGCTTAAATTATTGCTTTTAAATGAAATGATAAAACTAATTTTCTTTATTGGTTTTAAATGTACTATTCATAGTCTCAGTCTTGGTTAAAGTAATTTCATTCTTACCTGGAACGTTTTCTTCATTCACTGAATAAATGTCATCTGTATTTTTTATTCATTCATTCAACAAACGGTTTAGTGAGTGCTTACTTGTAGCTGACATTGCCTTAGCTATTAGGGATCTAGCACTAAACAAAACAAAATGCATAAAAACGATCCTGAAGCAGCTTTCATTCTAGCTGAGAGGCAAAAACTAGTAAAAACAAGTAAGACATATGGTGTATGATATCATAAATACTATGGAGAAAACTATCAATGGGAAAGGGGAAAGAGGAGATGGTTTATTTCTTTAGTTCCTCAAAATTTATAGCTTCACAAACTTCAAGACATTTGGTAGATAGGAATAAACCAAGTCATCATCAGAAGTTTACAAAGAATAAGGAAACACTAAAAATATCTACGATGAAAAAATATAAAAACTCAAGGGAATATGAATCTTTACCAGATTTCAATGTATAAATGGAAGCTATTTAAACATGAGCTATTGAAAATAAATCTATTATATATTTCAAAATACTAATCCATCAAACAATTGAAATGGGAAAGCCACTCATTAATTTGCTTTGCCATTCTTCTATCCCTTCAGCAAGATCAAGAAGAAAATCTGTATTACCAGGCATTTTTCTTCAGGTTCCCACAAAAGACTGGTCTGAGAGAGTTGACAGCACAAAGTCACTCTGAAAAGAATATCTAAATTTTGTAAGTGTGGTGCAAGTGAGGGGAAAATGGAGTTCTTTAAACATTAAAACTAGAGTGAAAAACAAAACAAAACAAAACAAAACTGGGAGTCGTGCAATACATACAGATACAAACCTCGAGATCTCCTAAGTGGCAATAGAGGAAAAGAAAATAACAGCTGCCAGATATTGTCTTGAAGCTCTTCTGAGCCTCAGCAGTAAGAGGCAGACCGTGGTACTTGGCCCACCCCTAAAGCCCCTTCTCCGGTACCAAGGTGGGGGCCGAGTCCTTAAGCTAATTGCATCTCTTCACCAAAAACTCAAAGGGGAGGGGCTCTTGATGTGCTAGAAGACTGAACTCCTGGAAGTCGGTGTTTGAGTTACACGCTCCACAGCTAAGTGAGGGCGACAAGCAGCTGGAAAAGGATGCCTCTGCGCAGGCACAAAACTGCAGAAAAGAAAATAAGTCGGTACCTGTCTGTCTCTCTCGAATACTGGCTGCCGCCACTGCCACCGCCATCTTGCCTCCCACCATCCACCGCCGGGCTGTTGAGCGGAGCCCGAAGATGACGTGGCGGTCCCTTCCGCCCCGGAAGCAGAGCTGGAGGGGGCGGCCCTGGGACGCACTCCGCCTCCCAGAGCGACCTCCGTACTTCCAGGGCTCTTGGGATACAACTTGGAGACAGTTGAAGTTAATGTCTGAATTGCTGGTGGTGTTTCCTTTCTGGCCACACCGTCTCAAATGGTAGCTACTTTAATCCCTTAAAGTAGTAATTTATTATAGTGGTAAGAACCTAATGATACCGAACTATTATTTCGGTCGTTTACGGTGTATTTAAATGTATTATTTAATATATTAATATTGTTATAATATTTGATATATATTAATTGTACTTAAATGGTAACAATACTCAAGGCTTGTAAGAATCACCGAACTAACGTAAATGAAGCTCCTGAAATAAACTAGCCACTTCACTATCTCCTCCCTTTTCCAGAAACAGGACCTTTGGAGCATTGCCCTAAACTGGTAGATTTCTTCATCTCAATCTCCTCTCAATGCTCTTTTTTTTTTTTTTTTTTTTTTTTTGCTTGCAGGGATACGGGAGCCAGGAAGATGTCCAAAACGGCAAACTTTCCTTCTTTCAGTAATTTCAAACTCACAAAACATTACTGGAGTGTGTGTGCGGGGGGGGGGGGGGGGGGGGGGTCGGGGGAGTTGGATATTAAGTGTTGGTGTGTGGATACTTAAAGCCATGTGATCACAATAGAACAGATTGATAATTTCCATAATCCATATATTTTTATTGGATGACAAAAATGGATAGTTTCTCATGTTCAAGGTTCATTGCTGACATTTTGGTAGCTGTTTGAATGTTTCTTTTGAAGCTGCATAAAATTTGAAAATTATAGATGGTGCCTTAAAAGCTTAACTTTAAAACTGGTATTTTCTTCAGTGGTATTACTAATATGTCCAAAAAATCTTCAATGATCTAGTGTTTTTTCATTAGACAAATGACAGTTCCTGCCTTATGGATAAGTTCTACTGCATACTGCATTCTTCAGGGAATATAAAACAAACACCCACTTTCCAAATAAGACAACCCATTCTTGTTCATTTGGGGACTTCCACTTATAAAAACAAATCCATCATGTAACCATTTCAGTTCCATCAAAAACTCCTTTTCCAGAGCTACATGAGTCATATTAACATAAAATGCTGAGACAGTGTTAACATTTATGTACAGTAGTTGTGTATGAAAAAAAGAAACTGTCTTGACCATGAGTGTGCAGAGTGTGGGCAATAAATTTATAGTAAAAATATACACCACAGAAGAACAGTAGCAGCAGACAGATTTTACTACTTGAAGGGCTGAGACTAAGGTATTTGTTTTGTATTATTAGAGTCAAAGAATAAAAATGCATTGTTATCACAGAATATCTCTGAACATTTCATTTCTAGAGAGGTTCCTGGTTGTCAGCCAACAACTGCTGATAGGATCTCTCAAATGTCTGGCGAGTAAAGGATTTTGGATCTTACCCAGTTTTGTCAGAACCTTAACCTTGTGAAAGCCCATCAAGTTATTTAATTTAGTTTATATAAGCGCTTCACACTTAGTGGCACACACATTTATTTCAGAAACTTCATTGTGTCATGCCTTTTGATTACATCTAGTCATCTTTAAGATGGGGAGAGAAATAGGCTCACATACAAATGATCACCTAGTATAATACTTGGCATGTTTGGGAATTTGAACAGGATCAAAATCAGAACTTGAAAACTGGGTCTCTTCAAGGCAATCAAATTTCCTTGAACTACATGTCATAACATGCACTTTGTCATTACACGTGTTCTTCTTATGCTTTGTACTGCATTACTTGAAACACAAAAACTAGTTTAACAGCTTACTGTAAAAGTAACAATATAGTATGTGATAATCACTATATACAAGAATGTTTATAAACAAAGTTGTTCTGATCATTTTCTTATCATGATTGAATACTAAAGGCAAAGTCACTGAGAACACTTATCCATATTCCCCATTTACTTAGCATTTTAGTATTGAGTGCAGATTTGAATAGCTTTTTCCATATAATTAGTGAAAAATTATAAACGCATTAAATAGAAGTCAAAGTAAATTCTCAAGCTAATAATCAAATGAAGACTTTTGCTTTACTCAAAAAAATCATTTTGTCATAATGTTGTAACTAAATATTACAAAGTATAAAATTGTAAGCTAAAACTTTGTTAAAGAATCCTTACCTTAAATTCTAAAACAGTAAAATGATCAAGTACAAGAATAGTATTGTATAAAAGGCCTAAAGATAAAGCATCCATACTAAAAACAGTTTAAAAACAATGAATATGAAACTAATCAAAACTATTAATAATAGGTGCATAATGAGTCAATTTATGGTTTTCCTCTATATTGAGAAGAACAAGAAAACAAGCTTAAATAATACATGCCATTTAGACAATTAAAACATTAAGGAAATACATATACTAACTTTTGTAGCATAATCCTTTATAAAATTCAGCATCAGTTAAGAATTGTGCTATAAAATGAATAGAAAAATAATAATACAAACCATTTGACGTAGTAACACTGAAGAAAATAAATAACCAACAGGATTCTCTGATATGCCTTGACTATACAGATTAACTTAAAAATCATAATAGGACATACTTCAAACCAGAACACATTTTACAATATGAATATGTATGTTTCACTTTAAGAGGCTAATATTCTAAATTATTATTTACACCATCTCACTACTAAGGCCTTTTTTATACTTTAGTGTAATGAGGAACTGAAATACCAGTTTTGACTAGTATTAACCAAGCACATTGCCCCCCAGTCCCTACCCCCTCCCTCATAAAGCATGCAAGTGTTATATTAGTTTTAATTACTGTTCTACAAGAAATTCATAAAACTACAAACCAGAGAATAGTTTTTTTTTTTTTTTTTGGGGGGGGGATGTTGTGATTTAATGGTTTTACAATTTTATAAAAACTACAGACATTAAGAAATAGAACATCCAATTTATCAACACATTTGGAATAAAAGCTGTATGGTGAGCTTGGTTTATATTAGATATTAAACTTTTAAAACAATTGACCCATTAATTACTCCTGATAATCTAACAATTTAACACATGGCAAAGAAATGCTTTGTTTAATGTTGTTAAATAAATAATTTGCTAGGTCTATTAGTATAATTTGAAAAATAGAGGTAATAAGGAAAATTATGTTAGGTTTATGTTTTCATTTTCCTTTGGTATTAAGAGATGTATTACCATAAGTCAATCTTGTTAATTTTCTTTAAAAATATTAATAATTTGAGTATTGGGGGTCTCTTCTTGGAGAGGATGAGATTATGATCATAGCCAATACTTTATGTAGCAAGAAAATTGTGGTTAAAACATTTTATATCTCATAATGATTCACCTACTGTATAATGATTTACTTAAGCAGAAAACCAGGGCTTTGTCTCATTTATATCTGGTAATATGTTGGGATCTGGTAATAGATTAAGGACATTAGATTTCAAATTTTTTTTGGTAGGAGCACAACTATGAGTATATGAGTATGAAACTATATCTTCAAATTATTATTACATGATTTCTTATTTTAGTAGTATCAATACTGTTAAAAATAGAGAAGACAAGAGTTTATAGAAGAATACACAGAAACAATACTAATTTGTATGGTGAGATTAGAGTGGGGTTTTCTTTCTGTTTGTATTTTTTACTTTATTTATATTCTTTTTTACTTTATACATTGCTTATACAAAAAGATATCTTTCAAGGGCAAAGAAGATAACTGTATATAATGGTATGGTGCTGGTTTACCTATCATACAACCACCTTGATAATAAATGTCAAAAATCCAAATCTAACACATTATAATCCACAGAGGTCATTCAGATACCTAAAGTGATTATAGATTAGACATACTGAATACCACACATAGTGTTTAAAAAAAAAAAAAAAAAAGAAAAGTTATATGACTAAAACCAAGACTTTAAAGAATATATACTCTCTTAGATATTTTCAATTACATTGTAGCCACCTCACAAGTGTTTTTAAGCCTATGGAACATATTGTGCAATTCTGCTTTTTATATAATACTTCATATTAGATATAATCTAATTGCAGTGTGGTTCATTTAAACATAAACAAGTAATCTAAAAATATTTTAGTAATTTAGTGCCATCTTTGAAAAGCATAAATATAATGTATACCCCAGAATCTATGCCTGATTCATAAAACAGGATTTAATCAATTAGCTTTTCTACTTAATGCTTTAAAATAAAGAAAAATTTGAGCATTGCATAAAACTAGGAAAATCAAATCCTAAATTTATAAAGAGTAAATAGATTTTTTCTTATATATACCATGCTATTATACTTGAATAAAGTTTGTACAACCATTCTACCACACCCTCCTTTTTTTTTTTTTTTTTTTTTTTTTTCTGGTGCTGGGAATTGAACCCAGGACCTTGTGCATGGAAGGCAAGCACTCTACCAACTGAGCTATACCCCCAGCCCCCTGTACAACCATTCTAAAAGTACTTACATTGAAGTTTATAAAGCATGTATATTAAGAAAACAGAAAAACATCACTGATTTTGACTAGAATGCCTTAATTTTTTAAAAAATTCGTTTCGTTTAAATGGTCAAAACATTCCTTTATGTTCACATCATAAATTTTATTGGGTCAAGAAGGTGACAAGTTTGTTCAAAAGTGATGATTAATAGATTTTTGAAACAAAAGAAAGTTATTAATAGCAGCTTTTAAAGAAGCATCTCTTTGTTCAAAGAAACATTTTAATGTTCAATGTAATGAGAACTTTCTTCCTTTCCTAGTCTTAGAGTGTTTCTTATGGCGAAGTCCATGTTTTCTTGAAACTCTTTATATGTACTCGTGATTGGAAGAGCTAAAGAGTTATTACACTTGTTTCCAACAGGAAAATCCATATGAAGACACTCAATTGAAGGAGTGGGTTTAAATCCTGCAGGTGGAATGGAACTGCAACCGGTTGCAAAAATAAGAATGTCTTCCATTGTTGTTGCAGATTTACCATCTGAAAAGTTTCCCAATAAAAGAGAAGAAAGAAAAATAAATCCAAGTTACATATTGCTATTATCTTCGACTCTTCCCCAACTAGACTGGGAATACTGAAAGGCAAAAGACTCCCCACATTCATCTTGGGGATAAATCACTAATGAATCTCAAAGTAAAGGGATTCATAAAGTACTCCAACTACTCATTGTATATTTGACCTCTTTTTGATTATCACTAATTAATATGGCATTTAAACAACTGCAAAGAAAAAAACTAAATGGTGGAAAACCAAAAATCCAGCTAATTGAACTTTGGTTGAAAAGTTAAAATTTTCTTCACTAGATAAAAAGGATTTACATTGCTAAGCTCAACGTTAAATATCATCAGCATAGCCCTGACCAGTGAATAAAGAGTTCAGTTGAACTTCAAATTGAAAAACTTAAAATAGATGATTAGCTTTAAGACTGTTTAAGACTGATGTGCTATGGCCATCATTCATATTTTAAAAGTTTTACAGGAGAAAATGCTTCTTAAATTATCTAGAGGTAAACAAATAAACAAATTTACTTTGTGGCCTTTTTTAAATCACTTTCAATAGTCACATAAACTTGTTTTGAAATAAGACATTAATATCAAGAGGCAAAACTGTAAGAAATAAAATGCCAGCGAATAATGATACATAATGGGGGGGTGGGAGGGAGGCAAGAATGGAGGAAGGGTGGAGTGTATAGAGGGAAAAGGAGGTGGGGTGGGGGGAAGGAAAAATAACAGAATGAAACAAACATCATTACCCTATGTACATGTATGATTATACAAATGGTATGCCTCTATTTCATGTACAACCAGAAAAACAAGTTGTATCCCATTTGTTTACAATGAATCAAAATAAATGAATTATTAAAAAAAAAATAAAATAAAATGCCAAGACAAACATTCTGAGATAGTTAAATAAAAACAGAACATACACATACCCTCAATGGTCTGTAAGTAACTGTTCCAAAATCCCAAAGCTTGTACATCAGGTAATGTGTGTACTGTAAAAAGATCTCTAAGGATCTTTGCAGAAAGATTCTCAGGTTTATGACAGAGGATGTTACAAAATGCTTCTGGGTAAGTCTGAATTTTCTCCAAAACACCAAGAGTTTTCAGACCCTGCTTAAAACTTAAGAGGAAAAATAATAAGCCAACAGCCATACATCTGTGTTTGGTATTTCATTATTAGGGAACTGTAAAATTTTCAGCAAACTTAACCTGGCTACTTGAAAAAAATAAAACAACCAAGAAAACGTCCACAAAAAGCTACAATATATATTCAGAAAAAACTCCAGCAATTGGATACACTCTGTATACTTTTAATGTCAATAACAAATACATTAATGAGTATTTTATATGACTAGATTTTTTGTCTTTATAGTTTCAAAATTAATATTTCATTAAGAGAAAGAAGTAAACTATAGTTTGAAACATGTATTGCTCAATAGAAATCAGCAAAGGCAGATCGAAGTGGGAAATATTTTAATATACATGACAGAAAATTAATTTCTCTAACATACAAAAAATACAAATCTTTTTCTAAAAGATCAACAACCCAATAGGAAAATGTGAGTGAAAAATATGTATAGTTATCAGAAGGAATGCAAATAACAAATGAATATTTCAAATGCACATTCTCATTAATAAGCAAAGAACAGAGGTATCATTTTTGCCTATCAGATTGACTTTCTGGATTCCCTATTTTTTCCTCAGATAATCTGCTATTTTGGTTTACCTTCTCCTTTCTATTGACTATTTCTCAAGAGAACCTAAACATGTTGCTACAGTTTGAACCTTTTTGGTCACCTCCCAAGATTCATACTGAAACTCAATCCCCAATGTAACTGTAGCAGGAGGAGTGGGCCTTTAAGAAGTTCAGAAGAAATTAAATCATATTACTATCAAAATCTGAACCATAAGTAACAGTAAATAGCCCCATTATTCAAAAAAAATGGCATAGCTCAATCTGAAAGTCATCCATAATCCTTCCCTTTTCTTAATTACAAAGTCATATGAATTTCCTTTACTGAAATCTCTGCTCATTTCTTCACATACCCCTGGTACAACCCTATTATAAATGACTTATAATGCAACTGAGTAGGAAGTATACAAATTTCCAATTCCATTTTTCATACTACAGCCACAGGGATGTGCCAGAAAAAAACTTGATACTGTCATTCATTCTGAAGTAAGATGAATGGTGGACCCCATATACCACTTTCCATAACTTGTGAATGTAATTTTTTATTTGGAAAAAGGGTCTTTGCAGATACAATTAATGGTAAGGATACTGAGATGAGATCACCCTACCCAGATTAGGGTTAGCTTTAAAACCAAATGACAAGTATCTTTCTAAGAGATATAAAGAGGAGAGAGGAAAAAGGCATGTGGTTTGGAGTCACAGATTAGTCATACAACCACAGTCCAAGTAATATCTGGAGCTACCAGAAACGAGAATAGGCAAAGAATGAATTATTTCCCTAAATTACCAGAAAAAGTGAAGCCCCACCAACACTTTGATTTTGGAATTGTGGCCTCAAGAATTGTGAGAATAAATTTCTGTTGTTTTAAGTAATTCAGCTTATAATAATTTTTTATGGCAGCCAAGGAAACTAATACATACCCTGTCCATGAAACAAAGTCCATATTCCTTTACAAAGCTTCCAAAGCCCTCTATACAGTACAACCCCTACACTTCTTTCTAGCTTTAACTTTCACTTTCTGCTAACTTTTGAAGTACATTTCAGCCACATTTAAGTTTGCCTTTAAAACACTTATGAAATATTTCTAGCGTACATAAAAAGCCAGGAAATAAAAAGTCACAAACTAACACACGATTTTAAGAGTTACTAACTTTTTGTCATGTTTGCTCATAATTTGTAAATATTCTATTTACTTGGCTAAACCTTACCTATCCATCATTTTCCTTTCTGTCCCTCTCCAAAGAAATTATTACAAATTGTTATTTAACAATTATCCTTAGTAACTAAATTTTTTTTAAAGCAACTATCCCGCATTTCATTTTAGTTTCACTTATACGTGCCTTTAATTGCTAGTTTTGCTCTGTTGTTTTGGAACTTTCCATAAAAGGTATCATATGGTGTTACAGTTTGGATATGTGGTATATCCCCCAAAAGCTCTTATGAGAGACAATGTAAGAATGTTCAGAGTTGAAATGATTAATCGTAAGAATTATAACCTAATTGGTGGATTAATCCACTTAAATGGATTAACTGGGTGATAACTGTAGACAGGTAGGGTATAACTGGAAGAAGTTGGTCACTGGGGGCATGCCTTGGTGGTTTATATTTTGTCCATGGTGAGTGAATCTTGCTTCTTCTGCTTCCTAGCTGTCATGTCCTGAGCTGCTTTCTTCCTGCACACTCTCTGCCATGATGTTCTACTTCACCTTGGGTCCCAAATTATGGAACTGGCTGACCATGAACCTCTGAAACCGTAAGTCAAATAAACTTTCCCCTTTCTCAAGTGTTTTGGTCACAGCAATGCAAAAGCTGAATAAAACATTCTATGTTTTTCTGTAACTTGCTTTTTTTCAGAGTAATTTTCACATTTAATTGTGAAACTATTAGAAAACTATTTCTGACACTTTATTTAGGGGCATTTTGGACTATCTTTTAAAAATGCTTTTTTACTCCTTGCCAATTTCTGTACTTACTGATTTTCTAAATTATCAATTCACCTGTTTTAATGTTATAGTAACTCTTAATCTTAAAGTTACTGCTCCCTTAGGCTGGGGTTGTGGCTCAGTGGTGGAGTGCTTGCCTGGCATGAGGCACTGGGTTTGAGTCTCAGTACTGCATATAAATACATAAAAAAAGGTCCATCAACAACTAAAAAAAGGTACTAAAAAAAAGTTACAGATCCCTTAAGGTTTTAATAGACATTTTGAAATCTAAAGTGAATCACTGTATTTACTTTCTTCCTGAGAAATACAAAAACCTTACTATGTTATAACTCTAATAGCTCTCACACTTCTTATGCTACTTTAAAATTATTTGAGTCCCTCCTTGTATTGTAATTCCTCAAATTAGACATTAATTTTCTGTACAACCAGTGTTTATTCTTATGTTTATCCATTTCTTTATTCACCACTCTCCCTCTTGCAACCTCCCTGCTAAAATCTTTACCATGTATATCCAGTAACCTTGTGTAACTCTATAGAATGTCTTTTTATGTAGACAATTACATAGCCTAAAAATGGTAATGATTTTAGTTCTTCTAATCCTTAATAACATTCATTTGTTTGTTTAATCTTGTTGCTCTGCTTAAACCTCCAACACATCACTAAAGGAAGGGACTAGTTGTGTGTATCATAGACTTGTTTTGTTCTTAAGGGGAATACCTACAACATTTTCCCATTAGGGATGTTTGGTGAATATGTAGAAGATATTCTTTGTCAACAAGGACATCTTAATTTCTCATTATATGAGATTAACATTATTCATTCTATTCCTAAATTGTTAATTTAAAATCAGGTATAAATGTTTAGATGTATCAAATGCTTTCTTGTATCTCTGACTGTATGAGGATCTAATTTTTTTCTCCTTTACCTATTAGTGGAGTACACAATGAATTTTTTAATTTTGTACTTCACTTGCTTCCTAATGTAAATTTTCCTCAGAATTGATAGTTTCACTCACTGCTATTACAAGCCTTCAGTAATTATTTGCATGCTTAAGCTACTAACTCCTGGCATCTCTTTTAAGTTTCTTTACAGCACCATAAATTTAGCAATTTCTTGCATCTCATTAATTTTTGTGTTACATATTCTGGGACTAGGTAATTAGGTGCAAACAGATTCAAGACTGTTTAATTTTCCTAAAGAACTGAAGAGTTTTTAAGATCATTTTTTTTTTTTTTAAAGATCAGTCTTTTATCCCTTTTTGTTATCTAATAAATTTAAGATCCTCAGTGTTATAATACAAAAGTCTAAGCTATGAGATAAAACAGGTTTTCTTGTCTTTTACCCCCCTGCCCCATTGCCTCCAAACTGTTTGGAAGATAGCATCTATCCTTATAATTTTAGAGCATTTCCTTAAAAGATTTATACTAGATTTAATAAAGTTTAAAGCCAATTAATATGTCCATAGTACTACCTCAACAATATAAGTTACTTAAAACAATAACTCCACTAACTTCCCTTACCATTTTTGATAGTACTCTTTTCCTAGAATTTTAACATTTGAACATGTTTTTTTTGTGGTGCTGGGGATTGAACCCAGGGCCTGTGCTTGTCAGGCAAGCACTCTACCAACTGAGCTATATCCCCAGCTCCAACTATTTGAATTTTTTCTTGTCAAAAAAATACTTTTTTAAACATTTGCTTGTTTTTATTTACCCACTCTCCCCTTCCCCTTCCCCCTTTTACTTCTCTGCTCACTGCTGTTTTGTGTATCTTAAACTTCTAGTTACAATTTCCTTCTTCCTGAAGTATATAATTTACTAATCCCTTTGTTCAAAAATACTTTTCTTTAAAAAAATTTTTTTTAGGACTGGGGATATTTTTCAGTTGGTAGAGTGCTTGCCTTGCAAGCATAAGGCTCTGGGTTCGATTCCCAGCACCCCCCCCCCCCCCGCCAAAAAAAATTTTTTTTAGTTGTTGATGGACTTTTATTTACTTATATGCAGCTGAAAATTGAACCCAGCAGCTCACAAATGCTAGGCAAGTGTTCTACCACTGAGTACCCCCAGGACTACTTTTTAAAGTGGATGCTGTTACTCTAACTTTAATACTGCTTTCATATTTCAATCTTTCTCTTTGTTCTAACCAAACCTGCCTATTCCTTTTCAGTTACACTATTTTTCTCTTTAGCTGCCTAGCATTTAATATAACCATCAAGTTTGCATTTCCATGATCACTGTTGGTCTTTCCTGTCTTCCTGTGGGTTTTAAAAAAATTCCTTTTATAGTGCTTTTTAGTGTATCTGTATACAGTTTTTAAAAAATATATATAACAAACTGCTAAGTATCAACATTTTACCCGTTCAAGTACAGTACAGAACACTTACCTTCCTTTAAATCCCTTTACCCTTCTATGTTTATGATGTAATGTTTTAAATTATTTCCTCTACATACACTGTGAACCGCATTAGGTAAATGTTACAATTCTTTCCTCAACAATCAAACATGATTTAGAAAACACAGGAGGATAAACATATTTTTATTCTTTTCATTGAAAAGAATGTTCAAAGACTCAATCTTGAATTACTTGCTTACTGTTTCAAAAACTCATATAGCCATTTTTAAAAGGGTACATCTGCTGGTGACACATTTTCTTAGTTTTCTTTCACATAAGAATGTTTAGATTTTCCCTTTACTCTGCTGTGTCACTCCGTGGGTCCTTCCTAGTAGAAAGGATAGCCCTCTCTCTCTCCACCTTTCAAGGTTTTCTTATGCTTGTTTTAATATAATATACAGAGTTTTGAACAGTAAATATCAGGAAGAATAGAGAGAAATATGTCCACCTCTTATTCAGAAACAGAAATCCACAATCATATTTTAAAAAAACATTTTGAGTTGTAGATGGACATAATACCTTCATTTTACTTATTTATTTTTATGTGGTGCTGAGGATCGAACCCAGTGCCTCACACATGCTAGACAAGCACTCTACCACTAAACCTCAACCCCAGTCCCCACAATAATTTTTAATCTAGAAATACTATTTGATTAATTTCATATTTTGTTCCAATTCCTTAAAAAAATCTTTTCAATCACTACATTGCTGCTTATATATTTGCTTATGTCTGACACTCTACTAGTTATTAAGAATCCTACAACCAATTACTTTGTTAGTTTTTCTGCTTTAGACCAGGGACCACACAGAAAGTTCAAAAACAGGTTTGAGGCAAGTGAAGGGTTTTTGTTTCTTCATATGACAGCTAGGACTCTTGAGCACTTGGTTTCTTTGTTATTTCTTACATCTGTGGGGCTACTTTCTTGTAAGCTCAAAACATATATTAGTATGTAATTTTATATCTTTTATGTAAAAGGAGGGATTCATTTTCAACTTCTTTTTTCTTGCCTCTTCATCTTGTTCTTCTTAACAGCTATTTTTCATTCTGGTTTTAATTTAAAAACTCTTAGATAGGGAAGCCTCTCCTGACCTCTAGACTACTCATATCTTTAAAGACAATGCAAACTTCAGTAAAAAGATAATAATAATGGTTTTAAGCAGATCAAGCATATTTAAATCTATAGGTTAGTGATACTGAACTTAATAAATGGATTATCACTACTGAGATAATATTGTATGTGCTGTTTGAAAATACTGAAGTCAATAATCAGAATAAGATACTGATGAACAAGATTAGCTACAGGTTGAAAATTCTTAGAACTAGATGGTAATCGTACAGGCTACTTCCATATACATTTGAAAATTTTCATTATTTAAAAAAATGACTGAGGAGATACATTACATTGTCAAACATATTTTTAGAGTTATTGGGACAAAAATTTGAAGACCAATGTTCTAAACTGAAGAAGAACAAGAATCGAGTCTACCTTGTTACATGGTTAGGGCCTATGTTACCTAGCAGATGCCAGGCACTCAATAAATATTAAATGAATGAGACAGATGGAAGAGTGAGCATACATAGTAAAAGTTTTTAAAATAATTTATTTAGAAAAATAATTATAAATTGAAGTAATGATTACTTCTAAGCATCATGTATTTATATAATTCTGTGCAGAATGATCTGAACAGGGCTGAGGGGTATGTTCAGTGGGAGAGTGCTCACCTAGCATGTACAAGGTGCTGGGTTCAATCCCCAGCAATGCCCAAATTGCTACAATGATCAAATTGTAGAATGATCATAGAATAATCATAGATCATAGAAGTTTATTTTTAGGAATTTTTTAAAAATAGTACTTAATTAAATAAACATATACATTACCAAAAATATCTCATTATAAGATAATTAACCACTTTAAACATAATTTGGGAGAATCTTTAAATATAAACTGCTTACCTTTCAAAGGGTGCTTGGACTCTCTTAATTACATGGTAGACAAGTATATCTTTTACCAACATATACTTATCACTTAATGTTGTTATAAGTCTTAGACATCCAATAAGGTCTAGGTAGTTGTAGCATTCATTTATTACTGAATTTAAGTCAGTCATATTTGTTGCAGTATTTATCTGTAATGAAGAAAATATACCTACTTCACCCATTTGCTTGGGAGTGATAATTATATTTCAAATTACACATTATTTATACTCAATTTTTGAGTATATCAGGGTAGAATGGAAGTATACCAAAATATATTTTCTAGAATCAATGTCTAACAATCTGTTTCAACAAATATATATTTCTGCCTTCAAGATCTAGAGTATAATGCCACTTTAACACAGGAAATTACTTATATAAAAATAAAGCCAATAGAGAAGTATATAGCACTAGAGGAGGCAAAAGAGAGGACCTGAGGAAATTTCACGAAAGAGAAAAAGTATCAGGTGAATCCTAAAAGATGGACAGAATTTTATCAAAAGAACATTTCAGGGGTAAGTGTTTAAAAAAATTTTTTTAACCATTTATGTGCCAGATACTTTCATATAGATAAATTAGCTGTTAAAAAAAAAAGATACAGTAGAAGAAAGATAAAAATAGAGGCAATCAATAATCCATTAATAGAAAATCTCTTTCCAAAGCATTCTTATCCCAGAGATTAATGATTCCCTCATTCATTTCAAATCTCTGCTGAAATCTAAGGTTTTTCTCACTACTCTGATTAAAGTATTACCTTTACACTCTATCAGAAATTCACAGTTGGCCTCATTCCCCTAAATCCCACTTTGAGTTTTAGCTGGGTACCCAGCCAGACTTTACCTGGAGCTAATGACTAAGGTCTGTCTAGTGGGATGTGAGTTAAAACAATGTGTCAAACTTCTCTGCTTACTACTACTTTCTCCTTTGAAAGCATGCTTCAACAAGATAAAGATAATATTTCTAAATGATTAAACAGTGAAAAGAAGGAACCCAGTACCCTAGATGATTCTATGTATTGAAACTGTACTTTATTTTATTAATTTATTTTTATGTGGTGCTGAGGATCAAACACAGTGCCTCACATGTGCTAGGCAAGCGCTCCACCACTAAGCAACAATCCCAGCTCCAAAACTGTACTTTAAAATAGGGGCCAGACAGTATTGTATTCTTTGTGAATGACATGGTGTCTTGCAAATACTCAAGTCTGCCACTATAATGTGAAAGCAGACAGACATATAACAAATGGGTGTGGTTTTGTTACAATAAGCAGACATGGCCTAGAGAACATTATGTAGACAAGATATGAGAGGGCAATAAGGCATCTACCTTTCTTTGAACCACTATCTTTTTGGGCTTTTTTGTTAAAGAAGTTTAACCTAAACTGTAACTTAAATATATATTGACCTTTATCTAACTCCTTACTTTTATTCTGTTTTATTCTTCACAATATATATTTACTTTATGATGGTATTTTTATCTTCTCAATTCCTTCTAAAATGTAAACTGTAGAAGATAGGAACTTGGCTCACTATTCTGTCTTCAGTGATAAAATAGTACAGGGTACATGATGCTGACTAAATGAAGGAAAAAACACTGGGTATAAAGTGTAGAAAGCAGAGTAAATAAAGCCATGATATACTTTGTTATGAGTTTAAACTTTGTTTAAAAAAAAATCTGGGAGGGGGGATTAGTTTTGGCTTAACTCATTAAATCCTGAGTTTTCAATTCTGTGAATATTTCAATGAAATGGACATGGGTGCATTAAAATAGGTCAGAAATCATAACCTATAACTTATATTAACATCATTACATTATAATCATATTCTTATTACTATATATTTTAATTACATAATCACATATTATAGGTACTATATTTAAGTTATTATAGATGTTCCATATCTATGATAATGGGATAAAATGTATTAAACATAGATCTCATCTGCATATTAAAATATGGGGGTTAAAAATACAGGTCTCTGAATCATTCAGAAAGGTTATGAGACAGAAATTGCGAATATAGAATGAGGGCAATTAAGACAATACTGAAAAATTATTAAGTGTTAGGGATAAGAGGAAGAAGCATTAATGAAGACAGCAGTAATCAGAGGAAGGGAGAAGCACAAAATTAAAGAAAATGGAAGGGAGGAATTCTAAGAAAGTGTTGATTGTAAAAGTCAGGGAAGATGCCAGGTACAGTGCTGCATGCCTGTAATCCCAGTGATTTGGTAGTCTGAGGAGGAGAATCACAAGTTCAAGGCTGGCCTTGGCATCTCAGTAAGACCCTGCCTAGAATAAAAAATAAAAAGTTGTGGGGGTGTAGCTCAGTAGTAGAGCATCCCGAGCTTCAATCCACAATACCACAAAAAGAAAACAAACAAAAAAACGAAGATGAAGAATAGAAAGAAAGGATACAATATAGAGATCTAGAATAGAAGCTATGAATAAACTAACTTAGGAGAATGGTGGTGGGAACAGAAGATTGATTAAAGGAAGTGAAGAAATGTAGAAATTGGAAAGTAGAGAAAAAGAAGTTAAAGAAACTGCTTCTGGTAAAGAAGACAAAAGGAAAAACCAAATTGGAGTTAATTTAAAACATGATTTTGGGAAGAACAGGTCTTGGTTCAAACAAATAGAACTGTTACATCTAAACAGAGAGCAACTCACACTACCATAGTGCTTACTTTGTGGTTTAGAAACCATGTTAATTAACAAAATTAACATGCCCAGGTCACACAGTCGTTATATGAGGTGCCATTCAAACCAAAATCTCACTTATAGGGCATTATGATAAGAGTTTGTTGTACATGTGATGAGTATAATAAAGTGCACAATAAATGGTGACTATTTTTAGGTGGAAGTATTGAGACCATTCTCCTACTTGTTTCCATATGGAAGAAATTAAGCTTGGTCTTTCTCTCCTTCTATCATTTATACTTCTCCATGGGAAGAAGGGTAAACATTCTCACTGGAGAGGCAAATCCTTCCTTTTTTCAAAACCACCTGCCTCCAGGAAAGTGCACTTTCTTTTGTTCTTTAGCATGCAATTAGGAACCTACCTCATATTATGTCTGGGAGAGTAGACAGATCCATCTAGTCTGGCCACAAATCTAAGACACATTATCCAACTAGTTTTATGAACATTAAACCTGGCAATTTCATCTCCAGCTATCTGACTATTACATCTATACTTAACTGGTTTTGAACTCTGCTGGTAAATAATATATGTTGACAACATGTAACTACTCCTATAGAGTACACTATTGCAAGTCATTCATTTATATTAAAATACAGTCTACATTTTAATAAACAGTTACATTTCTTACCCTTACTATAATTTGTGCTACATCAAAGTCTGAAACATCATCTAAAATTGGTTGGGTATTTTCTGGTCCATAAACAAGGCAGTTAAACAAGGTTTTAGAAAAGAAACCAGGTGAAGGACCACCATGAACCAAAGAAATGGCAAGCATTTTTCCAGCTTCATAGTAAAGATTCTCTTTCAGAGCTGTAAATACAGATGAAAATTCATTGAATATACTTAGTTATTATTATAACCATCATTTTAAATGAATATACATAATTAAAAATAATCCCCAAATCTAAACATTAGACAAATGTAAAATAGTAATCACTAGAAGCTACCACTTGGTATATTGACCTTGCCTAAAATATGTAAAAAATATTTTTTCTGAATATAAAGTAACAGTCTATTGTAGGGGGGGAAAAAGGCAAATAGAGAAAGTCTTTGAAAAAACTAAAATACTTATAATTCCAACATAATAATCACTGTACATTCTTTGGTGTATTTCTGTCTGCATATAAACCTATACATAAACAGTTTAAATTCTGCTTTTTTCAACTTACAATTTTATATGATTTTCCTTATACTATTCAAAATTACTCAAATGTAGTTATGGATGCATTAAGAGTAACTTAGAGATGTGCTACAAGGTAAACCATTTCACTACTATGGCTACTCTGGTTGACTGACACTTTTTATTAAATGAAACAATGTTATAGATAAAATCTATTTATGTCTATTTACATATTTGATTTGATTAGGATAGATTCGAACATCTGGTATTAGTGGGTCAAAGGATATAAACCCATTTTTAAGGTCCTTTCAAAAACATACAGATTTTTTACTCCCAATAGTGTATGCTATTTTACCACATTCTTACAGCTTTAAACGTTTTCAAAATTGTCATTCAAAATGTTTACCTACTTTGGTCAAAAAGAGAGCACAATTTTTTCCCCCATTTTTCTATTGTTCAAATTTATTAATAACATTTACAATACTTGAACTTTTAACAAATTATTTTATACAATAATCTTATTAGTAGTTACATTTTATAGATGAAAAAAACAAAGATCCAGAGAAGGCAATTACTAAGGATGTAAAACTCTTGAAGTAGATATGCACAAACTTTTTCTTTTGGCAGGGGGGCAGTATTAGGGATTGAACCCAGGGGCACTCTACCACTGAACTACATCCTTGGCCCTTTTTATTTATTTTTGAATTTTAAGACGTGGTCTCACTAAGTTGCTCTGGATAGCCTTGATCTCAGATCCTCCTGCCATAGTTTCCCAGGTAGGTAGGATTACAGGAGTGTACCACCAAGCCTTGTACACTCCTGTGAGAGGCTGTGCAACTTCAATTCAGATTTTGTGACTTAAATTCATGCATTCTCCATGACCAAAGTTTGAGTTTTCATTACTGATTATTTGGGAGACACCTCACCTGACACTAATGGGGAATTTAGAATTAAACTCTTTGTACTAACTATAGTAAAAACACTTTCGACGATGGTGAAGTTCTATGGAAAATACAGGATGAAATTAAGATGGAATGGAGTCAGTCTTCTCATTCTTTCTAAATTTCCTATTGTAGAAAAAAAATACAAAAAATCCTAAAAAAAAAAAATGCTAGAATTATCCACTGTTTTGAGATGCCTATTTTAATCATATTAATAAGTCCTCACCAAAACAGTATATACATAATTGTGTAAGAAGAAAATTCTTGAAAACAAAGCACCTCAAAAAATGTTATATGTGGTCCAGAAAACCATTTTTATACAAATTCTATTTTGTAAAGAAATATGCCAAGTGTAAATTCTAAATATATAAACGAGAGTTCAAATAATCATCCATTCCATCTGGCTACTATATTCAAATGAAATTCAAGTGAATGTATTCAAAGTTACACTTATTTAGGAAATCATTTTAAGGATATTGATGTATAGATATTCTTAAATAAACAATGTTTCATCACAAGACTTACTTTTTTTTTTCTAGGTAGTGCTGGGGATCAAACCCAGGGCTGTGCTTGCTAGACAAGTGCTCTATCATTGAGCTGTGTATCCCTAGCTTCAACAACACTTACACTCATCCTTCTCTCCTGAGATCCTATTAGTGGTTTATTATTGTAAAATATATAGTCAGATCACAATTAATTACTATTAATTCTAATTAACATTTCATTTTTTATACCTGCTATCTTATGTATAAGAATAAGTAAAATAATTACCTTGAGAATTTAGAGACAAGTTCTTTGATAAGGACCCTTCAAACAATGATGAGTTCTCAAGATGTTGCATCAAAAGACTCAGAAATTCCTGCTTTGATCCAGGAAGCTCTCTTCCAAACTCATCATTTTCATTAACATAAGCTACTTCAATTGTGTACAAAGGATTGAAGTTTTGATTCCTGAATCCATCTAAGGCACTATTCCATATATCGGCTTTGTTGATAAATAATCTTTTAGTTTTTTTTTTAATTTGGAATCCTAATTCTATCAGAATAGTAGAAATATCTCTTCTGAACTTGCTGCCTTGCCTATAAAAACATGAATTTGAACAGAGTTAAGTATTTTAAAATATTTTATGTGAAACAGCAGTTATATTGACAATAAAACAGAAAAAAATTTTAAATGGAAATTCTTTCTCAACTTTGACCCAAAAGCATAATAATGACTGCTACTGGAACCACAAACAGTTATTTGATAAGTCTTAGGTTTTAAATTATTGATTCATCCAAATCTTCAATTAATTAAAATCATTTATAAGAATGTTGATAGAACACAATCTCAAATTTGACCAATCCAGTGGATTCAGGTTTAAGAGCTCAAACTCTTACTTCCTGGCTAATGGCTAAAGCAACTTAACTGTAACTTAGTTCATACTTGCTATATCCCTTAAAAAAAAAAAAGCAAATATAAGCTCTGCATATATATATATGAGAAAACTATGGCTTTGAGAGATTACACAATGTATTTTAAATCATAAAGTTATAATTAATAGTAGAGCTAATATTACAAACAATTCACAATCCCTTAAATAGTACCTTTTAGTCTAGACCAGTAATTCTCGAAGTGTGGTCCTTGACGAGCAGCAGCAGCATCACCTTGGAACTTGCTAGAAATGCAGATTATTGAGCCCCACAGCACATCTACACAATCATAACCTCTGATGTTTTAACAATTCAGGTGGTCTGTATGAGTTAGCTTTGACTCAGTTTCTCCATGTGTAATTGGAATTAATGTATTCTATGCCCATGAGTCGTTTTTCTATATCTAAATATAAAACTTTCCCATACTGAGATGTTTTAACGCCCCATTGTGGTCCAAGCTTTGCTTTTTCTTTTTTTCCAAAGAATCCATTACTCATTAGCCCAAGTCAAAGAAAAATCAAAGTTACACCTTCTTATAGTAGGTTGATTCCTTGCTCCCACTTGGATCAGTGAGAATGTTGAAACTATTCTTCCAGAATATGACTGCAAGTTAAAGCAGGAGCAAGGAATCAAGCTTCCCTGCTACAACATATTTGGAAACCAAATATTTACATTATTTAAAAACAGTATGAACATCTTTTTATATGAAAAATATAACAAATGAGTTAGCTTTTTCAGTAGTATTAACAAAAGTGGCATTTTTAAAACAGCAGTTTCTCACTGTTCCTACTACTGTATCCGTCTGCAAACTGAATTATCAAACATTTTCACAAAAATTATCTTTTCCATCTAAGTTTTTAAACTTTAAGCTATTTTCAATAAGTACTTCATCATGCTTAGCTACTAATGTTACTTTTCTACTTTCTTCCTATTGGGTAAACCAAGGCTCTAAAAACTTTTGCCAAGTACACAAACTTAAAAATCATTACTACGACTGAACAAATATCTGATACAATATGAATATGTAATTCCAGTCTTGTTTAAATGTTTCTGACTTTAAAAGTTTTTTATTTTGTCTTCTTGTGGAAATAGGAATTAATGCAATAATACAGGTATGTCTTAAACCTTCAAAAGCAAAGAGCTGACATTTAGACTTTGGCATTGACAATGACTATATTAAGAAAAGAATGATTATAGTATCAAAAAATAAGCCACCTTTATGTTAAATAGGGTTCCATCCTTTTAACAAAGTAACATGGTATGTTTAATATTTTAATTTCCTGTCATTATAATCAATAAATTTTAAGGACATTTTCCAGTATAGTGTTTTTCAAACTATCTTGAAAATGATCTATAATTAAAAAAATTTTACATTATGATTTAGCATACAATAAATAAAATAGATATCACATGTGTTCTTCCTACACGTAATGCAATCTGATATATTTTGTATTCTACTTCATCCCATATTTTTTTTTTTGAAGATGCTGGCTGGGTCTATTTCATGATCAAATATTGAGTCCTGCAGTGTGAAAAAACTTCTAGACTACTGCATGCTCAGCTATCATCCTAAGTGTACATGCATTTCCTATAATTTCTTTTTCCAAAAAGATTTTTATATTTTTTTCAAATTCAAAATACACACCTCAGTAGGTCTTTACTCTGAGCTCCCGGTGACTGTCTTGGTAACTTGGGTGGTGACTCTTCCAACAAACAATCAGTAATTGCCACATTATTAGAGTTGGATAATGCATGCTTTTTTGCTTTTTGGAAATCTACAGATTTAAATTCCAGTGTTAGCTTAATAGAAATATTGGTGAAAACTTTCTGATAACATGCATTTAAACATTCTTATTCAAAATTACAAACTGTTACCTGAATTGTAGATAATACCTCTACATTCCAAACACTCCCAATTTTGTTCCCATGATCGTAGTGAGGAACAGGCTAAATGTGTTCCACTAGAACCACAACACTGACAGCGTTTTATTTCCCATTTGCTGAGGACATAAAGAAAAGCAGATGCTTATGTTTTGATATTAACTTAATCTACTTCCAATCACCAGTAGATCTGCCCTCTGTCATACACATAACCAACCCTTTTATCAAAGAAAGTAAAACAGATTATCTTGCTTCAACACTGTATTACTTTTTTCAAAAGTATATTTTAAAATTTCATTTCTTGTTTGTAATCACCCCTCTAAATATCCCCTAACTTAAAACCCTACACTAGTATTAACGTACACATCCACAGGCACAAGAACAAAGAATACAAACATTAGAAAGGCTGTATGATTAAGGAAAAAAGCATTTTCCTTTATATTTGATGACTACTCACAAGGAGACTACTATGTCAGTACATCTGATATGGAAAAAACATTCAGTACATTTCAAGGTAAATATCTCCTAAATATTGCTCAGACACTTCAGGTCTTGTGCAGCACAACAGGGTCCATACTTCCTACCTGGCTCATATTCATATTCTCTCTCATCTGTTTTCCCACTATGCCATGTGACATGTGGCAGTTCATATTCATATTTATTGCATGGATATGGGTGTGAATTGTGGTGTGAGGCTCCTTTCTCTTTGTATGGATAACAGTACATCATTCTCTGTGTACAGAAATGGATATAAGCTTCCTGAGTGTGTGGCAAGTGAGTGGTGAGATGGATAGCTAGATACACTCCCACCTCTGCTGTAAGTTTGGTCATATCATCCCTTGTGTGGACTGGTGTGCAGGTGCATATGCATGTGTCTCCCCTTCTTCCTCATATAGGTTTGCCCATAGATGAGAAGGAAAATGACAACTAACATGAAGCATTAGGCCAACTTCTTACTCTTTACATGAGGAGCTTAATATAATTTTAGAAGGCAGATAGAACTATTGCCACCTTCATTATTAAGAAGAGGAAACCTCAGTATACAGGGATAAATAACTGGCCCAAATCAAGGTCACACTGGTTAAACCTCAATCAAGTTTCTGACCCAGTTTACCTGGCTTCAGACCCACACTCTTATCTACTATACCATGCTGCTTTTCCACCAATATGACATTCCTCTCACTGGGATGAGAGGGAGTAAGTTTACAGTGCAAGAGTTCAGATAGCAGATACATGTGTCCAAGGAGAAAAAGCAATATGTGGTGATAATCTCAAAAAGATGCCACTAAAAAGAAAAAGGGTTGTTTTTTATAGCTATTGATTGAGTCATCAATGACATACAGAAAACATATACAGGTTAATTATATATAGGTTAGTTAAGAACAGTTTAAATGAATTTAGAAAATATCAACTGGAACTCATATACATCATCTTATCTGTGCCTCTACACAGCTCTCAAGGGAGGTAGTACTAATATGTATAAATGAATAATCAGAGTTACTAGATCAAATAATGTGGCTAAAAATACCCATAACTTGCCACTTTTGACAATATCTATAACTTTGAAGATTTTTAGTTTAATAGCATTAATTTTAAATAATGCTAATTAATTTTAAACAATGCTGATTTATTTAAGATAAATTTTAAATAATGCTAACAAGCACAACGAAGGAAATCTAACTGAGTGTGGAATCAGGAGTAGGAAGAACTGCTTAGTGGAAACATTCCAAAGCTGGTCAGACCTCAGCTAATTCTTCACTAATAATAGCTGATCCAGCCAAATCACTCTCCATGAGAAACAAGGCTCCTAATACTCTACTCTGCACTCTTAAGTTGACTATGTTAAGGAAGACTATGTTACAGGAATGATAATCTACTGAAATCTCCTATGTAAATGTCAACAAAACTGGATTTGTTGATGTTTATCATGTATGTTCAATAAAGACACTCTTGATCCGTAGTGAAATATACAAGGCACAAAATGATCACTAAAATATAAAGCAGCTATTTATTGATGTTACAAGAAAATAATCAATAAATTTCAAATGCCAAACCCTTTTTTATAATGACCCAAAAGAAACACTGTTAGATTCATCTAGCTCGATTACCCTCTGGAGTGCTACTGTCCAACAGAAGCATAATGTAAGCCAAATATAGAATTTAAAATTTTTCTAGTAGCCTCACTTAAAAATATAAAATGAAATAAATAAAATTACTTGAAATACATTTTATTTGCAAAATATCATTTTCTTCAACATATAATCAATACAAAACTTAAAGATATTTTAAGTTTTTCTGTTCATATGATTATAGGTTGATTTGTGCCAACCCCCTAAAATTCATATATTCAGGTAAGTTTTAACCCCTAGTACCTCAGAATGTGATTTTATCTGAAGAAAAGGGCTGTAAAGAGGTAATTACAATAAAATGAAGTCTATGGGTAGGTCCTAAAACAATATGACTAGTGCCATTATAAAAAAAGATTAGGACACAGCCAACAGAGAAGACAACAGAGAGGACACAGCTAGAAGACAGTCATTTGCAAGCCAAGGAAAAAGGCTGCTAAAGAAACTGAACTTTTAATCACCTTGACCTTGTATTTCTAACTTCCAAAATTGTGAGAAAATAAATATATGTTGTTTAAGCCACCCTATCAGTCTGTGGTCTTTTGTTACGGTAGTCTAGTGAACTAAATCTTTAGAGTGTATTTTAAACTTAAAGCACCCTCTCAATTTGGAATAACTATTTCAAAGGCACAATAGCCACATGTGACTAGTGTCTATCGTATGAGATGCTGTGTATCTAGGAAAAGGACTTTCATGAAAATATACCAGAGAAATAGTTAACTGTGCTATAAAAATTTCTCTGTATGCACATATAAATATACTTCACCTTAAATTAAAACAGACTTTCTAAAAGCAAAACTGTTTCACTAGCTTTCTCAGCTGAAGGTTTAAAGGAACCACTAAGCACAACTCAACTTCCAGAAATACCTATCAGGTGCATTATATTCTCGCCCTTCTTTACAACGACATCTTCGAACATCACAACGCTCATAATGCTGCAGAAGGTCTTGATAAGCGTTTTCCTCTAATTCCCAAGATGCATCTCTATAAATGAAGCAAGATATAAAATATACTTTGACCTAAAATGTTACATAAACGCATTCATAATAAATCTAAAAGTAAAAACCTTTCACCTACTTAGTAACAAGGATAAAACTTGTCCTTTTTTAGGATATTCTTTTCAACATATAAATCCCTCGTGTCATTTTAACCTGTAATTAATCTTACAGTAAATTTTCAAACACTAAGTGAAAAAAATCAAGCAGAAATTTTCTAAAACTTACATTTTTCTAATATTTCACTTCCCAATTTTAGTGTCAAGTTTACTATTATTACTTCTGGATTAATTTTTAAGCATTTAAGAACATTCTTCTCACACATTTAAAAACCATTTTGATTCTCTCAGATAATTCACAAATATTGTTTTGAAGATGATTTGTGTATAAATCCATCAAAATTGGACAGTTGGGATACTTACTAAGATGAAACTTAAAAAAATCAGTGAATGACACATCTATGTCAAAGTACCTTCTAAGAACTAGCAATCTGGGGAGAAGAAGGCTTTATATTTTGCCATTGAAATGGCTACCTGCCCATGATCACTTAGTGAAGCATAAATGATTATATCTAACTTATTAAATCCTAAATTTAAAACAATTAAAATAACTTCTTTGGGGGCAAAAGGCTAAATGTTACTTACTTTTCAGGAATATGAATTCCCATTCTTAACATCTCTTTCTGAAAGGTGTCACTATTACTGCATATTGTACACCTGAAGAAAAATACTCCTGCATTTATTGCTTGAACCTATAGTGGAAAATGGAAAATCTATTTTTAACAATTTAAGCCTGTTATCAGTTATGAATTATATAAAAGAACATGCACTGCTTTTCATTTTATATGTTATGAAAACATTTTCTATAAGTTCTCAAAACTTACAAATTAAGTTATCCTACTGCTTATAAGTCCCCCTTGACTCCCAGGTATAATAAATAGATGGTTCTTAGCTTTACATTCATTACCAACATTTTTCTCAATTTTTGATATCTAATGCATTTTCAGTTCCTAAATACTGTGCTGTCCTGCATACTGTGGGAAAATCCTTAGTTACTTCATCCAGAAACAATGTTTAATTACATGTTATATATAAATCATCACTGATTCTGTTTTTAACTGAAAATTCTTGAGTTTTCTTTCCCAAAGGGGAAAAATATAAAACCTGTTCTCAATGGCATAGCAAATACAAATAAAGAAGTCACATGGTGTACTTAGAAGGAAACAGGAAACTATAAACCTACTAGGAAGAATTGTCAGTCCCTAATTAAAAACTAGCCATACACATTCATTAAAAAAAAAAAAAGTTAATTCTTACTTTAAAGATGCAAACACTGTTGTGAATAAAATGTAGAGACATAAAATGACTGAACCTCAAGGACTTCTAGACAAGTACACAATATAGATATACAACCATAATATTGTATAAAAGTATTGGATTTTAAAAAAATTCATACATAGAAAATGAAGAAGTACCTAGTCTACAATGACAAAAGTATTACAAGGACAGTGAAGAAGAAGAGGTTGCGAGGAGAGTAGGACAAAAGACCTTCCAAGGATAGGGAACGGCATATATCAAGTCTCCATGGCAAGACACAGAACAGGTGATTAGGAAACTACAATTAATAATATATTTAAGGATTACATTCTGGTGAAGCTGAACTAAGTAATGAGACCCAGACAGGTAAATCAAAACCAGAAGCAGTAAAGCTAGTGTGAAGAAAAAAAGTGAAGTAATAAAGAGATTTCAGGTTCAGACAACTAGTAAATGGCACACTCACTGAATACATGGGAGGGAAGCAACAGATTACTGAAATCTATGAACGTGAAGGAGCTCTGAGACACATGCTGAGATCTTGCTAAATATAAGGTATTTTATAAGAATGTACTTGGTATGGAGGAAAAAACCAGCATAGGACATATGGAAGATACAAATGCAATAATGGAATATCCAAACTAAACAAGAATAGTGACAATTCTCTAGTTTTGTGTGTGTGTGTGTGTGTGTGTGTGTGTGTGTGTGGAGAGACAGAAAAGAGAGAGAGGTTCTTACCAATTCCTTTGATTCTAACCTTTAATCTCTTCTCACAAAATTCCTATGTATAGCACTTATTAGTCATTTCAAATAATGATATTTGTTTAACCACATACAGCTATCTAGGCTGGGTAGACTACATACTATATTTCATTTGAGATTCTGGCACCAAAGCAAAAAAAGTCATTGGAAGTCTTTAGACAGAATGACTTTAGAATTTGTCCTTAGTATGCTCTAATCAAGTAACAATTGCTTACTGATACTTATATTACAGACAAGTGTCCATGGTGCTGTGATTCTAAATTAATTTGCATAAAATAGCTCTCTACTTATTTGTTAGTAACAATATTTCTACTTTTCAATGACAGTTAAAACTCAGTTTCCCAAAGACCCCTACAAATACTAGGTCCAAGTTTGAGAACCTCTCTCTGCTTCATTATTAACACATAAATGAGGCAAATCTTATTTGTCTTAAAAAAACACAAAATTAACAGGACATATTTGTTGACAATTATATTTATTCAAATGTAAACTATTAAAATTAGGAAAAAATTACTTTTTAAAAATTTTCACATAACATGAACTTCTTCCTCAATAGCTAAGGATAATACTTCATGATGTTGTTTATTAACTGCACTCCCTGGGATCCTTTTATGTACACTTTTTACAACTATTACAAGAAGTTCTTAATATTTCTCTAATAAAATAGGCTTCAACCTGACTTTTACTTGAATAATCCTAAGTATAAAAGTTCAAGGACCATACAAAAAAATAAAAAAATAAGAAATAGAAAATAGCCAACCAAGATCTACTAAATCCTTTGATTACTGTTAAGACTTTTAAGACTTCATGGATATATAAGAAAATTTACATCACCTAACTTAAAAAAAAAGAAAAATAATGTTAAACCGACCTAGCTTGGTGTGGTGGTACACACCTGAAACCTTAGCTACTTGAGAGGCTGACTGCCCTAGCATGTTCAACTTCTAGTATTGCAGGGAAAAAAAAAAAAGTATTAAACTTAAGTCCTTTGTTATTTGGCATTGTATTATGTTGAACAGGTAGAACTTTCACACGTGTATATTACATATTTGATATTATTAATAGTTGGGATCCTATTAAAATATTCATGAGTTTTCCTAATAAAAGGAATAGTAAATTATGTTTAACGTTGTGTACATGGGTATTTGCAGTGCTGGACATGGAACCCAGGGCCTCATGCATGCTAGGCAAAGTGCTCTACTACTAAGCTACATCTCTAGCTCCAAATGTTCAGTGTTTTATGATACTGTTTATTTGAAAATTAGACAATGTGTTTGATGTACAAAGTGACTTTCAAAGTACCAACATTTTCAGTTCATTGACAGCAATCACTTTCCTGTCAAGGAGTTATGATAAAGAGTTTATTATAGTTAAAATAATTTTTTAAGGCCTCACTATTACTTATTACCAAGCTAATCACTTCCTGGTTTTTCTAGCTTAAACATATAAATGGAGCTTAGGAATTAAAATTTGTGCTTTATTCATTGTGAAATATAAAATCCTCCGGTAAAAACAACAAAATTTTCTAAGCACAGAATATATTAAAATGTTATATCTAAATTATTAAAATGCTAACTATACACATAAATTGGAAAATTTCATATGTAAAATATACTAGAAAATGAATGCCTTAATTGTTTTAAGAAGTAACAAGTAGGGCTGGGGATGTGGCTCAGCAGTGCATTTGTCTATCATGCACAAGGCCCTGAGTTCAATCCCCAGCACTCTCTCCCCACTACAAAGTAATAAGTAAGAGCTAACATGCCAATTCTAATTTAAACTTCAAATCAGCAAACAATAACATTTTAGATCATTCAGAGAAAGCTTACAACACTTATCTTACCTGTAAACAGTCTCTGTGAAACCAAGCATTCTTACAACAAGGACTTCGTAGTATGTTATAAGTAGGAACAGGCTCAATATATTCCAAACAAATGGTGCATGGTAAGGAATCTCTGTAATTATTGGATGCAATTATTTGAACAGGTCGATGTTTCCAACAAAATGACCTAAAATGTAAATTATTTAAGAACTTATCTCATGAATTGTAAAACACAACTATTTAAGAGAAGATTAGCTTGTATCTTTCTCATAATTAACATGCAATAGACTAGAGCCTTGGCAGTATAAATTTGTCTCAATCTATGACGCTTTGAAACAAACTTTTTGGTAGTGAGGCCTCATAAAAATTTCAGTAATTAATATTATACTGAGAATCCTATGTAATATTACATTATGAATTATGTATACTTTTGTCTCAACAAATAAGTATACATTCTCTTATACCCAACACCATATAAAATTAGAGGCAGGAACTTATTCTTAAAATATTTTAATCATAACAAATCATGCAAATAATAACCTATTACTAATCTACTTTTGTTTCCATTTGTATTTTCTAAACTATTGTTTTCTTACATGGTAACAGTCATTATATAGGTCAAAATATGAAGACTTAAAGAATACTCTTGATACCTAATGCCAAAATTCATCATATCTTGATGTTTGAAGTTACTCAGGAAGCAAATATTTTCAGGGGCATCCCAGGGCACAATATTTACTTTGTGAACTCAACTAAATTTATATGCCTTCAATTTATTTCTTGAGAAATGTATATGGCCCTGTGAAAGAAAGTTGTACTACTAATTCTAAATGGTGACATCAAAAATCTAGAATAATATAAGGTAGAAATTTTCACTGAATATAAATAAATTAGAAGAGTTCAATATAATATCCTAGAGTTGAAAGCTGCGGGTGACTATTAATATTAGGCCCATTCTAAACATTGCTATTTTCAAGACTTAGCAGATAAAAATAGCTCTATAAGAGGATGGACATACCTTATTAAATATCTTTCACACACACACAAACATATACAATGTGTACATATAAACTCAGTACAGTTTTACAAAGTAATTTTACAAGGGAATTTTATCGTTGGTATATTCATTTTTAACATTCATGTTTAACAGTTAAATAACTCACGCAAAATTGCCAGTGAACTGGAAAATACATTCTCTCTGAAGTCCACATGGGAAATGATAACTTCGTTTACATCGAGGTGCAACACATCCAATTGAAGCACCATTTTTCTTACAAACACAGCATTTCTAGAAGAAAACATGAAAATAGAGCCATAACATAAAAAAAATTTGAGTACTATAATATGATCAAGGAATTAATGAATAGTCCCTATGGGGAGATTGAAAATTATTTTTATCATAATAGTTTTAATGACAGTATATTAAAATTTTTCTGAAATAATCTAAAGATGCCAAAGATTCACTGCTATAAGGAAGAAGTCCCTTTTCCTTCCTATTTACTAAAACATTTTAAACTTACAGGTATGTGCCACCATGCCCGGTTTAAAGTCATAAATTTCTAGTATAGAAATCAGTAGAGAGACATCTCAAGTATTGATAAATTTTTATGGTATTTAAATAGTGTATTGAGCAAATATTATAATAGTTACACATGAAAGTTACAATGAAATCTTAATGGAAATTATAAAAATTAAAATATTCCAAGACTAGGAAAATAATAATAAAATTCAATTTCTAAAATACTAGCTAAAATTACATTGTCCTCACCAAAATGAGGAAATATTAGAAACCCGTAGTGAGTTGAACAGTGTTCTCCAAAAGGATGTGTTTAAGCTCCCATACTTTCAATCTTCTCATTCTCTAACTCTCAATACTTCTCTTCTACTCAGACCATATGGAGACCGACAGTCCCTTTCCTTGCATATAGCAAGGTAGTAGTCATATAGAAGATTCACAAATAATTTAATGAACAAGGGGTTAAAATTTAGAAAACCTATATTGAAGAACAGAAGGGGACACTCAACATAAACAATGTCATAAAAGGGCCATAAGAGTTATAGAGATAATAAATTATCAGTCTCATAGCTGTATAATTTTGACCTCCAACCATCTCAACCTCAGGAATTGAGCTTTAAGAAATGAAAAAATAAAAAAATAAATGGTGGTCGTGATTCAGAATTAAAGGTTTAGGTTAGCAGAGTAGAACTATGGTGGTAATGCTGATTTAAGAGTGAGTGAAATAATGGGTAGGTTGAATAAGGAAGAGAAATCAGTATTGTTATATGCATTATTCAGGGTCAGTTTAAACTCTCATTTGCAAAACTACCAACTGTTTTATTAAAACTTACCACATTCAACAAAAATATACACTGGAACATAAAATTAAAGTCATAATTTTCTCTCTCTTCCTTTATTTCCTTTCAGTGGTACTGGTGACTGAATCCAAGATGCACCACTGAATGACAACCCTAGTTCAGGTTGACCTTCTACTTGCTACCCTCCTCTCTCAGTCTCCTGAGTACCTTGGGTTAGATGTAAGCACCACCATAGCCAGATTAAAGTCATAAATGTCTAGCACTGATAGAAGATAGAAACTGTATTGACAATATTTATAGTATTTAAATAGTGTAATGAGTAAAATAATTTACTTACCAGTTTAGAAGCTCTATTTACTTCCTTCCTGATGTCTTCTATTAGAAAGCCATAAACACCTTCTTCTTCTTTACCTCTCTGCCAAATTCCACTTGACATCAACTATGAACATATTCAATGAGAAAATAAACTCCAAGAAACTAATTTGTAATTAAAATCTAATATTTATTCCAATAAAATGGACACAAATGGCTCAAATTTCAAATATATGTTTAAAATAACTATTTTTCCTGGTCAAAGTTAAGAGGCTATTCACATCCTTTCATTTGGAAGACACTGTATATTAACAATTCACATACCCAAACTGGATTCTAAAAGTATTCCAGGAACTAGCAAAAAAAGAAAAGGTGATGGTGGGAAGGGAGTGCATGAATATAGGCAGGTGGGAAGTGGTGGGGGCGGGGGAGTGAGAGGTGGGGTGAATATCTAAAATTAAGATTTAGAAAAAAGAAGTGGTAAATACAAAACGTTGTAAATGTATAAGCTAAGATCATGGAGCCAATTCAGATTATCAGTGATATTTCAAGCTAACTTTAAATCTACTAGAATAACAGGCATAGTTGTAGGGAAACCTATTGAATGAATAACTGATAAAAAATTTCATTTTAACTTCACAGTTTAAATATGTTAAAGAAGCATGAATCAAAAAAGTATGGACTGGAAATATGAAATCCTGGCCTATAAACCAGGTTCTGCGCCTAACCTTCTGGAACCTTATGTAAGAAATTTAAGGTTGCTGACCTTGAACATGTCTAAATCTCTTTCAGTTCTACCATTCTATTTCCACTTGTAACATTGCAATATTTCCCTGTTTATAATGAAATAGAATCTTCAAAAGGTTAAGCATGGGGTCAGTACTTCTTTTGAAGTATTATACTCAATAATAAGACAGACTCTAAGGTAAATTTTGATATGATCAACTATATTAAATAATTTTAAAGTGCTTCAATAGAGGCAAGTTTATAATTAGACATTTGCTTTCAATAGTATAATGTCCTGAAAAACAAGTGATACTTATTAAGACCTAGATATGAAAAAATATATATTACTAAAATACTTCTCCAATTATACTGCACAGAAAGTAAAATAAACTCTTTGAAAAGTGAAAACATTTTTCTTTTGTACTGCAACTGAAATTTACAAGCATATTTAGAAAGCCAACTTCATGTTCTCTGAAGGCAAAATACAAGGTGATCAGATTCCTAGACCAGTCTACAAGTGTATTTAACCCACAGAGTACCTGAGACAGAAAACCTTAAGTCTTTAGAGTACCACAAAGAATACTTTTAGATGGTTTTCTAAGAAAGCAGTGAAAGAATTTAACATGGATGGTGGTGGGTTTAAAAATGTCCATAAATCTAATAATACTCCTTCCATCAAGAGATGAAGCTTAATTCCTCCTTTCCCTTTTAGTATAGGCTGACTTAATTAGTAATCACTTCTAACAAATAGAATAAAGCAAAAGGGACAGAAGAAGGTGATTGTGAAGACTAGGTAGTATGATTTCATCTGGTTTGTATCTCTCTCATCCTTTGCTTTGGGGGAAACCAAACGACATACTTAAACAACCCTACTGAGAGGAGGCACGGGAGGGTAAGGAGTTGAGGCCTCTTGTCAACAGGGAGGAGGAATTGTGGTCATACGCATGTGAGTGCATGTGAGTCACTGGAGGTAAATTCTCTAGCCTAGTAAAGCCTTCAGATGTAATCAGGCTGACACGATGACAATAATCTCATGAGAGACTCGGAGTCAGAACTATCCAACTCGGCAGATACCAGATTCCTGATCCTCAGAAACTGGGATAATAAATGTTAGCTTAATCTGTTACATTTCAGGATAACTTGTTAAATGATAATAACTTAGTTATTTATCAAATTCTAAGGTGTGTACTAATTCAACTGTGGCATGCTAAGGTATTAATGGTACCAATATCTTAAGGAAGAGACTGAGTGTGAGGAGAAGTTGGCAGAGGGAAGGGAAAACAGATCAGTTTTACTCTCTTCTGAATAACCTATACCTTAACCTGTTTCCTTTTCCACTTATACCTTGAGTCAGAACTTTTCCTTCCCTGGAAAAGTTCCAGGGTCTGTGAAATAAAATACTTTTCTTCTACTCCCTGATTTATCACTAGCAAGAAAGGAAACAAGAAAGTGGTAAAAAAAACACTTCTTTATAGAACTAATCATTTTCTCTCTCTTGTTTTTTTCCAGTTAGACAAACACAAACAGGTAATGATGGATCTTTATATGTACCAAGTAATTTCAGAATCACAGAATTTGATATATTAAAAAGTCCTATCTTTCCATATAGAAACAATATCTAGAGAAAACTGATTTGTCTAATTTTCATAAATCAGTGTCAGAATCTATTTCTCTTCTTTAAAACATTAAATTTATAGAATTTAATTATAAATTGTACTCACTAAACAATAGTAATGTACAGTGAGATTCCACTTCTCATTCGTTTTCTTTTCTCCATATTTATTAGGACAGTCATCATTTTTTCGACAGAAAACACAAGCTAATAATGAAAAAATAGACAAAATATTATTTTAAAATTTTTAAATGATGCATGGAACTGGTGTTTCAGTTGATGTGTTAAATTCTTTCTGAGTAGGCAAATTGCATTAATTGCTACTAGTAACTTTCCAATACCTACTTTTAAAACATTAATATAACTACTTTTTTCATAAGCCTTCATATGAATTCCAGTGTATGGTTAAAATGGTATAACTTGTAGGAGTAACATAACTGAAAATGGCGAGTTAAGACACTCTGAAACTCAATTCTTCCATGAAAGCAATGAGTAAGCTACCCCAAAATCTTAAGAATCATTTTTTTAGAAGTTCTGGAATGTAATAAATTTTTAAAAATTAGGATAATGCTTAATGAAGCAGCTATTCAATTTTGATAAGAGCATTATAACTTGCCTACCTAACATTCCCCACACCCCAGCTGGTCAGAGGCTTTGGGGTGGCCCATGTTACTGGTCCAGTGGAGGTAATATGAACCTTGCTCCAAAATATATGTGATTATGTGTTTTGAACTATATGGCAGCTCCCCAAGGGATGGGCTCAGATACTTGTCTTTGTTCTGCCTACCTCAGAACTTTTATAAGGTTAAAATAAAAATGCTAGCTGCACTAGCCCAGGACAAAAGATAATAGCGCTAAGCAGTTGACAGACCAAAATATCCAGGGAAAAAAGAGACTAGAAAAAAGTAATACATGGGAGAAATAAGGGATTTTAAAGAGCTCTCATATATACACGAGAATGCATGTGCACACCCATGGATGTGGTAATCTCAGAAAAGACACCGGGGGGGGGGGGGGGGCCTGGGGAGATAGCTCAGTCGGTAGAGTGCTTGCCTTGTAAGCACAAGGCCCTGGGTTTGATCCCCAGCACCCCCCCCCCAAAAAAAAAAAAAATCTTTAGGTTCAGAAAAGCCTATATTTAAAAATGAAAGCTTTCAAATTGTTAATCAATTTTATACCTTTAAGAACTAGAAAAGAGTAAACTAAATCCAAAACTAGTAAAAAGCAAGCAATAAAATCGATTGAAACATATAAACAAAATAGACAACAGAAAAACAACAGAATAATTATAAAAGTTGGTTCTTTGAAAAGATCAACAAACTCCATAAATTTTTAGCTAGACTGACTGAGAAAAGAGTAAAAATTTACAACAAAACTGGCGATCAAATCAGTATGGAATAGGGATAGTAAACCAATACAAAAGAAGAACTCAGAAATAAACTCTTAACATCTATAATCAATTTATTTGTGATAAGGTTATCAAGGTTTAATGGGGAAAGAAATTCTTCAGTAAATGGTGCGGGAACAATTGCACAGCCACATGCAAAATAATAAAGTTGAAACTAAAAATTAATTTCAATATAGACCAAGGAACTAAATTTAAGGGCCAAAAATATAAAATTCTTAGATAATATAGAGGTAAATCTTCATGACATGAAAAGCAAAAGTAACAAAAAAAAAAAAAAAAAGAAAGAAAGAAAAAGAAAACCTAGATAACTAGATTTTATCAAAATTGAAACTTTTGTGCCCTTATCATGATACTGAAAAAATACTCTACAAAATGTGAGAACAGATTTGGAAGTTACTTATTTGTTAATTTAGTATCCAGGATGTGTAAGAAACTCTTACAACTCAATAACAAAAACCACAAACAATGCAATTTAAAAATGGGCAAAGGATCTCATCTTGTTTCTCCAAAGAGGAGATACAAATAATTGCTAAACACATTAAAAGATGCTTCATATCACTGGTCAGTCAGTAGACAAATCAAAATCAAAACCACAATAAAATACCACCTAACACTCATGAGGACAGCTATAATCAAAATGTCAGAAAGTTATCACATGATCTAGCAATTCCATTCCTGGGTATACAAGCCAAAGAAATGAACACAGATGTTCAAGCAAATACTTGTACACTAATGTACATAGCAGTACTTTTCACAATAGCCAAAGTAGAAACAAACCAAATTCTATCAATGGATGGCTTAATGATAAACAAACTATGGTATTTCCATACAACAGAATATTATTCCATAATAAAAAGGAAAGAGGTACTGATACATGCAACATCATGAATAAGCCAAGAAATGACATTAAGTGAAAGAAATCATGTACAAAAGGTCATATATGATATGATTTCATCTACATAATGGGTTATATTATCCAGACTAGGTAAATAGAGATAGACAAAAAACAGATTAGTGTTGCCAGGAGCTGAGGTTAGGGAAAATAAGAAGTGACTAATGAGTAGTCTCCTTTGTAGGTGATATAGATCATGGTAATGATTTCATAGCCTTGTACAAACTAAAATGTACCCTTCAGCCAGGTTTGGTGGTGCACACCTGTAATCACAGCTGAGGCTGAGGCAGGAGGATAGTAAGTTCAAAGCCAGCCTCAGCAACTTATTGATGCCCTAAGCAACTCAGTGAGACCCTGTCTCTAGGTAAAATACAAAAAAAAGAAAAAAAAAAAAAAAAGAGGGGGGTGGGCTGGGAATGTGGCTCAGTGATTTAAGTGCCCTGGGTTCAATCCCCAATATCCAAAATAAAATAAAATGTACCCTTCAAAATAGTTCAAATGGTGAATTTTGCTATGTACACACACATACACACGAAGAAAACTTGGGAAGTTAAGGATATCTAAATTAAGACTTGGCTTTACACTTTTTTCCCATTGTATATATTTATGGTATATGACATGATACTGTGAAACACACACACACACATTGTGAAATGGTTAATCATCATGTGCATTAGTTAACATACTTACCATGTATCTGTAGGGAAGAACACTTAAACTCTACTTTCTTAACAATTTCCCAATATACTATACACTGTTATTAACTATATTCACCATGTTGTACAGGAGACTTGTTAACTTATTTCTCCCATATAACTGAAATTTTGAGGGCTGGGGATGTAGTTCAGTGGTAGGGCGCTTGCCCATCATTTGTGAAGTACTGGGTTTGATACTCAGCACTGAAGGGGGAAATAAAAGGTCAAATTAATCTAACTGAAATTTTGTATCCTTTGATCAGCATCTTCCCAATTGCTACCTTACCCCCAGTCCACCACCAACTCCTGGTAACTAACATTCTACTCTCCGTGGTGGTGAGTTCTACTTTTTCATATTCCATATTCAAGGGAGATCATATAATACTGTCTTTCTGTGTCTGGTATATTTCACTACAGTGCTTTATGACTCCATTTCCTCATCTTAAAAATGAGGACAACAATAGTACCTATCTTATACTATGTATGTCATTAATGAGGATTAAATGAAACAATACACATAAACATAATTAACATGTTGTGGCACACAGAAAGAAGTGAATAAATGTCCATACTATAACTACTAGTCTTTTTGTCTCACATCTATCTTATATACCTTATATAATTATTAAAATTCTATTTCTATGTTAATGAACCAAGTAGAGTACCACTAGCTTAAAGAGAAGAGGCTGAACATCCCAAGGCAGCAGATCCATACAAGACGGAGTTTGAATTCAAAATGAAGCATAACTAACCTTCCATCTTCCCTAACCAATCCACACTGGACTGTACCCTGACAAGTTATAAACTTTTCTTGTGTTAAACCATTAAGACTTCTGAGTTTACCTACTATAGCAGCTAGTGTTATTTACCTTGAAAAATATGTGTAATCAAGAATGGATGTATTGAAAAATACTATATTAACAGGCTATTCATAAAATAAGATTCCAGCACAAGAAACAGTATCAGCTTATAATTAATAATGTGAAATATCCTCACTATATTGCCCACCTTCATTCTAGTTTAGTAAGTCATAACTCAGAGCCCCTTCCAACACCCTTTGAAAGATTTCAGGTTCCCTTCCTCTCCATACAAAGGACCTGTTCACATTAACATCAGCAAACTACCATCTGTTCATACTGGGCATCTTACACACTAGCAGCTCCCCACTTAACTCTTCTATCCCCAGTAACTATACTTTTAGCCATTCTGTACAGGCTGCTATCAAGAGAAAGAGAAATAGAAAGAATTAGCAGAGACCATGAAAGAAGAAGAGTCCTTGAGAAGTAGCAGAGACTACAGAAGGGGAGAGTCCTCAAATCCTGGATTGAGGTGCAACTGCTATTGTGGATTTCCATTTGTTCCCATTTTCTGTTGCCTCCTCTCTCCCAGTAAGGAGGGCCTTGGATGCAGAAGAGACTATATTTCAGATGTGCATTTCTTTTTTTTTTTTTGGTACCAGGAATTGAACTCAGGGGCACTTAATCACTGAGCCACATTCCCAGCCCTTTTTCATATTTTACTTAGAGACAGGGTCTCACTGAGTTGCTTAGGGCCTCACTAAGTTGCTGAGGCTGGCTTTGAATTAGCAATCCTCCTGCGTCAGCCTCCCAAGATGCTGGGATTATGGGTATGTACCACTGTGCCCAGCTCAGGCATGCATTTTTACTAGAAAATTACTTTTGTATGTATTTGTACTTGCTGTTTTTTTCAGTGCTTAAAATTCAGTAAAATTGTTCTGACTTTATCATATTTATCATATTAAGACTACTTTCTAATACAGCAAATGATACTCGCTTTCATCATAACAGAATAAAGCTTCCTCCTTAAACACATTCATGTAAGTAAAAACAAGTTAATCTTGAGAAAAATCAAGTAAGAAAGAGTTGAAGTAAATTTGCATTTGGCAAATGCATGAAAGTAGTATACAAATTATTAAAATTTCGCTACTATTAGCATACTTGATAGAAGGCTAGATTGTTTATAGATGCAAGAAAAGAAAGTACAGTGAAGTTTATGAACCAGAATAAGGTAAGTCAACAGATACTCTCTAAAATTGATGGTTGAGATACAGAAAGTATATTATTTTTAGAGAGAATTTTTCAAAAATCTAAAAAACTGAATAAGGGAGAAATTGGCAGAAGAGTACAGAATAACAATTAAGAGTCCTCATCTCATGGTTGTAAGTCAACAGATTCTATACATAACAAATGAAGAAAATGTGTACAGAACACAAAATTTGGTGAAAAATTGTCCTCTGATAGATTTGTTTGTGGAAATGAATACTCTTAATGCTATACTTAACTACATGGAAATATGAAGTAAGCATGCAGCAGAAAAATCATTCCGATTGGTTGGATAATATTCTAAAAAGATTTACTGTAATGAAAATGCTTTAGAGTTACTTACCAAGAGTCTGTGAGTCACCAGGTTTATTTTCATTCATTTTACTAGGAAAAATAAGAACATACAGCCAACTTAATGTTTAGTCTCAAATTAATCATTTAAATTTAGTCAATACATGATTATGAATGAATTACATAATCATTTCTTACTCTAGTACAGTACTTAATTTCTTCACCTTTACCCAAATAAGTTTCAGCAAGGATGACAGAATCTGAGGATTGTTTTTAATTGGAGGGAATGTTTAGTTATCAAAACACTTATGATGACTATTGATATTTAGTGGAAAGAGGGCAGGACTACAGGACTACCAAGAAGTCCTCTACAGCAAATAGTCTAAGCCCATATTATACATAAATAGCAAGTCTTTTTTTTTTTTTTTTTTTTTTCCTGCTATTAGGACTGAATCAGTATTTGTAGACTATAATTTCCATATAAATTTGTATTTAATTTCTGTTCAAAATTTTATCAAGAATTGTTCACTATTTAGAAAAAGTTTATATGTAAGTACCCTATAAAACAATCCTTTTATTAAGTTTATGTTTGTGGCTATTGCATTCAAGGTATTTAATATAGAGCTGCGTAAGCCTCTGACTGCCTCATTACATAGTATAGTATGGTTGTGTTCAATCGCTCAACAATGAACGAAATGGATCTGTCTCTGTCTTTCACTCCCCACAGTTAGGCAATTAAACAATTACTGAAATACAACTTTTTTCCTAAAAGATCAGAGGCAGGCAGAAGACATCTTATCAGTTTGACTTTAGCAGAGGTATACGAACAGCTTGCTTGAAGTTTTGTTATGAGATTTAAGTGTAATAAGGTATGCACGAGCTCTTGAAATTTAAATGAAAAATAAACAGTAATGCTACTAGGTAAATACAACTTACTTTATAGTTGCAAAACCAGTACACAAAAAGGTAAACATCTGTCCAAGTTCATATAGCTAGTAAGTAGCAACAGACTAACCCATAACTGAGTGGCTACAGGGTATAATATACTACTATGCATGAAAATAAACTGACATCATTCTGTATTACAATTTAATTTAGACTTTGGATTTCATAATGACGTGTAAGTACTGTCTTGAATTTAAATATGAATTTTTTATATAATGCTTTTGTGCTTTCATAAGGTCATAGTCCAACTCTTCAAATCATATTGACCAAAGACTTCAATAAATTGTTTTCTTTAAAAAATTCAACTTCTATGCCATCAAGATTGCTATTTCTTAAGAGAAGCCATAAAACAGAGTCCAATTTTAAGCAGGCTTTGTGATTAAGTAGATCTAGCCTATCTTTCCCAGTCCTCCACAATTATTAAAGAAGGGTTAAAGAAACACTCCTTTGTCTCCTGAATTTTTTTTTTTTTTATATGCACTAATGATATTTTTCAGGTAAATGATCATACTTTTGGTGTTTACACATGCTTTATACAATTACTATATATAGACTGCCCTAACTGGTCAAGTTATTAAGGATCACAATCTACTACTCAGCAATGAAAAGATGTAATAGATGAATCTCATAGTCATTATGCTGAGCAAAAGAAACCACACACTATTTAAGGTCCTAGGACAGGCAATGCAATTCTATTATGAAAAATATCAGAATAAGGCTTGCAGGTAGGAAAAGACTGGAATAGAGAATAAGGAAAATTTCGGAAATATTCTTTGTTGGGAGGGTCAAAGCAAGAAATCTTGCTTACCAATAGAAATAGATGTAAAGGCTTTTGGAACACATCATTTTGTAGATTTCAAGGAAACAAGACTTTGGGTCTACTCTGTAGTCCACATCTGATGTTGACTCCTTTAAACACAGCCCAGACTTTGCTTTGAGCCTATCAGAACACTGCTTCATTTATAGTTCACCTAAATGTTAATGGTCCCCTTCTCCAAACCCTATAACAATGTTTTTTTTTTTTTTTTTTGGTGAAAAGACTTATGGTTCCTCTGGTCTGTAATTTCACTCCAAGAGTCAATAAACCTAATTTTATCAACTGTAGGTTTACCCATTGTGGTTTAAGTTGATTGGAGTAAGGCAAGACAATAAAGCAAACGGCAGAAAATAATTGGTGAATACAGAGAAAGAGTATATAGGAGTTCCTTTTACTATTCTTATGATTTTCTCTAAGTTTGAAATTATAACAAAATTAAGTTACCCAAAAGCTGGATTTTTCAAAGACATTTTGTAATTCATATTTTTGACCAGTTCACAAGAGCTTTCTTTCCAATTCCCAGCATCTGAAATAAAACCTTGTTTCTAAGCTCTGATTGAGAATCACTTTATTTCACTTTATTTGTTTTGTTTCTAAAACAAAACCTAAGCAAAAAAGTTGAATTTTATAATTTGTTTTAGGTGTTTTTCTTCAGGTACATGAATTTAAGACTTCCTAAGTGGAATGAGTACAGCAATGGTACAGAAGCATGTTATCTCAATAACAGTCCAAATATTAATAATATTCTTGGTCATAGAAATAATGTCAGGGTTTGGGTTGTGGCTCAGTGGTAGAGTGTTTGTCTAGCATGTGTGAGGTACTGGGTTTGATTCTCAGCACCGCGTATAAATAAATAAATAAAATAAAGATATATCAACAACTCAAAAAAAATAAAAAATAATAATGCCAAATGTCAAACTGTCACCTTCCTTGGGAAATCATAAACATTTTAATGACGTTCTAGGAAGTTACTGTCAAAAGGTACTCTATATTTCTTCCATTGCTTACCTCTACTTGGTCAGTCAGTGATATAGGTTGATATTCCCTTCAGTAGGGAGAGCCTGATATCCCTCGCCTTGACTGTGAATGTACTTAGTGCTTGGCAACTTGCTTCCACCAAAAAGTCTATGACAAAAATGACGATGTGTGACTATGTCATAAATGGCATTGTGACTTCCTCCTTGTTCTCTGTGTCATGGATCATAACCTGTGAAGAAAGCTAGTTGCAGTTGTTACAAGAGCTTTCAAAATGTTCCATGAAAAGGCCCATTTGGAAAGAAAGAGGACTCCTGACCCCCAATCTAAGATGGGTGAAACATCTTAGAAGCAAACCTTCACCCCTAATCAAGGCTTCAAATGTCTGCAGCCTAACAACCCGAGAGTAACTTCATGGTGTACCTAAAGCCAAATTCTCCCTCTTCCATGTGGTGGTTACCATTTGAATAAACTAACATCAGGTCTTGTCCATTCAACATTTCCTAAAGTTCTAATCTAACTGATGATAGTAAAGCTGAAATAAAAGGTTATACTCAGCATACAAAACAAGCAAACAAACAACATGGTAGAGTCATACACTTGATGAAAGAGAAATTATTTGACTTTATAATCTAGCATGTTAAAAAATAAATATTTCTAAAGTAATGATTTGATTTAAATCATTAATTAGAAAGGTTCAACTTAATCACTCTATGCAAGGCAAATTATCTGATGTGCTTGGGAATGAAATTGCTGTAAAGAACATTGATGAGATAATTAACAAAAACTGAATATGGAATAGTTCAAAGTACTATATGGTAAAACTTTTTGAATTTGATATCTATGCTTTATTTAAGAGCATACTTTTATACAGAAAATACCTATTAAAGTATTTAGGGATAAAGGAACAAGAAGTATGCAACCTACTCTCAAAGGACCAGAAAAGGAAAAATTATACATAGAGGTGTAATACCACAGAATGAAAAGGGGAATGTGGCAAAATACTAAAATTTGTTAATCTGCGAAAGGGTATGTGCAGTTCATTGTACCTTTCTTGAAACTGTTATGTAACTTTAAAAATTATTTCAAAAATTTTATAAGATTTTAAAATAACTAAATTAAAAGTAAAACAAAACAGGGTTGGGATATGTGTAGCTCAGTAACAGACTGTCCATGCTTGGCACATGTGAGGCCCTAGGTTCAATTCCCAGCACCAAAGGGTTATAAGAGAATAAAGGAAAAGGAAGGAAAGGGGAAAATGAAAGATTCCCTCCAAATTTCAAGATTAGGACTAAGCAACCCAGTGCGATAGTTAATTTTATGTGTCAACTTGACTGGGTCACAAGATACCCAGACAGTTATTAAACATTATTTCTGGGTGTGTCTGTGAGGGTGTTTCTGAAAGAGACTGGCAATTGAATTTGGGGACTAAGAAAGACAAAGGCCTTCTCCAATATATGTGGACAACATCTAGTCTACTGAGGGCCTGATGAGAAGAACCAAAAGGCAGAAGGTTGAATTCTTTCTCTGACTGCTGGAGGTAGGACACTGATCTTCTACCCCTGGCTCTGCTGCTCATTTTGAAGCCTTCAGACAATTACTGGACTCTACACCAATGACTCTCCTACTCAGTATTTCAAAGTACATTGCTAGCTTTCTTGGTTCTCAGCTTGTAGACAACAGGTCACAGACTTCTTAGATTCCATAATAATATGAGTCAATACCTTATAACAGTTGTTCTCTGTACACACACATACATAAGAACACATATCTCCTATTAGTTGTTTCATCCTATTATATATACCCTACCTCAGGTAGGGTTAATACACTTCATGTGCCCTTACAAATTTAGATGAAAGAGATACTCTTAAAAAATGTGCTAGTTACTTTGGTTCATAGCAACAGCAGAGACAAAAATAAGAAGAGAGAGGTTTAATGGTAGAGGTTGAAATCTATTAGCTTTGAAGTGGCATTCAGACTTACATGTTCTATATGTTCTTTCTTGAGATCTCACTTATTGTCAATTTTACCATCTCTCAAATGAGGAAAACAGCGATTGCAGTTTGCTCTAGGAATTTGAAATAAAACATAAAATGCCTAGCAGACTATTTGGTATAATGAGTCAATCACTGGTACTCATTTCTTTTAAATTAAAACAGTAAAAAGGATAACACATCTTATCTGGGTTTACTAAGAATGCAAGGTTACCTGCGCACCCCAGTGGCATAACCCCAGTGGCTCGGGAGGCTGAGGCAGGAGGATCTCAAGTTCAAAGCCTGCCTCAGCAAAAGCAAAGTGCTAAGCTACTCAGTGATACCCTGCCTCTAAATAAAATGCAAATAGGGCTGGGCATTGATGTGGCTCAGTGGTCAAGTGCCCGGGTTTAATTCCCAGTGTGTGTGTGTGGGGGGGATGCAAGGTTGAATAACAAACTGAACAATTAAGGTAATACATCATGTTAACAGAAGAAAGAAGAAAAACATACAAATTATCTCAACAGATACACAGAGTATTTGACAAATTTTAATGATGATAAAACTGTAAAGCAAATCAGGAATAGAAGAAAAGTTTTCAATCTAAAAAAGGGTATCTACAAATTTTTAACCACTTCAACACTGTACTGCAAGACAGTCTCAAAAGATGTAAAAAAAATTTTTTTGACAGATATCAGCATCCAAATCATGATAAAACTGCAAAGCAAACTATGGATAGAATGTTTTCTCAATCTTATGGAGAAAAATCTACAAAATGTTCACTCTAATCAGTTAAACATTATACTCCACCAAAGAAAAAAAAAAAAAAGGGAAAGTTGAAATAAAAGTACTTTTATCCATGATTATCCAGGCAGAAAATCCTAGAAAACAGTTTACTAGAAAAAGTGAATTTAGCAAGTTCTAATGAAACAAAGCAAATATACTAAAATTAACAGTCTTTCTGTGTGAGAGCGACAAACTATCAGGAAATAAAAGTAAAGAAAAATTCTACTCACAATAGTTAGAATTTTGGTAAAAATATACAGAGACTATACTCTGAAAAGCTACACTCTACCATTGAGAGAAATTAAAAATGACCTACATAAATGAAGAAATAAACAATGCTGATAGACTTAATGTTGTTAAGAGGTCACTTTCACACAATTCCAATCAAAATCCCCACCAGGAGCTTTTTTTTTTTTTTTTTGGTAGAACTGACACTTTAATTCTATCACATGTACAAAATGCAAAGGCCCTATAGCAAAACACAGAATGTATTTTGACATATTATACATACATGGAGTATAACTTCCCATTCTTGTGGTAGTACATAGTGTGCAATAACACTGGTTGTGTATTCATATATGAACATAGGAAAGTAATGTCAGATTCATTCTGCTGTTTTTCCTCTTCCCCTCCCCGCTCCCTTCCATTCATTTCCTTTCTCTAATTCAATGAACTTCTACACTTCCCTTCCCTACCCTACCTCATTATGAATAAGCATTCACATATCAGAGAGAGTATTTGGCCTTTGCTTTTGGGGATTGGCTTATTTCACTTAGCATGATATTCTCCAGTTCCATCCATTTACCAGCAAATGTCATAATTTCATTCTTCTTTAAGGCTGAGTAATATTCCATTGTGTATATATACTACATTTTCTTTATCCATTCATCTGTTGAAGGGCATCTAGGTTGGTTCCATAGTTTAGCTATTGTGAATTGAGCTGCTATAAACATTGATATGGTTGTGTCACTATAGTATACTAATTTTAAGTTCTTTGGATATAAGTCGAGGAGTGGGATTACTGGCCCAAATGATGGTTCCATTCCAAGTGTTCTGAGGACTCTCCATGCTTTCCAGAGTGGTTGCACCAACTTGAAGTCCTACCAGCAATGTGAGCGTACCCTTTTCCCTACACCCTTACCAACATTTGTTACTCATATTCTTGAAAACTGCCATTCTGACTGGAGTGAGATGAGATCTCAGTGTAGTTTTAATTTGCATCTCTTTAATTGCTAGAGATGTTGAACTTATTTTCATATATTTGTTGACTGATTGTATTTTTGTTCTGTGAAGTGTCTGTTCAGTTCCTTTGCCCATTTATTGATTGGGTTATTTGTTTTTTTGGTAAGTTTGCAAAAAATATTTTTGAAAAGGACAAAGTCAGAGGGCTTGGACTATGTGATCCATAACATCCTGTAGAGTTATGTCAATCAAGACAAGATGATATGAAAATACAGGCAGATTATAACAGAACATAATTAAAAAGTCCAGAAACAGACCCGGACGATTGCTTTCCAACAAAGATATCACACTAATTCAATTGTGGAAATCATAGTTTATTCAAAAATAGTACTGGAATAACTGAATATCGGGGGGGGGATTAACACTGATTCTACACACTGAATGTAATTCAAAACGAACCACACACACACAGACACAGATGCAATTTCTAAAAAGAGAAACGGGTAAATACCTTTATGATCCTGTGTTTGGCAACAATTTCTTACATAAGACAGACATACTATGAACCATTAAAATAATGAAATAATAATAATAAAATTGATGAACTAAATGTCAAAATTAAAAACTTCCAAATCAAGACACTTGCCAAAATATATATATTTATATTCATAATGTATAATGTATAAATAATACAACTCAATAAAAAAGTCACAATTAAGAAATAAAACAGACAAAAGATTCTAACAGACACATAAAAATTAGTATCTTTTACTTGTCAAGGAACACTATTAAGAAAATAAGAGAAGCTTCAGACTGAAAGTGTTTGCAAATCATAATCTAAAAAAGTACCTGAATATATTTTTTTGGAAAAAATTGTCAAAACTTAAAAATAAGGGACATTAACCAAAACAGCAGAGCCAAGAGCTCTGCTTGGGGAAGGCCTATTAAAAATGTCTTATAGAATACCGACAAGAGACAGAAGTGATAGAAAGGAAGCAAAAAGAAATTCTGCCGCTAAAAAATAAAATATCTGAAATGGAAAATGTACTACAGGCATTCAATAGCAAATCTGATAAGTTAATTGAGATTATTTAGCATGGTGAACAAAAAGAAAAATGTACAGAACTTAATAGACAGTGAGGCACTATCACTGTATGCTCAATGGAACATACCAATACATGCTTAATGAAAGTCTAAGAATAGAAGAGAGGAGCAGACAGAATATTTGAAAAACTAATGACCCCAAACTTCCCAGATTTGATATAAGACATCAATCTACACATTTTCAAGAAGTTCAAGGATAGCAGCAAGAGGGACATGACTGATCACACAAAAAGGATCCTTAATAAGATCATTTGTCAATTTCTTATTAGAAACCAGGAGTTCCAGGAAGTAGTGGGATGAAATATGCAAAGAACTAAAAACAAAGAAACAAAATGGACCTGTAATAAAGAATTTTATATGCAGCAAAACCATGCTTCAAAAATAGAGATTAGTTCATAGACTCTTGTGGGAGGTAGGTAGGTAAACAAATATTTCATTCAAACAGTGTGGTAAATTCTATACAGATAAAGTGGCTGGTTTCATAAAGAAGATGGTATTGTAAATTGATTGTAAAGGATAAATATGCTGAGCAGATATGGTAGGAAAGGTATTCTAAGCAGAGTATGTACAAAGGCACAGTGGTGTACTTGATCACAGATGTCTGAAGAATGTTGGGGATTCTCTCTGGCAATTCTTCTTGCTGATTCCACCATGTGGCTGAATTATATTAATCTCCCTGGACTGGATAATTAGATAATAATACAATGCTTTCCACTGCCTGGACAATTTCTGCCTTGTCTTGTCTATGCCTCCGTGGACAATGTCTCATTCTAATCCTTGTCTACCTCCTACTGACCAAGTCAGGCTCTATGTAACCAGTTCACTCAATCTTTCTACCACTGGTCAGGGCTTAGGCAATAAAAGGATTTTCAGCCACAGCTCTCAGAGGACCAATCCTCTCTTTTCTAAAAAATGCTCCCTTAACTATATATTCTAATAAGAGAATTTATCTACTACCTCATTTGACACAGGAACTAAACCCTGAATAATCTGATAGGAACCAGGCAAAGGAACACCGGAGAAAGAAATCAAGACTTAGTTCACACACATTCCTGGCTCTGCCCTGCATCAGTGAACAGCCCACTCCCTCTCTAAGCCTCAAATTCCTCAGCTGCAAAATGGGGATCCTACTACTTACCTGTTAGAATTCTTATATATGCAAAGTGGAAGATGGAGTTAATGGAGAGAGGAAGAGTAGAAGGAGTTCAGCAAATATCTAAGGTATCTAAGCTCAAAAATGACAAGTTTTCCAGATCACTTATTGTTAATAATGGTTTTCTTTGGGGAAGAGATGGGGTGGGACTTCTCTCTATAAATTCTGGTATAGTTTGAAATCTTTTACAATGAACATGATTTATTTTGTAATTAAATATATTTGGCATGGATATTATGCATCAATAAAAAGTTTTTTAAAAGCCTGCATTGTGTGGAAGATCATCCGGGAGATAGATAAAAGTGATTGTTTCTGCAGAGGATTAGAAGACCCAGGGTTTGGAGTGGGAGGGAGACTTTTCCTTGTGTATTCTTTTGAACTCTGAATTTTTTTTCCACCATGAATTTGTACTACTTTTCTAATGAATATTACTTTTTTAAAATTACTTTTAGAGAAAATAAAAATATTTTAAATAAAGAAAAGGTGAGGAAAAAATGAAAAAATCAAGACATTGACAAACAAAAGTTGAGAGATTTCATTATTAGTAGATCTGCCTACTAGAGATGATGGCACTAGACAGTAACACAGTCATATGCTGAAATAAAAACACTGTAAAGGTAACTAAAGAAGTATACATAAGAAGAAAAATTTTACATTTTTGGTGTGTAATTCCTCCTTTTTCCTATATGACTTTAAAAAATGGATAACTATGAAGTAATGCTACTGGGCACATTATATATAAACTAAAGGCACCTTATATGTAAACAAAATGGGCACAAAAATGCATGAAGATAAAACATATCACAATAACAACATAAAGAGGGAAGAATGGTTCATACAGGAGCATATTTTTTATACACTAAAGCTAAGTTAGATATTCTTCAAACTAGGTTGTTATCAAATTAAGATTAATTTTATTTGTATTAATTTGTATCATTAATTATTAATTGTAATCTTCAAGATAAACACTAAGAACATGACAAAAAATATGGAAAAAGTAATGAGAAAGAAATCAAAATGACACTAAAAAAATCAATTAAACAAAAGAAGGCAAAAATGGAGGAAAAGAGAAACAGAGGTATGAAATACAGAAAATAGCAGAAATTTCTCCTTATCAGTAATTACTTTAATACATTACACTCTAACTGAAAGGTGGATATTGACAGAAGGAACTAAAAAAAAAAAAAAAAAAAAAAAAAAAAAAGATTCATTCTTATATGTTGTCTATTAGAGTCTCACTTTAGATTCAAAGACACAAATAGTTGAAAGTTAAAGGATGGAATAAAGTACAAATAGAATTACAATATGAACTTACAAATAGAATTCTAATATGAACTTGGGTGGTTATACTGAGACAAAGTAAGTTATATATCAGGTTGTTACAAGACCCAAAGACATTAAAAATTGACAGAAATGGAGAAAGCAACCAAGAGATATATAGAACATTCACTCCATCCAACAACAGAATATAACACATTCTTCTCAAGTGCACATGAACATTTTCTATGGACAGACCATATGTCATACCACAAAACTTCTATAAATTTTAAAAGACTGAAATCACACTTAGTATCTTCTTCAATCACATGGAACGACACTGGAAATCAGTAACAGAAGGAAAAACTGGAAAATTCACAAATTTGGAAATTAACTAACACAACCTTAATTAGACAAAAAGTCAAAGAAGAAATCACAGGGAAATCAGAAAACAGACAAAATGAAAATAAAAACACAATATATTAAAACTTAAGGTCTGTAGCAAAAAAACCCACAAGGTTCAGAGGGAAATTTATTGCTGTATATGCCTACATTAAAAAAAGAAGAACCAAGCTGGATATGGTGGCACACATCTGTAATCCCAGTGATTTGGGAGGCTGAGGAAGGACAATAGCAAGCTCAAGGTCAGTCTGAGTAACAAGAAAAATTCTGCCTGAAAATTAAAAATTAAAGGGGCTGGGGACATGACTCAGTGGTAAGGTGCATGTGGGTTCAATTCCTAGTACTGAGAGGGGAGAAAGACCTAAAACAATAAACCTAACTTTGTAAGGGACCAGAAAAAGAGCAAACTAAGCTCAAAGTTAGTAGAAGGAAGGCAATAATAAGGATTAGATTGTAGATAATGCAATAAAGAATAGGAAAAAAAAATGAAATAAAATTTACTTGAATAGTTTCTAAAATTACAAAACTTTAGTCACAGTGACCAAGTGGGGGAAAAAGACTCAAATTACTAAAATCAGAACTGAAAAGGAGACATTGCTACAGATGTAACAGAAGTAAAAAGGATAAGGGACTATGTATTATTAATGTATTATTAATAGCTAATAATCAGCAAGTTAAACAAGTCGGATAAACTAACAAAACTGACTCAAAAAGAAATTTTCAACAAGCCTACACCAAGAGACTAACACCAAACTTTTCAAACCCTTCTAAAAAAATAGAAGAGGAAGGAATACATCCTAACTCATTTTATAAAGTCAGTAATGCCCTGATACAAAGTCAGATAAAAACATAAAACTACAGATCAATGCCCCTTATGGACAGAGATGCAAATATTCTTAACAAAATACTAGTGAATTCAATCCTTATTAAGAGAATTATCAACCCTGACCAACTGGAATTTATCCCAAGAATAAATCAATCAGTGCAATATACCATGTAAACAGATTTAAAAAATCAAATGCTCTATCTTAATTTTCTGGTGATGCAGAAATGGCATTTGACAAAATCTAACACTCTTTCATGATAAAAACACTCAACAAGTTGGGAACAGAAGGGAACTTCCTTAGCATGATAAAGGTCATATATGGGGAAAAACAACTAACATATTGAATGGTATAAGACTGAAAGCTTTCCACCTAAGATCTGGAACAATAGAGATATCAACTCTCACCACTCCTTAACATACTGGAGATTCTAGCCAGAATAAGGCTTAAAATAAGATGCACCCAAATTTACAGCAAGAAGTAACTACTCAGAGAAGATATGATCTTATGTATAGAAAAATTCTAAAGAATTAAAAAAACTGTTAAGTGCTAAAAAATACAGCAATGTAACAAAACACAATATCAATATCAAAAACCAGTTGTATTTCTATATAGTAGGATGAACAATCCAGAAAGGAAATTAAAATAATTTAATTTACAGTAGCACAAAAAATTACTTAGTAATAAATTTAACCAAGGAGGTGCAAGCAAGACTTGTGCACTGAAAACTATGAAAACAGTGCAAAAAGAAATTAAAGAATCCTAAATAAATGAAAAGATTCTGTGTTTATGAGTTGTAAGACTTAAAGATGAAAATATTCCACAAAGCAATCTACAGATTCAGTGTAATTCCAATCAACCTCCCAATGACCTTTTTGCAGGAATGGTATAACAAATCCTAAAATTTATACAGAACTGTAAAGAACCCCAAATAGTCAAAACAACTCCCTCTCAAAAAAGTTGAAATACTTTCCAGTTTCAAAACCTACTATAAAACTACAGTGATTAAAATGGTATGGTGTTGGCATAAAGACAGACATAAATCAATGGAAAAGAAGAGCCTAGAAAATAACCCATACATTTATTGTCAATTGATTTTCAATAAAGGTGCCAATACCATTCAAAGGTGAAAGAACAGTCTCTTCAACAAATGGTGTGGAAACAACTGGAAAGCCACATAAAAAGAAATGAAGTTAGATCCTTACCTCACATCATATACAAAAATATTAATTCAAAATGGAGCAAAGATTTAAAAATAAAAACCCAAACTGTAGCATAATACAGGGGCAAATCTTTTATAACCTTGGATTTGTCAACAGTTTCTGATATGACACTGAAAGCACAAGCAAAAAGAAAATAAATTAGATTTCATCAAAAGCTAAAACTTCTGTGCATCAAAAAACACTATCAAGGGAAGGAAAAGACAATTCACAGAATGGGATAAAATATTTGGAAATCATGTACCTGATAAGGGGCCTGTAATCTAGAATGTCACAATTCAACAACAAAAACACAGGTAATCCAATTTAAAAGTGGACAAAACATCTGAATAAAACTTCTCCAAAGAAAATATTTAAATGGTCGAGAGGCACATGAAATAATGTTCATCATCACAGGCTTATGCAAATCAAAACCACGATGACATACCACTTCATGCATACTAGGGTACCTATAATTTTAAAAAGAAATGAAGCTGGGAGTGGGGCACATGCCTATAATCCCAGTGGCTTGAGAGGTTAAGGCAGGAGGACTGCAAGCTCAAAGCCAGTCTCAGCAATGCATCAAGGCCCTAAGCACCTCATTGAGACCCTGTCTTAAAATTTAAAAAATAAAAAAACAAAAAGAGCTGGGCATATGGCTCAGTGGTTTAGTGACCCTGGGTTCAATCTCTGGTGTTGGGGTGGGGCGGCGGGGGGAAGAAATGAAAGAAAAGGAAAATAATAAGTGTTGGTAGGGATAAGGAAAAACTGGAACCCTCATACGTTGCAGGTAGAAATGTAAAAGACACAACCACTGGGAAAGACAGCATGGCAAATTTTCAACATGTTAAATAGAACTATCATTTCACTTAGCGATTCTATCAAGTACATACCCCAAAGAACTGAAAACAGTTATTCAAAGAAAAACTTGTACACAAATGTTCATAGCAGCACTATTTAAATCATTATATCACAAATACAGAAACATGATACAGGCACATGAATCAGAAACACTGATTACAGGCAGTGGCACATGCCTGTAATCCCAGTGGCTCAGGAGGCTGAGGCAGTAGGATTACAAATTCAAAGCTAGCCTCAGCAACTCATGGAGGCCCTAAACAACTCAGAGAGACCCTGTCTCCAAACAAAATATTAAAAAGGGCTGGGAAAAGGCCATGGGTCAATCCCCAGTAAATCCCCCCAAAACAAAACAAAACACAATCCAACTATTCATTAACTGATGAATGAATACACAAAGTGTGGTATATCCACACAACGGAGTATTATTTGGTTATAAAAGAAATGAAGTACAGTTATCCCTTAATAAGTGAGAGGCCCTTCCCAACAGATAACAAAATCCTTAGACACTCAAGTCTTATATAAAATGGTACAGTATTTGCATATAGTCTACCAGAATAACCAATATCCTTAAATCATCTATTGATTACTTAGAATGCCTAATATAATGTAAATACTATGTAAATACTTGTTATACTGTATTGTTTAGGGAATGACAAGGGAAAAAAGTCTTTATGATCAGCACAGACACATTTTTTTTCTCAAATATTTTTAATCCATGGTTGGTTGAATCCAACACAGACAAAAGGGCCCAAATATATTGACTGACATATGCTACTACATAAGGGAAATTCAAAAAACATTAAGTGGAAGCAGACATTAAAGGTCACATGTTATATAATATCCTGTATAGAAAACATGAATAGGTAAACCCATAGAGGCAGAAAACAGATTTGTGGTTTCTAGGGATTAGAGGAATGAGGAAATAGGCACTACTGCTTAATATAATATGGAATTTTCTTTTGGGATGATGGAAATGTTTTTGAACTAGATAGAAGCAACGGCTTTACTAAATAGAATAAATGTTACTAAATTATACTTTTAAATGGTTAATTTTGTGAATTTTACTTAAAAAAGAATCAAATGTACATCTACTTTTTGTCAAATGTACATATGATATGGACAAGAAAAATGATGGTGTATTGTTTTTGTGCACAAACGTCCATAGGAGGTTTATCTGTAATGGTTAAAAACCATAAGCAACCTAAATAGTCATCAATGCATGGATAAAAAAATAGTGGTACATATGCAATACAATATAGTCACTAAAACTCAATGAATCCTTAAATGTATGAACTTTATTGCTTATAAATGAAATTAGAAGATGGATTTCTTAAAGATATGTTTAAAATTAAAAAGAAAATTAAAATTTATATTGGCTTATATAACTAGTGGAAACAAATTTCCACTGTGTCTCTGCATATTGGCTCCCTATGCCCATTGCTGATGTTTGTTTATGATTCCAATGTCAATCCAACACATAAAAAACCTTTCTGACTTGGTCAAAACTCAAGAAGAAATATGTGAGTGGTCTAGACTGTAGATATGCTGGTGATTCAAATACCTATATTGCTTTGGCTAGAGTAGAGGTGTTCGATGAGAGCATATTAAAGTTGTGTGCCTCTTAGACTAACCCCACCTACTGGTGTTTAGAAAGATGACCCTAAAATATTGGGTAGATTGGAAATTTAAGTAACTGTCTTAACTGTTCAAAATGAAAAGGAGAGGTAAACTTTTCTGTTTTAATAATTTCCTAATGCTCTTAAATAAGCTACTTTCTCATTGTATTTAACATACATCACTCTTATAATTAAAAAAACTTCACCAGGAAATCAAATATAAGAAACACACTATAAAATTACTAAATATTTTCATACCTCAGTTTCATCTTAATTTGGGGATAATAATAAAATGGTTGTGAGGATTGAGAAAATATGTATAAAGCATTTAAAATTTCATGAATATTAGCAAATATTGCTCTTGATTTTTCTCACTTGAAATGTCTTGAGGTTATGATATCAATACTTATTTTTTCCATATTTGTGAGGTTTACAAACCATATGTCACTAAAATCTCCATGGAACTATACAGAATTGTATGCTAACAGATAAAAAGCAAAACTTTTTTTTAACTTTTCCAGATTAACATAAGACACAATATGCTAAATTGTTAAAATAACAAGTACTGATTGAACATACACAATTCAGAGTATAAAGACAATGATCTGTACTACAGAATGCAAACATAAAGATGATGAGGACAAGAGCTAGCTAGTGCTATGTTTATAACCAAATTGCACAGAGGACGAAGTATTATGGTAGGGGGACATCTTGAAACATATGGGTAAAATCTTAAGGGAAATGCATTAAAAAAGGTAAAGGAACAGATGTAGAGAACCACAGTAGTAATGATGGAACATCAGCAGGTCAGAAAAGAGTGGAAAACTATGAAGATGATGCTTGGAAACAGAATGGAAATATGAAGGGCTTTGTGGGGGAAAAAAGAAAACCACTGAGATTTTAAATTATGTATGGTAGACAATGAAAAATAATTAGAGATTTTAAGGAGCAACATTTGGAAGGAGACTACAAAGAGGTAAGAAGCATTAAGTTAAAATAAAAGACAACTTTTTTTAGTTACATTTAGTTTTTTAATTGTATTTCAAATGCCTTATTAGCTGCATGAGAACAAATTACTGAATCTCTTAAAGACCTGTTTTCTTATCTGAAAACAGTAGTTACCTCAGTGATATTGTAAAGATTAATGTTAGTTTATGAAATATGATTTGTACAAAGTTTTGCAACTCAATATAAGAAGAGACATAGGTTATTAACTATGTGCCACACACTAAAATCCTTCCATGAATTAACTCATTTAATTCTCACAATAATCATACAAGATAGTTATTATCCTCATTAAACAGCTGAAGGAACTGAAGTATAGAGAGGTTCACACAATTTGCCTAGGGTCACATAGCTATCATATGGTAAAAGATGGGATTCAAACTGAGGCAATCTGTTTCCATACAGTTCCATCTTCTTAACTAGTGTAGTACATTGCTTCTCTAAGAAAGAGTAAGTCATGTTTTTAAAACTCTGGTAAAATATTCTAACCTTTCAATTAAATATGTAGATTATTCATCCCATCCTCCAGACCTACTGATTTAGAATCTCTGAGATTTGAAGTTTAGGAATCAGCATTCACCAAACCCTTAAGGTAGTGCATTCAGTGCTGGCGATATAGCCCATCACGTAGCGTGCCTGCCTCGCATGCTGGAGGCCTGGGTTCGAGTCCCCAGCACAGTGGGATTACGGAAATACAAACGAAACCAATTCTGAGGTAGTGCATACAAAATAAAGCATGAAACTCACTGATTTAGGTGAATGAAGTGAAAACTCAATGAAGAGCCCAGATAGGGAAATGTAACAAATTAGAATGCAGAAATGAATCTAAACGGGTGTTAGCATTTACTGGTGGCATATATGAATGAGCAGAATGTCTATCTGCACTACTTAGGAAAGGAGAGCCAGGTCTTTGATTAGTCTTATGTTTAAAAACACTGCCTATTTAAATATTTTCTTCCCCTTCCCCCAATACAGAAAACAAATATTCATTGGCAGGGGATGGAGGAGGGAGGAGGAGTCAGCACTGGATGAAGAATTGTTTTTATTCTGACTATTAAGACCTAATTCTAAAAGATATTTATACATTTATGTGGTACAATACCCTGATGTTAAAACCTTACAAGGTACTTAATATCCTTTCCTATAAGCAACACAAAATTAGTCTGACAGATTTTAATAAGGCAGGATATAAGACAAACATTTAAAGTACTCACAGTTTACATTTACCATCCACATCTAAACTATTCGAAAAGGTACGGCTTTATTTGGGAGGTTGGGAGTTTAGGTTCATTAAAAATGAACCAAAAAGAAAAGAAAATTCAAACAACAAAACCCGATTCTTGAAGCATTTGAGTTCTATCCCAAATGACCCCATATTAACTCAGTTGGCCAATGAATAAAGAGCGTGAAAAGGCAGGGAGGTGGAACTAAAGCTTATCCCTATTGTTAGGAAACTAAGACCCAGCGAATCACCTCTGTTACTATGACCAATTTAAAAGAGCAAGAGTCTCGGATTTTTGCGGTACATGAAAAATGTCAACCGTGAAAGAAAAATATCCGGTTTTAAATACAAAGGAGACTCGGGTTTCAGTTTAAATCCCCACCAGGCATTTCGGAGACTGTCACTTCCCGGCGGTCCACGGTAATACGGAGCGCTGGGGTACCCTCTTAGGAGGAACGCGGAGCCACAGAGCATCTCTTCGTTTTAAAGCTGCCCCCGACCTTCCATCATTTAATAAAGGGAAGTTCTTTTACCTGTGGTATCGCTTTCGCTATGACATTCACCTACTATGGAAGCTTCGGCATTCGAGTCGAATCGATGGAAATGCTAAACTGCGATTACGAAAGAGTTAGAGAACGGCTTACAAAACAGGCTTGATGTCAGGGGCCGGCGGGGCCCTCCGAATCCTCAATGCTCAGGTTGGCTGGGTGTGCGCAACCGTCAGGAGCGTTGGCCGGGGCGAACACTCCCCGCGCCCCGACTTCCACGGTCCTCCACACCTGGTCCCTGCAGACACCCACGCAGGTACGCGAAGCCCCCGCCACGCAGTCCGCCTCCCGACCAGCTATCCCATCCGATGGCCCCGCTTCTCTCCCTGGAATACTCCGTTTCTTCCCGTTCCCCATCTACTCACCGAGGCGCACGGAGCCTAAGTTCCAGGGTGGCTGCGTCACTTTTCTCTTCTCGCGCAAGCGCTGCCACACGCCAACAGCGAGCAGCTCCATCCAACGGCCCGTAGGATTCAAATTCGCCCACTTCCGCTCGCAACCCGGAAGGAGCGGTCGGCCCCGCCCCCCAGGGCAAATCCGTGGGGGCGGGCGGTGGGGTAGGGCAGGCGGCGCTCCAGAGGTGCTGTTCGGTGCTTACTCCGGCAGCTTTTCCTTTACGGTTTGTTTTTTTTCCAGACTCTCTTCTTTTAGGTTCTCAGAGGAGCCCGGGTGGTTGCTTTCTGCCGGGTGGCGCTTGAGCGGACCCACTTGTTTCTGAAAGGGATGAAAACGTGCAGAAGTTTTCTTCACCTTCAAGGAGTGGGGAAAATGGGAGCAGTTTTGCAGCTGGGAGGATTTTACCCCTCGCCCTCGCCCTGGAGTAAACAGCAGCGACAGCCCGAGGAAGAAGGCAAACCTCCACGTACTCCGCACAGGTTTGCCTGGCGCTCCTGAGCCCCTCCCGACAGCACCTCTACTCCTTTCCAGCCTCCGCTTGAGGAAGACTGAAAGAGGAGTTCGCCAGTCACCCCTCACCCGGCCGCAAATTGATAAGAGGTGGTCCGAGCGGTTCCGTCCCAAACAAAGTATTTGAGAAATAAATATTAAAAAGCAATTAAATGTCCCCACCCCGTATAAAGGATCATTTTACAAGGACTATTACGTCCTTCCTGTGAGATTCTTGGAACAGCAGTGTCTTTAATTTTTAAACCAAGAACTACGTTTTTGATCTAAACGTCTTTAGCTTCGGAAGGACTACGCCTGGGAACTTAATGACAGTAAAGGAAGAATCGGGCAAGCGTTTGGGGTGGGTGGGAGAAACTTAACTCTAACCTTTAGTGGTCGTGATTGATGGTTCCACCAGGTGGATCGTACTCACAGCTAATCGCGTTGATTTACCCAAACTGATGAGTTCAAACTAAAGCCATGGCAGCCACATTTCCGTCAAAAATACAATTTGAAAGATTTGCTAGATTTTTAGGAATTTATCTTACAGATAATCTGACAAGTGAAGTATAATGCTATTATTAAACTATTGTATTGTTTTTAGTAATGGGAGTGAGAACAATCTGTGTCACCCATAAGGAAATGGTTAAATAAGTTATATGTTAGGCTCTGACATACACTTTAGGTACTAAAAACTAATAATTCATATAATGAAAAAAGTGAGTTTTAGAATGACTATAGTATCCTGTAGTTTTGTATGTAAATGTATATCAGCATAAAAAATTCAGGATAGATCCATAAAAAGTGTGAACAATTATATACAGGAGTGGCAAACAGGGATGGAAGAAGATGGAGAACTTTTTGCCTTTTATAATAACTGTCGAATTTCTTAAATAATAGTTTTACTTTTGCAGTTTTGTTTTTAAATAAGATTGTTAGAAATTGAGTACATTCTAGATACAGAATTGGGTGTAATAAATGTATAAATTATAATGTTTGGATAATTCTGGCGTTCATATCATCAATTCATTCAATGTACACACATTTAGTCATTCATGATGTTGTATTATTCAATGTTCCACATTTCTGATAAGCCCCCATTAAATATATAACTTCTTCAAGTTCCTAGAAGGCAGAAACTAAATGCATATGTTCTGTCTTTTATAATTCTTGGACCTTCCAACCATTAAGTTTCATACTTCATAGGAATTAAATTCTCAGTTGACCTGCAAGCAAAAGTCAATTGCCCTTGAAACAGCCTCCACAAAGATCACAAAATACTAGTATATGTATTGTACATAAACAATTAAATATAGAGTGTCTATAAAACTCTAGGCAAGATTTTTAAAAAATTGGTTTTCCTGAGTTTAGTCCTTCACTAAGACCCTTAATAAATTCTTCAGTTCTCTTCCACTAAAAATGTTGACAAAAGTCAATCATCACCCAGCAGCCTAGCTGCTGACGAGATTCTGATTCTTACCAACAAACAGATTCATTTCTTACCAGCAGTGGAGGAAGGGTCCATGTAGCCATTCATGTGTATTTTTTCACCCTAAGATTAGCCAGGCTTAATTGTATAAATTTCCTATGACAGGTGTTCATTGAGCAGCATATCCAGTTACTTGAGCTACTTAAACTTTTTTCCCCAAGTATAGGTAATTTTAAATATAATAGGTAATGCTACAACATTCATGAACAAATATCTTCAATAAACTCACCGACTACACTAAGGAGCCTGAGGCAATGCTTATTATTATTATTTTTGGTACTAAAGACTAACCCAGGGGCATTTTACCTCTGAGTTACATCCCCAGTCCTAGTTTTTAATTTTGAAACAGGGTCTTGCTAATTCGTTTAGGGCCTCACTAAGTTGCTAAGGCTGACCTCAAACTTTCTATCCTGCCTCAGCCTCCCCAGTTGCTCCCCAGGCACCACTGTGCCTGGCCAGACTTACACATTTTTTTTAAAGGAAATACTCATTATAGGACATACATAAATCTAACAAATCTGACCATCATCTGATAGCTGATTAACATTTTTTGATTCAGTAAAATATACTTTATAAGTAGTTCAGTTTAATAAAAACTGCAAAAAATGAAGGAAAGAAAGAACAAAGATTTGATTTAGTTTTCTGGATAACACCTCAGAAATCTGAACTAGCTGAGAACTGAATCCATAGACCAATTTCAATCGTAGCTAATTTAACTTCTCTCTTTCCTGCATTCCTCTTCTCATTCCCCTCCACATGTAGCAGAAAGCAAGACAAAAACATTGACATTAATAGCCATCCGCTTACCATGCAAGAGCCAATACAAATGCTCCAGCAGAAGTACCCCAACAATTGACCTTGAAAGATTCTTAGCCAACTGACATGAGTGGCTAAAACAATAAAAATTCCTAGAAATAATTTAAGGAATGATAAAGGGCTGACATTTAAAAAAATGTAATGGAGAATACAAGTAATGAAATGTTCATAGAAAATAGTAAGAATTTTTAAGATATTTTAGTAAGAAAAAAAGGATTAAGGAATGCTGAGGGTAGATAAATTGTCTTACCACATAGTAAAACTTACTGCAAAGGTAATACAAAGGACAGTAGCCACAAACAATTGCACAAGCAAACAAACAAAAAAGTCAAACAAATCAGACAAAAAATTATTAGCCTAAAAGGACAAATACAAGGGATGAGGTCATGCTGGGGAATCTGAGACAGGAGGATTGCAAATTTAGGGTCAGCCCGAGCAACTCAGTGAGATCCTGACTGAAAATAAAATTAATAAGAAAACTGGAGATATAGTTCAGTAGTATAGCAGTTGCCTAGCGTGTGTGAACCCGTAGGTTCAATCCCTAGTATCAAACACACACACATACAGGACAAATACATAGAGAATCCAGAAAAATTTACATAGAGAATATTAATGGCACTAAAACTCAGTTCTTATTTCCTTTGCAAATTCAATAACAAGGATAAAGTTTTGAAAAAAAGGAAAAAGAAGTATTGATTGGCTAGCAAATGAGAAACATAGGGGACTCCTATTCCAAAGGCTGTGATCCTTGCAGGGAGAAGAGAGAACTTTAGGGCTGGGATCCAAATATTATCAGTAGATATAATTAATTAATGTCCATCTGGTGTCCTTGAGAAAGTCGTTGCTCGAGCTCCCAGGTTTGGAGTTTATTTATCTTTTGGGCAGTGATATTCTTTTGAGCAGTGAAGGTCACAAGGACACAATAGCTTGGCTTAGAATGGAAAAAAATGTCAGTCTTGTTTCTCCTGCTGTTGGGTGGGGGCAAGGGGAGAAAAGAGGAAAAACAAAACAAACAAAAACCAGCTACCTGTGGGTGAGCAACAAGGTTTATAGTCAAAAGTATAGAGTGAACCCCTGTTATCATATTAATATATTTTAAAAAGTGGCATTTTAGTTTTAGGAACAGTATAGTTTCATTTATAAATTGAACAATGCTGAAAATAACTGACTTCATATGGAAGACACAAACTTAGGCTTTTACCTTGCACCATATACCAAAATAAAATTCTAGAAGGATTAAACAGTGACATATAATGTACGTGTATATATGTATACATCCATATGTACGTGTGTGTGTGTGTGTGTGTGTGTGTGAGAGAGAGAGAGAGAGAGAGAGAGAGAGATATTAGATTAACTGTGACTTAAGGGTTAGAATAGACTTCTTAAGGCAGGAATCCTAGAAGCCATAAAATAAAAGATGAACACATACAAATAAGGTTAAAGTTAGAAATATCTCTATGAAAAAAGTCTTCATAAAACATCATAAGATAAGAGATTCTGTGAGGAAATATTTGTAAAAATTAGGATACTAGATTAACAATGCTAATGTAAAAATGTTCTTGTAACTGGTTTTTTCACAAAGCAATAAAACGGGTAAAAAAACTAACAAGTAATGGATTGAAAAGAAAAAGAAGACAATAAGCAAAAATATACTGAGCCTCACTACCTCACTTTTAGTAATACAAATCAAACTATAAAATGTCAATTTTCTTGCATTGGATCAGCAAAAGTTAAAGCAGTATTGCATAACATCCAATACTGGGAAGTTGTGGTGGTAAAATGTGCCCTTACTTACAAGGGCATACATTGCCATAATTCTTTTGGAAAACAAATTCAACCAAATTTTCTCAACTTTGGAATTCACCTACAGAGATAAATATGTTAGTGCTTTTTGAAGCAGTACTTGTAGTGGCTCCTGACTCAAAATAAATATCAAGAGGGAGATGACTGAATGAATAAATTAGGATGTATCATACTATTTGACCATATCCTTTTTTTGCCCCCCTAACTCTGTGTTCATTCTCCTTGACTGTTCCTTAGTTCTTCTGATTCTCAAATACTAGAATTCTTTGGAATATACTTAATATTTCTAATTAAGTCATGAATGCTATGTATGAAGTTTTCCTCCCATAGTTTTAAAAAAATGGAACTAATCACCTTTTGTAATAAGTTATAAAGAAAATATTGTACAAAATGAATATATGATCATTTGTTAGTATATGACTTCATGATTAATATGTATCTGTCAAGCATTTATTATGCTATCAGCAGTGCTAAATTCTTTTTTTTAATTGTTGATGGACCTTTATTTTACTTATTTATTTATATGCAGTGCTGAGAATCGAACCCAGTGCCTCACACATGTCAGGCAAATGCTCTATTACTGAGCTACAACCCCGGCCCCTAGCAGTGCTAAATTCTGAATGGAGTTTTATTCATGTGTTCACCAAAATGTTCTTTACTTTAGTTGCCAGATCAGTCTTTTTATTTCCATTTTTGAACTTGAATCAAGATATATCTTAGGAAAAACAGGTTGTTTGCTACCAAACAAGAGTCTTTTTCTCATTGTCTCATTTACTTGAATGTTTTGATCTACAATTGTAATCTAACTGTGGTTAGGTGTCTTTTAAGTAAAACATACCACCTCCTGGCAACAGGAAGCACCACCCAAAACGAATTTCAGTTCTCTTGTTTCAGGGTGTTTGGATAATAAGTAGTTATATTAACAGCAGTGATTTGGAATGATACTATTCCTGCTGAGTAACTGTGGTTTTAGCAAGAAGGTCTGAAAGTTTGCTTGAGACCAACATGAGACATGATATTCTAATGCAGGTCAAAAGTATGACTGTTTATGTTCACATTATCCTTCTTCAGGTTGGGGTGTCAAACAAATGGTTTCTGAATGCTTTTTTAATTGCGGTCTTTTGTCCTGAAGTGTTTACATAGAAATCAGAGCCTTTTTACAATGAAGATAACTCCAAATGCAGGAGTACACACTGGTAATGCCACCCTGAATAAAACAGGTAGTAAGCAACATGCTCGAACTGAGTCTTAAACAATCTTGGATACAATTGTTGGCAATCAAAAGTGTTTTCAGTTGATTTTGTATGTTTTGATTTTTTTTACTTCCTCCCAGAACACTAGAGGAAAAGGAATTGATAAAATGACTCAGTTATAAGTAGTTTAATTCTCACCTGAGCGGTTATAAAAACCTAATATTAACCTAAAACAATCAGTTAATAGCATAGTTTGTTTCTTATGGAAATTTTGTATGCTCATCTGTAAAATTGTAGGATGTTAATTTGATACAGGACCTAAAATATGATCTTGTTTTAGTAGAGAGTTTTTTAAATATTAGTATGGAAAAGATTCTTGTACTAGACTGGAGGTTGAATTGGATCATCAGTTCTCAAGATGTGGTTTAGATCTGGAATGTCTTCAAAAGGCCCATACATTAAAGGTTCGGTTCTACTGGGGCTTAGTGTTATTGAAATGTGGAATCTTTGAAGTGGGCCCTAACAGGAGGTCTTTAAGCTATTGGCGGCATGCCCTTGAAGGGAATTGTGAAAACCTGGTCTGTTCCCCTCCTTTCTCTTTTAATCCTCACCATCAGGTGAGTGGGTGTGCTCTGCTGCGAACTCCCACCAGGATGTGCCACCCCAAACTCAAAGCAATAGGATCAACTGATAGGGAACTGAAATCTCTAAAAATGTGAACCAAAATAAACCTTTCTCTTCATAAGTTAATTATCCCAGGTACTTGTTACTATAATGGAAAGCTGACTAACACATTTTCAAGCCATTTTCATTATATTACTAAGACTTTTTACCTTTCTTGTGTTCTTTCTTACTTATGGTTCACAAGCGTACAATGGAGTTTTCTGGAGACTATGTGAGATGATATTGCAATGGATTAAATGCAGAAACTGATATGAAAATCCAGTGGTTTTTTCTACTAATAAGACAATAGGAGATTTGATAAATGCCACCCTTCTCACTGAATTATTTTGTTTTAGAAAATAAAATATTATGTTAATATGTAGTGTATACTTATTTTAACAGAATTAAATATACACACTAAAAATTTCTTAACTTTAACTTTTAATATGTAAATAATTATAAATGTAAGTCACACAAAATCTTTATTTGTTCTTTTTAGGTATGCCTGATAGTATTTTGACATATTATGTATACATGGAGTATAACTTACTCTAATTAGGATCCCAATCTTGTGGTGGTATATGATGTGGAGCTTCACTGGTGGTATATTCATATATGAGCATAGGAAAGTTGATTAATTCTATAGTCTTTCCTATTCCCATCTCCCCTCCTTTCCCTTCATTCCCCTTTGTTTAATCTGAGGAACTTCTATTCTTCACTTTCCCCTTTAATGTGTGTTAGCATCTACATGTCAGAGAGAACATTTGGCCTTTGCTTTTTTGGGATAGGCTTATTTCACTTAGCTTCACAGTCTCCAGTTCCATCCATTTACCAGCAAATGCCAAAATTTTATTCTTCTTTAAGGTTCAGTAATATTCCAATGTGTATATATACTGCATTCTCTTTATCCATTCATCTGTTGAAGGGCACCGAGTTGGTTCCACAGTTTAGCTATTGTGAATTGAGCTGCTATAAACATTGATGTGACTGCTTCACTAAAGTATGCTGATTTTAAGCCCTTTGGGTATATGCAGAGGTGGGATAACTGGGTCAAATTGTGGTTCCATTCCAAGTTTTTTGAAGACTCTCCATACTGCTTTCCAGAGTGGTTGAACCAAGTGCAGTTCCATCACACAAAATCTTTTGGTGGACTTCAGTTTTTAAGAGCATAAAGCAATCCAAAAAGTTCAAGAGATAAATAATATCTAAAGAGTAGTTTTTAGGTTTTGATTTTTAAGTGTCAGTAACATAAACAAAAACAAACAACAGGGAGGGGTGGGGGGAAGGGAAAAAATAACAGAATGAATCAAACAACATTACTCTATGTAAATTTATGATTACACAAATGGTATGCCTTTACGCCATGTACAAACAGAGAAACAACATGTATCCCATTTGTTTACAATAAAAAAAAAAAAAAAAGACAGAAAATCTTTCCAAAATTTTGGGAGCCAATACTTCCAATTTTGACAAGGGTATTTATTCTCTGGCTAGGACTGCAGTCACAAAACATATCTGGATGACTTAAACAATAGAAGGTATTATCTCATTGTTCTGCAGGCTAGAAATCTGAGAGCAAGGTGTTGGCGAGTTGGTTCCTTCTGAGGACTATGGGTAGTACTTGTTCTATGACTTTCTGAGTTTCTGGTAGTTTGCTGTCAATCCTTGGCATTTCTGGATTTGTGGATTATCACCCTTAACTATGACTTTATCTTCAAGTGGCATTTTCCCCATGTGTATATCTCTCCCAAATCTACTTTTTGTAAGGATACCTGCAATATTTAGGGTTTTTCCTTGGTACTTCTTTTACCTTGATAACCAAATAAGGTCACTTTCCAAGGTATTGAGGGTTAGGACTCCAAATTATCTTTTTTGAGGGGCAATACAGTTCAATCCATAGCATCAAATAAAAGAATTACTGGGATATGGCTCAGTTGTTACAGTTTCTTTTCTATATGCCTCTGTATGCTTCTTGTCTAGCATACACAAAACCCTGACCCTGGGTTCCATCCCCAGCAACACTGAAAAAAAAAAAAAAAAAAAAAGGAAGAAAACTTCATCTGTCATTATCATGAGCATAATTTTATAAAACATAAAATATTTTTCCACCAAAAAAAGCTGGAAGAAACTAATTAAGAAGACTATACTTTAGTATGTTTACATTTTAGGAAAAATCCAATATGGCAAAATCACATCATACAAAGAAATTATGTTCTAAGTTCAGCCAAGAAAGTTAAGGTTAAGCATAGTAAACATTACTCTAAAGTATTGCCTGAAATTCCCATATATTGCAATATGAATATATAAGTGAATAAGGTATACTGTAGTTAAAGTATAATTCTTTAATGGAATCATACTAAAAATTAATAATTCAGAAGTTTCCATATTGAAACACTCCAAATAAATGAAGATTCCATCCTGTTGGCTCTTCTCTCCATTCTTATCATTGTTTTCATGTACAGACAATTTTATCAACTATTCTAACACTTTCAGCTTCATTCTTTCATTTGACAAATATTTACTGAGCTCCTGATATTACCAGGCCTGTTCTAGGCACTGGAATTCTGAATTAACAAGAAAGATATTTTTTATTGTAAACAAATGGGATACATGTTGTTTCTCTGTACATGGAGTCAAGGCATACCATTTGTGTAATCATAAATTTACATAGGGTAATGTTGTTTGATTCATTCTGTTATTTTCCCTTTCCCCTCACCCCTCCCACGCCTCTTTTCCCTCTATACAGTCCTTCCTCCATTCTTGTCACCCTCCTTAACCCTAACCCTAAACCTAACCCTAACCCTAACGCTAACCCCTCCCACCCCCCATTATCATCATCCGCTTATCAGCGAGATCATTAGTCCTTTGGTTTTTTGAGATTGGCTTATCTCACTTAGCATGATACTCTCCAATTTCATCCATTTGCCTGCAAATGCCATAATTTTATCATTCTTTATGGCGGAGTAATGTTGATATGGTGAATTATGTTTATTGATTTTCAGAGGTTGATCCAACCTTGCATCCCTGGGATTAACCCACTTGATCATGGTGCACTATCTTTTTAATATATTTTTGTATGCAATTTGCTAAAATTTTGTTGAGAATTTTTGCGTTGATGTTCATTAAGAATATTGGTCTGAAATTTTCTTTCCTCGATGTGTCTCTGTCTGGTTTAGGTATCAGGGTGATGTTGGCTTCATAGAATGAGTTTGGGAGGGTTCCCTCCTCTTCTATTTCATGGAATACTTTGAGGAGTAATGGAATGAGCTCTTCTTTAAAGGTTTTGTAGAGCTCGGCTGAGAACCCATCCGGTCCCGGACTTTTCTTTGTTGGTAGCTTTTGATGACCCTTCTATTTCATTGCTTGAAATTGATTTATTTAAGTTGTGTATGTCCTCCTCGTTCTGTTTAGGTAATTCATATGTCTCTAGAAACTTGTTGATGTCTTTGAGGTTTTCTGTTTTGTTGGAGTATAGATTTTCAAAATAGCTTCTAATTGTTTTGTATTTCACTCGTGACTGTTGTGACATTTCCTTGTTCATTCCGAATTCTAGTAATTTGATATGTCTCCCTCTTTCCTTTGTTAGTGTGGCTAAGGGTTTATCAATTTTGTTTATTTTTTCAAAGAAACAACTATTTATTTTGTTAATTTTTCCGATTGTTTCTTTTGTTTCAATTTTGTTGATTTCAGCTCTGATTTTAACTATTTCCTGTCTTCTACTACTTTTGGTGTTGGTCTGCTCTTCTTTTTCTAGGGCTTTGAGCTGTAGTGTTAAGTCGTTTATTTGTTGATTTCTACTTCTTTTGTTGAATGCGCCCCATGAAATAAATCTTCCTCTAAGTACTGCTTTCATAGTGTACCAGAGATTTTGATATGATGTGTCTTTGTTCTTGTTTACTTCTAAGAATTTTTTTATTTCCCTCCTGATGCCTTCTGTTATCCATTCATCATATAATAGCATATTATTTAATCTCCAGGTATTGGAGTAGTTTCTGTTTTTTTATTCTGTCACTTATTTCTAATTTTAACCCATTATGATCTGATAGAATACAAGGTAGTACTCTATCTTCTTGTATTTGCTAACAGTAGCTTTGTGGCATAAAACATGGTCTATTTTAGAGAAGGATGCATGTGCTGCTGAGAAGAAAGTGTATTTGTTCTTTGTTGGATGGTGTATTTTATATATGTCCATTAAGTCTAAATTATTGATTGTGTTATTGAGATCTATGGTTTCTTTATTCAATTTTTTTGGGGGGGGAGCTATCCAGTGGTGAGAGAGGTGTGTTAAAATCGCCTAGTATTATTGTGTTATGGTCTATTTGATTTCTGGAATTTAGAAGGATTTGTATGATGTATATGAATGAGCCAATGTTCGTGGCGTAGATATTTATGATTGTTATGTCTTGCTGATTTATGCTTCCCTTAAGTAGTATGTAATGTCCTTCTTTATCCCTTCTGACTAGTTTTGGCTTGAAGTCCACATTATCTGAAATGAGGATGGATACTCCAGCTTTTTTGCTCTGTCCATGAGCATGGTATGTTTTTTCCCATCCTTTCACCTTTAGTATGTGGGTATCTCTTTCTATGAGATGAGTCTCTTGCAGACAGCATATTGTTGGATCTTTCTTTTTAATCCAATCTGCTAGTCTATGTCTTTTGATTGATGAGTTCAGGCCATTAACATCCAGGGTTATTATTGTGATATGATTTGTGTTCCCAGTCATTTGACTCATTTTTGTTTTTTGACATGATTTGATTTCTCCTTTATTTGGCTATTCCTTTAGGCTAGTTCCTCCCATTGCTGATTTGCATCGTTGTTTTTCATCTCTTCCTCATGGAATATTTTGCTGAGAATGTTCTGTAATGCCGGCTTTCTTTTTGTAAATTCCTTTAGCTTTTGTTTATCATGGAAGGATCTCATTTTGTCGTCAAATCTGAAAGTAAGTTTTGCTGGGTACAAGATTCTTGGTTGGCATCTGTTTTCTTTCATGGCTTGGTAAATGTTGTTCCAGGCCCTTCTAGCTTTTAGGGTCTGGATTGAAATATCTGCTGATATTCTTATTGGTTTCCCCTTGAATGTAATTTGATTCTTTTCTCTTGCGCCCTTTAAAATTCTGTCTTTATTTTGTATGTTAGGTATTTTCATTATATGTGCCTTGGTGTGGGTCTGTTGTAATTTTGTAATATTTGGAGTCCTATAAGCCCGTCTTGTACTTGGTTTTCCATTTCTTCTTCAGATTGGGAAATTTTCTGATATTATTCATTGAATAGATTGTTCATTCCTTTGGTTTGTTTCTCTGTGCCTTCCTCAATCCCATAATATTCTTAAATTTGGCCCTTTTCGTGATATCCCATAGTTCTTGTAGATTCTGTTCATGATTTCTTACCATCTTCTCTGTTTTGCTCAACTTTGTTTTCAAGATAAATATTTTTTCTTCAGTGTCTGAGATTCTGTCTTCCAGGTGTTCTATCCTATTGGTATGCTATCTATGGAGTTTTTAACTTGGTTTATTGTTTCCTTCTTTTCAAGGATTTTTGTTTGTTTTTTTTCAGTATCTCTAACTCTTTATTAAAATGATCTCTTGCTTCCTGTATTTGTTCTTTTAACTGTTGATGGATGACATCATTTAATGCCTGCATTTGCTTTTTTATCTCTTCCTTCAGTGGCTGCATTTGCTCTTTCATCTCTTCGTTTGCTTTAATTATGTACATTCTGAACTCCCTTTCTGACATTTCTTCTGCTGTGCTGTCATTGGCTTTTATTGATAAAGTATCTAGGTTTGTTTGGGACATTTTCTTGTTTTCTCATATTGGTCAGATATCAGTGGGACTCTGAGATATTGCAGATTTCCTCTATTGGCTTATAGTGTCCCTGTAGATTTCAAGTATATCGCCTCCCAGCCTTAAGTAGCCTGAAGTCTTGGAGGAACTTGATAATGCAGTGCTTCTGAAGAAAGCTGCCACTAGCCCGCTACTGGTTCCAGGGCTTGGAGCTGGCTCTGTGCGGAAAGGCTCTCACTGGGCGACTTGCTCTGAGTAGCTGGCCATGGAAGTAGCCCGCCGCTGGAGGGAGCAGGTCTGCTTGGAGAAGTCTCTGGCTGCCCTGCCCTAGTCCCAGAAGCTGCTTGTGGGCTGGGGCTTGCTGCTGGGTCTGGGACTTGGAGCTGGCTCTGTGCAGAAAGGCTCTCACTGGGCGGCCTGCTCCGAGAAGCTGGCCGTGGATGGTGCCTGCCACCGGAGGGAGCAGAGCTGTTTGGGGAAGTCCCTGGCTGCCCTGCCCTGGTCCCTGAAGCTGCCTGCGGGCCTGGGCTCACCGCTGGGTCCGGGTTTGGAACTGGCTCTGTGCGGAAAGGCTCTCGCTGGGCGGCCTGCTCCGAGAAGCTGGCTGTGGAAGGAGCCCACTGCTGGAGGGAGCAGGGATGCCTGGAGAAGACTCTAGCTGCCCTGCCCAGCTCTGAGAAGCCACCCCTGTCCGGCAGGGCCGAGCTTCACCTGGTGGGGAGACTCACCCTGGCGGGCTGCTATGTTAGTCCAAGTCTCTCATGCCTCCCTATCTTGAATCCTGGGTTCTGGAGTGATAGGAGATGCACGTCCACCCTCTAGTCCGCCATCTTGGATCCCCTCAAGATTTTTTAAATTTCTTCTTTCTTTTTTGATATCAGGGATTGAAACCTGGGACACTTAACCACTGAGCCTCATTTCCCAGAACTTTTTATTTTTATTTTGAGACAGGGTCTTGCTAAGTTACTTAGGGCTTCAATAAGTTGCTGAAGGCTGGCTTTAAACTCATAATCCTTCCTGCCTCAGCCTCTCAAGGCACTGGGATTATAGACATGTGGCACTGTGCCTGGCAAACAAGGAAGATTTTGACCTTCTTTGTTCTTATAAAACATACAGAATAGTGGAAGAGAAAGATGATAATCAAACTATGGCAAGCTTCCCCCCAAAATACTGTCAAGTAACTTATTGAAAAGACACAGTGTGGTTTATCTTTAACTGTAATAAGGGAGAGAACAACGACTGATCGTCATACCATCTCCAAAAGGGAAGAGCTCAGGGCTTAGATTTGGGTTAAGAGGATCTTTCAACAAGGGTGGTAGACTTGGTTAGGATTGGGTAAGGATGGTAATCTCTTTAATACTGTGGACACATCAAGGTGAAGATTTCCAGGCAAAAGTATAAAAAAGATTTGGAGGATTAACAGTTTTTTGATTCTATCTTGAAAATGTGAAGAGTTTGATTTCACTTAAGTGAGGTTTTCTAGAACATTCCTGAAACAAAATTTGTTTGTCACTTTTATCTTCCAGGGCTAGAGATTTCTGAAATTGTGAAATCAGGTTGAAGAAGACAGTGGGAAAATGTTTTCCAGTGAAGATAGCAAATAGTATAGTCCTATTAATGTGGTGGATAAACTGACCCATTCTAACATTTCCTCTTATGGTCTTTGTTACCCTAAACTGAAGCATAGATCAGTCACATCTGAGGGCATATAAGTTCACACCTTCCACTCTATTTGCATATCATGATGACAAATCAGGTTTTTGGTGTTATTTTGGTTTCCTATTTCCATAGAAGTCAGGGTTTCTTACTTGTTTTTGGCCATTAATGATGTTGTTTTTTTTTCATTTTTGTAAGATTTGCTAAATCATTTGATGACCTAGTGGCTATGCAGCAGCATTGAATACACGAGAGGACAACACATCTGAATACTACCTCATGGAAAAGTGCTGGCAGAAGGATTGTGATCAGATTTTGAGTTTATTTCTTTTAGGAGTCACAGACTGTCAACAATAAAATCAATAGAATAGATTTCATCCCCAATCTGAAGCAACAAAGATTGTCTCTGCTTTGCTTCTTCAACCATTTAAGTCATATTAAAAATTCTAGAGATGTCTGCAAGTATGTAATTACAAAACATTCAGTTTCCTTGAAAGAGCATATGTTACCCTTTAAGAGGCCAATAGTACATCTATGTGGCTCCATTCAGAAACAACATGCCTGTCAATTTTATGCACCTCCCAGGCAAGGAGTTCAATAGTCCAGATGGCATTGTCTAACACTTCCTCTATTCTCTGAGACACAACATGTAAAATTATACTAAAATTTGTGGCCTTTTGTAAAGCATGTATTGGAAAGAATGGAAAAAAACAGAAAGCAGTCCTGAATTCCCTTGAGTAGTGAGTGTTTGGATCTCAAATCTAGCTCCAGTTTTTCTCCTCATTTAATTGTTATGTAAAGATTTCTTTTCCCAGAGGGGCAACTTATTTTTTAAAGTAAACCCCAGGTAAAGTCTGGCATCATTTTCTCAAGGTAACATGTCTCTGTCCAGTTTGTAAGTGGTAGTCAGTAGGTTTTTGTACCACAAACCCAATTTCAGTCATTGAGGATCACCCAATCTGTTTTCTGCTAAAATACTCCTCAGGAGTTGTCAAATAGTGTGATAACATTTTGGCTTCACTCATGATTGACACCAGGCAATGTCATAGTGGCATGGAGATGCTGGGGTAGATCTAAGTGGTGTTTCCTACCTATGAGATCTGTAGCAGTGAGACAGGCTCCAGATATACACTATGTGCTCCCTAGAGATCTTCAAAGTTCTATCTCTATGAGTTACTAATTACAAAACCTAGCTTCTATGAAAGGGCCCTGAGTATTATGTCAGCAAAGATATGAAACTCCATTTCTTTCATAGGGATGATATGATAGGGTATTTTAGGTTTATGCTCTGATCTGTTATGTTATTTAACATCTGATGGTAAAATAAATGATTCACCTAACGATTGAGTCCAACTACATTGGAAACCAAATAATTCATTTCAAGAAACTGGTGCCAAGAAAAACTGGTATCTCTCAAAGAAAAATATATACAAACTCAACAGTCGGGCTGGATGCTTCAGCCAATTCATGAGTAGACTATAGCCTGATATTGGATTTATGCCAACACATTAAAAGTGCAAAACTCTATGTTAAGAACAAGGTCTTTAAGAAAAATAAAAGGTACTTAGGAGAGGAAGAAGTCAAATTATTTGTAAATGACATTATTGTCTATGTAGAGATCCTGAAACAATCTACAAGCAAGAAACTGGAACTAACATATAAGTTTAACAAGGTTTCTGGATATAAGATCAGTACACACAAAAATTTGTATTTCTATATGTTAGCAATAGACAATTCGAAATTATAATTTGTAAAATACTATTCACTATAGAAATAAAATACGATACCTTAGAGATAAATGTGGTGAAATTGTGCAAGAATCATACACCAAAAACTATAAAACATGGCTAAGAGGAATGAAGACAAAGCTAAATAAATGGAAGGATCTACTATGAAGACTCAATAATGGTAAGATACCAACTCTCCCCAATATGATTAACAGATTCAATAAGCTTTCCATTAAAATCCCAAAAGGTTTTTAATAGAAAGTAACGAGGTATTCTAAGATTCATATAGATATGTAAATAATCTAAAATAGCCAAAACATTGTAAAAAAGAAGTGCAAAGGGACTATTAAGATTATGTGACTCAAGACATTTATAAAGGTGCAATAATCAAGAGTGTGGAACTAGTTGTAAGATAGACAATAGATCAATAGAACATAATAAGTCCAGAATTAGACCTTCTATACGTGGACAACTAATTTTTGACAATGGTGAAAGGCAATTCAGTAGAGGAAGGGTAGTATTTTCAGTGAATTGTACTGGCGCAATTTATATCTATATGTAAGAAAATGAACTTCAATCCATATCTATTTACAAAATTTAACTCCAAATGGAAGAGACATAGATGCAAAACACAAAGCAATAAGATTTGTAGAGGAAAAAAAAAAGACAAAATCTTTGACCAGGTAGAGATTTCTTAGACACAATACCAAAAGCACAAACCATAATAGAAATATTTAATAAATTAGATTTTATAAAATTAAAAATGTCTGCTATTCAAAGGACACTGTTTAGAAAATAAAAAGGCAAATAGAAAAATACTTATAAATAAAGTACTTGTATCCAGAATACATTACAAACACTAAAAAAACCAATAATAAGAAATTCCTATTAGTAAATGGGCAAACAATTTGAACAAATACTTCACCAAAGAAGAGCTATACATGGCAAATAAGCAGATTAAAAAGATCACTGGTTATTGGGGAAATGCAAATTAAAACCATAGTGAGATATTACTTACCTATCAGAATGACTAAAATTCAGGATGAAAATTCTTCAAAGAGGGCAAAGTAGGAAGCACTGGAAATCTGTCTATCCACCTCGATGAGTGTTTTGGAATTCTGGAGTTTGTGACAACTTGCAACTTCCAGGAGCAGTCATAGAGGATAAATTGCAGTTTTTTACAGTCAACTGCAGCTCTTATTGGAGTACCAGCTACCCATTCCCTATGCTTTAGCCCTGTGTTTTGCCTATGTTCCTGGAGCAACTTGGACACAGCTTGCAGGAACCAGGGTGGGCAGAAAGGACCTGTACTTTGAGTGATTGTTGTATCTGATCACAGAGGTAGACAAAAGGGTGGTGGCCATTATAATTTTATTACCCTCCATTGTCACTGGCCCTTCTCCTTCTGGCTAAAGTGATATCCAGGAGACATAAAGAGCCTGTGCTTCCCTGCCTTTATTTTTGCTCTTTTCCCCTTTTGGGAGCCATGTAGTGAAGACTAGAACATTTAAAAGAAACCACATATATGGGAGAAACTAGAAAGTCATCATGCATGCACAGGTGAAGGTACGGGCTCAGCAAAGGCCCAAGAAGACTAAATTTACAACTCAGGCTGATCCTTGGCACAGAGACAGCATGCAGCAATCAAAAACTAAAAACCAAGGGTTTTTAGTGGTACAGTGCATGCCTTGCATTCGTGAGGTGCTAGGTTCTATCCTCACCATCACATAAAATTAAATAAATAAAATAAAGGTATTTTGTTCATATACAATTAAAAATATTTTTAAAAACCCTAAAAAAAACCCAACAAACAACAACACAAAAACAAACTCAATTAAACCCTGGGCAAAGGGGAGAAGCTATTTCCAAATTATCACATTATTAAATTCAAAGTCCAATTTTCCATATACACAAAAATCACAAGGCATGTATAGAAGTAGAAAACTGTGGCACATTCAAAGGAAACAATTAAGCTAATACACTGTCCCTGCGAAACACATTATAGCAGATTTACTAGACAGATACTCTAAAACAAGTGTCTTTAGATACCTGAAGAACTAAGACCTGGTGAAAATCAACAAAATGATGTAGGAAAAAAATGGAAATACCTATAAAGAGATAGAAAGCCAAAAAAGAAACTATGTACTACCAAAAAGCACAATAACTAAACTGAAAATAAAATTACTAGAAGAATTCAAAGGCAGATTTGAGCAGATGAAGGAAAAAATTAGTGAACTTGAAAACAGGACAATGAAAATAACTGATTCTGAGCAACAGAAAAAAAAAGACTAAAGAAAAGTGAACAGAGTTCAAGGAACCTGTGGGATACCATCAAGAAGACATACATGCATTATAGCAATCTCAGAGGAAAGAGAAAGAGAATATTTGAATAAATAATTGCTGAAAAATTCCCAAATATGATGGAAGACAGTAATATAAATGTTCAAGAAATTCAACATATAGGGAACTCAAAGTACATTGTAATAAAATGTCTTGGCAGGGACAGTTTCCGCCATGCTGCTTGACAAGTCCCGAGCATGGGGAAGGGCTTGGCAAGGCCACCTCCAGAAACTGCCCGCTGTCCGCTCCCTTCCATTCATTTCCTTTCTCTAATTCAATGAACTTCTACACTTCCCTTCCCTACCCTACCTCATTATGAATAAGCATTCACATATCAGAGAGAGTATTTGGCCTTTGCTTTTTTGGGATTGGCTTATTTCACTTAGCATGATATTCTCCAGTTCCATCCATTTACCAGCAAATGTCATAATTTCATTCTTCTTTAAGGCTGAGTAATATTCCATTGTGTATATATACTACATTTTCTTTATCCATTCATCTGTTGAAGGGCATCTAGGTTGGTTCCATAGTTTAGCTATTGTGAATTGAGCTGCTATAAACATTGATATGGTTGTGTCACTATAGTATACTAATTTTAAGTTCTTTGGATATAAGTCGAGGAGTGGGATTACTGGCCCAAATGATGGTTCCATTCCAAGTGTTCTGAGGACTCTCCATGCTTTCCAGAGTGGTTGCACCAACTTGAAGTCCTACCAGCAATGTGAGCGTACCCTTTTCCCTACACCCTTACCAACATTTGTTACTCATATTCTTGAAAACTGCCATTCTGACTGGAGTGAGATAGATCTCAGTGTAGTTTTAATTTGCATCTCTTTAATTGCTAGAGATGTTGAACTTATTTTCATATATTTGTTGACTGATTGTATTTTTGTTCTGTGAAGTGTCTGTTCAGTTCCTTTGCCCATTTATTGATTGGGTTATTTGTTTTTTTGGTAAGTTTGCAAAAAATATTTTTGAAAAGGACAAAGTCAGAGGGCTTGGACTATGTGATCCATAACATCCTGTAGAGTTATGTCAATCAAGACAAGATGATATGAAAATACAGGCAGATTATAACAGAACATAATTAAAAAGTCCAGAAACAGACCCGGACGATTGCTTTCCAACAAAGATATCACACTAATTCAATTGTGGAAATCATAGTTTATTCAAAAATAGTACTGGAATAACTGAATATCGGGGGGGGGATTAACACTGATTCTACACACTGAATGTAATTCAAAACGAACCACACACACACAGACACAGATGCAATTTCTAAAAGAGAAACGGGTAAATACCTTTATGATCCTGTGTTTGGCAACAATTTCTACATAAGACAGACATACTATGAACCATTAAAATAATGAAATAATAATAATAAAATTGATGAACTAAATGTCAAAATTAAAAACTTCCAAATCAAGACACTTGCCAAAATATATATATTTATATTCATAATGTATAATGTATAAATAATACAACTCAATAAAAAAGTCACAATTAAGAAATAAAACAGACAAAAGATTCTAACAGACACATAAAAATTAGTATCTTTTACTTGTCAAGGAACACTATTAAGAAAATAAGAGAAGCTTCAGACTGAAAGTGTTTGCAAATCATAATCTAAAAAAGTACCTGAATATATTTTTTTGGAAAAAATTGTCAAAACTTAAAAATAAGGGACATTAACCAAAACAGCAGAGCCAAGAGCTCTGCTGGGGAAGGCCTATTAAAAATGTCTTATAGAATACCGACAAGAGACAGAAGTGATAGAAAGGAAGCAAAAAGAAATTCTGCCGCTAAAAATAAATATCTGAAATGGAAAATGTACTACAGGCATTCAATAGCAAATCTGATAAGTTAATTGAGATTATTTAGCATGGTGAACAAAAAGAAAAATGTACAGAACTTAATAGACAGTGAGGCACTATCACTGTATGCTCAATGGAACATACCAATACATGCTTAATGAAAGTCTAAGAATAGAAGAGAGGAGCAGACAGAATATTTGAAAAACTAATGACCCCAAACTTCCCAGATTTGATATAAGACATCAATCTACACATTTTCAAGAAGTTCAAGGATAGCAGCAAGAGGGACATGACTGATCACACAAAAAGGATCCTTAATAAGATCATTTGTCAATTTCTTATTAGAAACCAGGAGTTCCAGGAAGTAGTGGGATGAAATATGCAAAGAACTAAAAACAAAGAAACAAAATGGACCTGTAATAAAGAATTTTATATGCAGCAAAACCATGCTTCAAAAATAGAGATTAGTTCATAGACTCTTGTGGGAGGTAGGTAGGTAAACAAATATTTCATTCAAACAGTGTGGTTAAATTCTATACAGATAAAGTGGCTGGTTTCATAAAGAAGATGGTATTGTAAATTGATTGTAAAGGGATAAATATGCTGAGCAGATATGGTAGGAAAGGTATTCTAAGCAGAGTATGTACAAAGGCACAGTGGTGTACTTGATCACAGATGTCTGAAGAATGTTGGGGATTCCTCTGGCAATTCTTGCTGATTTCCACCATGTGGCTGAATGATATTAATCTCCCTGGACTGGATAATTAGATAATAATACAATGCTTTCCACTGCCTGGACAATTTCTGCCTTGTCTTGTCTATGCCTCCGTGGACAATGTCTCATTCTAATCCTTGTCTACCTCCTACTGACCAAGTCAGGCTCTATGTAACCAGTTCACTCAATCTTTCTACCACTGGTCAGGGCTTAGGCAATAAAAGGATTTTCAGCCACAGCTCTCAGAGGACCAATCCTCTCTTTTCTAAAAAATGCTCCCTTAACTATATATTCTAATAAGAGAATTTACTCTACTACCTCATTTGACACAGGAACTAAACCCCTGAATAATCTGATAGGAACCAGGCAAAGGAACACCGGAGAAAGAAATCAAGACTTAGTTCACACACATTCCTGGCTCTGCCCTGCATCAGTGAACAGCCCACTCCCTCTCTAAGCCTCAAATTCCTCAGCTGCAAAATGGGGATCCTACTACTTACCTGTTAGAATTCTTATATATAGCAAGTGGAAGATGGAGTTAATGGAGAGAGGAAGAGTAGAAGGAGTTCAGCAATATCTAAGGTATCTAGCTCAAAAATGACAAGTTTTCCAGATCACTTATTGTTAATAATGGTTTTCTTTGGGGAAGAGATGGGGTGGGACTTCTCTCTATAAATTCTGGTATAGTTTGAAATCTTTACAATGAACATGATTTATTTTGTAATTAAATATATTTGGCATGGATATTATGCATCATAAAAGTTTTTTAAAAGCCTGCATTGTGTGGAAGATCATCCGGGAGATAGATAAAAGTGATTGTTTCTGCAGAGGATTAGAAGACCCAGGGTTTTGGAGTGGGAGGGAGACTTTTCCTTGTGTATTCTTTTGAACTCTGAATTTTTTTTCCACCATGAATTTGTACTACTTTTCTAATGAATATTACTTTTTAAAATTACTTTTAGAGAAAATAAAAATATTTTAAATAAAGAAAAGGTGAGGAAAAAATGAAAAAATCAAGACATTGACAAACAAAAGTTGAGAGATTTCATTATTAGTAGATCCTGCCTACTAGAGATGATGGCACTAGACAGTAACACAGTCATATGCTGAAATAAAACACTGTAAAGGTAACTAAAGAAGTATACATAAGAAGAAAAATTTTACATTTTTGGTGTGTAATTCCTCCTTTTTCCTATATGACTTTAAAAAATGGATAACTATGAAGTAATGCTACTGGGCACATTATATATAAACTAAAGGCACCTTATATGTAAACAAAATGGGCACAAAAATGCATGAAGATAAAACGTATCACAATAACAACATAAAGAGGGAAGAATGGTTCATACAGGAGCATATTTTTATACACTAAAGCTAAGTTAGAATATTCTTCAAACTAGGTTGTTATCAAATTAAGATTAATTTATTTGTATTAATTTGTATCATTAATTATTAATTGTAATCTTCAAGATAAACACTAAGACATGACAAAAAATATGGAAAAAGTAATGAGAAAGAAATCAAAATGACACTAAAAAAATCAATTAAACAAAGAAGGCAAAAATGGAGGAAAAGAGAAACAGAGGTATGAAATACAGAAAATAGCAGAAATTTCTCCTTATCAGTAATTACTTTAATACATTACACTCTACTGAAAGGTGGATATTGACAGAAGGAACTAAAAAAAAAAAAAAAGATTCATTCTTATATGTTGTCTATTAGAGTCTCACTTTAGATTCAAAGACACAAATAGTTGAAAGTTAAAGGATGGAATAAAGTACAAATAGAATTACAATATGAACTTACAAATAGAATTCTAATATGAACTTGGGTGGTTATACTGAGACAAAGTAAGTTATATATCAGGTTGTTACAAGGCCCAAAGACATTAAAAATTGACAGAAATGGAGAAAGCAACCAAGAGATATATAGAAACATTCACTCCATCCAACAACAGAATATAACACATTCTTCTCAAGTGCACATGAACATTTTCTATGGACAGACCATATGTCATACACAAAACTTCTATAAATTTTAAAAGACTGAAATCACACTTAGTATCTTCTTCAATCACATGGAATGACACTGGAAATCAGTAACAGAAGGAAAAAACTGGAAAATTCACAAATTTGGAAATTAACTAACACAACCTTAATTAGACAAAAAGTCAAAGAAGAAATCACAGGGAAATCAGAAAACAGACAAAATGAAAATAAAAACACAATATATTAAACTTAAGGTCTGTAGCAAAAAAAAAACCACAAGGTTCAGAGGGAAATTTATTGCTGTATATGCCTACATTAAAAAAAGAAGAACCAAGCTGGATATGGTGGCACACATCTGTAATCCCAGTGATTTGGGAGGCTGAGGAAGGACAATAGCAAGCTCAAGGTCAGTCTGAGTAACAAGAAAAATTCTGCCTGAAAATTAAAAATTAAAGGGGCTGGGGACATGACTCAGTGGTAAGGTGCATGTGGGTTCAATTCCTAGTACTGAGAGGGGAGAAAGACCTAAACAATAAACCTAACTTTGTAAGGGACCAGAAAAAGAGCAAACTAAGCTCAAAGTTAGTAGAAGGAAGGCAATAATAAGGATTAGATTGTAGATAATGCAATAAAGAATAGGAAAAAAAAATGAAATAAATTTACTTGAATAGTTTTCTAAATTACAAAACTTTAGTCACAGTGACCAAGTGGGGGAAAAAGACTCAAATTACTAAAATCAGAACTGAAAAGGAGACATTGCTACAGATGTAACAGAAGTAAAAAGGATAAGGGACTATGTATTATTAATGTATTATTAATAGCTAATAATCAGCAAGTTAACAAGTCGGATAAACTAACAAAACTGACTCAAAAAGAAATTTTCAACAAGCCTACACCAAGAGACTAACACCAAACTTTTCAAACCCTTCTAAAAAAATAGAAGAGGAAGGAATACATCCTAACTCATTTTATAAAGTCAGTAATGCCCTGATACAAAGTCAGATAAAAACATAAACTACAGATCAATGCCCCTTATGGACAGAGATGCAAATATTCTTAACAAAATACTAGTGAATTCAATACTTATTAAGAGAATTATCAACCCTGACCAAGTGGAATTTATCCCAAGAATAAATCAATCAGTGCAATATACCATGTAAACAGATTTAAAAAATCAAATGCTCTATCTTAATTTTCTGGTGATGCAGAAATGGCATTTGACAAAATCTAACACTCTTTCATGATAAAAACACTCAACAAGTTGGGAACAGAAGGGAACTTCCTTAGCAGGATAAAGGTCATATATGGGGGAAAAACAACTAACATATTGAATGGTATAAGACTGAAAGCTTTCCACCTAAGATCTGGAACAATAGAGATATCAACTCTCACCACTCCTTAACATACTGGAGATTCTAGCCAGATAAGGCTTAAAATAAGATGCACCCAAATTTACAGCAAGAAGTAACTACTCAGAGAAGATATGATCTTATGTATAGAAAAATTCTAAAGAATTAAAAAAACTGTTAAGTGCTAAAAAATACAGCAATGTAACAAAACACAATATCATATCAAAACCAGTTGTATTTCTATATAGTAGGATGAACAATCCAGAAAGGAAATTAAAATAATTTAATTTACAGTAGCACAAAAATTACTTAGTAATAAATTTACCAAGGAGGTGCAAGCAAGACTTGTGCACTGAAAACTATGAAAACAGTGCAAAAAGAAATTAAAGAATCCTAAATAAATGAAAAGATTCTGTGTTTATGAGTTGTAAGACTTAAAGATGAAAATATTCCACAAAGCAATCTACAGATTCAGTGTAATTCCAATCAACCTCCCAATGACCTTTTTGCAGGAATGGTATAACAAATCCTAAAATTTATACAGAACTGTAAAGAACCCCAAATAGTCAAAACAACTCCCTCTCAAAAAAGTTGAAATACTTTCCAGTTTCAAAACCTACTATAAAACTACAGTGATTAAAATGGTATGGTGTTGGCATAAAGACAGACATAAATCAATGGAAAAGAAGAGCCTAGAAAATAACCCATACATTTATTGTCAATTGATTTTCAATAAAGGTGCCAATACCATTCAAAGGTGAAAGAACAGTCTCTTCAACAAATGGTGTGGAAACAACTGGAAGCCACATAAAAAGAAATGAAGTTAGATCCTTACCTCACATCATATACAAAAATATTAATTCAAAATGGAGCAAAGATTTAAAAATAAAAACCCAAACTGTAGCATAATACAGGGGCAAATCTTTATAACCTTGGATTTGTCAACAGTTTCTGATATGACACTGAAAGCACAAGCAAAAAGAAAATAAATTAGATTTCATCAAAAGCTAAAACTTCTGTGCATCAAAAAACACTATCAAGGGAAGGAAAAGACAATTCACAGAATGGGGATAAAATATTTGGAAATCATGTACCTGATAAGGGGCCTGTAATCTAGAATGTCACAATTCAACAACAAAAACACAGGTAATCCAATTTAAAAGTGGACAAAAACATCTGAATAAAACTTCTCCAAAGAAAATATTTAAATGGTCGAGAGGCACATGAAATAATGTTCATCATCACAGGCTTATGCAAATCAAAACCACGATGACATACCACTTCATGCATACTAGGGTACCTATAATTTTAAAAAGAAATGAAGCTGGGAGTGGGGCACATGCCTATAATCCCAGTGGCTTGAGAGGTTAAGGCAGGAGGACTGCAAGCTCAAAGCCAGTCTCAGCAATGCATCAAGGCCCTAAGCACCTCATTGAGACCCTGTCTTAAAATTTAAAAAATAAAAAAACAAAAAGAGCTGGGCATATGGCTCAGTGGTTTAGTGACCCTGGGTTCAATCTCTGGTGTTGGGGTGGGGCGGCGGGGGGAAGAAATGAAAGAAAAGGAAAATAATAAGTGTTGGTAGGGATAAGGAAAAACTGGAACCCTCATACGTTGCAGGTAGAAATGTAAAAGACACAACCACTGGGAAAGACAGCATGGCAAATTTTCAACATGTTAAATAGAACTATCATTTCACTTAGCGATTCTATCAAGTACATACCCAAAGAACTGAAAACAGTTATTCAAAGAAAAACTTGTACACAAATGTTCATAGCAGCACTATTTAAATCATTATATCACAAATACAGAAACATGATACAGGCACATGAATCAGAAACACTGATTACAGGCAGTGGCACATGCCTGTAATCCCAGTGGCTCAGGAGGCTGAGGCAGTAGGATTACAAATTCAAAGCTAGCCTCAGCAACTCATGGAGGCCCTAAACAACTCAGAGAGACCCTGTCTCCAAACAAAATATTAAAAAGGGCTGGGAAAAGGCCATGGGTCAATCCCAGTAAATCCCCCCAAAACAAAACAAAACACAATCCAACTATTCATTAACTGATGAATGAATACACAAAGTGTGGTATATCCACACAACTGGAGTATTATTTGGTTATAAAAGAAATGAAGTACAGTTATCCCTTAATAAGTGAGAGGCCCTTCCCAACAGATAACAAAATCCTTAGACCTCAAGTCTTATATAAAATGGTACAGTATTTGCATATAGTCTACCAGAATAACCAATATCCTTAAATCATCTATTGATTACTTAGAATAGGCTAATATAATGTAAATACTATGTAAATACTTGTTATACTGTATTGTTTAGGGAATGACAAGGGAAAAAAGTCTTTATGATCAGCACAGACACATTTTTTTTCTCAAATATTTTTAATCCATGGTTGGTTGAATCCAACACAGACAAAAGGGCCCAAATATATGACTGACATATGCTACTACATAAGGGAAATTCAACAAAACATTAAGTGAAGCAGACATTAAAGGTCACATGTTATAATATCCTGTATAGAAAACATGAAGTAGGTAAACCCATAGAGGCAGAAAACAGATTTGTGGTTTCTAGGGATTAGAGGAATGAGGAAATAGGCACTACTGCTTAATATAATATGGAATTTTCTTTTGGGATGATGGAAATGTTTTTGAACTAGATAGAAGCAACGGCTTTACTAAATAGAATAAATGTTACTAAATTATACTTTTAAATGGTTAATTTTGTGAATTTTACTTAAAAAAGAATCAAATGTACATCTACTTTTTGTCAAATGTACATATGATATGGACAAGAAAAATGATGGTGTATTGTTTTTGTGCACAAACGTCCATAGGAGGTTTATCTGTAATGGTTAAAAACCATAAGCAACCTAAATAGTCATCAATGCATGGATAAAAAAATAGTGGTACATATGCAATACAATATAGTCACTAAAACTCAATGAATCCTTAAATGTATGAACTTTATTGCTTATAAATGAAATTAGAAGATGGATTTCTTAAAGATATGTTTAAATTAAAAAGAAAATTAAAATTTATATTGGCTTATATAACTAGTGGAAACAAATTTCCACTGTGTCTCTGCATATTGGCTCCCTATGCCCATTGCTGATGTTTGTTTATGATTCCAATGTCAATCCAACACATAAAAAAACCTTTCTGACTTGGTCAAAACTCAAGAAGAAATATGTGAGTGGTCTAGACTGTAGATATGCTGGTGATTCAAATACCTATATTGCTTTGGCTAGAGTAGAGGTGTTCGATGAGAGCATATTAAAGTTGTGTGCCTCTTAGACTAACCCCACCTACTGGTGTTTAGAAAGATGACCCTAAAATATTGGGTAGATTGGAAATTTAAGTAACTGTCTTAACTGTTCAAAATGAAAAGGAGAGGTAAACTTTTCTGTTTTATAATTTCCTAATGCTCTTAAATAAGCTACTTTCTCATTGTATTTAACATACATCACTCTTATAATTAAAAAAACTTCACCAGGAAATCAAATATAAGAAACACACTATAAAATTACTAAATATTTTCATACCTCAGTTTCATCTTAATTTGGGGATAATAATAAAATGGTTGTGAGGATTGAGAAAATATGTATAAAGCATTTAAAATTTCATGAATATTAGCAAATATTGCTCTTGATTTTTCTCACTTGAAATGTCTTGAGGTTATGATATCAATACTTATTTTTCCATATTTGTGAGGTTTACAAACCATATGTCACTAAAATCTCCATGGAACTATACAGAATTGTATGCTAACAGATAAAAAGCAAAACTTTTTTTTAACTTTTCCAGATTAACATAAGACACAATATGCTAAATTGTTAAAATAACAAGTACTGATTGAACATACACAATTCAGAGTATAAAGACAATGATCTGTACTACAGAATGCAAACATAAAGATGATGAGGACAAGAGCTAGCTAGTGCTATGTTTATAACCAAATTGCACAGAGGACGAAGTATTATGGTAGGGGGACATCTTGAAACATATGGGTAAAATCTTAAGGGAAATGCATTAAAAAAAGGTAAAGGAACAGATGTAGAGAACCACAGTAGTAATGATGGAACATCAGCAGGTCAGAAAAGAGTGGAAAACTATGAAGATGATGCTTGGAAACAGAATGGAAATATGAAGGGCTTTGTGGGGGAAAAAAAGAAAACCACTGAGATTTTAAATTATGTATGGTAGACAATGAAAAATAATTAGAGATTTTTAAGGAGCAACATTTGGAAGGAGACTACAAAGAGGTAAGAAGCATTAAGTTAAAATAAAAGACAACTTTTTTTTAGTTACATTTAGTTTTTTAATTGTATTTCAAATGCCTTATTAGCTGCATGAGAACAAATTACTGAATCTCTTAAAGACCTGTTTTCTTATCTGAAAACAGTAGTTACCTCAGTGATATTGTAAAGATTAATGTTAGTTTATGAAATATGATTTGTACAAAGTTTTGCAACTCAATATAAGAAGAGACATAGGTTATTAACTATGTGCCACACACTAAAATCCTTCCATGAATTAACTCATTTAATTCTCACAATAATCATACAAGATAGTTATTATCCTCATTAAACAGCTGAAGGAACTGAAGTATAGAGAGGTTCACACAATTTGCCTAGGGTCACATAGCTATCATATGGTAAAAGATGGGATTCAAACTGAGGCAATCTGTTTCCATACAGTTCCATCTTCTTAACTAGTGTAGTACATTGCTTCTCTAAGAAAGAGTAAGTCATGTTTTTAAAACTCTGGTAAAATATTCTAACCTTTCAATTAAATATGTAGATTATTCATCCCATCCTCCAGACCTACTGATTTAGAATCTCTGAGATTTGAAGTTTAGGAATCAGCATTCACCAAACCCTTAAGGTAGTGCATTCAGTGCTGGCGATATAGCCCATCACGTAGCGTGCCTGCCTCGCATGCTGGAGGCCTGGGTTCGAGTCCCCAGCACAGTGGGATTACGGAAATACAAACGAAACCAATTCTGAGGTAGTGCATACAAAATAAAGCATGAAACTCACTGATTTAGGTGAATGAAGTGAAAACTCAATGAAGAGCCCAGATAGGGAAATGTAACAAATTAGAATGCAGAAATGAATCTAAACGGGTTTAGCATTTACTGGTGGCATATATGAAATGAGCAGAATGTCTATCTGCACTACTTAGGAAAGGAGAGCCAGGTCTTTGATTAAGTCTTATGTTTAAAACACTGCCTATTTAAATATTTTCTTCCCCTTCCCCCAATACAGAAAACAAATATTCATTGGCAGGGATGGAGGAGGGAGGAGGAGTCAGCACTGGATGAAGAATTGTTTTTATTCTGACTATTAAGACCTAATTCTAAAAGATATTTATACATTTATGTGGTACAATACCCTGATGTTAAAACCTTACAAGGTACTTAATATCCTTTCCTATAAAGCAACACAAAATTAGTCTGACAGATTTTAATAAGGCAGGATATAAGACAAACATTTAAAGTACTCACAGTTTACATTTACCATCCACATCTAAACTATTCGAAAAGGTACGGCTTTATTTGGGAGGTTGGGAGTTTAGTTCATTAAAAATGAACCAAAAAGAAAAGAAAATTCAAACAACAAAACCCGATTCTTGAAGCATTTGAGTTCTTCCCAAATGACCCCATATTAACTCAGTTGGCCAATGAATAAAGAGCGTGAAAAGGCAGGGAGGTGGAACTAAAGCTTATCCCTATTGTTAGGAAACTAAGACCCAGCGAATCACCTCTGTTACTATGACCAATTTAAAAGAGCAAGAGTCTCGGATTTTTGCGGTACATGAAAAATGTCAACCGTGAAAGAAAAATATCCGGTTTTAAATACAAAGGAGACTCGGGTTTCAGTTTAAATCCCCACCAGGCATTTCGGAGACTGTCACTTCCCGGCGGTCCACGGTAATACGGAGCGCTGGGGTACCCTCTTAGGAGGAACGCGGAGCCACAGAGCATCTCTTCGTTTTAAAGCTGCCCCCGACCTTCCATCTTTAATAAAGGGAAGTTCTTTTACCTGTGGTATCGCTTTCGCTATGACATTCACCTACTATGGAAGCTTCGGCATTCGAGTCGAATCGATGGAAATGCTAAACTGCGATTACGAAAGAGTTAGAGACGGCTTACAAACAAGGCTTGATGTCAGGGGCCGGCGGGGCCTCCGAATCCTCAATGCTCAGGTTGGCTGGGTGTGCGCAACCGTCAGGAGCGTTGGCCGGGGCGACACTCCCCGCGCCCCGACTTCCCACGGTCTCCACACCTGGTCCCTGCAGACACCCACGCAGGTACGCGGAAGCCCCCGCCACGCAGTCCGGCCTCCCGACCAGCTATCCCATCCGATGGCCCCGCTTCTCTCCCTGGAATACTCCGTTTCTTCCCGTTCCCCATCTACTCACCGAGGCGCACGGAGCCTAAGTTCCAGGGTGGCTGCGTCACTTTTCTCTTCTCGCGCAGCGCTGCCACACGCCAACAGCGAGCAGCTCCATCCAACGGCCCGTAGGATTCAAATTCGCCCACTTCCGCTCGCAACCCGGAAGGAGCGGTCGGCCCCGCCCCCCAGGGCCAAATCCGTGGGGCGCGGGCGGTGGGGTAGGGCAGGCTGCGCTCCAGAGGTGCTGTTCGGTGCTTACTCCGGCAGCTTTTCCCTTTACGGTTTGTTTTTTTTCCAGACTCTCTTCTTTTTAGGTTCTCAGAGGAGCCCGGGTGGTTGCTTCTGCCGGGTGGCGCTTGAGCGGACCCACTTGTTTCTGAAAGGGATGAAAACGTGCAGAAGTTTCTTCACCTTCAAGGAGTGGGGAAAATGGGAGCAGTTTTGCAGCTGGGAGGATTTTACCCCTCCCCTCGCCCTGGAGTAAACAGCAGCGACAGCCCGAGGAAGAAGGCAAACCTCCACGTACTCCGCACAGGTTTGCCTGGCGCTCCTGAGCCCCTCCCGACAGCACCTCTACTCCTTTCCAGCCTCCGCTTGAGGAAGACTGAAAGAGGAGTTCGCCAGTCACCCCCTCACCCGGCCGCAAATTGATAAGAGGTGGTCCGAGCGGTTCCGTCCCAAACAAAGTATTTGAGAATAAATATTAAAAAGCAATTAAATGTCCCCACCCCGTATAAAGGATCATTTTACAGGACTATTACGTCCTTCCTGTGAGATTCTTGGAACAGCAGTGTCTTTATTTTTTAAACCAAGAACTACGTTTTTGATCTAAACGTCTTTAGCTTCGGAAGGACTACGCCTGGGAACTTTAATGACAGTAAAGGAAGAATCGGGCAAGCGTTTGGGGGTGGGTGGGAGAAACTTAACTCTAACCTTTTAGGGTCGTGATTGATGGTTCCACCAGGTGGATCGTACTCACAGCTAATCGCGTTGATTTACCCAAACTGATGAGTTCAAACTAAGCCATGGCAGCCACATTTCCGTCAAAAATACAATTTGAAAGATTTGCTAGATTTTTAGGAATTTATCTTACAGATAATCTGACAAGTGAAGTATAATGCTATTTATTAACTATTGTATTGTTTTTAGTAATGGGAAGTGAGAAACAATCTGTGTCACCCATAAGGAAATGGTTAAATAAGTTATATGTTAGGCTCTGACATACACTTTAGGTACTAAAACTAATAATTCATATAATGAAAAAAGTGAGTTTTAGAATGACTATAGTATCCTGTAGTTTTGTATGTAAATGTATATCAGCATAAAAAATTTCAGGATAGATCCATAAAAAGTGTGAACAATTATATACAGGAGTGGCAAACAGGGATGGAAGAAGATGGAGAACTTTTGCCTTTTATAACCTGTCGAATTTCTTAAATAATAGTTTTACTTTTGCAGTTTTGTTTTTAAATAAGATTGTTAGAAATTGAGTACATTCTAGATACAGAATTGGGTGTAATAAATGTATAAATTATAATGTTTGGATAATCTGCGTTCATTCATCAATTCATTCAATGACCACACATTTAGTCATTCATGATGTTGTATTATTCAATGTTCCACATTTCTGATAATCCCCCATTAAATATATAACTTCTTCAAGTTCCTAGAAGGCAGAAACTAAATCATATTTTCTGTCTTTTATAATTCTTGGTACCTTCCAACCATTAAGTTTCATACTTCATAGGAATTAAATTCTCAGGTTGACCTGCAAGCAAAAGTCAATTTGCCCTTGAAAAGCCTCCACAAAGATCACAAAATACTATATATTGTATTGTACATAAACAATTAAATATAGAGTGTCTATAAAACTCTAGGCAAGATTTTTAAAAAATTGTTTCCTGAGTTTAGTCCTTCACTAAGACCCTTAATAAATTCTTCAGTCTCTTCCACTAAAATGTTGACAAAGTCATCATCACCCAGCAGCCTAGCTGCTGACTGAGATTCTGATTCTTACCAACAAACAGATTCATTTCTTACCAGCAGTGGAGGAAGGGTCCATGTAGCCATTCATGTGTATTTTTTCACCCTAAGATTAGCCAGGCTTAATTGTATAAATTTCCTATGACAGGTGTTCATTGAGCAGCATATCCAGTTACTTGAGCTACTTAAACTTTTTTCCCCAAGTATAGGTAATTTTAAATATAATAGGTAATGCTACAACATTCATGAACAAAAATATCTTCAATAAACACCGACTACACTAAGGAGCCTGAGGCAATGCTTATTATTATTATTTTTGGTACTAAAGACTAACCCAGGGGCATTTACCTCTGAGTTACATCCCCAGTCCTAGTTTTTAATTTTGAAACAGGGTCTTGCTAATTCGTTTAGGGCCTCACTAAGTTGCTAAGGCTGACCTCAAACTTTCTATCCTGCCTCAGCCTCCCCAGTTGCTCCCCAGGCACCACTGTGCCTGGCCAGACTTACACATTTTTTTTAAAGGAAATACTCATTATAGGACATACATAAATCTAACAAATCTGACCATCATCTGATAGCTGATAACATTTTTTGATTCAGTAAAATATACTTTTATAAGTATTTCATTTAATAAAAACTGCAAAAATGAAGGAAAGAAAGACAAAGATTTGATTTAGTTTCTGATAACACCTCAGAAATCTGAACTAGCTGAGAACTGAATCCATAGACAATTTCAATCGTAGCTAATTTAACTTCTCTCTTTCCTGCATTCCTCTTCTCATTCCCTCCACATGTAGCAGAAAGCAAGACAAAAACATTGACTTAATAGCCATCCGCTTACATGCAAGAGCCAATACAAAATGCTCCAGCAGAAGTACCCCAACAATTGACCTTGAAAGATTCTTAGCACAACTGACATGAGTGGCTAAAACAATAAAAATTCCTAGAAAGAAATTTAAGGAATGATAAAGGGCCTGACATTTAAAAAAATGTAATGGAGAATACAAGTAATTGAAATGTTCATAGAAAATAGTAAGAATTTTTAAGATATTTTAGTAAGAAAAAAAGGATTAAGGAATGCTGAGGGTAGATAAATTGTCTTACCACATAGTAAAACTTACTGCAAAGGTAATACAAAGGACAGTAGCCACAAACAATTGCACAAGCAAACAAACAAAAAAGTCAAACAAATCAGACAAAAAATTATTAGCCTAAAAGGACAAATACAAGGGATGAGGTCATGCTGGGGAATCTGAGACAGGAGGATTGCAAATTTAGGGTCAGCCTGAGCAACTCAGTGAGATCCTGACTGAAAATAAAATTAATAAGAAGAACTGGAGATATAGTTCAGTAGTAGAGCAGTTGCCTAGCGTGTGTGAACCCGTAGGTTCAATCCCTAGTATCAAACACACACACATACAGGACAAATACATAGAGAATCCAGAAAAATTTACATAGAGAATATTAATGGCACTAAAACTCAGTTCTTATTTCCTTTGCAAATTCAATAACAAGGATAAAGTTTTGAAAAAAAGGAAAAAGAAGTATTGATTGGCTAGCAAATGAGAAACATAGGGGACTCCTATTCCAAAGGCTGTGATCCTTGCAGGGAGAAGAGAGAACTTTAGGGCTGGGATCCAAATATTATCAGTAGATATAATTAATTAATGTCCATCTGGTGTCCTTGAGAAAGTCGTTGCTCGAGCTCCCAGGTTTGGAGTTTATTTATCTTTTGGGCAGTGATATTCTTTTGAGCAGTGAAGGTCACAAGGACACAATAGCTTGGCTTAGAATGGAAAAAAATGTCAGTCTTGTTTCTCCTGCTGTTGGGTGGGGGCAAGGGGAGAAAAGAGGAAAAAACAAAACAAACAAAAACCAGCTACCTGTGGGTGAGCAACAAGGTTTATAGTCAAAAGTATAGAGTGAACCCCTGTTATATCATATTAATATATTTTAAAAAGTGGCATTTTAGTTTTAGGAACAGTATAGTTTCATTTATAAATTGAACAATGCTGAAAATAACTGACTTCATATGGAAGACACAAACTTAGGCTTTTACCTTGCACCATATACCAAAATAAAATTCTAGAAGGATTAAACAGTGACATATAATGTACGTGTATATATGTATACATCCATATGTACGTGTGTGTGTGTGTGTGTGTGTGTGTGTGTGAGAGAGAGAGAGAGAGAGAGAGAGAGAGAGAGAGAGAGAGAGATATTAGATTAACTGTGACTTAAGGGTTAGAATAGACTTCTTAAGGCAGGAATCCTAGAAGCCATAAAATAAAAGATGAACACATACAAATAAGGTTAAAGTTAGAAATATCTCTATGAAAAAAGTCTTCATAAAACATCATAAGATAAAGAGATTCTGTGAGGAAATATTTGTAAAAATTAGGATACTAGATTAACAATGCTAATGTAAAAATGTTCTTGTAACTGGTTTTTTCACAAAGCAATAAAAACGGGTAAAAGAAACTAACAAGTAATGGATTGAAAAGAAAAAGAAGACAATAAGCAAAAATATACTGAGCCTCACTACCTCACTTTTAGTAATACAAATCAAACTATAAAATGTCAATTTTCTTGCATTGGATCAGCAAAAGTTAAAGCAGTATTGCATAACATCCAATACTGGGAAGTTGTGGTGGTAAAATGTGCCCTTACTTACAAGGGCATACATTGCCATAATTCTTTTGGAAAACAAATTCAACCAAATTTTCTCAACTTTGGAATTCACCTACAGAGATAAATATGTTAGTGCTTTTTGAAGCAGTACTTGTAGTGGCTCCTGACTCAAAATAAATATCAAGAGGGAGATGACTGAATGAATAAATTAGGATGTATCATACTATTTGACCATATCCTTTTTTGCCCCCCTAACTCTGTGTTCATTCTCCTTGACTGTTCCTTAGTTCTTCTGATTCTCAAATACTAGAATTCTTTGGAATATACTTAATATTTCTAATTAAGTCATGAATGCTATGTATGAAGTTTTCCTCCCATAGTTTTAAAAAAATGGAACTAATCACCTTTTGTAATAAGTTATAAAGAAAATATTGTACAAAATGAATATATGATCATTTGTTAGTATATGACTTCATGATTAATATGTATCTGTCAAGCATTTATTATGCTATCAGCAGTGCTAAATTCTTTTTTTAATTGTTGATGGACCTTTATTTTACTTATTTATTTATATGCAGTGCTGAGAATCGAACCCAGTGCCTCACACATGTCAGGCAAATGCTCTATTACTGAGCTACAACCCCGGCCCCTAGCAGTGCTAAATTCTGAATGGAGTTTTATTCATGTGTTCACCAAAATGTTCTTTACTTTAGTTGCCAGATCAGTCTTTTTATTTCCATTTTTGAACTTGAATCAAGATATATCTTAGGAAAAACAGGTTGTTTGCTACCAAACAAGAGTCTTTTTCTCATTGTCTCATTTACTTGAATGTTTTGATCTACAATTGTAATCTAACTGTGGTTAGGTGTCTTTTAAGTAAAACATACCACCTCCTGGCAACAGGAAGCACCACCCAAAACGAATTTCAGTTCTCTTGTTTCAGGGTTGTTTGGATAATAAGTAGTTATATTAACAGCAGTGATTTGGAATGATACTATTCCTGCTGAGTAACTGTGGTTTTAGCAAGAAGGTCTGAAAGTTTGCTTGAGACCAACATGAGACATGATATTCTAATGCAGGTCAAAAGTATGACTGTTTATGTTCACATTATCCTTCTTCAGGTTGGGGTGTCAAACAAATGGTTGTCTGAATGCTTTTTTAATTGCGGTCTTTTGTCCTGAAGTGTTTACATAGAAATCAGAGCCTTTTTACAATGAAGATAACTCCAAATGCAGGAGTACACACTGGTAATGCCACCCTGAATAAAACAGGTAGTAAGCAACATGCTCGAACTGAGTCTTAAACAATCTTGGATACAATTGTTGGCAATCAAAAGTGTTTTCAGTTGATTTTGTATGTTTTGATTTTTTTTACTTCCTCCCAGAACACTAGAGGAAAAGGAATTGATAAAATGACTCAGTTATAAGTAGTTTAATTCTCACCTGAGCGGTTATAAAAAACCTAATATTAACCTAAAACAATCAGTTAATAGCATAGTTTGTTTCTTATGGAAATTTTGTATGCTCATCTGTAAAATTGTAGGATGTTAATTTGATACAGGACCTAAAATATGATCTTGTTTTAGTAGAGAGTTTTTTAAATATTAGTATGGAAAAGATTCTTGTACTAGACTGGAGGTTGAATTGGATCATCAGTTCTCAAGATGTGGTTTAGATCTGGAATGTCTTCAAAAGGCCCATACATTAAAGGTTCGGTTCTACTGGGGCTTAGTGTTATTGAAATGTGGAATCTTTGAAGTGGGCCCTAACAGGAGGTCTTTAAGCTATTGGCGGCATGCCCTTGAAGGGAATTGTGAAAACCTGGTCTGTTCCCCTCCTTTCTCTTTTAATCCTCACCATCAGGTGAGTGGGTGTGCTCTGCTGCGAACTCCCACCAGGATGTGCCACCCCAAACTCAAAGCAATAGGATCAACTGATAGGGAACTGAAATCTCTAAAAATGTGAACCAAAATAAACCTTTCTCTTCATAAGTTAATTATCCCAGGTACTTGTTACTATAATGGAAAGCTGACTAACACATTTTCAAGCCATTTTCATTATATTACTAAGACTTTTTACCTTTCTTGTGTTCTTTCTTACTTATGGTTCACAAGCGTACAATGGAGTTTTCTGGAGACTATGTGAGATGATATTGCAATGGATTAAATGCAGAAACTGATATGAAAATCCAGTGGTTTTTCTACTAATAAGACAATAGGAGATTTGATAAATGCCACCCTTCTCACTGAATTATTTTTGTTTTAGAAAATAAAATATTATGTTAATATGTAGTGTATACTTATTTTAACAGAATTAAATATACACACTAAAAATTTCTTAACTTTAACTTTTAATATGTAAATAATTATAAATGTAAGTCACACAAAATCTTTATTTGTTCTTTTTAGGTATGCCTGATAGTATTTTGACATATTATGTATACATGGAGTATAACTTACTCTAATTAGGATCCCAATCTTGTGGTGGTATATGATGTGGAGCTTCACTGGTGGTATATTCATATATGAGCATAGGAAAGTTATGATTAATTCTATAGTCTTTCCTATTCCCATCTCCCCTCCTTTCCCTTCATTCCCCTTTGTTTAATCTGAGGAACTTCTATTCTTCACTTTCCCCTTTAATGTGTGTTAGCATCTACATGTCAGAGAGAACATTTGGCCTTTGCTTTTTTGGGATAGGCTTATTTCACTTAGCTTCACAGTCTCCAGTTCCATCCATTTACCAGCAAATGCCAAAATTTTATTCTTCTTTAAGGTTCAGTAATATTCCAATGTGTATATATACTGCATTCTCTTTATCCATTCATCTGTTGAAGGGCACCGGGTTGGTTCCACAGTTTAGCTATTGTGAATTGAGCTGCTATAAACATTGATGTGACTGCTTCACTAAAGTATGCTGATTTTAAGCCCTTTGGGTATATGCAGAGGAGTGGGATAACTGGGTCAAATTGTGGTTCCATTCCAAGTTTTTTGAAGACTCTCCATACTGCTTTCCAGAGTGGTTGAACCAAGTGCAGTTCCATCACACAAAATCTTTTGGTGGACTTCAGTTTTTAAGAGCATAAAGCAATCCAAAAAGTTCAAGAGATAAATAATATCTAAAGAGTAGTTTTTAGGTTTTTGATTTTTAAGTGTCAGTAAACATAAACAAAAAACAAACAACAGGGAGGGGTGGGGGGAAGGGAAAAAATAACAGAATGAATCAAACAACATTACTCTATGTAAATTTATGATTACACAAATGGTATGCCTTTACGCCATGTACAAACAGAGAAACAACATGTATCCCATTTGTTTACAATAAAAAAAAAAAAAAAAGACAGAAAATCTTTCCAAAATTTTGGGAGCCAATACTTCCAATTTTGACAAGGGTATTTATTCTCTGGCTAGGACTGCAGTCACAAAACATATCTGGATGACTTAAACAATAGAAGGTATTATCTCATTGTTCTGCAGGCTAGAAATCTGAGAGCAAGGTGTTGGCGAGTTGGTTCCTTCTGAGGACTATGGGGTAGTACTTGTTCTATGACTTTCTGAGTTTCTGGTAGTTTGCTGTCAATCCTTGGCATTTCTGGATTTGTGGATTATCACCCTTAACTATGACTTTATCTTCAAGTGGCATTTTCCCCATGTGTATATCTCTCCCAAATCTACTTTTTGTAAGGATACCTGCAATATTTAGGGTTTTTCCTTGGTACTTCATTTTACCTTGATAACCAAATAAGGTCACTTTCCAAGGTATTGAGGGTTAGGACTCCAAATTATCTTTTTTTGAGGGGCAATACAGTTCAATCCATAGCATCAAATAAAAAAGAATTACTGGGATATGGCTCAGTTGTTACAGTTTCTTTTCTATATGCCTCTGTATGCTTCTTGTCTAGCATACACAAAACCCTGACCCTGGGTTCCATCCCCAGCAACACTGAAAAAAAAAAAAAAAAAAAAAAGGAAGAAAACTTCATCTGTCATTATCATGAGCATAATTTTATAAAACATAAAATATTTTTCCACCAAAAAAAGCTGGAAGAAACTAATTAAGAAGACTATACTTTAGTATGTTTACATTTTAGGAAAAATCCAATATGGCAAAATCACATCATACAAAGAAATTATGTTCTAAGTTCAGCCAAGAAAGTTAAGGTTAAGCATAGTAAACATTACTCTAAAGTATTGCCTGAAATTCCCATATATTGCAATATGAATATATAAGTGAATAAGGTATACTGTAGTTAAAGTATAATTCTTTAATGGAATCATACTAAAAATTAATAATTCAGAAGTTTCCATATTGAAACACTCCAAATAAATGAAGATTCCATCCTGTTGGCTCTTCTCTCCATTCTTATCATTGTTTTCATGTACAGACAATTTTATCAACTATTCTAACACTTTCAGCTTCATTCTTTCATTTGACAAATATTTACTGAGCTCCTGATATTACCAGGCCTGTTCTAGGCACTGGAATTCTGAATTAACAAGAAAGATATTTTTTATTGTAAACAAATGGGATACATGTTGTTTCTCTGTACATGGAGTCAAGGCATACCATTTGTGTAATCATAAATTTACATAGGGTAATGTTGTTTGATTCATTCTGTTATTTTTCCCTTCCCCCTCACCCCTCCCACGCCTCTTTTCCCTCTATACAGTCCTTCCTCCATTCTTGTCACCCTCCTTAACCCTAACCCTAAACCTAACCCTAACCCTAACGCTAACCCCTCCCACCCCCCATTATATGTCATCATCCGCTTATCAGCGAGATCATTAGTCCTTTGGTTTTTTGAGATTGGCTTATCTCACTTAGCATGATACTCTCCAATTTCATCCATTTGCCTGCAAATGCCATAATTTTATCATTCTTTATGGCGGAGTAATGTTGATATGGTGAATTATGTTTATTGATTTCCAGATGTTGAACCAACCTTGCATCCCTGGGATAAAACCCACTTGATCGTGGTGCACTATCTTTTTAATATATTTTTGTATGCAATTTGCTAAAATTTTGTTGAGAATTTTTGCGTTGATGTTCATTAAGAATATTGGTCTGAAATTTTCTTTCCTCGATGTGTCTCTGTCTGGTTTAGGTATCAGGGTGATGTTGGCTTCATAGAATGAGTTTGGGAGGGTTCCCTCCTCTTCTATTTCATGGAATACTTTGAGGAGTAATGGAATGAGCTCTTCTTTAAAGGTTTTGTAGAGCTCGGCTGAGAACCCATCCGGTCCCGGACTTTTCTTTGTTGGTAGCTTTTGATGACCTCTTCTATTTCATTGCTTGAAATTGATTTATTTAAGTTGTGTATGTCCTCCTCGTTCTGTTTAGGTAATTCATATGTCTCTAGAAACTTGTTGATGTCTTTGAGGTTTTCTGTTTTGTTGGAGTATAGATTTTCAAAATAGCTTCTAATTATGTTTTGTATTTCACTCGTGACTGTTGTGACATTTCCTTGTTCATTCCGAATTCTAGTAATTTGATATGTCTCCCTCTTTCTCTTTGTTAGTGTGGCTAAGGGTTTATCAATTTTGTTTATTTTTTCAAAGAAACAACTATTTATTTTGTTAATTTTTCCGATTGTTTCTTTTGTTTCAATTTTGTTGATTTCAGCTCTGATTTTAACTATTTCCTGTCTTCTACTACTTTTGGTGTTGGTCTGCTCTTCTTTTTCTAGGGCTTTGAGCTGTAGTGTTAAGTCGTTTATTTGTTGATTTCTACTTCTTTTGTTGAATGCGCCCCATGAAATAAATCTTCCTCTAAGTACTGCTTTCATAGTGTACCAGAGATTTTGATATGATGTGTCTTTGTTCTTGTTTACTTCTAAGAATTTTTTTATTTCCCTCCTGATGCCTTCTGTTATCCATTCATCATATAATAGCATATTATTTAATCTCCAGGTATTGGAGTAGTTTCTGTTTTTTATTCTGTCACTTATTTCTAATTTTAACCCATTATGATCTGATAGAATACAAGGTAGTATCTCTATCTTCTTGTATTTGCTAACAGTAGCTTTGTGGCATAAAACATGGTCTATTTTAGAGAAGGATCCATGTGCTGCTGAGAAGAAAGTGTATTTGTTCTTTGTTGGATGGTATATGCTATATATGTCGGTTAAGTCTAAATTGTTGATTGTGTTATTGAGATCTATGGTTTCTTTATTCAATTTTTGTTTGGAAGATCTATCCAGTGGTGAGAGAGGTGTGTTAAAATCGCCTAGTATTATTATGTTGTGGTCTGTTTGATTTCTGGAATTGAGAAGGATTTGTTTGACGTACATGGATGAGCCAATGTTCGGGGCATAGATATTTATGATTGTTATGTCTTGCTGATTTATGCTTCCCTTAAGTAGTATGTAATGTCCTTCTTTATCCCTTCTGACTAGTTTTGGCTTGAAGTCCACATTATCTGAAATGAGGATGGATACTCCAGCTTTTTTGCTCTGTCCATGAGCATGGTATGTTTTTTCCCATCCTTTCACCTTTAGTATGTGGGTATCTCTTTCTATGAGATGAGTCTCTTGCAGACAGCATATTGTTGGATCTTTCTTTTTAATCCAATCTGCTAGTCTATGTCTTTTGATTGATGAGTTCAGGCCATTAACATCCAGGGTTATTATTGTGATATGATTTGTGTTCCCAGTCATTTGACTCATTTTTGTTTTTGACATGATTTGATTTCTCCTTTATTTGGCTATTCCTTTAGGCTAGTTCCTCCCATTGCTGATTTGCATCGTTGTTTTTCATCTCTTCCTCATGGAATATTTTGCTGAGAATGTTCTGTAATGCCGGCTTTCTTTTTGTAAATTCCTTTAGCTTTTGTTTATCATGGAAGGATCTCATTTTGTCGTCAAATCTGAAAGTAAGTTTTGCTGGGTACAAGATTCTTGGTTGGCATCTGTTTTCTTTCATGGCTTGGTAAATGTTGTTCCAGGCCCTTCTAGCTTTTAGGGTCTGGATTGAAATATCTGCTGATATTCTTATTGGTTTCCCCTTGAATGTAATTTGATTCTTTTCTCTTGCGCCCTTTAAAATTCTGTCTTTATTTTGTATGTTAGGTATTTTCATTATAATGTGCCTTGGTGTGGGTCTGTTGTAATTTTGTATATTTGGAGTCCTATAAGCCTCTTGTACTTGGTTTTCCATTTCATTCTTCAGATTTGGGAAATTTTCTGATATTATTTCATTGAATAGATTGTTCATTCCTTTGGTTTGTTTCTCTGTGCCTTCCTCAATCCCAATAATTCTTAAATTTGGCCTTTTCGTGATATCCCATAGTTCTTGTAGATTCTGTTCATGATTTCTTACCATCTTCTCTGTTTGCTCAACTTTGTTTTCAAGATTAAATATTTTTTCTTCAGTGTCTGAGATTCTGTCTTCCAGGTGTTCTATCCTATTGGTTATGCTATCTATGGAGTTTTTAACTTGGTTTATTGTTTCCTTCTTTTCAAGGATTTTTGTTTGTTTTTTTTCAGTATCTCTAACTCTTTATTAAAATGATCTCTTGCTTCCTGTATTTGTTCTTTTAACTGTTGATGGATGACATCATTTAATGCCTGCATTTGCTTTTTTATCTCTTCCTTCAGTGGCTGCATTTGCTCTTTCATCTCTTCGTTTGCTTTAATTATGTACATTCTGAACTCCCTTTCTGACATTTCTTCTGCTGTGCTGTCATTGGCTTTTATTGATAAAGTATCTAGGTTTGTTTGGGACATTTTCTTGTTTTCTCATATTGGTCAGATATCAGTGGGACTCTGAGATATTGCAGATTTCCTCTATTGGCTTATAGTGTCCCTGTAGATTTCAAGTATATCGCCTCCCAGCCTTAAGTAGCCTGAAGTCTTGGAGGAACTTGATAATGCAGTGCTTCTGAAGAAAGCTGCCACTAGCCCGCTACTGGTTCCAGGGCTTGGAGCTGGCTCTGTGCGGAAAGGCTCTCACTGGGCGACTTGCTCTGAGTAGCTGGCCATGGAAGTAGCCCGCCGCTGGAGGGAGCAGGTCTGCTTGGAGAAGTCTCTGGCTGCCCTGCCCTAGTCCCAGAAGCTGCTTGTGGGCTGGGGCTTGCTGCTGGGTCTGGGACTTGGAGCTGGCTCTGTGCAGAAAGGCTCTCACTGGGCGGCCTGCTCCGAGAAGCTGGCCGTGGATGGTGCCTGCCACCGGAGGGAGCAGAGCTGTTTGGGGAAGTCCCTGGCTGCCCTGCCCTGGTCCCTGAAGCTGCCTGCGGGCCTGGGCTCACCGCTGGGTCCGGGTTTGGAACTGGCTCTGTGCGGAAAGGCTCTCGCTGGGCGGCCTGCTCCGAGAAGCTGGCTGTGGAAGGAGCCCACTGCTGGAGGGAGCAGGGATGCCTGGAGAAGACTCTAGCTGCCCTGCCCAGCTCTGAGAAGCCACCCCTGTCCGGGCAGGGCCGAGCTTCACCTGGTGGGGGAGACTCACCCTGCGGCTCTATGTTAGTCCAAGTCTCTCAATGCCTCCCCTTCTTGAATCCTGGGTTCTGGAGTGATAGGAGATGCAGTCACCCTCTAGTCCGCCATCTTGGATCCCCCTCAAGATTTTTTAAATTTCTTCTTTCTTTGATATCAGGGATTGAAACCTGGGACACTTAACCACTGAGCCTCATTCCCAGAACTTTTTATTTTTATTTTGAGACAGGGTCTTGCTAAGTTACTTAGGGCTTCAATAAGTTGCTGAGGCTGGCTTTAAACTCATAATCTTCCTGCCTCAGCCTCTCAAGGCACTGGGATTATAGACATGTGGCACTGTGCCTGGCAAACAAGGAAGATTTGACCTTCTTTGTTCTTATAAAACATACAGAATAGTGGAAGAGAAAGATGATAATCAAACTATGGCAAGCTTCCCCCAAAATACTGTCAAGTAACTTATTGAAAAGACACAGTTGTGTTTATCTTTACTGTAATAAGGGAGAGAACAACTGACTGATCGTCATACCATCTCCAAAAGGGAAGAGCTCAGGGCTTAGATTTGGGTTAAGAGGGATCTTTCAACAAGGGTGGTAGACTTGGTTAGGATTGGGTAAGGATGGTAATCTCTTTAATACTGTGGACACATCAAGGTGAAGATTTCCAGGCAAAAGTATAAAAAAGATTTGGAGGATTAACAGTTTTTTGATTCTATCTTGAAAATGTGAAGAGTTTGATTTCACTTAAGTGAGGTTTTCTAGAACATTCCTGAAACAAAATTTGTTTGTCACTTTTATCTTCCAGGGCTAGAGATTTCTGAAATTGTGAAATCAGGTTGAAGAAGACAGTGGGAAAATGTTTTCCAGTGAAGATAGCAAAATAGTATAGTCCTATTAATGTGGTGGATAAACTGACCCATTCTAACATTTCCTCTTATGGTCTTTGTTACCCTAAACTGAAGCATAGATCAGTCACATCTGAGGGCATATAAGTTCACACCTTCCACTCTATTTGCATATCATGATGACAAATCAGGTTTTTGGGTGTTATTTTGGTTTTCCTATTTCCATAGAAGTCAGGGTTTCTTCTTGTTTTTGGCCATTAATGATGTTGTTTTTATTTCATTTTTGTAAGATTTGCTAAATCATTTGATGACCTAGTGGCTATGCAGCAGCATTGAATACACGAGGGACAACACATCTGAATACTACCTCATGGAAAAGTGCTGGCAGAAGGATTGTGATCAGATTTTGAAGTTTATTTCTTATTAGGAGTCAAGACTGTCAACAATAAATCAATAGAATAGATTTCATCCCCAATCTGAAAGCACCAAAGATTTGTCTCTTTGCTTCTTCAACCATTTAAGTCATATTAAAAATTCTAGAGATGTCTGCAAGTATGTAATTACAACATTCTTTCCTTGAAAGAGCATATGTTACCCTTTAAGAGGCCAATAGTACATCTATGTGGCTCCATTCAGAAACACTGCCTGTCCAATTTTATGCACCTCCCAGGCAAGGAGTTCAATAGTCCAGATGGCATTGTCTAACACTTCCTCTATTCTCTGAGACACAACATGTAAAATTATACTAAAATTTGTGGCCTTTTGTAAAGCATGTATTGGAAAGAATGGAAAAGAACAGAAAGCAGTCCTGAATTCCCTTGAGTAGTGAGTGTTTGGATCTCAAATCTAGCTCCAGTTTTTCTCCTCATTTAATTGTTATGTAAAGATTTCTTTTTCCCAGAGGGGCAACTTATTTTTTAAAGTAAACCCCAGGTAAAGTCTGGCATCATTTTCTCAAGGTAACATGTCTCTGTCCAGTTTGTAAGTGGTAGTCAGTAGGTTTTTGTACCACAAACCCAATTTCAGTCATTGAGGATCACCCAATGATCTGTTTTCTGCTAAAATACTCCTCAGGAGTTGTCAAATAGTGTGATAACATTTTGGCTTCACTCATGATTGACACCAGGCAATGTCATAGTGGCATGGAGATGCTGGGGTAGATCTAAGTGGTGTTTCCTACCTATGAGATCTGTAGCAGTGAGACAGGCTCCAGATATACACTATGTGCTCCCTAGAGATCTTCAAAGTTCTATCTCTATGAGTTACTAATTACAAAACCTAGCTTCTATGAAAGGGCCCTGAGTATTATGTCAGCAAAGATATGAAACTCCATTTCTTTCATAGGGATGATATGATAGGGTATTTTAGGTTTATGCTCTGATCTGTTATGTTATTTAACATCTGATGGTAAAATAAATGATTCACCTAACGATTGAGTCCAACTACATTGGAAACCAAATAATTCATTTCAAGAAACTGGTGCCAAGAAAAACTGGTATCTCTCAAAGAAAAATATATACAAACTCAACAGTCGGGCTGGATGCTTCAGCCAATTCATGAGTAGACTATAGCCTGATATTGGATTTATGCCAACACATTAAAAGTGCAAAACTCTATGTTAAGAACAAGGTCTTTGAAGAAAAATAAAAGGTACTTAGGAGAGGAAGAAGTCAAATTATTTGTAAATGACATTATTGTCTATGTAGAGATCCTGAAACAATCTACAAGCAAGAAACTGGAACTAACATATAAGTTTAACAAGGTTTCTGGATATAAGATCAGTACACACAAAAATTTGTATTTCTATATGTTAGCAATAGACAATTCGAAATTATAATTTGTAAAATACTATTCACTATAGAAATAAAAATACGATACCTTAGAGATAAATGTGGTGAAATTGTGCAAGAATCATACACCAAAAACTATAAAACATGGCTAAGAGGAATGAAGACAAAGCTAAATAAATGGAAGGATCTACTATGAAGACTCAATAATGGTAAGATACCAACTCTCCCCAATATGATTAACAGATTCAATAAGCTTTCCATTAAAATCCCAAAAGGTTTTTTAATAGAAAGTAACGAGGTATTCTAAGATTCATATAGATATGTAAATAATCTAAAATAGCCAAAACATTGTAAAAAAGAAGTGCAAAGTTGGACTATTAAGATTATGTGACTCAAGACATTTATAAAGGTGCAATAATCAAGAGTGTGGAACTAGTTGTAAGATAGACAAATAGATCAATAGAACATAATAAGTCCAGAATTAGACCTTCTATACGTGGACAACTAATTTTTGACAATGGTGAAAGGCAATTCAGTAGAGGAAGGGTAGTATTTTCAGTGAATTGTACTGGCGCAATTTATATCTATATGTAAGAAAATGAACTTCAATCCATATCTATTTACAAAATTTAACTCCAAATGGAAGAGACATAGATGCAAAACACAAAGCAATAAGATTTGTAGAGGAAAAAAAAAAGACAAAATCTTTGACCAGGTAGAGATTTCTTAGACACAATACCAAAAGCACAAACCATAATAGAAATATTTAATAAATTAGATTTTATAAAATTAAAAATGTCTGCTATTCAAAGGACACTGTTTAGAAAATAAAAAGGCAAATAGAAAAATACTTATAAATAAAGTACTTGTATCCAGAATACATTACAAACACTAAAAAAACCAATAATAAGAAATTCCTATTAGTAAATGGGCAAACAATTTGAACAAATACTTCACCAAAGAAGAGCTATACATGGCAAATAAGCAGATTAAAAAGATCACTGGTTATTGGGGAAATGCAAATTAAAACCATAGTGAGATATTACTTACCTATCAGAATGACTAAAATTCAGGATGAAAATTCTTCAAAGAGGGCAAAGTAGGAAGCACTGGAAATCTGTCTATCCACCTCGATGAGTGTTTTGGAATTCTGGAGTTTGTTGACAACTTGCAACTTCCAGGAGCAGTCATAGAGGATAAATTGCAGTTTTTTACAGTCAACTGCAGCTCTTATTGGAGTACCAGCTACCCATTCCCTATGCTTTAGCCCTGTGTTTTGCCTATGTTCCTGGAGCAACTTGGACACAGCTTGCAGGAACCAGGGTGGGCAGAAAGGACCTGTACTTTGAGTGATTGTTGTATCTGATCACAGAGGTAGACAAAAGGGTGGTGGCCATTATAATTTTATTACCCTCCATTGTCACTGGCCCTTCTCCTTCTGGCTAAAGTGATATCCAGGAGACATAAAGAGCCTGTGCTTCCCTGCCTTTATTTTTGCTCTTTTCCCCTTTTGGGAGCCATGTAGTGAAGACTAGAACATTTAAAAGAAACCACATATATGGGAGAAACTAGAAAGTCATCATGCATGCACAGGTGAAGGTACGGGCTCAGCAAAGGCCCAAGAAGACTAAATTTACAACTCAGGCTGATCCTTGGCACAGAGACAGCATGCAGCAATCAAAAACTAAAAACCAAGGGTTTTTAGTGGTACAGTGCATGCCTTGCATTCGTGAGGTGCTAGGTTCTATCCTCACCATCACATAAAATTAAATAAATAAAATAAAGGTATTTTGTTCATATACAATTAAAAATATTTTTAAAAACCCTAAAAAAAACCCAAACAACAACAACAAAAAACAAAACTCAATTAAACCCTGGGCAAAGGGGAGAAGCTATTTCCAAATTATCACATTATTAAATTCAAATGTCCAATTTTCCATATACACAAAAATCACAAGGCATGTATAGAAGTAGAAAACTGTGGCACATTCAAAGGAAACAATTAAGCTAATACACTGTCCCTGCGAAACACATTATAGCAGATTTACTAGACAGATACTCTAAAACAAGTGTCTTTAGATACCTGAAGAACTAAGACCTGGTGAAAATCAACAAAATGATGTAGGAAAAAAATGGAAATACCTATAAAGAGATAGAAAGCCAAAAAAGAAACTATGTACTACCAAAAAGCACAATAACTAAACTGAAAATAAAATTACTAGAAGAATTCAAAGGCAGATTTGAGCAGATGAAGGAAAAAATTAGTGAACTTGAAAACAGGACAATGAAAATAACTGATTCTGAGCAACAGAAAAAAAAAGACTAAAGAAAAGTGAACAGAGTTCAAGGAACCTGTGGGATACCATCAAGAAGACATACATGCATTATAGCAATCTCAGAGGAAAGAGAAAGAGAATATTTGAATAAATAATTGCTGAAAAATTCCCAAATATGATGGAAGACAGTAATATAAATGTTCAAGAAATTCAACATATAGGGAACTCAAAGTACATTGTAATAAAATGTCTTGGCAGGGACAGTTTCCGCCATGCTGCTTGACAAGTCCCGAGCATGGGGAAGGGCTTGGCAAGGCCACCTCCAGGAAACTGCCGCTGTCATCTCTCTTAGGAATTGGGTGTTTTCTTGTAATTATCATACTTATAACTATGCAACTGCAAATCATATTCCCTGGATTGTTGTGATAATAATTTAGCCTCAATGAGTCTGTGGAACTTGGGGGAGGATAAGGAATGCTTTAAAAAAATGTACCAATATCACACATAATAAGTCTAAAAATACAGAGTTTGAGAAGTTCTTCAGAAGATTACAGTTACAGAAATTGCTTGCACCTATGCTGACCACACCTGCTCCAGTTAACGCTTTACCAGTAAATAGCCTAAAAAACAGAACAGGAGACTTATTGTCCCCACAGTACTAGGACTACCCTACTTAGTTTACAAGATTGGGGGACATTTGTGATATCCACCTAGAGGAAAACAAGTGAATAAGTATAAGGACCCACCTTCCACAGATTCACCTCTTCCCTATACAGGAGACTACAATGAAAATGGTAAATGAATAATTAATATTAATGGTGAATGGACAAATGTCCAATATTTGTCCTTCCTTCAAAAATTTGGAAGTCAAAGCCCACCCTGGAAATATATAACTAAAGAACAAAGAAACAGCACATGCAAACAACTAGAAAAATATCTTAAGATCAAATGCCCTCATTGCATGTTAACTGGTTATGAGTAGTTTTTGCTGGCTTAGGTCTAACATATGTATTACAATAAGTAGAGGATAAATCAAAAATAATAGGATAAAACCAGGTACTCACACTGATTATTTGGCAATAAAGTAACCTAACTTAATCTTAACTGAGCTTGTTTAGGTGATAAAGTAGACCTTTAAGGTTAAATCAAAAACACAATAATATGAGCTAATGATTAGTGCATGTTTTGCTTAGCAGTTTGGTAAAATTAGCTTAAAATAAAAGAGTCATTATGTTAACAATAGGTCTGACACCAAAGGGTAAACAAAGGCCAGTAGGATGAAAAGAGGACCATACCTTTCACTGTAATATGCTTATGTGAGTGGTTTCAAGTAAATATAGAAAGTTGACCTTAATGTACCTGTTATGTGTTAGACACCTGCTGGAAAGTGTGGTTAATGAAAAATCTTGTGATAATTTCTCTGTAACTTTGTTTAATCCTGCTTTACTTAATACTATAAAAGAAGAGCTAAAATAAATCTGAACACCACTTGCTTCAAGTTGCTGCAGGGGTTCGTGTCCTTCCTCTGCTCTGACTCCACTCACCCTTCAGGGAAACTGCGAGTTGCTGGGGCTGGCTCCCGGCAATGTCTTAAGACAAAGACAGAAAGAATACCAAAACGGATTTTGAAAGCAGAAAGAGAAAAGTGACTTGTCACATACAAGGGATTATCAATAAGATTAACTGCACATTTCTCAAGATACCCTTTGGAGGCTAGAAGATGGTAGGCTGATATTTTCAAAGTACTAAAAAAAGAAAAAAATTGTCAAAGCAAAATTATACTTCCATATTGAAGAATAATGAAAACATTCCCAGATAAACAAAAGCTGAATTGAATTCATTTCCACCAGACCTGTTCTGCAAGAAATGCTTAGAGGAAGTCCTGCAGGTTAAAATGAAAGGATACTGGATAGTAACTTGAAGCAGCATGAAGGACTGAAAATCTCAGTAAAGGCAAATACGTGAGCAATTTTAAAGCTAAACAGTCAGCCCTCCCCTCCATATCTAAGTTCCACAACTGTGGATTCAAACAACTGTGGACAAAAAATTACATATATACTGAAAATGTACATTTTTTTCCTGTCATTATTTCCTAAATACAGCATAGCAACTATTTACACAGTATAGGTATTATATTAGGTATAACAAGTAATCTAGAGATGACTTAAAGTATATGAGAAGATGTGCATAGGTTATATTAAAATGCTACACCATTTTATTGAAAGGACTTGAGCATCTGCAGATTTTGGAATCTGTGCAAAGGTCCTAGAACCAATCTCCCACAGATACTCAGAAATGACTCTATTATAATAATGATGTATAATTCCACTTTTTGTTTTTTATATTATTTAAGAGGTTGTTATGTTAAAAAATTATTATTCTAAAAGCTAATGTTATTGTAACCTTTATTTGTAACTCCACACTCCATTTTCTACATTAATTAATACATTAACTTATTAAAAATTTATAGTTTATGTTTTTGGACACACAATGTATAAAGAGGTCATTTTATGACATTGATTGAAAGGGTTGTTGACACAGCTGTTAAAAGTGCAGAGCATTTGTATACTCTTGAAATTAAACTGGTATGAATTCAAATTACAGGGTTATGACTTTAGAGTGCTAAATGCAATTCTCATGGTAACTGTAAGAAAATTGTTGAAGTATATATACAAAAAACATGAGAAAAAAGATAACCATTTTACTACAAAATCAACTAAACACAAAAGAAGATATTAATACAGGAAATAAGGTACAAAAAAGCAATGAGGTATATGAAAAACAACCAAATGACAGAAGTAAGTCCTATCATATCAGTTGCTATTTATAAATGGATCAAACTTTCCAGGAAAAAGAGATTGTCAGAATGGCTAAAACCAAAGCCCAAACAAACAATCCATGACAAGTCAGACAGTACATATAACCACATACTGTGTACAAGAGACTAAATTTTGGATCCAAAGACACAAATAGATTGAAAATAAAAGAGCAGAGAATGATATTCATGTAAATAGTAATCAAAAGCAGGGAGGCAGTTATACTAATATGAAAACGACTAAATTTAAAAAGAGTAATATCAAGTATTAGCAAGGATACAGAGGAACTGGAACTCATACACTGTGAAAATGTAAAATGATATATACACTTTGGAAAACAGATAAGTAGTTTCTTAAAAACATACCTACATATGACCCTGCTATTACAACAAAGAGTTGTATACAAATGTTCATAGCAACTGAGTATATAATAACTAAACACTGGAAAAGTTTATTAACTGATAAATGAATAACAAAATGTGGTGTACTTACATAATGCAGCATAGTAATAAAAATACATGAAGTAATTTATATGCACTATTATTTTAAGAATGAACCTAGAAATAATTATGCTTAATGAAAGCCAGAATAGAGGATACATACCATATAATACCTTATGAAAAATTTCATAAAATTCAAACTATGGAGATAAAAAGCAGATATATAATTGCCTGGGAATAAGACGTGAATTGAATTGATGAGAAATTTAAAAAAGGCACAAGAGAATTTGGGGGTCATACATATATTTGTTGTTTGATTGAATATGGTGATGATTTCCTGGGTATTTATCTGTTTCAAAACTTATCCAACTGACTCCTGAGTTGCTGGGATTACAGATGTGTACCATGAGCTGGGGGTACCTTCATTGGTTCTTGATCATTGAATGCTGTGTTGCTGAAAGTTTCAATAGAACAAGTTGTTGATGAGACTTGGCTGAATTTCATCTTACTATGGTAAGAGAGATTATCACCCTGATGGAGTCATTTTAGTAGTTTTTGAAAGTGGAGAGGATAAACAGGATATTTATGAAATTTAAGAGCATGGTTTAAGGTAATTCTTTCATAAAAAGCTGTAATTGGGATCAGATAAATATTGTGATAGCATAGTTTATGATTAGTGAGCCCAACAAGGAATTTTAAAACTAGCCCTTTTAGTCTTTGGGAGTAAATAGTCATTTGATAATATTTAATTGGAAAGGTAAAGGGTTTGATACTCATTTAAATGAGTTTTTCAGTGGATTCTTGAACAAAACATTTTTTTTTTTGTGTGGTGCTGGGGATTTGAACCCAGGGCCTTGTGCTTACGAGGGAAGCACTCTACCAACTGAGCTATATCCCCAGCCCCAAAACATTTTTTTTGTAGTATAAAAATAGGTTTATGGATCAAGGGGGTCAAATTGAGAGTCCATAGATACCTCTACATTTATGATCACGTGATTAATTTTTTTGTTCAGGTAAAATTCACATAGCATAAAATTAATCATTTTAAAGTGTGTAAAGTGGGATTTAATATACTCACAAAATTGTACAACCATTACTTCGGTCTAGTTCCAAGATATTTTCCTAACCCTAAAAGAAAACTTCATACCCATCAAGCATTTACTCCTGTTCATCCAGTCCTTTATCCACTGGAAATCACTTAGTAACTTTTTGTTTTATCGATTTTTCCTATTCAGGATATTTCATATAAATGGAGTCATACATATGTGACCTTTTGTGTTTGACCTCTTTTACTTAGCATAATATTTTAAGGTTCACAACACTATAGCATGTATGAGTGCTTTATTTCTTTTTATCACCAAATAACGTTCTCTTTTATGGATATATTACGTTTTGTTTAATCATTCTTCAGTTGATTGTTTCTACCTGAATTGTTTCTACCTTTTGACTGTTATGAATAGTGTTGCAAAAGACATTCATATACAAATTTTTGTTTGGATGCCTGCTCATTTCGTGACAAAATACCTAAGATAATTGAAAGGAGGAAAGTTTTATTTTGGCTCCTAGTTTCAGAGACGTCAGTGTGTGGTTGCTTGGCCCTGTTACTTGTGCCTGTCCTGGCATGGTATATCATGGTGGGAGCATGTGACACAGAGGCTTGTTCACCTCATGGTGTCACGAAGCAAATAGAAAACTAAGAAGGAACTGGGATCCTAGAATTTCCTTCAAGGAATCCCAGTATCCCCTTCAAGGACATGACCCCAGTGACCTAACAGCTTTCCATTGAGTTCCACCTCCTAAAGTTTCCATCACATCTCAATAGTGCTATAGGTCGGTGACCAAGCTGTTAACACATGGGCTTTGGGGGACACTTGTCCAAACTACAGAACCTTTGCAATTCTTTTGGATATACATCTAGGAGTGCAATTGCTTCATCAAATGGTAATGATGTGTTTAGCTTATTAAGAAACAGCAGAACAGCCACAGTGGTTGCCCCATTTTACCTTCCCACCGGTAATGCTTTCTACCCTTCCTTCCTTCCTTCCTTCCTTCCTTCCTTCCTTCCTTCCTTCCTTCCTTCCTTCCTTCCTTCCTTCCTTCCTTCCTTCCTTCCTTCCTTCCTTCCTTCCTTTCCTCTTTCTTCTATCCCAGTGTATATGAAATCGTATTTCATTATGACTAATCATTTTATCTTTTCAAGTGTTATTGACTATATATATTTTTCCTTTTTTTTTTTTTTTTTGGTAATGGGAAGTGAACCTAGGGGTGCCTTAGCACTGAGTTACATCCCCAGGGCCTCACTAAGTTGCTGAGGCTGACCTTGAGCTTGCAATCCTCCTCCAACTCATGAGTTGCTGGGATTATAGGAATGTAACACTACATTTAGCACATTGGTACATCTTTAAAGAAATCTTTATTCAAGTCCTTGACTTTTTTTTTTTTTTATGTTTTGTTTTTGTTTTTCTCCTGTTGAGTTGTAAGAGCTCTTACTGGTTACTAGACCCCTAATAGATGTATAACTTGAAAATATTTTTCCCATCCATTATTTTTTCCTATTTTCTTTATTGTGTACTTTGATATATACAACTATAAAATTTGAAGTTCAATTTATTTTTTCTTTCATTGGTTGTGTTTTTGCTGTCATTTCTAAGAATCCGTTTTCAAATACAAAGTCACGAAGATTTCTCCTTATTTTTAAATAACAGTTTTATAGTTAATTATTATACTTAAGTATTTTTTCTTCTTTATCAAGGTAACTTTGGCTGCTAGGGTCTATTGATTTTTTTTTTTTTTTTTGTATTGGGGATTAAATCCAGGGCCTTTAAACCCTGACCTACATCAGCAGCCCTTTTTATTTATTTTTATTTTAAGACAGCATCTTGCTAAGTTGCTAAGGCCGGGTTTGAACTTGAGATCCTCCTGCCTCAGCCTCCTGAGCTGGGATTAGAGGAGTGGGCCACTGCACCTGGCATGGGTTAATTGATTTTTGAAAAAGATGCCCAAACAGCCCAATGGGGGAAAGAGTCTTTTTAGTAATTGGTCTAGGACAATTGGATATCCTCTTGCAAAAATGGCAAAGCTGTACTCCTACCACACATCACATACACAGGTTAAATCAAAAAGGATCACAGACCTAAGTATGGAGCTAAAACTGTGATGCTTTTAGGAGATGACAAAGGAATAGTTCATTGATTTCTTTGGTTCAGCCCCAAAAGACAGTGCTAAAATAAAAATGTAACAAACTTGACTTTGTCAATATTAAAAACACTTGTACTTTAATGGATACCCCCCCAAAAGGTAAGAAACAAACCTACAGACTGAAAGAAAATACTTGCAAATCTTAACATTTGAAAAAAAGCCTCATATATTATACATTAAGAACTTATAAATGTAGGGAAGGAAAAAACTTTTTTCACTTTACTTTCCAGGTTCTCTGACTGAGGCCTTCTAAATTACACTGAAAAAGGACAGATTCAGACAAAAATAAACAGAAATTAATCTAGGTATGTATCACGAGCAGTGAATAAGAGAGGAATCAAGTTTGGTTCCAACAAGTGGATTTATTCATGCAATGCACACTCAACCTAACATTCCGAATAATAGCAAGTCACAAATACATTGAAGATTCACTCCCTTGTTCACCTAGAGTCCAATCCCCATGGACTTACTCAAAGCAACGTCTCTTAGCCAAGAAGTCAGTCAGCAAGACTGGGGATTCTTCTCAGCCATAGCCTCTCTCAGCTCCTCGGATGTCTTCGGATGTCCTCGGGTGTCTGATAAGCTGGAGACTGGGTGGCAGTTGTCACTGCAGGAGAGGTGGTCAGTCGTCTGGCCTTGGTGACAACAGTCGATCAGCAATCAATGACAGTGTAGACAGCAGCCGGGGCAGTCAAGAGACAGAGTGACGCGGTGTCCTCTGGTCACGATGCTGTGACAGTTTGCTCCAAACGTCCAGGGGTTTAAGTAGTGATTTTCAGCTCAGTCATGCTCTGGTCTTCATTGATAAAGACCAGAACACGACTATACTAGGAGCCACCACTCAAATCATAGATGAAGGTTCATATCGGCATCGTTCAAGAGTGTCATCCTGCCACACAGCAAGTTTGTCACCAGGCATCTTTATTTTAGTTTTACAAGTCCAGGTAAATACCAAATACAGCTTATTATTACTACATAACACACAACTATAGCAATTCCTATTATTTCCTTGTCTCATTACAGTGTGCTTTACACATACACATGGGGACACTCAGATAAGTTTTTGAAAGGGATGGTTAAAAGTGGGCTTATATAGCATTCTTTATTTTCTCACATAGCATCTTACTAAACAAAAAAAATTTTAAAGAAGTAAAATTAACAAACAAACAAAGGAAAAGAGCTCTAGTGTGTCAAATTGTGAGAAGCCAAACATATAGGGAAATTAATGTAGATAGGGCAAGTTTAGCAACGTTTGTAATGTAGATTTCACCAGTGCTTTCTGGGCTCTTCAGGGTCTACGTTCCTTCTAGTGATTACATTTCTTTCCTGGTAGGGGGAGAAGGAGGCCACCTTTAACAAATTTATGTGCTTCTTTCAGGCAAATAAAAAGGCAGAGTGCTTTTCTTGCATTTATTTTTCTCGATTTGCCTTTCAGTTGAAAATCCTTCTTATACCTAAGTGCCATGTGGCACGTTTTGCTAACCTTCAAACTCAACAGTAAAAAGATAAACAACTTGCTGGACATGGTGACACAAGCCCACAATTCCAGTTACTTGGAAGTTGAGGCAGTAATGGAGTTTGAGACCAGCCTGGGCAATGTGGTCTCAGGAAAAAAAAAAAAAGGACAAGTAACCCAAATAAATAATGGACAAAGGGTTTGAATGAACATTTCTTTAAAGAAGATACACAGACTCGACTCCTCGACTCCTGTGTGAGTCATGAGTTGGGTCCCAGCGCGCTGGAATAAAAGTCTCTTGTGGTTTGCATCAAGTGACGCCTCCTGTGGTTGATTAGGGTTGCGGTCGATCCATGGGACAGAGTTAGGGTCTCCTTTTTGGGGGTCTTACATTTGGGGACTCGTCCGGGATCTGATGGCCCCCCTCATCCGCGGAGTCGACCTTGGAAGTAAGAAGGGGTACTCCGACTTTGTCTGTCTTTGTCTTGTGTTTTGTTAGTTGGTCTGGTCCTGTGAGCGCTTTCGGTTTCGGTTTCGGTCTCGCAGCCGTTCGGCGACTCGTGAGAGTGGCTGAACAGTGGTCGGTAGACGTGCCTGGAGGGCCACAGGTTGCAGCCCTGGGGGACGCCCCAAGGGTGGAGGAGAGCCAGGGACACCTGGTAGTCTCCCGACACCACCGTTGCCCTTCCCCTAAGGGCTTATGGGCCCCCGCCGGCAGCAAGGGATGGTGGACCGCCTCCTCTTCAGCCCCTCCAGTACTGGCCTTTTTCCTCCGCAGACTTGTATAACTGGAAAACTAATCATCCTCCCTTTTCAGGGGACCCCCAGTGCTTAACCGGGCTGGTGGAGTCTTTAATGTTCTCTCATCAGCCCACATGGGATGATTGCCAGCAGCTACTGCAGACCCTTTTCACTACTGAGGAGAGGGAGAGGATTTTATTGGAGGCAAGGAAGAATGTACCAGGAGCAAACGACCCACCCAGCTCCCCAACATCATTGAGACTGCCTTCCCCCTCTCGGCCTGACTGGGATTTCAACACGACAGAAGTAGGGAGCGACTGACAGTCTATTGCCAGACTCTAGTGGCCAGCCTCTGTGGGGCAGCGAGACGCCCCACTAATTTGGCTAAGGTAAGAGAGGTTATCCAGGGGGCCACAGAACCCCCGTCAGTATTTCTCGAGCGCCTAATGGAAGCTTTCAGGCACTACACCCCGTTTGACCCTACATCTGAGGGGCAAAGGGCTTCCGTGGCCATGGCTTTTATAGGGCAGTCAGCAATAGATATTAAGAGAAAGTTGCAGAGAATAGAAGGGTTACAAGATTATACCCTACAGGATTTAGTTAAGGAGGCAGAGAAAGTGTATCATAAGAGGGAAACTGAGGAAGAGAAGGAGCAAAGGAAAGAAAAGGAGAGAGAGGAAAGAGAAAACAAAAGGGATCATAAGCAGGAGAAGAACCTAACACAGATTTTGGCCGCAGTAGTAGGTGAGAAAGGCCAGGAACAAACACAGAGGCAGGGCTAAAAAAAGGGTCAGGTAACCTGGGCAACCGCACTCTATTAGACAAGGATCAGTGTGCCTACTGCAAGGAGAGAGGTCACTGGGCTAGAGAGTGTCCTAAGAAGAAGACCAGGCCCTCCAAGAAAGCATTAGCCCTAGAAGAAGAAGAAGATTAGCGGGGACGGGGCTCGGAACCCCTCCCTGAGCCTAGGGTAACACTAGAGGTGGAAGAGAAGCCAGTTGAGTTCTTAGTAGATACTGGGGCTCAACACTCAGTCCTACTCGAACCGACTGGGCCCATCTCCCACAAGAAATCGTGGGTCATAGGAGCTACAGGGCACCAGCAGTACTCATGGACTACCCGAAGAACAGTAGACTTAGGAACGGGACAGGTAACCCACTCGTTTCTAGTCATCCCCGAGTGCCCTGCGCCTCTACTTGGGAGAGATCTCCTAACCAAAATGGGAGCTCAGATTACCTTCACCCCTGATGGCCCAGAGGTGACCTGAAGCAAGAGAATAACTACTGCCCTGACTATGCGCCTGGATGATGAACTAGACCTTGAGGAAGAATTCTCCCTGAAAAACAGGCGATCATTTTTCTCAGACACCTTCACAAGTTAACTCATCTGGGCCCAAAACATTTAAAAACTCTTGTCCAGTCTTCACCGTATTACATCATGAAGCTCGGGGAGCTTGCAGATACAACTGTAAAAGAATGCAAGTCTTGCCAGATGGCGAATGCCCGGCCCAGCAAGCTATCTCACGGCAAATGGCTCCGAGGGGACCGTCCTGGGAGTTACTGGGAAGTGGACTTTACTGAGGTAAAACCAGCCAGGTATGGATACAGATACTTATTAGTATTCATAGATACATTTTCAGGATGGGTTGAAGCCTTTCCTACCAAGAAGGAGACTGCTCAGGTGGTGGCCAAAACAATACTAGAAGACATCTTCCCGAAGTTCAGGGTGCCCAAGGTAATCGGGTCAGACAACGGCTCTGTGTTTGTTGCCCAGGTAAGTCAGGGACTGGCCAAAATCCTGGGGGCTTAATTGGAAATTACATTGTGCTTATAGGCCCCAAAGCCCAGGGCAGGTAGAAAGAATGAATAGAACTTTAAAAGAGGTCATGACTAAATTATCCTTAGAGACTGGCATAACAGACAGCACAGTCCTCCTTCCCTTTGCTTTGTTTCAGGTGCGCAATACCCCTGGCTCCCTCAAGCTAACTCCTTTTGAAATCCTTTATGGGACTCACCCCCCACTCATTACCATACATAGTGCTGCTCACTACTCCAACTGCAGTAAAAGTTGATGGCATCGCTGCCTGGATTCATGCTTCACATGTCAAGCCTGCACCACCACCAGACCCAACGTGGAAAGTGGAAAAATTGGACAACCCCCTCAAGCTCCGCATCCACCGTGTTCCTGCTCCTGTTGATGCACATCCCTCCGATAAGTAGTCCCAACCCTCATGTCCACCCTGATGGGTCCCCTTGTTATACTGCTTTTACTCCTCACTTTTGGGCCCTGCATCCTAAATCACCTAGTCACCTTCATCAGGGAGAGAGTAAGTGCTGTACAGGTACTAATGCTCAGGCAACAATACCAGTCCCTCCGCCAAGGAAATAGCTTTGGAGAAGAGTATATAGAGACAGAAGTTCCATGATTAGAACTTACCAAAAAGAAAATGGGGGAATGAAAGAATGGACATTTTTTTAAGCTGTCTGTTTTATCTCAACTCCCTAAGGTCTCCCTCCCAGTGATGGGAACAAAGCCCTTAAAGCTGTTCCAGGAAACAGCCCCAAACAGAGAGTAAAAGGGTAAATTGAGCAAGATAGTGCTCAGACAGTTAAGATATATGGGATATAAGATTACCAGAAACTGTTGACCAGAATCTATGCCCTGTTGTAAAACATTGTGAAACATGTTGTACGTTATCAGCAAACCCAGACCCCCTTTGGAATTTCCCGGTGGCTTTATTCCCCTTTTCCCTTCCATGTGCGACCCCTCCTGATGTGTGGTTTCTGCCTTTATAAACTTATAAGATTTTCTGCTAGGGACTTGACTCCTTGACTCCTGCGTGGGTCACGAGTTGGGTCCCAGTGCGCTGGAATAAAAGCCTCCTGCGGTTTGCATCAAAAAAAAAAAAAAAAAAAAAAAAAAGAAGAAGAAGATACACAAATGATCAATAGATATATAAAAGAATTCTCAATAGGCTATAGAGAAATGCAAAACTTCAGAACCACAGAGGTTACCATAGGACATATAGCCACTAAAAAATAGAGATTAAAAAAATCATGAAAAATAACAAGTGTTGGTGAAGATGTGGAGGAATCAGAACCCTTATGTATTACTAATTTTATATATTTAAAAACGGTACAGATTCTTTGGGAAACAGACTCTTCAGCAGTTTCTTAAGGTATTAATCGTAGAATTAACATACAATTCAAATTCTACTCCCAGAAATATACCTAAAAGAAATGAAAGTAAATATTTATAGAGAGACTGTACACAAATGCTTAAAACAGCAATAGTTATAGCCCCAAAGTGCAAACAACTCAGATGTCCATTAACTGGTAAATAAGTTACAAAATTAAGTATACCCATAGGATGGAATACTATTTAAAAATTAGAAAGTATGAAGTGCTGATCCATACTAAAACATCCATGAGTCTCAAAATCGTATCAGGGAAAGAAAAAAGGACAGAACAATGCATATTTTATGATTCTATTTATATGAAATGTCTAGAATAGGGCTATCTACAGAGATAGGAAATGATTAGTGGGTCCCTAGGGATAATAGGAGAAGACAGGATTGATTGCTAATGGACCCCAAAATTTTTTGGTGGGGAGGGGTGACCAAAATGCAGGAAAATTATATTATGGTGGACTGGGGGGTGTAGCTCAGTGGTGGAGCACTTGCCTGGTACATTCAGGGTTCTGGGGACAATCCCCAGAATTGCAATGAAACAAAACAAATAAATACCTCCCCCCGCCAAACAACAAAAGCATCCTCCATTATATTGTAATTTTTGCATAAATCCGTAACTATAAGTTCCATTGTGCTGTATACCAAACATGGATGAATTTTATTGCATGTAAATTACATCTCAATAAAGCTTCTTTTAAAACTTGTTTACAACTTTTATCTTTTTGGGTGAGAGTTTTTTTCTGGAAAATAAATCATGTCAATGAAGATAGAGGAATCATGAGTGATTTTTGTTTTTTGTTTTTGTTTTTTTTGGGGGTACCAGGGATTGAACTCAGGGACACTTGCCCACTGAGCCACATCTCCAGCCCTATTCTGTATTTTATTTAGAGACAGTCTCACTGAGTTGCTTAGTTCCTCACTTTTGCTGAGGTTGGCTTTGAACTCACGATCCTCGTGCCTCAGCCTCCTGAGCCACTGGGATTATAGACGTGTGCCACCATGCCCAGCAATAATGAAGTTTTGACAGCAGAATAGTGAAGTCATATTTATGTAGACAGTAACTTAATGGTGTATATGGTTTCAGCTTTTGAAATAAATATATTTGTTTTCCATCACAAACCTATCAGATAGTGATAACTGATGAAAGAATTTAATGGCATGTGATAGAGTGAATGAATGGCTATTCCAGATTAAACATTTGGAGATGACTTTTATAAAAAGGTGATATGGAACCTGTGATATGAATGATTAAGAAGAGCTAGTTTGTTAATAGGGAGGTGGGACTGGATGGAGGAATGGGAAGAGCACTTCAGCAAAGACACTAGCTGGTACAGATGGAACCTCTTACTAGTCAACATCAGAGACCTTGTCTAACTTCCCAATTTCTTAGGTGGCTAGGTGGCTAGCGAGGTGGCTAGCTCTCTAGGCATTAAAACAACACATTTCTCTACTTTGTTAGTGCTAAGGAAATTTAGAATTTTCAGCCTTTCTTTTATTAATTTTAACTTAAAAAAATCTTTGAGATATAATTCGCAGACCATAAAATTCACTGGTGTTTGATGTTCAATTCAGTGATGGTATATTTATAGACTTGTAAAATTACAACAATCAAATAGAAAATTTTGATAATTTCAAAATAAACCTTGCAAATAATGTGGCTACTCTTTTTGCTGCCCTCCTTTTTTTTCTTTCCATTTCTCTCTCACCAACCAACAGTGGGTGAAACCTTCTTCACTCTTTCACTTTGGCCCACTGACCCCTAGATGCCAACAACTATTTAACAGCCTTGTTGCTATTTGAGAATGTTTGATTCTCTGACTCATCCATTCTTTCTTTGTGATTTTCCTTCTTTCCTTCACTTCTGAACTTGTTCTCTGGTTGGCAGCATCACTTTTAATTGTATTGGGAAAAATTTAAAGCATGATACCTGGAATCAATGCGAGTTTTACTATTTTAAGACTTCAGGTAAGTCTTTTAAGCAAAAACTATTTGGGGACTGAAAGGATAGAAGCACATAATTGATATCAAAACAAAGATAAGAGACTAAAATGAATGCAGATATACTTGATCCCTTTAAGGATCCCACCTACCTTCAGAATACCTACTTTTACCTGAGTTTTACCTCTTGAGTATTCAATTTAATGCATTGTATGAACATCTTCCTCTCATTAACAGAATACCAGTAAGGTCCTTTGCTATTGAAGGATGGGGGTCCTTCTAGGGAAGGTTGTCCTCCTCTAGAGACCTCCTATAGTCCCTCTAGGTGTGGTGACACAGAAGGAAAAGATCTGGTGGTATCAGAGGGAGTCAGAATAGTAGGGCAACTTCTCCTGATTGTAATTCATTCAGTAAATATTTATATGAGGAATTCCAGACTCTGACTGTGTTATGACTTTATGACAGTGAAATTGTAGATGAACAATGCACTATAAAGAATTATAATTTGGTAGGTTTTGTCATAAATATTCATGAAATTTATTGTTTATAATATCCTTGAATAAAAGTTTCACTGTTTCCATCTATTCAAGTAAATTGATGTCAATAGCCCTTGTCAATGTTTTTACACCGAAACCAAGCTCCTTAAAAACTATTACATATTTCACTAAATAAATTCCACACTTCTTCATTTGCCTTTTGAAAATAGTAAAGTCAGCAGGAAGGGAACCCTTGCTAGCATCTATTCAGATTCCCTCCTGCTAGTCTTCTCTCGCCTCCAATCAACTCTTGCTAACGCTTGCTAACATTTTGTTCAGAGAGAAGATGTAAATAAAAATTTTTATTGTGGAAGAAATAAAAGGCTTATTTCAATAAAAATTCTGATTAGAAGCCAAGTGCTACACATTGTGTTTCTCCAGGCTCTAAATTTTAAATGTACATATTTATATTTTAACAGATTCTACTAGACAGCTAATATATCAGATCTTCCTTAACAATTTCTAATCAAATAGACATTAGAAATAATTTTCTTATTTTTACTCTGCTGTACTCACAGTCATTTTCTCAACACATTTATTAAACATCTACACTAGCTAAATAATAGAGGGATATGAAGAGGTACACAGTACTGGTTTAGTGTAGAGAGAATGGCAGACTGCTCTCTTCATCTGGGGGATCACCTTAGTGGATGATGCACATCTCACTGGAGAGTTTGGAGAAAAATCCTCATTTTAACAAAGAGTATACATTTACGTAGCCTTGTCCTTTCTACATATAAATCCCTGGTGGAATATGGCAAGAGGTGTAGCTATGGTGTAATGGGAGTACAGTGTTTGGGATCCTGGACTCTACCATCTCTCAGTCTATCTTAAAAGACATGACTACATTTTCCCATATGTTTGTTGATTGCTTGTAGATCTTCTTCTGTGAAGTGTCTATTCATTTCCTTAGCCCATTTGTCAATTGGATTATTTGCATTCTTGGTGTAGAGTTTTTTGAGTTCTTTATAGATTCTGGAGATTAGTGCTCTATCTGAAGTATGATTGGCAAAGATATTCTCCCACCCTGTAGGCCCTTTCTTCACATTGCTGATAGTTTCCTTTGCTGAGAGAAAACTTTTTAGTTTGAATCTATCCCAGTTATTGATTCTTGCTTTTATTTCTTGTGCTATGGGAGTCCTGTTGAGGAAGTCTGGTCCTAAGCCGACATGTTGAAGATCTGGACCTACTTTTTCTTCTATAATCTGCAGAGTCTCTGGTCTGATTCTGAGATCCTTAATCCATTTTGAGTTTAGTTTCGTGCATGGTGAGAGATATGGGTTTAGTTTCATTCTGTTGCATATGGATTTCCAATTTTCCCAGCACCATTTGTTGAAGAGGCTATCTTTTCTCCATTGCATATTTTTGGCCCCTTTGTCTAGTATGAGAAAATTGTATTTATTTGGGTTGGTGTCCGTGTCCTCTATTCTGTACCATTGATCTACCTTTCTATTTTGGTACAAATACCATGCCGTTTTTGTTACTATTGCTTTGTAGTAGAGTTGAAGATCTGGTATTGCAATACCCCCTGTTTTACTCTTCCTGCTAAGGATTGCTTTAGCTATTCTGGGTTTCTTATTCTTCCAGATGAATTTCATAATTGCTTGCTCTATTTCTGTAAGGTACATCATTGGGATTTTAATTGGAATTGCATTGAATCTGTATAGCACTTTAGGTAGTATGGCCATTTTGACAATATTAATTCTTCCTATCCAAGAACATGGGAGATCTTTCCATCTTCTAAGGTTTTCTTCAATTTCTTTCTTTAGTGTTCTGTAGTTCTCATCGTAGAGGTCTTTCACCTCTTTTGTGAGATTGATTCCCAAGTATTTTATTTTTTTCGATGCTATTGTGAATGGGGTAGTTTTCCTAATTATTCTTTCTAAAGATTCACCACTTATGTATAAAAATGCATTAGATTTATGTGCATTGATCTTGTAACCTGCTACTTTACTGAATTCACTTATGAGTTCTAAAAGTTTTCTGGTGGAATTTCCTGGTTCCTCTAAGTATATAATCATATCATCAGCAAATAGGGATAGTTTGAGTTCTTCTTTTCCTATTCGTATCCCTTTAATTCAACATCTCTAGTAATAAGAGAAATGCAAATCAAAACCACCCTAAGATTCCATCTCACCCCAATTAGAATGGAGATTAACAAGAATACAAGCAACAACAGGTGTTGGCGAGGATGTGGGGAAAAAGGTACACTCATACATTGCTGGTGGGGTTGCAAATTAGTGCAGCCACTCTGGAAAGCAGTGTGGAGATTACTTAGAAAACTTGGAATGGACCCACCATTTGACCCAGCTATATCACTCCTTGGCCTATACCCAAAGGACTTAAAATCAGCATATTACAGAGATACAGCCACATCAATGTTCATAGCTGCTCAATTCACCATAGCCAGATTGTGGAACCAACCTAGATGTCCTTCAATTGATGAATGGATAAAGAAACTGTGGTATATATATACAATGGAATATTACTCAGCCATAAAGAATGATAAAATTATGACATTTGCAAGCAATTAGATGAAATTGGAGAGTATCATGCTAAGTGAGATAAGCCAATTTCAAGAAACCAAAGGATGAATGATATTGCTAATAAGTGGATGATGACACATAAAGGGGGGAGGGTGGGGTTAGTGTTAGGGTTAGAGTTAGGGTTAGGGAGGGGGGCAAGAATGGAGGAAGGAAGGACTGTATAGAGGGAAAAGAGGGGTGGGAGGGGTGGGGAGAAGGGAAAGAATAACAGAATGAATCAAACAACATTACCCTATGTAAATTTATGATTACACAAATGGTATGCCTTTACGCCATGTACAGAGAAACAACATGTATCCCATTTGTTTACAATAAAAAAAAAAAGACATGACTACACTAAGCCATGTCCCTTGAGCTCAAAAAGCACAAGTGTTTGTCATATTGTTAACTGAAATGCTTTATGATTAAGGGATAAGTGATAGATAAGTTGTTGTAATCTTCTACCTGACAAATACACTTTAATTTAGAACATTTTTTCAATGTGTAAAGCTATGTTATTTTTGTGACAGAAAGTAAAATGTCAAAGATGAAAATTAATTATTAATATTTGTGTTAGTGTAACATACTATTGCAGCAACAAACACCTGAGCTAAATCAATTTACAAAGGTTTCATTTGGGCTGAGTTGTGGAGATTTCAGTCCATGGTTTGTTGGTCTTGTTGCTTTTGGGCCTGTGTTGAGGCAGCATCATCATGGCAGGAAGTGTGCAGTAGAGCAAAAGCCTCTCACTTCATGGCTAAGATGTGAGAAAGACCAGACAGGAGTCCCAATATACCCTTCAAGGGAGCACCCTCAATGACTGGAAGACCTCCCAGTAGGCCCTGCCTCTTAAAGATTCCACTATCTTCCAATAGCACCATGGGCCAGGGACTTGGTCTTCAACACATTGGTCTTTGGGGGACATTTATCCAAACTATAGTAATGTGTCATGACTAGGCTTTCTGTTGATGGACTGGCAGTTTAATAAAAACTCATAAACATAAATGATACATATTCTGTAATACAAATAAAATAGCAAAAGCATTTATATTTATATATTTATCCTACAAATGCATTTTCTTACATTCATTTTAGAGACTTCATATTCAGTCACTTTAAAATCCTGTTAAAGAATTATTCTTAACAGAATGAATCAAACAACATTGCCCGATGTAAATTTATGATTTTTTAATTAAAATAAATAAATAAAAAAGAATTATTCTTTAAATAATATTCAAGTTGTTACCTTTTTTGTTAAATCCATTTCTTTTTCTGTGGGGGTGGGGTACTGGGGATTGGACTCAGGGGCACTCAACTACTGAGCCACATCCCCAGTCCTATTTCGTATTTTATTTAGAGAAAGGGTCTCACTGAATTGCTTAGCACCGTGCTTTTGCTGAGGTTGGCTTTGAACTCTAGATCCTCCTACCTCAGCCTCCTGAGTCACTGGGAATACGGGCATGTGCTACTGTGCCTGGCTAAATCCATTTCTTTAGTAGATTTATTAAGGTGTAACTGACATACAATAGACTGCAATAACTTGTATGCACTTGTGAAATCATCAACACGATTACAACATGAACATATCTATTCTCCCCAAATTTTCCTCTTACACTGTTTTGTAATCTATCTCTCCTGTTTCTGTATTCTAATGCCCCTACTCTGTCTCAAGGCAACAACTGATCTGCTTCCTGTTATTATAGAGTTATTTATATTTTCAAGAATTTTATAAGAACGGAATCATAAAGTATGTACTCTTTCTGTGTGGTTTCTTTCTCTCAGCATAATTATTTAGAGAGGAATTCATACTGTTTTATGTATTATGCTGTTTGTCTTGATAGGTATTTCAATGTTTGAGGTTTTGACTATTACAAATGAAACTGCGAAAACAGTTTTGTGCATGTAACAAATATGAATATATGATTTCGTTTCTCTCAGGTAAATACCTTGGAGTACAATGGTCGGATCATATTGTAAGAGTATGCTTAACTTTTTAATAAACTACGGAATGGTTTTCCAAAATGGTTGTACCATTTTACATTTCATCAGCAAAGCATGAAGTTTCCAGTTCTTCCATTCTTGCCAGCACACTCGGTATGATTAACCGTTTTAATATTAACTATTACAATAGGTGTGTAGTAGATTGAGAGTTCTAATTACCAGTCTTTAAATTTTCAGTCATTATAAGAGGTGTTTAGTGGCATCTTATTGTGCTTTTAAATTGCACTTTCCTAATAACTAATGATGTTGGGCATATTTCCATGTGTGTGCTTTTATTAGTGAATTATGTGTCTAAATTCTTCACACATTTTTATTCAGTTTTTTTATGTTCTTATTATAGAGTTTTGAGAGTTCTCATTTATTCTTGAGTTAAGATCTTTATAAGAGGTATAATTTTCACTTTTTCTAAACATTCTAACACTTTTCATATCAGGATTATGATGACTTCTTAGAAAACGATTCTGGAATATTCCAATATTTTGTGGAAGAGTTTTTATAGAATTGGCATCATGTTTGATGATTGATGGAATCCACTAGTGATATTGACTAAGTTTTGAGTTTTGTTTCTGGTAAGGTTTTAAACTATTAATTCAATTTCTTTAATAAATATAAGGCTATTTAGGTTATCTCTTCTTGAATGAGTTTTGGATTTCTTCAGGGACTTCTCTGTTTTGTCTAAATTGTCAAATTTATTTCAGAAGGTTATTCATATCTGTTTACCTTTCTGTAGTAGCTTTAGTGACATCACCTAAAGATATTCCTGATCTTGGTAATAAGTAAAATTTTTCTTTTTTATTTATTAGTCTTGCTAGAGGTTAGTCAATTTGATTAATCCTCTCAAAGAACCATTTTTCACTTTATTGATTTTCTCTATTGCTCTTGTTTTCCAATAAATTAATTTCAGTTCCTTTCTTTATTACTTTATTTATTTATTTTTTTGCTTACTTTGTGTTTCTTTTCTGTCTTTTAAAAAATTTTTAAGGTAGAAACAGGCCATCAGAGATGTTTTTTTTATTATATGGTTGTTTAGTTTTATAAATTTCTCCATATGTACTGCTTTAAGTGGCTTCTTACAAAATTGGATATATTGTGTTTTCATTTTCATTCAATTGAAATATTTCAAAAAAAGAAATATTTCATAATTTCCTCATCCATTTATTCTTTGACCATTTGGGTTATTAAAAATTATGCTATTTAATTTCCAAGTTTTGGGAATTTTCCAGGAACTTTTCTGGAATTTTCTAACTAGATCTCATTGTGATCAGAGAATATATTTTGTGTGTTTTGAATCATTAAATTTTATTGAAAATGTCAGTTCCTAAGCCGACACGGTGAAGATTTGGGCCTACTTTCTCTTATATTAGGCGTAGGGTCTCTATTCTAGTACCTAAGTCTTTGATCCATTTCCAATTGAGTTTTGTGCAGGGTGAGAGATAGGAGTTTAATTTCATTTGCTACATATGGATTTCCAGTTTTCCCAGCACCATTTGTTGAAGAGGCTATCTTTTCTCCAGTGAATGACTGATGGCCTGGAATGTCTTGGTAAATGTTCCATGTGCACTTGAAAAAAAAATTGTATTCTGCTGCTCTTTTGTGGCATTTAATAATTCAATCAGGTTAGGTCAGTTTATTATATTTATAGCAAATACATCTTTCATAGTTTTAATTTTTTTCTAAATTTTCTGTCAAGTTTTGACACAGGAATATTGAATGTATAATTGTGAACTTGTTTCCTTTTCTTTGCTCTTCTATTGTTTTTCATTCATTCATTTGAAACTTTATTATTTGTTGCCTACATATCTAGAATTATATCATCTTTATGATTGAAACATTTTCATGTGATAGTATTCTAAATCTCAGCTAATCCTTGTTCTGAAGACCATTCTGTATGATATTAACATGCCAACATAGCCCCTGCATCCTTTTTTTTTTATTTGTAGACAAAACTTTATTTATTTTTAAATTTATTTTTATGTGGTGCTGAGAATTAAACCTAGTTCCTCACACATACCAGGCAAGTGCTGTACCACAGAGCCACAACCCCAGTCCCAACATACATCCTTTTTGTTTTTATAGTAAGCCTCCTGGTCTTTCTACTTCCATTCTTTTATTTCTCCATAGAAACTGCAAGAGCTATAACTCAATGGAGCAACATATTGAAAGTACTGAAAGAAAAAAAACAACGATGAACTCAGAGATCTTATACCCCTTGAAAATCTACAAACATGAAAGTGAAAAAAGATATTTCCAGATTTTTTTCAGACTTCATTGCCAGCAGATCTGCACTATAGGTAACATTAAAGGAATTTCTTCAGGTACAAATAATGTGAACATGATACCAGATGGAAATTTGACCCTAAAAGAAATGAAGAATTCTGGAAATGGGTAAACAGTGTTAAGAATGATCACAGCATTATAAGTTGTTCCAGGAACTGTTCATTGTTCGTATCTCTGACCTTTAACTATAGTACAAGGTTTTAAATATCCATGAACAATATTTATGATAGATAAAATATATAGAAAAATTGCTCACATTAAACCTTCTGAAGTATTGCCAATTAATTTTTCTACATCTGAACATTTTCCAAGCCACATCTTTTATATATGTGGTATTTTTCATCTCATTCATGAAATTGAGTCAATGTTTCCTGTTAAAATCTCTTTACAACTCCTTGTGCTTCTATAAACAGAAACATAAATCATGTGACTAACATAATACCCTAATACCCTGGTGACAATTAGAATGAGTATACATGGTTTAAAATTTATATTTCTTGGCTCTCCTCTTTAAAAGTATTCATTCATTCCTATAACTAACAGTAATTACTGGGTGTCAGGTACTGTTCTAAGCATTGAAGACAGAGCAATAAACAAAGTCCCTACTTTTATGGCTCTTATGTTCTAGTAGAAGTAGACACAAAATAAACAAGTAAACAAATACTTATATAATATGTCAGATGATGGCAAGCTATGAAGAAAAACAACAAAGCAAAATAATAGAGAGTAGGGAAATTTTATTTTGCATTGAGAAATTGTTGGAACTCTCTGTACTAAAGTGATTTTGAACACAGATATAAATAAGCCAAGGGAAATCCTGACACAGAAATGTACATGGAAAGTTCTAGGAATGGGAAGGGTGTCAACTGATTGAAGTAGAAGGAATGTGGGACAGAGTTAAAGGAAATGAGGTAGTTGGGAGGCTAGATTGTAGGCCTTTTGACTATGAGAATGATTGGAATTGTTTTTTATAAAATGGAAAGTTACCAAAGAATTTTGGGCAGGGAAAGGGCATTATAAGACTAATGTTTTAAGCAGATTCCTTTAGCTGCTGTATGGAGAATATAGAGTGCATGGTGGTCAAGAGGGGAAGTAAGAAGATTTGTAACAAAGATAAATATCATAGCAGAAAAGCTTTAGACCAAGGTGTACAATTTGTTCTTTGCTGATAAAAGAATCCAAGTGTAAATTTAAGGGGCAACTGCATCAATGCTGTTTTGGAGTTTTCTGGGCTTTGTGAGTCTCCAGAATGGACTTTGTATCCATTTGGAGATTTAGCTGAGGAACTGCTCTTAGCATTTGTGTTGGATTCATTGTAGCATTGTTCCAGTTATCCTTTGTTTTAGAATAAATACCTCTGGAATTTAATGGCTTAAAATAATGACATTGTTTTGCTCATAAATCTGTCATTTTGGCAGAGTTTGCCATTTCAGCTCCTCTTTGCTGTACTTGGCATCCACTGAGAGGGTTAGAATCATCTGAGGATGGGGTCACTTATACCTGGCAGTGAATGCCACTGTCAGCTACGTCCTTAGCTGGGGCTGTGATAGCTTCCAAAGGTAAAACAGTTGAAATAGGGAGAAGAAAGCAGAAACAAGTACTAGTTTTGTTGGTCGAAATGACAGATTTGATTTCTTGATCAATCCATTGAGGGTAGAAGTTTGCGTGTGGTTATAGCTCCAGTTTTCTAGGACCCACGATCTGGGTCATATAATAAATAAGAGACTTAAAATTGGACCTCATCCAATTAACCTCATATTGTTTCTTCCTGGTTCAAGGATATTTCTGTGCTGTTTCTTGTGTTCTAGCAAATGCCAGTGATTGCCTACTTCTGCTGAGTAGTGTGATATAGTTCAATATATCACTCAATATAGTGAAATGGTTCTCTAGTTGAGCACCAACTCTTTATGACGGATTTTGTTTCTGTTTCATCTCTTGATCTTTTACATTCCCTGTGTGGACCTCAGATTCCTATGGCAACAATGAGCTGACAACTCTGAAACTCTTGAAGTTTGCATGGCACTTTTTCTACTCTAATCCTGAAAATGCCACCATGATGATATAAGAAAAATACATTCCCTAGCACTTGCATGGTGGCCACGGAAATGTGTCTTTTAGATCTCCCTTCAAGAGCATCTGTTGCTGGGAGCATAGTTGATTGACAGCCTCTAGCTGCTGCATCTTTCGATCCACTATGGGCATTTATGTTAAGGTGGTACTTCCTACAGGTTTCTCTTGGTGAATGACTGATTATGGCACTAGAGCTGGTCTTTTTCTGCCCACCACAGGACTTTCCTAATGGCAGCCCTTTCTCAGTGAAACTCCTCTGACATGGCCAACGTTTTCACAGAATAAGTGTATAGTTTGAAACTCCTGTGTTGTGTTCTGAAGGCTCCACCCACCTATTTCTGTTCTCTCCCCCTTAATCATTCACAAGAGTTTTTTTTTTCCAATAAATTTCTTATATGTCTAAATTTTGTTTGGGTATTTTGTTTGTGGAAGACTTGAATTGACATGAGAACTGCAATCAGTCACTAATATTTTAAAAATAACATTTTCTAACATTTATGAGATTTATACTATGTACCAGGTAAGTTCTAAGTACTACACAAGTGCTGACTTGTGCTCACAATAATCCCAGCAAACATGAATAATATATTCCCCACTTTACAGATGAGGAGACATGGAGGTTAATAACATTATAGGTATAAGCAGGCTGCTTTGTGATTCCACCCTGTGGTCTTAATCACTATGCTATTAGTATAGTGATGAGAATAAAAAAAAAGTCTCACCTGAATATTACTAGCTAGGCCCTTACGTAGGTTTGGGGAAAAGAAATCCTACTATCTGTGTGGTCTTTTCCAAAAAAATTCAGGTTGGCAGTTTCCATAGGTACTTTTTAGGACCAAACTCAAATCTTTCTGAAGAGACTCATCTTAAATTCAGTTCTCAAATAAATCTCATATACAAGTTCTAGTAAGTATGAATTTGCAATAAAAAAAATCATAAAACACACAAAAATATGCCTTTTAAGAACGAAGTCATATCTTCAAATGGGAACAAATGGAGGTAAGACATTCCCATGTGAAGATTAAGAACAATCAATAGTCTGACAATAAGAAATAAAAATCAAGCTAAGAGGGCTGAAGTTGTGGTTCAGTGATCGAGTGCTTTTCCTAGCGTGTGTGAGGCACTGGGTTTGATCCTCAGCACCACATACAAATAAATAAATAAAGTTCATCTACAACTAAAAAAAATTAAAAAAAACAAGGTAAGAATTATAGGTAATTTTTCATAAAATAAGCTGAAATATCTTGTATTGAATCTTAGTTACTAATAATTGAATACAAAGATCAGATCCTTACTCTCTGTTTTTTGTGAAAAACAACAATATGGAATGGTAATGAGAAGCAATAGACAATACAAGTAATAAAACTTCAATGCTTAGAAATTTTCAGAAAATATACCCCTTAGGAGTACTTATGGTCTCCACGAGGTATTTTAGTAATCACTTAATAAAACTTCTTCTTTAAAAAATGAGTCATAATTTTATATTTATATTTGCAGAAGCTTTGACACTGATGGCCGTAAAAAAAAATTGAATCCTCTTGAGACTGGTGTAACTAATTAATGAAATGCTCTTTGCAAACAAAATAAAATCAGAAGAAATTCATGCCATAATTGTAACACTGAGATAAACATTAGCACCAGAGAAATCTGATTTTTAGTTGTTGCATCAGATAACAAGTTGAACATTTTACACTGTATTTATAGACTTTCAAAGAGACTAAATTATGTATGATTTATTGTAACTTTGAGGTGGCACCCATCTCAAAGTAGTGCTAGGAGCACTTATTGTGGGACACATATAAGAATTAAAATAAAATTATAAATTGAAGAAACTGTTTCCTTTAAGACCAAGACCCTCATATTTTCTACCAAACAAGAATTAAAGCACTGTCCATTAAGTCATCAAATAATGGTAAATGAAGATACTCTCATGATAATTTCTTCTAGAGTTTCTCACTGCAAAGATATTTGTTTCTCCAGGCTAACTTGACAAGTACTCTGGTTTATTTGAAAGCACGAGGATTTTCTTTTCACCCTTTTTTGGGTCTGATTTCTCCAGATGTCCGCTGTTTAGGTCTTCAACTGAAAACAACAACGAAGTCCAGATTTCATCCTGAGACTACGGGTGCTCTAACATTTGATTCCTTAAACCACACCACCAACAGATGTCAGTTCTGAAAACTACAGCGCCATTTTTCTTTTGGTGGGGCACAAGCGTGGGGAGAAGGGGCTTTCTCTGCTAGGGATGTGGAAGACTGGCCTAAGGAATTTCAGAGAAGAGAGGACCACCAGCCTGTCTGGCAGCCCTAGGCCACCCAAATCAGGATATCACATGGGGTCAGGGGATGAGGGGGGAAGAAAATGAATGAATGAATGAATGAATGAGATCAGGGCTGTGAGAATTGCCTAATATTGTGGTTGGTGTTCCTTGCTCATAAGAAGGCATGGAAGTTTCCCTGAGGGAACCCACTGTCAGTTTAGACATTTGTGCTAGGAATGCAGAAAACAAAGAGAGGTAGAAGAGAAAATTTGAGGTTTTATAGATACTAAATAGATGAGATTTCCAGGAAAGACTTTATAAGTGGAGGTGCCAAAAGAGTAGTTTGTAAAATTCCAAAGAAAACACGAGTGTTTCACATATTCTCTGAGAGAGGCAGTGTGGTAGTATGCATGAATGATGGATTCCCAACTGCTCTCACTTTCCCTCCGATATGGGATTCTAGGGTCATAGTTAAACTCCTCATGGGATCCTTCTCCCAAAAGAAATTTGAGTGCATGGATGGGACTTTTGAGACTCCTGAGACAGGGAGTGATGGGCACCCCAGGGAACGTGAAGCTCAGAAGATTGCTTTCTTTTCTCTCTTCTCTGCCATACTTTATGGCTGTTTAGAATCATGTAGCTCTAGATTTTAGTATTTCCTGATTTGGTGGCATTGGTTTTGTTTGGAAATCATATTTAACAAGTAATTGATGCTTACATTGAAACGTGCTGCAGTGGTGGGTTGCATTGATTTTGGAATTAATTTAATTGTGCTTTGTATTTGTGTGTGTGTGTGTGTGGGTGGGTGTTAGTGTGAAGCTTGCACTCATTTTTGTGTATCATGATGAACCTCTGGCATTTAGGAAAAGTAAATACATGAAATGTTTGGGGTTAGAGGAACTCAATTTTGTAGGTATTGAAGTTGTGATGCTAACATCAGTAGAAGAGGAGGGGACTTATTTTAGCATTGTAGATTATTTAAACCTGTTATTTTTTTTTGCCATGGTTTTCCAAACATGGGACACTTTCTGCAGTATGCTTAATAGTAGTTTTATGGTGAGACAGTTCTTGGCCAAACGAGTTTGAAAAAAGGTGTCTTGAGCTCACTTATTTTTTTCTTACAGGGTTTCTTGGAATATATATTATATTTTAATTCTGTGATTGTTCATTCTTAAATGCCTAAATGGAAATATGCAATATAGAATTTCCTTGATGTTTTCCACTGGAATAATTTAAAATGGCATTAAGTGGCATACTAATGGGGTATAATTATGGCACATTGGTATTTGAGAAAAGGACAGAAACCCAAAGTTCTCCCTCATCTCCCCCCATCCCTTCTCCCCTGAAGCAGATTATAAAACCTGTGTTTCAGAGATCTCCTCTCTATACCCAAAGGAAAAGAACATCCTTATCCTTGTAGACATACAGACACTAAGAAAAATCTGAACAAACAGGCCTTGTTAAATTCCCCTAAGTTTATTACCTTTAGATCATACCCTTTCTGTTCAGACACACTTCTACATAACTGTCTATTCTTTGTCAATGTCACTATAAAAATACACAGGTTTTTCTGTTTCTTTGGGTCTTCATTTCTGAAGGCTCCTCACTTCATGTAAAACTTAGATTTGTATACTTTTTCTGTTTGTTAATCTGTCTTCTTTACAGGGACTTCAGTCATGAACCTGCAATAAATGAGGAAAAGATGTTACTTTTGTTCCTCCTACTACATGAAGTAGCTTCTTTCTGATAGTCTTAGGAAAACAGTTTGGGAAACACGGAGCTGTGAAAAGGGGCTTGGCCACTGGTTCCTATCTAGTTCATACACTGGAGCGTTGGACAAAAGCTTCATAGTGACAAAGAAGACACCTTTACCTGGCTTTGGGCTCTGTGCCTATACCTCTTGGCTATTTTGTAATGGTAGAGGTTAGAGAGGGTAAGGACAGGTTGGAGGGAGGGGAAGGAAGGAAAAGGAAAGGTAAGGCTATAGAAGGGCAAGATGCAGGCTTTTAAAAATCTTGCATTCTGTCTGGCCAAATACTTTTACAGTTTCACTTTTCACACATCTTTTTGAGTTAGAAAGATTTAGGTTGGTATCAACGCTGTACAAGCTATCAACCAGATGACTATATGAATGTTGCCTTGATTTAAAACTTTAGTTTCCTGCTGTATAAAATTAGGGGAATATAAGTAACTCATTTGATTATTTTAAGAATAACTAAAACCTATCTGAAAAATAATAAGCAATCATAAGTATTTGTTGAACAAACTTTTAGTTCTGTGCCTAGCATATAGTGTTCAACAAATGGAAACACTGGAAACTCTTATGATTGCTGCCATCATTATGAGTTCTGAATCCCAAATATCAAGGCAGACAGAAACATAAAGCACATCAGTGTTACACACACACACACACACACACACACACACACACACACACACTCTTGGAGCCTAAATTTTGGACTCCCTTAAGGAGATTTTTCAAAGTATTTAACACATCGATGCCAGAGAAATCTTTCCAAAGCTCAGTATGTCAGTTTTCTCTTTAAAACATTTTATATTTGCTTATTAACAAAGCAATGAATCCTATTGATAATCTGATGACAATATTGGTCATCTTCCTAGAAAATTACATATATGATCATGTATATATTCCCCCTACTATTTCAAGACAGTTTTGGACACCAAAGTCCATTATAAACCATGTATGATGGATATAGAGAAGCTTTTTAAAATCTTGACATTTAAGACCCTCTATGATAATTCTACCTATGATAGCTATAGTTACTTTACTTTCTACCCTCCCCTCACTTTCTTATCATACACAGAACTATTTTTGCAGGGAAGGATTTACTTATTATTTTTCCAAAATGCCCCAGAGCCAAATGCATCTTGTCTCCCAATCTTGTCTAAAACTGTTTGCTTCTGCCTCAGTCTTCCCTGGTATGTAATTCCCATCATCTCTTTAAAGGTCATTTCAATTTCACATACTCTCTGAATCCTTTCCTTCAGCTTAAATACTCTAACCAATTTATTGTTCAGAGTTCTGACCAATAAAAAACCACACCCTCCTCTGTGTCCTCTTAAGGGAACTCTGCTGGAGGGAAACTATACATCTTCCTTCACCCATCACAAGGTTCATGGCTGAAATCTCTATTTAAAAAAACAACTAAAAACAAACAAACAAACAAACAAACAAACAAAACCTCAATAAATAAGAGGAAAACATAACACATTTATTTAATGATACTTTTATCAGATACAGGAGGCTTCAGAAGTGAAGTAATGTGTATTTATATAGGAAATGTGTATTTTTATGCTTACGTTTAATGAAGAGTTGATGGTTGTGTAGAAAAGGGGATATGATCTCATGGTAACAAACTGGGGGACATTTAGCAAGGCCTGTTGTTCAAATTCTTCTTTGTAACATGTTGGTGTGTTTCATTCCTTCTTTCAGAGTATAGGGCAGTATGCCTCTCACATGAGGGTCTTCAGGAGGCATTTGCTGGTAAATCGATGGAGTTAGAATATCATGCTAAGTGAAATAAGCCAAACCCCCAAAACAAAAGACTGAATGTTTTCTCTGGCAATTCACAATGTGGCGTGATGGCGGGAATAGGGAAGAATAGAGTTACTTTCTATTAGGTAGAGGCAAGTGAAGGGAGAGGGAGGGGTATGGGGGTAGGAATGATAGTAGAGTAAAATAGACATTAGTGTCTCATGTACATATATGACTGCATGGCTGATATGATCCTACCATTTGTATAATCAGAAAAATGAGAGATTACACTTTATTTATTTATGTATGATCTATTAAAATGTATAAATGCAGTCAACTATCATGTACAACTAATTAGAACAATAAATAAATAAGCAAATAAAAAATAAATAAATAAAAAGAGAAAAGGACAGAGACTCCTGCTTCAGGAGTTCTATTTCCTTCAGCTTAAATACTCAATATTTCAATGTGCAGTATTTGGGGGGCATTGTATTCTGAGTCCTGGAATTGCCTTTATCACTCATTTGATAATTAATATGTGTTCTCTTTCATTCATCTTTCATACATATGTGTCTACTCTCCCTAACTAGATTATAAGCCCCACAATGACAAGGACTGTATTTTATGCATTTTGGCTTGGGAGTGAAATACCATAATGCCATGTTTCTTCAGATTGTAGTGAAATTGTCCAGAAAATCACCAAAATTTAGCTTAATTTTCTACATAAGTACAACTATTTTTCATGACAAAAGCGAAAAGACATTTTAAAAAAGTGTCCTGGAATTTTGGGTAACCCACAACCCAGTTACCACTAGATGGAGGTAGTGATTTCTTAGTCAGAGAATTTGAAGCTTTTCATTTGAAGAATCACAAATGCTTGCTTAGGCGTCTGATGGTATTGTTAGCAATTTACTATATTATCAGAATCTTCAAGAAGTTTGATCTTCATAATTTTAGAAAAGGTATTCTCTTTCTCACATTCCTACCCCTAAAAAAGGCAAAAAAAAAAAAAAAAAAAAAAAAAAAAAAGCCAACAGATAAAACTAATGTGTAATAAAATAGGCTAAATAAATGGTTGACATGTACTTTCAGAAGCAGGGAAAACTTTCATATAATTTAATTACACATTAGCCTAATTGATGCCATTTTATCATAAAATAAGCTCAATGCGCTGCTGTTTATAGGCTTATAGGCCCTAATTGACTTCATTATCTTTCTGAGCTGTTTGGATTTATTGCTGTAGTTACACGTTTATATCATGATGGCATTTTCGACATCAAGTATGAAAACTTCTGCAATTGACTTTTTGTTTTGAGGAAAACCTGCTTTGCATTCCTTCAAAATGGTAACTTGAAACTGAGAGGAAAAAAAACCTATATAAGTATGAAAAATCACTTTTTTACTAAGGGCAAAATTGATATCACTACAATTGGTTAGAAAGTAAAATCCTTCAACTTTCTTTCTTTTCTTTCTTTCTTTCTTTTCTTTCTTTCTTTCTTTCTTTCTTTCTTTCTCTTGGGTAAATGTTGTTACTTTTCTATAACTGTAACAGAAATGTTAGAATTATCATAAATGAGCTTTTGCGCATGCTGTTATTCATCTTCTGTAAAAAAATTTCAATCATATTCTTAATGTTTCTGTTTCCAAGCCAACTGTTTAATGCTCAAGGCTTTATTTCCGACTGCAGCTCAGGACTATTCATTTATGCTAACAGTAGAGCTTGAACAATACTGTAAATTAAAGAAATGTAATTTTGGGATTTGTCTTATAATTTACCATTTTCAAAAGCACTCTCTGGAGAAATTAATAGCTTAAATATTACTGGAATAATGAGGATCAAGTTTGAGGAAAATATAGCTTGAAAGTCTATTACTGAAAATGATGGAAATAGGCATTTTTGTATTGCTATCTGAGCAAATATAATACCATACCATTTATCTCTAATTATCCTAAGAAAAAGAACAAGAAGCACTGAAAAAACAAAGAGTAAAGATTTAAATGGATCTGTTATTATCCTGGTTTTTCTCACCTACTATTTCTGTTATTGTAAATATTAACAAAAATCAGCAAAATAGAACTAGAAAGTAAAAACAGAAGGCTGATACCATTCTTTGGGTCAACAAGAACTTCTATGCAGCACATCAAAAAATCTTTGGCCTATTATTCTGGGAAAATATCCTCACAGATAATCCAAATGTTCATTTTTAAATCCATTTCATGTTAAATGAAGTGTGTGATTTTTCTATTCAAGTTAAAGAAAGCCAGATTGAGAATTTATCTAAATTCAGCTAATTATATTTGGTCAAGCATTGTCCTTGGCACAAATATTCTCCAGATCTAAATTTTTGTTCTTTTAATAAGCTATGGTTACAGGGGACATTGGCTGCAAAAAATAGAATTTTAATTACCCTGGGATACAGTGCTATGACTAGACCTTTAAATTTTATATTGTTTCTTCCTGTCTAAATAAATGGTTGGGTTATGCAACAAATTTATCTTATAGAGGTAAAACAGGGACAAACAACATAGAATAGTTCTATGAGATTAGTTTGTATCTGAGTTCAGCTTTGTAAAGTTTAGAGCTTTGTTTCCTTCTGTACAGTAGGTGGCTTCTAACAGCCATTTACAATGTACATCTTATGCCACCATCATCTTTTGGGTTGGGTGATTCACCATAACCCCATTAATTTTTAAATTCCAATACAAGGAATTGACACATTATCTTGATGCTTTTATATCTGTGATATTGGAGCTTTGATTCCTCAATACCACTGCCTTCTCCAAGTTGTGAGAAAGATTTTCTCTCCTTTATAAATGCAGGAATCTGAGACAGAAAAGAAGGAGGCAGGAGTTTTACACCTCCTCTTGTCAGTCTGGATGATTCATTAGGCTTAGAAGGCTGCATGCCCTGTATCGATACAATGACATAATCATTACCTGTAAGTTAAATCACTTCACACACCCACTGGCAAAAATGTAACAATAAAGCTATTTTTATGATTTTCTTCTCAAAGTAATTATATATAGTTGAGAAACTAAACTACATCCAAACTAATGTAACTTCAAACATTACCTTTTCCCTTATGAAACTTCTTACCTTGTACTATACTGAATTTTTTAAAAAAGGAAAGAAAAATTAGTTATAGTAAAGGGAGACAAAATGTATTTCTCAGATATTTAGCAGATTTGCTCAGAAAAACAAATGAAAACAAAAACAATAAAAGGAAGGTTGTAGCATTTGCATACTTCCAGATAATACGTTCTCAAGAAGCACCCATTGAAACAATGCTAAAAATATATAAACTTCTTTCAAAATTACTTGAAAAATGTCCAGATTTCCAAGAATCAACATGCACTTAAAGGGATAATTTTTCTGTAATAAATGCATCAATAAAATTTCCATGAATTAAGGGAAATGAGGATGACTTTCTGGTTTTATAATTAGCTTTGAAAATGAGCGTGCCTAACTTCTGGGCATCCAAAGGATATAGTGACAGAAGAGGAAGCCATGTGACCTCGAAGGGCATGGGTTTGAATCCAACACAGGTTGTCACAGAAAGTTGATACCATTTGACAACTGCTTTGTGAAATGAGCTGGTTTCAGTCCAGTGGACAGATGTCCATATCACAAAATGCTCTAATTGGCAGTCTCAGCAGAGGAGCCAAGAATTGAATGGGCCTGGAATCTGAACCCTCTTCTCACTCTCTGGAGGGGTAGGCAGAGGTACACTCATAAAGGAAGCTCAGAATTGCTGGTGGCAATCATAAATCCTCTATGGATAAACAGAGGACTTTGTGTTTCAAAGCTGTCAGTCTAGTTTTTCAATATATTTAAGTACTTTTAATAAAAACTTTCCAAGTTGATGCAAATGTTTATTACTTCCACTGTAAATTTATCATTACAAGCTTGTGTGTTATTAAAGACAAAACAGAGCTGGACAGTAATTAAAGTGGTAAAAACAGACTCAGGAATTATTGCAGAAAGGGAAAAGTGTCTTCAGAACTGAACTGGGCTCAATTCTGAATATGGTAGGGATGAGTGAGGAATTATTAGCCAAGGAACAGGGTGGGAGTTGGTAGAAAGGAAAAGCACTAAGAGGAAACATCAGGGATATGGGGGAATTTTGGCTGAACCAACTTGATAGCATTCTTGCTGAAGGCAGGTGGAAGTGATCCCATATCACGTCGGGGTGGCTGGTGGAATGAGTAATTTGCTCAGATATCTAGGGTGATGAGATATCTAGGGTGGGGATTTTTACTAAACTGAATTAGCAGGTTTTTTTCCTAAAACCAAGTAATACAAAGACTAACATGGGGAAGTCCAAATGCCGAGGCCTGGTTGAGAACAAAGTTCAGAGGGTTTAGCCAAGGAGAGAGTCCTTGTTGAAATAGGACTGCATATCTCATGTAAAATGTAAACCATGTCTGGTTTTGGAGACTATTAATAGTCAGTTAAAAAATATTACACATGCCATGAAAACTGGCAAGTAAAATTCACTAAATACTTGATCTATGAATATTTTGCCTGTGGCTCAAAGTGGGCCCAATCTGCTATAGCTTTCTGTGTGCCATAGAAGTGGCTGCCCCCAAACCTGGAAAATCAGATGGATTGAATTACTGGACACATCCTTCTAGAACTAATGATGTAGCAGTAGTCATGGTAGGGTTTTTATGCTGGATAATGACAAATGACTGTTTACCTCTAAGGTATTAGATTATAAGTAGCTATGAGAAAATCTACTGTCCCTACAAGCCTACAATTTTAGGATGAAAGCATTATCTTTAGCTTTGGTTTTTATTTCTTTGGGAGAGATCATTTTTCCAGACCACTGCTAGTCGATAGATGTTCTGTTAAAAACAAACAAGGAAGATAAAAAATACAACCAAACACTTCTCTTCCAAATCTTCCAAACCACTAAATACCTGAAATGTGTGCCTGTGGGGGAGGGGAATTCCATGGTCACACAACTTTGGGAAACATCTGGTTAGAAGATATTAATTAGATTTATTTATGCAAAACTCAGAGCTTTTGCCATACAAAAGTGTGTTTTGGCTCTCAAAGAAAAGAGAATATGTAGCATTTCATATAACATCTATTAACATTGTAAAAAACTCATATTTCAAGGAACACAAATTGAAAAATGCTCTTCTCAATCAAAGTTTTATACCCTAATCTTTTATTACCCAATAGGAGGATTTTCAAAGGAAAGGGAGAACATAGGGAGAATATTTTACCCAGAATAACAGGAAAATGATTGCTTTCTCTCACAATTTTGCTAACATCAAAACACTATTATAAAATAAACCTTCCTCAGAATGTAAAATGACTTACTCTTTGAGAAGTTCAGTAGATTCTCAGTAGTGTGTTGCATTTAGTAAACTATTCTCAGTAAATCTTGGGGACAGTACAAGTTCCTGCTATCAATTTTCTTTGAAACACTAATTAGATGAGTAAGCAGGGTTCAAGTTCTTTAGTGCCCTTTCTCTTTAAATTTGCTGTGTTCCTTCTCTTTTGGGGATTGTCATTGCAGTCTAGGCTGTAAGAAATTTTTGGAACTATCCAGTTATATAAGGGAACAGAGAAATGTCACCCCAATGGTGAGTTAAAGTGCAACTGAGGACTGGTTGGGTTGCCATAATTGACTTACTATACCTACAAGGCTGAGGTCTGCAGTTCTCAGGTTCTCAGCTTTGACAATATGGTAGAATCTTCTCTAAACAAAATGAAAAAAACAACAAAATACCCCACTGGTGCCTAGATCCTACCCTCATAGGATTGAATTTAATTGATTTAGGGAGCAATTAAGACATTGGGATTTCTTTAATCTCCCAGGGAGTTTTGCATGCAGCTCACCTTGTGAACCACTGCCTGAGAGGACATAGATATCACAGGTCTTACCCAAGTTGCCATATATTTCTGTTGACAGCTTTAACATGCCCAATTAGCTACAGATCTGTTATTTAAGGTTTTTTTTTTTTTTTTTTTTTTTTTTCTCCCTTGCAGTGCTGGGAATTGAACCTAGGGCTATATCCACTGAGCTATATCTCCTGATATATATCAGGAGATATATATATATATCTATACATATATAGATATATATACATATATATATGTATATATATATACATATATACATGTATATATACATATATATACATATATACATATATATACATATATATATATATGTATATATATCAGGGTTATATATAACCCTGAGCTATATCTCCAGATCTTTTGGTTTTAGTTTTGATTCAGGGTCTTACTAGGTTGCCCAGACTGGTCTTGAACTTGTGATCCTCCTGCCCTAGCCTCTGAGTTGCTGGGATTGCAGGTGTGCAGCACTGCACCTCATTGCTACTTAGAAGTTGGTCAGAGCTGGGGGTGCAGCTTAGTGACAGAGCCTTTGCCTAGCATGCCCAGGGCCCTGGGTTCCATCTCCAACTTGCAAAAAGATAAACAAACAAACAAATAAATAAAAGTTGATTCGGAGATTCCAGAATGACCTACTCTCCGCTGAAACGGCTTGATGATTCTAGCTTTGGCACCACGGCCATGCTCTATTCACCATCCCATGCACACTTGCATCAAGAAACAGGGATGTGAATGAATGAAAAACTGTTGGTTAAAAGTCACAGTGACTTTTCCTCATTTTCAAAAAATAAAATATGTTAATATATTTTCATTTGATATGCAAAATATACCTAGACTGTAATAGTCAGGAAACTATCCAAAGTATCAAAGCAAAAACCCCTCCTAATTTGGAAGCCAATGTATTTTTTTTTTTTTTTTTTTGGTAAGAGTGCTTGAGAATACTTCTACTGTATATGTGCCAATTCACCCTATGCTATAATGTAAAGATTCAGGGCCAGAGAATTATCATATCGATGTATCTTATGAAACAACTAACAGTTATATGTGGGTAGTAGGGAAGAAATACACTGGAAATGTATCAAGCCAGAACTAGTCTGAAATTAATCATCAGTGGAAAATTGTGGGATTAAGTACCTACTGATTCCAATCAAAATGAAATTTATTTCCTATCAGGTATACATTTGATAATACACTAGAGACAATTACAATTTTTCCTCTGTTGGTAGGAATTTCATGAGATAGAGTTCACTTCATGTTCCTATGTGTAATACAAACCTGTCACAGTACTATTATTCTTTCTATAGACACTATTATAAAATCATTGCTATATGAAGAAGATTCAAAGAATATGAAGCCAAGGAATGTGGGAGGAAAGTATTGTGGAGGACATCAGGCAGTTAATTCACAAAATTATATTGTTTTTCTGGTATTTGAGTATTTACAACATTTTTCAGCTTTCAAAAATTTTCAATATGTTTTGACTGCTTTTATTTAAAACAAGTATTTGCCTTCATACTTAAATTTATATTACTTTAATTAAAGATGGCACCTCCAGATTGTATAAGCTTGAGGTATTGCAAAACCTGGATCCACCCTTGATATACTGCTTATAAAATGAGTTAAAGAAATTTTTTTTTTTTTTTTTTTGTACCAGGGATTGAACTCAGGGGCACTCAATCACTGAGCTACATCTTGTAATGAGACAAGGAAATAATAGGAATTGCTATAGTTGTGTGTTATGTAATAATAAGCTGTATTTGGTATTTGCCTGGACTTGTAAAACTAAAATCATAAAAGGTGCCTGGTGACAAACTTGCTGTGTGGCAGGATGACATTCCTGAACAATACCGATATGAACCTTCATCTATGATTTGAGTGGTGGCTCCTAGTATAGTCGTGTTCTGGTCTTTATCAATGAAGACCAGAGCATGACTGAGCTGAAAATCACTACTTAAACCCCTGGACTTTTGGAGCAAACTGTCAGTAGCACCATGACCAGAGGACTCCACGTCACATCACTCTGTCTCTTGACTGCCCTGGCTGCTGTCCACACTATCACTGATTGCTGGTCGACTGTTGTCACCGAGGCCAGACGACTGACCACCTCTCCTGCGGTGATGACTGCCACCCAGCCTCCGGCTTATCAGACACCCGAGGACATCTGAAGACATCCGAGGAGCTGAGAGAGGCTACAGCTGAGAAGAATCCCCAGTCTTGCTGACTGACTTCTTGGCTAAGAGACATTGCACTGAGTAAGTCCATGGGGATTGGACTCTAGGTGAACAAGGGAGTGAATCTTCAATGTATTTGTGACTTGCTATTATTAGGAATGTTGAGTGTGCATTGCATGAATAAAATCCACTTGTTGGAACCAAACTTGATTCCTCTCTTACTCACTGCTCGTGACATATCTCCAGCCCTATTTTTGTATTTTATTTGGAGACAGGGTCTCACTGAGTTGCTTAGAGCCTCACTTTTGCTGAAGCTGGCTTTGAATTTGAGATCCTCTTGACTCAGCCTTCCAAGCAGCTGGGATTATAGGCATGCACCACTGCACCCAGCCCTAAAGGAGTGTTCTTTTGTATGTTCCCATGAAGTTGATCTGGGGTATGCATAAGGAAAAAACAAAACAAAACAAAACAAAACAAAATAGAAAATAGTTCTGTCTGCTTCTTTTCCTCCCTCTCCAATTTAAGGGAAACCTTTGATTGATGAAAACTAACATTAAAAAAATTGTGATAGTTCTTCAAAAAGATGTGTTTGAGTGAAAAGGGGAGCTAAAAATTAAAAAAAAATTACAAATAAGAAAGACAAGGGAAAACAGAAGAGAGACAGACAGTAGCATTTAAAAAGGAGAAGAAAAATAAGAAAGAAGAGTAACAAACAAAAGATGGGAATTAACAGAAAACAGAATAAAGAAAGGCAAGAGAATAAGAATAGGTGGGCAAAATACCAAAAGGCTATGTAAATAACTTCTAACAACTGACTTCCTGTTTGGCTCCTGATTGGAGCTGATTGACACATGGGGATATTTACTGTTTCTTTTGCAATGACCCAGGAAAACTGTTCCTAAACAATATTAATTTGCTGCTTGACCACTATGAATCTAAACTAGGTGTTAAACATAGTCATGAAGGTAAAGAGTAAAGAAAATGGTCCTATACATTTCTGAAGGCATATCACCAAGATCATACTATATGATGTGGAATTTAGAAAGAAACATGTTTATGTTATAATTTCTTAGAAGAATTTAGAGACTATCTTAAATTTATTCTATCTAGTTGTTATTTCTGAAAGTTAGTATTCTGAAAAAGAATTCACTCAACTTTTGCATAAAGAGGTTCAGAGATTGGTGAGACTTGTGAGCTTGTTCCTCTATAACACAACTAATTTTAATCTCACCATCAGTTACATCTACAATAAATTAATTTAAAAAATTACTGGATAAATGGTAGAAAGATCAAAAGATGGAAAGGAATAGGGGATGGGGAGGTGGAAGTGGAAGAAGAGGTACCGGGGTCTGAATTAGAACAAGATATATTCCATGCTTTTATAATTATGTCAAAATGGATTATACTGTATGACTAGGGGAAAAAAGCAACAAAACGAAGAAGGAAAAAAAAAAAGCAAAACAAAACAAAACACCAATAAAGAGTAAATTTGAAGAAAAAAAATCAATCAATCATTTGGGGACATTCTTGTTATTCATGTGGAAACAAAAATATATTGTGTAAGAATATAAATAAATAAAAAGATACATATTAAAATCATTAAGAATGTGTGCTATAGTGCTAAGGACATTTAGAGAAGGGTATGGTATAAGAGAAAAAAATAAGAGAATAACTATGACAATAAACAAGGCAAGGGGCTTAATCATTGATGATAGGTGTTGTGAATGGGGGAGTGTGGTTAACTTAGACAAGAATCAGAAACTCTCAGTTTACAGCACTTTTTAAAATTTTTTTCCAGACCAGTAACTAATTATACAGACAGGGAGGGTGAGGGAATTAAAATCAGGCTCATTTCACATAACTTCTTATTCATTCATTTCCTAGCAGCATAATTTCTCAAAGAATGCATACTGGCTCTTAGTAATCAGTGCAGTTTACCTTTTTAATTTCCTAGATGCAATTAATAAAAGGCAAGGAATGCCTTTTTGGAACATTACCTCCTTAGTGTTTGAGAAGCCAAATTGATATACTTATGTATGTGTGTGTGTGTGTGTGTGTGTGTGTGTGTGTGTGTGTAAAATTAGGGTCAGAAGTCTAAGTTTGAGACTAATTGGTTGGGAGACCAATAAAGGCAGAATTTTCCTTTTTTACTTAAACTTTTATGGTTTTAGTTGCACTTTTTCTGTTATTGCTTAATCCCTCATATCTCAGAGCATATTTCTTTCTTTTTTTTTTTTTATTTTTAAAGTCTTTTTTTTTTATTATACACAAATGGGATACATGTTGTTTCTCTGTTTGTACATGGCGTAAAGGCATACCATTTGTGTAATCATAAATTTACATAGAGTAATGTTGTTTGATTCATTCTGTTATTTTTCCCTTCCCCCCCCCCCTCCCACCCCTCTTTACCCTCTATACAGTCCTTCCTTCCTCCATACTTGCCCCCCTCCCTAACCCTAACTCTAACCCTAACACTAACCCTTCCCTCCCCCCCCATTATGTGTCATCCTCCACTTATTAGCGATATCATTCGTCCTTTGGCTTTTTGAGATTGGCTTATCTCACTTAGCATGATATTCTCCAATTTCATCCATTTGCCTGCAAATGCCATAATTTTATCATTCTTTATGGCTGAGTAATATTCCATTGTATATATATACCACAGTTTCTTTATCCACTCATCAATTGAAGGGCATCTAGGTTGGTTCCACAGTCTGGCTATTGTGAATTGAGCAGCTATGAACATTGATGTGCTGTATCTCTGTAGTATGCAGATTTTAAGTCCTTTGGGTATAGGCCAAGGAGTGGGATAGCTGGGTCAAATGGAGGGTCCATTCCAAGTTTTCTAAGGAATCTCCACACTGCTTTCCAGAGTGGCTGCACTAATTTGCAGCCCCACCAGCAGTGTATGAGTGTACCTTTCTCCCCACATCCTCGCCAACACCTGTTGTTGCTCGTATTCTTGATAATCGCCATTCTAATTGGGGTGAGATGGAATCTTAGGGTGGTTTTGATTTGCATTTCTCAGAGCATATTTCTTTAATATTTTTATAAAAATTAAGCAGAATATTGAAAGTAAAAATTTTAGTTAACTGCTATAGTTTGAATGTCTGTGTTCCCCTCAATTCACTGTTGACCATAATACTAGGTGACTTTAACACACCTCTATCACAACTGGATAGATCCCCCAAACAAAAACTAAATAAAGAAACTACAGAACTGAAAAGTACAATTAATAATTTAGACTAGGGGTTGGGGTTGTGGATCAGTGGTAGAGCACTTGCCTTGCATGTGTGAGGCCCTGGGTTTGATTCTCAGCACCACATATAAACAAATAAATGAAAAAATAAAGGTCTATCAACATCTAAAAAATACTAAAAAAATTTAGACTTAACAGATATGTATAGACTATTTCATTCTTCAATGACTGAATATACTTTCTTCTCAATAGCACATGGATCCTTCTCTAAAATAGGTCACAAAACAACCTTAGCAAATACAAAAAAATATAGATAATACCTTGCATTCTATCAGATCACAATGGAATGAAATTAGAAATCAATGATAAAATTAAAAACAGAAGCCACTTTAGCACCTGGAGACTAAATAATATGCTATTGAATGACATATGGATAACAGAAGACATCAGAGAGGAGATTAAACAATTCTTAGAGGTAAATGAGAATACCACTAAAACATATCAAAATCTCTAGGACACTATGGAGGCATTTCTAAGAAGAAAGTTCATTGCATTGAACTCATTCATTAAAAGGATAGAAAGTCACCAAATAAATAACCTAAAATTACATCTCAAGGCCCTAGAATTAAGAAAAACCAACACCAAAAACAGTGGAATACAGGAAATAATTAAAATCAGAACTGAAATCAATGAAATTGAAACAAAAAAATCCAAAATATCAATAGAACAAAAAGTTGGTTCTTTGAATAAATAAATAAAATTGATAAACCATTAGCCACACTAGCAGAGAGAGAAAACTCAAATTACTAAAATTTATGATAAAAAAGGAAATATCAAGACGGACACTTCTGAAATACTGACGATAATCAGAAAGTATTTTGAAAGTTTATACTCTAATAAAATAGAAAATATTGAATACATTGACAAATTTCTAGAGACATACAACCTACCCAAACTGAATCAGGAGGACAGAAAATCTAAACAGATCAATTTCAAGTAATGAAATTAGACACCATCAAAAGCCTGCCAACCAAGAGAAGCCCAGAATGAGACAGATTATCAGCTGAGTTCTACCAGATCTTCAAAGAACTAACGCCAATAGTCCTCAAATTATTCCATGAAATAGAAGAGGAGGGAACCCTTCCAAATTCATTCTATGAAGCCAGTATCACCCTGATACCAAAACCAGACAAAGCCACATCAAGGAAAGAAAACTTCAGACCAATATCTCTCATGAACACAGATGCAAATTTTTTAAAAAAAGTTTTAGTTGTTGATGGACCTTCATTTTATTTATTTATATGCAGTGCTGAGAATTGAACCTAGTGCTTCACACATGCAAGGCAAATGCTCTACTACTGAGCCACAACTCCAGTCCCCAGATGCAAAAATTCTTAATAAAATGCTGGCAAACTGCATACAAAAACATATTAAAACGATAGTGCACCATGATCAAGTGGGGTTCATCTCAGGGATGCAAGATTGGTTCAACATATGGAAATCAATAAACATAAATCATCAACAGACTTAAAGACAAGAACCACATGATTATCTTAATAGATGCAGAAAAAGCATTTGACAAACTACAGCATCATTCATGTTCAAAACACTAGAAAAAAACTAGGGATAGTAAGAACATACCTCAATGTTGTAAAAGCTACATATGTTAAACCCAAGGCCAACATCGTTCTATATGGAGAAAAAGTGAAAGCATTCCCTCTAAAAACTGGAACAAGGCAAGGATGCCCTCTTTCACTTTCCTATTCAACACAGTCTTGGAAACTCTAGTTGGAGCAATTAGACATAAGAAAGAAATTAAAGGGATAAGAATAAGAAAAGAACTCAATTTTCCCTCAATTTATTTATTTTTTCTTGGTACTGAGGATTGAACGCAGAGGGTCTTAACCGCTAAGCCACATTACCAACACTTTTTAATATTTTATTTAGAGACAGGGTCTCACTGGTTGCTTAAGTCCTCACTAAATTGCTGAGACTGGCTTTGAACTTTTGATCTTCCTGCCTCAGCCTCCTGAACTGCTGGGATTATAGGCATGTGCCACTGCACTCAGCAAGCTATCCCTATTTGCAATATTGCCACTTGATTCCATATTTAGAAGATCCAAAAAACTTCACCAGAAATCTTCTAGAACTCATAAATGAATTCAGCAAAGTAGCAGGATATAAAATTAACACCCATAAATCAATTGCATTCTTATACATCAGTGATGAATCAACTGAAATAGAGATTAGAAACTATTCCAATAACCTCAAATAAAAGAAAAGATTTGGGAATCAATCTAACAAAAGACGTGAAAGATCTTTATAAGGAAAATTACAGAACTAAAGAAAGAAATTGAAGACCTTAGAAAATGGAAAGATTGCCCATGTTCTTGGATAGGCAGAATTAACATTGTCAAAATGGCCATACTACCAAAAGTGCTATACAGATTTATTGCAATTCTATTAAAATTCTAATGATGTTCTTCATAGAAATAGAAAAGGCAGTCATGAAATTCTTTTGGAAGAATAAGAGGCCCAGAAGAGCCAAATCAATCCTCAGTGAGAAAAGTGAGGCAGGAGGCATCACAATATCACAATACCAGATCTTACATTATACTATAGAACCATAGTAACAAAAACAGCATGATATTGCACCAAAACAGACATGAAGACCAATTGTACAGAATAGAGAACACAGAGAAAAACTCATATAAATGCAGTTATCTCATACTAGACAAAGGTACCATAAACATACATTGGAAAAAGATAGCTTCTTTAATAAATGGTTGTGGGAAAACTAGAAATCTGTATGTAGCAAAATGAAATTAAACTCCTCTCACCCTGCACAAAACTCATTCAAAGTGGACCAAGGACCTAGGCATTAGACCAGGGACCCTGCACCTACTAGAAGAAAAAGTAGGCCCACATTTTTGTCATGTCAACTCAGGAACCAAATTCTTCAACAAGACTCTGGAAGCTCAAGAAGTAAAATCAAGAATCAATAAATGGAATGGTATTAAACTAAAAACTTCTTCACAGCAAAGGAAACAATCAAGAACATTAAGAGAAAGCCTGCAGAATGGGAGAAAATCTTTGCCACCTGCACCTCAGAGAGAGCATTAATCTTCAGGATATACAAAAAACTTAAAAACTTAACACCAAAAAAAGAAATGACACAATCAATAAATGGGCAAAGGAACTGAACAGACATTTCACAGAAGAAAAAATATGAATAACAAATATATGAAAAAATGTTCAACATCACTAGCAATTAGAGAAATGCAAATTAAAACTACACTGACATTTCATCTCACTCCAGTCAAAATGGCAATTATCAAAAATACAAGTAACAATAAATATTGTTGTCGAGGATGTGGGGAAAATGAATGCTCATACACTGCTGGTGGGCTGCAAATGAGTGCAACCACTCTGGAAAACAGTATGGAGATTCCTCAGAAAACTTGGAATGGAACCACCATTTGACCCTGTTGTCCCACTCCTTGATATATACCTAAAGGACTTAAAATCAGCATACTATAGTGATGCAGCCACATCAATGTTTATAGCAGTTCAATTCATAATAGCTAAACTATGGAACCAACCTAGATGCCCTTCAACAAATGAATGGGATAAAGAAACTGTGGTATATATACACAATGGAATATTACTCAGCCATAAATAAAAATGAAATTATGGCATTTGCTGGTAAATGGATGGAACTGGAAGAATAGAAGTTCATTGGATTAGACAAAGGGGAATGAAGGGAAGGAAGGGGAGATGGGAATAGGAAAGACAGTGGAATGAGTTGAACATAACTTTCATATGTTCATATGTGAATACACAACCAGTGTAACTCCACATCATGTTCAATCACAAGAATGGGAAGCTATACTCCATGTGTGTCCATGTCAAAATACATCCTACTGTCATGTATAACTACAAATAATAAATAAAGAAATAAAAAATAAATTCTGTGTTGAAGTTCTAACCCCAACATGATGTAATTAGGAGGTGGGGCCTTTGGGAGGTGATACATCATGAGAAATCTATGCTCACGAAAGGGAGTAGAACTTTAATAAAGGAGACAGAAGGGAACTACTTTGCCCCTTTCACCATGTGAAGACCCAGCAATAAGTCACCATCTATGAATCAGAAAATGGGCCTCAACAGACACTAAATCTTCCAGTTCTTTTATCTTAGACTCTGCAGACTCTAGAACTGTGAGAAATAAATTTCTGTTGCATATAATCCATATAACCTCTCATACTTTGTTATAGCAGTCCAAATAAACCTTGGCTGATGACTTTAAATTCTTCTAGGCACTAGAATAAAAAATAGTGAAGGACTAATGAAGTGGTATAACATATACTTAGATAATATATAGATAATAGTAAAGACTTAATTTGATAAGAATTTTTTGAAACCAACAAACTGCTGAATGCTAGGTTATAAATCATCTATTCGGGAATGAATAATGATTGCGTTTCTATAAGAATTTATTGTCGGACTGGTGCCTATCATCCGCCATTTGCCTGCCTCTCCCCTGTCCATCACTTGCCTCTCACCTACCCATTGCCCACCACCTGAGGTTCACCTGCTGATCATCTGACAGCAGCCAGCAGACTGATCACAGACTGCCAGTGGATTGCCAGCTGCCTGCTGTTGCCTGGAAGTCCACTGTCACAGTACCTGCAAGTTTGGTAACACGTGGCTGCTGCCAATTTGAGACGTCAGCCAGAATCTGTAGGACCCCTGGCTGGACTGACAGCCCCATCTCCAGAACTCATCAACCTGACTAACCAGTCCCTGACTCTGGGACCCCCAGACCGACTGACTGCTCCCTATTATCAGGATCCCCAGACGGACTGACTGAGCCCCATCTCCAGGATCCTGCAACCAGACCCACCACACCCCACCTCCAGGACCTCCAGTCAACCATGCCCACACCCCAAACTGCAGATCCCCATTTGCCAACACATTTGGAAGCCAGAACAGCCATCTTGGATTATCCTGGAAGCTGTAGCTCCCATTTTTAGGTGGGGCAAATCTCATCCTGAGACGCCTGCTGGAGACTGGAAGCTCATTGTCAGGTACCTCTCATACATCAGGCTACTGAAGATTGGGAGGTTTGAATAGTATATGACTGTTACAGTGTAGATTTTTTTCTTTTTTCTTTTTGTTCCTCCTTTTTGAAAAATTTTAAGTTTTTATTTCTTTACTTTTCTCACTCTATTTTCCTCTTGTTTACCTGTTTCCTCAGACTCTCTTTCTCCCTTTTCTCATGCTAACAACTAACTTCTTTTGATTTCACTTTCACTTTTTCTATGATCTAGAACTTCTATATACTCTTTTCTTATCCCATTAACAGCTACATTCTACACTCCTCCCCATCCTCTTCATCCTCCATTGGAAACTGCAGACCTTATTGCAAATCTATTTGTTATGCTGTAGATAATAATTGAACTCATTCTGTTTATTATGACAATATCGTTAACATCTTCATAGGGGCTATTTGGTTTAGGGTTGCATATTGTCTCTACTGGGCACTGCTAATATTGATCTCCTCTTTAAAGAAAAGGTTTTGGAAACATATAGGGTCACTATAAGACTATAGGAGGGGAACTGAAATACCCCATATCTGCATTGCTAGAGGGGAAGATACATGAACAACATGAAAAAACAAGGGAAGAAAATGATCCAAACAAACCTAGATTCTATATTAATAGAATCCAGTGACAGCATGATAGAAGAAATGTCAGAAAGGGAGTTGGAATATACACAATTAAAATGATTCGTGAAGCAAAGGATGAGATAAGAGAGCAAATGCAGGCAATGAATGATCACTCCAATAAGCAGCTGAAAGAGCAACTGCAGGAAGCAAAAGATCATTTCAACAAAGAGATAGAGATTCTCAAAAAGAAATCAAATGGAAGTCCTTGAAATGAAGGAAACAATAAACCAAATAAAAAAATCAATGGAAAGCATCAACAACAGACTAGACCACTTGGAAGACAGAACCTCAGACAATGAAGACAAAGTATTTAATCCTGAAAATAAAATTGCCCAAACTAAGAAGATGGTAAGAAATCATGAACAGAACCTCCAAGAACTATGGGACATCATGAAAAGACCAAATTTAAGAGTTATCAGGATTGAGGAAGGCACAGAGATACAAACCAAAGGAATGAACACCTATTCAATGAAATAGTATCAGAAAATTTCCCAAATCTGAAGAATGAAATGGAAAATCACATATAAGAGGCTTACAGAACATCAAGTGCACAAAATCACAACAGATCCACACCAAGGCACATTATAATGAAAATGCCTAACATACAAACTAAAGATAGGATTTTGAAGGCTGCGAGAGAAAAGCATCAGATTACATATAGAAGGAAACCAATATGGATATCAGCAGATTTCTCAGCCCAGCCTCTAAAAGCTAGAAGTTCTTGGAGTAACTTATTTCAAACTCTGAAAGTACCTGGTTGCCAACCAAGAATCCTATACCCAGCAAAACTAAACTTCAGATTTGAAGACAAAATAAAATTCTTCCATGATAAACAAAAGATAAAAGAATTTACAAATAGAAAGTCTGCACTACAGAATATTCTGAACAAAATATTCCATGAGGAGGAAATGACAAACAACAATGTAGGTCAGCAAAGGGCGGAACCACCTTAAAGGAAAAACCAATCAAAGGAGAAACTAAGTCAACTTAAAAACCAAAAATAAACCCAAATGACTGGAAATACAAATCATATCTCAATAATAACCATGAATGTTAATGGCCTAAACTCATCAATCAAAAGACACCCGACTGGCAGATTGGATTGAAAAGAAAGACCCAACAATATTCTGCCTTCAAGAGACTGGTCTCATAGATAAGGACATCCATAGACTAAAGGTGAAAGGATGGGAAAAAATCTACCATGCTCATGGACTCAGTAAAAAAGTGGGATTTTCCATCCTTATTCAGATAAAGTGGACTTCAAGCCAAAGTTAGTCAGAAGGGATAAAGAAGGACATTTCATACTGCTTAAGGGCACCATTAATCAGGAAGACATAATGATCATAAATATTTATGCCCCCAAACAACAGCACATCCATGTACAGCAAACAAATTCTTCTCAATTCCAGGAATCAAATAGACCACAGCACCATAATTCTGGGTGACTTTAATACACTGCTGTCACCACTGGGATAGATCTTCCAAACAAAAACTAAACAAAGAAACCATAGAACTCAATAACACAATCAATAATTTAGACTTAACAGACATATACAGAATATTTCATCCATCAATGAGCGAATATACTTTCTTCTCAGCAGCACATGGAACCTTCTCAAAAACAGACCATATGTTATGCTACAAAACAGCTCTTAGTAAATGCAAAAAAATAGAGATATTATGTTGTGTTCTATCAGATCATAATGGATTGAAATTAGAAATCAATGACAAAATAAAAAATAGAAATTACTCCAACACCTAGAGACTAAATAATATGCTATTGAATGAAGCATGGATAACAGAAAACATTAGGGAGGAGATAAAAAAATTCTCAGAGGTAAATGAGAACGATGATACAACATATTAAAATCTCTGGGACACTATGAAAGCAGTACTAAGAGGAAAATTCATTGCATGGAGCATATTCAAGAAAAGAATAAAACATCAACAATGAAATAACCTAACATTACAACTCAAAGCCCTAGAAAAAGAATTGAACAACACCAAAAGTAGCAGAAGACAGGAAATAATTAAAATCAGAGCTGAAATCAATGAAATTGAAACAAAAGAAGCAATTCAAAAAATTGACAAAACAAAAAGTTGGTTATTTGAAAAAGTAAACAAAATAGACAAACCCTTAGCTACACTAACAAAGAGAAGGAGAGAGAAAATTCAAATTACTAAAATTTGTGATGAAAAGGAAATATCATGACAGACACCACTGAAATACATAACATAATGAGAAGCTACTTTGAAAATCTATACTCCAACAAAATAGAAAATACTGAAGACGCTGTCAAATTTCTAGAGACATATGATGCTCCCAAACTGAACCATGAGAACATACACAATTTAAACAGATCAATATCAAGCAATGAAATAGAAGAAGCCATCAAAAGCCTACCAATCACGAAAAGCTCAGGACCAGACGGATTCTCAGCGAGTCCTATAAGACCTTCAAAGAAGAACTCATTTCAATACTTCTCAAAGTATTCCAGGATATAGAAAAGGAGGGAACCCTACCAAACTCATTCTATGAAGCTAATATCACCCTGATTCCAAAACCAGACAAAGACACATCAAGGAAAGAAAATTTTAGACCAATATCTTTGATGAATATAGACGCAAAAATCCTTAGCAAAATTCTGGAAAACCACATCCAAAAACATATTAAGAAGGTAGTTCACCATGATCAAGTGGGGTTCATCCCAGGAATGCAAGGTTGGCTCAACATCTGGAAATCGATAAATGTAATTCATCACATCAATGACTTAAGGTTAAGAATCACATGGTTATTTCAATTGATACAGAAAAAGCAGTTGACAAAATACAACATCCCTTCATGGTCAAAATACTAGAAAAAATAGGGATAGTAGGAACATACCTCAACATTGTAAGGGACATTTATGCTAAGCCTATGGCCAACATCATTCTTAATTGAGAAAAACTGAAAGCATTCCCTTTAAAAACTGGAACAAGACAGGGATGCCCTCTTTCACCACTTCTATTCAACATCGTCCTTGAAATACTAGCCAGAGCAATTAGACAGACCAAAGAAATTAGAGGGATATGAATAGGGAAAGAGGAACTCAAGATGTCACTATTGGCTGATGACGTGATTCTATATTTAGAGCATCGAAAACACTCCACCAGAAAACTTCTAGAACTCATAAATGAATGCAGCAAAATAGCAGGATATAAAATCAACATGCATAAATCTAAAGCATTTTTGTACACAAGTGATGAAACATCTGAAAAGGAAATGAGGAAAATAACTCCATTCACAATAGCCTCAAAAAAACCCCAAAACAACAACAAAAAACTTGGGAATCAATCTAACCCAAGAGGTGAAAGACCTCTACAATGAAAACTATAGAACATTAAAGAAAGAAATTGAAGAAGATCTTAGAAGATGGAAAGATCCCCCATGTTCTTGGATAGGCAGAATCAATATTATCAAAATGGCCATTCTGCCAAAGGTGCTATACAGATTTAAAGCAATTCCAATTAAAATCCCTATGACATTTCTCATAGAAACAGAAAAAGCAATCATGAAATTCATCTGGAAGAACAAAAGACCCAGAACAGCCAAAGCAATCCTAGGCAGGAAGAGTGATGCAGGAGGTATCACAATACCAGACCTTAAATTCTACTATAGGGCAATAGTAACAAAAATGGCATGGTATTGGCACCAAAATTGACAGGTAGACCAATGGTACAGGATAGAAGACACAGAGAAATACCCACATAAGTACAGTTATCTCATACTAGACAAAGGTGCCAAAAACTTACAATGGAGAAAAGATAGCCTATTCAACAAATGGTGCTGGCAAAACTGGAAATTCATATGCAATAAAATGACATTAAACCCCTATCTCTCACCCTATAAAAACTCAACTCAAAATGGATCAAGTATCTAGGAATTAGGTCCGAGATCCTTCACCAAATAGAAGAAAAAGTAGGCCTGAATGTTCATCACGTTGCCTTCGGACCAGACTTCCTTAACAAGACACCATAGCACAAGAAATAAAAGCAAGAATCAATAAATGGAATAGACTCAAACTAAAAAGTTTTTTCTCAGCACAGGAAACAATCATGTGAAGAGAGAGCCTACAGAGTGGGAGAAAATCTTTTCCACACACACTTCAGACAGAGAGCTAATCTCCAAAGTTTATAAGGAACTTACAAAACTTAACACCAAAAATACAAAGAACCCAATCAATAAATGGGTTAAGGAATGGGCAGACATTTAATAGAAGAAGATTACAGGTGATCAACAAATATATGAAAAACTGCTCATCATTCCTAGTAATTAGAGAAATGCAAATTAAAACCACTCTAAGATTTCATCTAACTCCCATTAGAATGGCTATTATCAAGAACACAAGCAATAATGTGTTGGCGTGGATGTGGAGAAAAAAGCACACTCATCCATAGCTGGTGGAGTTGCAAATTGGTGTAGCCACTCTGGAAAGCAGTATGGAGATTCCTCAGAAAACTTGGAATGGACCCACCATTTGACCCAGCTATCGCACTCCTTAGTTTATACCCAAAGGACTTAAAATCAGCATACTACAGAAATACAGCCACATCAATGTTCATAGCAGCTCAATTCACAATAGGTAGATTGTGGAACCAACTTAGATGCCCTTCAACTGATGAATGGATAAAGAAACGGTGGTATATATACATAATGGAATATTACTCAGCCATAAAGAAGAATAAAATTTTGGCATTTGCTGGTAAATGGATGAAGTTGGAAAATATCATACTAAGTGAAATAGGCCAAACCCAAAAAACCAAAGGCTGAATATTTTCTCTAATAAGTGCATGGCAATATATAACGAGGTAGGTGTGGCAGGGGGAAGAGAAGAATGAAGTTTGGATGGAATAGAGGAAAATGAGGTGGGAGGGGGTGGGGGACAGAAAGATAGAATGAAACAGACAGTATTACCCTATGTACATGTATGAATACATGAATGGTGTGAATCTACATTGTGTACAAACATAGAAATGAAAAGTTGTACCCCATTTGTGTACAATGAATCAAAATGCAGTCTGTAAAAATAAAAAAGATTTTAATAAATAAAAGAATCTATTGTTCCCAGAGTCCAAAAAACTAAAAATGATGGTCATAATTAATATAGAGTAGGAAACAGAAAAAAATCCAACTTTTTTTTTTGAGTGAAGATACATATTTACTTTATTGCACTCTTAAAATTTCACTAGAATACCAATATAATGACATATAAAAGGCATAGAAACAAATTTAGGGAAAGAAGAAACAAGCAGAAACAAATTTTGACCTTTAAAAAGCAATTGAATGAACATTAAATGATATAAGAGAACTAGAAATCTAACACTATTCTGGCAATTGGCTAAAGTGAATATTAAATTATACAGCAAAAATTCCCCAAAACCTCAGTGATTGTTAGCACAAAATATCTTTTTATCTAGAGTTAAATTTGGGGTAGGTAAAAGTTCACATAAAAATATTGGTGTGAATGCATTTTACAAAATTAATTATCACAGCTAAAGTAATAGTATTTAAAAATTAATGCAGAAAGTTTTAAACTCAGTAAAATGGTGCTGTGGTTTAGATATTAGGGTGCCCCTGGAAAGTTCATGTTTGAGACAATGCAAGGGGCTTAGAGGTGAAATACTTGGGTTTTGAGAGTCTTAACCTACTCAGTGAATTAATTCCCTGACAGGGATTAATTTGAGTGGTACTGTAGGCTGGTAGGATGTGACTAAAACAGGTGGTTCCCTGCCTTCGGTATGTAAATTTGGTGAGTTGAGCTTAGTCTCTTTCTTTCTGCTCCTGATCATCATGTGAGCCACTTCCCTCTGCCACACTCTTCCACCATGATGTTCTGCCTCACCCTGAACCCCAAGGAATGGAGACGGCTATCGATGACCTCTGAAACCATAAGCCCCAAAATAAATTTTTCCTCCTGTAAAGTTGCTATTTTCAGTTCTTGTTAGGTCACAGCAGACAAAAGCTGACTAAAACAAGAGGTCAGAATGAAAAAAAAAAAAAAAGATTATGTAACATCTCCTTGGTGACCCATTAACTCTGATCTCTTAAATATTCTATGCTTTCTGTATCTATCTCTTTAAAATCCAAACATATCTTTCTTTTTTAAAATTTATTTTTATTATAAACAAATGGGATACATGTTGTTTCTCTGTACATGTAGTAATGGCATAACATTTGTGTAATCATACATGTACATATGGTAATGTTGTTTGATTCATTCTGTTATTTTTTCCCTTTCCCCCACCCCTCCCACCCCTCTTTTCCCTCTGTACAGTCCTTCCTTCCTCCATTTTTACCCCCTCCCCCCCATTATGTGTCATCATCCGCTTATCAGTGAGATCATTAGTCCTTTGGTTTTTTGAGATTGGCTTATCTCACTTAGCATGATTTTCTTCAATTCCATCCATTTACCAGCAAATGCCATAATTTTATTATTCTTTATGGCTGAGTAATATTCCATTGTATAAATATGCCACGGTTTCTTTATCCATTCATCAATTGAAGGACATCTAGGTTGGTTCCACAATCTACCTATTGTGAATTGAGCAGCTATGAACATTGATGTGGCTGTATCACTGTAGTATACTGATTTTAAGTCCTTTGGGTATAGGCCGTGGAGTGGGAAAGCTGGGTCAAATGGTGGTTCCATTCCAAGTTTTCTGAGGAATCTCCATACTGCTTTCAGAGCGGCTGCACTAATTTGCAGCCCCACCAGCAATGTACGAGTGTGCCTTTTCCCCCACATCCTCGCCAACACCTATTGTTGCTTATATTCTTGATAATCGCCATTCTAATTGGGGTGAGATGGAATCTTAGTGTAGTTTTGATTTGCATTTCTCTTATTACTAGAGAAGTTGAACATTTTTTCATATGTCTGTTGATTGCTTGTAGATCATCTTCTGTGAAGTGTCTGTTCATTTTCTTAGCCCATTTGTTGATTGGGTTATTTGTATTCTTGGTGTAGAGTTTTTTGAGTTCTTTATAGATTCTGGAGATTAGTGCTCTATCTGAAGTATGAGTGGCAAAGATTTTCTCCCACTCTGTAGGCTCTCTCTTCACATTGTTGATAGTTTCCTTTGCTGAGAGAAAGCTTTTTAGTTTGAATCTATCCCAGATATTGATTTTTGCTTTTATTTCTTGTGCTATTGGAGTCCTATTAAAGAAGCCTGATCCTAAGCTGACATGTTGAAGGTTTGGACATACTTTTTCTTCTATAAGATGCAGGGTCTCTGGTCTGATTCCAAGGTCCTTGATCCATTTTGAGTTGAGTTTTGTGCAGGGTGAGAGATAGGGGTTTAGTTTCATTCTGCTGCATATGAATTTCCAGTTTTCCCAGCATCATTTGTTGAACAGGCTATATTTTCTCCATTGCATATTTTTGGCCCCTTTTTCTAGTATGAGAAAATTGGTACTTTTTTGGGTTTGTGTCCACGTTTTCTATTCTGTACCATTGATCTACCTTTCTATTTTGGTACCAATACCATGCGGTTTTTGTTACTATTATTTTGTAGTATAGTTGAAGATCTGGTATTGTGATACCCCCTGCTTTACTCTTCCTGCTAAGGATTGTTTTAGCTATTCTGGGTTTCTTATTCTTCCAGATGAATTTCATGACTGCTTGCTCTATTTCTGTAAGGTACATCATTGGGATTTTAATTGGAATTGCATTGAATCTGTATAGCACTTTTGGTAGTATAGCCATTTTGACAATATTAATTCTGCCTATCCAAGAACATGGGAGATCTTTCCATCTTCTAAGGTTTTCTTTAATTTCTTTCTTTAGTGTTCTGTAGTTCTCATTGTAGAGGTCTTTCACCTCTTTTGTGAGATTGATTCCCAAGTATTTTATTTTTTTCGAGGCTATTGTGAATGGGGTAGTTTTCCTAACTTCTCTTTCTGAAGATTCATCACTTATGTATAAAAATGCATTGGATTTATGAGCAGTGATCTTATATCCTGCTACTATATTGAATTCATTTATGAGTTCTAGAAGTTTTCTGGTGGAATTTCCTGGTTCCTCTAAATATATAATCATGTCATCAGCAAGTAGGGATAGTTTGAGTTCTTCTTTTCCTATTTGTATCCCTTTAATTTCTTTTGTCTCTCTAATTGCTCTGGATAGAGTTTCAAGGACAATGTTGAATAGAAGTGGTGAAGGAGGGCATTCCTGCCTTGTTCCAGTTTTTAGGGGGAATGCTTTCAGTTTTTCACCATTTAGAATGATATTGGCCATGGGTTTAGCATAGATAGCCTTTACAATGCTAAGGAATGTTCCCACTATCCCTACTTTTTCTAGTGTTTTGAGCATGAAGGGATATTGTATTTTATCAAATGCTTTTTCTGCATCTATCAAAATAATCACGTGATTCTTGATTTTAAGTCTGTTGATACAATGAGTTACATTTATTGATTTCCGGATGTTGAACCAAACTTGCATCCCTGGGATAAAACCCACTTGATCGTGGTGCACTATCTTTTCAATATACTTTTGTATGCCATTTGCTAAAATTTTGTTGAGAATTTTTGCATCGATGTTCATTAAGGATATTGTCTGAAATTTTCTTTCCTTGATGTGTCTCTGTCTGGTTTAGGTATGAGGGTAATATTGGCTTCATAGAATGAGTTTGGGAGGGTTCCCTCCTCTTCTATTTCATGGAATATTTGAGGAGTAATGGAATGAACTCTTCTTTAAAGGTTTTGTAGAACTCGGCTGAGAACCCATCTGGTCCCGGACTTTTCTTTGTTGGTAGGCTTTTGATGACTTCTTCTATTTCATTACTTGAAATTGATCTATTTAAGTTGTGTATGTCTTCCTGGTTCAGTTTAGGTAATTCATATGTCTCTAGAAACCTGTTGATGTCTTTGAGATTTTGTGATTTGTTGGAGTATAGATTTTCAAAATAGCTTCTATATTTTGTATTTCACTCATGTCTGTTGTGATATTTCCTTGTTCATTCTGAATTTTAGTAATTTGAATAATCTCTCGTCTTCTCTTTGTTAGTGTGGCTAAGGGTTTATCAATTTTGTTTATTTTTTCAAAGAACCAACTATTTATTTTGTTAATTTTTTCTATTGTTTCTTTTGTTTCAATTTCATTGATTTCAGCTCTGATTTTAACTATTTCCTGTCTTCTACTACTTTTGGTGTTGGTCTGTTCTCCTGTTTCTAGGGCTTTGAGCTATTTGTTGATTTTTTCTTCTTTTATTAAATATGCTCCATGAAATAAATCTTCCTCTAAGTACTGCTTTCATAGTGTCCCAGAGATTTTGATATGATATGTCTTTGTTCTTGTTTACTTCTAAGAATATTTTTATTTCTCCCCTGATGTCTTCTGTTATCCATTCATCATATAATAGGGTATTATTTAATCTCCAGGTGTTGGAGTAGTTTCTTTTTTTTATTCTGTCATTTATTTCTAATTTCTATCCATTGTGATCTGATAGAATACAAGGTAGTATCTCTATCTTCTTGTATTTGGTAACAGTAGCTTTATGGCATAAAATATGGTCTATTTTAGAGAAGGATCCATGTGCTGCTGTGAAGAAGGTATATTCACTTTTTTTTGGGTGGTATGTTCTCTATATGTCCATTAAGTCTAAATTATTGATTGTTTTGTTGAGATCTATGGTTTCTTTATCCAATTTTTATTTGGAATATCTGTCCAGTGGTGAGAGAGGTGTGTTAAAATCGCCTAGTATTATTGTGTTGTGGTCTATTTGATTTCTGGAATTGAGAAGGATTTGTTTGACGTACATGGATGAGCCAATGTTCGGGGCATAGATATTTATGATTGTTATGTCTTGCTGATTTATGCTTCCCTTAAGCAGTATGAAATGTCCTTCTTTATCCCTTCTGACTAGTTTTGGCTTGAAGTCCACATTATCTGATATGAGGATGGATACTCCAGCTTTTTTGTAGTGTCCATGTACATGGTACGTTTTTCCCATCCTTTCACCTTTAGTCTGTGGGTATCTCTTTCTGTGAGATGAGTCTCTTGCAGGCAGCATATTGTTGGAGCTTTCTTTTTAATCCAACCTGCCAGTCTATGTATTTTGATTGATGAGCTCAGGCCATTAACATTCAGGATTATTATTGAGATATGATTTGTATTCCCAGTCATTTGGCTCATTTTTGTTTTTTGACACCACTTGGTTTCTCCTTTATTTGATTATTCCTTTAGGCTAGTTACTCCCTTTGCTGATTTGCATCATTGTTTTTCATCTTTTCCTCATGGGATATTTTGCTGAGAATGTTCTGTAATGCTGGCTTTCTTTTTTAAATTCTTTTAGTTTTTGTTTATTGTGGAAGGATTTTATTTCATCATCAAATCTGAAGGTAAGCTTTGCTGGGTACAAGATTCTTGGTTGGCATCTGTTTTCTTTCAGGGCTTGATAAATGTTGTTCCAGGTCCTTCTAGCTTTTAGGGTCTGGACTGAAAAATCTGCTGATATCCTTATTGGTATTCCCCTGAATGTAATTTGATTCTTTTCTCTCGTGGCCTTTAAAATTCTCTTTATTTTGTATGTTAGGTATTTTCATAATTATGTACCTTGGTGTGGGTCTGTTGTAATTTTGTGTATTTGGAGTTCTATAAGACTCTTGTACTTGATTTTCCATTTCATTCTTCAGATTTGGGAAATTTTCTGATATTATTTCATTGAATAGATTGTTCATTCCTTTGGTTTGTTTCTCTGTGCCTTCCTCAATCCCAATAATTCTTAAATTTGGCCTTTTCGTGATATCCCATAGTTCTTGTAGATTCTGTTCATGATTTCTTACCATCTTGTCTGTTTGCTCAACTTTGTTTTCAAGATTAAATATTTTGTCTTCAATGTCCGAGGTTCTGTCTTCCAGGTGTTCTATCCTATTGGTTATGCTTTCTATGGAGTTTTTAATTTGGTTTATTGTTTCTTTCATATCAAGGATTTCTGTTGTTTTTTTTTTTTTCAGTATCTCTAACTCTTTTTTGAAATGATCTTTTGCTTCCCATATTTGCTCTTTAACTGTTGATTGGTGTGATCATTTAATGCCTGCATTTGCTCTTTCATCTTATCCTTCAATGCCTGCATTTGATCTTTCATCTCCTCGTTTGCTTCTCTGATTGTTTTAATTATGTATATTCTGAACTCCCTTTCTGACATTTCTTCTGCAATGCTGTCATTGGGTTTTATTGATACAGCATCTAGGTTTGTTTGAGACATTTTCTTCCCACGTTTTCTTTATTGGTCAGATATCAATGGAACTCTGAGATATTGCAGATTTCCTCTATTGGCTTATAGTGTCCATGTATATTTCCAGTATATCACTCCTAGCCTTCAGTAGCCTGAAGTCTTGGAGGAACTTGATAATGCAGTGCTTCCAAAGAAACCTGCCTCTGGCCTGCTGCTGGGTGTGGGACTGGGGGGTGGGTGTGCTAGGAAAGCCTCTCACTAAGTGGGTCTCTTCCGAGAAGCTGGCTGAGGTCTGGACCTGCTGCCAAATGGAGCTGGGCTGCTCAGGAAAGCCTCTGTTCCCCCTGCCCTGGTCTGAGAAGCTGCCTATGGACCAGACCAGGGCCGCTGCTGGGGGCTGGTTGTGTGTGGAAAGCCTCTCACTGGGCAGGTCTGCTCTGAGAAGCTGGCTGGGGACCGACCTGTCGCCGGATGGAGCCGGGCTGCTTGGGAAAGCCTCTTGTCACCCTGCCCTGCTCTGAGAAGCTACCCACTGTCCCTGCCTGCTGCTCGGGCCAAGCTTCACCCAGTGGGAGCAACTCCCCCAGCATCTCTGAGTTGGTCCAAGTCTCTCAGTACCTCCCCTTCTTGAATCCTGAGTTCTGGAGTGACAGGAGATGCAATCACCCTCTAGTCCACCATCTTGAAAATCCCCCAACTTTCTAATAGAAGTACAGCAAATGCATATCTGAAAGGTTGTGTGCATACCTGGTTGTTTGCACTTCAAAAAAGACAGTGGAGCAATTATAACCTAGATAAGTGACAACTAAGGAGGCAGAGTAACTAATTTAAGACTTGGAAAAGGAGTTATGGTTGTAGCTCAGTGACAGAAAACTTGCCTAGCTTGTGTGAGGTACTGGGTTTAACCTCAGCACCACATAAAAATAAATAAAATAAAGGCATTGTGTCCATCTACAACTAAAAATTAAAAAAAAGAGAGAGAAAACAATGCAATATTTAAAAGAAAGACTTGGAAAAAAAAGCAAGAGTAATTCTTCTGGAAAAATGAAAACCTAGAGAGGATAACAATAAACTTTGCAAAATAATAAGAGGTATGAATAAAAGAATCTGTATTCAATCAATTTTAATCATGATACATAATTTTAAAGATTAATTTTCTGGAGCTTTCTTTCATTCTGAGCTTCATCCTGTTTTTATGCTGTATACACTCCCCTTTGATTTGATCTAAAATAAAATGTTCTATTAAAAAGTGTTCATTGCACTTAGTGATATAAATTTACTTAATACATTATAACAACTGAATACAAATGCAATATCATCATGAGTTGGTCAAGTCTTTGGATGATTCACCTCCTGATTCTCTATTTTTCCCATTTGTATTGGTGGTAACATGATCTCTCTAGTCACTCAAACTATAAACTTTGGCATTATACAAAATTACTCTTATGGTCACAAAATTCAGTTGGTCACCAAATCTTTCCATGGAATTGTTTCTGGAATTGTTCATGGTTGCTGCTCTAATTCAAACTCTTCTTGTGACTCACTTGAACTACTGCAGTAGCTTTCCAGCAATCTTCTTGCTTTGGAATAGTGGAATCCAGAGGTTGGCAAATGCTATGGCTCATGGACCAAATTCAACTGCTGTCTGTTTTCTGTAAATAAAGTTTTATTGGAACACAGTTATGACTATTCATTTACTTATTTTTTATGACTATTTTCATGCCTTAACAGCAGAGCTGAGGAGTTGTGATAGAGACTGCATGGCTTACAAAGCCCAAGATGTTTGCTATGTCTTTTTTTTTTTTCTACAAAGTTTGCTAGGTTCTTGTCTAATCTATTCTCTACTCTGCACTCAGGGTGATATTTCAAAAACTTAAATCTAATTGTGTTATTCTTTCTTAAAAGAGGACACCAATTTCTCATCCTCCATCACAGGATAAAATTCAGATACCTGTATACCAAGTATAATTCCTAAGGTGATTATTGATTTGGCTCTTGCTTACTTTTCAAATTTAATTTTCCTACTTGCTTACTGCATTCTGTTATGATAAAGCACTTGTAGTGTCCAATATCATGATATTTCTTCTCAGGGCCTTGCATCTGGTAAATATAGTCATCTTTCCAAATTATGCACAACAGTTGATGTTTAAGTAGACTTTCTCCAAGAGTTAAGTATTCTCTTCCTATGGATTTATCATTTCTTCCTCTTTGTTGCCAATACTACTAATTTTAATTTGTTGTCATTTTAAACTCTGTGTTTATAGATTATAAGTCCTGGAGGATCTGGACAGTATCTTATTTATTCTAGTGTCCCTGTGCCTTGCATAGTGCCTTGTATACAAGAAACACTTCTGAAACATTTGCTGAATAAATGAACTTTAGCTCAATGTTCTGTGACTGAAATTTCATATGATCTATGGAAAAGTGAACTTTTTGCTATAAGGATGAAAAAACACTATTGATTTATGTCAAGATTTGCTGAGACTGTAACTGTGAAACAGAAAAATCAAAACTCTTCCTTATAAATTTATATGGTGGAAAAGGAAAAATCAATTTTATTTTTTATCAGAGGAATGAAAAGTTTTTTTAAATTAGAAAAACAAGAAAATTATTTTGTTACCAAATATGATTATAGACATACTATTATTTAAATTATACTGTTCAAACTTGAATTAAAAAAAGTCTCAATTTGGCTTCATAACATCAAATGACTGATTTGTCTTTTTTTTTTATTTTATTGTAAACAAATGGGATACATGTTGCCTCTCTGTTTGTACATGGCGCAAAGGCATACCATTTGTGTAATCATAAATCCACATACAATAATGTTGTTTGATTCATTCTGTTATTTTTTCCCCTTCCCCCCACCCCTCCCACCCCTCTTTACCCTCTATACAGTACTTTCTTCCTCCATACTTGCCCCCCTCCCTAACCCTAACTCTAACCCTAACACTAACCCTTCCCTCCCCCCCATTATGTGTCATCCTCCACTTATTAGCGATATCATTCGTCCCTTGTCTTTTTGAGATTGGCTTATCTCACTTAGCATGATATTCTCCAATTTCATCCATTTGCCTGCAAATGCCATAATTTTGTCATTCTTTATGGCTGAGTAATATTCCATTGTGTATATATACCACAGTTTCTTTATCCACTCGTCAATTGAAGGGCATCTAGGTTGGTTCCATAGTCTGGCTATTGTGAATTGAGCAGCTATGAACATTGATGTGGCTGTATCTCTGTAGTATGCTGATTTTAGATCCTTTGGGTATAGGCCAAGGAGTGGGATAGCTGGGTCAAATGAAGGGTCCATTCCAAGTTTTCTAAGGAATCTCCACACTGCTTTCCAGAGTGGCTGCACTAATTTGCAGCCCCACCAGCAATGTATGAGTGTACCTTTCTCCCCACATCCTCGCCAACATCTGTTGCTTGTATTTTTGATAATCGCCATTCTAATTGGGGTGAGATGGAATCTTAGGGTGGTTTTGATTTGCATTTCTCTTATTACTAGAGATGTGGAACATTTTTTCATATGTTTATTGATTGCTTATACATCTTCTTCTGTGAAGTGTCTGTTCATTTCCTTAGCCCATTTGTCGATTGGATTATTTGTATTCTTGGTGTAGAGTTTTTTGAGTTCTTTATAGATTCTGGAGATTAGCGCTCTATCTGAAGTATGATTGGAAAAGATATTCTCCCACTCTGTAGGCTGTTTCTTCACATTACTGATAGTTTCCTTTGCTGAGAGAAAGCTTTTTAGTTTGAATCTATCCCAGTTATTGATTCTTGCTTTTATTTCTTGTGCTATGGGAGTCCTGTTGAGGAAGTCTGGTCCTAGGCCGACATGTTGAAGATCGGGACCTACTTTTTCTTCTATAATCTGCAGAGTCTCTGGTCTGATTCCAAGGTCCTTAATCCATTTTGAGTTGAGTTTCGTGCAGGGTGAGAGATATGGGTTTAGTTTCATTCTGTTGCATATGGATTTCCAATTCTCCCAGCACCATTTGTTGAAGAGGCTATCTTTTCTCCATTGCATATTTTTGGCACCTTTGTCTAGTATTAGAAAGTTGTATTTATTTGGGTTTGTGTCCATGTCCTCTATTCTGTACCATTGATCTACCTGTCTATTTTGGTACCAGTACCATGCCGTCTTTGTTACTATTGCTTTGTAATAAAGTTGAAGTTCGGGTATTGCGATACCCCCTGCTTCATTTTTCCTGCGAAGGATTGCTTTAGCTATTCTGGGTTTCTTATTCTTCCAGATGAATTTCATGATTGCTTGCTCTATTTCTGTAAGGTACGTCATTGGGATTTTAATTGGGATTGCATTGAATCTGTATAGCACTTTTGGTAGTATGGCCATTTTGACAATATTAATTCGGCCTTTCCAAGAACATGGGAGATCTTTCCATCTTCTAAGGTTTTCTTCGATTTCTTTCTTTAGTGTTCTGTAGTTCTCATTGTAGAGGTCTTTTACCTCTTTTGTGAGATTGATTCCCAAGTATTTTATTTTTTTCGATGCTATGGTGAATGGGGTAGTTTTCATAATTTCTCTTTCTGAGGATTCCTCACTTATGTATAAAAATGCATTGGATTTATGAGCATTGATCTTGTAACCTGCCACTTTACTGAATTCACTTATGAGTTCTAACAGTTTTCTGGTGGAATTTCCTGGTTCCTCTAAGTATATAATCATATCATCCGCAAATAGGGATAGTTTGAGTTCTTCTTTTCCTATTAGTATTCCTTTAATTTCCTTGGTCTGTCTAATTGCTCTGGCTAGAGTCTCAAGAACGATATTGAATAGGAGTGGTGAAAGAGGGCATCCCTGTCTTGTTCCAGTTTTTAGGGGGAATGCTTTCAGTTTTTCACCGTTTAGAATGATATTAGCCATGGGCTTAGCATAGATGGCCTTTACAATGTTAAGGAATGTTCCCACTATCCCTATTTTTTCTAGTGTTTTGAGCATGAAGGGGTGTTGTATTTTATCAAATGCTTTTTCTGCATCTATTGAAATAATCATGTGGTTCTTGACTTTAAGTCTATTGATATGGTGAATTACATTTATTGATTTCCGGATGTTGAACCAACCTTGCATCCCTGGGATAAAACCCACTTGATCGTGGTGCACTATCTTTTTAATATATTTTTGTATGCGATTTGCTAAAATTTTATTGAGAATTTTTGCGTCAATGTTCATTAATGATATCGGTCTGAAATTTTCTTTCCTCGATTTATCTCTGTCTGGCTTGGGTATCAGGGTAATATTGGTTTCATAGAATGAGTTTGGGAGGGTACCCTCCTCTTCTATTTCATGGAATACTTTGAGAAGTATTGGAATGAGCTCTTCTTTAAAGATTTTGTAGAACTCCGCTGAGAACCCGTCTGGTCCTGGACTTTTCTTTGTTGGTAGGCTTTTGATGACCTCTTCTACTTCATTACTTGAAATTGATCTATTTAAATTTTGTATGTCCTCCTCGTTCAATTTAGGCAATTCATATGTCTCTAGAAACCTGTTGATGTCTTCGAAATTTTCTATTTGGTTAGAATATAGATTTTCAAAATAGCTTCTAATTATGTTTTGTATTTCAATCGTGTCTGTTGTGATATTTCCTTGTTCATTCCGAATTTTGGTGATTTGGGTTTTCTCTCGTCTTCTCTTTGTTAGAGTGGCTAAGGGTTTATCAATTTTGTTTATTTTTTCAAAGAACCAACTATTTATTTTGTCAATTTTTTGTATAGTTTCTTTTGTTTCAATTTCGTTGATTTCAGCTCTGAGTTTAACTATTTCCTGTCTTCTACTACTTTTGGTGTTGGTCTGTTCTTCTTTTTCTAGGGCTTTGAGCTGAAGTGTTAGGTTGTTTATTTGTTGATTTTTACTTCTTTTATTGAATGCGCTCCATGAAATAAATTTTCCTCTAAGTACTGCTTTCATAGTGTCCCAAAGATTTTGATATGATGTTTCTTTGTTCTCATTTACCTCTAAGAATTTTTTAATTTCCTTTCTAATATCTTCTGTTATCCATTCATCATGTAATAGCATATTGTTTAATCTCCAGGTGTTGGAGTAGCTTCTGTTTTTTACTCTTTCATTTATTTCTAACTTCAAACCATTATGATCTGATCGAATACAAGGTAGTGTCTCTATCTTCTTGTATTTGCTTACATTAGCTTTGTGGCATAATATATGGTCTATTTTAGAGAAGGATCCATGTGCTGCTGAGAAGAAAGTGTATTCGCTCTTGGTTGGATGGTATATTCTATAAATGTCCGTTAAGTCTAAATTATTGATTGTGTTATTGAGATCTATGGTTTCTTTGTTCAATTTTTGTTTGGAAGATCTGTCCAGTGGTGAGAGAGGCGTGTTAAAATCACCTAGTATTATTGTGTTATGGTCTATTTGGTTTCTGAAATTGAGAAGGATTTGTTTGACATACATGGATGAGCCACTGTTTGGGGCATAGATGTTTATGATTGTTATGTCTTGCTGATTTATGGTTCCCTTAAGCAGTATGTAATGTCCTTCTTTATCCCTTTTGACTAGTTTTGACTTGAAGTCCACCTTATCTGTAATGAGGATGGATACCCCAGCTTTTTTGCTGAGTCCATGTGCATGATATGTTTTCCCCCATCCTTTCACCTTTAGTCTATGTGTATCTCTTTCTACGAGGTGAGTCTCTTGCAGGCAACATATTGTTGTATCTTTCTTTTTAATCCAATCTGCCAGTCTATGTCTTTTGATTGATGAGTTCAGGCCATTAATATTCAGGGTTATTATTGAGATATGATTAGTATTCCCGGTCATTTGGTTCATTTTATTTATTTATTTATTTATTTATTTATTTATTTATTTATTTATTTATTTTGAGACGACTTGGTTCTTCCTTTATTTGACAATTCCTTTAGGATGGTTCCTCCCATTGCTGATTTGTTTCTTTGTTTTTCATCTCTTCCTCATGGAATATTTTGCTGAGAATGTTCTGTAATGCTGGCTTTCTTTTTGTAAATTCTTTTAGCTTTTGTTTATCATGGAAGGATTTTATTTCATCATCAAATTTGAAGGTAAGTTTTGCTGGGTATAAGATTCTTGGTTGGCATCCATTTTCTTTCAGGGCTTGAAAAATGTTGTTCCAGGCCCTTCTAGCTTTTAGGGTCTGGATTGAAAAATCTGCTGATATCCGTATTGGTTTCCCCCTGAATGTAATTTGATTCCTCTCTCTTGCGGCCTTTAAAATTCTGTCTTTATTTTGTATGTTGGGCATTTTCATTATAATGTGCCTTGGTGTGGGTCTGTTGTAATTTTGTATATTTGGAGTCCTATAAGCCTCTTGTACTTGATCTTCCATTTCATTCTTCAGATTTGGGAAATTTTCTGATAGTATTTCATTGAATAGATTGTTCATTCCTTTGTTCTGTTTCTCTAAGCCTTCCTCAATTCCAATAATTCTCAAATTTGGCCTCTTCATGATATCCCATAGTTCTTGTAGATTCTGTTCATGATTTCTTACCATCTTCTCTGTTTGTTCAACTTTGTTTTCAAGGTTAAACATTTTATCTTCAATGTCTGATGTTCTGTCTTCCAGGTGTTCTATTCTATTGGTTATGCTTTCTATGGAGTTCTTAATTTGGTTTATTGTTTCCTTCATTTCAAGGATTTCTGTTTGGTTTTTTTTCAATATCTCTAACTCTTTATTGAAGTGATCTTTTGCTTCCTGTATTTGCTCTTTTAACTGTCGATTGGTGCGATCATTCAGTGCCTGCATTTGCTCTTGCATCTCGTCATTTGCTTCCCTGAGCATTTTAATTATGTACATTCTGAACTCCCTTTCTGTCATTTCTTCTGCCATGCTGTCGTTGGGTTTCATTGATGTAACATCTAGATTTGTTTGCAGCATTTTCTTTCCTTGTTTTCTCATATTGTTCAGGTATCAGTTGACCGCTGTGATATTGCAGATTTCCTCTATTGTCTTATAATATCCCTGAAGATTTCTATTATATTCCCTCTTAGTCTTCAGTAGCCTGAAATCTTGGAGGAAGTTGATAATGCAGTGCTCCACAAGGGAGCTGGCTCCCCAGGGGTGGTGGCCTTCTGGTGGGGTATATTCCCTGTTAGTGGGCAGAGGTACCTTCACTTGCTGATGAATGGTCATCCAGAAGGGAAGTAGGTTGTGGGCTGATGCAAGACCAGTTTGGGCCTGTGTCTCTGATTTTACGGTCCTTTTGAGAGAACCTCACCCAACAGGGAGGAGTCACCCGGTGGGGAGGTCTCGCTGGTCGGTTTTCCTCCCAGAGGTTCCGTTCAATTCACAACTACCGCCTGGGCTGGGCAGCCTTCTTCTGCAATATCCCAGGGACCCGGACCTACCTCCTGGGCCTGGAAGCCTCACCCTTCACAAACGAATCTCCTTTGGCTGCCTCTCCTCCCAGAGAAGCTGCCTGCAGTCCTGGAGCCTTCACTCCGCCCCTCAGTTTGTCTGTGGGGCCCTTCCACCAAGAAGCCATCTAGGACCCTGCTCTGCACTTTTCGCCTGGCTATGCGGCCCCTCCTCTGAGCAGCCACCTGGAGCCCCTTACAATCGCTCCGAGTCCCAGTGACCCGCCACTCGCCTTTTCCTCCGGCAGCCACCTGTTGTTCCGTGCGGTCGCTCTAAGACCAAGTGACCCACCACGCACCACTTTCTCCACCAGGCAGTTACCCAGAGAACTGGTGCGTCACGAGTCCCAAGAACTCACTGTGCACCTTCTTGTCCCGACTGCCTCCCGTAGCCCTCGTGCAGTCACTTCGAGCCCAAGCACCCCGCCGCGCTCCTCCTCCTTCTCCAGACAACCCCCCTATGTTCAGGAGCGGATGCTCTGGGACCAAACCACTCACCACGCTGTTCCACCGGATAGCCGCCCAGAGCCCTGGCGCAGCTGCTCCAATTCCAAGCGACGTGCCGAGCCCGTATTTCTCCTTCTCCTCTGGGCAGCCCCCTGTGTTCAGGGGTGGTCACGTTCAGTCCAAACAGCTCACCAAGCACCTTCTCCTTTGGGCAGCCTCCCAGAGCGCGGGTGGGTTGCGCCCAGTCCAAGCGCTGTGGTGAACAGCCACCTCTTCAATGCTCCCAGCTGTCTGCGATCACTGCTCCGGCGGGGGGAGGGGCGCCTCGCCGGCAGTTCTACTTTGCAAAGATCCCTGATTTTGGGGCTACCGCCCTGTCTAGGACTCCTGCCGCGTCCCGGACGCCTGCCCAGTGGGAGATTCTCACCCGGCTGCTTTGAGTTGGTCCCAAGGCTCTCTATATCTCCTCTTCTTGAGTCCTGAGTCCTGGAGCAACACGAAACGCAGCCACCCTCTAGTCCGCCATCTTGAATCCCCTCCCAAATGACTGATTTTTCATCTGCTAACAGGGTGAACCAACTGCATGGAATAATGCTAGGACTTTGCAACATGAAATATAAAGGTATAAATAAAGGTTCTGGATCCAGATAATCAGCAGATGTAATGAATAGACATATCAGAGCACATAAAGCAACATCACAGAGCAAAAATTTATGCAACAGCCTACTGTAATAACATTAACAACATAAGCAGGAGGTGAAAATAGATATTAGATTCAGGTTTTAGAAATAGCAGAGTAGCTTGGCCAGAATAACCTTACAAGTAACAGTTACATATGGACAAAGAGCCTTCATAATGTCTAGTATATAAAAAATACTGGATATACAAAGATGTAGAAAAATGTGATCCATAGAAGAAAAGGGAGGTATTAAAGTGTAGTATCAAAATGATTCATCTGCCACAATTAAAAAATAAAGATTTTAAAGTAGCTATTCATAATGTATTCAATGGCTTAAAGAAAAACAATAAACCAGATGGGAAATTTTAGCAGAGAACTTGAAATTTTTTAAAAAAGAAACAGATAAAAATTTCAGAAGTGAAAAATATATTAAACTAAAATGAAAAATTCAGTGGATAATATTAAAAGCAGATTAGATGTGGCAGAAAAAACATCAGAGAGAATGGATCTAGAAATTATTAATTTGAAGGGCACAAGGGAAAAAGTTTGGAGAAAATGAAGGGTCTCAGACACATGAGACAGTATCATGAGGTCTGAGAATATGTATAAATGGATTTTCAGAGGTGAGGAGAAAGAAGGAAAAAGAAGACAAAACCACTTGAAGCTTAATGACACTGTGGTTGAAAACTTTAAAAAAATTATAGAAACACAAACTCACAGTTTTAAGAAAAAACAACCCCACAAAAGAATTAGTACAGAGAAAACCATATGTAGGCACATCAGAGTACAAATTTTAAATCAGAGAAAGTCTTGAAAACAGCCAGTGGAAAACATAATAGATACAGGGAAATAACAGTAAATGTTCTTATTCCATTGCCCTCTCATTTGAAATGATTGCGGTCAGTTGACAATGAAATATCTTTAAAGGACTGAAAGAAAGAAGTCAGCTAGAATTCTAAAACTGGAGAAAATTCATCAGAATTGAAGGTAAAATAGTGACATTTGAGGATAAACAAAAACAGAATTTGTAGCCACAAGACTGTGATACCTAAATGCTGAAGAAAATTCTTTAGATTGATGGGAAACAAGACAGTTGTAATTATTATATATAGGAATGGATGAAGAACATTAGAAATAATAAGTATAAAACAATTATTTGAGTAAATATAAAAGACTATATAGGAGCTGGGGGTGTAGCTCAGTGGTCTAGTATATACTTAGCATGTAGGAGATGTTGGGTTCAATTCCCAGCATCATAGATAGATAAATAAATAAGTAAATAAATAAAATAAAGTCTGAATACACATTTTTTTCAAATTTTCTCTTAATTTCTTTGAGAAATTATTAAAAAGAGAAATTATAACATTGCTTTCTGTATTAGTGGACTTTTGCAACACTGATAGCATAATAGCATGAAGGACAGCGGAACTATAAATGGAACTATACTATTTTAAGATTCCCATATTTTACATGAAGTAGTATAATATCAATTCTAAAGAGATTGTGGTAGGTTAAAGATTCTTATCCCTAGTTCAACCACTAGAAATAAATAAGCATAGTGAAAAAACTAATAGGAGAGTTAAAAGGGAATCATTGAAAATATTTAACTCCAAATATTTAACTCCTGAACAACAGGAATAGAGAAACAACAAAAAAGAGAAGAATGGAAAACAAATAGCAAGCTGGAAGATCTAAATCCAAATGTGTAAATAATTATGTTAAATATGGTTGGGTTTAGGTCTACCATTAAATATACTATTGGGCTAACTAGTGTAATTAAAAAGCAGAGATTTAGACTGGTCAAAAAAAAGAAAGATCCAGTTGTATGCTGTCTGTAAGATACAGACATTAAAAAAAGACAAATAAATTGAAAGGAAAAGAAGTACAAGAATATATACCATGCAAACAATAAGCACAGAATTGTATATTAGGTAAAAAATAGTGATGGAAATAGGGTTTATTGAAATACAATTCAACAATGAAAATGAACAATTTACTCTTATATGCAACAATATGGATGCTCCTCACAAGTGATATTGAGTGAAAAGCTAGTGACACAAAAAGTACACATGGAATGATTCCATCTATATGAAATTCAAAAAGGCTGTTAGGATGATGGATTCGTTGGGGAGAAACTATGGGATAAGGGACCAGGGGACCTTTAAAGTGCTGAGTGGTGGTCTGATTGTTCATCTGGGTGCTGTTTACATGGGTGTGTTTATTTTGTTATTTATTCACTGAACTGGGCACTTAGGATTTGTGTACTTTTCCGTAGGCATGATACTTCAACAAGAAAGTTTGTTTAAAACAATGGGCTAGGATTAGGCTATGTAAAATCTTCAAAGATGCTATACAATTAATCAACTCACTAATAGAAGTGTATCAGTCCATAGAAAGTATACTCTAAGGAAAATATGTAAAAGAAATGTTTGACTATAAAAATTAAGTTTTTGAAAACCTTCATAATTTGGAGTCATGGATAGTGAATCACAATTTTGGGTGACCCTACAGAATCTCTTGTAAATGTTTTTGGAAGTTCATTTTAAAAAATAAAGGCAGTGCCATAAATAAGGAGATTTTAATGTTATTTTATGTATCTCGAAATGTGCAATAATGTTTTATTACCATCCCTACTCTTTAAGTTCTCTCCTCTTTCTATGTTCTTTTATAAAATATTTATGTATTGTGTTATATTACAGATAATATGCATACTAAAAAAACATGTTTTTCTGTGCTTGTTGCCCTTGTGATGTGACTTGGAACTGCTGACCCCCACTTCTAGGGTCATGTTTTGGTGTCAGAGTTCCATAGTTATTCAGATATTTGAGATGGAAAAAATTTGTGCAGTTAGTTAACTCATCTTAGTTGTCTGGTATTTTTCAAATCTCCTCTTCAACATACAAAGTTATATGATATTTGGTTTTGATGATATCTTGCCAAAGTACTTGCTCCTTCTTCATCCTCAGTGTGCTCGAGCTAACAAATGTAGGGATACAATTCTAATTTCTGAGTTTATTTGCTTCCATCTTTCACTAAGAATTCATTGCTAAGTTCTTTCTCTCTTGAATTCCAAATTATCCTTTTTTTTTTTCTCATTAGGAGTGACTCTAGTTTGAGTATCTATTGAACTTTCTATGGTGTCTAAAAACACTGAAATAAATGCAGATATTCTAGAATTCCACATAAGGGATACTTATGGTAAGTGCTAGTGCTATATACCACATTAACAATGACTATCACTGATGTTTAGGTTTTCCAGGGTATTTTTACTACTTCTTTTTACTTTTAATCATTTCCAATTTTCTATCCCAATTACTTTATAAAGAGAAAAGTTCTCAATAATATCAGCAATCAGTTATGGTGTGCTGGAATTGGCTCTTATCGATTCAGGGGAACATCTTATGTGCCCCTTCCCAACTTCCTGTCAGTAACCTAATGTTGGCAACCTGACATCAGCCATAGTGGCAGCATTTACACCATAATAATTTGCAACACTAAAAATTAGGGTTTTGGTTCTAGAAAGTATGCTTATGAGCACACCATTGTTAAGACCTAAGAGTAGTCAGTTTGCAGTTCGAATATTAACTAGAAATTCTGCAATAGCACAGGAGTGGAGACAGGGTTGCCTATATGCTTCATTCATTTTGGTAAAACCCAGTTTCACATGAGCTTGGCCAATGGCTCACCAGAAATGAAAACATTAAATTGCTGTCTGGTTGGATAGTGAATTCTGGGGTAGGAAGTACAAATGCAGTTCTAAATATTTGGGCTTGCAGTAAACAATGTCACAAAGGTCCTGAGAATTATTATATCCCTTAGAGAATAAGACATCCTACTGCTATATTGAGGGCTAAGCCCCAAATGTTAAGTTTATGTTTTAGCTGAATTTGCTATTTGGGCTATGTGTAAGTGTTGTAAATCATAAGAATGTGTGACAAAGTTAGTATCCTAAAGTGTCCTTCTTTGGAGACTTTCAGAGTCTACAATGCTGATTTTGGGAGGTTTTGGTTTTATTTTTCTCAAAGGCAGATGGGAAATCACATGGCATCTGATGATTTCTTTTAGATTTCTATACCTATAAAACCTTATTTTGATGGGCACATTTTTGTTAAGAATTATATTCACCTAAAAATAAATAAGCGGGGGAAATGCTATTTTCTTTTCAATCAGTTACCAGGTCTTACTCTAGTGCTTTTCTCACCATGGTATTGTCAGTGAACAAGACTACTGCTGCTGATGCATTATTACTATTTGCAGCAACATTTAAAGACACAAATATAGAAATGTTCATACTTGGTTTTAATGTGCTGATCAAAGCAATTGGAAATTGCTTAAGTGGACCAGTTTTAAAATTTCCTAAATGTAGGAAACTTCAAACCCAGTACCAAGCAAAAAATGCACTCAAAATTAATGATTAGAATATCCTACTTAAAAGTGATTTTACTAGGAATTCAATTTGGTTCTATTAAACAGACATTTGTGAGACACTTTTTATGTGGTGGTTACTGTTTTAAAATAGAGATCATTAGGAGGTACACACTGCTGGCTCTCCAGGAGGTCAAGAGGGGCTGCTGGGTAAACAAAAAACCCATCATTGTTAGAGACCTACCCAAATCCCAACACTAGATTCATGGTGTTTTATAAAGTATACCTAGTTGTCTAAGTATTCAGAACCCTGAAAAAGCAGGTTGCCTGGTTGTCTGCCGTAGTCATATGATAATTAGTATACTTGAAAGTATTTTTGCATGACAAAATAACCAGCCAATTCAGGAAAAACAATCCAGGCATACGGTACAATAAAAATGTTATTTAAATTGGCTGTTTTGTAAGATTCAAAGAAAACAATGAATTATTTTAATAAAGTGTTTGTTAGAATTTGTTAGAGTGCATAATTGCTTTTTTTTCTGATTCTTTACTGCCTATTTGATAAAATGAGTAGCACGAACCTCAGGATCCTGACAATGCTGCCACGGTGGTAGAGAAGACAGGAAAATAGACATGCCATCCTGTTCAGGTAACTGTGAAATGGGCTTGTGGATGTGATGATACAGCCTATTGGGAATTATCTAGAGAGGAAGAGGCTTTGCTTCCACATTATTTTACTTTGGGGGCGCTGATACTGTAATGTTAGGGGAATTACTGGCATAAGGAGAATAATTCAGTGTCTATACAGCTAACTTGTTATCTGGAAAGAAAATGCTTGTTCAGGAAAGTTGGCTTTATCTTTTGATTTATATTTATTTAAAAGGGTCTTTTAGTTGTTTTCCTTAGATGAATTTTTCAAAACATTTCTTCCAAATTTATTGAGTTTCATATGATCAGTATAGTAATTAACAGCACTTTAGTCCCGTAGGTAGGCAACAGAATTAAAAAGAAAACAACAAAAACCTATTTCATAAAGAAACCAGAGACACAAAAGGAGGAATAACTTTCATCAGAAAACAAAGCATCATCTAAACAGTAAACTGTCATCTGTCCTGGCAAGAACCTTCAGGCATCTGCACATTGTGAGGTTCTCTGATTTTCAGCACTTTCCCCTTCGGATGGTTCTGTTGTCACATGGACTAACAATTTTAAAAGACAGTAAGATTCTGTGAAATAAACCAGTTCTGTTCCCCTTGAAAAATGAGATAGAAATAAACCAGATGAACAGAGATGCTCCAATCTCACTGTAGGTACTGCTTCCATCTTCCACCCTCATCTTCTGTCTTAGTACCTTTAGGTACAGTGGGCAGGAATAAGCACCATGGGAAAGTTCCAGAGTTTTTCTCCCAGTTCTTCCCAGGATATTCTTGATTGTAAAAGCAATCAAAAGTTGTGTCCCAAGGGAGAAGGCAAGAACCAGAACAATCAACAAACCTGAGAGACTTACCCTAAAAACTAGGGAGCTGTCTTTGACACTTGAGTGAATAAACAAGTCCTCATCCCACAGCAGCATGTTCCCCCCATGATGGAACATCATCCATAACTAGGTCTATACTGAAATGACAAGAAAGTAGTTTTCATACAAGGACCAAGAGGGTTTGGGGGTAGCATCTCTATACCACTTCAAATTTGATAAGGTATCAGTTTCAAAACCTAGTTCGAAAAATCTTGGTAGCTTATTGTGTAGGTGTGCTATAGATATAAAGATATAAATTAAGTTCCTTCTGAGTTCAATTAATTAGTTTATAGGGAGAACTCAGAGTTTTATAAAAGGAAAGTCTGGTTTTCTTGATGTTCAGTGCAGGTGATATTTATTAATAAGTAGACTGTGTAAAGAATATGTTTGTATGCATGGAAAGTGGTATTTTATTGAAGAACGCAAGGTAGGTTGTCATGGAGATTAAAAGCCTTGAAGTGCTATTCACTGGTGTTAGTTATGGTTGCTGGGCACTAGGATATTAGGTTCTGGCACCCTGAATCTTTCATTGTTATAAAAATAATTACGCTTTTATCTTCACTGTAAGGGCTATTCAAGTAGGATAAATAAATACAGACACATGAACAAATCTAACTTAAAGGTAAATATAGCAACCCTATGACCCATCCTGGTGCAAAATTATGTAGCTGTAGTTACTATACCATCAAAATGCTTGATTTTCATTGCAGGACCATTGAAGCTGTTTATAAGATGAAATTACAAAATGCACAAAATCTGCACTTACATTAAAAAGCAAAAGAAGAATGAAATCTATTGACCGTTAGTGTGGTCACTGGTAAATATAAAGGTTTCCTTTAGAAGCAGAGGAAACAAATGAAAAGCTCGTAATATGTTTTCTAGCATTTTCTTGAAATACTGTATTTATATGAGATTTCCAACCTCACTTTGAGCTCTATGTAAAGCACAAAGTGATTTTTCTGGTGTTCTTTTCTCTTCAACGATTAGGTGAAATGATCTTGACAAGTTTACCTCAGTGAGAAACTATGTATTTTCTGTATAAAGAGAACACTTATGCCTAGCAGAATCAGTATGGACATTTTCTTAACCAATAAATCAATAGAAAGAGTTTCAATGTAGCAAACTACACAACATACACAATGTAACACTGACATTTGCAGCTACAAGTAATGTGGTTTTCAAAACTGCCTTAAGTAATGATTAACTAGAATTATATATATTTATATTTAAACTGACACCACAGAATTCTTTTAAGTCTTGACAGATATGTGGAATATTTAACTGTAGTAATTGCAGTTGCTAAACCTCCTGGGATTAACCTGCTGTAGAGATAGTGACATCTCATATCGAAAAAAATGATTTATACTGTGGGGGAAAAACTAAAAATGAAGCAATTCCAAGTGTGTTTTACATAATTCTTTGAAAAAGAAGTTTATTATAACTAATGAATAGGTAATATTTTACAATAATCTACTACATGAACAATTATATAATTTGTATAAATGCAGGTATATAATTTAGTTTTTCAACATTGGTTTTTAGGTTTCATAATATAGCATGGTTCACAAAAAGTAAAACAGAATGAAGAGTAGATCAGCACTGGGTTAATGTTAATGCTAGAAATCTTTGAATTTTTGTTTGAAGGTAGGCTCCATATTAATTTATCTTCCAGTAACAAGAAATGATGTAGCAGTACTTTTCAGTTCATTTCAGGAAATATTTAAGTGCCTTTATGCTTCAAGCACATGTTTTGTCAAATTTAATTGAAGTCAAGGAGCAGAAAGATTAATAAAGGGAGACAATGCTGGTTGTTTTCATCATATTAAATCATTTAAAAATAAGCTAATAGCAGTGTATATTATATGTAAATAGAAAATATGCTACTCATATAAATCATTTCCCCTGATGGTAGAACTCTTGGGAAAGTTCTTTGAGTTGCATCTACATAACATCATCCAAAAGTCTTCAACTTGAGCTTCAGAGTTAATTTTAAAGATTTAATAGGATATAAATCTCTGAAAAAGAGAGGGAGAAGATACAGAATATAGAAAATAGCAGAGGGAGAAGGTATTTGGGTAGATACTTTCAGAATCTGAGCCTCTCAGATTCTCAAAAGCTTTCAAGTATTTCCAAAATTGGCAAACTTACATCCATAACATACTTGAGGTAGTGGAACAATCTGTTTTTACATCAGGGTGGATTGTGGTATATATTTAGTAGACGTGTACATTGCCGTTGCACACCCACCAGACAGGTTCTTGGATTGGGAACTGCAAATTTAATTATAACTGTCTTACTAGCCAACTGAGTGATTCAAACAACTTGTTCATTCCATTGGTAGAACAATGCTGAGACATCATGCAATACCAATTTCTCTTAATGTGACTTGTTACTGGAATTGGAGAAAAAGGGATACTTCCTCCATTGAATGGCCTGAGACTCAGATTTCCTAACCTCTGCAATCCTGTCTTCCTGTAACTTACAGTTTAATGGGAGAAGACCAGCTTGAATATGCCATTAAAAGTGTGACAAGTTTTATAAAGGATAAGACCAAGATATACAGATATATACATATATATCAAAATGAAAGAGCTGTCACCACCAAAATGACTCAAAAATAACTTTATCTCTAATCTCAGCCTCTTTTCAAAGTTGTACACCTTTATTATAAATTACATACTTGCAGTTTAAACTTGGGTGAGATTGGTATCTCTAACTCAACACACCCAAACAAACCCAAATCCATCATTTCCCTATCCAAACATCTCTCTCTAAATTTCCTATTTATTTTAGTGGTTCTGTTCTTTTCTTAAACACAGCAGATCTCAGATTTATCTTTCATCCCTTCTTTTGTCTTCCACATCCATGTTATTGCCATGAATTAAAGATTCTCTGTTCCTGCACTCAACAGGCATTGGACTTTCAAGTAAATTAAGCATCATAATTTATTCAATAGACATTCACTTATTCAACAAATATTTGAGTGCCTATAGTAGATTATGCCCTGAGCTGGGGATATGGTAGTCAGCAAAACAACCATTATCTTGCTTTCACAGACTTTATAGAGTTATAGATGAGGCAGCTATTAAATGAATGATCATATAGTATGCATGCTATCTAGAAAGCATTTATGCTATGAAGGGAAAGTATAGGGTGCTAAAGGATGCCAAACAAGAGAATGATGGGGTATCTGGTACATTATGGGGCAGGGGGAGAAGTCTTGATTGAGACTGGAGTGATAAGTAGGAGTTAGAGCTAGAATGGGAGGAATAGCATTCCAAGTAGAGAGAAGTCTTATAAGATTCTGATTCTAGACAGTGTGGAGCCTTTAAAGCTGGAGAGGAGGCAGAAACCAGATTGAGCAAGGTATCATCAGTTTCTTTTAAGGAATTCAGATTTCATTTCAAGTAGGATGGGAAGTCACTGAAGTGTTTAGTAAGGAGTAGAGACAGAGATATATTTAAGGTATATACATATAAAACATAGAATGAAGAAAATTTGTGAAAGATTATGAAGTAGAAGAGAGGCTATATTTGGGACAAGAGCAACTAGAGAAATGGAAGTACCATTTGGTGAGACATGGAATGCAGGCTTGGAAAGCAGGAGAATGAGTTCAGTTTCAGACATATTAAGTTTGAAGAAAATATGAGACATCTAAGTGACTGTTCAGGAGGTAGCTGTGCATGTGGACAAGTCCCTGCTGTTGAGGACAGCACACACTTAACAGATGTTGACAATGTATGTTGTGAATGATTATAGTTAATGCCACACTAAGTTGATGACTCAGGAAAACTCTCATTGAGAAAGTGACCCAAGAGGGCTATAAAAGAATGATAGAATTTTGACAAATGCTTTTTGGTCGTCTATATTTAAGAATGATACACTATAATGTTCTAAATTTAATAAAAATTGGTGTTTACTGACTGGCTTTGAATGTCGGGGACCCTTTCTTTGAGGAATCCTCAAATGTCAGTATGTATAATTTTTTTCAGGGGGTGCTGGACACTTCCAATTTTTTGTCTTAAGGAATACAAACTTGACTGCCAGTGTTCTTGGAGTCAAATGGGGGAAGGGAGCCCTGGGCTTACCATAGACTTTGAGCCAATTTCTTTGTTTTATTACAGCACTTCTGCCCTCAGCAATATTTGATGATCCAAAACCAGAGTTCTTAGGTTAATCTCCCCTGAGAGTTATTTCTGCCAGAGTGGGAGAGTGAACTCACTTTCTGGTTGTGGAAGGGGATTTGGGAATCTCACTGCTATTTATAGTTTCCTTTAACAATTTCTGTAGTCTATAGCTCTGTCCCAAGTCATTCTGATGCTCCATGTAGTTCTAATTCCCAAACCTCTCAGAGGTTCTGAAAGGAGGGTGAGAACTGACTTGCTTCTTGCTGGCTTCCTCCTCCAGGCTTAACTTTATGCTTTTTCTGACTTGGTAAGTCAGTACCATCAGCCATGTACCTCTTTCCAGTTTCTAAACTGTTGTCTAGTAGTACCTCTTTGTCAGGCTATCTTCCTTTCCTGTCATTCAGAAGGGACTCAAAATAAACTTGGGTTTAATTTGTCATGTATACTGGTAATCCAATTTCTTAAAAGTGCTTAGTGATAATGACTATAAGTAGCAGAAGATGAGAGCTTAATGAAATACATGATCTAATTTCCTCCTATAATTTTATAATTCTTATTGTAAAGACATACTCCATAAACTCAGACAGTATTTTGAGCTTCAATTATTTCACAGTTGTTTTAGTGCCATCCTACAAGCATCCTTTTTCTCTCTGAAGTCCATTTGCATCAGTCCATTTAATGAAAGCGTAGTTACATAAGGCTGTTCTCAGAGAATGGATTTACTATGGCTAAAAGAACCAGCTGAAGCTTTAAAAACAAAAGGCACAAGTACAGAAATAACCATAGTTAAATAACATTATACTTGTGACATCAACTGACAAAAAAATAGTGAAATTGAGAATTGTGGTGGGTACTGTGGATTTAAGTATAACCACTCTGAGCCTGAGGATGGTATTAGATGACAGCATCAGGTAATGCAGGTGGTAGGATAGTCCAAGAATGACTTCTCAAGATCCCAAGTTCATAGCAGCATTAAGGAAATAACCGAGACTCTGATTTCTTTCTTCTCCTCATTGCTTCTCTCATATTACCAAATGTTTTATTTAAACCATAGATGAAGTTTCTTCACATCTTTAAAATGTAATCTTATAAAAAAGAGAATAAGACTTTCATAAAATTTTCCTTTCTTCTATTTTATAGTCTGAACCTCCTACTAGTAAAGAAACATTCATCTCTCTATTCAACAATGTATTCATTCATTTTTTTGAGCACCGATTCTGTTTCACAAGTGGGAAAGTACTGGCAGCCATCCATAGTGATGAGCAATAAAAAAATATAATCCATGTTGTCAGGTAGCTTTTAATTTGGGGAAGAGATATGCAATAACTTACTAAACCTACGGACAGAATAAAATGAGATAAATGTCCTGAAGAAAAGAAATGGGCTTTGTTGGCAGCTATGTAACGAGAGTTTTACCTGGCCTGGAGGGACAAGGAAAACTTTCAGGAAGTTTTCCTGAAAGAAATGATGGTTGTGCTGAGATCTCAAGAATGTCAAGTCAACCAGACTAAAGGCAGAGTGTATTGGGGGAACAGTATTTACCAGTGCAGGAGGAGGAGAACAAGATATCTAGAAAAGAAACAAGATAAGTATGTGTAGGAATTGAAGAGGACTATGACTGAACTGGAGAAAAGGATCAGATCAGAGAATAATGGGAAGCTTGTACTATTGGAAGTGGAAATGAGGGAGGTAATGTAAAAGGAACATTTACCTCAAATAATGGTACTTTCATGAAACTGTCATGTTTCATCACATGGCTCTCACCAGGTGAAGCTGACAAAAGACCCTGAACTTGAATGATTCCTCCCCCCTCAGGATATCAGACTCTTATTAGATTTAACAGAAGACTTTTTCCTCACCAATGAACAGTGGGACCCACTTTAACCAACTATACAAAAGACCCCTGGGCTCATTTTATCCAATCCAGAGTGCTGGTTTTCAATGCTTAATTAGTACAAACACCATGAATTCTCCCCTTCTGGCACTTAAACACCTCTTGAGTTCTCCCTGCCCCCAGTGGACTACCTGTGAATTTCTTCACTTGCAGGTGTTTACTTGCTTAGCAAGGAAATATTTAGCTCTTAATTTGGTTTACTTAGATGCTTTTTATTTTTTTTGACAACAAGAAAAGTTCTGTCTGGTTGCAGTCTGAGAATGCATTGAAATAGGAATCAGTGGATCTTAGAATTTCTGCAGCAGTCAAACCCAGAAATGATGATAACGTGGTTCAGAATGGTGACAGAGGACAATAATAGAAAAATCTGAGAGTTAACCAGGAGGCAAACCCATAAGACTTGTGAAAGGACTAGGTATGGGGGTATAGATGTGTCAGAGACAACTTCTAGGCTTGAAGGGATATGATGACATTCGCTGAGGTAAGGAACCCTGCAAGAGTCTCAGATTTGGAGAATGAAAAGGGAAGATTAGGTGTTCAGTGTTACCTTGTTTATTATCTTTTAAATTATTTGTATGGGACCAGAAACTGAAAGATAGAACCCTGGACAGAATTGGGTTTTTATATGTATCATATTTTAGAATTATTAGAGATACAGTTTTCTTATAAATCACTCTCGGTTTGTTATATATCTGTAGATAGTACTCGAACAATCCTATTGGCATTTTCCATTGATAACAATTACAGTCTTTTCAAATTATTTTTCCAAGGAAGTTATGCATAAAGGTGTTGTGTGGTTTTGCTCTGGATCATTTATGCAGAGTAGAAAACATACTGAGAGTTCAATTAAAAAATAAAACAAACAAAAAAAAAAAGCAAAAGCTTCCTTACATTGGTGCATTGCAATGTGCAAATTTGGTTCAGATGAATGTAATTGCAGAAATCAAATACAGGCATGGGGAAATATTACCTGTTGCTCACTTAGCATTGATTCTTAGTGGCTGTGGGTTTAGATAAAATCTGAGATCAATGAACTGTTACAACTAAGTGGTCTCTCTCATTTCCAAGGAGAAGAAACTTTGAGTCTTTTCTGGAAATAAAGTTTTCTTTTATAATATAAGCAATGTGTTTTCAATATAGAAAACAAAATTTTATATTCTGGAATCTTTCTCTTTTTCTCTTTTCAAATAGATGCCAGCAAGGCTTTTGATTTTCTTTTTCTTTAGAATATATGGCAAATGGGAAAACAGCATAAGCAGAATCTCTCAATCCTAGCTGTGACTTACAAGTCCAATTGTTTAAAAAAATTTTAACTCACAACTAGATTATTCTTTTTAAAAACTTTTAAAATTTTTATAAAGTGCATTTTGATTCATTGTACACAAATGGGGTACAACTTTTTGTTTCTATGGTTGTTTGTGATGTAGATTTATACCATTCGTGTAATCATACATGTACATAGGGTAATGATGTTCTGCAGTATAACTGGTTTACAAGCAAAATAGCATGCTTAAATCTGTCACTGCCCCTCAATGTGTCCCTGGTCTTTAAGGATCTAATATTGGTTATTTTTGGTAAGCCTCTAATAAATATTTTAAAGGAACTGACCCAGCTTTTTAAAAAACTTCTTGGGCTGGGAGTGTAGCTTAGTGGTAGAGTTTTTCCCTAGCATGTACAAGGCCCTGGGTTCCATCTCCAGCACTGGGTGGAGGGAATGGGACATACAAATAAAAACTTCTTATTTCTGTTATAGATATTTTTATCACTTAATCTCTTTAAGTATATTTATTTTATATTCTTATTATACCTGCTTCAATATTTTCACTTTCGTTGGTATGTGTTGTTCAAGTTGTTTTTGTCCTTGGCTATCTACATGTTCTTGGAGCTCATGTTCTTTTGGGGTAGGGGAATGGGTTTCATTGCCTGGGAATGGGTCAAAGATCATTATGTAATCTCAGGAGGGTTTGAGGAGGAATATGTAGGGCCACCTTTGCTGAAAAGCCCTGGGAACTGCAGGATCCTTGCTGACCATTTCTGATGCTGACTGACTTACTCTCATCATGAATGTACCTTATGTTCTTAGGAAAAGCCAGTCTCCACTATCCTCAGATTTGAAGAGGATGTTGATTCCATACTTGTTTTCATCAGCTTCTTCCCCAGAAGTGGTTTTACACTACCCTGATATTTCCTTACAATGGCAACTTGGGCTGTTTACAAATTTCTGCATTCATTGGACAGGCAGAAAATTTCCTTGAGCTAAGGAAAAGAGAGGTAGAAGAAGCACTCAAAGCTTTTACAATATCTTTTATAAAAGAATATGTGAAAGAAAATTTCCTCTATATGCAACAGTTGCCTAGAAGATATCACTATCTGCTGTGTTTCATCATAAGTGGTTCTAACCCAGCTGAGGCTGATAAAAGACCATGAACAATGAGTGACATCAGACCTTCACCAGACCTGCCTGAACACTCTTTCCTAAACCAACAGATGATGGGGCTTATTTTAATCAATTGTGTACAGACCCAAGGACTCATTGAAACCTCTAATTGGCTTTAGCTGTCCTTCCTTTCCACTTCCTAGCATTTTAATTCCCTGACTTTTCTCCCTTAACAGAGAATTCAATGAGTTTGTTCTAGGATATGTGTCCTTTGCCTGGCTGGAATGTAATTCTAACCTGTCCTTGCTGCCCTCTGGCCCAGACTGTAGTCACCTTTCCCTCCCAGTTCACAACTGCCTTTAGTCTATCCTAGACTTCTCATGGTTCTCTTCTTCCTCTTATTTTTGCTAGTTTTCTTTTCCTTTTTTAAAATATTTTTAAAAATTTATTTTAATTAAAAATCATGAATTTACATAGGGCAATATTGTTTGATTCATTCTGTTATTTTTTCCCTTCCCCAGCTATCCCACTCCTTGGCCTATACCCAAAGGACTTAAAATCAGCATACTACAGAGATACAGCCACATCAATGTTCATAGCTGCTCAATTCTTATCCTTTTTGCTCCTTAGTTTTTCCAGAATTGACTGATGACTATTCACTTTCTTGAGAGGGACTGGAAACTCTTGACCCAATTGTAAAAAAAAAAAAAAAAAAAAAAAAAAAAAATCTTCCTATGTCCCAAGAAAACTTAAAAACTTTTGTAAGTAACATCTTCTTAAGAAAAGTGGAAATATCTGTTTTGATACACAGTCTCCTTTAGGACTGTGAAGCATTATTTGGCTTCCTGTAAGGTTTACATCATTGTGGCTATTTAGTATTCATCCATTTACTTTCCTGAAATAATTACATGAACTGACTCATGGATAAGGAGCCTTGATATTCCATTTAAAAAAAAAATTTTGCTCAGCATCTAAAATTGCTATTACCAGACTACTATCATTTGTGGGCCACTTGGCAAACATGTTGATTCACTCCTACTGGTTCTTTTCTTTTTAACAGATATTTTCATTTCTAGCTTTAGATTGAATCATACTGATATGGGCTAGGCTATATGGGCAATGACCAAACAGACCCCATTTTACCTTGAGACTCCATGTCACGTAGGAAATGCTTCTCCCGTGGGAACACCCACCTCTGTACCCATCAACAGTTGATTAGCATAGCATGTTTGGCAACAAAAGATGGTAATTCTTATATAACATAAAATTGTTCTCTTTTTGGTTCCTATTTTTCTTGGGCAATGTATTCTGTCAGATAACTATTGTCTAAATGTTAGTAACCATTCTTTAACTTGTACCCGAGTAAGGAGGTTTTGACCCACTTCTCCTTCTGCTTATGATTGTAGATCTCATGACGTTAGTTTGTAGTTTTGAATCATAGCAGCAACCACTTATGATTAATGTATAGACATGTTTTACTTATGGTATAAAAACCCCTGCAACCCTACGCTGGGGGATGTCCTCCCAATAGCCATTTTTGGGCATTGTGTGAGACAGTCAGCTGGGTGGCTAATAAAGACTCTCAAATTTGGATTTCTCAGTGTTGATCAGTCTGTTCTTAAGTTGTATCCCACAACAATACATATCTGTTTTGTTTATTTATGACTATTTGAAATATAATGCCCAGACTTGGCTCAGGGTCCTGATCCTGATGCAACATAGTACACGTCTATTTGCTAAAACAAGGTACCAAACTTTAAGGTGACTTTGAATGTTGGTTCTTCCAAAATACCATCCAAATAGTCTATTAATAAAGTACTTCCGGGTTTATGGCTTATTGAGTAAGGGAGATGTTATGGTTTGGATGTGAGCTATCTTCCAGAAGCTCATGTGTGAGATAGTGCAAGAAGGTTTGGAGGAGAAATGATTGGGTCATAGCCTTATACTAATCAGTGAATTTATCCCTAATGGGATTGACTGAGTGGTAACTGGAGGCAGGTAGGGTGTGGCTGGAGGAAGTGGTTCATTGGGGCTGTGGCTGCTGGGTATATATTTGAATCTGGCCAATGGAGGCTCTCTCTCTCTCTCTCTCTCTCTTCTCTCTTCTCTCTTCCACCCTCCCTCCTCTCTCTTTCTCACTCTCTCTCTCTCTGCCTCCTGATTATCTTGTGAATTGCTTCCATCTTCCTTGCTTCCTTGTGAATTGCACACACTCTGCCATGATGTTCAGCCTCAACTCAAGTCCTGAGGAAGGAGTCTGCTGTCCATTGACTGAGACCTTTGAAACTTTGAGCCCCCAAATAAACTTCTTTCAGTAAAATTGTTCTAGTCAGATCTTTTTGTCACAGCAGTAAAAACGCTGTCTAATACAGGAGATCCTACCTTGACAGAAGCTTAGTAGTAACTTTGGTTACTAAGTTGGTAGAAAGGAAAGGTGGGATTTTTATGATGTTTTGGGATCTGGTTCAAAATGGGTCTTTCAGCATGGAGAGCTTGGTTAAAGAATTAGGTAAAATTATAATAATCATTTTAAATTGGTACATACAGCAAAGTGATGATTTTGAAGTGAGTATTAAAGAGTAAGTAGGGATTTGATGAGTTTGGTTGAGCTATTTATTGTCCCAAAAGACGGTATTTACTCTAATAAGAAAAAATTGAATAATGTCTTATATGAATTACATTACTTGCAACTTCTTCTGCAAGAACTGCCTTGAATAATAGTTAAATTAATGCAGATACTCAGCTGTGTGGTTACATATGGTTTCAGTTCTGGTGTCTCCCATCCACTTATGGGTATTCTTCAGCCTGAGCAGAAGAATAGATGGTCAGCATCTGTGATAACTTCAGATGTTTATTATTGTATGAGAAGATCTGATGTTACCAGAGGTTGAGAGTCCACTATGGATTGGTCATTGTTTTTTTGGGTATATGCCTAAAATTAGGGCAATTACCTCTGTGCAGAAACAGAGTTTTAGCAAGGCAGAGATAGTGTTTATATCAGGTTTACTGTAAGATGAGAAAAAGGCAAAGGAAAGTGGGATAAGCCCCAGAGAGAGGGTTGGGACTAAAATCTCTCAAAATGATTAGACTTTAGGTTAGGATGGGGCGGGAACTCCTAGTGATGTGAAATCTTGGAGTGGTGCTGACCATTTGGGGGAAGTCATACACCCGTGCTGTGTAAAAAGTGAGGGCATATGTCTGCCTTCTTGGGTCATTTTTGCCCTTTCTGGCCTAGCATTGTGTAATGGTTAATTTGAATTGTCAACTTGATCAGATTGAGATGCCTATGATTAAGAGACTTCTGGGTGTGTCAATGAGAGTGTGTCTAGGAATGATTAGAATGTGGGATAGTGAACTGAAGGGGAGGCCCTCCCTAAGTGTGGGCAGCACTGCCCAATAGGATGGTGGTTTGGATGGAATAAAAGCTGGAAGAACAAGGAAGCAGCAGCAGATGCTAGTTTGACTCTTCTTGAACAGGTTCTTTTTTTTTTTTTTTAGACTTTTTTTTTTTTTTTTTTTCAGGGCCGAGGACCGAACTCAAGGCTTTACGCGTGCAAGGCAAGCGCTCTGCCACTGAGCTAAATCCCCGACCCCTTGAACAGGTTCTTGATTGCTGCTTTGATTGTCTGAGGATATCAGACTCTCACTTCTTCACTCTTCCAAAGTGAACTCTGCCAGTGTTTCTCCAGGGAGTTTCCTGAAGCCTTGGTCTTGGACTAGGGTAGCACTGTTGAACCCTCTTGTTCTGGGGCCTCTGCCTCTTGGACTGCACAGCTACTGGTTCTTGCAGCTCTCCAGCCTGCAGATGGCATTTTGGACTATTCAGCTTCTGATCATGTAAGCCAATCCAATAAATCCCCTTTTTATAATCATATTTCCTATTGATTCTGTTCCTCTAGAGAACCCTGACTAATAAACACTGTCAGCAGAAGGTCGTATTATGATCAATTGACCATAGGAGCAACTTGTGTGTGCATGCATGACATTGCAAACATGATGCATGCCCCTAATCTAAGGAAAGAATGCTAGTCCTCTTTCTGGAATGTGCAAGAAGACTGGTACTTCTGGGTCACTTAACAATCAGGGGCCCTTTTACAGCCATTCCCCTCCTGTGTCTCCCTCTTCTCCCATTCTGATCACCTTTAGCTAACTGTCTATGTAAACAAGACTGCATGTCAAGTTTCCAAGGGTGGCTGTTTCTATGTGTAGAAGCATCATATTTTTCTGTTCTTTTTGTTGGATGACTATTTGTTGGATCCTTTGAAGGAATGGCTCCTACACAGCAGCATTTAAGACTGGGCTTCATACATCTGAGCATTGCATCACAGATCAATACTAAATAATGGATAATGGTAAGAATTTGCAGTATCTTCTCAACTAAGAAATCATGATCAAATAAACCAAGGGAGATGGATATCATATACAAATCAGCAGGTATGGGGTTGTTCATCATATTATCTAATTTTGTGGTTTTCAAATACTAACTTCTGTATCTTTTGGTAATATTTAAGAGCCAAAAAAAGAAAATGTAAGTACAATATTCCTTTCTTAAAACAATCATTTTTTTTCATATGGTGATTTTTTAAAATTTTAATTTATTTTAATTGTAAACAAATGGGATACATGTTGTTTCTGTTTGTACATGGAGTAACAGCATACCATTTGCGTAATCATACATTTACATAGGGTAATGATGTTTGATTCATTCTGTTATTTTTTCCTTCCCTCCACCCCTCCCACCCCTCTTTTCCCTCTATACAGTCCCTCCTTCCTTCATTCTTGCCCCCCTCCCACCCCCCATTATGTGTCATCATCCGCTTATCAGTGAGATCATTCACCTTTTGAATTTTTGAGATTTTTGGTTTTTTGCTCACTTAGCATGATATTCTCCAATTTCATCCATTTGCCTGCAAATGCCATAATTTTATTATTCTTTATAGCTGAGTAATATTCCATATATATATACCACAGTTTCTTTATTCATTCATCAATTGAAGGACATCTAGGTTGGTTCCACAGTCTGTGGATTGAGCAGCTATGAACATTGATGTGGCTGTATCTCTGTAGTATGCTGATTTTAATAGGCTGAGGAGTGGGATAGCTGGGTCAAATGGTGGTTCCATTCTAAGTTTTCTAAGGAATCTCCATACTGCTTTCCAGAGTGGCTGCACTAATTTGCAGCCCCACTAGCAATGTATGAGTCTACCTTTTTCCCCACATCCTCGCCAACACCTATTGTTGCTTGTATTCTTGATAATCGCCATTCTAATTGGGGTGAGATGGAATCTTAGTGTAGTTTTGATTTGCATTTCTCTTATTACTAAGGATGGTGAACATTTTTTCATATGTTTGTTGATTGCTTGTAGATCTTCTTCTGTGAAGTGTCTGTTCATATCCTTAGCCCATTTGTTGATTGGGTTATTTGTATTCTTGGTGTAGAGTTTTTTGAGTTCTTTATAGATTCTGGAAATTAGTGCTCTATCTGAAGTATGAGTGGCAAAGATATTCTCCCACTCTGTAGGCTCTTTCTTCGCATTGCTGATAGTTTCCTTTGCTGAGAGAAAGCTTTTTAGTTTGATCTATCCCAGTTGTTGATTCTTGCTTTTATTTCTTGTGCTATGGGAGTCCTGTTAAGGAAGTCTGATCCTAAGCCAACAAGGTGAAGATTTGGACCTACGTTTTCTTCTATAAGATGCAAGGTCTCTGGTCTGATTTTGAGGTCCTTGATCCATTGTGAGTTGATTTTTGTGCAGGGTGAGAGATAGGGATTTAGTTTCATTCTGTTGCATATGGATTTCCAGTTTTCTCAGCACCATCTGTTGAAGAGGCTATCTTTTCTCCATTGCATATTTTTGGCCCCTTTGTCTAGTATAAGAAAATTGTATTTATTTGGGTTTGTGTCCATGTCCTCTATTCTGTACCATTGATCTACCTTTCTATTTTGGTGCCAATACCATGCCGTTTTTGTCACTATTGCTTTGTAGTAGAGTTGAAGTTCTGGTATTGCTATACTCCCTGCTTCATTCTTCCTGCTAAGGATTGTTTCAGCTATTCTGGATTTCTTATTCTTCCAGATGATTGCTTGCTCTATTTCTGTAATGTACATCATTGGGATTTTAATTGGAATTGCATTGAATCTGTATAGCACTTTTGGTAGTATGGCCATTTTGACAATATTAATTCTGCCTATCCAAGAACATGGGAGATCTTTCCATCTTCTAAGGTCTTCCTCAATTTCTTTCCTCAAAGTTTTGTAGTTTTCATTGTAGAGAACTTTTACCTCTTATTTTTTGGGGGACTATAGCAAATGGAGTTTGTTTTCCTCATTTCCCTTTCAGCTGTTTTGTTGCTTGAGTATAAAAATGCTTTAGATTTATGTGTGTTGATTTTATAGCCTGCTATTTTGTTGCATTCATTGATGAGGTCTAGAAGTTTTCTGGAGGAGTTTTTTGGATCCTCTAAATATAGAATCATGTCATCAGCAAATAGTGACAGCTTACGTTCCTCTTTTCCTATTTGTATCCCTTTAATTTCTTTAGTCCACCTAATTGCTCTGGCTAGAGTTTTGAGGACAATGTTGAATAGAAGTGGTGAAAGGGGACATCCCTGTCTTTTTCCGTTTTTAAAGGGAATGGTTTCAGTTTTTCTCCATAAAGAATGATGTTGGGCTCCGGCGGCTGCCCAGGGTAGGAGTGGCGAGGAGAACTGTGTGGACTCAGAACACCGGGGCCTGCCCTGAGGAGGAGGAGGAGGAACGTGGCCACTTGGATTCGGAGTGACTGCACCAGAGCTACAGGCGGTTGCCAGAGGAGAAGCTGCGCAGCGAGCTGTTTGGACTCAGGACGACTGCTTCTGAACCCCGGGGCCTGCCCTGAGGATGAGGAGGAGGAAGAGGAGCGTGGCCACTTGGATTCAGAGTGACTACACCAGAGCTACAGGCGGTTGCCAGAGGAGGGGCTGCGTGGCAAGCTGTTTGGACTCAGACCACTTCTGAACCCCGGGGCCTGCCCGGAGGAGTAGGAGGAGGAGGAGGAGGAGCGCGGCGGGTCTTTTGGACTCGCAGTGACTGCATTAGTGCTCCAGGCGGCTGCTCAGAGGAGAAGGCGAGTGGTGAGTTGTTTGGACTTAAAGTGACAGCTCCTGAACACAGGGGGGATGCCTGGAGGAGAAGCGTGGTGGGTCGCTTGGTCTTGAGTTGCCGCACCAGAGCTCCGGGCGGTTGCCCAGAGGACCCGTGCAGCGGGTCACGTGGATTCAGAGCCACTCAGAGCGACCGCTCCTGAACACCCGGGGGGTTATCTGGAGAAGGAGGAGGAACGGGGAGGGTCACTTCGACTCGGAGTGATTGATTGCCCAGGGCTACAGGTGGTTGGTGGGAGGTGGAGGCACGAAGTGAGTTTCTTGGACTCCTAGTGACCGCACCGGAATACTGGGCGGCTGTCTGGAGGAAGAGGCGTGTGGCGGGTCTCTGGGATTCAGAGCGATTGTACAGGGCCCCAGGTGGCTGCTCAGAGGAGGGGCCGCATAGCCAGGCGATTAGGTGCAGAGCAGGGTCCCAGGATCTAGGAGGCTTCTTGGTGGAAGAGCCGCACAGAGACAGGCTTAGGGCGGAGCGAAGGTTCCAGGCCTGCGGGCAGATTCTCTGAGGAAGGGCAGCCTAAGGAGAGTCATCTGCAAAGGGTGAGGCTCCCAGGCCCAGGAGGTAGGGCCGGGCCCCTGGGAACTTTGCAGAGGAAGGCAGCCCAGCCCAGGTGGTAGCTGTAAATTGAGGGGAATCTCTAGGAGGGAACTGACCAGCGAGACCTCCCCACCGGGTGAGTCTTCCCTGCCGGGTGAGGTTTCCCCACAAGGACGGTAAAACCAGAGACTCAGGCCCAAACAGGCCTTGCCTCAGCCCACAGCCGAGGTCCCCTTTGGATGACCATTGGTCAACAAGTGGAGGCACCTCTGCCCACTAGCAGGGATTATACCCCACCTGAAGGCCACCACTCCTAGAGAGGCAGCTTCCTTGTGAAGCACCGCATTATCAACTTCCTCCAAGACTTCAGCCTACTGAAGGCTAAGGGGGGATATATATAGAAATCTTCAGGGACATTGTAAGTCAATAGAGGAAATCTTCAATATCTCAGCGGTCCTCTGATACCTGAACAATATGAGAAAACAAGGAAAGAAAATGCTGCAAACAAATCTAGATGTTACATCAATAAAACCCAGTGACAGCATGGCAGAAGAAATGACAGAAAAGGAGTTCAGAATGTACATAATTAAAATGATCAGGGAAGCACACAATGAGATGAAAGAGGAAATTAAGGCATTAAATGATGACATGAAAGAGCAAATGCAGGCATTGAATGATGAGATGAAAGAGCAAATGCACGCACTGAATGATGAGATGAAAGAGCAAATGCAAGCACTGATTGATCGCACCAATCGACAGTTAAAAGAGCAAATACAGGAAGCAAAAGATCATTTCAATAAAGAGTTAGAGATATTGAAAAAAAACCAAACAGAAATCCTTGACATGAAGGAAACAATAAACCAAATTAAGAACTCCATAGAAAGCATATCCAATAGGATAGAACACCTGGAAGACAGAACCTCAGACATTGAAGACAAAATATTTAACCTTGAAAACAAAGTTGAACAAACAGAGAAGATGGTAAGAAATCATGAACACAATCTACAAGAACTATGGGATATCATGAAAAGGCCAAATTTAAGAATTATTGGGATTGAGGAAGGCCTAGAGAAACAAGCCAAAGGAATGAACAATTTATTCCATGAAATAATATCAGAAAATTTCCCAAATCTGAAGAATGAAATGGAAAATCAAGTTCAAGAGGCTTATAGGACTCCAAATACACAAAATTACAACAGACCCACACCAAGGCACATTATAATGAAAATGCCCAACATACAAAATAAAGACAGAATTTTAAAGGCCGCAAGAGAGAGGAATCAAATTACATTCAGGGACACCAATACGGATATCAGCAGATTTTTCAATCCAGACCCTAAAAGCTAGAAGGGCCTGGAACAACATTTTTCAAGCCCTGAAAGAAAATGGATGCCAACCAAGAATCTTATACCCAGCAAAACTTACCTTCAAATTTGACGATGAAATAAAATCCTTCCATGATAAACAAAAGCTAAAAGAATTTACAAAAAGAAAGCCAGCATTACAGAACATTCTCAGCAAAATATTCCATGAGGAAGAGATGAAAAACAAAGAAGCAAATCAGCAAAGGGAGGAATTATCCTAAAGGAATTGTCAAATAAAGGAGGAAACAAGTTGTGTCAAACAAATAAATAAATAAAATTTAAAAAATGAACCAAATGACCAGGAAACCAAATCATATCTCTATAATAACCCTGAATGTTAATGGCCTGAATTCATCAATCAAAAGACATAGACTGGCAGACTGGATTAAAAAGAAAGATCCAACAATATGTTGCCTGCAAGAGACACACCTTATAGAAAAAGATACCCATAGACTAAAGGTGAAAGGATGGGGAAAAACATACCATGCACATGGACTCAGCAAAAAAGCTGGAGTATCCATCCTCATTTCCGATAATGTGGACTTCAAGCCAAAGTTAGTCAGAAGGGATAAAGAAGGTCATTTCATACTGCTTAAGGGAAGCATAAATCAGCAAGATATAACAATCATAAACATCTATGCCCCAAACAGTGGCTCATCCATGTATGTCAAACAAATCCTTCTCAATTTCAGAAACCAAATAGACCATAACACAATAATACTAGGTGATTTTAACACACCTCTCTCACCACTGGACAGATCTTCCAGACAAAAATTGAACAAAGAAACCATAGATCTCAATAACACTATCAATAATTTAGACTTAACGGACATTTATAGAATATACCATCCAACCAAGAGCGAATACACTTTCTTCTCAGCAGCACATGGATCCTTCTCTAAAATAGACCATATATTATGCCACAAAGCTAATGTTAGCAAATACAAGAAGATAGAGATACTAGCATGTATTCTATCAGATCATAATGGATTGAAGTTAGAAATAAATGAAAGAGTAAAACACAGAAACTATTCCCACATCTGGAGATTAAAGAATATGCTATTATATGATGAATGGATAACAGAAGATATTAGGAAGGAAATTAAAAAATTCTTAGAGGTAAATGAGAATAAAGAAACATCATATCAAAATCTGTGGGACACTATGAAAGCAGTACTTAGAGGGAAATTTATTTCATGGAGCGCATTTAATAAAAGAAGTAAAACTCAACAAATAAACGACCTAACACTACAGCTCAAAGCCCTAGAAAAAGAACAGAACAGCACCAAAAGTAGTAGAAGACAGGAAATAGTTAAACTCAGAGCTGAAGTCAATGAAATTGAAACAAAAGAAACAATACAGAAAATTGACAAAATAAATAGTTGGTTCTTCGAAAAAATAAACAAAATTGATAAACCTTTAGCCACACTAACAAAGAGAAGATGAGAGAAAACCCAAATCACTAAAATTCGGAATGAACAAGGAAATATCACAACAGACAGGATTGAAATACAAAACATAATTAGAAGCTATTTTGAAAATCTATACTCCAACAAAATAGAAAATTTCGAAGACATCAACAGGTTTCTAGAGACATATGAATTGCCTAAACTGGACAAGGAGGACATACACAATTTAAATAGACCAATTTCAAGTACTGAAATAGAAGAAGTCATCAAAAGCCTACCAACAAAGAAAAGTCCGGGACCAGATGGATTCTCAGCTGAGTTCTACAAAACCTTTAAAGAAGAGCTCATTCCAATACTTCTCAAAGTATTCCATAAAATAGAAGAGGAGGGAACCCTCCCAAACTCATTCTATGAAGCCAATATTACCCTGATACCTAAACCAGACAGAGATACATCGAGGAAAGAAAATTTCAGACCAATATCCTTAATGAACATCGACGCAAAAATTCTCAACAAAATTTTAGCAAATCGCATACAAAAATATATTAAAAAGATAGTGCACCACGATCAAGTGGGTTTTATCCCAGGGATGCAAGGTTGGTTCAACATCCGGAAATCAATAAACGTAATTCACCATATTAATAGATTTAAAGTCAAGAATCACATGATTATTTCAATAGATGCAGAAAAAGCATTTGATAAAATACAGCACCCCTTCATGCTCAAAACACTAGAAAAAATAGGGATAGTGGGAACATTCCTTAACATTGTAAAGGCCATTTATGCTAAACCCATGGCTAATATCATTCTAAATGGTGAAAAACTGAAAGTATTCCTCCTAAAAACTGGAACAAGGCAGGGATTCCCTCTTTCACCACTTCTATTCAACATCGTTCTTGAGACTCTGGCCAGAGCAATTAGAGAAACCAAAGAAATTAAAGGGATACGAATTGGAAAAGAAGAACTCAAACTATCCCTGTTCGCTGATGACATGATTATATATTTAGAGGTACCTGGAAATTCCACCAGAAAACTCTTAGAACTCATAAGTGAATTCAGTAAAGTGGCAGGTTACAAGATCAATGCCCATAAATCCAACGCATTTTTATACATAAGTGATGAATCTTCAGAAAGAGAAATTAGGAAAACTTCCCCATTCAAAATAGCCTCGAAAAAAATAAAATACTTGGGAATCAATCTCACAAAAGAGGTGAAAGACCTCTACAATGAGAACTATACAACACTAAAGAAAGAAATTAAAGAACACCTTAGAAGATGGAAAGATCTCCCATGTTCTTGGATAGGAAGAATTAATATTGTCAAAATGGCCATACTACCTAAAGTGCTATACAAATTCAATGCAATTCCAATTAAAATCCCAATGACGTACCTTACAGAAATAGAGCAAGCAATTATGAAATTCGTGTGGAAGAATAAGGAACCCAGAATAGCTAAAGCAATCCTTAGCAGGAAGAGTGAAACAGGGGGTATTGCAATACCAGATCTTCAACTCTACTCCAAAGCAATAGTAACAAAAACGGCATGGTTTTGGTACCAAAATAGAAAGGTAGATCAATGGTACAGAATAGAGGACACAGACACAAACCCAAATAAATACAATTTTCTCATACTAGACAAAGGTGCCAAAAATATGCAATGGAGAAAAGATAGCCTCTTCAACAGATGGTGCTGGGAGAATTGGAAATCCATATGCAACAGAATGAAACTAAACCCATATCTCTCACCATGCACGAAACTAAACTCAAAATGGATTAAGGACCTTGGAATCAGACCAGAGATCCTGCAGATTATAGAAGAAAAAGTAGGTCCAAATCTTCACCTTGTTGGTCTAGGATCAGACTTCCTTAACAGGACTCCCATAGCACAAGAAATAAAAGCTAGAATCAACCACTGGGATAGATTCAAACTAAAAAGCTTTCTCTCAGTAAAGGAAACTATCAGCAATGCAAAGAAAGAGCCTACAGAGTGGGAGAATATCTTTGCCAATCATACTTCAGATAGAGCACTAATCTCCAGAATCTATAAAGAACTCAAAAAACTCTACTCCAAGAATTCAAATAATCCAGTCGACAAATGGGCTAAGGAAATGAATAGACACTTCACAGAAGAAGATCTACAAGCAATCAACAAACATATGGAAAAATGTTCCACATCTCTAGTAATAAGAGAAATGCAAATCAAAACCACCCTAAGATTCCATCTCACCCCAATTAGAATGGCGATTATCAAGAATACGAGCAACAACAGGTGTTGGCGAGGATGTGGGGAGAAAGGCACACTCATACATTGCTCTTGGGGCTGCAAATTAGTGCAGCCACTCTGGAAAGCAGTGTGGAGATTCCTTAGAAAACTTGGAATGGACCCTCCATTTGACCCAGCTATCCCACTCCTTGGCCTATACCCAAAGGACTTAAAATCAGCATACTACAGAGATACAGCCACATCAATGTTCATAGCTGCTCAATTCACAATAGCCAGAATGTGGAACCAACCTAGATGCCCTTCAATTGATGAGTGGATAAAGAAACTGTGGTATATATATACAATGGAATATTATTCAGCCATAAAGAATGATAAAATTATGGCATTTGCAGGCAAATGGATGAAATTGGAGAATATCATGCTAAGTGAGATAAGCCAATCTCAAAAAGCCAAAGGACGAATGGTATCGCTTATAAGTGGAGGATGACACATAATGGGGGGGAGGGAAGGGTTAGTGTTAGGGTTAGAGTTATGGTTAGGGAGGGGGGCAAGTATGGAA